>NC_085141.1:134940149-136339089 GCF_024139115.2 Armigeres subalbatus
AAAAAAATCGCGCCGGGGACTAAGACAAGGTGATGGACTTTCGTGCCTGTTGTTCAACATTGCGCTAGAAGGTGTCATGCGGAGAGCCGGGTGTAACAGCCGGGGAACGATTTTCAACAGATCCAGTCAATTTATTTGCTTCGCGGATGACATGGACATTGTCGGCCGAACATTTGCAAAGGTGGCAGAACTGTACACCCGCCTGAAACGTGAAGCAACAAAAGTTGGACTGGTGGTGAATGCGTCAAAGACAAAGTACATGCTTGTGGGTGGAACCGAGCGCGACAGGGTCCGCCTGGGAAGCAGTGTTACGATAGACGGGGATACCTTCGAGGTGGTCGAGGAATTCGTCTACCTCGGATCCTTGCTAACGGCTGACAACAACGTTAGTCGTGAAATACGAAGGCGCATCATCTGTGGAAGTCGGGCCTACTACGGGCTCCAGAAGAAACTGCGGTCGAAAAAGATTCACCACCGCACCAAATGTGTCATGTACAAGACGTTAATAAGACCGGTAGTCCTCTACGGACATGAAACATGGACAATGCTCGAGGAGGACTTGCAAGCACTCGGAGTATTCGAGAGACGGGTGCTTAGGACCATATTTGGCGGTGTACAAGAAGACGGTGTGTGGCGGCGAAGAATGAACCATGAGCTCGCTCAGCTCTACGGCGAACCCAGTATCCAGAAGGTAGCTAAAGCCGGAAGGGTACGATGGGCAGGGCATGTTGCAAGAATGCCGGACAGCAACCCTGCAAAGATGGTGTTCGCTTCCGATCCGGCAGGCACGAGACGACGTGGAGCGCAGCGAGCGAGATGGGCAGACCAGGTGCAGAACGACTTGGCGAGCGTGGGGCGTATTCGAGGATGGAGAGATGCGGCCTCGAACCGTGTATTGTGGCGTCAAATTGTTGATTCAGTGTTATCTGTATAGATGTGGACTAAATAAATGAAATGAATGAAGTTATTTTAATAGATACATGCGAAAAATAGTGACTAGTCGATAAATTAATCATACTTCTTATATTCACCGAGTTGAAAGTGAAAATAAACACAAAAATAAAGCAGATATTGCACACTTTCATGCCCTGTCACGGAACAAATATTTTTGAGAGTTTTGTAACATGCCATTAATCCTTCGCGTTTTGATAGAAATTGAAAGGGCATGTAAGCATATGTAAACATCGCGTGACATCTCTTATTGAAAATGAGAAATTCCGGTACTGTTCTGAACTCCTCCAGGAATTCATTCTGAACTCCTCCAGGAATTCATTCTGAACTCCTCCAGGATTTTTTTATGTCTTTATTTTAGAGGTTTTCAGTGCTTGGCTGGCACACCTTTCACCACCAGGAGTTCATTTTGAATTCCTCCATTTTGAATTCCTCCAGGATTTGATTTTCAATTCTTCCAGGAATTCTTTTTCCATTCTTCCAGGAATTCATTCTGAATTATTCCAGGAATTCATTCTGAATTCCTCCAGGAATAAATTCTGAAATCATTTTGAATTCCTCCAGGAATTCCATTTTTGAGTTACTCCAGGAATTCATTTTGAACTCCTCTAGGAGTTGATTTTGAATTCCTCCAGGAATTCATTTTGAATTCCTTCAGGAATTCATTTTGAGTTACTCCATGAATTAATTTTGAGTTCCTTCGGGAGAGAATTCAAAACGATCTCCTGGGAATACAAAACGAGGCTTTCCCCATGAAATCATTTCGAATTCCTCCAGGAATTCATTTTTCCTCTAGAAGAGAATTCATAACGATTTCCTGGGAATACAAAACGAGTTCCTTGGGGTATTCGTTTTGTTTCCCAATGAAATCATTTTGAATTCCTCCAGGAATTCATTTTGAATTTCTCCAGGAATTCATTTTGAATTCCTCCAGGAATTCATTTTGAATTCCTCCAGGAATTCATTTTGAATTCCTCCAGGAATTCATTTTGAATTCCTCCAGGAATTCATTTTGAATTCCTCCAGGAATTCATTTTGAATTCCTCCAGGAATTCATTTTGAATTCCTCCAGGAATTCATTTTGAATTCCTCCAGGAATTCATTTTGAATTCCTCCAGGAATTCATTTTGAATTCCTCCAGGAATTCATTTTAACTTCCCCCAGGAATTCATTTTGAATTCCCCCAGGAATTCATTTTGAATTCCCCCAGGAATTCATTTTGAATTCCCCCAGGAATTCATTTTGAATTCCCCCAGGAATTCATTTTGAATCCCCCAGGAATTCATTTTGAATTCCCCCAGGAATTCATTTTGAATTCCTCCAGGAATTCATTTTTCAAAATTAATTCCTGGAGAAATTCAAAATGAATTCCTGGAGGAATTCAAAATGATTTCATTGGGAAACAAAACGAATACCCCAAGGAACTCGTTTTGTATTCCCAGGAAATCGTTATGAATTCTCTTCTAGAGGAAAAATGAATTCCTGAAGGAATTCGAAATGATTTCATGGGGAAAGCCTCATTTTGTATTCCCAGGAGATCGTTTTGAATTCTCTCCCGAAGGAACTCAAAATTAATTCATGGAGTAACTCAAAATGAATTCCTGAAGGAATTCAAAATGAATTCCTGGAGAATTCAAAATCAACTCCTAGAGGAGTTCAAATGAATTCCTGGAGTAACTCAAAATGGAATTCCTTAAGGAATTCAAATGATTTCAGAATTAATTCCTGGAGGAATTCAGAATGAATTCCTGGAATAATTCAGAATGAATTCCTGGAAGAATGGAAAAGAATTCCTGGAAGAATTGAAAATCAAATCCTGGAGGAATTCAAATGGAGGAATTCAAAATGAACTCCTGGTGGTGAAAGGTGCCAGCCAAGCACTGAAAACCTCTAAAATAAAGACATAAAAAAATCCTGGAGGAGTTCAGAATGAATTCCTGGCGGAGTTCAGAATGAATTCCTGGAGGAATTCAAAATGAATTCCTTGAGGAATTCAAAATGAATTCCTGGAGGAATTCAAAATGAATTCCTGGAGGAATTCAAAATGATTTCATTGGGAAACAAAACGAATACCCCAAGGAACTCGTTTTGTATTCCCAGGAAATCGTTATGAATTCTCTTCTAGAGGAAAAATGAATTCCTGGAGGAATTCGAAATGATTTTATGGGGAAAGAAAACGAATTCCTCCAGGAACTCGTTTTGTATTCCCAGGAGATCGTTTTGAATTCTCTCCTGAAGGAACTCAAAATTAATTCATGGAGTAACTCAAAATGAATTCCTGAAGGAATTCAAAATGAATTCCTGGAGGAATTCAAAATCAACTCCTAGAGGAGTTCAAAATGAATTCCTGGAGTAACTCAAAAATGGAATTCCTGGAGGAATTCAAAATGATTTCAGAATTAATTCCTGGAGGAATTCAGAATGAATTCCTGGAAGAATTCAGAATGAATTCCTGGAAGAATTAAGAATGAATTCCTGGAAGAATGGAAAAGAATTCCTGGAAGAATTGAAAATCAAATCCTGGAGGAATTCAAAATGGAGGAATTCAAAATGAACTCCTGGTGGTAAAGGTGAGCCAGCCAAGCGCTGAAAACTTCTCCAATAAAGACATAAAAAAAAATCCTGGAGGAGTTCAGAATGAATTCCTGGAGGAATTCAGGATGAATTCCTGGAGGAATTCAGGATGAATTCCTGGAGGAATTCAGAATAAATTCCTGGGGGAATTCAGAATGAATTCCTGGAGGAGTTCAGAATGAATTCCTTGAGGAATTCAAAATGAATTCCTTGAGGAATTCAAAATGAATTTCTGGAGGAATTCAAAATGAATTCCTGGAAGAATTCAAAATTAATTCCTGGAGGAATTCAAAATGAATTCCTTGAGGAATTCAAAATGAATTCCTTGAGGAATTCAAAATGAATTCCTTGAGGAATTCAAAATGAATTCCTTGAGGAATTCAAAATGAATTCCTGGAGGAATTCAAAATGAATTCCTGGAGGAATTCAAATGAATTCCTGAGGAATTCAAAATGAATTTCTGGAGGAATTCAAACGAATTTCTGGAGGAATTCAAATGAATTCCTGGAGGAATTCAAAATGAATTCCTGGAGGAATTCAAAATGAATTCCTGGAGGAATTCAAAATGAATTCCTGGAGGAATTCAAAATGAATTCCTGGAGGAATTCAATATGAGGAATTCCTGGAGGAATTCAAAATGAGGAATTCCTGGAGGAATTCAAAATGAGGAATTCCTGGAGGAATTCAAAATGAGGAATTCCTGGAGAATTAAAATGAGGAATTCCTGGAGGAATTAAAATGAGAATTCCTGGAGGAATTCAAATGAGAATTCCTGGAGGAATTCAAAATGAATTCCTGGAGGAATCAAATTCCTGGAGGAATTCAAAATGAATTCCTGGAGAATTCAAAATGACCTGGAGAATTCAAAATGACTCCTGAGGAATTCAAATGAATTCCTGGAGGAATTCAAATGACCCCTGGAGGAATTCAAATGAATTCCTGGAGAATCAAATGACCCTGAGGAATTAAATGGTCCTGGAGGAATTCAAATGACCCTGGAGGAATTCAAAATGAATTCCTGGAGGAATTCAAATGAATTCCTGGAGGAATTCAAACGATTCTGAGGAATTCATTCTGAGTTCAAATGAATCCTGGAGGAATTCACAATTCCTGGAGGAATTCAAATGAATTCTGGAGGAATCATTTGAATTCCAGAATTCCAATTCCTCCAGGAATTCACCCTGAACTCCAGGAATTCCATTTTGAATTCTCCAGGAATTCATTTGAATTCTCCAGAATTCATTTTGAATTCTCCAGGAATTCATTTTGAATTCCTCCAGGAATTCATTTTTGAATTCCTCCAGGAATTCATTTTGAATTCCTCCAGAATTTTGAATTCTCCAGAATTCATTTTGAATTCTCCAGGAATTCATTTTGAATTCTCCAGGAATTCATTTTGAATTCCTCCAGGAATTCATTTTGAATTCTCCAGGAATTCATTTTGAATTCCTCCAGAATTCATTTTGAATTCCTCCAGGAATTCATTTTGAATTCTCCAGGAATTCATTTGAATTCCTCCAGGAATTCATTTTGAATTCTCCAGGAATTCATTTTGAATTCTCCAGGAATTCATTTTGAATTCTCCAGGAATTCATTTTGAATTCCTCCAGGAATTCATTCCGAATTCCTCCAGGAATTCACTTTGAATTCTTCCAAATAATCATTTTGAATTCTTTCAGGAATTCATTTTGAATTCCTTCTGGAATTCATTTTGAATTCCCCCAGGAATTAATTTTGAATTCCCCCAGGAATTTATTTTGAATTTCTCCAGGAATTTATTTTGAATTCTCTAGAATTCATTTTGAATTCTCCAGGAATTCATTTTGAATTCCTCCAGGAATTTCATTTTGAATTCCTCCAGGATTTCATTATGAATTCCTCTAGGAATTCCTCATTTTGAATTCCTCCAGGAATTCCTCATTTTGAATTCCTCCAGGAATTTCATTTTGAATTCTCCAGGAATTCATTTTGAATTCCTCCAGGAATTCCTCATTTTGAATTCCTCCAGGAATTCCTCATTTTGAATTCCTCCAGGAATTCCTCATTTTGAATTCCTCCAGGAATTCATTTTGAATTCCTCCAGGAATTCATTTTGAATTCCTCCAGGAATTCATTTTGAATTCCTCCAGGAATTCATTTTGAATTCCTCCAGGAATTCATTTTGAATTCCTCCAGGAATTCATTTTGAATTCCTCCAGGAATTCATTTTGAATTCTCTCAGGAATTCATTTTGAATTGCCCCAGGAATTCATTTTGAATTCCCCCAGTAATACAATTTGCATTCCTCCAGCAATTCATTTTGAATTCCTCCAGGAATTCATTTTGAATTCCTCAAGGAATTCATTTTGAATTCCTCATGAATTCATTTGAATTCCTCAAGGAATTCATTTGAATTCCTCAAGGAATTCATTTTGAATTCCTCCAGAATTAATTTTGAATTCTTCCAGAATTCATTTTGAATTCCTCCAGAAATTCATTTTGAATTCCTCAAGGAATTCATTTTGAATTCCTCCAGGAATTCATTCTGAACTCCTCCAGGAATTCATTCTGAATTCCCCCAGGAATTTATTCTGAATTCCTCCAGGAATTGATCCTGAATTCCTCCAGGAATTCATTCTGAACTCCTCCAGGATTTTTTTTTATGTCTTTATTTTAGAGGTTTTCAGCGCTTGGCTGGCACACCTTTTACCACCAGGAGTTCATTTTGAATTCCTCCATTTTGAATTCCTCCAGGATTTGATTTTCAATTCTTCCAGGAATTCTTTTTCCATTCTTCCAGGAATTCATTCTTAATTCTTCCAGGAATTCATTCTGAATTCTTCCAGGAATTCATTCTGAATTCCTCCAGGAATTAATTCTGAAATCATTTTGAATTCCTCCAGGAATTCCATTTTTGAGTTACTCCAGGAATTCATTTTGAACTCCTCTAGGAGTTGATTTTGAATTCCTCCAGGAATTCATTTTGAATTCCTTCAGGAATTCATTTTGAGTTACTCCATGAATTAATTTTGAGTTCCTTCAGGAGAGAATTCAAAACGATCTCCTAGGAATACAAAACGAGTTCCTGGAGGAATTCGTTTTCTTTCCCATAAAATCATTTCTGAATTCCTCCAGGAATTCATTTTCCTCTAGAAGAGAATTCATAACGATTTCTGGGAATACAAAACGAGTTCCTTGGGGTATTCGTTTTGTTTCCAATGAAATCATTTTGAATTCCTCCAGGAATTCATTTTGAATTCCTCCAGGAATTCATTTTGAATTCCTCAAGGAATTCATTTTGAATTCCTCCAGGAATTCATTCTGAACTCCTCCAGGAATTCATTCTGAACTCCTCCAGGATTTTTTTATGTCTTTATTTTAGAGGTTTTCAGTGCTTGGCTGGCACACCTTTCACCACCAGGAGTTCATTTTGAATTCCTCCATTTTGAATTCCTCCAGGATTTGATTTTCAATTCTTCCAGGAATTCTTTTTCCATTCTTCCAGGAATTCATTCTGAATTATTCCAGGAATTCATTCTGAATTCCTCCAGGAATTAATTCTGAAATCATTTTGAATTCCTTAAGGAATTCCATTTTTGAGTTACTCCAGGAATTCATTTTGAACTCCTCTAGGAGTTGATTTTGAATTCCTCCAGGAATTCATTTTGAATTCCTTCAGGAATTCATTTTGAGTTACTCCATGAATTAATTTTGAGTTCCTTCGGGAGAGAATTCAAAACGATCTCCTGGGAATACAAAATGAGGCTTTCCCCATGAAATCATTTCGAATTCCTTCAGGAATTCATTTTTCCTCTAGAAGAGAATTCATAACGATTTCCTGGGAATACAAAACGAGTTCCTTGGGGTATTCGTTTTGTTTCCCAATGAAATCATTTTGAATTCCTCCAGGAATTCATTTTGAATTTCTCCAGGAATTAATTTTGAATTTCTCCAGGAATTCATTTTGAATTCCTCCAGGAGTGCATTTTGAATATCGTCCAGGAATTCATTTTGAATTTCTCCAAGATTTCATTTTGAATTCCTCCAGGAATTCATTTTGGATTCCTCCAGGCATTCATTTTGAATTCCTCCAGGAATTCATTTTGATTTCCTCCAGGAATTCAATCTGAATTTCACCAAGATTTTTTTTCTTAATTCCTCCTCGAATTTATTCTGAATTTCCCCAGGCGTGAGCTATTCCACGAATTCCTGGAGTAACACCAAGATAAGTTTCTAGAGAGGTTGAAAGATGAATTTTGAAGAAACTTCATGAGCAGCTCCAGCAGGGATGAATTGTTGGTGGAACTCCAACTCGTTAGGTCAACTGGGTAATACAGCCGAAGATATTATTTGTTTAATGAGTCATATGACCGTCGGCCCGTCGACCAAATGACCCTTTCTGGCAAACAATCATATCGACCAATCAACTTTTCCCGGCAAAATGAGCAGTTCGTCCAAACTATGCTTTCGGCCAAATGGCGCTTCAGCCAAACGATCATTTCGGCCAGACGACTTTTTCGGCCAAATGACCTTTACCTTTTTCCTGACCTTTTTTTACATTTTTGGACAGATGGATTTCGGGCTAGTGGTTTGTTCGGCCAAATGACATATTCGAGTAATCAACTTTCGGTCTTATGATCTTTGGCCCTTCCTTGTACACAAATTTGATTTCCACGAGAAAATGTTTTAATTTCAACGGGAAACAAATTTTTACGGCAAAATCTTTCATATGCGGAATTCTTCAGAGAATGGTTAAAATTTATAGATAAATATTTAAAGACAATTTAATCATTGGTATTTTCACGAAAAAAAAATCTGAAGTTTCTACGGGAGATATCAAGCGGCATCGGTGTAGGTTCGACTACTCTAGAGTCCTGTAAGAAGAGTACCTACATGTACCGCATTTGACTGGTCTCCTACTGTTTGTTTTGAACGTGGCAGTGAAAAATCACTTGCTGTTCACTATATAAAGCAAATGTTCAATAGTTGCAACGATCATTGGATACACGACATGGACAAAACGAACACAATGGACTCACGACGAGATGGACCAGCAACGACAACAACAATGAATAATGGAAAAATCTAAAATAGATTCTGTGTGGATTCTGGCTGCAGAACACCACAGTAGATCTCGGCACAGTAGCGGTTAAGTAGCACAGAGTGCCTACCAAATAAATAAAGGAATAAAAAAACATGTCACGGCTGCGCACTTACAAAAGCACGTCAGATATTCAGGCAGTAGCAATTTTGTAGAATACGACAGACTAAGCCCGCGGTTCCAGGGATTAAATTGCTAGATTGTCATGTTATGTTCGTCCGTTTACATTGTCTGATCTTGATTATTATGCTCCCATAATGGTGAAAGTGAACAGCTCTCAAGTTAAGTGGTCATATTCATATACAGGTAGTCCATGTGGAAATTAAATATAAATTAACTACAGAGTCATGCATCAAAGTTGTACGTAGGAGAAGCTAACAGAGGGTGTGGGTGGGTCATTGGGAAAGAAGGAGGGGTAATCCTTCGAAAATAAGCAATTCCGTGTTACCAGTATCGATTTCAACCAAATTTACTATGAATTCTGGAGGAATTCAAATGAATTCCTGGAGGAATTCAAAATGAATTCTGGAGGAATTCAAAATGAATTCTGGAGGAATTCAAAATGAATTCCTGGAGGAATTCAAAATGAATTCCTGAGGAATTCAAAATGAATTCCTGGAGGAATTCAAAATGAATTCCTGGAGGAATTCAAAATGAATTATCGGAGGAATTCAAAATGAGTTCTTGGAGAAATTTTCTTGAGGGATGAATTGCTGAAGTATTTCTGAATGAATTCCTGAGGGATGAATTCCTGAGTAGCTTCTGGGTGAATTCCTAGAGGAATTCTGGTAGCCTATAATAATATAATAATATAGGAATAAACCTATATTTTAGTTCGTGGAGGATCTTTTGAATGAATTCTTGAAAGAATGACTAGATCCAAGATGAAAACCTGGAGACATTTCAAGAAATATGCAGGAAATCCAGGAATTTTAAGAGGAATTCCGGAAGAAACATCTACAGTATTCCTGGAGGATCTTCTGAAAGAATTCCAAGAGAAATGTCTAAAGGAAATCCAGAAGGAACTTTAGAAAAAACTTCTGGGTGAATTCCAGAAGGAATTTTTCGAGGAACTCCTCCCGGAATTCCTCTTGCAGTTCATCCAGATATTTCTCCAGAATTTCCTCCCGCGGATCCTAAAGAAATTCATCCCAAAGCTCATCCGAGGATTCATCTTGAAGATCTTTCTGGAATTCCTTTCACAGTTCTAGGAGTTGATCCTGGAGTTAGAACAAGAGTTTCTCTCAAAGTTTCTTCAGGAACTCTTCATGGAATTGCTCCAGAGATTTCTCCTGTGTTTCCAGCCGAATTCCTCCTATAGTTACTTCAGAAAAATCTCTAAGAGTTCCTCTGGAAATTTCTTCTGCAGTTCCTTCATCAACTATTTTTTGGAGTTAAGTTAAGTGGTCATAATCATATACAGGTAGTCCATGTGGAAATTAAATATAAATTAACTACAGAGTCATGCATCAAAGTTGTACGTAGGAGAAGCTAACAGAGGGTGTGGGTGGGTCATTGGGAAAGAAGGAGGGGTAATCCTTCGAAAATAAGCAATTCCGTGTTACCAGTATCGATTTCAACCAAATTTACTATGAATTCCTGGAGGAATTCAAAATGAATTCCTGGAGGAATTCAAAATGAATTCCTGGAGGAATTCAAAATGAATTCCTGGAGGAATTCAAAATGAATTCCTGGAGGAATTCAAAATGAATTCCTGGAGGAATTCAAAATGAATTCCTGGAGGAATTCAAAATGAATTCCTGGAGGAATTCAAAATGAATTCCTGGAGGAATTCAAAATGAGTTCTTGGAGAAATTTTCTTGAGGGATGAATTGCTGAAGTATTTCTGAATGAATTCCTGAGGGATGAATTCCTGGAGTGTTTCTGGGTGAATTCCTAGAGGAATTCTGGTAGCCTATAATAATATAATAATATAGGAATAAACCTATATTTTGGTTCGTGGAGGATCTTTTGAATGAATTCTTGAAAGAATGACTAGATCCAAGATGAACATCTGGAGAAATTTCAAGAAATATGCAGGAAATCCAGGAATTTTAAGAGGAATTCCGGAAGAAACATCTACAGTATTCCTGGAGGATCTTCTGAAAGAATTCCAAGAGAAATGTCTAAAGGAAATCCTGAAGGAACCTTAGAAAAAACTCCTGGGTGAATTCCAGAAGGAATTTTCCGAGGAACTCCTCCCGGCATTCCTCTTGCAGTTCATCCAGATATTTCTCCAGAATTTCCTCCCGCGGATCCTACAGAAATTCATCCCAAAGTTCATCCAGGGATTCATCTTGAAGATCCTTCTGGAATTCCTTTCACAGTTCTAGGAGTTGATCCTGGAGTTAGAACAAGAGTTCCTCTCAAAGTTTCTTCAGGAACTCGTCATGGAATTGCTCCAGAGATTTCTCCTGGGTTTCCAGCCGAATTCCTCCTATAGTAACCTCAAGAAATTCTCTTAGAGTTCCTCTGGAAATTTCTTTTGCAGTTCCTTCATCAACTATTTTTGGAGTTAAGTTCTTCCAAATCATTTCTAGTCCTGGGAAATTTATAAATTAACAGAGTCAATCAGATTATCCAGGAATTGCTCCTAGAGTTCCTTCCTCTACCAGTATCGATTTCAACTATTGGAGTTTGACCTAAGAGTTCCACCAGGATTTGAATTGTTGGGTTAATCCAGGAATTTTTGGAGAATTCTGAATTCTTCTGGAGGAATTCAAAATGAATTTGTAGATCCTCCATCAAGAAATTTCTTTAAGAGCCCATTAATTAATTTATTCCTCCTGGAGCTTCTTCATGAATTTCTCCAGGGCAATTTTTCTTAGGTTCCCTCCAATAATGTTACCTGGGGTTCATCCATGATTTTTTTTGCAGTTACTGCAAGAATCCTTCCTGGAGTTTCTCCAAAAATTCTTCTTGGAGCTCCTCTGAAAATGACTTCTGGAGTTCTTATCCAGGAATTCTTCCTGAATTCCTTCAGGAAATCTACCAGAATTCCTCTAGGAATTCACCCAGAAACACTCCAGGAATTCATCCCTCAGGAATTCATTCAGAAATACTTCAGGAATTCATCCCTCAAGAAAATTTCTCCAGGAACTCATTTTGAATTCCTCCAGGAATTCATTTTGAATTCCTCCAGGAATTCATTTTGAATTCCTCCAGGAATTCATTTTGAATTCCTGGAGGAATTCAAAATGAATTCCTATAGGAATTCAAAATGAATTCCTGGAGGAATGCAAAATGAGTTCTTGGAGAAATTTTCTTGAGGGATGAATTCCTGAAGTATTTCTGAATGAATTCCTGAGGGATGAATTCCTGGAGTGTTTCTGGGTGAATTCCTAGAGGAATTCTGGTAGATTTCCTGAAGGAATTCAGGAAGAATTCTTGGATAAGAACTCCAGAAGTCATTTTCAGAGGAACTTCAAGAAGAATTTTTGGAGAAACTCCAGGAAGGATTCTTGCAGTAACTGCAAAAAAAATCATGGATGAACCCCAGGTAACATTATTGGAGGGAACCTAAGAAAAATTGCCCTGGAGAAATTCATGAAGAAGCTCCAGGAGGAATAAATAATGGGGCTCTTAAAGAAATTTCTTGATGGAGGATCTACAAAGTGAATTGCTAGAAGAACAGCCCAAAAAAATTCTGGATTAACCCCAACAAAAATCTCTGGTGGAACTCTTAGGTAAAACTCCAATATGAATTAGAGGAGGAACTCTAGGAGCAATTCCTGGATAATCTTTTGACGAAATCCCAGGAGAAATATTTGGAAGAACTCCAAAAAATAGTTGATGAAGGAACTGCAGAAGAAATTTCCAGAGGAACTCTTAGAGATTTTTCTGAAGTAACTATAGGAGGAATTCGGCTGGAAACACAGGAGAAATCTCTGGAGCAATTCCATGAAGAGTTCCTGAAGAAACTTTGAGAGGAACTCTTGTTCTAACTCCAGGATCAACTCCTAGAACTGTGAAAGGAATTCCAGAAAGATCTTCAAGATGAATCCCTGGATGAGCTTTGGGATGAATTTCTTTAGGATCCGCGGGAGGAAATTCTGGAGAAATATCTGGATGAACTGCAAGAGGAATGCCGGGAGGAGTTCCTCGAAAAATTCCTTCTGGAATTCACCCAGGAGTTTTTTCTAAAGTTCCTTCTGGATTTCCTTTAGACATTTCTCTTGGAATTCTTTCAGAAGATCCTCCAGGAATACTGTAGATGTTTCTTCCGGAATTCCTCTTAAAATTCCTGGATTTCCTACATATTTCTTGAAATTTCTCCAGATGTTCCTTCAAAAAATCCTCTACGAACTAAAATATAGGTTTATTCTGGAATCTCTTCAAAAGTTCCTCCTAAAATTCATCCTGAGCTTCTTCCTGAAAATCGTCCAGCTGTTCTTCTTGAAATTTCTCTGAGAGTTCCTTCTGGGACTCCTCTAGTAATTATTCTTGGACTTTCTCCAAATATTCCTACTGGGTTTCTTAAAGAAGCTTCTAATTAATAATAAAATATTTAGAATCACATGTAGGTGTTTATATTCCAGGAGAATTTTCAAAACACAGTTGAGGAAGGGCTTGCAACGTTATGTTGGTACCGAAATAAACAATTATTTTTAAATATTCATTAGATCTGGTTCTGCAGGGAATGCAAAATTGAACAGCATGATGAATTAATTAGGTACCTACTTTCCGCAAATTCAATTATAATAAAAGATTTTATTCACTTTTTAGTCGGATATTTGTGATCATATTGTACTCATCCAATAATTGTTCTGTTCTATCTGAAGGATCCATAACGTATATCACGCGAAGTTGGCAATATTCAAACTGCTGCATCCCTTCATCATGATCATGATTGAACATCTAAAAAAAACTTCTAGAAACGCGTTGGGTTTTATAGAAGTGTTCAAAATTCTAGTTTCCGCAAATTATTTGAAATTATTAAATAATCCTTAGATTTTCATGGCTAAACTATGATTCATCCAAACGTTTTTCCTGCTCCATATAATTTTGCATACGACTAGCATGGTACTAGACTAGGTGGTACGACTAGCATGCAACATGCTGGATAGTCTCAAACAGACTGCTTGAAAATGTGATCTTCAGTAGCCGATTTTTCACATCTAATAGATTGTTCTGTGAAAAAATCAAGAGATTTAGTTGGAAAACGGCTGAGATCTGGATGCTCAAAGTTGCCGTTCCACGTTTTTGGGTACCTTGGTACTTTACGTTACAAATCTTGACTTGGTACTTGTAGTGTTAGTTTAACCCTGATTGCTTATTTCTGATTAAATAGAGCTGCTGATGACACTATATCGGATAATTTGCCTTTACCCCCTACAAGGAAGCTTCTCTTGCCTTTCCATTGTTTCTTCCCTATTGCCGTTCATAACGCACAAAAAGCACTAGGTGTATTATTCTGGATTTAATTCTTATCCTAAGAATTCACGAAATTACCATAGAAATAAACAACCAATAAGACTTTGAAGTGCTTGAAATTAACTTAATTAAGAAACGCTGAAATTTCAACTGAATATCAGCTTACCACCGAGAATCAATAGATGTATGTACCGAACAGTTCTGCTGTTGAAAACTTCACATAATTCTGTGATTAATTCATATATGTACGGTGCTACCATCTTGGTTTTTATCAAATATTACATCTTTTCACACACCTATACTGGAATTTTATTTTTATGAGATTCTTTATTCAGATAAGGTGTTGCTTTTTATAATGTGAAACCCAAGCCAAATAGCTCGAAATCCATGTAGGATGTGCTTTTCATCTGCTAAAAGCTTTTCATAATTAATATCAATCATCCCATAGCTCACGCACAAAATTTCGAGGCACGCATCACAGCACGAAAAATACCACACACACACAATGGCTACATGCCCTAAATGGTTTGAAACATTTCCCCAACAAACACCCGGGAAGCCATCAGAAGCCAACGCATCCGCGCATCGCTGGAAGCTGTCGGCGTCATACCATGCGAAGATAGGAAAAAGCGTGAGCCTGAGCATTATGTGATTGCTGCTGGTCGTGACATGCCCTCCTTCTGTTGGTGACCCTTGCGCCCCCACATTCAATCCGTGGTTGTTGCTATTGAACCAGTCCGACGCTGATGAGACACTTTGACACGGCGGCGGAGCGGTTCGGAGGTAAACCCCGGGAGAATGATTCAGCTCCAGGGCCTCCAGTTTGAGCTTCTTAACGACGGTTGATGTGCCTTGGTTTGATTTGCTTGGACGGCACCGACCGACTGGAGGCGCACGTTTATGATTCAAAGTAGGTCTCGTGGTCGCGACCAGACCAGAAAGGCCATCACACCCTCGCATGCGACATGGCGCAAACAATGCCCCAACTACGAATCGTTTGTTGCTGGGAAGAGTGCGCTGAAACTGCACGGTTCCTAGGTGCGACGGTGCGGGGTCGTAGTACGGGAGGATATCCGTCCACCGCGTAAGAGAGGCGAAAAACGTGAAATTCGAGGAGCGGTTTACGCTCGCTGCACGTGGTATTCCGCATCGGTCTGGTGGGGCCCTCTCTGTGAGAAAATCGGCTTCTTTTCTGACGGTTGACGAAGACGGCGCGGCGCACCCACGCTGGGCGCGTTCGGGAACGTGATTGCGAGCCGATTATGAATGATTTTTAATGTCGGTCGTTTATTTGCTTTGCTCCAGTAGGTAAGCATTCCGCCGAGCTGCGAAGGGAGCGAGAAGCGCGCGTGCGTGCAGGCACGACTCGATCGTCACTGATCCAATTTGTCGAGCTCTGGGAAATACCCATCAAGGGGATAAAGTTCGTTGTACTAAAAAATAGGTAACGTTGAAGTATGTGAGATTCTGACAACCAAACATCAGAAAATATAGAAACAAAACGAATGTTTTGTAGCCCATTGGTACTATTTGCTGATTAGATTATTCATCAATGTGTTTTTGGCACTTCTTGGGTGGAAACGTCGGTCCTGAATTTAGCGAGCCTGTTAGGTTCGCTCGTCAGTTGAAGTAATGGGCAGACTATTTCGAAGAAGCTGGTCACCTGCTTTACAAATTGACTAAATTTCCAAAGTTTACAATAGGGAGTTTTCGTATACGAAGTTCTATTTTCTACACTGGTGCACTGCCTATAACTCGATCATCGAGCCCTCACGCGCAAGCAAACTTGTTTTGAATTTTTCATACAATTCGCTCAGAAAAGCGTTTAAGGTCCTTTTGGTCCACAATTAATTTACTTCGCATGTTAGGATATCCATTGCGAATAATGTCAGTTTGCTGTTAAACAACGAACTACACGAAAGATCTTGCAATGATTCAAACGAATAATTCTAATCATAATAATTCAAATATTTCATGATATCTGAAACAAGAGCCTGGCTTTCCAATTACCAACTCGTTTCTGATTCGAATCATCCGTGTGCTATGAGTAATCCATAACGCTGGTTCCTACTGTGTATGTCTTATGTCGTTTTCGGTTTTAGACCTGGGTCAGGTCCGACCCCGACTCTGAATAACCGAACGAAAAACGAATCGGGATCGAGTCAGTATGATGGTGTTAGTGAGATCTCAAGCCCTATCATCTGTTTTGTTTTCAATTCGCACTGCCAGCTGATAGGCAGAAATATAAATATTTTATCAGATTTTATACAGATTTTATCTTTTGAATTTTGTTATTAGTGTTATTTTGTTTCTTATTATATAAATTGAATGGGGAAGTCAGATTTTTCTTCTGTTAATTGTTTATTTTAACAATGACAGTTAATCCATCAATAAATTTATGTGATTAGAAGCTTGTGATGAATGGCGACGGCAATGTAGATTGCCTTGAAGGAATTTTGGCGCTCTGGAACATTTCCGGTAATTATGCCAATCCGTGTTTCCCGATAAACTGTTATACTGGTTCTAAGTGGCGTTCTGGATAACAGTGATTGTGTTACATTTGAATTATCAATTATGCCATTCAAATGTAATAGAACAAGAAAATATGGAAACACTTTGTAAAAAATTCAATAGACAATTTATTGAGATTTGGGGCCTTTTATTTTAAAACAAAGAATCAAATCGCACAAGAGTTGACTAACATTTTTGTATTTTCCTCCCAAGAGGGGATCCTTTGGGATAAACCGCGATTTCGCCAAAACTGCAAAAACCAAATATACAAGAAAGGCAAATAATTTTTCTCTACATAATTTTCCACTACATAACAGGAGATTCAACATAATAAATATCAACGGAGTAAAATATGTTTTTGTCGGTTTTTTAACGAATTACAACTAAAAATCCTTCTTCCACTCTAAAATTATGCTCAATTCGTATAAAACTGTTCCTAAATTTACATTTGAATTTATTTTCTGGCCAAGTATCATCTGGAGTGTTACTAGGTAGCAAATATACCCTCTGCAAGGTGAATAATTAATAAAACTATTGTAAATAATCAGAAAAACGTATCATTAGTTGATGGCAATATAGTTATCACTGCCATATAAAGGGTTAATACATTATGTTTATATTCTTCAAATTTTTAACCTTAAACCAATTATTCACAGAGCTGCAATAACGAATAAAATAATGGTATGAACATTTTGGTATAAATAATAATCCGATACTCCTGTACGCTATTTTCCCATTGAGAGAACAATTATACCTAAAGCATATAATCGAATACACAACGTAATAGTGAATAAAAATCATAAAAATTTTAACCATCATTTTGTTTATAACGGAGCTACCGTCTGAAGTAATCTGCAAAAAAATATGTCGGTATCTGAACCCATTTCACCATCAGAGAAACTTGAAGACAACACACAATTAAAATAATCCATTTTTACGTGCAAGATAGCAACAAAATTGATAAATTCAACAAAAGAAACAAAAACGATTAAAAGTCAAATACCCATCCGCACCCTTCCGTGTCTTTCATGTTTTCATTTTCCTTTAGCGTAAACATAAACACCTGTTTGACAGTTTGTGTTCGAATGCATTGGTGAACCTAGGTTCGATCTCGATAAATCGGCAGAGCGAACCTCGTTCGTTTTGGGTCGGATCTGGTGCGGATCGCGATCCAACCTGAACGAATAACCGAACGTTTTGACAGCTGTTAGAGCGGATCCGGGGCAGAACTAGGTTCGACCCAGCAATAACCGAAAACGACATTAGGCTACATGACTTCGATAATCGTTAGCTTCCAAATGATCGAAAGAGATTGGTACCTACATCGTTCGCCGGTGTGCTCCTATTTCCAATTACGGGAGCACTGCATTGCGGACGGGTCGAAGCACCGGCTCCATCTGAAGATTCTGTTCTCCGGAACGACTTCTAGATTCTTCTAGCCATCTTCGGGTAAGTTTCATTCACAGTTCGTCTCGTTACACTTTATTATTAAAACTTGGGGTTATGGGTGCTCCAGTAGATGACCATCAGCATTTTTTTTCGCAAGCTGTCGTGATAAAGAACTGAACAAATAAGACAAATAAGACAAGTAAGACAAATAAGACAAATAAGACAAATAAGACAAATAAGACAAATAAGACAAATAAGACAAATAAGACAAATAAGACAAATAAGACAAATAAGACAAATAAGACAAATAAGACAAATAAGACAAATAAGACAAATAAGACAAATAAGACAAATAAGACAAATAAGACAAATAAGACAAATAAGACAAATAAGACAAATAAGACACAAATAAGACAATTAAGACAAAAAACACAAATAAGACAAATAAGACAAATAAAGACAAATAAGACAAATAAGACAAATAAAGACAAATAAGACAAATAAGACAAATAAGACAAATAAGACAAATAAGACAAATAAGACAACAAGACAAATAAGACAAATAAGACAAATAAGACAAATAAGACAAATAAGACAAATAAGACAAATAAGACAAATAAAGACAAATAAGACAAATAAGACAAATAAGACAAATAAGACAAATAAGACAACAAGACAAATAAGACAAATAAAGACAAATAAGACAAATAAGACAAATAAGACAAATAAGACAAATAAGACAAATAAGACAAATAAGACAAATAAGACAAGACAAATAAGACAAATAAGACAAATAAGACAAATAAGACAAATAAGACAAATAAGACAAATAAGACAAATAAGACAAATAAGACAAATAAGACAAAAAAAGACAAATAAGACAAATAAGACAAATAAGACAAATAAGACAAATAAGACAAATAAGACAAATAAGACAAATAAGACAAATAAGACAAATAAGACAAATAAGACAAATAAGACAAATAAGACAAATAAGACAAATAAGACAAATAAGACAAATAAGACAAATAAGACAAATAAGACAAATAAGACAAATAAAGACAAATAAGACAAATAAGACAAATAAAGACAAATAAGACAAATAAGACAAATAAAGACAAATAAGACAAATAAGACAACAAATAAGACAAATAAGACAAATAAAGACAAATAAGACAAATAAGACAAATAAGACAAATAAGACAAATAAGACAAATAAGACAAATAAGACAAATAAGACAAATAAGACAAATAAGACAAATAAGACAAATAAGACAAATAAGACAAATAAGACAAATAAGACAAATAAGACAAATAAGACAAATAAGACAACAAGACAAATAAGACAAATAAGACAAATAAAGACAAATAAGACAAATAAGACAAATAAGACAAATAAGACAAATAAGACAAATAAGACAAATAAGACAAATAAAGACAAATAAGACAAATAAGACAAATAAAGACAAATAAGACAAATAAGACAAATAAGACAAATAAGACAAATAAGACAAATAAGACAAATAAGACAAATAAAGACAAATAAAGACAAATAAGACAAATAAGACAAATAAGACAAATAAGACAAATAAGACAACAAGACAAATAAGACAAATAAGACAACAAGACAAATAAGACAAATAAGACAAATAAGACAAATAAGACAAATAAGACAAATAAGACAAATAAGACAACAAGACAAATAAGACAAATAAAGACAAATAAGACAAATAAGACAAATAAGACAAATAAGACAAGACAACAAGACAACAAGACAAATAAGACAACAAGACAAATAAGACAAATAAGACAAATAAGACAAATAAGACAAATAAGACAAATAAGACAAATAAGACAAATAAGACAAATAAGACAAATAAGACAAATAAGACAAATAAAGACAAATAAGACAAATAAGACAAATAAGACAAATAAGACAAATAGAAGACAATAAGACAAATAAGACAACAAGACAAATAAGACAAATAAGACAAATAAGACAAATAAGACAAATAAGACAAATAAGACAAATAAGAAAAAAAAGACAAATAAGACAAATAAGACAAATAAGACAAATAAGACAAATAAGACAAATAAGACAAATAAGACAAATAAGACAAATAAGACAAATAAGACAAATAAGACAAATAAGACAAATAAGACAAATAAGACAAATAAGACAAATAAGACAAATAAGACAAATAAGACAAATAAGACAAATAAAGACAAATAAGACAAATAAGACAAATAAGACAAATAAGACAAATAAAGACAAATAAGACAAATAAAGACAAATAAGACAAATAAGACAAATAAGACAAATAAGACAAATAAGACAAATAAGACAAATAAGACAAATAAGACAAATAAGACAAATAAGACAAATAAGACAAATAAGACAAATAAGACAAATAAAGACAAATAAGACAAATAAGACAAATAAAGACAACAAGACAACAAGACAAATAAGACAAATAAGACAAATAAGACAAATAAGACAAATAAGACAAATAAGACAAATAAGACAAATAAGACAAATAAGACAAATAAGACAAATAAGACAAATAAGACAAATAAGACAAATAAAGACAAATAAGACAAATAAGACAAATAAGACAAATAAGACAAATAAGACAAATAAGACAAATAAGACAAATAAGACAAATAAGACAAATAAAGACAAATAAGACAAATAAGACAAATAAGACAAATAAGACAAATAAGACAAATAAGACAAATAAGACAAATAAGACAAATAAGACAAATAAGACAAATAAGACAAATAAGACAAATAAGACAAATAAAGACAAATAAGACAAATAAGACAAATAAGACAAATAAGACAAATAAGACAAATAAAGACAAATAAGACAAATAAGACAAATAAGACAAATAAGACAAATAAGACAAATAAGACAAATAAGACAAATAAGACAAATAAAGACAAATAAGACAAATAAGACAAATAAAGACAAATAAGACAATAAGACAACAAGACAAATAAGACAAATAAGACAAATAAGACAAATAAGACAAATAAGACAAATAAGACAAATAAGACAAATAAGACAAATAAGACAAATAAGACAAATAAGACAAATAAGACAAATAAGACAAATAAGACAAATAAGACAACAAATAAGACAAATAAGACAAATAAAGACAAATAAGACAAATAAGACAAATAAGACAAATAAGACAAATAAGACAACAAGACAAATAAGACAAATAAAGACAAATAAGACAAATAAGACAAATAAGACAAATAAGACAAATAAAGACAAATAAGACAAATAAAGACAAATAAGACAAATAAGACAAATAAGACAAATAAGACAAATAAGACAAATAAGACAAATAAGACAAATAAGACAAATAAGACAAATAAGACAAATAAGACAAATAAGACAAATAAGACAAATAAGACAAATAAGACAAATAAGACAAATAAGACAAATAAAGACAAATAAGACAAATAAGACAAATAAGACAAATAAGACAAATAAGACAAATAAGACAAATAAGACAAATAAGACAACAAGACAAATAAGACAACAAGACACAAATAAGACAAATAAGACAAATAAGACAAATAAGACAACAAGACAAATAAGACAAATAAGGCAAAAAATACAAATTAAACAAATAAGACAAATAAGATAGATAAGACAAATAAGACAAATAAGACAAGACTAAGAAGAAAAATAAAGGAAGTTACTCCAGGAGTTCCTTCGGAAGTTCCTCCGGAAGTTCCTCCAGGAATTCCTCCGGAAGTTCCTCCAGGAATTCCTCCGGAAGTTCCTCCAGGAATTCCTCCGGAAGTTCCTCCAGGAATTCCTCCGGAAGTTCCTCCAGGAATTCCTCCGGAAGTTCCTCCAGGAATTCCTCCGGAAGTTCCTCCAGGAATTCCTCCGGAAGTTCCTCCAGGAATTCCTCCGGAAGTTCCTCCAGAAATTCCTCCTGAAGTTCCTCCAGGAATTCCTCCGGAAGTTCCTTCGGGAATTCCGAAGGAACTTCCGGAAGTATTCCCGAAGGAACTTCCGGAGGAATTCCCGAAGGAATTTCTGGAGGAATTCCCGAAGGAATTTCTGGAGGAATTCCCAAAGGAACTTCCGGAGGAATTCCCAAAGGAACTTCCGGAGGAATTCCCAAAGGAACTTCCGGAGGAATTCCCGAAGGAACTTCCGGAGGAATTCCCGAAGGAACTTCCGGAGGAATTCCCGAAGGAACTTCCGGAGGAATTCCCGAAGGAACTTCGGAGGAATTCTGAAGGAACTTCCGGAGGAATTCTGAAGGAACTTCCGGAGGAATTCTGAAGGAACTTCCGGAGGAATTCTGAAGGAACCTCCGGAGGAATTCCTGAAGGAACTTCCGGAGGAATTCTGAAGGAACTTCGGAGGAATTCGAAGGAACTTCGGAGGAATTCCGAAAGAACTTCCGGAGGAATTCCCGAAGGAACTTCCGGAGGAATTCCCTAAGCAACTTCCGGAGGAATTCCCGAAGGAACTTCCGGAGTAATTCTCGTAGCAATTTCCGGAGGAATTCCCGAAGGAATTTCCGAAGGAACTTCCGGAGGAATTCCCGAAGGAATTTCCGAAGGAGCTTCCGGAGGAATTCCCGAAGGAATTTCCGGAGGAATTTGAAGGAACTTTCGGAGGAATTCTGAAGGAACTTCCGGAGAAATTCTCGAAGGAACTTCCGGAGGAATTCTGAAGGAACTTCCGGAGGAATTCCTGAAGGAACTTCCGGAGGAATTCCCGAAGGAACTTCCGGAGAAATTCCCGGAGGAATTTCTAAAGGAACTTCCGGAGGAATTCCCGAAGGAATTTCCGGAGGAATTCCCAAAGGAACTTCCGGAGGAATTTCCGAAGGAACTTCCAGCGGAATTTCCGAAGGAACTTCCAGCGGAATTTCCGAAGGAACTTCCATAGGAATTCTCGAAGAAACTTCCATAGGAATTCCTGAAGGAACTTCCGGAGGAATTCCCGCAGGAGCTTTCGGAGGAATTCCCGAAGGAATTTCCGGAGGAATTCCCGAAAGGACTTCCGGAGGAATTCCCAAAGGAACTTCCGGAGAAATTCTCGTAGGATCTTCCGGAGGAATTCCCGAAGGAACTTCGGAGGAATTCTGAAGGAACTTCCGGAGGAATTTCGAAAGAACTTTCGGAGGAATTCCCGATGGAATTTCCGGAGGAATTCTGATGGAACTTCCGGAGGAATTCCCGATGGAACTTCCGGAGGAATTCCCGAAGGAACTTCCGGAGGAATTCGAAGGAACTTCGGAGGAATTCGCGAAGGAACTTCCGGAGGAATTCTGAAGGAACTTCCTGAGGAATTCCCGAGGGAACTTCCGGAGGAATTCCCGAAGGAACTTCCGGAGGAATTCCCGAAGGAACTTCCGGAGGAATTCCCGAAGGAACTTCCGGAGGAATTCCCGAAGGAACTTCCGGAGGAATTCCCGAAGGAACTTCCGGAGAAATTCTCATAGGAACTTCCGGAGGAATTCGCGAAGGAACATCCGGAGGAATTCCCGAAGGAACTTCCGGATGAATTTCCGAAGGAACTTCCGGAGGAATTCCCGAAGGATCTTCCGGAGGATTTCCCGAAGGAACTTCCGGAGGAACTCCCGCAGGAACTTCCGGAGGAATTCCTGAAAGATCTTTTAAAAATGAAAGAAAAGATTGACCCTCCGCTCTCCCCCACACCAAAAAGCTCTAAATGAGCCCCCTGGTAGTGGACACTCAGTTCTCAGCCATAAAAAAATAAACGCGATCAAACAAAAAGCTAAAACTAAATTAATTCAATATTGACTGAGAACAATTTAATACAAAATTAATGCAAAAAAGAGAGAACAATGACTACATAAATCAAAACAAGTGCTTCTAGTGGATTAAGCATCCTTTTAAAGAAGCACAAATTGAAAGCAAATAAACAAAATATTAACTTAAATTAGAAACTATAAATATTTAATCTTTAAGGTTTAATGTTGGTGACGGATACAAAAAAAAATATATATAAAAAGGTTTAATAGTAATCATATTATGAGTTGGTGTAAACTACTTCTTAAGAGACATTTTATGTTGGATTTAAAGGTTAAACGATTGTTAATCAATCGTAAATCTCTGGGTAAGTTGTTGTACTTTGCAGGACCTATAAAAGTAAACCGTTTCTGACCAAAGCTTGAATATGCACGAGGCCTAGCTAAATGACTGTTCTGTCTTGTAATACGATGTCCAGATACCACATCTAAAGTTATATTATGGATACTAGTTGGGTTATGTAGTATGTTATGAACCATGAGTAATGTTTGCTCCTCGCACATACCTTGTATCGGCAGTATCTAATGAGGAAAATCATTATAAAGTCCAATGTATGAGTATAGCAGAGGTAAATTATAAATTATTTTAATACAACGATTTTGTAGTGTTTGTAGCTTTTTTAGTTTAGATTTACTGGCTCTACCCCAAACTATTATCAAATAATTCAAATGAGAATGAATGTGAGCAAAATAGAGCATAAGCAAAACTTTTCGCGGGACGAAACTGCTAATACGTTTTAGAACTCCACACATGGTCGAAACTTTTCCAGCTACTTTTTTGATATGATGTTCCCAGGATAAGGTACTATCAAGGAGGATCCCAAGGTATTTAAATGTATCTACATTTTCAATTATAACATCCCCCATCATTAATTCTGGGAAAATTGGAAGTGATTTTCCAGGAGACCGAAAGATCATGTATTTGGTTTTCTGCAAGTTGAGCGAAAGCAGGTTGTTGGAAAAGTAGTTCTGAAGGGTTTGCAGGTCTTCACTCATTCTTGAAATGATTGATCTTGGATCAACATTCGAATAGAATAAAGCGGTGTCGTCTACAAAGAGCCTGGGAGTACCCATAAGTCCAATTTTCGATATACATACGATAAAAATATATACGATAAAAAGTAAGGGCCCAATATTGCTCCCTTGGAGAACACCAGTAGTTCTTTGTTTAAGAGCACTTGTCTGATCTTCATATGACACGAATTGAGTTCTGTTTTCGAGGTAACTCCGGATTATACTATTCGCAATACCCCTATTTGCATAACATTATAGCTTACACAATAATATGTTACGGTTCAAGGTATCGAAGGCTTTTTTTAAGTCTAAGAATAATGCCCCTACATATTTCTTAAAATCTGTCTCTTCCAGAACTTTATCAACAAGTTCCGTTATAGCTATAGTTGTGCTGCTCTCCGTTGCGAAACCCGAATTGCATACAGTAAAGTATGTTTTAAATTTTTAGTTTATGATACGAGTGATCTATAACTTTTCTAAAATTTTAGTGAAAACTGAGAGAGTCGATATGGG
This sequence comes from Armigeres subalbatus, assembly GCF_024139115.2. Classification (NCBI taxonomy): domain Eukaryota; kingdom Metazoa; phylum Arthropoda; class Insecta; order Diptera; family Culicidae; genus Armigeres; species Armigeres subalbatus. Next base: position 134,965,372 of record NC_085141.1, read on the forward strand.
TCGATAATTGTCAGTGTTTTTAGAATCACCTGATTTAAAGATCAAGTCATCCCCACTTTGGCAACAAGCAATCCGGGTAAATCCCTGTTTAGAGCATAAGATTAATGCATCAGACAGGATGCGGGAAAAAGATATTACATTATTTTTTACTGCCTTCACTGGGATATGATCGGGACCAGGACTTTTCCCATTTTTTAATTCGTGTATGATCAATACAACTTCATTTACAGATGCAGGTTGTAGGAAAATAGAATTCGAAATCGGTTCCATATGGCTATCCAGATTTGAATTGGTTTGATTAATATTAGACGCTAACTTTGAACCCACTGAGGAGAAATGTTCATTGAAAGTTTCACATATAAGTTTATTATCTGCTATACATTCTCCATTGACTTTTAGTTCAAGCTTTTGTTTGTTTACTGGTTTGCCAAGTATCCAATTTATATTTTTCCATAATTTTGAATGGGAACTATTGCTCATCAAGTTTTCAAAGTATCTTTTTTTAGCTTGTTTCTTTGCGACATCAAGTTTTTTTATACATGTTGAAGCAGTTCTGCTAGCCGCATGTTATTCGGGTCTCGATGTGATTTCTTTAAATAATTATTTTGATTTTATAAGTGTCCATAAATCCAAGCTCATCCAAGGGCATTTGGTTCCTTTAATATTCACACACTTCGTTATCGTTTTTGTGCAATCTTTCAATATTGCATCATATTTAGATGAAATTGTTTGAAAACATATGTTCACATCCTGAACAGGCCCAAAGGTATCAATATATCTTTTGAATTCAGCATCTAACTTATGATGATTGATAATCGTTTTGAATAATTCTACGCGGTGCGAACCAAACTTTATTTTTAATTCGGATAAAACCATACAATGATCGCTCAACTCATGAAAAATAGTGTGGTTGCTTAGCCGATGAGCATCTGACATTTTACATATAACATGATCCAAGATATTTGCACTAGTAGGTCGTGTAACACATGTATTTGTGCACATAAAACTGTATGACTCCAAGAGATACTTATATTTCAACACAACGTTATTATTTAACAAATTCACAGGAACATTCATGTCTCCAAGAATGAGACAAGCACGATTAGCGTTGTTTCTATTGAGCCAATTTTCCAACCGGTCGTAAAATGCATTGAAGTCGTAAGACGGAGGACGTTATACACCATGAATGTCAATAACTTCCCCTTTCAGCAAAAGTTCAATATTGATATGATGGAAACCCTCAATGCACACGTTTTCAATTATTCTAAATTCAAAGTTGTCTCTTATATACACTACCAATCCACCAGATGATCTGTCTCTGCTAGAAAATATACTTTTATAACCTTTAATACTGTACAACGATGTATTTCCTTCCTTTATCCATGTTTCTCCAACCACAATAACATCGTTCGGAGCAGTGATATGATCAAGCGAAGTTAATATATATTCAAATTTGTTTAGGTCGTTGATACCTCGCACATTCCATTGTAGAATACGAAGTTTTTCTGAGATATACTCTCACAAGACAAATTAAAATCATCAATGTGATTATGAAAGTAATTTGGAATTTGATACATTGTTACATATATTTGGGAACACATGAACATATTTCACAACACGCTGAATAAATATGAAAACGAAATGAAATTATAAATAACATTTAATTCTGATCGTTCTTTTTACGTTTTGGGGATGGTGTTTCCTTATGATTTGCAGAGTATCGATTAATTAACATTTTAGATCCCCCTAGATTTGATTAAATCTGAACTAGAATTTTCATCTTTTTACTAGCACGCCACCACCTCTTGCAGGCCACACGAACTTAATTTTGAATGAGTCTTGGTACTCGCGCATTTTTCGGAGAAGCTCCATTGACAATGAAGTCAATTCATCCCTCACAGTTATTCGCGTAGCTTTCCCGTTAATAACGAGAGATTGATCTACGTTAGTTGAAAGTATTGCGCCTGTTTCTCTTGCACGATTCAGAACTAGCTGCTTTACATTTTTATTCCTAAAAGCGATCTGGATTGGAACCGGAATATCGTTATTTTTACTAACATACAGTCGTGACGCCGAAGCAATCGAGTTAAGCGGCAAGTTGATTCCAATTTTAACAAACGTTTTCTCAACTAAACTCATGGTATTCTCATTCACAATGTTTGGGAGACCTAACAGCACCGCGTTATTCGAAATTGCTCTACGATCCGAGAGATCGACGTTAGCCTCCAGTTGATGGACAAAACTGGTTAAATCACTGTGAGATTTGGACAGTGCAGAAAGTTGCTGTCTGAGTGTTTCATTTTCAGCTTTGAGATCTTTGAAATCTGATACGATCTCATCAAATTTCGCACACAAGAATTCTTGCGATTTTTCAACGGCTGCTGTTACTGAACGAACCTCGGATTTCACTTGAGTTAACTGGTCAGCAACTACATTAGCAACAGTCTCTTTTAATTCCGAAGCTAGCAGGCTCATCATTGATGATCTGCTGTTTTGCATGTCTACGATTCGCTTATATATTTCGGAGCAATTAGGTGTGCAAAAGTACATGTTAGCTTTTACCCGAGTAATAGCGCTACCTAAGATGTTCCTGCATTTATAGTGAGCTGCAGAGAAGCAATACAAACAGGATACTACTTTACTTGAATTCTGTTCCTGCTTCTTGCACACGACGCAGCAAACGGTATCGTTATCCATATCGCGAAATAGTACAAAACTAAACAATAACAGGAATGAAAAAAAGTACGAAGAACTAGATAAAAGTATTGAACATGCAAAACATATTATGCGGATGGTTAAAAAAAAAAAATGTAGGCTCTCAATTTGGTGTAAGTTGAATACCACTGGGAGAATAACGGCAAAATATAAGTTTACTTATGAACTGAATGAAGAATCGCACGTATAGCACTTCTGCTAGGCAACCATACTCCCATGGATCCAATGACACTACTTGAAATCAAGCCGATAATCCGTGAACTTTCATTCGGTTTTTACTGAATCAGTTGCTTCTCTGACCACAGCCACCTCTGCTTGTATGCAAGCTATTTGAGCTTAGCCGCACACAGAGAAACTGGCCCTTGCCTTCCACAACCGAAACACACAAGAGTGAATAGTGACGTACTAGAATGACTCCGATACCTTTTCAACTCATCAGATTTCATACTACCATATTACTTTCGTCAAGCCGTTGATCGATTAGCCAATCGTTCGATATAATCCAAAACAGTGCTTCTCTGACCAAAACCAGCTCTATATGCATACAGGCTATCTGAGCATAGCCGCATACAGTGAGACAGGCTCTTGCCTTTCACAACCGTACCTCAAGTGTGTGCAAAGGGACGTACTAGAGTAGCTTCGAGATTATTTTCAGCCTGATAACTTTCCGCCCAATAAATCAACAATGAGATAGCAGATCACCCAGCAGCAGCAGCAACAACAGCACAAATAGCAGCAATAGCACTATACAGTAGAAAGCAGTACTAGAAAAACTACAACTACACTATCGATCTTCACTTGATATTAAATTTATCACCAATTCAATTGCCGAATTTCCAATTATATTCCACGCCTCACCGTAAGTATCTAGAATGAACACAGACAAACACAATCAATAACACAAATTAACATACAACTAGAATTTAAAATTGAGAAATTAAGTAATAACAGCAATTCAAAGTTAGAGCTGATAGCTTAAGTATAACCGCCACCAACAGTGTTTCTCAACTCAACTTCCGGAGGAATTCCCGAACGAACTTCCGGAGGAATTCACGAAGGAACTTCCGGAGGAATTCACGAAGGAACTTCCGGAGGAATTCCCGCAGGAACTTCCGGAGGAATTCCCGAAGGAACTTCCGGAGGAATTCCCGAAGGAACTTCCGGAAAAATTCTCATAGGAACTTTCGGAGGAATTCCCGCAGGAACTTCCGGAGGAATTCCCGAAGGAACTTCCGGAGAAATTCTCATAGGAACTTCCGGAGGAATTCGCGAAGGAACTTCCGGAGGAATTTGAAGGAACTTCGGAGGAATTCGAAGGAACTTCCGGAGGAATTCGAAGGAACTTTCAGAAGAATTCCCGAAGGAACTTCCAGAGGAATTTGAAGGAACTTCCGAGGAATTCTGAAGGAACTTCCGGAGGAATTCCCGCAGGAACTTCCGGAGGAATTCTGAAGGAACTTCCGGAGGAATTCCCGAAGGAACTTCCGGAGGAATTTGAAGGAACTTCCGGAGGAATTCCTGAAGGAACTTCCGGAGAAATTCTCATAGGAACTTCCGGAGGAATTCGCGAAGGAACATCGGAGGAATTCTGAAGGAACTTCCGGAGGAATTCTGAAGGAACTTCCGGAGGAATTCGAAGGAACTTCGGAGGAATTGAAGGAACTTCCAGAGGAATTCTGAAGGAACTTCCGGATGAATTTCCGAAGGAACTTCCGGAGGAATTCCCGAAGGATCTTCCGGAGGATTTCCCGAAGGAACTTCCGGGGGAACTCCCGAAGGAGCTTCCGGAGGAATTCCCGAACGAACTTCCGGAGGAATTCACGAAGGAACTTCCGGAGGAATTCCTGAAAGAACTTCCGGAGGAATTCCTGAAAGAACTTCCGGAGGAATTCCCGAACGAACTTCCGGAGGAATTCACGAAGGAACTTCCGGAGGAATTCCCGCAGGAACTTCCGGAGGAATTCCCGAAGGAACTTCCGGAAAAATTCTCATAGGAACTTTCGGAGGAATTCCCGCAGGAACTTCCGGAGGAATTCCCGAAGGAACTTCCGGAGAAATTCTCATAGGAACTTTCGGAGGAATTCCCGCAGGAACTTCCGGAGGAATTCCCGAAGGAACTTCCGGATGAATTTCCGAAGGAACTTCCGGAAAAGTTCCCGAAGGAACTTCCGGAGGAATTCCCGAAGGAACTTCCGGAGGAATTCCCGAAGAAACTTCCGGAGTAATTCCCGAAGGAACTTCCGGAGGAATTCCCGAAAGAACTTCCGGAGGAATTCACGAAGGAACTTCCGGAGGAATTCCTGAAAGAACTTCCGGAGGAATTCCCGAACGAACTTCCGGAGGAATTCACGAAGGAACTTCCGGAGGAATTCCCGTAGGAACTTCCGGAGGAATTCGAAGGAACTTCCGGAAAAATTCTCATAGGAACTTTCGGAGGAATTCCGCAAGAACTTCGGGAAGAATTCCGAAGGAACCTCCGGAGCAATTCTCGTAGGAACTTCCGGAGCAATTCGCGAAGAAACATCCGGAGGAATTCCCGAAGGAACTTCGGAGGAATTTGAAGGAACTTCGGAGGAATTCGAAGGAACTTCCGGAGGAATTCCCGAAGGAACTTCCGGATGAATTTCCGAAGGAACTTCCGGAAAAGTTCCCGAAGGAACTTCCGGAGGAATTCCCGAAGGAACTTCCGGAGGAATTCCCGAAGAAACTTCCGGAAGAATTCGCGAAGGAACTTCCGAAGGAATTCGCGAAGGAACTTTCGGGGGAACTCCCGAAGGAACTTTCGGAGGAATTCCCGAAAAAACTTCCGGAGGAATTCCCGAAGGAGCTTCTGGAGGATTTCACGAAGGAAATTCCGGAGGAATTCCCGAAGGAACTTCGGAGGAATACGAAGGAACTTCCGGAGGAATACCCGAAGGAACTTCCGGAGGAATTCTCATAGGAACTTCCGGAGGAATTCACGAAGGAACTTCCGGAGGAATTCGCGAAGGAACTTCGGAGGAATCCCGAAGGAACTTCCGGAGGAATTCCCGAAGGAACTTCCGGAAGAATTTCCGAAGGAACTTCCGGAGGAATTCACAAAGGAACTTCCGGAAGAATTCCCGAATGAACTTCCGAAGGAACTCCCGAAGGCACTTCCGGAGGAATTCCCATAGGAACCCCTGAAGGAACTACTTCCGAAGAACTTCCGAAGAAATTCCTGAATGAACTTCCGAATGAAGTCCTGGAAAATCTTCCGGGTAATTCCTTGAGGAACTTCCGAAGGAATTCCTGGAGGAACTTTCGAAGGAATTCGTGGAGGAACTTTCGAAGGAATTTCTGGAGGAACTTCCGAAAAAAATCCTGGAACAACTTCCGAAGAAATTCCTGGAGGAACTTCCGAAGGAACTCTTGTCGGATTTTCGAAGGAATTCCTGGCGGAACTCCCGAAGAAATTCCTGGAGGAACTTCCGAAGGAATTCCAGGAGGAACTCGAAGGAATTCCTGAAGGATCTTCCGAAGGAATTCCTGGAGGAACATCCGAAGGAATTTCTGGAGAGGATTTCTAGAGGAAATTCCGGAGGAATTCCTAGAGGTACTTCCGGAAGAATTCCTGGAGAAACTTCCGAAGGAATCTCTGGAGAAACTTCTGAAAGAATTCCTGGAGAAACTTTCGAAGGAATTACTGGAGAAACTTCCGAAGGAATTCCTGGAGAAACTTCCGAGGGAATTCCTGGAGAAACTTCCGAAGGAATTCCTGGAGAAACTTCCAAAGGAATTTCTGGATAAACTTCCAAAGGAATTTCTGCAGTAACTTCCGAAAGAATTTCTGGAGGATCTTCCGAAAGAATTCCTGGATAAATTTGGGAGAAATTCCTGGAGAAACTTCCGAAGAAATTCCTGGAAGAACTTCTGAAGGAATTCCTGGAGAAACTTCCGAAAGAATTTCTGGAGGAACTTCCGAAGGAATTCCAGAAGGAACTTCTGGAGGAATTACTGGAGGAACTTCCGGAGGAATTCCAGGAGGAACTTCCGGAGGAATTCCAGGAGGAACTTCCGGAGGAATTCCTGGAGTAACTTCTGGAGTAATTCCTGGAGAAACTTCCGAAGGGACTCCTGGAGGAACTTCCAGAGGAATTTTTGTAGAAAATTCCGGAGGAATTCCAGGAGGATTTACTGTAGGAACTTCCGGAGGAATTACTGGAGCAACTTCCGGAGTAATTCCTGAAGGAACTTCAGAAGAAATTCCTGGAGGAACTTCTGGAGGATTTCCTAGAGGAGCTTCTGGAGGATTTCCTGGAGGAATTTACGGAGGAACTTCCGGAGGAATTCCCGGAGGTACTTCCGGAGGAACTTCTGGAGGAATACCTGGAGGGACTTCCGTAGGAATTTGTCTTGATTATCTTTTTTGTACTGTTTGTCTTAGTTGGTTTATTTGTCTCTTTTATTTTGCTTATTTGTTCTATTTGTCTTATTTGTTTTTTTTTATTTTCTAGTGTCACGCTAGATACAAAGTTGACGGACTTTCTACCGCTCTCATCGCTCCTTTCCTGCCGTGCGCCACAAGAAAATGTGCTGTTGGCTGCTCTCCCGAAATGGTAACTTTTGTATGGAATTTAAAAAACTTGGTTGAAGTAAAAAGAGCTTCCTGCAAAATTTATTGCGGTGACATATACTTTTTATTACATCAAAATGATCGTTGGAAAAATTCAAAAATTTTGTCAGTTGGGTTTTGCGAAATTCGGTTCCTTTGTGCCTCAAATCATCGGAGAGAGGTACTGAGAAGCGAAAATTTCAGTTGTACAATAGATCAGTATTTAGACATTCATTCAAATTTGGGAAATAGTAGGTCCATGAAATTTTGTAGGAACATTCCTTGATATATTTCAAAGAGATTGTCAGTTGGGATAAGCGAAATTCGTTCCCAATTCCGAGTTATAGACATTTTAGTACGAAAATAGCGTTCTACCACGAGAGGGCTTCCCTCAGACCTTAAGATTGGTTATACGGAGCAAAAAGTATCGTTTGGCTGAACTGGTCAAATAATCAATCGCATCATACGACCGTAGATATCGTTTGGCCGAAAATAGTGATTGTGAAGTGTGAAGTGATTAATGATAATTGAGAAGCTAGATTGAAGTAAGAATTGAAAAGTGCAAAGTGAGAAATGAGAAAAGGGAAGGGAGAAGTAAGACGTTTCTGTTCTTACTTCTAATGAGACGTCTCACTCCTCATTTCTTGCTTCTCATTTAGCACTTCTCACTGTGTAAAGAACGAAATGTGAAGTGAAAAATTAGCAGTGAGATTTTGGAAGTGAAACGTCTCCTTTTTTACTTGCCACTCTTTATTTCTTGCTTCTCACTGTTAAAAGTGAAATGTGCATAGTGAGAAGCGTTCGGTCAAACAACATGATATTCCGTTCAGCTAACAACCAACTTTTTGGGTCAAATGGTTCTTTCTGCCAAATTACCCTTTCGACGAAATGGAATTTTCGGCCGAATGCTTTTCTCGTCAAATGACTGTTTCGTTCATACAGAATATTCGTCCATATAACCAGTTCGTCCAAACGCCATTTTCTGACATTTAACCCGTTCGGCTAAATGGCTTTTTCTGCCTAACAGCGTTTTCGACCAAATAAATCTCGCTTAACTTTTCAAAAGGACCTAAGTAACATTTTTTTCATGAATTAATTTGAATAGCGCAATCAACAGAACAACATGAAAGCTTTTGATTGCAGTACTCAAATTAATTCATGAAACAAATGTTACTTAGGACCTTTTGAAAAGTTAAGCGAGAAATCGTTCTGTCCTTCTTTACGGCCAAAAGACGCTTTCGACCAAAATATTTGTTTGGGCAAATGACGATTCGGTCAAACGGCGTTTTCGGTACATGATCAATTTGATCGAAGGAGAAGGGTCGTTTGGCCGAAACCCATTCGGCTAAATGACATTTGGCAGAATCCCACTAGGCTAAACAAACCATTAGGCCGAAACCCGTCTGGCCAAAAGGGTAATTTGCCTGAAAGGGTAATTCGGCCGAAAGGGTAACTTGGCCGGAAGGGTCATTGGCCGAATAGGACATTTGGTCGAATAGGACATTTGGCAGAATAAATCCATTGGCCGAATGGGACATTTGACCGAACATGCAATGAGAAATTAGACTCACTTCTCACTCATTTCTCACTTTTCAAATGACATGTTTGGTCAAATGTCCTATTCAGCCAAATGTCCTATTCGACCAAATTTCCTATTCGGCCAAATGCCCTATTCGGTCAAATGACCTTTTCGGCCAAATGACTCTTTCGGCCAAATGACCCTTCCAGCCAAATGATCAGCCAAACGGGGAAGGGTCATTTGGCCGAAACCTATTCGACCAAACGGCTTTTGGCCTCACATGCCACTAGGCCGAATTTACCATTTGACCGAACAGACTATTAGGCCGAAAGTTATTTGGCCGAAAGGGTCATTTGGCCGAATGGGTCATTTGGCCGAAAGGGTCGTTTGGCCGAAAATGTCATTTGGTCGAAAGGGTCATTTAACCGAGAAGGTCGTTTGGCCGAAAGGGTATTTTGGCCGGAAGTGTAATTTGGCCGAAATGGTGGCTTCGCCGAAAGGGTCATTAGGCCGAAAGTGTCATTTGGCCGAAAGACATTTGGCCGAATAGGTCATTTGGTCGAAAGGGTCACTTGGCCGAAAGGGCTATTTTGCCAAAAGGGCCATTTGGCCGAAAAGTTCATTTGGCCGAAAAGTGAGAAATTAGGAATGAGAAGAGAGACGTCTCACTTCTCACTCAAATTTTTATTTTCTCACTGTAACAAGTGAGTCGTTGTAAAAAGTGAGAATTGCGAAGTGAGTAGTGAGACGTTTCACTACTCACTTTGCGCTTCTCACATCTCACCACTCACTTTTCACAGTGAGAAGTGATAAATGAGGAGTGAGAAGTGAGACGTCTCACTTTTATTCTTCATTTATCACTTCTCACTGTGAAAAGTGAGAAGCGCGAAGTGAGTATTGAGACGTCTCACTACTTACTAGGGTTAAAAAAATTGTTTTTTCTCCACAGCGCTCATCTGATTCTTTAGCATGCACAATAGGACTGCCCCATTTAAAGGTGTGGCCAAAACTACCAGAAGGCCAATTTCCGATTTGGGCGAGTAAAATGTGATGAATCCCCAGCTAATAACCTATATTTCTATAATCAGGACGATTTTTATTTTTTAGATTTTTTAGGGAGGGGTGGGGGGCGTACAAACTAGCCCCTCCTAGAAGTTATATTTTTACGTTTTTTGGGAAAACGGACAGCTTTGCCATGTTTTCGTCTCAAAAGTAACATATTTATATATCGTTACAAAGCTCTTAAACAGATCTATGCTTCTTCTTCTTCTTCTTCTTCTTCTTCTTCTTCTTCTTCTTCTTCTTCCTTCCTGATCTATGCAATAGCATTCACAGATCTATGCAATAGGCTTGATAATGTTGTTGTGATGGTTCAACCATAGATGTTCAGTGTTCACTGGTTCTCAAAGCAGATCTGAATCTTTATTTATTGATCGGCTTGAACTGAAACAAAGTTTATACAGTCAATATGTAGAACTAACTCTGAAGTAACGACTTACAATTATCAGTTATTCTATTCGCTTATTTGCCTGGTTTCTAACCTTCTTATTTCTGATATAAATATAATACAATTTTACAATCAAACTATTTGACTACTTGCTCAAAGGCTTTCACTTCAATCCTTCTCCTTTCTTTCTCCTCTAACATCATTTGCCTGTTTCTAGGGTAACTAGAACTTGCTGCGCGCCAACAAATGTAATGATAGTTCCGTCCAGAATTCAGTTTTTAGTAGTTTTGTAAAAGCATATTTTACGCAATATTTAACGAACAAAACAGTTTGGTACCCCGCAATACCCCGCAGTAAAACATCATGCACTACACTATTGAACTCTTAAGCTTTGAGGACCATGAATAAAATTCTGCCCAAATTCACAACTTTGTACGATACACGAATTTTAAAAATTGCCCATTTTTGCCTTTCTCGTGTACTAAGTATACGTAGAAGCTATATGATAGCTGTAAAAGCATTTAAAATAGCCCAAAAACTAATAGTGTTGTATACTGATCGACTCAGTTCGAAGAATTGAGGTGATGTTTGTGTGTACGGTGTGTGAATGTCTGTATGTGTGTGAGCAAAAATGGTGTTAACTCTTTTTTAAGCACTTACTCTAAACCTATTTACTCGCAACAAGTTTCATTCGTCAGAGAACGTTGGTCCATTGTTCCCTATTAAAAAAAGGCTTGATCGGACTATGGGCTCAAAAGTTATGGCCAAAATACATTTTCATATAATGTACGAGAAAGACAACATTACCGCTAGGGGGATTAATCAGGTGTTTTGGTAAACTTCTTATTTTTAAATTTTAATCTGAGTTACTCAATAATGCCACTTTAATTGAATTTGGTGACGAACACAATTCACATAACATTTTAAGGGAAAGGGTTATGCCTTAACGTTTTGCATAATTCAAGAAAAAATCATCTATCATATAAAAAGCGTTACGCAGCGTTGAGAAGAGAAGTTGTTCATAATTTAAAATTTTGACATTACTACATTATTAGAGCGAATTATAGATTTAACCATAACGTGTCATAACGTGTTGGATGAGTAGTGTGAATAACTCTTTGCCACAATACCTTTTTATAATTATGAAAGAAATCTTAATAAAATATCAAATAAATGAATCTCCATTTCGTTGATGTCACAATATAACGCTAATTGAATCTGTTCTGCCCTCCTTTGTTGGTTTAATAAGTTCTACTCAGTGAATTTTTTTTTTTTAATCATTTTAGGAAATCTGTGTTGCGTCCATTTGTCTGTGACACGAATAAACAGTATATGACCATTAATATTTTATCTAGCATCAAACAGGCTTATTGCAAGCCAAAAAGTGACCAAATTCCGTTGGTTTTGTAGAATATTACAAAAATCGATGCTATGCCGAAAATTAGCCCCATACCCCATTGAAGGCTCAGAAAAAATATGTTTCTTCTCTATCTATGTTTTTATGATGAATACCACCGTTTATTGCAGGATTCATAATAATGGCCAAAAATACCTCCTTTTTTCATATTGTGTCATGTTCTGAAATTTGAGCTCATTTGGATTAAAACTGATTTAGCACAAGCCGTTTCAAGTTTGCATACAAATTAGTATGAGGAAATTTATTTTTTCATTATACTGTTGATGACGCTTCCCCATTAAGCGCAGTTTAAAAGAAAACCTACATAGCTAAAAGGAATACTCAAGAGCTTTCACTGAGCGAAAACGGCATCTTAAATAATCGTTCCAATAATTAGTAATTGAATTTAATCTATACCGTGGTTTTTTGGAGCTAATTGGAGTTACCTCAACAGGATGCTGCTCGTGGCGCGAAAGATAGCACACACAAATTCAGGCTATTATGTTGCCCTGCACATTTCAGTGATGCCCTCAAAGAAGTTTAACGATGATGACTAAAGTGCCGAAATCTGGCAAAGTGACGTATACGCCATTTTCCTAAAATGGTGTTAACGAGTAGTATTCATCGAGCTCTTTAACAGAAACATGGAAAACATGCATGTTGTAAAATGACGCTTACGGCAGTAAAAATTCGCAACCTATATTAAAATCGATTACTAATTGAATCATTTGTTTGAGAAACTACATAAGTCCATTTTACACTATTTCGAGAAAACAACAAAAAAGTGTTTTTGAACAAATTTGCACGGAATCTTTCGATTTCTTCGATACAGATCAATAGTTTTGGGTGTTGAGTCCCTGGGGCACTTTCAGTGTAAAAAATGTAAGCAATACTCCACAATTGCTCTTCAAAGTACGTGGACATATGTAGTTTCTCAAACAAACGAAAAAAAAATTCATACATTACTGAACAAAAAATTTTTTTTCGTGTTTTTTGCCGGAATACGTATTTTTGAACGAGGATTCAGAATATATAAAAATCTCATTTTGGCCAAAAATGTTACATATGCAGTTTCTCAAACAAACGGTTCAATTATTGGGGCGATCAATCCACATGCGGTTTTCGTTGGGTGAAAGATGTTGAGTATTTTAGCTATGTAGCTTTTCTTTTGAACTGCGCTTAATGGGGGAGCGTCATTAAGAGTATAATGAAAAAATAAATTTCCTCATACTAATTTGCATGCAAACTTGAAACGGATTGTGCTAAATCAGACACTCAGAACATGATAAAGAATCAGATAACTGTAGAGTAAAATCGATTTTTTGAACCACCCTACTACTAGCGTGAAATCTTCCCGGGTAGAAACCGTGATATTGATAACAAAACATGATAGTAACTTGTTTGAAATAAGAGTTAAAATAACTAGCGAAAATAACAAAAAAAATGCATGAAAATATCGTGTTTTGCTATTAACAAGAACAAACTAATAGCTCAAGATATTGATAAGTTCTTTTTAATGGCTTTTTAATTTTATGATATTTCGGTGCAATTTTTTGTTATTTTCGCTTGTTATTTTTACTCTTATTTCAAACAAGTTAATATCATGTTTTGTTATCAATATCACGTTTTACTGTTGATGAGCCATTATCGTCTACCCGAGTAGTCACTTTTGATAGTGAGAAGTGAGAAATGAGGAGTGAAAAGAGACGTCACACTTCTCACCACTCATCTCTCATTTCTCACTGTGAAGAGTGTGTAGTGCGAAAGGGGTAGAGACACGTTTCACTACTCATTTCGCACTTCTCACTTTTTACAGTGGGAAGAGAAAAATGAAGAGTGAGAAGTGAGACATCTCTCTTCTCATTCCTATTTTCCCACTTTTCAAATGAACTATTTGGCTCAATGGCCTATTCGGCCAAATGTCCTATTCGGACAAATGACCCTTTCGGCCAAACTACCCTTTCGGCCAAATGACCCTTTCGGCTAAATGACATTAAATGACACTTTCGGCCCAATGACCTATTCGGCCAAATAACCCTTTCTGCCGAATGACCCATTCGGCCAAACGACCCTTTCGGCCAAATGACCCTTTCGGCCAAACAACCCTATCGGCCAAATGACCCTTTCGGGCAAATGACTTACGGCCAGATGGGTTTCGGCCTAATGGTCTGTTCGGCCTAGTGGCATTCGGCCGAATGGGTTTCGGCGAAATTACCCTTCCCTACTATACTGAATAAATTATTTTATAAATATTGAGTGGAAGAAAGAGTATCAAAGAAAAGAATAAGAAAACCATTTTATTCGACCAAATGTCCCGTCGACTAAACGTCCTTTCGACGAAATGTGATTCGGCGTCATTTTTTGTCATTTTCAACCAACGAAATGCTCTAAAGCCGATTACGACGAAGTATTGGTAAAATTATATTGATATCATTGATTTTTGAGCTTTTGCCGGAAAATAGAATAGAGGGTATTTTACCATCAGTAGCCAACATTTTGCTATTTTTGTAGGTTTTTCATTTTTTGTATTATTCACCAGGTGAAAAATCCTCGTTAGCTTTCATATTCGTTTCTGCTGATTGAACTTTCCCACGTCCACTGAATTCCTCTAATCAGTTTATCCATGTATCTTGTAGATTATTTATTCAAATTGAAACAAACATCTATTGACAAATTATCCATTTTAGTTAATTTAACTATAACCGACTGAAATTATCTTTGAACATTCGACTAAATGTCCTTTCGACTAAATGTCCATTCGACCAAATGTCCCAAATGACGCTAGGCACACTGTGACCTTTTTTTACGCGAATTTTGAAATCTAAACGTGTACAAAAACAAACAAAAATTACGCGTTTTTTTTTATTTTTTGTCGTTTTCGGGGTCTAACCAATTTCTTTCACGAAAATTTTGATATTTGGGCTTTTATCTTTAAAAAAATTACGTGATTTTTTTACAAATTTGTTTTTACGTCGGTCGGTTTTGGGGTGTAACCAATTTTTTTAAGAAGATTACGACATTTACGTGGTTTATAAGCAATTTAAAAAAAATGTTTTGCCTAAATCGAATGTTGCCTAAACCGAATGTTGCCAAAAAAGAATGGGGTCTGTATAAGAATTATATGTAGGGCTAATATTCCGGAATGTCGTTTATAAAAGCATACAGATTTTAATGTGTGCCTGTATTGCACGAAACCGTTGACATATAACCAACCCCTTGCACGTTTTTGCTTGTTCCACTTTTCAATTCAACTACGTAATTATTTTTGCAACCAGTACCGAACCGCGCAATCAAATGACAACAAATTGCCGAAATCCCCAATCCGTCATTGCCCATCAACGCATCCTGAATGTCAATTATTTGTCAATAAATGACACATCATTCGGCATTAAATTGGCACGTTGAATAAATTTCACGCTACTCTTCATCCCACGACGGTGGTGGAGACATTTTCATGCCCTACATGTCCGATTGAGTACACACAGCATCCACTCGAGACCACTTCCCTCCTCCGACGATCAAGGATCCACTTTGTTTTTGCTCATCACCGTGTACCGCACGATACCGGCTACTTGAGCTCTCAATCCGAATTCACTTTTTTTATGAACTCTCAATCAACAAAACAGCCACTCACCGTGGAAGATCCCAATCCCACCGCCAAATAAGGCATATATTCGGATTTCGGAGGACAGAAGACACTGATGAATGTGGCGCCCTGTCCGCTGGACCGACCAACAACCACCGCGCGCGGTCCTCCACGCCGGGTCGCGTCTCTTCAATTTTCATTGTCTTTCAATTATGAGGATTGTGTTAATTTCATTCTCTCGATTGCCCATCGCTTTACCAGTCGTCCGCGACTTCACATGCGAGTTTTGCGCTGGTCATGGGAAACAAAACTGTCATCGTAGTTGCTGTCGCGGTTGTTGCGTCGCACAACGGTCCAATGTCAGATCAAAAATATTATTTAACGGTTTTCATGGTATTATTGATGCAGGTCTGACTTTTACTACAAACGAATGTTCGCTTCGGCATTCTATTGATCATATCTGGTAGATAACATTAAGTTTCAAGAAAATTAGACGTTGTTTTGAATCTTTTGATATGAGCACTACTGTACATATCGCGCACCATCATCGTAAAATTAACCAGAAGACTACTAGAAGGTGCTAAAATGGTTATTAATATACCATAATGAAAGGACTCTCAAGCAGCTGCGAATCGACGCAACCGAAGGTTGTTTCCAAACGGACGTATTTCATCGCCTGTGGATGTCATGAGACTGCACTTCTCGCGAAAATAGTTCAGTTGGCAAACCGCATTCTCATCTGGTTCGACAGGGTCGATTCATCTTCGAAGATCCATTAGTCATAAATCACGTGCGCAAAAGACTCGTCCCTTGGGTCACAATAAAACATTAGTGGGAACGGTGTCTGCGGCACTTCGATGCTGTGTAGATCATATTTCAACCTGCGGCGGCACCCGCACAATTCCGTGCTCCAACAATAGGGACCCCATGGGCGCGTGAATGATTATTTATGATGACACTGCTTCTTTCCGACTGGCGGGGAGGGCTGGTGAACTGCTAATAGGATTCCGTAGAGTTCACTTTTTTATTATAATCGTCCTTCCGGTTGAATCATGATTACCGAGAATTGGAAGAATGGGCAGTTTGCTTCAAACCGAGCAGCCGCCGCCGGCTGTGAATTTCACAATTAATAACGATCGTAAACTATCGCACGACGACATGGCGTTGGTCAAGGGCGAGTGTCGAGTGCGAACTAAATTGCAACGGCTGTTGCTGGTTTAATGCGTCCTACAGGCAAAGCTGGTTAGCAAATCATCGCACGGAAGGCGACCAAAACGGCCGATCAGAAAGGGTTAGACCGTCGAGCACTGGGTGCCGACAAGTTCAACAATCGAAGGCCATAAATTTACGCATCGTTTTCTGCGCAGGATATTTGATGCGATGGCTTACGCTGCCTATGATCGCATATCAGTCCCATATGAATTTTAGGCAGATTCGAGTCAAGTTCGTCAAGCATCATATTTATTTTTTTATTTATTTATTATCAGACTAAGGCTGGAGTAGTCTGTGCAGTGGTGATGATGATGGTTTGTTTTTGAGGGATATTAACTCAGGCGGTCATTCATCCCTACTGTGCAGTGGATAAAAGTCTTCTCCATTCAGTTCGGTCTATTGCTGCATGTCGCCAATCACGCAGTCTGCGGAGGGTCCGCAAATCGTCCTCCATCTGATCGATCCACCTTGCTCGCTGTGCACCTCGCTTTCTTGTTCCCGTCGGATCGTTGTCAAGAACCACTTTCCCCGGATTACTGTCCGATATTCTGGATAGATGGTTCTCCCAACAACTGATGCAACTCGTGGTTCATACGCCTCCTCCGCCATCTGCACCCCACCATAGATGGTACGCTGCTCTTTCCTTTCGAAAACTCCCAGTGCGCGTTGGTCCTCCACGAGCATCGGTCAGGTCTCTTGTCCGTAGCAAAGTACCAGTCTAATAAGCATTTTGTGGATAGTCAGTTTGGTACGGCGGCGAACTCTATTCGATCGGAGCGTTTTCTGGAGTCCAAAGTACGTACGATTTCCTGCCATGAGGCGTCTCCGAATATCTCTGCTGGTATAGTTATCGGAGGTCACCAATGAGCCCAAGTACACGAATTCTTCAACCACTTCGATTTCATCAGCACCGATACAAACTCGTGGTGGGATGCTTACGTTGTCCTCTCTTAAGCCTCTTCCGGTCATGTACTTCGTCTTCGACGTGTAATATTTTGATATAAAATAACTCAATTTATATTAGAAAGTGTTAAAAAATGTCAGGCCATTAGGTCCCATCTTAAAAATGAGCGCATATGAGTCCCATCTTGAAAATGGTCGTGTATGAGCTCCATCTTGGGGTATTCAGTTCGCCTTCCGAGTAAAAGTGTAGGATTGCCAACTGATAGACGACGTATTTGATTCTTGATCCGGTCGAGTTTGTTTTCGGGTGGGAAGAAAGGCATCTACCTTCTCACTTTGCTCTTCTCTTTTTACGCAGTAAAAGTAATAAGTGAGAAATGAGGTGATAAGTGTGAAAAGTAAGTAGTACAAAGTGAGTAGAAAGACTTCGCCCTACTCACTTTTTACAGTGAGAAATGAGAGATGAGGAGTGAGAAGTGAGTTGAGAGACGTTTCACTTCCCACTTCGATTTACTCAATTTTCAAAGTGAGTGTGGGAATTAATTAGTAAGAAGATAGACGTCTCACTTTTCACACCTCATTTCTGACTTTTCACATGACATATTCGGCCAAATGACCTGTTTGGCCAAATGACCTATTCGACTAAATAACCTATTCGGCCAAATGTCCTATTCGGTAAAATGTTCTATTCGACCAAATGACCTATTCGGACAAATGCCTTATTCGGCCGAATGACCTATATCGATTGGTTGCGTCCCCACATCGCGTTTGAAATTTATATGGAAGATAGTATGGGAAAACGTTCTTCGCATTTTTGCTCCTGGTAGTTTCAATCTATCGTCAATCACGTGAACCAGTACGTGAGTGTATAGGCTGAAAGATGCAAAAACTTTGCCGGAGAAGGTACATTGCTGGAACGTCTACAAAAAAGTTCAATGACTAAATAAAACATAATTAATTATAACGCTTCGAAGATTAATTTTACAGCCATATGGAGGCCGTACACTTATGACGTGAGGAAATATGAGGGGGAGGGGTCTGTCATTTTCTTACGTTCCATATTAACAAAAAACAATTTATATAGGAAAAATCTTACATGGGGGAGGGGGATTCGAAAAACCCCATGCAGGAAATCAATCTGCCAGCACAACACTACCAAGCTACCTATGGTTGTTAAAATTCTTGTTGTCAAATTCTTGTTGTTCGTCTTTCGTACACAGCGCAAGTGCAGTTTTATCCGTTGACTAAACGTGGCCCAAACTTGGTGCGAAGCGCCCTCGCGTCGAGCGCTTCGATACGGTAGCTCTCGGCTTTGGCCGCGGTACACGAAATATCGATCTCAGTGATTTATCAATCGAATCAGTTATGCCCGCTCATGCACCACCGAAATTCTGGTTGTATTTATCTGGATTTCAACCACTAATTTCATCCGAAGATGTGCAGAAAATCGTCACTCGCTGCCTGGATTTGTCTTCGCCGTGTTATGTAATCCGTCTAGTTCCGAAGGGGAAAGATGTCTCGAACATGTCGTTCGATTCATTTAAAATTGGACTCGACCCGTCGTTACAAGAAGTGGCATGACAGAAATCGATCATTCATTAATCATATCGATCGTTAATCATTAATCATACAAATATTCTGTCAACATTTAATCACGATCAGTAATCGTTAATCATACTTCAAACGTTTTATTCATTATTCATAATCGTTATTCATTGTAAAAAAAATATTTTAATCGTTAATCATAATCATTAATCATTGTCAAAAATGAATAAATTATTAATCATAATCTTTAATCATAATGTTAAATGATTTAATCATAACCAATTTAATCATTCATTGAAAGCTTCATTCGTTAACGCTCTGTGTAGAACACGCGTGCTGCTAGGGTATGAGGGAAAGGATCGTTCGGCCGGAATGTTGTTTGGATGAAAAGGTCCTTAAGCCGGACAAGTCTAAAATGCCGATTGGTCGAAAAGTCGTTTGGCAGAAGGAGCCATTTGGCCGAAAATATCATTTGGTCGAACGCATCATACAACCGTAAATGTCGTTTGGCCGACCCAAGTGAATGCTAAAAGTGTGAAGTGCTTAATGATAATTGAGAAGTGTGAATTAATAAATGATAAATTGAACTTCTCACTGAGGGAAGAAATGAGAGGCAAGAATTGAAGAGTGAGAAGTGGAAGGTTGGACGTCTTACTTCTCACTTATCGATCCTGATTTCTCGCTTCTCACTTTTCACAGTGTTGCATCAGCTGCTGGGAGAACCATCCATCGTTCAAACCGCGAAAATCGGACGACTGCGGTGGGCCGGGCACGTAGCCAGAATGTCGGACAGTAACCCGGTGAAAATGGTTCTCGACAACGATCCGACGGGCACAAGAAGGCGAGGTGCGCAGCGGGCAAGGTGGATCGATCAGGTGGAAGATGACTTGCGGACCCTCCGTAGACTGCGTGGTTGGCGACGTGTAGCCATGGACCGAGCCGAATGGAGAAGACTCTTATATACCGCACAGCCCACTTCAGCCTTAGTCTGAATAAATAAATAATAGAACCCTCTATTCAAAGCATGAAAAATATTCCATGATAGAAAATCTGTTTTCAACTTAATCGGCTTTTTTCTCTGTTTGTACTATCTTTTAAAATAAATTACGACACGAACGATCTTTTAAAATAAATTGGAGTATTGCGCTAAAACTATTTCAATTCACTCCTCTTGGTTTTTTTTCCTTCATATTTTTCGATTTTAGTGTCAAGGATTAGCAAATCTAGGGAAGACAGCGTCTTGTGTTTTGGAGACCTCTACAGCGTTTACGAAAATTAAATTTGACGGTTCGGGGTGGCGTCAAATACCACCATTAATACTCTTCGCCGAGATGTTTGCTGATACGGGCATTGTCACTGTCAGTACGGTCTTCGATCAAACAAAGCTTGTTCGGAAACAAATGCAGAGCTTTATTATATAATCGAATATAAATGAGTATCTTGCCACATCCGGATTGGAAATCTTACGGCTTTGTTTTCTAGACTAACTGAAAACCCGAGCGCTGAGCGGATATCTGTCGTAATCTTACTTTTAAAACTTTTCGCTGCAGATTTCCGAATGACGTAAATGGCTAAAACTTTAAATTTCATTGACACCCTCCGACTAAATGTTTCTCTAAAAGCATTCATTCAACCAAAGAGATTTCTTACATCAGCGAAAGATCACCCCGCATCCAATTTGAAACAAAAGACCACCAAATTCGCACACATTCCCCACAATCACTTTTTAACCTCTCGTCGCAGTTCGCATAACTAAAATAGCCTCCCATCTTCCAGTCGCGCACTCCCGAACAAAAGAGCCGATAAGTTCAAGTACAAGCGAGCAGCGCGCTTTTTACTTCAGTCGATAGATAGAGGTATTTACCGGTCGACGTCGCTCGTCGTGAGAGGTAGTTCCTCGCACGAAAGCGATTATACCGGCGAGGTCCCTCCATTGTCAAAAACGAAAAGCAATTTACCAAAGTGCTCACTTTGCACAGACATTGAGCAGTAAATTTAGCGATATCGAATTTAATTGACTGCGACTGTGCCGTCGTCGTTGGATGGATGGACCGGCGACGCGACGGTAACGTTCAGCTCATTCACTGTCTAAGGAGCTGCCAATAGCAGCCCCCGCGCACACACGCGCTCTCGCCGAATGCCAACAAACCGCCAAATATTTATACAAAAGAGCTTAGGCCACTGATTGCTGCTGGCTCGACTGTTGGCGTCTCTGCAAACAGTCATTTATCACTCGAAAATTGAAGTCTATCAAACAATGGAGTAGCATTGCGCAAACGAAAGTGATATTCATAGAGTTTCAACAGCAGTCGAAGTAAAATGCTGTTGAAATAGTTATAATAGATCTCTTTTGACCGGTTTTTTCGCATTACTGGTTGAATCAGTTATCGATGAAGACAGGATCCGTGGATACTAATTTCGATTTGGATTATACTCGGCCGGCATCTGTTTGTGCATATAACAATACATAATTCGTCTCTTGTTCGGCTTATAATTAACTTCAGCTAAAAGGATCTTAAACGAGTCAATGATTAATCGTCTTCGTAATTACAAGATGCGTTTCTCCGTGTCACAGTTCAACAAAGGAAACAATATGAGTGACCGAATTGAATGCGCCCAGGGGGATTGGATGGTTCCCTACGCGATGTGCGGAGGCAGCATTTATTGTACCTGTGCTCGGGCTCACGTACCTACTGTTCGGAATTGGGAGTGCACACATAATTGTACGGTGTGATGTGATTATGCTGATTGAGCTTTTTGCATACAGGGTGACCATGGGATCTGAAGAAGTATTAACTTTTATTTATCTTCATCGCACGAAAGATGTTCTTCTTCAGTTTTTTGTATTACATATTTGCCACTGGCGGCGCCAGAGTTCTGATAATAGTGGGGCACTAGCTTTTTGGGTTTTTATATTTGGCATGAAGTCTTACTTCCAGATTCTAAACAGGGTTTAGTTTTATAACTGTCCGGATTTTTGAAGGAATTCTCGGAGAAATGACTAGAGAAATTTCCTGAAGGAATTTTCGAAGGAGTTTCCAACACAAATTCAAAAGGATCGGGAGGTCAGATCGGCGTGACCCCCGATTTCGAGAATGCTTTTCCTCAGCATCGCAACCCGAGTGAACAAAAACAGCTCAATAATATCAACTGTTGATAAGAAAGCAAAATTGAATATGGACATGATTGATATAAGAGACTAGCTTTATGTACCCGGCCTTGCTCGGAATTGTCAGTTTGGTTTGCAGTTTTCTTTTACAATCGGAAAATGATAAAACCAATTGATCAACAGGGTAGTTGTGTTTACTTATTCATACTTTATCATTTGATTAAAAGAAGGCTTTTGGAAACATTGACTGATTTTGAAGAAGGGATCGTGGGTTCGAAAGGTCTTATTCCGGGAAAACGTCTATTTCTAAAGAAGGAAAAACATTCATCGATGCCATATTCGGGCAACGCATATTTTTAAAGAAGGGATCACCCAACAATACCCAATCCCAATACCCCCCCCCCTTCCCCTTCCAAAAGTCCCTTCCAGCCTCCCTATAACAGTTTCCTTTGGGTAGGGATTACGTGCTTACGTGTTTGGTTTGAATTGACCTATGCGATAAAAAGGTATACTAAACTGTTCGTTTAATGAATATACCCTCTCTCTCATTTAGCTATGGCACTCATACCCAGTCTGATATGGTCTTCCTTAGACAGATAATATGGGTTCCAAATTTGGTGGACATCGATAAATGGGTTCAGAAGTCATGCTGAATTGATCGATAACTAAACAATACCCCCTCTCCCACACCCTCCCCTTTTTTTAAATTACTTAACCACATCCACTAAAATCGCTTCCTTAGGACAGACAATATTTGATACAAATTTGGTTCAAATCGGTCATGAGGCTCAGGATTTACATTGAGTTGATCGATTGCTAAACAATACCCCTCCCCCCATATCCTCCCTCTTTTGTAAAGAACACTCCTCCTCCCACACCCTCCCTCTTTCCAAAGAGCATGCCTAACCCCCTATCGTCCCCTTCTTAAGATAAAGAATTTGTGTTCCAAATTTGGTCGAAATCGGCCAAGGGGTTCAGAGTTTACACTGCGTTGATCGATAATTAAGCTACAATACCCCTTCCCCATACCCTCCCCTTTTTCAAAGAGCATACTTAACCTCCCTATCGTTCCCTCTGTAAGATAAAGGATTTGTGTTTCAAATTCGGTTGAAATCGGCCAAGGGGTTCAGAATTTACACTGAGCTGACCGATAACTAAGAAATACCCCTTCCCTTTTCCAAAGAGCATGCCTACCCCCCGATCGCCCCCTTCTTAAGAGAAGGAAATTGTGTTCCAAATTTGGTCGAATTCGGCCAAGGGGTTCAGATTTTAAACTGCGTTGATCAATAGTTAAGAAATACCCCTCCCCCATACCCTCCTCCTTTTCCAAAGAGCACGCTTAACCCCCCTATCGTTCCCTCTGTAAGATAAAGAATTTGTGTTTCAAATTCGGTTGAAATCGGCCAAGGGGTTCAGAATTTACACTGAGTTGATCGATAACTAAGCAATACCCCTCCCCCACACCCTCCTCCTTTTCCAAAGAGCATGCTTAGCCCCCTATCGTCTCCTTCTTAAGATAAGGTAATTGTGTTCCGAATTTGGTCGAAATCGGCCAAGGGGTTCAGAATTTAAACTGCGTTGATCGATAACTAAGCAATACCCCTCCCCCCATACCCTCCTCCTTTTCCAAAATGCAAGCTCGACCCGTCCCCTCCTTAAGATAAAGAATTTGTGTTCTAAATTTGGTTGAAATCGGTCAAGGGGTTCAGAATTTACACTGAGTTGACCGATAACTAAGCAATACCCCTCCCTCCACACCCTCCCCCTTTTCCAAAGAGCATGCCTAACCCCCCTATCGTCGTCTCCTCAAGATAAAGAATGTGTGTTCCAAATTTGGTTAAAATCGGTAAATGGGTTCAGAAGTTATGCTGGAACATACATACAAACATACATACAAACATACAAACATTGAATTTTATATATATATATAATAAATATAAATATAAATATAAATAAAAATATAAATATAAAATATAAATATAGATATATAGATATAGATATAGATATAGATATATAGATATAGATAGAATAGATAGATAGAAGATAAAAGATCAGACGAAATTATCATTTTTTTGCACTAAAACATCATGAAGAGATCAAGTTACACTTTGTAAGAAGTAATCAATATCATGTGCCATAAGTTTGTTCTTATCAATAGCATATATTGATATTTAAAAGATATTTCGATGCAAATTTTTGATATTGTTGCCTGTTCTTTTATCTCTTATATCAAGTCCATATCATGTTTTGTTATTCTGTTCATGGCTTCTGCCCGGGAAGAGATCTGACTAACGATGAACTATGCTAGCACACAGACGGTGACATTTGAGGTACCACTAGTGGCCGAAGCTATAATAGGGTACAAAATACGAGTGAGATGACGGTTGGCTGAAGGGAGTCCGGCTTGTCCAGCTTAATGGAAGTATTCCAAAGACATTTAAATCCCTGCAGAGAAAGCTGCTATCCTACCAGTCGATGTTTCCCTACTACATGGCCCGTAGCGCATCGTAATACCTGCCAAAAACGGCTACGAAAAGTGGTTTTACCATTGCTAGGTTCCCTCGACTACCGAGACGGCAGAAAGAACAGTTGATAGTTATAGCTAAGATGGATGGTATATACGTAGGGACTATACTTCCCGCAACCATCAAGTCATCTGTTTCAGAATTGAGTATAGACCGCCACACCAGATAGTCACATTTTGGTGGTTTTATGCTAGTTTTATAACACTCTTGAAGGTACAATAAAGTAGTGGAATTAAATGGAATAGTACAAACTCGTCTCCAGTGGTCTCCAGTACCAGAGCAAAAATGAATAACTAATTGATAACAAATACTATTATCCGGTTATCGAACAAATTGGTAACTGAACTTGTTATCATTTTGGCTGCATCAACAGCCAACATAACAAAAATAATACCACAATTTTGTTCCTGAAATAACTACATGAAAACAAATTAGGTTATCACTGATACCAAGTTGATAACACATTTTGTTATACATGTTATTTACTCATATAACTAATTTAGTTACTGTTAAGTTATCAGCAACCACTATTTTATCGACCAAAATAGTTGAATCTTCTTTGCCGACTTCATTACGCATTGAAAAAAATGTTGGCATTCATTGGAATTCGAACTCGAATCGAGTGATTGTACGGCGTCGTCTCTAGGCACTCACCGAATTACGCTTTCTTGAGGAGCAGAAGAGAAGAGCACTTCGGTTTCTACAAACTTACATTTAATGAAGACTATTTATAATCAAATCATGATGCCATGACCATTTTATGTAAATAACAGTCGTAACTTTTTGAGCACATTGCTAGATCGACTAAAATGCGAGCATGATTGTTTTCTCCACAACACACCAGATCGTTGCAATTTCTTGATTATCCAACAACTCTTCCAGTTAAATTTTCAGTTTCCCCATATATAAGCACTGTGGATCCCAGACGAATAATGATGTCAAGTCAAGACTATTCACCGTTGCTGAATGAGCACATGCCCTTGGATCATATGTTCCGGGAGGTGCAAGGCCATAAGTAGTTATTAAACTACAACGCTTGGTTCTCAGATACATATTTCTTAATTCAACGACACCTGAAATGAAAGTAAAGCTAATAAGCATTTTATACTATGCTATAAATAGGAAAATTTCAACTTTTGTGCAAATTCCTTTGTTGACAGAGAATTAAACAAATCAGTAGATATCGTTGGTAACGGAGAAAATCACTGTCTGCTTAGATGAAAATTTCAATTCAGTGTTTGGAAACAGTTCTTGTTACACTATTCATAGCATAGGCCGGGTACATTTAACAAAAGTTCGTATTGTGCCTTGCAACAGAAAGACAACTTTCGTGATCATTTTTCAAGGCTTCCACAGATCTGAAAAAAAAAATATCCGCAGTACAAATAGCACGTGCTATCAAAGCATTCATCGCTGGACGTGGCGGTCAAATTTTCAAAATTATCAAAGGCGACTACCTGGCGCTTATTTTTGATAGCGTCGAAAAATAAGCGCATGAGTATATTTTTTTATGCGCTGTACAATATGGTTGAAAGAATTAAGTTCTTAGCTCGGTATTCAAACGACGCGAAATTTAGAAGAAAATACCATATTTGTATTAATATTTAATTTTGTTATTATTCGGTTAACAATTAATCACAAGATTGATAACTAAATATCAAGATGATAATAAGGATAACTAATCGTGTTATCAGTTTGATATCATTTCAGTTAACTGTCTTTGCTCGGGGCCTTGCGAGCAATTGCCAGGATTGCCGATCTGGAGATGGTGAGCTCGATTCTCGGTCCGGTCTAGGGTGCTTTCGGGTGAGAAACATTCTCGACACCCTGTGCGTAGTGTATCCATTGTACTTGCCAGATACATACTCATGCAATGACGGGCATAGAAAAGCTTTCAATTAATAACTGAGGAAATACTAATAGAATACTAAGTTGCAAAGCAGGCCAAGTTCCAATTGGAATGTAGAGCTATTGAAGAAGAAGAATAAGTACAAACTCGTCTTATAATAAGTGACTCTTGAAGAGTATCCAGCTTTTTACGCTAGCCATAAATTAACAAGGGGTGAATCGGATTTGACGTATGCTGTGTACAGATTTTCTTTATTGAAATCTTGGTAGCCATGGACTAGACTGCTCACAGAACTGTCATATTTTTCACCTTGGATAAATACAATTGCAATATTGGTCCCTTTCAGGATTTCCAGTTTTGATTTGATTGATTTAGCGTTTATACTCAACTAATGTTCCAGTTTAATTTTTAGGATATTGCGAAAGAAACGCAGATTAAACTCCCAGTGTTAAAAATGCTGCATGGCAATCATATTTTTACAGCTTGCCAGTCCCTTAAACCTTAGCTTAAACCTGAGATAACAAACCCAATGAAAAGAGACAATACATACTAATACATCTGCTAGTAAAATATAATGAGAAAGAAAGTATTTATTTCGGGTACTTCGATAAGAAACAATTCTTTGATACCGTGTGGAAAAGGCTTTTGGTATTCACAGATAGACTGTTTCTTCGACGACAGAGAATACATACTTGTCGAAGAAGTGGTAGAAGAAAATCCTTCATATTGAGATCGGTTACATCAAGCGAGTCCTTGTTAGACGCTAGGTTAGACGATGAACAAAAAGAACAAACATCAGAACTGTTTTCATTTGAATGATTGTGAGTCATAAGTTTAGATTAGGCAAATGAACTATCAACTCAGTTCAATTCAATTGACATTCCAAGGTCAACTTTCGTTCAATTGTTTAACTGTTCAATTCGAGTTTACTCGATTAACTCAGTTGAACTTATTCTTAAGATTATCCAGCAAATCTCTTGACTTAAACGCGACTTCAACGCCTCAACATCTCCGATCAACTCACTTGAAACAGAAAAAAAGTATCATTCAGAAGACATCCGGACAGTGTGTCTTTAACGTGTGTCAACTCCAAAAAGGTAATGGCGCCAGTCACAATACGTGGCTATGAAACATCCACGAGTGAAGAGTATGATTGGCTTCCAGTAAACGTAATGAACGACATCAGATACCACATTCACGCCAATGTAACGACTTGTGCGCTTCAGGTCAGTAATATTCGACAGAAAGCCTTTTCCTAGCTTTGAATCCACCTTCACTTGTTCCAAGGATGTTCAATAATACAATGTCTTCTGTAGCTCTTGAATTGGCTGAAAGAAAAGAAAATGTGTTTAAAACCTATAAAATTGAAAGCGAATATGAAAACATTAAATATGTTGACGTTTCCATGTCTAATCAATATTTTTCAAAATAACAAAGCATACGTTGATCAAATTATGAATATTATAGTGGACACAGCAAACGTTAAAAGGGGTGATTCAAAATTTATGGCATGACCTGCGTAAAAAGCTGGATATTGTAATCTTCTAGAGAGTTATTAAACTTAAAATTTTACTTGGGTATGTTCAAGAGTGGAGGCAAGGTACTTACACTACTAGGTACCATGGTTTAAGCAGTAGCTGGATGTGGGGTGTGGTAAAATTATTAAGTTAAAATGTCAGGCAGTTACAAACATTAGCTTTTATTTTATTGTCATGAAAATGTTGAATACTTAATTGTTAAAGCTCTTATAAATGTTTTTCAATTTCCTTCGGTATTTCACCAGGGATTTCTTCGGACAATTTCCAGAATTTACTTCGGAAATAAATTTGGAAATTGCTCCAAGTATTTCTCCGAAAAGTTGCTTTTGAAGAATCTCAGAAATTTTATCATGTAATTCTTCGGAGATTTCTTCAGATTTTTTTTTACGAATTTCATTTTTGATTTTTAAGGAATGCATACGAAAATGGTTGCAGGAATTCCTACGAAATTCCGCTGGGAATTCCGTCGGAGATTCCTTGAGGAATTCCTGCGTAAGTTTTTTTAGCAATTCCTCCGGAAAATTCTTAACAAATTCCGTTAGGAGTTTTAGGAGCAATTTTTTGACTAAAAAAATCCTTCATTTTTTTAAGCAATTCTTTGAGAATTCCTTCGGAAGTTCTACTTATTGAGATTTCTTTGGCAATTATTCCATGAATTCCTTAAATAAATTCTCCAAGATATCGCATAAGGAATTTCTTCGAAATTTCCCAAAGGATTTTTTTTTAAACTTCTTCCGTTAAAATATATTCCGAAAGTTCTTTCAGAACTTCCTGCAAGTTTTTTTCGAAAATGCTTCCTTGAGTTCTTTCCGAAAATCTTACAGTACATTCATACATTCTGATTACGGAAAGTCTTTCAGTGTTTATTTTAGGAACTCTTTCAAAAGTTTTAGTAATAATTAGTAACAGAAGTAATTTAAAAAAAAATTATTCCTTTATTTATTTGATAGTCACTCTGTGTTACTTAAAACCACACAGAATCTATTTTTAGATTTTTCCATTATTCATTGTTGTTGTCGTTGCTGGTCCATCTCGTCGTGAGTCCATTGTGTTCGTTTTGTCCATGTCGTGTATCCAATGATCGTTGCATTGTCCGGTTGCCAATTATCCGGGTAACGTTGGAGGAATGCCTCTGAGAGGAACAAGTGGTCAGTCGTCATCAGGCAGCCGTGACGGTGAGGCGTGCACCCCAATACGCCACCGCATAGGCTGTGCATCCGGCGACTGACGAGGGTTTTGGTGGAGGGGCTGGGAATCGAACCCATGACCATTCGCTTGTAAGGCGAACGTGTAGCCAACTACGCTACGGGACCCCCCTTGTAATTTTAAATCGATTAAAATAATCTGGATGGAATATCCAAATGAATTTTTGAAGAATGCATTTCCAAAAGAGATCCTGGAAGGATTTTCGAAAAGAATTCCTGAAAGGACTGCCAAAATAGTGTTTGAAGGTATTTCTAAAGGACTTCCCAAAAAAAATCCCAAAGGAATTTCCAGAGAAACCAACAATAAAAATCTTTGATCGATTGTTTGAAGGAAGTTCAGGAGGAATTCTCAAAGGCATTTACGAAGAAATTCCTAATACAATTTCAGAGGAAATTCCTACTGGTATTTCTGAAGTAATTCCTAGATTTCTCCAGGAATTCCTTCGGATTTTTTTTCCAGTGGTCTATTCGCAAATTTACTCCAGAAATTCATTTGGAGATTCGTCCGGTAATTCCCTCGGAAATTGCCTCAATGTTCTACCTCCTTGGCCGTGCGGAAAGATGAGCGGCTACAAAGCAAGACCATGCTGAGGGTGGCTGGGTTCGATTCTCGGTGCCGGTCTAGATAATTTTCGGATTGGAAACTGTCTCGACTTCCCTGGGCATAAAAGTATCACCGTGTTAGCCTCATGATTTACCAATACAGAAATGGTAGCTTGCCTTAGAAACCTCGCAGTTAATAACTGTGGAAGTGCTTAAAGAACACTAAGCTGCGAGGCGGCAATGTCCCAATGGTGGATGTAATGCCAATGAAGAAGAAGAGTTATACAAAAACTCCTACGGAAACGAATTCCAGACAGTCTTTCGGAATTGTTTTCGGGTATTTCTTGGAATTTCTCTCAGGAATTAGTTCGGGATTTCCTTCACGTATTCCTTCAGAAATTTGTATGGGAAAACGTTGGAAAATTCGTTAAGGTATTTTTATGTAATACCTTCACAAACTTTTCTAAGAACTCTTTTGGAATTCCTTGCAAAGTTCTAGGACGAAATTTTAGAAAATTCTCTAAGAGTTCCTGAACTAGTTTCTGAAAAAATATTCGAATTTTCAAAGCAACTCCTAAAGATACTTTCGACAATCCTACATTTATCAAAGGGATTTCTTCGGAAAATCTGTCGAAACATTTTTAGGAAATAAATCTAGAAATGAAAATAAATGCTGAAATTTCTCAAGATTTTTCTCCAAAAATTCAAAGAAGGGTTTCAAATATCTATTTTAGAATTTCTTCCAGGAATCCCTTAAGAACTTCCTCCAGCAATTCTTTGAGAAATTCATTTGGAATTATTTCAGAAATTCCTTAGCAAACTTCATCAGAAAATGCTTCGTAAAATCCTTTAGAAATTCCCTTCGGATATACCTTCCGAAAATCCTTTCAAATTTCTTTTGAAAAACACAGAAAATATTTGAGAAGTTCCTTCGAAAATTGTTTTAGAATTTCTCCAAAAATTCTCAAAAAAATCCTTCTGAAATTACTTAACGGATTCCCTCGGAAATTTCTTTAGGCTTTGGAAAATTGCTTAGAAATTTTGTAGTTCCTGAAAGATTATTTTGGGTATTCCATCGGATTTTTAAGAGAAATTACTTCTGAAATTTCTATGAAATTCCTCTAGGGGTTCCTTTGAAAGCTCATTGACAAACTTTCCGAAATTCTCATAGCAATTCTTTCAGAGCTACCTCAAGCAATCCCTAGGAAAAAATCTCCACGTAATCTTTCAAAAATTTCACCAGTTTGTTTAGGACGATTTTTTTTTCCATTTCCCCCAGGAATTCCTTTTCAACATTCTCCATTTCCTTTGATTTTTTTTTTTGAGGGATCTCTTCAGAAATTCATTCAAAACTCATTTGGATTTTTTTCTTTTTTCTTTGAAAATTGCTTCGAAAATTGCCTTTAGGATGCATTCGGAAATTCTGTTAGGAATTCTTCTGAAAATGTTTATTGTGATTTCTTCAAAATTTCATAAAAAGGTACCTTCTGATTTTTCTTCGTGAATTCCCTAAGTTCTTACGAAAATTCCTTCAAAAAGTTTGCTGGAAATGCCTTCAAAAAACTACTTCAGGAATTCTCTCGGAAAGCCCCACAGGAATCCCTTCGAAAATTCTTCAAGGTACTCCTTCGGAAATTCTTTTAGGAATACCATCGGAAACTATTTCATTCCTTAATAAATTTCCGAAAGAATTCCAGCAGTGATATTCAATGAATTTACTGAAGGAATTACCCAAAGAGAACATGAAGAATACCTATATGAATTTGTGCTGAAATTCTTATAAGATTCTACCAAGGCGAGTTCGGTGGTTTAGTGACTTAGTCTTCTCCATTCGACTCGGTCCATGGCTACATATCGCAAACCACGAAGTATACGGAGGGTTCGCAAGTCAGTTGCTGAGAACCATTTTCACCGGGTCACTGTCCGACGTTCTGCCTACGTGCCCGACCCACCGCAGACGTCCGATTTTCGCGGTGCGAACGATGGATGCTTAGTAGCTCATGCTACTCGTGGTTCATTCGTCTCCTCCATGTACCGTTCTAAGAGATAGTGATTAGTCCCAAATCAATATCTGTGGAAACGGTAAGAAAGCAATGCTATTCTCATACAAAAGGCTATATTTGTACCCCCTACGAATTTGTGCGAATTGCTCAATGCTAATGCTAATGCCCAATTCTTATAGAATCTTACAAAGGAATGAAATTCCCTAAGTAAGGCCTGTAGGAGTTTAAAAAATCCTAATTTTCTCCGGAAATTCTTTCATGAACTCCAACAAGAACTACTTTCTCGAAAAGTGAAGCCGAATTTATTGATGAAATTTCATTTATCAAAATCAGGCAATTTATTAATTTTAATTTTAATAACATTTTGTTATCAGGTATGTTAGCAAATGACTATTGAATGTGCAGTAGGGAGGCTCAAAAAAAAACCTTTTCAAATTTTTTGATGGGCCGCCCTCTTATTCGGTTCTATTTGGTGCCCTGATGCTCTGGACAAAATTTCAGCCAAATCGGTCAACGTTTGGGCGGTGCTAAACTTGTTGGAAGTTTATATGGAAAAATGTATGCAGAAATATCCAAAAACAGTGATTTGCAGTTGGACGGTACAATTTACGATCAAGAACCATTGTACTCATTCAGTTCTTGTAGAATTAAATACAGAATGTTATGCTGAAAACCGCGAGAAGATTAGAGTTTCTTAGGCAAAGATATTAGCATTTTACTGGAGTGTTGTAGGGGTGAATTTATTTCTTTTCAAAGGTAAAAGAAACGAAATTTGCTCAAACCCCACTTCAGAGAAATGCTAATAACTTAGCCGGGCAAACTCTAATCTTCTCGCGGTTTCTGCATAACTTCTGTATTAAATTCTCCAAGATCTGAGTGATTATCATAGTACTTCATCATAAGTTGTGCCGTCCAACTGCAATTCACTGTTTTGGGATGTTTCTGCATACATTTTTGCATATAAACTTCCAACGAGTTTAGCACCGCCCAAACGGTGACCGATTTGGCTGAAATTTTGTCCAGAGCATCAGGGCTTCAAATAGAACCGAATAAGAGGGCGGCCCATCAAAAAAATTGAAAAAAGTTTTTCCCATACTAATTTGAGCCACCCTAATGTGCTGTTTGATGATTGTCAAGTGTATAATGTTGCAATTTTTATTGAAGTCGATT
Organism: Armigeres subalbatus; assembly: GCF_024139115.2. Taxonomy (NCBI): domain Eukaryota; kingdom Metazoa; phylum Arthropoda; class Insecta; order Diptera; family Culicidae; genus Armigeres; species Armigeres subalbatus. The sequence continues at coordinate 134,998,210 of NC_085141.1, forward strand.
TTCATACGGATGATTCGTACCGTGTGAATTCAATAATCCGCGTTTTAATTTTTTCAGCCATTGATTTTTTCATCCATGTCGGTTCACGCCGTCGACGATAAAAGTCAACGCCACGCCACCGCGACGCCGCTTCCGGCGGGACAAAAGTGACCAGTATGCGAATGGTTGCAGAAGTATTGTTAAATAATTTCCCTTGAAAATTCCGATGGTTCGAACTCTTTTTCGAAGAATTTGATGCCTGTTGGGAATACCCGCCGATACTATATTTTAGGATGAAGTTTGAAAGAATGTTCCTTAGAAATCTAGAGGCATTTTCCATGGTCCACAATGATCTTCTGTTCAAATAAGAGTAAGACATTGAAAAGTGCTTCCATTTTTAATTTTAGAAATTATAAAGAATTTCCCTAGAAATTTTAAAATCCGGGCCTCTGCTTGAGTAGAGTATGAGATACTGATGACGGCCGTAATGTTGAGGTTCAAATACGTATCTGTGAAATTGCAATTCATGTGTTGGAATTAAATGGGATAGCGCTAACTCGCCTTACGACAAAGGAAGACATTCACTTCAATTTTCCAAATAATTTTTCAGTAAAATGAATTGTCTTATAACGACATTTTTATTATGGTTTTTTTTTCTACTGGAAACCCTATAAATTATTTCACAAACTCTTTTCGATTACTGGGTGCAACCATCAGTGGATTCAATTCCGTTCAGATGATCATCAGCTGAATATAATTCCTCTCAAGTGTCACAAGAGCCATATCATACGCGATAATGTTTCAGCGTTCAAGCATTGCGACCGACCGACCATAACGTACACAAAAAACCGAACCTCACTTTCGGCGCGGCATGTAAATTACAGTTAGCTTGTAAATCATTTCTCCCAACAAAGAGATGCGACAAAAGAACTGTTTATCACCAGCACCGCCGCACGGTGTTTCGGATGACCCTGGCCCGGCCTGTCGAACTGCACCGCGACGTTGTGTTGTTGCGGCGTTATTGTCCGGGGCGGACCTACAGAACTACATTGTTCCTCTGACGACCGACGGGCGGCACCTGACTTCACAAAACCACAGCATCATCGCAGTCGTCGTGGTCGGGCCTTCTTTTGTCGCGGTTCATTACAGACGTACCTAGCTGTAGATGAGATTGATGATTATTGATGGCGCTGCAACTATTGATTGGGACTGGTGAGACCCCAGCGCACCACCGACATCAAAGGCGACGAGGTCATAGTGCACCGGACACAAAGGCGGTCACAAAAGGGCCTTTGGGCGGCCACTTTTCGGCAGTGACAAATGTGAAGTGAGTCGTGTCCAAGTACGGAATGGACGGGACTTGTTCCGGTCCTAACAAAGCCGTCACAAAAGATGTTGTGGTTTTTGATGGACGTGGGTTGCCGTATGGTTGATCAATCAAATTGACGGATATCGGACAGGGGGTTATTGTTGATGATCACTTCGCAATGATCAGGCGTGCATAGCATAATATTTCAAATTTTACATTTTTCGACATAATCTGCAAAAAGGAATCGAACATTTAGAAGGTTTAGCTGCCTCCGAGTTTGCTTCTTTTTGCTTTCTCTTGTTTGACTGAGATCTCTGACATTTTTTGAGTCTTTCTTCCACTTTCACATTGAATATTTGTTTCAGATTTCGACTATGACTATGTCTGCGATGTAGTGGATGGTCAACGCGTTTGATTAATATGACAAGCGTCGTTGTGACACTAAGATAAAGCTAGCTTCGATATTTTCACAAATTTCATAATAGATTCAATGCAGTTTCAAGCTACTATACAATGCTATGAAAAAGTGTGACGCATTTAAAGATCTTCAATAATTACACTGGAATATGATCTGTTCAAACAATGGATCGGGCTTTGTGATTTTAACAAATGCATTCATACTAATGTGTCTTACAAATTTTTAATCGTACTTATTTTCTCTATTTATTTCAGAACATGATTTGAGCTACAATCAACCCATCCTCGGAGAGTGCCAATAATGCATCACACCATATCGGTCCATAATTTCAACCAGTCACCAATCATGGGTTTTGCCGATCCCAATAACAACAGCTCCGTGGGATCCTTCAGCGGCAGCGACGATGCCACTAAGAAAGACGAAAAGTACTCGCTCCGGCAGCGACAGTCGCGCCGATCAACTCCTGCTACCAAGCCGGAAAAGAAAACTATCCCTAAAGAGAAACCCAAACAAAAAGCTCCTCCATTGAGCAAGTACCGACGGAAAACAGCCAATGCCCGAGAGCGAACCCGTATGCGAGAAATAAATAGTGCCTTCGAGAACCTCCGAAAAGCGGTCCCCGTATCGGTTGCCGGCACAAGCGGGAACACCTCCCCGGTAAGCTCACCCGGTCAGTCCGGCGGGGGAAACAGCTCGAACGAAAAGCTCACCAAGATCACCACGCTACGTATGGCCATGAAGTACATTCGGATACTGAGCGACATTTTGAACAACACCACCGAGGGCCACCTGGCGATGGACAACAACAACGATCTTGACATGATCAATCATAACGAAATCGAACGGGAGGTGATGCTGAAGGGAATGCTCCTCAACGAAGCCATGTTCCAGCCGATTCTCAGCCCCCAACCCGCGAAACAAGCAGAGAAAAGCCCCAGTAGGAAAACCAACTCGTCCTCCACCGCTTCCAAGAAGAAACCCAAGAAATCCAACTCCAAATCCAGTCCACCGAAACGAACCGCCAGTGCGCGTCCCAAGCGAACCGCCAGCAAAGTGGAAGACAAGGCTCCCAGTTTATACCCGAAGGACGATCTGGTGGACTTGGGTATGATGCTCGACTCGGACAACGACGATTCGCTTCATCTGTCGGAGCCTTGCCTCAGTCCGCTGCAGCCGGGCAACGGGCTCAAGCAGACCTTCAACAGCTGCAACACCACCGGCGCGAACGACTTGGAGTTCGGTCTGTTTCTCGAGTCGGACGCCGACTCGCTGCAGCTGTCGGAACCTTGCCTCAGCCCGCTGAGCCACCTGGACTCGCTAAATCCGTTCAACGATCTGCTGCATACGGGGTTCAACGAGCAAACGGCCCTGGAGCTGTACTTATAACATTCGGAGTCCGATGGTGGTCGGCTCGGGGGTAGCAGGTAACTTGCGGCAGCCCATCAGTGATAGAGCAAAATGACAATTCCTCTTAGATTGTAGGCTAGACGGCGTAAGATTAGTCGGTAGTGCTAGAGAATTCAATGATCCTGTTATTTATTCTCAATGTGTCATATTAGCTAAGGAAATCCGCAGACGGTTGTATTTATGTATAGAAAGGTAGATGAACGTAGGCATTAGTAGCTTCCATGCACGAAAAACAAACAACGCAATAGCCAGAAACCGATCGCCAGTCGATTAGCAGTCATCACAAAATATAAAATAGCTAGGCATGATCGGATAGAGAGTGGAAAGCATCATGATTATCGGTTTTAATTGAATGAGTGAGTGATGCTGGGTCGGTCATTTTCCAATCTAGGCCTGTTGGATATCATTGTAATTGGCTGCATTTAGTTCTCTTGAACTTATTTACTGTTCTTTCATTGTCGCAGGTAGGGCTTCCAATTTTCCCGGGAATAAACATCCCGAGAAACGGGAAACGGGAAATGAAACAGTAACTTGTGGGCTTCGTGGCCGTGCGGTTAGCGACGTCAATCGTCTAGACGCATGTGCTATGGAGTGTGGGTTCGATTCCCGCCCCGGTAAGGAGGAAACTTTTCGTGATCGGAAAATTCTCCTCTGGTCCACTGGGTGTTATGTGTCCGTTGTCTAATGCTAGGACCTCTGGTCGAAGACGGTGTTCCTGTCTTTTTTTAAATAGCTTGAAAATTAAACAGTTTTCAAACGATAATAGTTGTTGAAATATCTGAGGAAATTTTACGCAAAATTCGAAAAGTGTTTAACCCCTCTGCAATACGTTCGCCATGTCATATTCATTGGTTGTCGAAGTATTAGCATCTGCTCTCACTCAAAAGTAAGATCTGCAGTATCCTGCTGAGTTGAAACCGGTGTTTGGGATGTAAGTCTGTTCATATGTGGAAACCAAATGGAATGTCTAAAAAAAACCCACGGCATGCTTACCAAAGCCGATTGATGGCATGCCTACTAAAGAACGATTGAACAAAAAAAACTTATTCGTTTAACCTATCTTCAACACGCAATCTATCGCATCGTACAATTCTGTAGTTTCTACAGATATAATTCAATTTTTCAATAATATGGGGTGTAATCTATCTCGAAAGCGAATTATGCTCTTGAAAAGATGTTTTTAAGAGACCGATGAGAAAATGTTTTTTGAAAAATATGATTGATTCGCCGAAATAGTTAGCTACCATCCCATCATAAAAAAAAAACAAAATAATTTTGATTATACATTTTCCGGGAAAATCAGGAAACTCATGTATATTTTCGGGAATCGAGAATCCCTGGAATTTTTATTTCCCGGGAAATTGTTTTCCGGAATAGAGGCCCTAAGGCCATCAGTTTCATAATATAAAGTGAGAACGTTTCAACAACTCAGAATTTGTGTACAATGAAAATAATACAAAGATGGACAAGCAAATTTAAAGAAAGGGAACCATTTCAAACTACAGTCGACTCTCCATAATCTCGTTGTTCTATATCTCGATATCTCTCTTTCTGTCGATGGATTTCTCGGTCCTTTCAAGTCACATTGCTTTCTACATCTTGATAACCTTCTTATCATGATAACTCTTTAGTATGTGGTCTGGTCTGGGTATATTTTGTTCACTCCTCCTATATCGATATATTCAAATTTCTAGGCTGCTAGACCAGTTTTGACAATAACAAACACTTATCGACTCAGCTCGACGAATTGAGGTGATGTCTGTTTGTGTGTATGTGTGCATGTGTGTATGTGTACAAAATTTTGTATACGCACTTTTTGGAACTTAGCATTGGCCGAACTACTCGCAAGAAGTCCCATTCGAGTGAGAATCCTGTCCCATAGTTTGCTATTGAAAATTGGCCATATTGGACTATGGGATCAGAAGTTAAGGCCCAAATACTATTTTCTATGCGCAAAACACACTAAAAAGCACTCACTCATATTTATTAGTTTTTGCACGAGAAAGGCACCAACACTGCAAGGTGGATTAATCAGGGCACCAACACCACTATGTAGTACTCATTTCAATTTTCCTTCCATTCCTCGATCTCTCCCTATCTCGATGGTCCCTTCAATATCGAAATGTGGGAGGCAACTCTGGCCTAGTCTCACTCCCAGGCCTATTGTTACCTACGTTAGCGATATTAAAAACCTAAATACAAATTGAGTCCCGGAATAGATTTGCAGAATCTCAAACTTAACAATGTTGAAAAGCAGAAATTTCAAACAATTCTTTCCAAAGTTTGTGTCAACTTCAATGGAATGCAGTATCTCTTGGTATCATTTTCCCCTCAACTGTTTGTTAAGAACCACATACTTTAGAAATTATTGCAAATTTACTTTATTTCTTGTATGAATTGCCTCAGAAACACGTCCTGGATGTCTCAAGAACTCATCTGAAATTTGTTTAAAACAAGGCCAACAAAATATCTGTCAAAAATAATCATAACAGGATTATGTGGAAATTATTGAACTGGGGAAGATTCATTAATTACGTAACGCAAAAAGTCACCATTTTCGGACCTCCACCTATGACACACTTTTGCAGGTAGGAAGGCCTCACTTAGCGTTACGTAATTTATGGATGCTGCATTATCACTTTTAAGTTTCATATTTAATGGCTAGACATTCAGTCTAATACCATTCGGCCACTAGGCCGAAAGTTGTTTGATCGAATAGACCATTAGGCCGAAAATCATTTGGCCGATTTTTTTGTTGGGGCATAGAAGCACTGCATCCATTGAGTTGAACTTTTGTGGTAGGTTATTTGGCCGAAAATGTTATTTGGCTGAAAAAGTAATTAGGCCGAATAGGTCATTTGGCCGAAAAGTTCATTTGGTCGAATAGTTTATTTGGTTGAATACGTCATTTGGCCGAATAGGTCATTAAGCCGAATAATTTATCAAGCCGAATAATTCATTTGGCCGAATAGGTCAATTGGCCGAATAGATCATTTGGCCGAAAGGGTCATTTAGCCGAAAAAGTCATTTGGACGAAAAGGTCATTTAGCCTAATAAATTATTTGGCCGAATGGATCATTTGGCTGAATAGATGATTTGGCCGAATAGATCATTTGGCTGAAAAGGCCATTTGGCCGTAAAGGTCATTTTGCCGAATAAATTATTTGGCCGAATAAGTCATTTAACAGAACAGGTCATTTGGCCAGACAGGTCATTTGCCTGGGAACGGGCTATTTGGTATAAAGTTATTAGGTATAACTCCATTTGGCATAAGGTCATTTGGCATAAGGTCATTTGGCATAAAGACCAATTGGCATAACGGTTATTTGGCATAACGGACATTTGGCATAATTAAAAACAGCGACCAACGTGAGGGTCATTTGGCATTACGGACATATGGCATTTTTTTGTGTTCATGAAACTAGTTACTAAACAAAGTGGTGCTGAAAAAACCAGAATGATGAATGTAACACAGCTCGATAGTAATATTTAAAAGACATATTCCATCCTTCGAAGAAAGCATGTATTAGCTGAGTATGAAGCAATGATAAATGTTATATCTCCATTGGAAATGTAGGATCCATCGGGATGCGTTTGCCTGGATTAAGACAATGATGGATGTGATCCCTTCTTTAATAGTAGATGATTGCTTGAATTAAGGCAAAGGTGGATATGATGCCTTCTTTAAAAATATGCGCTTGTCGGGATTAGGGTAATGTTGGATGCAATCTCTTTTTTAAAAGATTGCTCGGATTAAGGCAATGGTGGATGTGATCTTTTCTTAAAAAAGGCCTTTGTCCGGCGTTAGGCGATGGTGGATATGACCCCATCTTTAAAAGTAGGCGCTCGGCCAGATTAAGAAAATGGTGATGTGATCACTTATTTAAAAGAAGGCGCTTTCTTGAATTAAGGCAATGGTGAATGTGATCCCTTCTTTAATAAAGGACGCTTGCCTGGAATTAGGCAATGGTGGATGTAATTCATTCCTTATAAGTATTCATTTGCTCGAATTACTACAATTGTGGATATGATCTCTTTTTTAAATGAAGGCGTGTGCTTGGCGTGTGCTTCTTTAAAAGTAAGTGCTCACCCGGATGGTTGATGTGATCCCTTCATTAAAACTAGGTGCTTACTCGGATTAAGGCAAGTGTGGATATGATCACTTTTTGCCCGGATTAGGGCAATGGTGGATATGATTCGTTCTTTAAAATTGGGCGTTTATTCGGATTATGACAATGGGGGATGCGATTCTTCCTTTAAAAGTAGGCGTTTGCCCACAACAAGGCGATGGTGGAGTTGATACCCTTTTTAAGTAAAGGTGTTTCCTTTTGTGGAAATAAAATTTTGTCCAGAATACGGCAATGTTAGATGTAATTCGTCCTTTGGATGTAGGCGTTTTCATGAATAAGGTAGTGAATTTAATCTTGGGCGTTGGCCCGGGGTAAGGCAATGGTGGAAGTGATTCCTTCTTTGAAAGTAGGCATTTGCCTGTATTGAGACAATCTTGGATTTAATCCATTCTTCAAGAGTAGCTGTTTGTCCAAAATCAAGCAAGGGGAATCAAGATTCTCTTTTTGGATGTAGGTGTTTTCTTGGAAACAAACAATGACGGATGTGATCCCTTTCTCGGAAGTAGTTCTGCCGCTTCGTTTGTCCGTCCTTCCAAAAATATCTATCGTCAGGCTAAATCTATCTAAACATTTCCTCTATCTACTCCAACTATGTGAAAAAACCCTTAATATGTCCATTATGCCAAATGACCTTTATACCAAATGACCTTGTGCCAAATGCCGTTATGCTAAATGACTCTATGCCAAATAACCCAAACCCCATTTGGCCGAATAGATCATTTGGCCGAATAGGTTATTTGGCCGATTAGGACATTTAGTCAAATAGTTCATTTGGCAGAATAGGACATTTAGTCGAAAAGGATATTTGGCCGCACAGCCAGGCTTGTAAAATGTCATCTACATATCTACATATCTACATATCTTTTGACTAATTTGTTCATAACTTTCTTCAGAAGCCAAATTTACTTCACGCTTGAGTAGGGCTATATTTTTATCCAAAAGTACATCACTCTAAATATAACATCTGCGGCTGGAAAGTGAAAACTCTCCAAAATGTCACGTGTCATTTGACATAATGTCATTTGAATGACATTTTGCCTCCCACGCTTCAGATTACATATTTACAGTAATGTCTAGACAAAAACAAAGTTGAAGGCACATTTAAGCGCTACAAGTTCGCCATACCTCAGGAGTTAATAGCTAACTCCTGAAAAAAGTTCTGGGAAAAATATACAAACGAATGCAAATGACATTTTACAACACTGCGCACAGCTATCAGTAGGCAATCTACTAAATATTCCGTTACAAACACAACGCATTTCTTACTTTGCTTACCTTGATTTTTTTTATTTCTCACTTTTCATTTCTTACTTCTCACTTCTCGATGATCTTCAATCATGCCACACTTTTCACATTCTCTATTGTGGGGCTAAATGGGCCGTTTTGGGCCAAATGACTCTTTCTGTCAAAATGACCGTTTCACCTATACGGCCTTTTTTAGCAAAATTACTTGTTCGGCCAAATGACATTTTCGACCATATGATCTGTTCTGCCCAGTGACATGCTCAGTCAAACGTCCATTTTGACCAACCGGCATTTTCGGCTAAATGATCTAATCGGTAAAAAGACATTTCTGACCGTATAATTATGACCTATTCGACCAAACAACATTTTTGGCTACATGTCGATTTTGGCCAAAAGACTTTTGGCCATATTGGTCGTTCGGTCTGTTGGTTTGTTCAATCAAATGCCATATTCGGTCAAACAACTTTTGGCCAAATGGCCGATTTCTACAGCAGAACTGTTCGGAAAATATTTTTACAGGATGTGAAAAATCACTGAAAATCTGTAAAATATTTTTCGACCAGATTGGCTGTTTATATTGGAGTTATGTTTGAACTTATCTCGAGAATATTTTGGCAGATCGCTTTTAAAGTCCTGCACGACATTTCTATCTGGCAACGGAACTTCCCTCAGAAATTTCTTAAAAAATTTCATCAAAAAATCGTTTGCAAGTTCCGTTTGGAAATTCTTTGTTACACAGGTAATGCATTTGAAAATTCCCTCAGCCTTTCCTGTACGAAAACTTGTTCAAGAATGTCCCCTTTTTTGATTGTTCGAAGAGTTTTTTGGTTCCTCTGCGACTCCTTTTTCATGGAAGAATTATTCAAAGGAATTTATAAGAGCACCCCAAGAGTAAGTTTGATGTATTACAAAACTGCCTTGAATTACCGTGGAAATGCTGTTCGGTCTATCGAAAGAATATTTGTTATGATTAAAATAGTGGTTCTCAAAATATGTCCTGGAGGAATTCTCGCAGGAATGCTCTAATACTTTTAATATGGTTCTAAACCCACGAAGCTCGCTCCAATGAATAAATATTGGATAAGAAAAATCGATGAAGTTTGGAGAAAATTACCAATATTTCAATAGGTACATAAGCCAGTTTAATTTTGGTAGTCCTTCCAGAATAGCCAAGACTCAAAAATCAGTTCAACATCCTTCATTGAATGAAAAAAACGTAGTTTTTGAACGTACATCTTCTAAAGATAAGTTCGGACTTATCACAACTTGTATACAATGCGGCAATGCGCAATCGTTTTGGTTGCCTTAAACTCTCCCGGTTAATGTGAACAATGTCAAAACTTAAAATAAAAACTTTTGTCCTTACAAAATGAAATAATTTTGGTCATAAGAAGCAGTGCATGAAATGATTTTGGTCATCACTGCAGTGATGAGAAAAACTCAAATTATCAAATCTCATCCATGATTCAAATCGTGCACGAGTCAAATCCCACCGGATCCAAAAAAATTGCATGACTCGACTCGCGGATTGCATCAATCCATGATTTTTACGTGTTCGTTTTCGTTGAATACATCAAATTAACTTTCTTCGCTTGAATATACATAAAAAATAATTTTTGTATGTCTGTCCGAACCCTATAGACTCGGAAACTACTGATCTGATCGGCCTGTATATTTTATATGTAGAGGTTTTTGGAGTCGAGGAAGGTTCTTAGGAAGGTTTGAGACCCATCTCCCTTTTGGAGGGGAGCACTCTTACAAATGAAACAGCATTTTCTGCATAACTCGAAAACTAATCAAGCAGAAGGGACAAAATTTGTCAGATAGGGGAAACCGCCAAATGTTGAACGTCTAATTTTGTCGCCTATTGTTGAACTCCCATAAGAAATGCACGTGCGTTCAACAATAGGCGAAGAAATTAGCCGTTCAACATTTGGCGAATTACCCTATAGGTTTTTGAAGACAAAAAAGCCCTTCGAGAGCCCTTCCCTCTCTGGAAGAAGTAAGTACACCCAAAAAACAAATCTGACAATTATTGTATAAGATCTGGGCATATACAATACTGTAAGCTTTTTATACAAATATTGTATTAAAATAATACAAATCTGTATTATTTCAATACAACAATTGTATTAAAATCTTCCGAAATTGTATATGTCCAATTATTATACAGTTTCTGTAAGGTTCTTATGCAGAACTGTATTAAAATCTGCCATCCGCTGGTTGGGTGTAGTATACAAATAAGACACACATTTCTGCATAACTCGAGATTAATCAAGTAAATTGAAACAAATTAGGCATGTGAAAAAGAAAAAGAAGTTTTGACCTGCACTCAGCTACTTTCTCGGCTCTCTTAAGAAAAAGGGCTCTAAAGGGTCAAATTAAATCGCAAAGCAAACGTTAAAGCGTCAATTGTGAATACAAAAAAAAAATCTGTCGGCTTATTTTTGTCAGCATATAGACTATAAATACATTCGTAAAAATCTAGTCTCTTTTTTGCACATACGACCTATTCTCAAAGCAATCTGGAAATACGCTTCTGTTGGGTTTTGATGCTTTCTGGAACAAAATCATCTTCAGCCAATAATGAGCGAAACGATGCGATTCTGCGTAAAAAACTCAAGCGCGATGCTCTCTCTGAAAAATCGCAACCGAGTTAGGAGCACGATTCTACCAACACTGATCACTGTGTGACTGATGCAAAACAAAGAGCAATGAAGGTTTGAACATCGTAAATCGAAGACATGAACGTGCATAGTTCATATAATAATATAAAGTTTCTACGAGTGAAGATGTTGTTTTGTTAGAATATATTACATAAAACTAAATCATGAACATGTTTCAAAGCCATAATTACATAAAACTAAATCATGAACAACTCTTCATGAGCTATATAGACCTTCAATATATAAAGATAGGGACTCACCGATTTACTCCTTTTCCTTCGCTCGCTTTAAGTAATCTTTCAAATAACCCTTATTTAGTGCTGTATTTCAATTGAATCCACTAAGCTTCTTTGTAGATTGAAATCTTTCACAAACCACTTTTTATGAATACAAAAGTATTCAGTTCGTTTTGAATAGTTTTTAAATATGCATTGGTGACACATTGTACTATTCATTCTCCCGTTTCGCTTGCCCCTAGTCACAAGTAGTCTATCTCGAGAAGGTCAATCTGTGCCGCATTCTACACAAAATCCTTCGCTACCCCTTTTTTGTGCCAGCAGCTCCCGCTCCTGCTCGAATCACATTTTCCATATAGGAACCAAATCTATTCCACCCGCACACGAGTGCCATAAATCTTCCGGACTCCGATTGTACCGAACTGGCGATATAATGCCCCAATCCGACCCATAAGAATGGTGAATATTTTAATTGAAATTGTTCTCATGATTTTCCACCTGCCAGCGGATTTGAACAACTGCTCGCTCCAGCCCCACTCAATGCGTTGACCAAATGCCAGTCAATCCCAAATATGCCCTCGTTCCCAATACCGAGCAGCGTTTTGTACATTAATCCAATCACGTTGGACCGATCGGGTGACATTTTGAGCCCCCGAGAGCCGGCTATCGCGGCACCCCGATCGGAAACTGTCAATTTTGCGCCGCAAAGCGCGAACACTTGTTTGCCTATTTGTTCGGAGACTGACTGTGGGCATTATTGCGCAACTTAGTTGGGCATGCGCGCGCTAGTAGCGACCGCCGCGGCGCCGCTAAAATAATAAAGAACTGGAGGCCACCCCTACGCCGCGGTTTCCCATCCGCAGCACCTGACCAGCAGCGGCAGCGACCACCATGACGGCAGTAGCGGCAACGGTCGGTGTGGTGGTGGTCAGTCTCCCACCCTTTGTTTGGTTGGATGGTTAGCGCTACCGTGAGCGCGTGCGCACCTAATTCCCCTTCCTCGGACGGTACGGCTAACGATCCGACCAACCAACCGAGCGGCAATTGAATTGAATGGAAGGCTACCGCCGCCGCCTGGTAGGTCGATCTATCTATCGGCATCGGCTGCGGTGAGGTAATGAGCACTCACAGAGAAACAAATTTGCCACGGTTGAGCGCGCACGTGGGCGGGGTTTTCGCGGTTTAATGTGGGAATTAATAGATGCGGTGGAAACAATGCCGGGAAAATGAGAGCGGTTGCACAGCCTTGATGGTTTTGGGGTAGGTCTACAGCGAGCGGCCAACATACATATTAACATACAATTTGATTACTTTGTATATAGCGCCATGCACGAGAAAGCCATGACGAGAAAGATGCATCGAAAATTGTGATTTTAGCCTTTGAAATAATAATGAATGTTTTAAAAACTTCACATTTGATTTTTGAAAAAGTACGATGTATGCTTATGTTTCTTCAACGTTGAATTCAACAAATAAACAGTCCAATTTTTCATAAGGTTCATTACCTGAAAAATGTACAAACTCAAAACACTGTTTAAAGTTAATCATTCGTATGCCCATTTGTTACTACAATTACGCTCTGAAGATGCCTTCCCATTGATTTTGCCTGTTTTTGGGTTGTTTAAAATTGGATTTATGACTCAATTTAATGGCGCTGGCTTTTGAGTTATACGGTCAAATAAATGAAACGATCCATAGAACTATTAATAAACGGTTGGTTTTGGATGCCGTTTGGTACACCAAAAAACCCTTTGGACCTAAAGTTATTTAGCCGAGACCCATTTGGTCCAAGTGGTCATTAGAACAAAAACAGATCGACTGAAATTTGTTTTTTCCGCTTTTTGGTAAAATGTGACAAACAGTTTGTTCCAATATGATATTCGTCATACTTAATGGATTCTATATCTATTTCTATTATCTTGTCTTTTTTCATTTCTACTATTTTTTCATGTTTATTTTTCATTAGTTTTACTTTCTATCTCTGCTCTCTTCTCTTTCTTTATTCTACCTGTTTTCACCTTCATGGTTGTTTATTCCTTTTTAATACCATTATCTTATTTTATTCTTTTTTCTCTCTCCTCGTTTTTTTCGGTTACTTATATCTTTATTCTTGTCTTGCGAATATAAAAAGTGACGTCACGCATTGGTACTTACTTGTCCCTCTTCACCGTGTCTCTCACACACCATACTTTTCATTTCTCATTAAATACAACTTGATTGTTCGGCCAAATGACGTGCAACCAAAAGTCTTCTTAAATTTCATTTTTGCATGACTACTTATCTCATCTGATTTATGATGCAGGCAAGTTTTGTTTTCTGTTCTGCACATTAGCACCAGTTTGATTAACCTTCCTAACGTGTTCGGGTCAACATGACCCGAAACGCACTTTTAAATTGCAATAACTTCTCAACGCAACAATTTGAAGGTTTAAAACTTCTTGACTTTTCCTAATTCGTGAAAATCTATGTTTCCAAACGTTGTTCTACTTTGTAGAATGTTCCTGTAAGGTACAAAATTTTCACGAAAATGTCCTAAAAATTATTCCAAAAATGGGGTACGTGACGCTGATAATATTCCTGCAGATGTTCGACGTTCTCCAAATCATTCTGGACTTCAGACTTAAAAAGTCTACCACGTCAACTACAATCGGTACAAAACCAATAGCATCGAATTGTGTTCATATAGGTCCCAAAAGGCATAACGTATTATTTGAGATTCAGATATGTCTAAATCGGTTATTCGAAACTCTCCAAATCGTTCTGGAGTTCAGACTTAAAGGGTATAACAGTACTTCAAGTTGGGAGGGTGGTGCTAACCGTACTTTGTTCACAAGTGTTGACGGTGTAATCTGTTTATTACCGTCTATGACAGCCGTAGAGGGAGCCGAAAAAGTTACAGCCGAACTGTAAGGTTGAAAAGTTTGTGGGATTCTAATAGGAATATCCGAGCACTTGATATCGAATTGAAGGTTAGACACAACTTTTTCATCCATCAAATTTGGTCCAACCAGCGGTTTTTCGATGATGTCTTCTCCGTTATCGTACCTAGCTTTCGTATCTTTCTTGGTTTTGTAGAACAGATGTACCCTACTGATAGACTGCTTTCCAACCTGCTCCAATTCTTCCAGCTTCCGTTGGTATTCTTCCCGTGAACGCCGACTCTCTTCCTCATACTGTGCCATTCGCTGCTGATGTTGTTCCTCCAGTAACTTTAATCGATGCATCATCCGTTCTTTACGGATACTACTTTCACCGTCGGGATTCTCCATAGCTGCTTCAGCTTTGGTTAAAAATTAAATTACAGTCTTGAAGCTGTCTTGAATCTAGCTGCTATCGAGAAAGTTTCACTGGATCCGAGAAAATACGTCCCTAACAATCTTCAAGAATTTAATTTTCCAAGACGAGGTTACTATGGATAATTTCAATAATGGTAACACTCGAAAAGAACGATTGATGCGACGCTTGATGTTATTAGAAGAAAGTCATCGAGAACGGATAGCCCAGTTTGACGCTGAAAGTGAACGATTAAGGCAGGAATATCAACGGAAGATGGAGGCAATCGAGCAGACGGCGAAGTACGCTAGTTTTTTTTTTTCTTCCTAAACAATGGAGGGGGAATCTGCTCAACAGACATCCTGGGTTGACCAGGAAGTGCTGGGTTAGGGGCCACCTCCAATGAGGGAGGCAGGGCTGCATCCCCGACCAGCTAAACCGTTTCCATTGCCGCCAAGCCCATCGTCCCTTCGGTACAACCAGTGCCAGTGCACAACGCACCCTCGAGGTTAGGGTGCGTGTCCTTCCAGCATCGAACATCCTGATTCGCTTTTTTAGAAGAACACCATGGTATCGTGCCAGCGCATTGCCGGCTTTCCAGGTGGCCTTACCACGCCCTATGTCCTCGGAAGGTGGGCAGGGTCGACTTCGCGCCTGCTTCCCTCTGCACGACTGGTATCAAGAATGATGATGCCGCGTGCACCCCAAATTGACCTTTCTGCGATAGGGCCTATTCGCCAGCACACAGAGGGACTTGCCGACGCGAGGCCTACGCCTGCCCCAGCCTTGACCAGGACCCCTTTCCGTCCTCGGGCTCGGAACCCGCCCGGTTGACCGACGCCGCGAAAGCGACGATACCATGTTGTTCTTCGCACGGCCACTTGTTCGATAAAAGGATCGAGTTCGACCACAGAGCATGACCACCGGTATGACCCATGAAGCCGACTCCGGTACCTTGGACCACCTCTTATTTGCGCCTGAACTAGCCATCCTTGAGTCCACGCGCCACCTTCTGTGTAGCTCCGAGACGATTTGGGCGATAGCCGATAAAACGGCGTTCCAGCCAACTTCGTCTTTACACATCTTCCGAACTAGGTTGTCCGGGGTAGTGTCCAGACCACATGTGGCAAGCATGTGGTCACGCATTGCGCGAAAACGTGAGCACACGAACAACACGTGTTCCGCCGTTTCCTCTAAACCTGCGCACACCAAACACTCGGGCGAGGCCGAGCAAGCCAGCTGCGTTACCAGCACTTTGATTTTGCAGCACGCTTAAACGCCGGGCACATCGCGCCCCCCATGGGGTGCTTGCTGTTCACAGCTTTGCTGGAACAAATCAAACAATTGGGAGGGTTCGTGCAGCATTGTGCCTTATGTCCCTCCAATCCGCAGCGTCGGCAGAGATTGCTTCTGTCAGGGCCTTTGCAGTCCCATTGCTTGTGCCCCGGTTCCAGGCACTTGAAGCAAACTTCGGGTTGCTCGTATATGCGCACAGGGCATACCGACCATCCCACCTTGACGCTCCCTAACTTGACTGCCTTGGAGGCGTCCGCTGCAGATAGCCGAACCAATGCTACCTGCGTCCCTGCCGAACCTTTCCGTAGCCGAACGGCTGCGGTGGGCGTCTCCACTTCACACTGTCGCCGCAGTGCCGTGACGAGCTCTTCGACTTCAGTGATCTCGTCCAGGTCTTTAACCCTTAGATTCACCTCCGTCGTGAGTGCCCTCACCTTGACCGTCTCGCCTAGGACCTCCTCCGCCAACTTCTTGTAGGCGGCGCCCTTTGCGAGACGCCCCGCTTCAGCTCGAGTATCATCTCGCTCATCCGGGTACGTCTTATTCGACGTACGTCGGCGCCGAGTTCACCGAGCTTGACGTCACTCCTCATCGCCTTCAAAACATCCGAGTACTTAGCCTCGTCCGCCGTGATGACTAGGGCATTGCCCCTGGAGCGATTGGCGCCTACCCTAGACTTCTTGCTACCCTCATTCGCCTGGGCCTTCTTTTCGGCCCTTGACGTCTTCGGTTTCCTCTTGTTCTTGACCAGGGTCCAGGAGGCGTCATTTCCCTCTATTTCCCTGGTCTGGTGCGGCTGAGAACTTTCAGCCTGCCGTAACCCCTTACCGCCGTCTTGCCTGAGTGGACGGACCTTTCCAGGTCCTTCCTCCCCCGGTTTTGGAGGTACCTGACCGGGGTTCAGCTTCCCAGCCCCACTACCCTTGTTCGGGGTAGTAACCCTCCGCGTTTTGGAGCGGCCCCAGGGAGCTCATCCCCTGGAGACTGTCTCCCCGTTTTTGTGTCTGCTCCGTTGGAGTAGTCACCCCCGACGTACCCGCAAATACTTGAGCCTCAGTCTGAGTAGACTTTGGCACCACCGTCTTAGCTGGCACGCCTTTGGTCGACTCGACCTTGCCCGAGTCCGCGAATCCTTGGGCCTCAGTCTGGGTAGATCTCGACTCCACCGATTTCACGGGTTTACACTTTGCCGTCCCGACCGCCCTCTCCAGCTTGGCGTCCAGCATCGACTTTCGAAGTTTCTGCAAGCTCCTCTTGAGGTCCTTGCTGATATTATGCATCGATGACGCAAAGTCGATGATGGCGTCCAGCTGTTCCGTCGCCACCTCGAAGGCCGAAAGCCCATCGCGTTGCGAAGTACGCTAGTAGAAGAATCGAATTGCGCTATAAAGTTAAAAGGGATGTGCAATTCCAGTATAACAGCAGAGAAGATGTCGGCGAAGAAAGGCCAATTGAGCCGAATTCGCTTAGTGACAAAACTCTTGCTGAACGTATCCCTTATTCATCTGTTCAATTCGATGCCATCTCGAACAGTCCTATTCCATTTTCTTCGGATAGATCACCAAATGTTTTGCTCTCCTCGGCAAATGCTATGGACGACGAAAAAACGATTCCACATCAGGCGTCTTTTGACCGATTTTCACAATTCTTTTAATTAGTTTTATCTCATCTAATTTTACGATACTAATGAGTTATGTTTCAAGGGATGCTCATTTTTTCCCTAGAGGGGTGTGAATAAGGATGGTAGACGGGCTTGGTAGTCTGCTTCTGCTTCTGCCTCATACGCAGGAGGTCGTGGGTTAAATCTCAGGTCCGTTCCATTCTCCTACTTTGTATCTTTCTCTATATTTCTCATGTTCTAGCAAACTCTAGAACTGGAAATGGACTACCATACCGTTTCCATTACTATTCCTATACCTTCAACATGAGTATTCTAGCAGTAATCTGCTAGAATTGGAAATGAACTATATAAAAAAGCTCGTTTCATACATCCAATCAGAAAATCCATCAGGTGCTTTCTCCTATCTATCACATTGGCATCGTTAACCAAGACGGACCTCTGCCTCTCGAACCTAACCCAAAAATTCCAACAAATTCCGCATGAACTCGTGGCAAGTGCAGAGGTATATTCGGCTTGCAGTGGGTGAGTGATTGCATCAACATTTCCTCCCCCTTCCCTACATTGACTAGTCCCAAGCAAACATCTGTTGGTTCCCTGTGCAATAACAGCTGATCTGGTCATAATGGAGTAGCAACTACGAGCAGTCAATCAAGCTCAAGCTCAAGCTCAAGAGGGGCGTGAGTAGGGATGTTTTTTTTTTTCCAAAATATAGTAAAATTTACTTTATATAGCATATTTCAGTGTGAACAACACTTACAGGTTCCAAAAATATTTTATAACTCAATTTTAGCATGTACTATCCTATGCGTGAACAATATGCTTCTTCTGGACATCCCTAGCGACTCCAAAATGACCTCTATGACTGATGAAAGATGATATGCAAATTTTGCCGAAGAAAACTACGGAAACCCATGCCAATGGAAACCCGTCATGTCCATGCCAGTTCGTAAAGGCCATATGTACGATATTCCACTCAGTTTTGCCCAAACCAGATGTTCTAGGTTCTCCAAACTGATCTGGAGTTTGGATCAATGCGTCTACCAGGTCAACTGCGCTCGATAGATATCTGAAATCGACCAGTCATGTGCATAGAAGTCCACAGAGCCCGCGCGACTGATCTGCAATAGACCTGTGCGCCGAAGTATTTGTGAACGGCGGCGGCGTAAGGCCATTTTTACACCGGCGGCGGCGGCGTCGGCGGCGTCATGCCGTAAGCAATGTTCGGCGGCGGCATATTATGCTTTTATTAAATTTTAGAGTTTTTGTACAATGGCTAGCAACAGACAGACTTATAGGGCGAACATGCTGATAACTATAGCTTGATCTCCACAGCAAAAGTTAACATTATATCCTCCACTAGTATATTGCCGTATCACATCACATAAGTTCACTGAAAAGTACTTCGGAAATCCAGAAATTCGTTTGGAAATTCCTCAGAAAATTCGAAAAAGGAATTCTGAGAACTTATTTTGAATTACCCTGATGAATTCCTTCAGAACTTCCGCCAAGAATTCCCTTGAAATTTTTTTGGGTATTGCTTCGGAAATTCTTTCCAAAAGTTCCAATTTGTTTGGAAATTACTTAAGGCATTGCTTCGGTAATTCCTTTATGGAGTCTTTTGGGGATTTCTTCAGAAATTCATTCGAAAACTTTCCTTTAAGAATTCTTTAGAAAATACCTATGGAAAATCCTTCATGAATTTCCATCGGAATACCTACGGACACTGACACATCCGGAAATCACTTTGGGAGAAATCCTTCGGAATTTGATTTAGTTTTTTTAATTCCTTCAAGAATTTCTTTTGGGAATTTCTAATAGAAATTCTTCCAGTAATTCCTTAAAGAATTTCTTCGGCAACTCTAGGAAGATATTTTTGGTATTCTTTCGAAATTTCCCTGTGTTATTTATTAAGAACTTTCTCCAGGAAATCTTTCTGAATTTGCTATATAGCAGCTCTTCCAGAAATTCCTGTAGAACTTCGATTTTTTTTTAATTCCTTTAAGAATTCTTTCGGGAATCTCTTCATATTTTTTTATGGGAAATCTTCGGACATTTCGTTTGTAAATTCTTTTAGCTTTTTTTTAACCATTGTTCAATATTTTTTTCAATTGAAAATAAATTTAACACTTAAATTCCTTTGGAAATTTCTTTGAAAATTCATTTATAAATTCCTCCAAATTGTAATTCTTCCGGAATTATTCCTGTATGAATTTTATATGGCTTATTGAAGGAATTTCCTAAGAATTTCTGAAAAAAAAACCTCCTGGAGGAATTTCCGACTCAATTCTTGAAGGAATAACCGAAAGAAATCCTAAAAAGAATTCTAATATAATTTTTAAATGATTTTCAAAGAGGTGAACTAGTCAAGGGCTGAAATCCCCTATAATAAATTTTGTTTGACTATTATTAGCTCTTTCTGTTTTATAAAGCAGCTAAAAAGTTGTTGCGTATATTTTCCGACGTTTCGGTGTATATTTCACCTTCTTCAGGGATTAAGAGGATAAATATTGTTGTATATGTGTGTGTGTTCTGTATGACAATAGAGCTACTAAACTGTCGCTGTCCTCACTGGCGAAACATCTTTTACTAGCGGGTATAGGGTGCTAAATGAGTACGTTTTGACAGATATGCACCCAACATGTTTGGAAACGAGAAAGGGAAACTCAGCGACAACCGTCCTTTATAGTTTACTACCTCTATTTTTATGACATAACGTTGTCAATTAACAATGGCGTCCCACTACGGTTCATACGTCTCATTATTTTTACACTTCACTGTGGCTTCTGAAATGTTTCATGGTGTTGTTCAAGCTTTATCCCACCTACACTTTTGCTAAAAGCTTCTCTGAATAATCGCCCGCGCACTAGTGATGGCGTATCTATTTGTTTAATTGACAACGTTATGTCATACAGGACACACACATATACAACAAAACGTAGCCTTTAAATCCCTGAAGAAGATTAAATATACACCGAAACGTCGGAATTTAGACGCAACAACGTTTAAGCTTTATAAAACTGAAATAATAGTAATAATAGTACAACAAAATTGAGCACAACAGTCGAAAACATCACATACACTATGTAATAAGGAACAAAAAAAAATGTCTGAAGGAATATCCGCAAGAATTCTAGAAGGAATTTACGAAGAAATGTTCAATGGATTTTCCGAACAAATAACTATTGGTATTTACATAGAAATTTCTATGTTTCTCCAGGAATTTCTTCGAAAGTCCGGACAGTCTTAAAACAAACTCAGTTTTGACTTTAGAATCAAGACTACATGCCAATAAAAACTCCCAAAGTATCGAGATTGTAGATATTCGGATATTCTCAAGAATTCTTTAGGAATTTACTACACAAATTCCTTGAAAAAATTTCTGCAGATTTTTTTTTCAAAAAAACCCTAAAAACCCTAGCAAAAATATTCAGGAATTAATTGGGTAAGTCATCAAGAAACTGGTTCTAAAATACCTTCAAAAATTTCGTCAGGAATTCGATCTAGAATTTCTCCAGGAATTCCTTTAAAAAAATCCACAAATAAAACCAGGTTTTTCTTTGAAATTCCTTTCAGGAATTGCTTCGGAACTTTTTAGGGCCTTAAGAAATTTCTTAAGAAATTCTTCTGAAAACTCCTTCAAAAATTCTTATAAGATTCATTCTGACCATTCCATCAGGAATTCCTTCAGAAATTCTTTTTTTGGAATAATTTAATAATATCTACTCATACCCATCTAACACTTTCCCACAGTTGTAATGGATTCGACGCGCCCTTCCTCAAAGAAGCCATCCCTCGGAAAGCTCAAAAAGGATTGCGAATCTATTTATTAGTCTGTTGGATTACATTGTTGAAAGGAGATTCTCTCTATCCCGCGGGCATTGCGTAAGTGTCTCTGCTTTCGGGTCCTTTTTGCCCTTCACACAGCAGTGCATTGAAAACAGAATGGTAATTAAATATGATTGTACTATTGGGTGGAGCCGTATGCAGAGCAAGACTCAAGCCAGGATGATGGATAACTACATACATACATACATACTTTTAAAATTTCTACAAAATTCCTTTGAAAACTATTTTAACAATTCCACTGGAGTTTTTCTAGGTATTCCATAAGACATTCCATTCCCTCGGAAATAAATCTAGTAATTCCTTTGGAATTTCCCACGCCAATTCCTTCCAAAACTCTAGGACGAATTTTCAGATATCTCCGTACGAATTCCTAGAACAATTTCCAAAGGACCTCCTAAAGGAATTACCGACATTCTTAAATTTCCTTAAATAATTTACTTGGACATTCCTCCTAGAATTTCTTTAGAATTTTCTCCAGAGATTCCTTCAGAAAATCCTCCAGAAATTACAACGGAGATAAATCCAAAAATTCCTCAAGACTCTAAGACTCTACAAAATTATTTCAAGAAAACCAAGAAATTTCTTTGAGAATTGTTTATCGAAAAAAAATAGAAACCATTTTTTTTTTTCAAAACATTTCTAGCAATTACAAGGAAGAGTGAAGGAAATGTTCAATTTGGTGGGTCGCGTGCCCCATCGTGCTCCAGCTCCAGATGCCAAAAGACCATTTTCACATTTGCATGTCACGAGGCTAACAGCTAAAAAAATCCTATCAGACCGGGAATCCAAATCCAACATTCGTTATGGTGTTGATTTGTAGCCGCGTTTATAAGCACTGGATCAATTAAGATAAGTAACAATCAAACGTTTAAAAAGATGATGAACCAACCAATAATGCGACCAGAATGAGGTTATTCCACATGAAGTTACATATGAGATTAGAAATTCATCGCTACGCTCATTGATTTGTAGGTCTGCAGCGAAGAAGTTCTTGGATTACCTAACATTTAACTAGCCAAAGCGGGTTAAAGTGACAGGGATAAAAGCAAACAAATCTGCTAAAGATGTAATAGCTATTTATTCAATGCCTGATAGGTTGCCTTGTTTCGGCAGATCCAAACGCACTGCATAATGTGATTTTTGTGTTGGCCAAACATCGGCGTAAAATACGAAATTCGGCGGAGTGGATCCAACCGGCATATGGCGCGCCGCCGACACCTTGGCGTACGTCAATAAGTGTCGGCGGCGGCGGCGTGGCGCGGCGGCGCACAGGTCTAATCTGCAACACAATGTATCCAGACTAGAAATTTAAGATTCTTCTAACTGTTCTAGAGTTTGAATCAATCGGCGTACCAGGTCAACTGCGCTCAATACAACCTTGACATCAGCCAGTCATGTTAATACAAGTCCTTAGAGCCCATGTGTTATGCCTAAACCAGGTGTTCTAGATTCTCCGAACGGTTTTGGAATTGGGATAAATTAGACTACCAGGTCACTACGCTCGATACAAATCTGACGTAGACCAGCCATGTTTATACACGTCCGTAGTAGTCCACCGATGACTTTCTCATCCCGCTGTCTCTGGTAAGAATTCCAGGAGGATTTATTGGAACAACTGCAGAATGAATTCTAGGAACAACTTCCTGGAGGACTGGTTGGAACAAGTTTCGGAGGAATTTCTTGTTTTAAGGAAAGAAGGCACCTCCGAAAGAATTATTGAAGGAACCTCCGGAGGATTTCTTGGAGGAACTTCCGGAGGAATTCCAGGAGGAACTTCCGGAGGAATTCCTGGAGGAATTTCCGGAGGAATTCCTGGAGGAATTCCTGGAGGAAAATCCGGAGGAATTCCTGGAGGAACTTCCGGAGGAATTCCTGGAGGAACTTCCGGAGAAATTCCTGGAGGAACTTCCGGAGGAATTCCAGGAGGAACTTCCGGAGGAATTCCTGGAGGAACTTTCTAGAAGAACTTGTGGATGAATTCCTTGAGAAACTTGTTGAGGAGTTTTTGTATAAACTCTTGGAAGAACTTTCGTAGGAACTCTTGGAGGTACTTTCTGAGGAACTTCCGGAGGAACTCCTAAAGGAACTGCTAGAGGAACTTCAGGAGAAATTGTTGGATACGCCGTCACGCCGCCGCCGCTGGCTGAAAATGATCTAGGGTAGAATACGGCATCGACAGGGTGCGATAGTTGTTGGTACCCTCAACAATATTTGCGTTTTCCAGCAAACATACTTTTTTTTAGAAACATAATTTTGATCCAATCACACAATTTCAAGTCTAGGCTTTCATTTGAATAAGTTGTAGGGGGAGATCCCCCAGTGCCGGACACATAAGCCATTTAACGAAAAACTCTCCAATTATTCGGATTATGTTTACTTGTATACCATATACACAAAATATGATCATTAATGATTCATACAAACAATATTTGATCATTTAAACTCGTTTTTCGACGATGTATTTTGATGATGAATTTTGGTGAAATATTTCACGGTGCAGAAAAGTGTCCCCGAGTACCGGACACTATTGCATCATGTTCAAATATGATCAAGTTCCTATATAGGAATATATATAGGAATATATTACATGAGTAAAGACATAATTAAGAATAGTAATATTTTTCACTTGCTTCAAGTTGCAGATATCAACACGTGTTAGTAGAACTCATTTAGTTGTCTAGCTCAATTTCTTACATCATACTCGAAATTCACACCATTTTCAATGACATCTTCAATTTGTTTTGCCTATTTCTGTGGCTTTCTGATACTTCAGCAAGAAGCGCAAATGAATTGAAGTAAGTTTAACAAAACAGGTGCAAAGAATGGCCATTTAATCACATGTAAAAACTCACTGTCCGAACCCGGGGGACAGCTACCGAATACAGAAATTGATTTTGCACCGTAGATACGTTATACATCTAACAAATTATGATCGATATTTGATATATGACTAATACTAATCATCTCGTCATAACAAGAATGCATTCGATTGATTTTAATCTTGTTGATTAAAACCTTCTAGAATAAGGCGAAACATGAATTTTTTTGTTATTTTTGTTCAATTTCAAATTTTGTGCAAAGTTTACAACATGAGGGTCTGATATTCCATAAAGGACTTTCCAATAGCTTTCTTTTTACTACTTGATATTATGGAGGGATCTCTGGAAGTGTTGTTCTTAGAATGGTTCGGTATTAGTATGTGTCCGGCACTGGGGGAGCTCCCCCTATGTGGCAATACCTTAATACAGCTAGTTTTTGACTTGATATTTAAGTTCGATCAAATTTATTTTTCGGGTATTAGACCACCCGACATTGACATTAATTTACAATGTTCTGAAAACTCAGATGTGAATATGTACATTATGTGGAAGATTATGATTTGAAAAATGTATTCCCTTCGACGAGACTCGATATTAAAATTTATAACAGACTGATATTTAAATTGAATTAAGATTGACTAGACTAAAACCTGTGACATCATTGTTGAACGACCCCCAATCGTCTTCTAATTCGGCAGCATTGATCGGTGCTTAGTACTGAATGAGTGTAAGATTTCGAACCCACACTCGGCGGCACTTTTGTAGAATTCAAGAACTGAAATACAGTTACGGCGCCAGTGATGTGTGTATTCAAACACCAACTTTCGAGCCATGATCTACATTTTATGTATGATATGCATTCTTATGGAGATTCCTTTCAATTTTCCAAAAAGTTAGGCATAACATTGGATTACAAGCTAGCCAATTAATAACATTACGTGTGATTATCTAACCTTACATCTTTAATGCATGACGTTCGCGTTTTACTATTACTGGTGGAAACGTTTCCAGATCTCTGTGGATCAACCTCCCGGCACGTAGCACATGATATCCAACGGCATCACCGACAGTTTCTTCAATCATGGCCATAAAATTTAAAAATTTATACCTCATAGCCATAAAACACCCAGTTGAGCACTAGCCATAGAATAAAGTACAGCCGACATCAACCATAAACTGTTAAATCCCAATCTAGTAGAAAAGGCTAAAGCCAAACGAATGTTCCACAGACAGTAAAGGTTGTAATGCACCTAAGGACCGCTCTAAAAATCCGATGATAAAATTATCAAATCGATCAGCACCGTTTACGACCGAAGTGGAAGCATAAAAATAAATTCAAAACCCATGCACAATATGGAGAGCAAACATTGCACGAATCATACAACCGAGATAGGAGTAAAAAAGAGCAAATAGGCAAACAAGTAGATAGAAATGTAAATATTATTACGATTATGATTGTCGCTATTTATTCTCGTGCGCGCGATCGTTCCCTTCTCACCTGCCCACCAAACCGCCAAAACAAGCTTAAAAGGTAGTTCGATAGTATAATGACACCTCCGGCTCTCCCCGATCCCCAAGCTTGTCTGTCAAGCAGACCCGCAACTGCCAAGAGAGCCAATATTGACGGTAAATACACACATACACACAGACACACACACAACTCGCACAGACTGGCAGGAATTATGTTTTGAAAGCGATAAAAATTTGCATAAAACAATCGTTCCGTGCGGTTGGCTCCCCTGGCCCTGTCACTGCCGAGCGCTCACCGCTGACAAGTACACGTGGGGATGCTCAAACGCCACCATCAAATGGGCAATCTAATTCCATTCGCCATGCATTGTTGAGCACCTCTTCCGTCGGGCCTGAGTGGTGCAGCACCGGGAGTCAGAAAGATGATTGTTTGACGCAAACGGGACGACGACGACGACGGTCAGGAAAACGTAAACACGCTTATTTATACTACTGTCAGACGAACTCCCGAAACGAGAGACGAGTTGGTGACGGGATGGGAGGTTGCGATCACCGTTGATCGCAAATAGGTTTAAGCAGAGTAGGTTGGTACTTGGACCAAGAAAAGTCCAACACGCATTAAAGCGCTTGATGGTAGAATAGACGTTGTACAAATATCGAAATTTCCATGCACAAAACATTCCCCCCTTGAGCAGATCTGTATAAAAAACTGTATGTATGTATATTCTGTAAGAAGTCCAATTAAAAGTTATGTTAGAGTTAGGACACAACAGCGATGACGAAGGTTTCAGAGTTCCGTTGGCGGCCTGTAGAGATAGCCATTGGTTGTAGATTGTAGAGTTTGTACTTTCCAAGGAGCATGTAAATGTCTAGTTATTGGTTTTCTGCGACGAAGCAGAACAAGTTGTTATTTTAGCTAAATTCGAATGGTTATTTAAATCACGGCACACGACGGTGGACGGTCGCTGCCAACTATATTCCGGATTGCCATTGTACGTTAGATGTTCATTAGGATTAGGGATTCTAGGGCCATTCCATGTTATTGAAATAAATAATTATTATAATCAAAGTTAGTTGAATTTCGTTTAATTAGCAATAATATCACATGCCTTCGATTATTTTTAGATGGGGGTTTGGGTGATCTTATTTGTTTGCGGTATGTTGTCTTGGTGATGTGTATTGTTTGGTGGATAGATATACCTACACAGTTAAAAATTCTGAAAATTACACGCTATGGAAATATTTAAATGCATATTTTTGTGTTCAATAGCCCCTAATTGTACATCCAACTTTTTCTTGTACGCAATATTGAATACAAGCTCCATAGTAACGACGACCTGTAATTTTGAAAAGTGATGGAAAAATGAGTCGAATCGAACGGAGCCTTTTTGTTACATCATATATGCTGTAACATTTTTATACTGTGTATGTCAGGAATTCATAAAATTTACTCATCTGATGAACTTAGACACTTGGGCGGGGTATTCACTCAAACAAAAGTTCATTTTGCGTTCATTATACGACGTCATAATTTCTTAGGAGAGTTCCTTTTGCGTTAATCTATACTAAAAATACTAGAATAATAAACTGGTGAAGACGATTCTATTTTGCAAGTTTTCGGCGAATTTCATTGCTAATGTGGACCATTTACATTTAAGCTGAAAATTTATTAAAAAAAGTGGAAATAAAAATAGGCCCACTGTAAAGTGAGTAAGTTTCCTGGATAATATCAAAGCCAATACTGACTTACGCGCCAACCTTGCTGTGCAAGGTTGTCAGTATCGTTTTTCTTTGCCCGACTAACCCGAAAGAAATCCTCAGGGCAGGTTCTCCAATCTCTCAGAATCCCCGAATACCTGCACTTACTTACTCTAACTCTCGCCAACGAATTAAACCGATATCTCAAATCCAATCGTGACCGAATCTAAATTTAAAAAAACGGGTGGCCAGTTTCCCTTTCGCGCCTGCGAAATAGGGTTGTCGAAAAGGATGGCCTCCACGGTCTTAAGTGAAGTCCTTCGCGGAAATGCGCGGTTCACGATACCAATATTGCCTGGAGGTAAGCACGTCGGGAGCGACGTTTGAAGAGAAACCAGCACGGTTGACGACTAAACCAAACCAGAAAGAAAAAGCCACGTGGTGTGACTGAGCCACACATGTCATAATATGTACACTCATTATAATAAAAGCCCTACCTTTTCCTTTTGCCTCGAATAATGCCTTCGGCGTTTTCTGATTATTGGTTTGTCCAAAATACGAATATCTACACATATATCAAAAAATGTATATTCTAAGCGATTTTCGGCAACACTGTTATAATTACCTACGGATGATCCCTATACACCTCGTGAATCACCAGTAAGAATAAAATATTCCGTCTAATCCTCTCACTCTTGATTTTATAGACTTTTGAAGCTTGTTCCCAATTGTAGGATAAAATTTTAGAACTTTTTCTTGGAGAAATAACTTTTCGAACTAACTTAAGTACACGCGTCTAAATGGTTTCAAGCGAACTTCAGAAATGGTCGAGTTCTTAAAGAGACAAGATTTAGATGGTCCAACAAACAGCTTGGTAATCAGTTTTTGTCCTCTTTCTTCTAATCAACTCTCAAGCCCACCTCTGTTAATCTATCTCGGTTTTTCTTAGTTGTTAATTCCCCTATTTGTTATCCGATTTGACGCGGTCCCCAATACATTGGCTCTTAGCTAAGTTTGGTAATCGTAGGTATTTTTTTTTTAATTCTCCCGTCTACTATCGCCTAAATTCTATTTTAAACATTTTAATATTCATTCGAGTTCACTCAGATGGCAGAACAGTCGAGAATGTGTTTGCCATAAATTGATTTCAGGTAAACTACGGTACAACAGCAAACGTCGGATTTTTTAACTGTTACACCACTTCGGAAAAAATGTAGAAAAATATAATAATTATGATAGATATTTGTTCAGAATTTGAGTCAGTTTCTAACAACCAACACGAAAAGTGAAGTTGTATGCAAAAAATGATGAAATAGAACCTTTTCTAAGATAATCTATCAGAAATGGGTCGAGTGCAGCACCTTCCTTCAAAATAGAAAGTCAGAGAAATCGATCTTCAAGGTTTCCGATAACATACCGCAGTCGAAAGATTTTGAGAAAATGCCCATAATGACCATTCCAAAGACAAACAAGAAGCCAGCTTATGGCAAAATATGAGTAAAGAAATTTTGAGGAAGCACTGAGCTAAAAGACTATATCATACCAAAGTCGTGCAGAATTGCAATGACATCAAAATATCTAGACCAACATTTGAAAAGGGCGTTACAGCCAAAATTCAATCTTTCCAGTTCTTTGTCTATGTATACTGCAAAGTATGTAGACAAGGAATCAAAAAAATATATATTGGCTGTTACGCCCTTTTCAAATGTTGGTCTAGATATGTTAGCGTAATTCTGCCAAGCAACGAAAATTTTAAGTGAGCATGAGCATAACCGCCCACGGTTGCTATTCCGTTATTGCCAGGTCAGCTATAGTTACACAGAAAACCAACAGATCATATTTGGGACTAACATCATCCTCAATGTGTAAAAATTGGTGATCAAAAATTCAGCAATACCGGTGCCGGCCGAGTTCGAATGCAGGTCAATGGAGTAATGGGTAGAAAAATGTTTAAGTGATACTCGTTTTGATGGAAACCGACGAGTCATCTGCACTTCCACTAGAAATCACTAAGATATTGCATATAGGGGGTCGAGAGTGTAGCTACGCTCGTTTCCCGAGCAGCACACATGTTGTAAATAAGGTCATATTGCGCATCGATAGTGCACTAAGCGTTTTCTACTCAGCCCCCCAAGGCAGAACAAAATAACACGGATCTCGAGATCGTTCTAATTGAGTTTTAAAGGGGTTTTAAAGAGTATTAAGATTATTGCATACTTTGAATTCATTATTAAAAATGAGGCCAAATCCAAGATATTTTTTTTATGAATTTTGGGGTACGATAACTGTTTTAATTAGAATGAGTTCGAAAAACTTAATAAATTCACATTATGTTTTATCAGGGTTGTTATTATGGTGGCTGTCTCATACAAAAATTCAAGAAGGCTGAATCATGAAAATGTTATACTGCAACACCTGTTTGTATTCTTCTTGGGTTTTATTGTGGTGACGTGCACTGAATGAGCACAATGACGTTTGAGCGGTACTCTGTTTGCTAAAAATGAACACTTTTTCATACATCGAGTTCATAAAAAAAAAGTTTTGGCGACGATAAATAGCATAGGCTCATTATTTGACTTTGGACGGTGCCGAATGGAACTATTTATTTATTTATTTCTTATATGTATATCAACAGGCATCATACAGCCCAAATGATGTTAAATAAGGTTGCAATAACTAATACTAAAGCGGTTTAATATATTACAAAAATAAACAGAATCGTAGATTTACAATGTTATGAAAACTCATATGTGAATATGTACATTATGTGGAAGATTTTGATTTGAAAAATGTATTGGAGGTAATCACTTTCCCTTCGATGGGACTCGAACCCACGACCCTCAGTACGCTAGACTGGTGCTTTAACCAACTAAGCTACGAAGGACCTCCGTCGGCCTTCGCAACCTAGCGGCTACTGAATGAGCTCGAAATTCCCAAATTGGACGCATAGTCAAATCACTCGCAATCATGTGTATAGTACACTTTTCACATTAGAGGAGCGTGAGTTTTTAGAATGTCTGGCGGTTATACACACTCTTCATCAGCAACTGTACCGATCAAGTTGTAGGAACATTGTGAATTCACGTTTATAATTTAAGGCTTCATGACATGTTACTCAGAATGGCTGCCTTGCGGCTTACCAACACAGTCAAACAATCAACCACCCCACCCACCCGATATGCACCGATAAATTTAATTCATACATTACCTACATACCTGACCATCTTCTTACTAAAAAAGTGAATCTGGACTTAGTTCCAAGTTCAATTTATGCGGCGGTATGATAATATTATCACATAACGCTAATTTAGGGAAGATATATGTACTACAGAGCGGTCAGAGCAACTGATCATCCTGAATATGCTTCCTGAAGCATCTTTATGAAAAATCTTGAAGTTTGATACCCATATTGATAGGGTTCTGAACGTTTTTCAAACTGGCCACTTCCCCCGGGGCACCTTGAACCTACTACAGAGTGGTCAGAGCAACTGATCATCCTGAATATGCTTCCTGAAACATCTTCATGAAAAATCTTGAAGTTTGATACCCATATTGATAGAGTTCTGAACGTTTTTCAAATTGGCAACTTCCCCCGGGGCACCTGGAACCTACTACAGAGTGGTCAGCGCAACTGATCGTCCTGAATATGCTTCCTGAAACATCTTCATGAAAAATCTTGAAGTTTGATACCCATATTGATAGGGTTCTGAACGTTTTTCAAATTGGCCACTTCCCCCGGGGCACCTGGATCCTACTACAGAGTGGTCAGAGCAACTGATCATCCTGAATATGCTTCCTGAAACATCTTCATGAAAAATCTTGAAGTTTGATACCCATATTGATAGGGTTCTGAACGTTTTTCAAATTGGCCACTTCCCCGGGGCACCTTGAACCTATTACAGAGTAGTCAGAGCAACTGATCATCCTGAATATGCTTCCTGAAGCATCTCCATGAAAAATCTTGAAGTTTGATACCAATATTGATATGGTACCGGATAATACATACGTGATTGGAAGGATATACATAATTTACCATAGTATCCAGAACCAGGTTTACTGAAATGGTCATATCTCGGATGTTTTTCAACGAATCTTAGCGCAACAGCCCGCATTCAATTTTCAATAATATCTAGTTTCTAGGAAAATAGTGTTTATCGATGTAACTTCAAACCACACAAAAATACGAGCAGCAGAAAAAATGTGTTTTTGACGTGGCCTCCGAAAATCCGGAACATCTCCGGTGTCCGGTGGCCAGTATTCGTGACCGTGCATGCTCCTAAATCTTGACTAAATTTGCCGTCGAATGCTTCTGGTTTTGTCCAATTTAATCAATTTTTCAAAAAGTTATAAGGATTTGAATTTGGGCCAAATTTTGCCTATCTCAATCATTTTGCCTAACCCCCACTCTGTAGTAGGTTCCAGGTGCCCCGGGGGAGTGGCGAATTTGAAAAACGTTCAGAACCCTATCAATATGGGAATCAAACTTCAAGATTTTTCATGGAGATGTTTCAGGAAGCATATTCAGGATGATCAGTTGCTGTGACCACTCTGTAGTAGGTTCAAGGTGCCCCTGGGGAAGTGGCCAGTTTGAAAAACGTCAGAACCCTATCAATATGGGAATCAAACTTCAAGATTTTTCATGAAGATGCTTCAGGAAGCATATTCAGGACGATCAGTTGCCTTAACCACTCTGTAGTAGGTTCCAGGTGCCCCGGGGGAAGTGGCCAATTTGAAAAACGTTCAGAATCCTATCAATTTGGGTATCAAACTTCAAGATTTTTCAAGGTTATACTTTTAAATGCATTTTAGAACCAGCAGCTGTCATGACCACTGTAGGTTCCAGGTGTCCTGGGGAAGTGACCCATTTGCAAAATGTTCGAAACCATATCAAAATGAGTATCAAAGTTCAAGGTTTTTCATGGAGATGCTTTTAGACTCTCCTGTCGAATAGAGTTCGCCGCAGCACGAAGTTGACCATCTACAAAACGCTCATTAGACTAGTCTGCCTCTATGGCCACGAAAGTTGGATGTTGCTGGCGAAGAACCAACGCGCCCTTGGAGTTTCCGAATGGAAGGTGTTGCGGATCATCTATGGTGGGGTGCAGATGGAAGACAATGGAGGTGGTGGTGGAGGTCAATGAACCACGAGTTGTAACTGTTAGGAGAACTACCCACACGGTACAATTTTGGCGGTTACGGTGGGCCGGGCAAGAAGCCAGAATGTCAGACGATAACCCGATTGAGATAATGCTTCGATAATAATCCGACCGGTACAAGAAGAAGAGGCGTGCAGCGGTCACGGTGGATCGACCAAGTGGAACGCGACCTGCGGATCTTTCGCAAAAATGAAAAACAGACGTCATATTCAGGATTTGTCATCATATCAACAAATACCTTGTCTTCCAAAATAATTTGATAATCGGCAGGCTTCACTTTGCCCTTAAGTGCCATAATAGGACCATGGCCATGTCAAGATATAGCACCCCACACAATTGCTAAGTCATGCTTGCGAACTGCTGCCATTGATGGCAGGCCATCTTACACTTGGTCGATCCACCGTGACCGCATCGCGCCTCTTCTTCTTGTACCGGTCGGATAATTATCGAGCACCATCTCAATCGGGTTGTCGTCTGACATTCTAGCTACATGCCCGGCCCACCGTAACCGCCAAAATTGTACCATGTGGTAGTTCTCCTAACAGTTACAACTCGTGGTACATTGGCCTCCACCACCACCTCCAATGGCTTCCATCTGCACCCCACCATAAATAGTCCGCAACACCTTCCATTCGGAAACTCCAAGGGCGCGTTGATCCTTCGCCAACAACATCCAACTTTGGTGGTCATAAGGCAGACCAGTCTAATGAGCGTTTTGTAGGTGCGGCGGCGAACTCTATTCGACAGGAGAGTCCAAAAGCATCTCAATGAACAACCTTGAACTTTGATAATGAGTATTGAGTATTTGATATGGTTTCGAACATTTTGAAAATTGGTTACTTCCCCAAGACACCTGGAACCTACTACATAGAGTGGTTAGAGCAACTGATCATCCTGAATATGCTTCCTGAAGCATCTTCATGAAAAAATCTTGTAGTTTGATACCCATATTGATAGGGTTCTGAACGTTTTTCAAATTGGCCACTTCCCCCGGGGCACCTGGAACCTACTACAAAGTGGTCAGGGCAACTGACCGTCCTGAATATGCTTCCTGAAGCATCTTCATGGAAAATCTTGAAGTTTGATACCCACATTGATAGGGTTCTGAACGTTTTTCAAATTGGCAACTTCCCCCGGGGCACCTTGAACCTACTACAGAGTGGTCAGAGCAACTGATCATGTTGAATATGCTTCCTGAAGCATCTTCATGAAAAATCTTGAAGTTTGATACCCATATTTATAGGGTTATGAACGTTTTTCAAATTAGCCACTTCCCCAGGGGCACCTGGAACCTACTACAGAGTGGTTAGGGCAACTGATCGTCTTGCATATGCTTCCTGAAGCATCTCCATGAAAAATCTTGAAGTTTGATACCAATATGGATATGGTACCGGATGATTGGAAGGATATACATAATTGACCATAGTATTGGAACCAGGTTTACTGAAATGGCCATATCTCGGATGTTTTTCAACGGATCTTAGTGCAACCGCCCGCATTCAATTTTCAATAATATCTAGTTTCTAGGAAAATAGTGTTTATCGATGTAACTTCAAACCACACAAAAATACGAGCCGCAGAAAAAATGTGTTTTTGACATGGCCTCCGAAGATCCGGAACATCTCCGGTGTCCGGTGGCCAGTATTCGTGACCGTGCATGTTCCTAGATCTTGACTAAATTTGCCGTCGAATGCTCCCGGTTTTTTCCAATTTCATCAATTTTTCAAAAAGTTATAAGGATTTGAATTTGGGCCAAATTTTGCCTATCTCAATCATTTTGCCTAACCCCTGTATGAGCAAGTGAACAATGTGAAAAAATTCCCCCCAGTAACGCACTATGCCAACGACGTCGCCGGTTTCAACACTCTGCACGTCGTCGGTAGCGTCGTATGCAAGCAATCATTGATCAGCAGCAGACAGTGATGTCGATATGAACTATTGTGAAATCATAGCAGAAACATGTAAAATATCGATTTAATTAATCAATCTTTTCCTAACGCATTATGTACTGATGCAATAATAATATCTTATTGATTCTGTTTTGGGGTGCATTGTAAAAATTGAAAAATCGGGGCAAAAAATGATCTTGTTATTGGTGCGTTTGAGCAGCTGGCAACAACGGTTGAGGATGTAAACATAAACAACCAGCATCGTGAAAACATAATTCATAAATATTCACCTAAACCAAAGAAAAACTGATGCTTTTCTGACAAATTCCATCAGTTAATCCCATACTTAGACTGTATTGATTAATACTGCTTCTAAATTGGGCTGAATTCTTCCGAATGCGTGCAATGTTTACTGTTGTCGGATGTTAACAAAAAATGAATCCCACGTGTATGCTTACTGAATTGGTATTGGAAGTTTCCACCACTACAAATCTATGGTTGATGATTTTTATGACACAATCACATAGCAATTTGAGT
Source organism: Armigeres subalbatus (assembly GCF_024139115.2). NCBI lineage: Eukaryota > Metazoa > Arthropoda > Insecta > Diptera > Culicidae > Armigeres > Armigeres subalbatus. The sequence continues at coordinate 135,033,205 of NC_085141.1, forward strand.
GTCACAACGCTTCACCTTAATGAATGATTCATTGCTAAGCATGTTTCACGCTCTTGTTGCAACGACTTTCGTTCGCTCTTGGTAACCGAAGAGATCCCTGATAAGCTCTCGCGATAAATAGTAGTGAGTTCCACGCTGATCTCATTACAGATACGGGAGGCAATTATTTTTGTTAGAAAAAGATGGGCGAAGTAAAAAAATATATATATGAAATGAACTCAAATTGTCTCTATACGAAATTAAATGAAGAGAGAATTGAAAATTAGTCAGGCTCCAAGGCCAGCCAGGCTTTGTTTGACTTCAGAAGAGCTAGCGAGGGTTTTTTGATTTCATTAGAATGTGGACCATCTTTTCGGCATGTTGAATAGTGTTGTAGTGCGCCAGATTAAAAACGTTCTAAAAAATCGTGGATAAAAGTTTATAGATTATATTATAACTCGCAGAGAGTAGTGATTTTGCAAATTAGGTAAAACAAAAAAAAACCAAAATTATAATTCGCAATTTGTAATTACAAAAAACAATTACAGCCTAGGATCGAATTGTACCTATGGTATAGTGAAAGCGAGTAAAATTTGTGAATAACCGAAGATTGAATTGGGTAAGGTTTTATTTGCTAAATTCTGGTGCACTTTGTAAAGTATTCTGACCGTTGAACAGATATCACCCACCGTTCAACGTGGGTGTTGGTTTAGGAGTGACGGAATCACCCTAACCTGGGCACGCAATAGAATTCCACAGCGAGGAGAAACCAGCCCTGTGACGCTTTTTCCAGCGGCCCACCGTTCACCTTGCCGGTGTTATCGCCAAACTCTTCACATTTGTCAACAAAGCCAACCACCCCGCTCGCCACACCGTGAAAGCTCGGCCCACGTGCCACCGTTTGTTCGACGTAGCCCCCGTATGTAGGCAACGGGTAACACCTTTATCGTCGCAAGAACACTGAGCCAAATATCCATACGGCAGTGGTGTGAACACCAGGCAGAGTGAATTTGTTGCGGGTAGTTTCTCTACACATCAGCCCGACGGGGTCCACGTGTACTAGCGGCCGATAGCCGATCGGGTTAGTTGAACAGAATCGTAGAACTATGCACAAGAAACAAACAAATTGGAAAACCGACGTCTTAGGTTTAGGCGACTAACACTAAAGTCGAACGCTGAAGTGACTCTATTAAATATCCTTTGCAGTCCAGTCATCGCACTGTACATGTTGTAATTTGTACGTTGAAACGGTAAACGGAGCAAGGAGTTATTTCTCAAAGACCAAGGGGCAACGTTGATGTTCACTTGCCCAAGAAGCGATGGATAATCTAAGCGACCTTCAAGAGCGTCAGCCCTCGCCGTATTCCTACGCACATGCAGGAGTTACAGGTGAATTAGTTGACAACGATCGTGGTAACTCGGCAGTTGAACAGGGTTTCTCCAGGATAACTTACGTAGTGCGATGCGCCAAAACCTGCGTTGTACCGATTCAATTCTTCAACGCCGTTGTTGTAGTTTGGGCTCCATACCTCAGAACAATGTTCTAAGAAGGAACGCGATAAGGAGCAATATAACACTTTTAGGCAATAGATGTCAGCAATTATTTATAGCAATTCTGAAAATGCATCCGAGAGATCGAGAAGCCTTGTCTACAACGTACGATACATGCTGCTTAAATGTAAGTTGGGAATCCATGATTACTTCCAAATCCTTGATATTGTCAACGCGTTCGATTTCTGCATTCAGTAAACGATAATTAAAGCAATCGGATTTTTTCCCGCAAGTTTTCCCGTGAAAAAGACATTACTGAACATGTCTTTGGGTGTACCATCAGGGTATACCCCGTTAGGCATAAGTAAGTTAGGCGTAAAGACGTTTGGCATAAGTACGTTAGGCTTAACGGATGTTAGGCATAATGTACGTTCGGCATAATGGACGTTAGGCATAAAATGACCCAAGAACAGCCAATGACATGAAAAAGGCAGAATTATGCCAAACGTCCATTATGCCTAACGTCCATTATGCCTAACGTCCATTATGCCTAACGTACTTAAGCCTAACGTCCTTATGTCTAACGTCGCGGACCCTTACCATCATACGGTTGAGCCTGCACCAATCACCGAACACTTCAAGCTGTTGCTGGAGAAAGCGACAATCTTCAATAGAGCAAATGAGCCAAAACATTTTCAGGTCGTCTGCTAATGACAGTCGTGGAGCCTTCAGAGCTAGATCGTTGAAGTACAGTAGGAACAGGAACGGACCCAAGTGGCTACCTTGAGGTATACCTGATGTTAAAATAAAACTGGGTGCCTCGCAATCTCCGATTACAACCACAGTCTTACAATGTGTGAGGTATGAACGAAACTATCTTAGAAAACAACCGTTAATGCCGAACTTCTTCATTTTTGCAATCGCAATATGCCAATATGCAGCTGCCAAGTCCATGTAGATCACATCAGTCTGTGCACGTTGAACCATACTTTCGGATATATAAGAAGTCAAGCTGAGCAAGTTAGTAGCTGTCGATCGCCCGGGTGTAAAGCCCAACGTTGCTAAAAAATGGTTTGCAATGGGCCTCAAGTGGCTTCAAAATCACCAGCTCGAATAATTTGGAAACTGCATTTAAAGCAGTGATACCACGGTAGTTATTAATGTCACGTTTGTTGCCTTTTTTGTGTACCGGAAATATGTTCGTAGTTTTACAACAAGCAAGAAAATGTACCACTGTTGATAGATGCTTGAAAGATAAGAAATATCGGGGTCACCATAACATCCGTATGTCTTTTCAGAAGAACCAAGGGAAATCCATCGGGTCCCGGAGAAAAGCTACGTTTGAGTCGGGAAGAAGCGCTGATAACCAACGTTGCATCAATGACAACGGTGCCAAGTATTTGGTTGACGGTCGGAGCAGTGTTCACAGCGTTCTCAATTTCCGCGGCTGATAATACGTACCTCATTTGAGAACACGCTCGAGAACTTTTCGGAGAAAAACCAACAGATGTCCTGGGTCGTAGATGCCGTGTTGTCATTGAGCGTCATGGATGAAGGTAATTCTGATTCCTTGCATTGCTCGTTGACATATTGCCAGAAGCGTTTAAGATGCGACTTGAGGTTGCGTTGGATATTAAGCTAATGTTGAGAGTAACACTCCTTACTGGCTCGCTTGTACTCATAGTTTCGCGTAATATATTGTTTCCGAAATCAGACCGAACGATGCTTGGTAAACTGCCTCAAAGCAGCTCTTTTAATAGTTTTCAAACGACGCAGCGAGCTGGAGTACCATGAAGGACTGACTACCTTACGGCAGACTTTCTTCGGCACGAGTTGATCAATGATATACGCTAAACCGTTGGAAAATGTTTGCGCTGCGATATTCACATCTTCTAGATCCAGAATGCCAATCGATAGAAGACAGTAGCTCAGCGATATTACGAGGAGAGTCGTTGAAATCATGCTTCAAACCGCGGTTTATCATGGCGAGCAGTGGCGGGTGATGTGCCGCTGATTTGATCGATGAAGATATAGCTGTGCTTTGATCGCTAATGAAGCAGAGGTCAAAACTACGATTATTCTCGTTGGCACTTGAACTAGTGCTGCGGAATTAACTTGAACTAGTGCTGCTGAGCTATAGCTGTCGAGAAGCTTTACCGCTCCGTTGTGTTTAGAAGAGTGATCGAATCACAATTGGTTTCAACATATCCCATATCCCGAACCTTGTCGAGCGGAATATACAACGCGCACAAATACAGCTTCCGGTCTCTAAGCTCGATCGTTGTCCAAACCTGTTCAAGGCAATCCCATGAAGTGTTAACGACAGCTTTTGATTTAACACTGAAATTCAAGGCTATCAGTACTTCGCCCCCTACGGACTTACGACTGTTGTTTGAATTTCGATTACAGCGAAAGACCTCGTAAGCAGGACCAAATATCTGGGTGGAAAGCGTGACATTATTCAGGCAAGTCTCAACGAGAACGATGATATCGAATCACTGATTAGATACTGCAAGGCGGTAATCCTCGACCGTGGAATTAATTCCGCCTACATTTTGGTAGTAAAGCAGCAGTTGGTCATGTAGCTTCTGTGGCGGATGCGAGGAACTGCAAGCAGCGTACGAATCAATAGGGCATCATGCGAAACATTGGGGTACTTGCCTGCGCGGGGATTTTGGAAGACCTCCTCCCCAACACCATACGCAGGACCAGGATGACTGCAGATCGTTAACGGGAAGAGCTCGACTGCGATGGGTGACTTAGAGGCTTCCATAGAGCTTGTGGCAGGTCTGCGTCCCGGTGACTCGATGCAAAACGCTCGGTTCGATTCGTTTGGAGACTGTTGACTGGAAGTCGAAGATATTTTAAGACACGAAAAGTTCGAGAAAAGAGTGTACTTGCCCGCATTAGAATTTTGGAAGACCTCTTCACCAACCCCAAACACAGGACCGGGACGGCTGAAGATCGTTGACTGGTATGGCTCGACTATGAATGGGGGGTCCGAAGCTTCCGTTGGGGTTCGGGCAGTTGTGCGTCCCAGTTTCCAACGATGGATGATTGAAGTGGAATGAAACGGTGAAATTGATCCGGTAATATTTATTGTAGAATTGGCAGGCGAGTAGCTGCTCCATTTTTGGAATAGGTGCAAAAGGCCGGACACTGATACCATTAGGCCAATACCAGGCGTTGCTGATCACACTTGAGACTGATTTGCACACAGATACTTTGAACGAGACGAAAGAGAGATCGTCTATGTTCTTTCCGCGAGGGACAAGCTGTACAGCAGTTACTGAAGAAGCATCCACGTTAAAAATCTCGACAACATATTGTTTTACTTCCTCAATTTCCTGATCAGGAGCGAAGTGAGTTACGTAGAAGGATTCTACGTCACTCGGAGCTTGACCATTGTTCACTACTTTTAGCGGAATGCTGCTTGAACCACTACGCGTAACGAATTTCTTAGTAGCATCAGCGGAAACGGAACGGTATATGTTTCTATCGATAGACGATGCTCTACTTGTCGCTCCCTTCTATTTTTCTATTGTTGCTACTGGAGTAGAAACTGTAGAAATAGAAGAAACTAGGTTTTTCGATTTCTTTTTTATTTATTATAATACTATCAAAATTATTCTTATACATCAACATTAGGGTTTATAGGGGGTCCCCGTCCCGTAGCGTAGTTGGCTACAAGTTCGCCTTATAAGCGAATGGTTATGGGTTTGATTCCCAGCCCCTCCACCAAACCTTCGTCAGACGCCAGAAGCGCAGTCCGTACGGTAGCGTTTTGGGGAACACGCCTCACCGATAAGGCTGCCTGATGACGACTGACCCCAGTCAAGATTTTGGTACCTATAACACTTGATATAGGTTATTATATAAGAACCAACTTAATCGTATATAATGCACAGATTGGCTATATACGTATCAAAGTGGAGGCGATACATACGAGTTTTATTTTACGATTTTTCCCGACATCATAAAAACAGTATTACGATTAAACATTGAAATATAAAGAAAAACACCAGAACCAAATCTTGAACATGCGATCTTTGGATTTGCTGGCGGATACTCTACAACTGCACCATACTGCACATCTTGAAGTGAATCGGATTTTTGTCCAACATAAACTACACAATTTCTATCTTAACAACTGCTTGAAACTTCTACAAGCCATTTGGACTGATAAGGTTTCGACTATATTACGATTCACATAGACATTTTTCACACAATTACGATTAATTTTCACAACGGTAAAAATTATCGTATACCTACGATGCATTCAATACAGCATTTTTCGAAAATAATCTGACAAAGTTTGATATGCAATGCGATTTAGATTTTTGATGGACGCAAATGCGACTTTATTTGCTGTTTGTTATACGATATGTAGTTTACTGGGACAAAACTGTTCTTCGCGGAGGCACTCCTCCAACGTACTTCAATTAATGGCAACCGAACAAAGCAGCGATCACTGGAACACCACATGGACAAATGAGAATACAATGGACACACGATGATATGGACTGACAACGAAACGACAACGATGGCGAATTATGGACATCTAAAAATAGATTCTGTGTGGATTCTATAGAGTAGAGTACCACAGAAGATCACGGCACAGTAGCGGTTAAGAACACAGAGTGCCTACAAAATAAATATACGAATAAAAAAACATTAGGGTTTCTAAGTAAAGTTGCATTTAAAACAGCGAAACAAAGTGTAATTAATGAATCTACTATCAATATGATAAATGTATGACAATAAGAGTAGAATTGCTGGTTAGCTGTAGAGTGAGAGTCACTAATCTATATATATATATAAATGAACTTCTGTCTGTCTGAATCTTATAGACTCCGAAACTACTGAACCGATCGGTGTGAAAATTTGTATGCAGGGTTTTTTGGGGCCGGGGAAAGTTCTTAGGATGGTTCTAGACCCATTTTCGCTTTGGAAAGAGGGCTCCTATACAAATGAAATATCAATTTCTTCATAACTCACGAATTAATCAGAGAATAAATCAATTTTAGGCGAAACGAAGTTCGTCGGGCCTGCAAGTAATAAATATAATGAAATGAGAATAGTGCGAATAATGCGTCTTAATTTTATAATATTTTTTTTATAAATTTTAAGCATGTCCACAGTTTTTAACTGCGAGGATTCTAAACCAAATTACCATTCGTATATCATGAGGCTAACACGATGATACATTTATGCCCAGGGAAGTCGAGACAATTTCCAAACCAAAAAATGCGTGGACTGGCACCGGGAATCAAACCCAGCCACCCTCAGAATGGTCTTGCTTTGTAGCCTCGCATCTCATCGCACGGTTTAGGCTTTTATAAATATCGCATATATAATAATGATCAAGAATGTAATGTGCCGTCAAATGGGGTAATTTGCAACGATGAGGTAACGCGCAAGACTTTAACCTGATCCCATTCAGATGCATTTTTCAAGGCGGTCCTTTATTTGTTCAATCTAGACATCAAGATTATCAAATCTTAGTATGTGATAGCAAGTTATAGTGTTCAGAATATACACCCTTATTCTTGTTTACGGACGAACGATACTTTCGAACGAATGCGATTCGTTCGAACCGTTCCTCCATTTGATTCTGCTTGCGTAAACGAGAATGCACTTCAACTTTCGTTCGAAAGCGCGTTTGTACGTAAACAAGAATATGGGTGATAATGTAATTCCGTATAGTTTTCAAGCTACATGTTTAAAACAAATTATATACGGGATTGGTGGTCATACGGCTACTACTTCTGCCTTATACGCAGGAGGTCCTGGGTTCAATCCCAGGCACATTCCATTCCTTCTACTTCGTATCTTTCCATATATTTCTCATTTTTCAGATTCTGTGTGGATTCTGTACGGCAGAATACCACAGTATATCTCGGCACAGTAGCGGTTAAGTAACACAGAGTGCCTAACAGATGAAGGAAGTAATAAAAAAAAGTATATTAAAAAAACAGAAGTAATTTGAAACAAAACGCGTAAAAAGCTACTCCAGCGTACGCTGTTAAGTGTAACATTGGAAGATTCACCTTAGGTTCCTTTAAAAATGTCTTGAGGAATTTCTTTACGGTCTGCTCAAGTGAATTCTTTAGAAATTCTTCTTGAAATTTTGTCATGAATTTATTTAATAGTTCGTCCAGAAGGGAGTGGAATTCCTAGGGAAATTTGTAGCCAAAATCCTGAATTATGCCTGCATTAGCCTGACGGTCACGGAGGTACGGTGTAAGTCTTTTTTTGTACTTCCCTATGCTTATGAGCATCATCGTGTTGGTTTTATGACACAGGAATGCAACAATAGTGAATCTACTTAGAAGCCCCAGTGATTAACTGTGGAGCCTTAATGAACACTAAGCTACGATACAGAAATGCTCAAATAAAGGATGTAATGCCTACAAAAAAGTTCAGATGAGAGAATTCCAGCAGGACATACGTGAAAATCCTATACAGAAATGTCCAGGGACTGAAATTCTGGGACCACTATTATTCATTCCTCAGAGCTACTGAATAAATAAAGAATTCCCTAATTTGGCCATAAATGCATAACAGTCCCATGTAGATAGGAAATCAAGCAAACAATTAACCTCCTGAATAAGGAATTTTTGGAGTGAATCAAAAATCTGGGACAATATTCTGAGAATTCTTGGAAAAGAGTTTCACAGAATTCTTGTAAAAGGAACTGTTTAGAAGTCCAGTCAAATGGATTCCCCAGAATACAAGAAATTTCATAGGAGAAGATTTCCTCGTAATTTATGAGGGAAAAAATCCCAGAGTTATCAGAGAGAGATCTACACGCAAAAAAAATATTGCAGTCGAAACTACCATTCCGAGGGTTATTTTAAGAATACGCACCGACGATTTTCAGCAGAAAACAAACCCGTTTGATTTTACCATGCGCGCAGTAAAAATCAACTGTGGCCCATGCGGAATGTTGTCATATGAAGTGAAACAGTGGTGATATTCTCTGAAACCATGGTAAAATTTACTGAAATTTCATGGTAGTTTTAAAAGCAGAGCGTAGTCTACAAAATAGTAGTTTTTAACACTAAGGATACGGGTAACGCTACAATAGATCTAATAATTGGTCGCAGTGGCACACCCGAACAGGAAAAAAAAAGTAGTGTTTACCACGGAATTTTTTTCTGTGTATCTAGATGATCTGGACTGAGTTGATTAATTGGGTTGTTTAGACGTTTTTACATATTCAGAATCTGCATGGAAAACTGAGCCAAACTCCAATTTCCAGATTTTTTTGTGCACCGGTACTATTTTTAATGTGCATTTTAAATTTATATGAGACTGTAAATTTGTTTTTATGCTGCATGGGCTAACTGTCATTATATGAATGTTAGTGTCATTCCATCGATTGCAAAATCCTTATTGTTTGCTGTATAAAAACGCAAATAAAGGTTTACAAACAAAATAAAAATATGTTGAAGATCAGAAAAGCATGCTCTTTATGTTAAACTGTGAAAACCATTTATTTTTATCTGCTAAACAACTCAATTCGCCAGTGTCATTGGGGAAAAATTCCTACAAATTCCGGAAGGAAGAATTCCTCTTAATCTCTGTGGGAGGGATTTCTAAACATTCGTGCGAGAAGTATTATATTGATCTTTTGGAGGAACAATTCCCAAAAATTCCTGAATAAGTATTCCCGATAATTTGTGTGGGAGGAATTCTTGTTGGAAAAATTCCCCGAGTTTTTGAACATTCTCAAAAAAAACCTAAAGCATTTTTTTTCTTTATTAGATAGGTTTGCAGCCCTAACGTAGGAATATGCCACAATTCTTGTATAACGAGTTCCCAGAATTCCTGAAGCAGAATTTCTCCAAAATATTTTGAGGAGAGGAGAGGAAATTTCTTCAAGTACATAACACAATCGCTTAGAAAAAAAATCAGTAGTGATTCAAATTATTCGGGGCTGAGATTCAAATATTTTTTAATTGTTTTGGTGTATGAATGCGTCATTTTTTTTTAATTTTTCATTTTTTTATTTTTATCGTTTATTATTTAGGGGGAATGACGGCTTTGGCAGGTTTTGTGCTATTATTGGCAGGGTTTTTTTTATGACTGACTAGGCTAAAATTTGGCCTAAACATACTTTGCATATCAAAGAATATTGTGGCCAAATTTCATAAAACCCCCTGCCAATAATAGAACAAAACCTGCCAAAGCCATCTTTCCCTCTATTTTTTGTACTGTTTTTTTAGGGAGTAGGAAAACCACCTGGAGGTAAGCTCCTTTCAAGCTTTTTCCACAAAACAACACAAAACCTCTCATCTTTTCTCAAAAACAAGCTATTTTCACAAAATTACAATGCCATTTTTATATATCAGTATGATCGGTGAAGGATGTTGGCAGCATTGGCGTGATGAGTGCAAGCGGCGGGTGGCAGGTGGTGGGTGGCAGGTGGCGGGTAGCGGTGGGTGGCGATGGGCGGCGGCGAGCTGTGAAGGCGGATGAAAAGTATAAAATCGTATTTCTCACATTAGTAAGTGACAGAAACTGGTGATGATTTTTGTTTTTGAAACGTTGAGTGCTCGAAGAACTTAGGCTCCTAGTGAGATTAAGATATCTCTTTGAAGGGAGCTTTAAAAATGGTTTCCGAGTATTGCACTGGATTAGCTGGTCTACAGTATGTAGTTTTCAAGGAGGTTTTTAATCCATAATGTATTTTGTTCTACCGTAATATGTTTGGGATTATTTCCTTGGTTCCTTGTTTCGTAACGGTGTGAACTGCGATGAAAATGTTGATTGTGGAATGGAATAGTGGAATAAAACATACTTCGTTCGATAACAGATTCTCCGAAAAGAACTCCTTATCTACGGATAATCCACTGTGTAACTACGCCGCCTTTCTTTGCGGCAACATAATGATTTCATTTTATTGCATTTTTTTCTCAAACACAAATAGAACACTGATGGGGAAACCAGCGACCTTGTTCTATTTTTGCCTAGATTCAAACTAGAATCGTGTTCGAAAATTTGCATTGAAACAGAATCACTACTGATTTTACTCTCAGAAACATCAATCGCAATGATAGCCTTACTTTGTCCAACTTCTATCTTTCGTTCGTGTCATGTACACAACCCATTCTCGATAGTTCCGGCTGAAGTAGGTATTGCTTTATGGCAGGGCGGGAGATCATCACTTGAGTCAAGGGTTTTGGTAAGATTTCTCATTCCAACACTACCTGAATTTCTCATGTTTCTATTTACAGATTTCCGTTACCCTTTGCTTAAAAAAGGTGTGTTTGAGGATATTTCAAAATGCTAAATAGGTACTGCGGATTGCTGCAAAGGTCAAAGTCATAAATACACCACGAAATTTCGTCTGAGCTCCAGGAAGCTTACTTCATTATGAATCCAAAAAGAATAAATTACAGATTTTATTATTTTTCGTTTGAAGGGAAATCTATGGTAACTAATATGGTCGATCTAGTTTAATTCTTAAATAGCTTATACAAAATAATGTTTTACCAATTACCTCCTGCGTAAACAAACAAATAGGTCTAATTTATTACTCATGGTACTGACAGCTTGTGATGACATTCGCTGCAATATGTTTTTTGTTTCGTCATCTGACAGTTACGATTTCAACGTAGCCAGACAAATAAATCACTTTTTTCCGGTGATTAGTGAGCCAAGGAAACAATGCATAAAATTGCTAATTTAAAGACATTGTTCAATCGAATCCCATTCACTAATGTCGTTCGCTTGTCTTTCCCGCAGACAATTTATGCTCCATGGGACGCAATCAACCGCATCCACGCCACGGAGGGAGGCAATGAACGACAACTTGATTACCATCGATCACCGACTGTGTGCAACGGCCTCGACTTCTGCGGCAAAGTTGTCGACCTCAGCAGAGAGCCTCAACTAACGACGCATTCAACAGCGACTACTACGGGAGCTAAACAAGGCTGCGGCGGCAACCGCGCAGGCTGCTACTGACATGACGATGGGAACCGTGCAGCTGATTCCGGCCTGGACTACAAACTCCCAAGAGTGGAAGAACTTTGTCTCCATTTCTCTACCGAGCAGCCCGCAGCAAGCCATCCAGTCGATAAATTGTTGCCATGTTGTGTGCGTACCCGAGTGAATCCACTTCCAATGTATCGCCAAAGTTGATTGATCTCGAACGGAACGCGCCCTTTTTCCGCGGCTTCTACCGCGTGCTTCACGCATTTGTTCCGATCATCGCCGCGCACCGCATCGTCACCGATTATATTGTTGGAGAGTGACTCCCTACCGAGTTGATACGGCGACCTGTTACAGTGTCGGATCGGCGGGGAAAAGTCGGTCGTATCCTGTAGTATTAATTGTCAAAATGTTAAAATATACCTAATAAGTAGATGATCTTAGCACTATTTTGCGAATCGAAACAAATTCCAATCAATTTGCATGATGATTAAATATCAGATGTGCTTTCGATTATTCTTGACAGCTTCTATTGAAAGCTAGTTCTGCACAACCTACTTATCAAAGTAACAGAAACTTGCACTGGGCCGTCTTATCCAAATTTGAGGTAATGTAACACCATTGGATAGACTTGTGTTACACATTAAATTGAGGTCAAACATCTGAATGCCATCCTGAAATGAAGCCTGCCTGGATTAGCTACGACTTCAACTCAACACTGATATGAACGGGAAAGGGTCGTTTGAGCCAAACCCATCTGGCCGAAAGTCATTTGGCCGAACGGGCCATCCGGCCAAATAGGTAATTTGGTCGAATAGGTCATTTGACCGAACAGGTCATTTGGAAGAACAGGACATTTGGCCGAATAGGACATTTGGTCGAATACGACATTTGGCCGAATAAGTCATTTAAAAAGTTAGAGATGAGAAGTGAAAAGTGAGACGTCTCACTACTTATTTCATACTTCTTACTGTGAAAAATGGGTAGTGCGAAGTGAGACGTTTCACTACTCACTTTTCACTGTAAAAAGTGAGAAGCGCGAAGTGATTAGTCATACGTTCTACTGCCCACTGCGCACTACTCACCTTTCACAGTGAGACGCCTCACTTCTCACTTTTCACTATGAAAAGTGAGTAGTGCAAAATGAGAAGTGAGACGTCTCACTACTCACTTCTTACTTCTTACTTTTTTGTGAGAAGTGAGTAGTAAGAGGTCTCACTCTTCACTACTAATTTCTCATATCTCACTGTAAAAAAAGAGAAGCGCGAAATGAATAATTTCTCACTTCCCACTGTGAAAAGTGAGTAGTGAATAGTAAGACGTTTTACTACTCACTTCTCACTTTTTATAAAGAGAAGTGAAAAGAGAAAAGTGAGTAGTGAGACATCTCACTTCTTACATCGCACTGCATACTCACTTTTTACAGTGAAAAGTGAGAAATCAGCGCACGCTTAAACATAAGATGTTTCATCCAAACGTGGAATAACTAATGGTATGCGATAACACACTTTTTCCTAACGAAACGAAACGAAATTTAAAATGTCTATGTTGATTCGGATCGAAACGAAACGAAATATGGATTTACTTTCGAAACTTCGAAACGAAACGAAATCAAGGTTCATTTGATTCGAAACTTTTTGAAACGAAACGAAATTTCAATTTTTTTTCCCCTCGAAATTTTGATTAAATTGGTTTTACATTATGTACGCAATTCGGATTTCACTATTTCGAAGTCAAATAACTGTTTTACGATCAATAGAGTTAAAATAACAGAAGAGGCAGTCTGTGATAAATCACCGCATTCTTGCCGCATATACCATTGGCGATAAGGTAATCCTTGGCATATGAGAACAGCTGTTATGGTCAGTATGAGCTAAAAGACAATCATGAGTGAAGACATTTTCAGCAATTTTAATGATCTTTCAACCCATTCTGGATTTTGTTTGCAAATTCCATGCGAAGATCTAGAAATGCCTACAATTCTTCAATGTTCCTTACATATTGTGGAAATAGTCAAAGAAGAGCTTAGCTTGATTAACTGTACACATCGTAATTGCTAATAATGATTGTGCGAGAAACAGCAAATATGCACAGCTCACCAATTAAATAATATTCTTGGGATACAAAAAAGTTATCTTACACAGATAGAATAAGTTGATGAAATTTACACGAAAGTAATGCACATAAAGGGAATGCCAAAAAGAGTGTAAATTTAAACAGACCGCATCGTGCTTTCGTGCTGTGCGGTTCTTTCTCTCTTTGCGGAAGGAAGTTTTTAATACTACCCGAAGCTATTTTAATTTCAACGGTGCTTCTTAGCGCTATTTGTACCCACTGATCCCGTTACGATCTTTGCAAGGACCCGTGCCTTCGTTTTACGTTGGACCCGTTTGCGGAAGTAAAATTCCGACAAGCGGTGGTAATCCTGCAGGGACACCGTTCTGGGAAAAACCTCTTAGAAGGTCACGTCTCCACGCTCAGCAATGAGTATTAACAAAAACAAGAGGAAGGGGGAGTCTCTGAATTCTCCGCTTCCTTCAAAGAAACAAGGTTTCAAGACCGTCCTGCCCAAGCGCGGAAAAAATAGAAGGAAGCTGGAGAATTCAGACATTCCTTCTAACTCTAATATCGGAATTAATTCTTCTCCAATCGAACTGAGCAATCAGTTCGATTTGATTAATGATGAAATTGAGCAAATCGAATCTACCTCTAGCCCAGGTGATTCGATTCATGCGAAAAAGCAAAGGATTCCGCCAATTGTGGTATCTGTTGCCGAGTTTTCTGGCTTCCGGAATGAGATTTTGAGTAACCTTCAGGGGATCAAGGTTTCATTTCAGATTGCTAGGAAGGGTGACTGCCGCGTTTTGCCGGGATCCTTTGACGATCGCAAACGTCTTCTTCAGTATTTAATTGAGAAGCGCCATAAATTTTTCACATACGACGACAAAACTGAGCGATTGTTCAAAGTCGTCTTGAAAGGTCTCCCCAGTGATGACAAATCACTGGATGAGATTAAAATTGAAATTTCTCAATTACTTGGATTTTCACCAGTCCAAGTAATTAAGATGAAAAGAAATCCTATTCTGGTACTTCCCAGAGGGCATTTCTCAAGAATTTTATTTAGTTCATTTTAACAAAAGTGAACTAAATAATATGAAAAGTTTGAAAAGGCCTGTATTATGTCTCATGTCCGTGTTACATGGGAACATTTCCGCAGGCCTGGGGGAAATTTCCAAAACCCCACCCAGTGCCGTAAGTGCCAAAAGTGGGGTCATGGAACCAAACATTGTCACATGGATGCTAAATGCATGATTTGTGGTGGAACCTCTCACGCCAAGGACGCATGTCCTGTGAGAGAAGATTCCAATAAATTTAAGTGCGCAAATTGTGGGGACAATCATAAATCCAATTTCTGGGAATGCCCGTCACGCAAAAAGTTTTGAATTTCCGTGCAAAATTGATGACGGGAAATTCCAATCGGATCCCAGATTCGACGGGTAGAAATTTTTCAAACGCTCAAATTTCGAAACCGGTTACCGGTCGAGCAATTCATACCCACCACAATTCACAAACAAATTTTGCCGCTCGTCAACGGGTAGCAAGCACTTCAGTAAATTCCAATTTTTCGAATGTACCTACGTATGCAAACATCGCTGCTGGTAGACAAAATTTCTCTTCTCAAAATGAGGTTTATACCCATGTCCCAACGGAAAATAACGGTCATGTTGCCGATTCAGGTAGCATGACTGCTTCCGATTTTGATTTTTAACTGAACAATTGCATCACATGATTGATGCAATGTTCAAAGCAAATACCATTCCTGAAGCTGTTCAGGTTGGTATAAAGTACACACAAAAATTGTTATCGGACTCCGTTTCAATGGATCCAAATAATTGTGTGAAAGTTCTAAATTGGAATGCCCGCTCTCTAAAGGGTAAGGAAGATGAATTATTCAACTTCCTTTCAGTTCATAATGTGCATATTGCCATTATAACTGAAACGTATTTAAAACCAGGACTCTCCATTAAAAGAGATCCAAACTATTTTATCTACAGAAATGATCGTCTTGACAGCGCCTGTGGTGGGGTCGCCATTGTCATTAATAGACGTATCAAACATAAATTATTTTCTTCGTTTGAAACCAAAGTTTTGAAACCTTGGGAGTTTCTGTTGAAACAAATTTTGGACAATTTTCCTTCATTGCAGCCTACTTGCCTTTTCAATGCAATGGGCAGCAAAAGAATTTGTTGAAAGCTGATCTTCAAATTCTGACTCGCAACAAATCAAAATTCTTCGTAATTGGTGACTTCAATGCCAAACACCGTTCATGGAATAATGCTCAAAGCAATTCCAATGGTAAATTTTATTTGAAGATTGTTCTGCGGGATATTATACTATTCAATATCCCAATGGACCAACTTGTTTTTCTTCCAGTCGAAATCCTTCTACAATTGATTTAGTTTTAACGGATTCAAGTCAGCTGTGTGGCCAATTGGTAACTCATGCTGACTTTGACTCTGATCACCTTCCTGTGACATTTGACATCTCTCAAGAAGCCATTTATAATCCAATCAGCTCTACTTTTAATTATCATAGAGCTGATTGGGATTTATATAAAACGTATATCGATAGGAATTTTGATGTTGATATTCCTCTCGATACCAAAAGTGATATTGATAATGCTCTCGTATCTTTGACAAATTTAATTGTCGAAGCCAGAGGCATTGCAATTCCGAAATGTGAAGTTAAATTCAACTCCATTATTATTGACGACGATCTTCAGCTACTGATCCGTCTTAAAAATGTGAGAAGAAGGCAATACCAAAGAACTCGCGATCCCGCGTTGAAAGTTATTTGGCGAGATTTGCAAAATGAAATTAAAAACGTTTCGCTATTCTGAGAAATACCAACTTTGAGAATAATGTCTCGAAGTTGGATCCCAGTTCGAAACCCTTTTGGAAATAAACAAAAATTCTTAAAAAACTCAAAAGCCAATTCCAGCGCTTAAAGAGGGAATTGAAATTTTATTAACAAATTGCGAAAAGGTCAGCAGTTCGAGAGTGCCCATAATTTTAGTCTAGGTCTCACTAGTCCAATTGAGGATCAGGTTACACGGAGCTTCGAAGACATTCTCAATCAAGAGTTGGGAACTAATTTGGATGAAGTGAGATCTATTACTAGAAAATTTAAAAATATGAAAGCCCCGGGTGATGATGGTATTTTCTACATACTTATCGAAAAACTTCCTGAGAGCTCTTTATCCTTTTTGGTTAATTTATTTAACAAATGTTTTCAATTGGCATACTTTCCAGATAAATGGAAAAACGCCAAAGTTATTCCAATTTTGAAGCCGGACAAAAATCCAGCTGAGGCTTCTAGTTATCGCCCAATCAGTTTGCTTTCTTCAATAAGCAAACTGTTTGAAAAGATTATTTTAAATAGAATGATGGTTCATATTAATGACAATTCTATTTTTGCTGATGAGCAATTTGGTTTTCGCCATGGGCATTCAACCACTCATCAGTTATTAAGAGTTACGAACTTAATTCGGCTCAACAAATCTGAAGGATATTCGACTGGAGTTGCTCTTCTTGATATAGAGAAAGCATTTGACAGTGTTTGGCATGAAGGTTTAATTGTAAAATTGATGAATTTTAATTTTCCTCTGTACATCATTAAACTGATCCAAAATTATTTATCAGATCGCTCGCTGCAGGTAAACTATCAGAATACTAAATCTGATAGATTACCTGTAAGAGCTGGTGTTCCCCATACTGGGGCCCATATTGTATAACATTTTACTTCTGACTTACCTGATTTACCACCAGGGTGTCAAAAATCTTTGTTTGCAGATGACACAGGTCTCTCTGCCATAGGGCGTAGCCTTCGTGTCATTTGTTTCAGATTGCTATAAAGTTTGGATATTTTCTCCACTTACTTGCAAAAATGGAAAATTTCCCCGAATGCTTCCAAAACTCAGCTTATAATTTTCCCACATAAGCCGAGAGCTTCTTATTTGAAACCTTCTAGCAGACATATTGTAACTATGAATGGGGTTCCAATTAATTGGTCTAGCGAAGCTAAATATTTAGGACTTCTGCTAGATCAAAAATTAACTTTTAAAAATCACATTGAAGGCCTTCAAGCCAAATGTAACAAATATATTAAGTGTCTATATCCACTTATAAACAGAAAATCAAAACTTTGTCTTAAGAACAAACTTTTGATTTACAAACAAATTTTTTAGACCTGCCATGTTGTATGCTGTGCCAATATGGGCTAGTTGCTGCAATACCAGAAAGAAGGCACTCCAGAGGATTCAAAATAAAATTTTGAAAATGATTCTGAAGTTGCCTCCGTGGTATAGTACCAATGAACTTCATAGAATTTCTAATATTGAGACATTGCAACAAATGTCCAACAAAATTATTTCCAATTTTAGACAAAAATCGTTGCAATCTTCTACTGCAACGATCAACTCTTGTACCCTTAGTATAAAATAGGTTAAGTTTAGTTTAAGTTGAAAACATTGTAATTCCTACATGGTTCAATTCAACCAGAGGAAAAATTCTAACTGCCAGAGGCAATTGAAATGTATTAATAATAACTAAAAGCGTAACATAGCAAATAAGGATGATAGTGTTAAGAAAACACGGAACACCTAGTCTAAGAGATGAATGCATGTATTAGATAATTAGCAAATAAAATTAGTTGAAAAAAAAAAAAAAAAAAAAAAAAAAAAAAAAAGTAAATTTAAACGATATTTTCGCCAGAATGTATGCAATTTCTATTGCATTATGCCACTTTTCATATGACTTATGCTATAGCAATTGACATAATGCTATAGAAATTGCATACATTTAGGGCGAACTTGTTGGAAATGAATCATGTACGCCCAGAATAGTGTAATTTTCCGAGTCTTTATTTTTTACGCGCTTATTACTTTTCATAATTTTTTTCTGTGGAGGCCTTCCGACCCTTTTAAAAGAGCTTTCCGAGTATTTTAAATGAAGGAGAAAAGAAAAAAAAAAAGAAAGTTTAAAGAAGAAAGCTTCAAAGAAGATTTCCGGGCCTGTAGAGAGGAGGCTTCCAACCCCTTTGAACATCTTATAATTATGTTTCCGGTCACTTGAAAGTTGACTTCCGAGCTGCTTGAAAGGAGGCCTCCGAGAAGCGCAGAAGGATGCTTCCAATTCTCTTGCAACGAAGCAACTGAGCTTTTCGGGACAAAGTCTTCATGTCTTTCAAATGGAGGCTTTCGAATCTGTAGACTCTAGATTTTAGTTGAGAATCATATTCTTAACATATTATTCTACATACTGTTTTGACCCGGTAGATTGCATAGAAGATCTTTTAAATTTGTTCATTCGAGGTTTTGCCCTTTTGATCTTTTGTCCCACATCTCGTCATCCATTGTACTGTTTCTGGAGGACAGGATTAAAAAGGCCATGATTTACTGATCGCCATGCATAGGATAAAGGATGTATTTTGGAACACCAGTTCGACGGCTCATACACTGAGTGCAAATTCCTCTTGGTGGTCCAAAATAAGAGCCCCGTAAGGGTTGTCCTAAATACATCCTGTACCCTATTATGTACAAGACAAAGTTTAGAAATGAAAAAAATACAAAACTTTATCAATAAGTTTGGATTACAATTGTGATTCAACCGTCATTGAGCATTTCGTCCGAGGTACCCCCTGAGCCCGGCGAAAGTACCCCCAGAGGTACATGTACCCCAGGTTGAGAACCGCTGTTATAAAAGACCGAGGAATGCTCTGCATCTCCGTGAGCGCTACGGGAAAGGAATCGTTGGTTAGTAGAGAAGGAAATTCATGTGAAGCCACTGGGTAAGCGACTGAATATTTATTGTGAACAAAGTTATTTTGAAAACAAGAAGACGAAAACTGTGTTTCAAATCAATCCAACACAAAATCAATGTGCTTCGTTTAATAAGCTTCTACAAAACGATCGATTCCGTACTAAATAATTGTGTGCTCTTCGATGCATTCGACATTAATTTTATCACTTCGCGTTCTCCCACACTAGCTGGCGTGATCAGCAACTACAAGATCGATTGTACACTAGTTAAACAAATTTCTGCTACGCGAGATAGATTTTTTGTATAACCTAAAGTTTTGAAAACAACTTAACGATTTTGTTCAGCGACGCAGCCAAAATTTTTGATAATATAAAGAATGGTTAGGGGCCCTCCTTAGCCGTGCGGTAAGACGCGCGGCTACAAAGCTAGACCATGCTGAGGGTGGCTGGGTTCGATTCCCGGTGCCGGTCTAGGCAATTTTCGGATTGGAGATTGTCTCGACTTCCCTAGGCATAAAAGTATCGTGTTAACCTCATGATATACGAATGCAAAAATGGTAACCTGGCTTAGGAACCTCGCAGTTAATAACTGTGGAAGTGCTGAATGAACACTAATGTACGAGGCGGCTCTTTCCCAGTGTGGGGATGTATAATAACAATAAGAAGAAGAGGAAGAAGAAGAAAAGGAAGAAGAAGAAGAAAGAATGGTTTAAGTTTAAATTTGTTTAGAAATTCCGCGGAATTCCGTTAAATTTCGTTAGAAGCTAGTTTTTTCTAGCGAAATTTTTGTAATTTTACGAAACGAAACGAATTCAAGAAATGCGATTTCGCCATGTTAAAATTCCCCGAAATTCCGCGGAATTTCGTTTCGAACCACCTGAAACGAAATGTTTCGATATATCGCATATGCTTAAGAATAACTAAATTACGTTATAGACATCTACAGTTTATCATTAATCTTTGAATGAAGGGTTTTTGACTCTCTTTGACTCTTAAGTGCGTTCTCCACCATGTTACATTCGTTTGTATGAAGAATTAAAACACCAAGGATCAATACAAGTTACAAGCAATCAAAACCTTTCATGTTGTTCTGCACAGATAGAAAAAGTTGTTGAAATTTACACGAAAGTAATGCACATAAAGGGAATGTCAAAAAGAGTGTAAATTTAAACGATATTTTCGCCTGAATGTATGCAATTTCTGTTGAATTATGCCACTTTTCATATGACTTATGCTATAGCAATTGACATAATGCTATAGAAATTGCATACATTTAGGGCGAACTAGTTGGAAATTAATCATGTACGCCCAGAATAGTGTAATTTTCTGAGTCTTTATTTTTTACGCGCTTATTACTTTTCATAATTTTTTTCTGTGTGTTGATTGCGCTATTCAAATTAATTCATGAAAAAAATGTTACTTAGGTCCTTTTGAAAAGTTAATAGAGAATACTTTTCTTGACATCTTATCCAGCTTCAAGACACTGTGCACTACTTCGTTCGGTTCTGTCCATGTCGTACCGCACCACACCCGCGCCGTGTGAAGCAGTTGGAGTGTGGAATGGACGACTTGGAATTGGGTGTGGAAGCAATGCATTCAAGGGCCGTGTCCGGGCGCACATTGTTACAGCGCTAAGGGAACGAACTCTCCTTTGGCGTCGTATTTCTGCCCTGTCGCCGCCGCCGTCGTCGTCGCGGCTATTTGAGGGAAGGCGGGGGAAGTTGCGTGCAGTTATTGAATTATTTATAGGATTATTGATGAGGTTTATGCAGAAAAACTAAATTATGCGATGGGAAAGAATGCTGCAAACAGTATATGCCTATCGACGATCCAATGAGAAGGGGAGCAACTGGAATAAATTGGATGGCGCAGAGGAACTTGCGGGGGCGCTTAACTACATCTCGTGATAGGAAAAACGTGTGAAATAGATCGGGTAGAAATGGACGGTGGCTTTCTTTCGTGTCGTTAAAATGATGGTATGGATACAATGCTGTATTGTTCAGACACATTCTGAATCAGTTGCGATGTTAGTTGCTTATCATGATCATTATTGATTTTGTCTCGAACATGTGAGATAACAAACTTTTGTATTTTTTAACTGATTTTATCTATTAAATGTCATTAATTCGTATAATAGTCATTCCATAGATAGCATTCCTACCCGATTCAGAATGATTTATACTAGGGTGGTTTTTAATCTGATTTTATTTTGGCTGATTATGGCCAGATTTAATGAAACATTGAGTTAATCCCACCAAAATAAAATGAACGGCGGTATTTTAAAAGTTGTGGAAATTTACATGAACCTAAAATTCATGAAATCTACCGCGCGGAACGCCAGTGTATTTATTCATTGGGCACCGTCTTCGGCTAAAAACCTTAAAAAAAATCGTAACATAAAAGTTTCTAGATAATACATGTTATATTACAAAACAAACAATATTAAACTTTTTCTTACAAGTAAGAACTTGGGTGGAGACTTACAAATATATCCAACAGCAAAGAGTACTGTTATCAAAATAACTTCGTACGACTTGAACAAAGCCATATTTCAGTGCGATCCATTTATTATTCAGATGTTGGTACATTGTTTACAAAATTGTATTAAAGAAAGATCGAGAAATATCCCATCGACTGGACCAGGAGTCGAACTCGTCACATCAGACTTGGTAATTCCATGCCTCTGAAGAACAATCGATGGAATGCTATTTTTTAAGTATTTAGGTTCTTTTGTATTAATCAATGCCAATTAATCAACTACCTCGAAAAAAGAAATTCTTCACAATATTCCTTCTTATTTTCGTTCAACAATTATTGCCATCCGAGAAAGACATGTGTTACATCATTCATACCATATCTCGAAACAGTCGCATTATTCATCCGAAAGAAATAAATTCTTGCATAATCACCACAGTCCACAATCTCAAATGTTCATCATCAAATAACCCAACGCAGCATTCAAACCCCTCACTCGCTAAATTTCCATGTCAAAGATTGTTTTTGATATGCAAACAATCGTTTAACACAGAAAGTAAAATAGAAACGGACCCACCAGCGACATCGAAAGCCCACGTCGGACTCCGCATTTCCACTGACTTTTCACGTCAATTCAAACTAATATTGCATATTAATATGACAACTACCCGATGGCTGTTTTATTTGCGCGGTTTGGCTGTCCCAGCATTTAGCGCTCGGTGTATGTTCTCCTGGCGAGGACCGACCAGGTTGATTGGTCGTAACTCTCGTTGGGGCGGCCGGCGGTGGTGGGTGGAAGTCCCAAAGGGAACGGCGCAGTCGTCAACCCAGCAGTGACTGAAGCATGCATAGATCGCGCGTCAGGGCCATGCGCGCGTAACAATCATCGATCAAGATAAGTATGCAAATTTTCTTTTGTGTGGTCCTCTCTAATCGAACATTTGCTCACGCAGTCCGTCAGTTAGGCTATCTTTAAGGGGCGATTTCTTAGATGGTGGAGAAAACTTCAATTTTTCGAGATGGGACAGAAGGGAGGGTGTACCATCCGTCGGACAGATGGTTGAGATTCTTTCCTCGTCGCGCGACGGCGCCACTCCGGCATCCAGTTAGGCCCATCGATGTGTAAAGTGGGGTCTCCTCGTAGATTCGCAGCGATCATCAATCAATGATTAGGCTGTATACTTGTTTGGTGTTGACCCTCCACGCAATCTCGTAACAACATGTGAAGCTTTTCTAATTTGCAAGGAGACTATAGGTATATGACCTCTCCCAAATTGCACTCTCCGTATCAATCATTGTTTCTTTACGGGGCGGCCTGATTAGTGTGAGGTACATGCTGGCCTTAACAAATATCATAGATTTTTGACGGTACACAGTTAAAAAATCTGAAAATTACATGCCATAGAAATATTTGAGCCCATATTTTTGTGTTCAATAACCTTTAATTTTACATTCAACTTTTTCTTGTACGCAACATTGTATAGAAGCCCCATAGTAATGACAACCTGCAATTTTAAAAAATGATGGAAAAATGAGTCGAATCGAACGGAGCCTTTTTGTTACATCATATATGCTGTAACATTTTTATACTGTGTAGTATTGATACCACCACAGATAACAGATATTTATTTAAGCTAGAAATTTTTTTTTTAACATCTCATGGAAATTTTCGAACTGATATAGCTTGGTTGACTTCTGCTATCTACCCGGGACATAAATGGTTACAGCAACGTGTCTGTGACAGAATTTGGTCACATATGAGTTTCAGTAACCTTTGAGGAACGTGCGTGTTGCTAGGGTATTCAACTGGTTGCAGAAGTACATTCGAACGCAACCGACGGACGCAGCCAATACGCGACATTCAGGCTGCATTTTACACAAAAATGATCGTCGTGCCATCTTCAAACGATTGCTAGTCGTCGCACTGAGGAGTATTTCAGCCCAGCCCAAAAGTCAAAAACATTTTTTTTTAATATTTCCATTTTATTTTATTTTTTGAATTCTCAAATAGTGATACTATTTTGCTATAGGATTTTTTAAAACAATATTGTTTACTTGTAAGCGATGCTGGTTGTCAAAACTTCACCATAATTTCAATGCTAGTTTTATCGCAATTGTGTATTGAAAAATGTTCACGTTTTATCATGTTTTTCTTGATTTTAATGATTTTTAAGATTAAAATCAATATATATATCAATAATGAGGGTATTTAAAACTTTTTCAAGCATGATTTGATCTGAAACCGTTTCCAGGTGATCCATAATCATGACATTCATTGCTAGCTTTTTTCTCCCTTTTTACAATAATATGTTTTACCAAATAAAACTTTTGATTAGGTTCCAAACCAGTCCAAGCAACAAAATTGTCAGTGTTGGAAAGATTGGAGTTTCCCTCATAAGCTCCATAAAAAAACATTTCACGCATACTCACGCAAAAAAGTGAAGTTTGCTTAAAAATGCTGGAAAAATGCTGAGTGCCAAGCCTCACATAAATTATGTTTCACACCGATCCATAAAAGCGTACGCATTTTTCGGATGTACTTTTCGGTGGTTATTTGGCGTTTCAGTCTATATTGTGAATGAAAAACAACTAAATGTTTTCTTTCTCCAACGTTTCGATCCTTATTGGATCTTTTTCAAGGATTCGAAATTTTGGTTGTCCTTGAAAAAGATCCAATAAGAAACGAAACGTTTGAGAAAGAAAACATATAGTTGTTTTTCATTCACAATATAGACTGAAACGCCAAATAACCACCGAAAAGTACATTGTCGAGTCGACAGTCGACATAATTCAAACAATTTTTCGGATGTTAATATTATTAAGAAACATAGCTCGGTTGATTTATATTTCGTATGTATTAGATCTGCCCCATTTGATATTACAAAACATTATCCAGGGACTTTAACATGATCCGAAGACAAACTTATATAGTTGAACTGAACAAACAAAGTACATTTTTCGGAAAAATTTAGTAGTAACAATCAAAGAATGAAGATTAAAATAAGGACAATCATACTCACTGACGGAGCCAGATGTGGGCCCCACTCGTTGCAAGCACGCTGTAGTTCTCAAAGACAGCGTTCTTGCGCCAAGTGGCGCTCTGTCAAATAACAATAACTTGCGCCGCCTTCACTGCCTGCAGAATGTAAACAGCATAAAAATAAAAAATATACTTCACTGCTTCTATTTAATGCATTTACAGACGACAACATGATTTACATACCTTTGGGCACGCTTTTACACTGCGTACTCCTATGTGCGTCGTTACTATGGAGCTTGTATTCAATATTGCATACAATAAAAAGTTGGATGTGAAATTAGAGGCTATTGAACACAAAAATAAGCGTTTAAATATTTTACAATGTTATGAAAACTCATATGTGAAGATGTTCGTTGTGTGGTAGATATTGATTTGAAAAATGTATTGAGGTAACCACTTTCCCTTCGATGGGACTCGAACCCATGACCCTACAGTACGCTAGACTGGTGCTTTAACCAACTAAGCTACGAAGGACCTCCGTCGGCCTTCGCAACCTAGCGGCTACTGAACGAGCTCGAGATTCCCAAATTGGACGCATAGTCAAATCACTCGCAATCCATTTATCAAGCCAATACTTCCACATGTGTATTGTACACGTCCACATTAGAGGAGCGTGAGTATTTAGAATGTCTGGCGGCTATACACATTCTTCATCAGCAACGGTACTGATCAAGTGAGGTTGTGTAAGCTATTTGCCAGTCGGTCGTCAAGCTCAGACCCGACCGCATTGCGTAGGCAAGAGCACGCAACTCAAGTTCAGTTCAATCAAAGGTAATTGCCTATTTCCGGGGATTAAACCACCCGACTTGGACGTTAATTTACAATGTTATGAAAACTCATATGTGAATATGTACGTTATGTGGAAGATATTGATTTGAAAAATGTGTTGGAGGTAACCACTTTCCCTTCGATGGGACTCGAACCCATGACCCTACAGTACGCTAGACTGGTGCTTTAACCAACTAAGCTACGAAGGACCTCCGTCGGCCTTCGCAACCTAGCGGCTACTGAACGAGCTCGAGATTCCCAAATTGGACGCATAGTCAAATCACTCGCAATCCATTTATCAAGCCAATACTTCCACATGTGTATTGTACACGTCCACATTAGAGGAGCGTGAGTATTTAGAATGTCTGGCGGCTATACACATTCTTCATCAGCAACGGTACTGATCAAGTGAGGTTGTGTAAGCTATTTGGCAGTCGGTCGTCAAGCTCAGACCCGACCGCATTGCGTAGGCAAGAGCACGCAACTCAAGTTCAGTTCAATCAAAGGGAATTGCCTATTTCCGGGATTAAACCACTCGACTTGGACATTAATTTACAATGTTAGGAAAACTCATATGTGCATATGTACGTTATGTGGAAGATATTGATTTGAAAAATGTATTGAGGTAACCACTTTCCCTTCGATGGGACTCGAACCCATGACCCTACAGTACGCTAGACTGGTGCTTTAACCAACTAAGCTACGAAGGACCTCCGTCGGCCTTCGCAACCTAGCGGCTACTGAACGAGCTCGAGATTCCCAAATTGGACGCATAGTCAAATCACTCGCAATCCATTTATCAAGCCAATACTTCCACATGTGTATTGTACACGTCCACATTAGAGGAGCGTGAGTATTTAGAATGTCTGGCGGCTATACACATTCTTCATCAGCAACGGTACTGATCAAGTGAGGTTGTGTAAGCTATTTGGCAGTCGGTCGTCAAGCTCAGACCCGACCGCATTGCGTAGGCAAGAGCACGCAACTCAAGTTCAGTTCAATCAAAGGTAATTGCCTATTTCCGGGGATTAAACCACCCGACTTGGACGTTAATTTACAATGTTATGAAAACTCATATGTGAATATGTACGTTATGTGGAAGATATTGATTTGAAAAATGTATTGGAGGTAACCACTTTCCCTTCGATGGGACTCGACCCCATGACCCTACAGTACGCTAGACTGGTGCTTTAACCAACTAAGCTACGAAGGACCTCCGTCGGCCTTCGCAACCTAGCGGCTACTGAACGAGCTCGAGATTCCCAAATTGGACGCATAGCCAAATCACTCGCAATCCATTTATCAAGCCAATACTTCCACATGTGTATTGTACACGTCCACATTAGAGGAGCGTGAGTATTTAGAATGTCTGGCGGCTATACACATTCTTCATCAGCAACGGTACTGATCAAGTGAGGTTGTGTAAGCTATTTGCCAGTCGGTCGTCAAGCTCAGACCCGACCGCATTGCGTAGGCAAGAGCACGCAACTCAAGTTCAGTTCAATCAAAGGTAATTGCCTATTTCCGGGGATTAAACCACCCGACTTGGACGTTAATTTACAATGTTATGAAAACTCATATGTGAATATGTACGTTATGTGGAAGATATTGATTTGAAAAATGTATTGGAGGTAACCACTTTCCCTTCGATGGGACTCGAACCCATGACCCTACAGTACGCTAGACTGGTGCTTTAACCAACTAAGCTACGAAGGACCTCCGTCGGCCTTCGCAACCTAGCGGCTACTGAACGAGCTCGAGATTCCCAAATTGGACGCATAGTCAAATCACTCGCAATCCATTTATCAAGCCAATACTTCCACATGTGTATTGTACACGTCCACATTAGAGGAGCGTGAGTATTTAGAATGTCTGGCGGCTATACACATTCTTCATCAGCAACGGTACTGATCAAGTGAGGTTGTGTAAGCTATTTGGCAGTCGGTCGTCAAGCTCAGACCCGACCGCATTGCGTAGGCAAGAGCACGCAACTCAAGTTCAGTTCAATCAAAGGTAATTGCCTATTTCCGGGATTAAACCACCCGACTTGGACGTTAATTTACAATGTTATGAAAACTCATATGTGAATATGTACGTTATGTGGAAGATATTGATTTGAAAAATGTATTGAGGTAACCACTTTCCCTTCGATGGGACTCGAACCCATGACCCTACAGTACGCTAGACTGGTGCTTTAACCAACTAAGCTACGAAGGACCTCCGTCGGCCTTCGCAACCTAGCGGCTACTGAACGAGCTCGAGATTCCCAAATTGGACGCATAGCCAAATCACTCGCAATCCATTTATCAAGCCAATACTTCCACATGTGTATTGTACACGTCCACATTAGAGGAGCGTGAGTATTTAGAATGTCTGGCGGCTATACACATTCTTCATCAGCAACGGTACTGATCAAGTGAGGTTGTGTAAGCTATTTGCCAGTCGGTCGTCAAGCTCAGACCCGACCGCATTGCGTAGGCAAGAGCACGCAACTCAAGTTCAGTTCAATCAAAGGTAATTGCCTATTTCCGGGGATTAAACCACCCGACTTGGACGTTAATTTACAATGTTATGAAAACTCATATGTGAATATGTACGTTATGTGGAAGATATTGATTTGAAAAATGTATTGCAGGTAACCACTTTCCCTTCGATGGGACTCGAACCCATGACCCTACAGTACGCTAGACTGGTGCTTTAACCAACTAAGCTACGAAGGACCTCCGTCGGCCTTCGCAACCTAGCGGCTACTGAACGAGCTCGAGATTCCCAAATTGGACGCATAGTCAAATCACTCGCAATCCATTTATCAAGCCAATACTTCCACATGTGTATTGTACACGTCCACATTAGAGGAGCGTGAGTATTTAGAATGTCTGGCGGCTATACACATTCTTCATCAGCAACGGTACTGATCAAGTGAGGTTGTGTAAGCTATTTGCCAGTCGGTCGTTTAAATATTTCCAAGGCGTGTAATTTTCAGAATTTTTAGCTGTGTAGTATTACTGAAATTATTTTTACGACGTCTCTGTTCAGAATTTCATAAGTCTAAGAACTAAACCTTTCATTACACTGGCCACAGCGCCTCCCTCCGAACGCTGGCGAAAAGAGAACCCACATAGCTGAAAGCAACATTCCAGAGACTTCACTGAATGAAATCGCACTGCAGGGAAGATCCATTGATTACGTAACGCAAAAAAATAGCATTTTATACCCCGCTCACCCCCATGTCACACTTTTTGTATGAAGTATCTGCCCCTGGTGCGATAGATATCACAGACAAATTCTGGCTATTTTGTTGAATTACACGTTAAACTAATGCCTTCTGAGAAGCCTAATTATCATGCTAAAGATTCGCAACCTCGATCAAAATTTACTCCCAACCATTTGAACGACCATTCAATGTCCATTGTCTACTCTACTCTATGGAGTTAAAGCTCTTTAATATTTCTTCCAGTCATATGGTCTCCCCCCTCGCCATCGCCCAATGACGGAGTGCCAGATTCAGAATAATGTTAAATTCAAGCTCGCCATATCAACTGTCATACAAACCTGAAACGACCTGTGCACGGTAAGCTTCTATACAAACCAGCCCAAACCATCGGATGACACCCAAATTATAAATCATAATCAACTGAACGTGGCGGAGCAAAATTATTTTTTGAACCACCCTAGTTATTAGTTTGCTGCTGCCGGTGCCGCTGTTTACATTCGCTCCGCGATCAGTTTTTAATCGTTTTTTTCGGGCAAAAATAGCAGTTTATATTAAGTTTTCGGTTAAAACGAGTGACTGATTTCAAAAAGTGATGTTTAATTTGCATTCGATCAACATTTCGGGCTGCTCATGTGCGGAGAAGTGAGTAAAAACTTGAATTTTTCAATGCCCTTTGAGAAGATGTGAAGTGCAGCGATAAACCCACCAAATCGCGAGCGGCTATTAAATTCGCACAAAACTGCTGATTTATTATATAATTCGAACCGAAATAGATAGGACTCTTTGGAGAAACATGTTCATTATCACGGGAAGTGAATAAATATGCTGTGAACAGGTTAGTAATTTGAATATTAAACTTTTGTTCGATGCTGTTCGGTGCATTCAAATGTTGGTGGGAGAGAAGTGCGGGACGTGTGGGGTTGACGGGTGGAAGGTCCGGCGCCATATTGACTGCCATCTTGGTACTCTTCCAACTATGTCCTTAAGAAAATTATTTTGAGCCTTTTAGAGGGATGTCTTCACTGGCCATAAGACGAGTTTGTACCATCCCATTTAATTCCACCACTTGATTGTACCTTGACAGATACGTATTTCGTCCTCAACAATAAGGTCGTCTTCAGTGTTTACTTTTTATTACCAGACTAAGGCCGGAGTGGCCTGGGCAATACATAAAAGTCTTCTCCATTCAGCTCTGTCCATGGCAGCACTTCGCCAACCACGCAGTCTGCGGAGGGTCCGCAAATCGTCCTCCACCTGATCGATCCACCTTGCCCGCTGTGCACTTCGCCTTCTTGTGCCCGTCGGATCGTTGTCGAGAAACATTTTCACCGGATTACTGTCCGATATTCTGGCTACGTGCCCGGCCCACCGCAGTCTTCAGATTTTCGTGGTGTGAACGATGGATGGTTCTCCCAACAGCTGATGCAACTCGTGGTTCATTCGCCTCCTCCACGTATCTTCCACCATCTGCACCCCACCATAGATGGTACGCAACACTTTCCTTTCGAAAACTCCCAGTGCGCGTTGATCCTCCACGAGCATCGTCCAGGTCTCGTATCCGTAGAGAACTACCGGTCTAATAAACGTTTTGTAGATAGTCAGTTTGGTACGGCGGCGAACTCTATTCGATCGGAGCGTCTTGCGGAGTCCAAAGTACATACGATTTCCAGCCACTATGCGTCTCCGAATTTTTCTGCTGGTATCGTTATCGGCGGTCACCAGCGAGCCCAAGTATACGAATTCTTCCGATAAAAACTCGTGGTGGGTGGCTTACTTTGACCTCTCTTGCGCCTCTCTAAGTTACGTGCCATGATATCAATGTCGTCAGCGAAACCAAATAACTGGACGGACTTCGTGAAAATCGTACCACTCGTGCCAATCCCTGCCCTTCGTATTACTACCACCAAAGCGATGTTGAATAGCAGACACGAAGGACCATCACTTTGCTGTAACCCTTTTCGCGTTTCGAAGGGACTCGAGAATGCCCCTGAAACTTGAACTAATCACATCACCCGATCCATCGTCGCCTTGATCAACCTTATCAGTTTATCCGGAAATCCGTTTTCGTGCATTAGCTGCCATAGCTGGTCCCGATCAATTGTATCATATGAGGCTTTGAAGTCGATAAATAGATGATGTGTGGGCACGTTGTATTCGCGGCATTTCTGCAATACCTGACGTATGGCGAACACCTGGTCCGTGGTGGAGCGTTCGCTCATAAATCCCGCCTGGTACTGCCCAACGAACTCTCTTACAATTGGTGTTAGTTGGCGGCATACAATTTGTGACTTTACCTTGTAGGCGGCGTTCAGCAATGTGATTGCGCGGTAGTTGCTACAATCCAGCTTATCGCCCTTTTTGTAGCCCTTTGACGACACCTTCCATCCACTCCTGCGGCAAAACCTCATCCTCCCAAACCTTGGTAATCACCCAGTGCAGCGCTCTAGCGAGTGCCTCACCACCGTGTTTAAATAGCCCTCCGGGTAGTTGGTCAACTCCAGGGGCTTTGTTGTTTTTCAGCTGGTCGATCTCCTCCTGGATTTCCAGGATATTTGGAGCCGAAAGTCGTATGTTCTGCGTGCGTGCTCCTAAGTTCATTACCATGCCGCCATCGTTGTATGCCACATCGCCATTCAGGTGCTCTTCGTAGTGCTGCCGCCACCTTTGGATCACCTCATGCTCGTTTGTAAGAAGGTTCCCGTTTATGTCCTAACACATGTCGGGCTGTGGCACATGGCCCTTACGTGAACGGTTCAACTTCTCATAGAACTTTCGTGCGCTATTAGCGCGGTACAGTTCCTCCGTCTCTTCACGGTCTCGATCTTCCTGCTGGCGTTTTTTCCTCCGGAAAATCGAGTTTTGTCCGTTCCGCGCCCGTTTATATCGTGCCTCGTTCGCCCTCGTGCGGTGTTGCAGAAATATCGCTCATGCTGCATTCTTCTCCTAAACTAACTGCTCACATTCGCCGTCATACCAGTCGTTTCCCTGATCCGGAGCCACCGTGCCTGGTGCAGCGGTTGCGGTGCTTTCAAAGGCGGATCGAATATCTCTCCAGCCATCTTCAAGAGATGCTGCGCCTAGCTGCTCTTCCATTGGGAGTGCCACTTCCAGCTGTTGCGCGTAGTCTTGGGCTAGTCAACCGTCTTGTAGCTGCCCAATGTTTAGCCGCGGCGGACGACTCCGACGCGTGTTGTACACCGTCCAGAGTTTCGAGCGCAGACATACTGCAACGAGGTAGTGGTCGGATTCAATATTCGCACTGCGGTAAGTGCGTACGTTCGTGATGTCGGAGAAGAATTTACCGTCGATTAGAACGTGGTCGATTTGGTTTTCCGTTACTTGATTAGGTGATTTCCATGTGACCTTGTGGATATTCTTGCGGGGGAAGAAAGTGCTTCGGACTACCATTCCGCGGGAGGCTGCAAAGTTTATCGTTGACCGGTGTCGTTCAATACGGTATCCAGACTATCCGGCTATTCATGTCACCGATGACGATTTTGACGTCCCGCAGTGGGCATCCATCGTATGTCTGCTCCAGCTGTGCATAGAACGCTTCTTTCTCGTCGTCGGGTCTCCCTTCGTGTGGGCAGTGCACGTTGATGATGCTATAGTTGAAGAAACGGCCTTTTATCCTCAGCTTGCACATCCTTGCGTTGATTGGCTGCCACCCAATCACGCGTTGGCGCATCTTAGGGGCCATCCACAAAGTACGTCACGCTCCTAGGGGGAGGGGGTTCCGAACAGCGTGACAACTCATACAAAAATTTTAGAAGTTTAATATAAAAAGTGTGACGCAGGGGGGGGTTGAAAATAGCCAAATTTTGCGTGACGTACTTTATGGATCTTCCCTTACCCAGCACTATGAGACCGGTTCCCAGCTCGTTGGTGGTGCCACAGCTTTGGTAAAAGGTAGCCGCTCGATGCCCGCTTTTCTACACTTTCTGTCCTGTCCAGCAGATTTCCTGCAGCGCTACGACATCGAAGTTGCGGGGATGTAATTCATCGTAGATTATCCTGTCGCAACCTGCGAAGCCTAGCGACTTGCAGTTCCATGTTCCAAGCTTCCAATCGTGATCCTTTATTCGTCGCCTAGGTCGTTGCTGAATGCTGATAGTATCGAGTCGTATTATCTTCTATGTCGTTCGTAATGGTTGTTTTAAAGACGGCTTATTGGGCCTGCGCAAACCTACTGTCTCGTCGGAGGGCCATCGTGTCAGGGCTGTTTAGCGTCCCACCTACCCAAGCAGCAAAAATTGTTTCACTACTAAACATTTCACTGTGTTGCAACTATTCGGAAAGAAACAATCTTTGCGTATGTGCCATCAAATATAACTCCCTTGCAATCTAAAAAGCGTAAGAGGTGGAGCCTATAGAAACATCCTTCGACTGCAGTAAAATTGCAATGATGTTGCAAAATACTACAGCGGAAAAAAAAAAATAAAATAAAAATATAAAACTGGATTCGATTTATGGATTTAGTGATTGATAGCCCTTCACTCTACCTTTGTCTCTGGGGGGGGGGTTATGTTCAAAACCACCCCCGTGGCTACGCCACTGCATACGATTATGATGTTTTGTGATCGGGTTTTTCTATTACTTGATTGCACCATCACAGGAAAAAAAATGTGAGTTGTCAAAACGTTAAAAAATGCTAAATTAAACATGAAGACACACAGAAATAAATAATGAAAAGTAAACAGCGCGTAAAACTTGAGATGCGGAAATTTACATTATTCTACACGGAAATTGACCTCTTCCTTACAAGTTTGCTTACAACTGGCAAGCAATATTGACGGTGCACGTCAAATATTGTATACATTTAGGCTAAATCATGCGTGAAATTAAGCTAATAATGGTGTTCCAGTTATGTGCATCATGTTTAGCGTAAATTTCAGTGGATTTTTCTATCTGTGCACACTCAACTTATATGCAACTTAATTTAAACAAACTTAAATTTTGAAAGACGCATTGGAGTTACATGGTAAAAAATATGCAACTTAACTATTTTGTTTCGTGTTTGCAACATGAACTGCAGTATTCTTTGCTTGTTTGTTACCAAATGTCAAACACGTACTGCATTGCAATTGTAATGAAACATTGATCACAATTAGAACGTTTTTGGCGTCTTGATGCAACTTTTTCGTGCTTTGATGTTTTTCCAATGCCTTCAATGAGCCTGAATAGAAACAAGGTGTTTTAGGAAGATGTTGCGTGTGATACTTGGGTAACACCAGGACTTGGGTTTGTGCGCTTTGAGCAGCACACGGTTGCTTTGGCGGAGCCCACTTGCGGATACATGCAGCTTTTTAAAAAGGTTCAAAAGGACCACCTGTTAAACCCCACCACATCCTAGGCAGGCGCCACAATTCGCAGATGTCCTGGGGAGGGATCGTCAAGCCCTTGGGGTCGTCCAGAAACCACGTGGTCATAAATGGGGGAGGTGGTTTGGAAAATGACCACGATAAGCCACATGGGGGGAGGGGGGTGTTGCTCTCGAACCACGTGGTTTTTTTTACACGAAAAACTTTTGGTGAATAACAATAGCGGTGTAAAAAATACAAATCATTTAAATTTAATGATTTTATCATTAAACGCAAAGCACATCTTAGGGCCGATGCCCAGGAAGCGTCTTTTCAACTCAGCGTTAAAAAGACGTAGGTGTGCATCGAGAAAAACCGGTAACGCAGCGTCGGTCGCAACGCCGATGCATATCTTCGTTATTTGACCATCTTAGCCTTAGATCCTATTTCCATAAAAAAATAACGAAAAAACAGGTTGCGATTCAGTCTCAATTTCATCAAAAAAAATTTGGAAAGGAAAAATAGAAAAATATTAAAAAAAAAATCCGCCGCAGATGGTTTTTGGCATCACGCCGCCGATACTTTTGCATCAGAGGACTGCAGCTACAATTTTGAAAAATGTTCATGTTTTTACAATAATCCAAGAAAAAATCTTAAGAAAAAAACTTTAAAAGAATTTCTTTTGGATATTCAGGAAAAATCCAGTAAAGAAATTTGCTGTAAAAACTTTGACACTACTTCATACAATTCTGATAAAGTGGCCAGCACTTTGCCGATTTGATTTTTGAACAATTCTCTCTGAAAATTTTTGCTACAAATTGTTAATGAAAAAAAAAAATCTCCAGTATAAATTCTGAAAAAAAATCCTTAAAACTCCGAAAAAAATTCCATGTGAATTCTGTCTGAAAATTCAAAACAGCCCCGGAGTGGACTTCAAAATGTTCAGTCTCCAGTTAGCCTTGCGAGCAAAGGCGTAGGATTGCCAATCCGGAGACGACGAGTTCAATTCTCGTTCCTGTCTAGGATGTTTTCGGGTGGGAAAGGTATAGTGTATCCATCGTACTTGTTACACAAGATATATAATCGTGCAATGGCTGGCATATAAAAGCTTTCAATTTATAACTGAGGAAGTTGAAAAGCAGACCAACTTCCAGTTCACTACGAAATACGTACATGTCAAGGTACAATTAAGTGGTGGAATAAAATGGGATTATACAAACTCGTCTTATGACAAGTGAAGACATTCCACTAAAAAGCTCAAAATAATTTTCTTAACAACTTCCAGTTGGAATATGGAGCCATAGAAGAAGACTTCTAAATTTTTCATGAAAAAATCTTCTGAATTTCCAAGAGATATTAAACAGCCAATGCCAATGTTTTTGGATTTTTTTTTTCAAATTTGGAATTTTGAAATGATTTTTTTCGGAATACTTTTTTACGCTCTTTGTGAATTCTATCACATTTTTTTTTAAATATTCCAAGTATTTTTTTATTCGAGGCATTATTTAGAATTTCCACGGAAAGTCTATGGATTATCTTCAAAAAATTCTTTGGTTTTTGAATTTGCACCATAAATTCTTCCAAAATTTCATCGGGAATTCATTCTTCTTCGGGAAGTCATTCTGATTTCTTTGTAGGTTCAGCTAAACATTGCTTTAAATCTTTACTATGCAAAGATCTTGTAATCTTGTAATCTTCTTGTAATATCAACGCACCCTCTGACCATAGCCTATCTGCGTTGTATTTAAATACCGCTGAGCGATACGTCTACTGGGCAACACGTCCGGTGTGCACTGCACTAAGATCTCCTTAGATGCAACCGGACCGAGATCTTACTTAAGGCTCCGAAGGGTCCGTTTCGTTGTGATATGTTGCCATAAAATAGAAATATATGCACTTGCTTTTCTAATCTACGGGAATATTTAAAATTACTAATGATATTGATTAGTGACAAGTAAATTCATTCATCGATCAGATTAGAACGAGCTCAGTGCAATTAAAATATAAACGCAATACTTATCTGCAATTCACAGAAGATGTTGGGATTGTCCTTGAAGTAATCACGTTGTGAACACAGAATTCCTGTATTGACGGTGGTTGTTATGAATATGAATACCACTGCTGATACCGGAACTATAAGATTTTCTTCATCACTGGTCGTCTGGAAAGAGGTAGATAAAGAATTGGGCCGCTTTCACTCGCCGGCCCGGAAAACATTAGTAAGTAATTAATCTTACTACTAAGACAAAATACAGTTCTAATAATTCTGTCTTATTAATGGATATCACACATGCCCATCTGATACTCAACTTAACCAAAAACATATCCTCAATACTTAATAAAACGATAACTGTATAGTTTCTATTATTATCCATATATACCTACTATTCAATCTAGGATTCCAAATCGGATAAATTCATTCAGTTCCTAACTAAAAGCTTATCCTCAACGCTTTGGCTGTCAATAGTCTCCACAATATGAACCTTGAAGGTTATAACTTTGTTCAATCCTACATCTATTATTATTATTTATTCAGACTAAGGCCGAAGTGGCCTGTGCGGTATATAAGAGTCTTCTCCATTCGGCTCGGTCCATGGCTACACGTCGCCAACCACGCAGTCTACGGAGGGTCCGCAAGTCATCTTCCACCTGATCGATCCACCTTGCCCGCTGCGCACCTCGCCTTCTTGTGCCCGTCGGATCGTTGTCGAGAACCATTTTCACCGGGTTACTGTCCGACATTCTGGCTACGTGCCCGGCCCATCGCAGTCGTCCGATTTTCGCGGTGTGAACGATGGATGGTTCTCCCAACAGCTGATGCAATTCGTGGTTCATTCGCCTCCTCCACGTACCGTCCGCCATCTGCACCCCACCATAGATGGTACGCAGCACTTTCCTTTCGAAAACTCCAAGTGCGCGTTGGTCCTCCACGAGCATCGTTCAGGTCTCGTGTCCGTAGAGGACTACCGGTCTAATTAGCGTTTTGTAGATTGTCAGTTTGGTACGGCGGCGAACTCTATTCGATCGGAGCGTCTTGCGGAGTCCAAAGTACGTACGATTTCCAGCCACTATGCGTCTCCGAATTTCTCTGCTGGTGTCATTTTCGGCTGTCACCAGTGAGCCCAAGTACACAAATTCTTCTACCCACTACTGGCCCAAGTCCTGGTGTTAGGTGGGACGATAAACAGCCCTGACACGACGGCCCTCCGACGAGACAGGAGGTTTGCGCAGGCCCAATAAGCCGCCTAGAAAACCAATCATTACGAACAATATAAGAGATAATGCGACTCGATATAATCGGCAAAGACCTAGGCGACGAATACAGGATCAATCCTACATCTGTTTATATTAAGACTCAATCCTAACTGCCCCGAAACCGCTTTCAACACATAACTGCCCCGAGCACAGCCACTACATGCGACCCACAGGACCCCAATCGAGGACGGCCTACACTATACCGTTGTGAGCTTACACCCTCTCCTGGGCTGTGCGACGCTGAAAAACATGCTCCTAACGTTTGATGCCTAAAAAATAAAAATAATTAAACTAATTACACTAAATCTTACACTTTTGATCGAACCCGGCTGACATTCGCGTTAAACAATGTGTTCCATGAGTGCTGATCACTCATGATAATGCCCCGAATCGGCGAATAAAATGCAGTTTAACGCAGAGTTTAAACCCTCTCTTGCGCTAAGTAATGCTGAAAACCTAACTTCTAGGAATTTGATTCGTACAAAACAAATTATACTGAAATTGGTGCGTGGCAAAATAAGTTATACTATTAGCTAATTTAGTTAAACCCTGACTACCCCACATTATACTGGCCCGTTTGGAGTCATCCAGTGGCACTTGGTCTTAGCATTCGTTTTCTTTTTAAATTCTATAACAATTGACTACGCTTACCCCCATATTAGTATTATGTAGAACGAATGCTTGACTATTAATTACTATACTAAGTATAGTAAAAGACCGGAAGTAATAATTGGGCCAGCCAGTGTTGGTAAAAACTCAAAATCTCAAAACTCATGGATGATTCAAATCAAAAATGAGTTGAAACGCACCCAACTCAGCACCTAAAAACTCATGGATGAGTTGAATCATCCATTTGAATCATCGTAGGTTTTCTTTTGTTCTCCTTCGTTAAAAACAGTGAATTGACGTTTGTCGCATAAAATATTAGACACTCTTTTATGTATAAGCAATAAATTGCCCCAAATTGATTTCAAATGCGTTTTTAAACCAAAATGATTTTTTGACAAATGAGTGAAATGATGCGTTTTAGCATGAAAAATTCAAGCGTGATGCATTCCTTTAAAATCGCAGACGATTTCGTTCGCACGGGAGCGCTCGTTGATTGAGATTTATGAGTGATTTTACCAACACTGGGGCCAGCCACCACCAAATCCAGTACAAACATGTGTGCAAAATATTCAATTATAATGCAAAGATGCACAGAAAATGATTTAGAAATTTTGAGGAATTTTCACATCAGAAAATCTTTAAAATTTTGATTTAATTTTTCAAAGAATTTCTACTGGAAATGCTTCAAAAGTACAACCTTTACAAGTACTACAAAAGAACAATTTTTCCGTTATTTCCACTTGTAAAAACATCGGAATTTCCTCGGGAAATTCATTATTGGTGTTTCAGATAAACTTTTTTCGATTTTCTACGGGAAAATCTTAGGAATTTACATCGGAAATATTTTGGCATATTCCGAATATAAAAAAAAACGAAAAAAAAATTCCATTGGAAATTTTGAAGAATTTCCTTTGAAGATTCATTAAAGTTGCCCAGGGTTTTGAAAAAAATATTTAGAGATTCTGTAAAAAAAGTAAGCTGGATTTTTTTCTAATTTATACTGGAAATTCTTCAGAATTTGATGTTTATTGGAATTTTCATCATAAATATGCATTTCAGATTCTTCTACGTATTCTTCTAGTTCTTCAAAATTTCTACCGAACATTTTTCGGAACTCTTCCACAGAATTTCGGAAAAAAATGTCGTTGAAATTCTAAAGATTTTTCCGTGGAGACTCCGAAGAATTTCTTGTCAATATTCTGAAGGGTTTCCTTTGCAACTCCAGACTTATTATTCTTGAAAACTAAGAAGATCTTGGAATTCAAAATAATCCAAACAATAAATGTAGGCAATAATTTAGGCTTAAGAAGCCTAGTTTTTATGATATTGAATAATTAGGATAATTGGTCGAAAAATTTAATAATGCATTATTAATAAAATTTAATAGTGTTCTAAATGCACAAAATTCTAGTAGTGCCTATGAAAAAGGTTATGACATAGAGAAGCATGAATTTAAAAAATCAACATGAAATTCTGAATAAAATGCTTTTTAAATTCATAAAAGGGTCTTAGAACTAAGGAGATTCCTGCGATATGAAAAAAGGTGGCAGTGTTCCAGAAAAAACACTCCAATTCCTAAAACAATCTAGGTTAAAAAGTAGTGTCAGTGTTATAACGTGTGTAATAACGATTGAAATTGAATTCCAAAACGAATCTCAACCCTTTCAGACCGGATGGGTCATATATGCCCAGCGTTTTAGATTGTCTATAAAATCACAAAAGAGAGCTAGGCCACCATTTTCTTCAGTAAAATTGTTCTGTAAGATTACATATTAACTTTGTGATTCTCTGATAAACTTTTTGTTGTAAGATTTCAGTTCAGATGCTTCGCTGAGGGTAATATCTCAATAATTTCCAGAACCTCCAGAGCTACGGAAGGTCCCAAATACTCTTAGGAATCTATAGGGATATTCAGTGATGAACTTTATAATTATTTAAAAAAGTCACTAATAAAGAAATAAAAAAAAAAATTATGGACATATTTTGTAAAATTTCTAAACCATTACAAATTTCAAGCAAAGAAAAAAAACCATTCCAAATTTTTTTCAAAATTTTATAAATATTCGCGAGTCCACATTTTTTTGTATCCTCCTGATGCATCGAAGGTGTGCGAGTTTTAGATATCCTAATACCTGATACACATTACAACATGATAACATCATCAAAATTTTCGAATTCATGAAAATTTAAAATTTCCATGCCGGGTTTAGTTTGATTTTGAATCAGTTGAAATTGTCCATCTTCAAAATTGATCGGATTAACCACATGTTTTAGTTACATAGGTTTTTTTTAATTTTTGTACTTGAAAAAAACCATGTGGTCATAGGGGGGGGGGGGAGGTGGGTTTTGCCAAATGACCACGATAAACCACATGGGGGGAGGGGGGGTTAAAAATCTTCAAAAATTTGACCACGTGGTTTCTGGATGGCCCCTTGGACATAGTTCCTGCTGCCCGAACGCTTCTATATCAACGGCGACAGAATCGCTGTCGCCAAGCGATAGAATCACGTCGCGACTGTCGCATCGCGTGTGTTTGGGGGAACCTTTGCGTTGTTGCGTGCACGCTGTGCCCACGCAAGGTACTCAGCATCAAATAGAGTAATGCACACGTATACGTGTACGGGCTGCGACATGGTGAGTTGACATCTGGGTAGGAGCGACCTACACAGCTCTGCCCAAGTAACACGGTTTGTTGTATGAGTGTAAAAAATACATCTTTCGAACATATAGTATGTTACGTTTTGGTATGAAAAACTGCTTTGATTACTTTCACACGACCCAAACAGCGCAAAAATTATCGATATTTTCAACATCTTTCAGTTGAAACCTTGTTTTTGATTGCACATTCACAAGACTAAACTTAAGTACTAAGGATGTTTTCAGTAACCGACTTTCAACATGGTTCTGTCAAATTCAATACCAAAACAAAAATGTTGACCAACACGTTCAAAGAAATAAATTTTATACAAAAAACGAATGAAAACAAGCATGCATGAAATGATGAACACCATTTTAATAATATTAATAAACATATACAAACTGAATAAATAAATCAAATTTGTTTCGAAGTCTCGGTCGAAACATTATATGCGGCTCATGTTTCATTGGCTAACTTTTCATTTTACTTCTCCTAAATTCATGCGCCATTGATTGAAGAAAAATATAACTATGCCAAAGCATAATTTTGAAATTGATATGTAAACAAATTCTCGAATCTGCAAAAGAAAAACAATATGGCGAGTTGTCGATAAACAACAGGGTCGATGAAGAACGTTCATTACATTGATCTTAAAAGATGTTGAAATTACGTTAAACTTCTATCATTGCGGTATATATTCTGACAAAATAAATGTCAAAAAATGAACATGTTATGACATTGTTCGTAAAATCTTCCTGTAGACTTGTTTTATGTTGTGAGAATGTAAAACGAAACATCTCAAAAAACTAAATAAATGTCAAAAATTGACATGTTATCAGCAAGTTGTGAGAATGTAGTATGAAACTTCTTCTCTGATCAAATTGCTGTATGTTTTGCAAAAACCTTATCATAGCTTTCCTTGAACGTAACATGTTTTGTATTTCATTTTCCCGACCTTTATTCAACATCATTATTAGATCTTAGTTAATAATGATGTTTTCGGTGTTACTTGGGTGGTCCTCACAAGTTCCAATCTCACGCTTCCACGGGTCTTCCGATGACAATCGACCGCCAGCTAAGGGTTTTGTACTTAGCTGGTAGTGCAGCCTAGGCACTGTTGTCCTTCTGACATCAGCTAGAGTGAGGGGGTGCGGCCATAGGGACCATCGTCCCTAACCCCTAATCCCAAGGCGTTAAGCGACCCGTGCCGAGGAGATGCATGGCCAGGGGGGGTGAAATAATGAGCTACGCCTTTAACGGAGCCTGTGGGGTACCTGGGCACCCTTCACAGTAATTGTCTCTTACCGCGTCATGCTGGGCTCTGGCGTGGAGGACCTCTTTTCCCGAGCAATTCGTGGGACCAAAATGGAAAACCAAGTCAATCTTTTAATTAGTGGTAGTAGTGTAGGCGACAACCCCTTCGCAAGAGGTGGGTTGTTCAGGTCTCCGCCTAGTAGGCCAGAGGCAATAGTGCTCAGTGCGCAGTGCCAGCGTGGGTCACTTAACCTTCATCTCGGCTAAAAAAACACCGGTAGAGGTTATTGACGGCCCATGACTTGTGGGGGCGATGAACCGCAAACGCGTTGGGCTTCCGGCCTTCGAGGTGGCAACGGAACATCTGGACGCTATCATCGACTTTGCGTCATCGAAGCATAATATCAGTAAGGACCTCAAGAGGAGCTTGCTGAAACTTCGAAAGTCGATGTTGGACGCCAAGCTGGAGGGTTACTACCCCGAACAAGGGTAGTGGGGCTGGGATGCCGAATCCAGGCCAGGTACTCCCAAAACCGGGGGAGGAAGAACCTGGAAAGGTCCGTCCACCCAGGAAAGACGGTGGTATGGGGTTACGGCAGGCTGAGAGCTCTCACCCGCCCCTGACCAGGGCAATAGAGGGGGATGACGCCTCCTGGACCCTGATCAAGAACAAGAGGAAACCGAAAGCGTCAAGGGCCGAAAAGAAGGCCCAGGCGAATGAGGGTAGCAAGAAGTCTAGGGTAGGCGCCAATCGCTCCAGGAGAGATGCCCTAGTCATCACGGCGGACGAGGCCAAGTACTCGGACGTCTTGAAGGCGATGAGAAGTGACGTCAAGCTCGGTGAACTCGGCGTAGCCGTTCGGCTACGGAAAGGTCCGGCAGGGACGCAGGTAGCATTGGTTCGGCTATCTGCAGCGGACGCCTTCAAGGTAGTCAAGTTAGGGAGCGTCAAGGTGGGATGGTCGGGTCCTGTGGGCATATACGAATACGAGCAACCCGAAGTTTGCTTCAAGTGCCTGGAACCGGGGCACAAGCAACGGGACTGCAAAGGCCCTGACAGAAGCAATCTCTGCCGACGCTGCGGATTTGAGGGACATTAGGCACAATGCTGCACGAACCCTCCCAATTGTTTGATTTGTTCCAGCAAAGCTGTGAACAGCAAGCACCCCATGGGGGGTTCGATGTGCCCGGCGTTTAAGCGTGCTGCAAAACCACAGTGCAGGTAACGCAGCTGGCTTGCTCGGCCTCGCCCGAGTGTTTGGTGTGCCGCAACATGGTATCGTCGCTTTCGCGGCGTCGGTCAACCGGGCGGATTCCGAACCCGAGCACGGAAAGGGGTCCTCGTCAAGGCTGGGGCAGGTGTAGGCAAGTCCCTCTGTGTGTTGGCGAATAGACCCTGTCGCAGAGAAGTCAATTTGGGGTGCACGCGGCATCATCATTCTTGATACCAGTCGTGCAGAGGGAAGCAGGCGCGAAGTCAACCCTTCCCACCTTCCGAGGACATAGGGCGTGGTAAGGCCACCAGGAAAGCCGAAAATGCGCTGGCACGATACAATGGTGATCTAATAAAAAAGCGAGTCACGATGTTTTGTGCTGCAAGGACACGCAGCTAACCGCGAGGGTGCGTTGTGCACTGGCCACCCTTTGAAGCATTACTTTCTGGTTATACCGAAGGGACTATGAGCTTGGCGGCAATGGAAACGGTTTAGCGGGTCGGGGATGTAGTCCTGCCTTCCTCGTTTGCTGTTGGAGGTGGTCCCTAACTCCGCACTTCCTGGACAAGGATGTTTGTTGAGCAGATTCCCCCTCCATTGCTTAGGAAGAAAAAAAACACACAGACAGTCATGTGCTCAGTTTGTCGAGCTAAGTCGATTGGTATATAACACTATGAGTCTCAGAGGCTTCTATCAAAAGTTTGTTTTCGGAGTGAAATGATAGCCTTGTGGTACAACTTTGTTGTACGAGAAAGGCAAAAAGTGCGGTAAGACGCGCGGCTACGAAGCAAGACCATGCTGAGGGTGGCTGGGTTCGATTCCCGGTGCCGGTCTAGGCAATTTTCGGATTGGAAATTGTCTCGACTTCCCTGGGCATAAAAGTATCATCGTATTAGCCTCATGATATACGAATGCAAAAATGGTAACCTGGCTTAGAAACCTCGCAGTTAATAACTGTGGAAGTGCTTAATGAACACTAAGCTGCGAGGCGGCTCTGTCCCAGTGTGGGGATGTAATGCCAATAAGAAGAAGAAGAATACAAGACTGATAAAAGTGACAATGGATGGTGTGCAAAATTGTGTGAAGATTTCGGGCGAACAGTGCAGTTCGTTAGAATCTCGCCACGGAGTAGGGCAAGCTGATGGACTTTCGTGCCTGTTGTGCCAAATATTACGCTAGAAAGTGTTATGCAAAAAGCCGGATGTAATACGTACAATAGATACAAACCCGCAACCCAAATATGCCTAGGCTGCCATTTTTCGAATTTCATTTCTATCAATCAGAATCAGTGAAAAATGTGCCCGAAAATTTGTGAAGAATGACGGCTTTTATGATACAGTATTCCAGCAGACATATCAAAGTTCATCTACCCTATCAACCTACGAAGTTAAACATTAATGTATGAATTATTAAAATTGCGTAAACTGCATATCGTTATTCGTCAAAGTGTTATCGCAAAACAAACTTCATCAAAGTTGAATTCCAAAAACAACAACAAATACCAGATATCTGATTTCAGTAGCAAACAACTCTCGGCATTCGTCGCCCGTCAGTCAACTTCAACTCCAACCACCACAGCACGCGCGATAAAATCGTTATC
This sequence comes from Armigeres subalbatus, assembly GCF_024139115.2. Taxonomy (NCBI): domain Eukaryota; kingdom Metazoa; phylum Arthropoda; class Insecta; order Diptera; family Culicidae; genus Armigeres; species Armigeres subalbatus. The sequence goes on from NC_085141.1 coordinate 135,077,803, forward strand.
TTAAAAGCTTTTAAAATGCGGACTTGCTATCAGATCAACTTATGCGCCGCCGTATCATCGAATCGGTATTCGAACTTCCAGCCGATCCAGCTGCTGTCAGCTGCAACGGATTGCGCAAACTGTGTGCCCGAAGCGTGCTGGATACGCGACGGTTATTCTTGCTGCTGCAACAGCTAGTTCGATCGGTATCATCAATTAGTTCGATCATCGCATCTACAGGGGTAGTTTGTTCTTTTGGTTGATAAAGCTTGCTTCAATAAGGATGACTGTAGCCAAGCTTGTTTCTTCGTTTCGAAATCAACGAATCGATAACGAATCAAACTGTACACAGTAAATAGTATTAAACGCAGTTCATGTTGCACCCATGATGTTAATATTCCGAGTAGCAGCCCGATTGAGGTTGGTAAAATTATCACAGGAAAAAATAGGCTACTACTGAATTGAATGCTAAGAAAACTCATCGAGGTTGAAACGGGAAAAAATTAACAGGGATTTGGTTAGCCTTGCAAACACTGGTAAAGGATAGCGAATGTGTGAAGGGTGATTGGAGTTCATATATAAGATAAGATACAGATAGGAAGCAAGTAAGTTACAATGTGGTTGCTTCTTTGTATTTTCCGGGTTTTATTACGGATTCACTGCCCCAACTATAACTCGTTATGAATTTCTAACCGTGAGATGGATGATAAACTTGTTCCCTTTCACAATTTTCTCCCTTTAGCTTAATTTTTGCGAGCTGCCTAGCGCTTTAATAACAGGATGTCAGTAAGTACCGATAGATTGTTAACTGCAAGGAAGGTGCCAGACAATAGGCTCTAATTCATTGAAAGTGCTAAACATCTCGTTCCAATTTCAATTAGACACCCTAAATGGTTTGATTTCCATCCAACTAAATGTAATCAGTCAATTTTCTCTGCATATTTTTCCATCATATGTAGCTGAACGTGTGATTGAATTATAAAGTACAATCACTATCCATAATCCCTTTTCCTTGTTTCGTTAAGAGTGCGGTAATCTTGCCATCCCGCTATGCAAATCGCTACAGCTTTCAGTCATTTATTGTTGCACAATTGCATGATTAATAATTAAATTAAGCCCCAGATCCATTCAGCCCCGAATGATGAATAATTTGTAGATTTATGACTGCCCTCCACTCGTCGCCGGCTCAGGGTTCGGCAGTCTTTAGGAGAGTTAAGTTCTCCCACCATAAAAGGAACTGAAATGGGGTGCTGTTTGAATAAGGATTGGCCGTGCGCTCGCTCTCACAAATGGAGAACTCCACACGGTAAGTATATCGATTTGGAGCAATCAGCTTATGGGTGCTATTTCTGCTGCTGGACTGGGAACGTAATGCCGCCACACCGATGCGGGGGCCGACAGTTTGGACCGTTTTGCCATCCATTTAACGACGACGACGACGACGATGCCGATGGGCCACGTTTGGCTCTGGCGGTTCCCCCGAGGAAGACTATTATGGGCAAATATGGGTCTCCGCACGAACCAAGCTCCAAGCTCCGCAGTGATTCGAAGAGGCATGACTCAATAAATTATAATAAAATTTTCTACACTTTGTAAATACATGCTGACGTGAGAGCTGTAGCTCGGAACAAGCTTCGAGACAAATCTGCTCGGAATTGCCGAGTCATAGTGGATGCGAATTCAAACTGCTCATGAAGTCAACTGGGAGCACTGTTATTTAGTGCGATGCTCCTTATTTGTGTAGATATGTATTCAAAGTATCTTTGAGTAGCACCCGCAGATCGGCAATATGTGACTTTAAAAGGAATTTATGGAAATTGACTTTTCATTGCTTTTCATTCATATTTCATTTTTTGGTCATGCGCTAATTTGTCCATGGTGGTAATTACCGTCATATCAAATTCAAATTCCCTAATAACTCTTGAATGGTAATTGAAATCAACGTTCTTATCACCTGGCAACTAATTACGTACTAATTACGTAAGCACTTATAGGGCGAGGTAGGGGTCTGCCTTTTTTTACGCTCTATATAAATAAAAAATGATTTATATGGGAAAAATCTTACATGGGGGAGGGAGGTTTGAAAAACTCAGAATTCCTTGCGTAATTAGTGCACGGGCCCTTAATGTACTTGCACCATTTCCTACCTTTTCCGTATGGCAAAGGAAAATCCAACAGCTTCTACTCTGCGAAACGGCACGCAATATCATCGACACCGAAATCAATATATTTTACTCAATTTCACTACACGTTTTTATATAATTTTTCACTCCGCACTAAATGTAACATATTCATATCTATAGCTGAAGTGAAGATTTATTTGGATAAAAGCACTCGATAGACGTAAAAATGATCTTTTTTTCTAACTTAGTAGATTTTGTTTTCTTTTTTCTCCGTCGTCTTGTTTACTGTCGAAGAACGCGTTGCCAAACTGATGAAAACTCAGCAAATCAAAGTAACATTTCATAACGTCGGAAGAAACATTTTTCACTCCAATAAAAACTTGTTGGAATTAGCATTTTTTTTAATCTTTCGTTTATTTGGAAGGCTCATTTGCCGTGAAGCGTTACGGAGCCGAAATCAAGTTTAACAATACATTTCTTGATTCTTATACATAGTGTTAGTTTTGGGGAACCGAAAAACTCGCGGTTTAGTCGAGGTTAAGGAATACAATAATACAGCAGGAAAGGAAAGGATTTTAGGGTGTTTAAGTAATTACGATGCTGATGTTTACAAAGTTGACATTCCTCGCATTTTTACATCTGTAACGGGACTAACAAACTTTTTTTTGGGAGACAACGACGAGAGGAAGGCATACGGAAGGGATTAACGACAGACATTGAAATGTACAACAAGAGGAAGACATTCGATATGGGGTACGACAGACAAGGGAATGGGCAGACAATGATTACAGTCTTACATCAGCAACTTTCAAAAATTGGTGGACCAGGGACATGTACTCAAGATCAAGGCCCGACAACACTTCCCTAATAGGCTTTGGTTGTTTTCCTCGGACCCGGAGATGTTCAGTTAGCGCAGATCTGGGGCCCACGCCCACACGACATGATCGATGTCCTGATAATCCTCGCCGCAAACACAGAGATTTCCTTCCGAGAGCCCCACTCTGAAAATATGTGCATTTAAAGTGTAGTGATTGGACATTAGACGACACATGGTTCGAATGAAGTCTCGTCCCATACTCTATTTTTTGAACCATGGACGCTTCGACACCTGCGGGCGAATTGAATACAGCCATCTACCCAACTCCCCATTTGTCCATTTCTGTTGCCAGCTGTTCAAGGTTTCCTGACGAACTAATGTGAAAAATTCATCGAAGGTGATTTTCCGATCGTAAATATCACCTTCCATAGCGCCCACCTTAGCCAAAGAGTCCGCTTTCTCATTTCCCGGGATCGAGTAATGAGAAGGAACCCAAGCCATGGTGATTGTGTAAGACCGCTGTGATAAGGCACTCAAAGCTTTCCGTACCCCATTCAGAAGATACGCTGAGTGCTTAACCGGTTTCATTGACCGAACAGCCTCCAAGGTACTTAGACTGTCGGTGAAGATGAAAAAGTGGTCAGGAGGTAGGAATGCGATTTGTTCGAGTGAATAGTATACAGCTGTTAGCTCAGCAGTATACACGGAACTAGGCTCTTTGAGCTTAAAGAGCGCTATGAAAAACGTTGAAAACACCGAAACCAGTGGAGTCATCCATTTTTGACCCGTCTGTGAAAAAGCTTCTCTCCTCACTGGCGTGCCCGTATTTGCTTGCAAATAATGGAGGTATGACCTCCGCACGAAGGAAATCTGGTATTCCATGAACCTCCTGCTTCATGGACAGATCAAAAGTAACAGAGGAACTGTAAGAGTCTAAGAAGATAGCACGATTGGTGTCAACCGAAGATGGGCTTACCTCCAGCGTCATATACCAGTGGTAAATACTCATGAATCGAGATTGAGGGTTTTGTTCGAGCAGCTTCTCGAAGTTGTCAATGACCAATGGATTGAGAACCTCACAGCGGATGAGGAACCGGAGCGATAATTCTGCGAAACGATCTGTTAGTGGCAGTACTCCCGCAAGTGCTTCCAAGCTCATCGTATGTGTCGAATTCATACATCCTAACGCGATACGGAGACAGCGGTACTGAATCCGTTGAAGCTTCAGCATGTGTGTTTTAGCCGCGGACTGAAAGCAGAAACTACCGTATTCGAGGACCGACAAAATGGTTGCTCGATACAACGTCATAAGATCTTCAGGATGCGCTCCCCATCCTGTTCCGGTTATTGATCGTATGACGTTGATCCGTTTCTGGCATTTTTGTGTCAGATACACAATGTGCTTCCCGAAGGTTCATTTCGAGTCGAACCAGACTCCGAGGTATTTAGAAGACATGCTATGAGTGATTGCCGTACCCATCAGTTGGAGCGGGAACTTTGCTGGCTTATGTTTTTTTGAAAAAACAACCATCTCAGTTTTCTCCGGAGAGAATTCGATACCCAGCTTCGTAGCCCAAGTGGACAAATTGTCCAGAGTATCTTGCAACGGTCCTTGCAGATCAACTGCGGTTGGCCCCGAAACGGATACAACACAATCATCCGCAAGCTGTCTTAACGAGCAATTTGGCATGAGACATTCATCAATGTCTCTAACGTAAAAAATGTAAAGAAGGGGGCTTAAACATGAGCCCTGGGGGAGACCCATGTAGCTAATTCGTGAAGTTGCCGAGTCACCATGAGAAAAACTCATACGCTTCTCTGACAACAAATTGTACAAATAATTGTTTAAAATTGGTGAAAGTCCACACGAGTGTAGTTTGTTGGATAAGACATCAACGCAAACTGAATCAAAAGCCCCCTTAATGTCCAAAAAAACTGAGCCTATTTAGTCTTTTTTAGTGGAAGTAAGCTTAATTTCTGAAGAAAGCAACGCAAGACAATCGTTCGTTCCCTTGCCCCTGCGGAAACCAAATTGTGTATCTGACAAAAAACTATTCGATTCAACCCATTTGCCTAGCCGGAAGAGAATCATCTTCTCCAACAACTTCCGAAGACAGGACAGCATCGCGATGGGGCGATACGAATTATAATCCGACGCGGGTTTTCCGGGCTTCTGGATGGCTATCACCCTCACTTCCCTCCAATCATCCGGAACAATGTTGCACTCCAGTAACTGGTTAAACAGGCTCAATAAGCGCCTCTTCGCGACGTCTGGGAGGTTTTTAAGCAAATTGAACCTGATTCTATCCATCCCTGGAGCGGAATTGTTACATGAAAGGAGAGCAAGCGAGAATTGAATCATCGAAAAGGGGCGATCCATGTCATCCCTATCAGCAAGTGCATCACGTAGCACTTGTTTCATCGGCACCGAATCCGGACAAACTTTCTTTGCGAAGTGAAGTATCCACCGCGACGAGCTTTCACGATCTTCATTTACGGACGACGCGTTGCGCATTCTTCTTCCGACGGTCCACAGAGTTTTCATTGAAGTCTCGCGCGATAAACCTTCAACAAAAGTGCGCCAATATCCACGTTCCTTCACTTTGACCAGTTTCTTGAACTGGATTTCGAACACGATATACCGTTTGTGAACCGTGTTTCCGAAATTCTTTGAACGCGGCGGATTTCTTGCGATAAAGTTGTGTACACTCGACATCCCACCACGGACTGGGTAGTTTCCTACGAACCGAAGCTCCTGGCACTGGCCGGCTTTGTGCCTGAAGAGCACTATCGAGGATCAACTGAGATAGAAACTCGTACTCTTCTCGCGGTGGAAATGCTTCTATCGACATTACGCCATCAATGATGGCCTCCGCATATGTGCCCCAATCGATGTGCTTCGTGAGGTCATATGAGAGGTCGATAGAAACAGATTGATTACGTCCATTGGAAATCGAGACTTCGATCGGTAAATGATCACTACCATGGGGATCTTGGACCACCTTCCAAGTACAGTCCAACGATAATGAGCTCGAACAAATGGAAAGATCTAGACGGCTATCTCTTGCTGGAGGAGCCACTCGTGTAACTTCTCCTGTATTCAAAATTGACATATTAAAGTCGTTGGAATTAGCTGTTTTTAATGAACTTCCTAACGTGGAATATAAACGATTTCTTATAAATACGGGATGATTCACATGTATAATTACGGGTTCAATAAGGTAGCAGTCAAAACGATTAATGCAGCCGTAAAAAGTGTAGACAACTACCTTCCGTGCATCATGTTTACGGTACTCGTCACTTTGAAAGCGGTTTGATACTCCACTGTAAAACATCACTCACTACACTGTTCAACTCTTAGGATTTGAGAACCACGAATAATATTATGCTCAAATTCATTACTTTAAGGATTTTGAAAAATTGACTATTTTGGGTGAAATATCACTTTTTATTAAACCTGTGCGCTGATTGAAATTTTATTGGCGGCGGCGTGATAGATTATTTTCAGTCAGCGGCGGCAGCTTGGTGGCGTCACACCGTTGTTAATCGGCGGCGTGAACTGGTTTCAAGCGCCAAAATTTATTCGGAATTTTCTCAGAATTTCTAAAACGAAGTTCCTCCACAAATTCGTTAAAAAGTACATCAAGAAATTTCCCTGGATATCCCTCCGATGGAACCTCAGGTAAGTTTCTCCAGGAATTTCTCCGGAAGTTCCTTCAAGAATGACTCCGAAAGTTACAACAAGAATTTCCTCCGGAAGTTTCTCAAAAAATTCCTCCAGAAGTTTCTTCAAGAATTCCTCCAGAAATTCCTCCATGATTTCCTTTAGAAGTTCTTGCGACAATTCCTCCGGAATGTCTTCCAGGAATTCTTCCAGAGGTTCCACCAGAAAGTAGTTGGGATGTTTCTCCAGGAATTTCTCCGAAAGTTCCTCCAGTGATTTCTCCGGAAGTTCCTCCAAGACTCCTTCAGGAAGTTCCACCAGGGTTCCTAAGGAAGCTCCTTTAAGAATTCCTCCGGAAGTTTCTCCATGATTTCCTTTAAAAGTTCTTGCCAGCATTCAAAAAGTTCCTCTAGCAATTCCTACGCAAGTTCCTCCAGAAATTTTTCCGGAAGTTTCTTCAGAAATTCGTCCGGAAGTTCCTCCAGAAATTCCTCCGAAGTTCCTCCAAGAAATTCTCTGGGAGTTCCTTCAGGAATCCTTCAGAAAGTTCCTCCAGGAATCCTTCAGGGAATTCCTCCATGAATTCCTCCAAAATTTACTTCATGAATTCAACCGGAAGTTCCTGCAGAAATTCCTTCGGAAGTTCTTCCAGCAATTCTGCCGAAAGTTCCTCCAGGAAGTTTTTCAGAAAGTTCCTCCAGAAGTTCCTCTAGAAATACCTCCGAAGTTCCTCCAGGAATTCCTCCAAAGTTCCTCCAGGAATTCTCCCGGATTTTTTTTCAGAATTTCGTCCGGAAGTTCCTCCAGGAATCCTTCAGAAAGCTTCTCCAGGAATTCCTCGGAAAGTTTCTCCAAGAGTTATTCCCAGAATTCTTAAAAAAAATCCACCAAAATTTATCCAGCAATTCCTCAGGAAGTTTCTTTAAGAATTTCTTCTGAAGTTTCTCCAAGAATTAATTTGGAAATTCCTCCAGGAATTCTTTGATGAGCTTCTATAGGAATTTTTTGGAAGGATTCTCCCGTAAATCTTCCCAGAACTCCTTACAAATTCCACTCAAATTCCTCAAGCAATTCCTCAGGAACTTTTTTCAAGAATTCCTCCAGAAATTCCTCCATGATTTCCTTTAGAAGTTCTTGCGACAATTCCTCCGGAATGTCTTCCAGGAATTCTTCCAGAGGTTCCACCAGAAAGTAGTCGGGATGTTTCTCCAGGAATTTCTCCGAAAGTTCCTCAAGTGATTTCTCCGGAAGTTCCTCCAAGACTCCTTCAGGAAGTTCCTCCATGATTTTCTTTAGAAGTTTTTGCCAGAATTCAGAAAGTTCCTCTAGCAATTCCTACGCAAGATCCTCCAGAAATTCCTTCGGAAGTTTCCTCAGAAATTCGTCCGGAAGTTCATCCAGAAATTCCTTCGGAAGTTCCCCCAAGAATTTCTCCGGAAGATCCTCTAGGAATCCTTCAGGAAGTTCCTCCAGGAACTCCTCCAAAAGTCACTTCAGGAGTTGAACCGGAAGTTCCTCCAGAAATTCCTTCGCAAGTTCCTTCAGCAATTTCTCCGGAAGTTCCTCTAGGAATCCTTCAGGAAGTTTCTCCAGAAGTTTCTTCTGAAATTCGTCCAGAAGTTCCTCCGGAAGTTTCTTCAGGAATTCCTCCGGAAGTTCCTCCAGGAATTCTTCAGGTTGTTCTTCCAGGAATTCTTCCTGAAGTTCCTCCAGGAATTCCTTTACATTTTTTTCATGAATTCGTTTGGAAGTTCCTCCAGGATTCCCTCAGGTAGCTTCTCCAGGAATTCCTCGGTTTCTTCTATCTTCCTAGAATTGCTGAATAAAAGCTATCCAAATTTATCAAGTAATTCCTCGGGAAGTTTCATTAAGCATTTCTTCTGAAGTTCTCCTCACCACGAATAAATTTAGAAATTACTCCAGGAGTTTTTTGGGAAGCTTCTCTAGGAATTTCTCGGAAATAGACCTGTGCGCCGAAGTATTTGTGAACGGCGGCGGCGTAAGGCCATTTTTACACCTGCCGTGGCGGCATCAATGGCGTCACGTCGTAAGCAATGTTCGGCGGCGGCGGCGGCGTGAATCGGCGTGAATTATTTTGATCTGAGAAAAAAATCACGCAGCGAGGCATTTCATGCGTTTTATGAATTTTATTGTTTTTTTTGTAGAATTGCTAGCTACCAACCAGACTGATAAGGTAAACATCCTAATAGTTATAGCTTGTATCTCCCCATAAAAAAAAGCTTACATAGTTCGGCTATGAATCCAGAAACTCGTTTGGAAATTCCTTAAGATATTCATAAGAAAATTCGAAAAAGGAATTAATTTAGAATTTCCCTTATGTTTTCCTTCCTCCAAGAATTACCTTGAAAATTTATTTGGGTATTTCTTCGGAAATTCCTTTTTTAGAAATTCCTTCAGGAATTTCTAATAAAAAAAACTTCCAGTAATTCCTCAAAGAATTTCTTCGGAAACTCTAGGCTGATATATTTGATATTTTTTCAAAATTTCTCTCTGGAATTTATTTAGAGCTTTTTCCAGTTTTTTTTTTGAATTTCCTATAGGAATTCCTTCGAACACTGCTCCGGAAATTCTTTTAGCAACTCTTCCGTAAATTCCTGTAGATCTTCGAAAATTTCTTTTAAAATTTGTTTAAGAATTCTTTCTTAAATCTCTTAAGAAATTCTTTTGGAAAATTTTCGGAAATTTCGTTTGGAATTTCCTTCAACCGTTGTTTCAGTGTTTTTTTTTTAATAGAAAATAAGTTTGACACTCAAATACCTTTGGAAATGACTTCGAAAATCCTCCAAATAAGAATTCTTTCCGGAATCATACCTGTAGGAATTGCATATGATTTACTGGGGGAATTTCCTAAGGAGTTCCCGGAAGAAGTTCCAAAGGAATTTCTGAAAAATAAAATACAATGGCCTTTCCGGAAGTTTAGTTTCTGGTGGATTCTCTAATGAGATTTTCGAAAAAAATTCTGAAGAAATTCTCGACTCAATTCTTGAAGGAAAAACCGTAAGATAACCAGAAAAGATTTTCCAACAGAGTTTGAAATGAATTTCTGAAGGAATATCCGAAGGAATTGCTTCCGAACTCTTTAGGACCTTAGAAAATTTCTTAGGGATTATTCTGGAAATTCCTTGAAAAATTCTTCATAGATTAATTCTTACATTTCCATCAGGAATTCCTTCAGAAATACTTTTTGGTATAGGGAGCGGGACCATTTGGGCAGCACCCCCTATTCCCGTCCGCAACGTTAATAACTCGACCGCGTTCCAACCAAATGGCTTGATTGTTTGTACATCACTAGATATCGATAGAAACTAACCATGTACTAAAAACATATAATTCGGTTGTAATGCGCTCGAGTAATGAACAGTGCTGACAGGAATAGGGGATGCTGCCCAAATGGTTCTCTACCCTACTTTATATACGGGTTTCGCGTAAGAGTCTCTGCTTACGGGTCCTATACCTCCGTCTTTTACACTTCATGCAGCACTGCATTGAAAGCATAATGATAATTAAATTTGACTGTACTATTGGGTGGAGCCGTATGCAGGGCAAGACTCAAGCCAGGATGGTGGATAACTACACTGATCCCACATATATGGGTCACTTTGTAACAATAATTAGTCACTCCAATTTGCATGTTGCTTAAATGGAAATGACTCATATTAGTGTGTGACCCATGATTGTGGGGTCAGTGTACTTATTTTTCCAGGTATTCCATAAGACATTCCATTCCCTCAGAAGTTCATCAAGTAATTCCTTCGGAATCTCTTCTATTTCTTTCCTAAATTCTAGGACGAATTTTCAGATTTATCCATACGAATTCCTAGAGCAATTTCCAAAGGAACTCCTAAATGAATTACCGTCATTATTAAATTTCTTAAAGAATTTATTTGGACATTTCTTCTAGAATTCTTTCGGAATTTTCTCCAGGGATTCCTTCAGAAAATCCTCCAGAAATTACTACGGAGATAAATCCAGACATTCCTTAAGACTCTAAGAATTTTCTTAAGGTATTCTTTCAGAACTTCTCCAGGAGTTCCTTCGGAAATTATTCCAAGAAAACCAAGAATTTTGAATTCCTACAAAAGTTCCATTAAAATTATTTAGGAAATTTATTTTAAAATTTGTTCGGAAGTTTCTCCAGCTCCTCAGAAAGTTCTTCCAGAAGTCCCTCGGGTAATTCAGGTAATTTCGAGTAGACAATGTAATTGACATCAGGGTTTTCGAAATTCATTGAGAAATACTTTTTCTCATTCAATTCGTAATGTTTTTTACCGAAGTCGATGATACTTTTACATTTTCATCGGCAATATTTACAGTTTTCTGTACAGTACAATATTTACAGTTTTCTGTAAATTCTTCAGAAATCATAGAAATTCAGTAATTTTATTTACTTTTTTCCAATTAACTTGCGAAAAACTAAAGAAACACCCGTAATTTTTCAGATCACCGATGTTTTCATTGAAATTAATCACCGAATTTCGAATCACTGATGTATACACGAGTGTGTATACTTGAAAATCTTTCGACAATTCCATCAGAAATTCCTTCTGAAAGTTCCCCATTTTTTTTACTGGAACTGCAACCAAATTTCACCCTGGAAATTGTTCATTAAATTCTCCTGCGTTCTCTTGTTCGAGCTCCTCCAGGAGTTGCCGCGGAAATTACTTCAAGAATACATATATTATTCTCTCTGTAGATTCCCCGAGAAATTTCACGGATATTTGTTTCGAAATGGATTAAGATATAGGGAAATGTTCCGATCTCCATCTCACTGTACATATATCCATCTCATCGCGAAACAAAGAAATATGGCACCAAATTCGTTGCTTCTTTTTGTCAACATGCGTGCTCACTGCTGAAAAAATCACAAAAATAATAAACAAACCAAATTCCTTACCATTGCTTTGTTTTTGATGGGATGGAAATAGGAGCTATGAGATGAATTGGCGAACCGTTCCCCTATGTACTCGATAAAATCCTTCAGGAACTTCTGCGAAATATTCTTCCAAACGAAATTCACGATGGATTTTTAGTGGGATTATACAAAACAGTTCTGAAGAGATTTTTCTGGTTAAAATCTCTATAGAAATTAAAGAGGAACTAATCCGATCTCCATCTCACTGAACATATATTCATCTCATCGCAACACAAAGGAATACGGCACCAATTTCGTCGCTTCTTTTTGTAAACATGCATGCTCACTGCTGAAAAAAATCACAAAAATAAGAAACAAATCAAATACCTTTCCATTGCTTTGTTTTTGATGGGATGAATATCGGAGCCATGAGATGAAGTCCTGGAGCCGTTCCCCTAGAATAAATTCATGAAGGAATTTTCGATGAAATTTCTGATTTATTTCCCAATGGTTTTCATGTAGAAATTTTCGAAAACAAAATCTGGAAGAATTGTTGAATAAATTTCAGGAGAAATTCCCAAAAGGATTTCCTGGTCTCAATTAGACCTGTGCGCCGCCGCGCCACGCCGCCGCCGCCGACACTTATTGACGTACGCCGACGCCGGTGAAGGTGTCGGCGGCGCGCCATACGCCGATTGGCTCCACGCCGCCGAATTTCGTATTTCACGCCGATGATTGGCCAACACAAAAATCACAGTATATAGTGTGTTTGCATCTACCGAACCCTCTCCCGCCCATGGTGTCTGTGGTGCACCATCAAATTTTGCACCTTCTAACCTTCATCGAATTGTTTCAACAACAAAAAGGAATATTGAACACATCTTTATGGATCCATTAGACTGGAAATATAATCAATTTTGAGTACAAATAGTGAAACTATTGAAAACAATCAATTAACTGTTGATTTACAATCAAAATTTTTTGATCGTTTTCCACTAATTTTAGCTATGCCAAATAACTTTTGTTGTAGCATTTTTCTCAAAGATGATTTTTTCCTATTGCAATCTTGGAAAAAAGTCGTGGGCGGGAAAGGATTAATTAAATAGCTGTTATATCTTTAGCAGATTTGTTTTTATCTCTGTTACTTTTACCGGCATTGGCGTGTTAAATGCGAGGTCATTCAAGAACTTCTTGGCAACAGACCTACAAATCAACGAGCGTAGTGATGAACTTCTAATCTCATATGTAACTTTATGTGGAATAACCTCATTCTGGTCGGATTGGGTGGTTCATCATCTTTTTAAAGGTTTGAATATCTTAATTGATTTAGTGCTTATATTCGCGGCTAGTTACAAGTCAACACTATGAAAGTTGGATTTAGATTCCCAGTCTGGTAGGATTTTTTAAACTTCTCTGAGCATGGAGTATCAATGTGATTGCCTCGTGACATGCGAATACAAAAATGGTAACTTGGCTTCTGGAGCTGGAGCACGATAGGACGCGTGACCCATCAAATTGAACATATCCTTCACTCCTCTTTGTACTTAAATTGCTAGAATTGCTCTGAAAAAAAAAACAGGTTTCATTTATTTTGATAAAAAAATACTCAAAGAAATTTCTTGGTTTTCCTGAAATAATGTCCAAATGACATCCTGGAGGAAGTTCTGAAGGAATAATTGAAGAAAATTCTTAGAGTTTTGAGGAATTTTTGGATTTATTCCCGTAGTAATTTCTGAATGATTTTCTGATGGAATCCCTGGAGAAAACTCTGAAGGAATTCTTGGAGGAATGTCCAACAAAATTCTTGAAGAAATTTAAGAATGTCGGGAATTTCTTGAGGAGTTCTCTTGGAAATTGCTCTAAGAATTCATACGGAGATATCCGAAATCTCATCCTAGAATTTTGGAAGCAAATGGCGGAGAAAATTACAGAGTAGCGAAGCACGAGGGATAGAGAGAGAAATTGCTTGGAGCCTTGAGGAATTTCTGGATCCATCTTCGTAGTAATTTTTGGAGGATTTTCTGGAGGAAGCCCTGGAGAAAATTCAGGAGGAATGTCCAAAAAAAATCTTGAAGGAATTTAAGAATATCGGTAATTCCTTTGGCAATTATATCTGATATCTTAAAATTTATTCTAGAATTTTGGAAGGAAATGGTGGAGAAAATTCCGAAAGAATTACTAGAAGAATTACCGAGGGAATGGAATATTTTATGGAATATCTGGAAAAGTTTCAGAGGAATTGTTAAAACAATTTCCGAAGGAATTTTTTAAAAGAATGTGTATATGTACAGTTATCCATCATTCTGGCTTGAGTCTTGCTCTGCATGCGGCTCCACCCAAGGGGCAACCAACTCTAAACTTTAGGATAGTTTTACTCATTGCCCGCAATAATATTTCGTAGTATTCCTAGTATCGATGATGTTTTTGGACCGAAGTAGCAGTTGTTATATAGGTTGCTATGGGATGTGTAAATAAATCGTTTGTTTGAGGAAGTGCATATGTAACATTTTCGGATAAAATGTTCTTTTGTACAACCTAAATTCTCATTCAAAAATACGTTCTCTGACAATAAAAACACGATACAATAACTTTCGTTAACTTAAATAAACTTTCTACAAAAAATCTAATTTGTTTGAGAACTAAACATGTCCATGCACTCTGAAGTGAAATTTCAGGGCATTTGTTGCAGCTTCTGAACTGCAAGTGTCCCTGGGCTTTGTTTTTGTCTATAGCATTGTCATCTGCATCGAAAGTTTCGGTATTAATTTGTTTGAAACAGTTTTTATCGAAAAATAAATAGAAGGACTTATGTTGCTTCTTAAGCAAACGATTCATTTGTTCGGCTTTCGCAATCAGGGCTCTGGTGTTATTTCACCAAAGAAACGGCGTAGTTTTTCGCCAGTATTTGTTAGTATTTTTGGATATCACGGAAAGCTTAGAGTTGGTTACCCCTTGGCTCCACCCAAAATTACAATCGAATTTAAATGAACCGTTTGTTTGAGAAACTGCATATGTGACATTTTTGGCCAAAATGAGAATTTTATATATTCTGAATCCTCGTCCAAAAATACGTATTCTGGCAAAAAATACGAAAAAAAAATTGTTTGTCCAGGAATGTATGAACTTTTTTTCGTTTGTTTGAGAAACTACATATGTCCACGCACTTTGAAGAGCAATTGTGGAGTACTGCTTACAGTTTTTGCACCAGAAGTGCCCCAGGGTGTTGAGTTTTGCCAAAAACTATTGATCTGTATCGAAGAAATTGAAAGATTCGGTGCCAATTTGTTCAAAAACAGTTTTTTATTGTTTTCTCGAAATTGTGTTAAATGGACTTATGCAGTTTCTCAAACAAATGATTCATATACAATTCTGCTTTCAATGCACTGCTGTATGAACGGCAAAAAACGGAGGCGGCATACCCGTAAGCAGAGACACTTACGCGAAGCCATCGGGATCTCCTTTCAACAGTGTAATCCAACAGACTAATAAATAGATTCGCAATCCTTTTGAGCTTTTCGAGGGCTGGCTTCTTTGAGGAAGGTGCGTCAAATCCATTACAACTGTGGGGAAGTGTACCCATCTACATGGGTTCTTTAAGTTCCTTAAGATAATTCTTAAGGTCCTAAGAAGTTCCGAAGCAATCCCTAAGGGAAATTTCAAAGAAAAAGCTGGTTTCATTTGTGGACGTTTCTTGAAGGAATTCCTAGAGAAATTCCCTATGGAATTCCTAACAGAATTTTTGAAGGTATATTAGAATGAGTTTCTTGATGTCTTACCGAATTAATTCCTGAATATATTTTCTAGGGAATTATTTAAGGTGTTTACGAAAAAAATCTGTAGAAATTTTCGAAGGAACTCCTGCAGTAAATTCCCAAGGAATTCTTGAGAATATCCGAATATCCGCATTCTCGATATTTTGGGAGTTTTTCTTGGCATGTAGTCTTGTTTCTAGAGTCAAACTGAGTTTGTTTCACTACTGTCCAGATTTTCGAAGAAATTCTTAGAGTATTATAGGAATTTCTATTTAAGTTCCAATAGCTATTTGTTTGGGACATCCACTAAAAAATCCTTTATTTAAAATTCTGTTCGAAAATCTTTTCAGGTTCTCGTTTGGTTATTCCTTCGAGAATAGAGTCGAAGTTCCTCCAGGAATTTCTTCAAAAATCTCTTTAGAAAATCCACAGGAATTAATTTGGACAATCCTCCAAGGAATCCTTCAGAAAACCTTCCGGGAAGGTTTTACAGAGACTTCTTTGGAACTTCCTCCAGGAAGTATTTAAAAAAAATCCTTCAGTAAACTATACAAAGTTTCTGCAGGAATAACTCCGGAACGAATCATAATATGGAGGAATTTTTAAAGGAATTTTCGAAGAAACTCCCGAGAGAATTTGTGTGTTAAACTTTTTTCAATTAAAAAAAAAAACACGTAAAAAACGATTAAAAAAAATGAATGAATTTACAAACAAAATTTCCGAAGATTTTCCAAAAGAATTTCAGAAGAGATTCCCGAACAAATTCTTAAAGGAATTTTAAAAGAAATTTTCGGAGATCTACAAAAATATCTGGAAAAGTTGCCAAAGGAAACTCAGGAGGATTGTCCGAAGGAATTCCTATAGGAAATTTCGAAAGAATTCCTGGAGAAAGTTCTAAATAAATTCCAGAGGGAAATTTCGAGAGAATACCAAAAATATCTTCCTAGAATTTTAAAGGAAATTGTTGAGGAATTACTGGAAGATTTTTTATTAGAAATTCCAAAAACAAATTCCTGAAGGAATTTCTAAAAAAAAATCTTTAATCAAATTCCAAAGGGTTTTTCCAAAAGGGATTTCCGAATGTATTCCTAAAACAGTGTTCGTAGGTATTCCTCTTGAAAGATTTTCCATGGAAATTTTCTAAGGAATTCTTAAAGGAATTTTCAAGGGAACTTCTAAAAAAGTTTTCGAATGAATTTCTAAAGAAATTCCCAAAATACTCCGTAAAGTAATTTCTAAAGAAATTCCTGAAGGAACTTTTGAAGAAATTTCGAAACGAATTTCCGAAGAAAAACCCAAATATTTTTTTAAGGGAATTCTTAGAGGAAGTTCTGAAGGAATTCATTAGGGAAATTCATTTTCGAATTTTCTGAGGAATATCTTAAGGAATTTCCAAACAAATTTCTGGATTTGTATTCAAATTACTTTCCAATTAACTTATGTGCTGTGATGCGGCAATATGCTAGTGGAGGATTTGATGTAAACTTTTGCTGTGGACATTACGGCAGTGTAGCTAGTAATTGTACAAACTTTTGCTGTACAAACAAGCTACACCTATTAGGATGTTCACTTCATCAGTCTGACTGTACTGCCGTAATCTGAAAAAGTGACGTATACGCCATTTTCCAAAAATGGTGTTAAAGAGTACTACTCATCGAGCTCTTTAACAGAAAAATGAAAAACATGCATGTTGTAAAATGGCTGTTACGCCACTTTTCCAGATTACGGCAGTGTAGCTAGTAATTGTACAAAAAATAATAAAAAGCATCATATGGCTTGTTTCGTGAAACTTTTTTTCTCAGCTAAAAATTCTTTACGCCGAATCACGCCGCCGCCGCCGCCGAACATTGCATGCGGCGTGACGCCGCCGACGCCGCCGCCGCTGGTGTAAAAGTGGCCTTACGCCGCCGCCGTTCACAAATACTTCGGCGCACAGGTCTAGTCTCAATCACTGTAAACATTTTTATAGATGAATTCTTGAAATAATTTTGGTTGGATTTCCCGATGGGCTGCCAGCAGATATTCTTATGGAAGTTACTAAAATAAATTTCTGAAGAAACTTCAAGAGAAATTCAATAAGTTAAAGTATTTTCAAAAGGAGTTCATAAGAAATATAAAAAACTATTTTTGAGTTCACGAAAAAAAAAATCAGACCGAATCACTTAATAAATTCTAGTAGGAGTTTCCTAAAGTTTTCTAGGAGCAATTACTGAAAAACTGATTTCTTCTTCCTTCAAAAGGTTCCAATTTTGATTTTTGAGGCTTCGTTTAAACCTCGGTTCAAACTTAAAAGTTATAGTTCGAAAATCAAAAATCAACCGGTTATAAATAATCGCAGGTGCTTTCCAATAAGCCCGATAAGACATCTGTCAAAAACAATTTGATGTCAAAAGTAAACTTGTTGTGTGAGCAGTGTTATTTGAAAATTATTCAACTATGTTTGTGTGTTTCCATTCTGTTTCCCACTGTCCGGCAGTGCTTTTACGGAAGAAACATGTCTTTATCTAGTTATTTTTTCTTTCTATCCATAGATGAAAACATTTTTAGCTCTGGAGATAGAAGGTGATAGCTCTACTGTGCATCCAAAACCCTTATAATAAGAAGCTACAGACCACATCTTAAGGTAATTTTCAGCACAGAAAGCCACGGATAAATACACTCAGATTTCAAATAAGCATTTTCAATATATTTGTACATCCGGGATCAAGACTTATATCAACGACATACATCAGAAATATACATCATTGGCGAAGAACACTGCGACGAAAAGGGACTAGCGATTGGAAACTCGGTTCGTGGATCTGCAAATCTCTCAACTTCATCGGGAGCACACGCATACTCGCCGATGTGCTCAAAGACCGTGGATTCGGCATCGTAGCGCTGCAGGAGGTTTGTTGGAAGGGATCAATGGTGCGAACGTTTAGAGGTAATCATACCATCTACCAGAGCTGCGGCAACACACACGAGCTGGGAACAGCTTTCATAGCGATGAACGATATGCAAAGCCGCGTGATCGGGTGGTGACCGATCAATGAAATAATGTGCAGGTTGAATATCAAAGGCCGGTTCTTCAACTTCAGCATAATCAACGTCCATAGTCCACACTCCGGAAGCACTGATGATGATAAGGACGCATTCTACGCGCAGCTGGAACGTGAATACGACAGCTGCTCAAGCCACGACGTCAAAATCATCATAGGAGATTTGAACGCTCAGGTTGGCCAAGAGGAGGAGTTTAAACCGACTATTGGGAAGTTCAACGCTCACCGACGGACGAACGAAAACGGCCTACGACTAATTGATTTCGCCGCCTCCAAGAATATGGCCATTCGCAGCACCTACTTCCAACACAACCTTCTGTATCGGTACACCTGGAGATGACCACTGCAGACAGAATCACAAATCGACCACAGCCGGGGTACGAGTTTCAACAGATCCAGTCAATTTATTTGTTTCGCGGATGACATAGACATGGTCGGCCGAACATTTGCAAAGGTGGCAGAACTGTACACCCGCCTGAAACGTGAAGCAACAAAAGTTGAACTAGTGGTCAATGCGTCAAAGACAAAGTACATGCTTGTGGTCGGAACCGAGCGCGACAGGGCCCGCCTGGGAAGCAGTGTTACGATAGACGGGGATGCCTTCGAAGTGGTCGAGAAATTCGTCTACCTTGGATCTTTGCTAACGGCTGATAACAATGTTTGTCGTGAAATACGAAGGCGCATCATCTGTGGAAGTCGGGCCTACTACAGGCTCCAGAAGAAACCGCGATCAAAAAAGATTCGCCACCGCACCAAATGTGTTATGTACAAGACGCTGATAAGACCGACCGGTAGTCCTCTACGGACACGAAACATGGACAATGCTCGAGGAGGACTTGCAAGCACTCGGAGTATTCGAGAGACGGATGCTTAGGACCATCTTTGGCGGCGTGCAAGAAGACGGTGTGTGGCGGCGAAGAATGATCCACGAGCTCTCCCAGCTCTACGGACAACCCAGTATCCAGAAGGTAGCTAAATCTGGAAGGGTACGATGGGCAGGGCATGTTGCAAGAATGCCGGACAGCAACCCTGCAAAGATGGTGTTCGCTTCCGATCCGGCAGGTACGAAACGTGGGCAGACCAGGTGCAAAACGACTTGGCGAGCGTGGGGCACATCCGAGGATGGAGAGATGCGGCCTCGAACCGTGTATTGTGGCGTCAAATTGTTGATTCAGTGTTATCTGTTTAGATGTAAACTAAATAAATGAAATGTATTGAATGAATAGTGTACTGGAAAATCCCTTCCTATAATAGGTTGCTTTTATTTTTATGAAAGAAATTTGGATGAAATATCAAAAATTTTAGATTCGATTTTGTTGGTGTTACAATATAATCAGAGATCTCCTACACAGTTAGAAAAAATCTGTTCTTTTATTTTTCACAACTTTTAACAATAAAATAAAATCTATTCAGTGCAGTGGGTGCAACTAATAGATGGATATTTGAGTTTTCGAAATGTTACTCTAATCTGACAAAAGGGTGCACGCCAAATACACGCGGGCGCGCGAACAACAAAAAAAAAACTGGCTTGTATTATACGCCAGTGTATTTTGACAGATAGAAGTGACATTTATAAAACCCAAATATCCATCTATTAGTTGCAGCCGCTGAATGGATTCTATTTTATTGTTAAAAGTTGTTAAAAATAAAAGAGCAGATTTTTTTCCAACTGGCACTCACTGAATGGATTTAATTTGATTTTTCAAAAATGTGAAAAATAAAAAAGCAAATTTTTTTATCTACACACCCAAAAAACAAATCTGACAATTATTATATAAAATCTGGGCATATACAATTCTGTAAGCTTTTTATACAAATATTGTATTAAAATAATACAAATCTGTATTATGGCAGTTTGCCTTGAAACATGGATTATCGATGCACTTCGATAATCACACTTTTTTTATTGCGTGTGCACAGTTACCGACTTCTTTTTCTCGAATCTCACTGAATAATATTATTTCCTGAAGGAAATAATTATGAAAACTGCACAACTGGCAACCTTGGTCATTATTCAGAAGGAGAAAATGCAAGAACTTGCAAAATACGAAAATGTCAGAAGAAATTGTTCAAAACAAAAGCACGTGGTTCTCACCCGTTTGCTTTCGTCTGACATTTATCGATGTCAAAATCCATTGTAATCGACACCGTCACACTTTTGATCACAGTTTGGAACCGTCACACTTTCAAACTGTGTTGTTCGATTTAGTGTGAACAGCGCAATATTTCAATACAATAATTGTATTGAAATAATACAGATTTTGTATATGCCCAATTATTATACAGTTTCTGCAAAGTTCTTATGCAGAACTGTATTAAAATCTTCCATCCGCTGGTTGGGTGCACAGTTGACATAGATATTTGACTAATGAGCTCGGTCAAAAAGAAAGCTTTTTTTCGAATTGGTTGAATGTATTACTTTATGTATCTCTTTTACTCGATTGAGGTTTTAAAACACTTAAAAAACGCATTACGTTGATCAAAGCAGCAGCTTCGTTTGCTTGCAAATCCCTCCTTAATCGTCCAAGTAGATCAAATGGCTGACCAGGAACGATATAGCAAAACTAAACCCTCATATGCTTGGATGATTCATATAGTATGACAGACTTTGAAGAGTAGTCGTTGAAAATATGCGGGAGTTGCTATATCGAAGCGTATTACCGAATGTCCTACACTCCTACGAATCCAGAAAACTTATTGGCATTTCAAATTCAACCCTTTTGACTCTGATTCAAGTCGGAGAGCGACTCGCCATTCTTTGAAAATGTGGCAGAGGGACAGATCTGATGAAACATCACACTTTGCTCATCAATTATCACCTCCGTCGTAAAATTTTATTAAACGCCCTCTAAGCATCGTCGCAAGTATCAATCTCATCCCACAAATCCTGAATGATCTGCTAACCGCGAAGCAAAATAACATTGACTGATTATTGCCTGGCAGCTTGCCACCGTTTCGTTTGTTACTGCGATACTTTGACGATGACGACGAGCGAGGGCGCACGCAGAAAACGGATGCTGCGGCTTGCAGCATTGGCAGTGCGCTACAGGCACTCCCTTCTCTAACTCTGTGACCACCGACCGGCACCGGCAAGCAAGAAGATGGGCATCACACCTAATTGATTCAACATGTGTCTTCTCAAATTAAACAATGCACTCGCTCCTGAAACGGTGACGATTAGAGTGGAACCAATATTTAGGATTTTCGCTTCGAGACAAGTGTTGATCTAGTAAAAACCGCACCGAATTTCAGCACAATTTGACTACCACTAATCTTTCCTAGCCCAAAAACAAGACAATAAGTTTAAGGCGGTTAAAGGGCCTTCTTGCATTTTTACATATTGTATATTATGTATGTATTGAACACTAATTATGCTAAGCACCTTATACATATTTCTGTGCCTAATTTGTCCATAATATAACTTAGAAACCAATAACTGAACCAAGCCTGCCGTGTAGTACCGCACAACTTGGAGTTTATGCCACCCTAATATAAAGGTTGATACCGGAGTTTTATTTTGCTACAGAACAAGCAGCGAGTAGCAAGTATCGATAATTGAAAAATTCTGACCCGTTCCATTGTTTCCGTCCGTGAACGAACGATTCATGGTTTATGATCAATGGCAGCTGGTGGAAAGATCAGATCTTTGCAATTGTTGAAGACGAGCATCGTTACATTTCGTTCAATCGTCATTTTCTTTGACGTTCGGTTATGAGTTTCCAAACAACAGCACTAGTGCTTGGACCGCCCAAACCTTCCCCCATCGTCGCCTTTCGTCTTGTTGGTTGGAAGCAGTAAAGAACGTGTCGCGGCATTGAAAATGTTCAACACGGATCATAATTAACTGATACAAGAAATCCAATTTGTTCGTCGGATATCATTGTGCGCTGCTTTGCTACCGTAAATTGCAAGTGTCAGCGAGAAGATTTCTTTGGTGACACTCGAATTTGTTCAACAAGATGAAACATGGTTAGTGGGTGCAAAAATAAATGTTTTTATAATGAATTTGAACGTGTGAAATTATTGTGGATATGAAACATGTATTACGCAATTGCGCAATAAATAATAATTGACAATGTAACACGTTACTTAATTTCGGAAATTTATTCCAATTATGGTTACAGCTTTTGTTTCCATTTTAAAGCATTCGTCGTTCATATTGCCTGAATTTTCAACACTATCGAAGAAGTTACTTGTTTAACTAACATGGCAGAACATTTTATTAATTTTTCTCAGAGAAAGATTCACATACTTTTGAATTCAATGCATTCTCAATCATATTTCACGTCTGAATCATGCCGCTTACTTAATCTGCAAGTTGGGGGTCAGATCTCCTAAAGAGCACATGAAATATTGCATAAATCGATAACAAAAATGTTCCAATCCACTTGTGCGCTTGCGAGTTGTCCACCGTGCTGGAATCCAGAACAGCATACTGCACGAAGCACCATAATCGAGCGCGCAGGTTACTACACGACAGACAGGTAACGCCTGATATAATTTATTCACCACTCAGTGTATGTGATTTAGATAAAATTTATATTTGATTCCTTGTATCTTTCTTTTCGGACCTTGCAGCGTAGCGTAAATCGGACAGACCCTCGCAACCAGTCAGTGAACGAGAAACAGCATAAAGCACAAGTTCACCCACAGCATTATTGCGTTGACCGATTACTTCGGCACATAACAGCTCACCCAACCAGCACCTTCCAGGGCCTTCCACCGCCACACCGACGACGGACGAAATGAAATAAAACTATCGCAAAATAATATGCACATATTTAAGACAATAATAATGGCAATATATTTTGATTTGAATCTTAATCAATAAATTTCGCTCGCACTCCAATGTCGTTTTTCACTTCAGTCAATCTGTGTAACATTCGCAATGCAGGCTGCTGCACTGCACCGAGATTGGAACTCTCCGGAGATAGTTTTGCACCTTTGGCTTAAAATGGAACACTGTTCGCTTATCCCAGCGACAGATCTGGAATGTTGTAACCGTTGATGGCTGTCTGGTTGGGTCCAAGCACCACTAAACTGATCGATATGGATTATGGAGGAGAAGAGATGCCAGTACGAGCTCCGTGATTTTTGTTTTTCAACTTAAATTCATGTTTATTTTTCGAGCTTGTGTGCTCTGTAACGAATTCACGTGACAAGCTATATAGGCCGCAAGGTGTGCCAAATTCTTAGTGATCGAAAGGTATGCTATCCTAGGCATGGTTTGCAGAAGATAACGATCAACGATAAAAGAAAAACAAAAGCTGTTCCGAATCATAACAAGTCATGAAAACAAGAAAACAGAATCGGATAGGCAGCCTCCACAGAGAAGAAATGATTCCCACTTTGTTCTCGCTCATTTTGTGTTGGGGACCGCACAGCTGTGTAGAACAAATTGAAATGCATCATCAGAACCAGGGCTCCTCGCGTTTGAAGATTTTTAACCTTCCGGGACTCGCTTGGTCCGGGACCGCTCACGTAGTCCCGCTTCTGTTGTGAGCGAAAGGCGTGGTTTTTCGAAGGTGTTGTACTTTTTACAACGAAGCGAGTCCCCGAAGGTTACAAGAAATTTATTTTGAGGTATAGTCTCCCTTATCAGTTATTTATCATGACAGCTTGCGAAAAAAGTCCCTGATCCTAGGAAATCATGTAAGGTCTATAGAACAAGCACAAGAACAAAATCACGCTCAAACTTACTACGATCATTTGCGAAGCCAGAGTTCTGTTAATGCATTTTTGACGTATTTGATTCATTTATGATTTGGCGTCAATAGTAAGAACTATAATTGGAGGCGGTAATCATTATTTTTAATAATACTGCGGATAGACTGCAATTGCGACATTTTGGGGGGTTTTCTAACAAGCAATTTCAGAGTCAAAAACGGGTTTTACTTCTGACTAGAATTTTTTTAATGTTCTCAACAATTCCTTGGAAAATACCTTCCGACATTAATTCTTCAGGAAATACCTCCAGGATTTCTCCAACAAATTTCAAAAAGGATTTCTAAGAAAAATTCAAAAATTTATTCGAAGTTCCTTTAGAAATTGATGTAGGTATTTGTTCTGAAATTGATTATAAATTTCTTCGGGGTACGTTTTGAAGAATCTTTTAGAAATTATTTTGAGAACTCTGTCAGGAATTTACTCCACGAATAATGTAGAAAATTACTCCAGGGAATCCTTTTGACATTCGTCCAGGGATAAATTCAAAAAAATCTCTGGAAAGGCCTTTGTGAATTTCTCCAGAAATACCTTACACGGAAGAAAAAAAGTACCCAAAATTGAGTACTTTTAAACTTACTTTTGAGTTATTTTTTCTCTTCGCTTTCATCCACTCTTTCTTTTGTTGTCAAAAACAAAAGAGCCAAACAATCCACCGACGCCAGTTCAATACGGGAAGCCAATGTTGAGTTTTATTACCTGAGGTCGAAATTGAGTGAATTAAACTTAAATTTGGGTCAATAAATTTTCCGTTGGGTACTTTTTTAACATGGGAGTAAAGGCAAACTACTTCGACCCTACTTACTCAATTTTGGCTTCCCGTACGGATGTTCGAGGTTGGGTGAATTAAACTCACTATTGGGTAGTTTATTTCTTCCGTGTAAAAACTTTCTCCAGATTTTTTCTCTGAGTGAATTTCTGACGTGATGGTTGAAAAAATAGGGAATATCGGAAAGTCTTTAGTAATTTCTATCTAAATTTCAGGAGGAATGTTTGAAGGAAAAAAATTCCTGCTTTCCATTTACTTCCACTAAGAAGATTTTTTGTATCTACAAATACGTATTTCATTCACTACTTGAAAACATCTTCAGTGATATTGCAGAGTTGTAAACAAAATACGCATCTGTTGATACATACATTCGTTAAATATAATTTAATCAAGAATCCCTAACCGGAATTCCTGGAGAACTTTTGAAGGAATTCCAGGAGGAACTTCCGGAGGAATTCCTGGAGGAACTTCCGGAGGAATTCCTGGAGGAACTTCCGGAGGAATTCCTGGAGGAACTTCCGGAGGAATTCCTGGAGGAACTTCCGGAGGAATTCCTGGAGGAACTTCCGGAGGAATTCCTGGAGGAACTTCCGGAGGAATTCCTGGAGGAACTTCCGGAGGAATTCCTGGAGGAACTTCCGGAGGAATTCCTGGAGGAACTTCCGGAGGAATTCCTGGAGGAACTTCCGGAGGAATTCCTGGAGGAACTTCCGGAGGATTTCCTGGAGGAACTTCCGGAGGAATTCCTGGAGGAGCTTCCGGAGGAATTCCTAGAGGAACTTCGGAGGAATTCCTAGAGGAACTTCCGGAGGAATTCCTAGAGGAACTTCCGGAGGAATTCCTAGAGGAACTTCCGGAGGAATTCCTAGAGGAACTTCGGAGGAATTCCTGGAGGAACTTCGGAGGAATTCCTGGAGGAACTTCCGGAGGAATTCCTGGAGGAACTTCCGGAGGAATTCCTGGAGGAACTTCCGGAGGAATTCCTGGAGGAACTTCCGGAGGAATTCCTGGAGGAACTTCGGAGGAATTCCTGGAGGAACTTCGGAGGAATTCCTGGAGGAACTTCGGAGGAATTCCTGGAGGAACTTCCGGAGGAATTCCTGGAGGAACTTCGGAGGAATTCCTGGAGGAACTTCCGGAGGAATTCCTGGAGGAACTTCCGGAGGAATTCCTGGAGGAACTTCCGGAGGAATTCCTGGAGGAACTTCGGAGGAATTCCTGGAGGAACTTCCGGAGGAATTCCTGGAGGAACTTCCGGAGGAATTCCTGGAGGAACTTCCGGAGAAATTCCTGGAGGAACTTCCGAGGAATTCCTGGAGGAACTTCCGGAGGAATTCCTGGAGGAACTTCGGAGGAATTCCTGGAGGAACTTCCGGAGGAAGTCCTGGAGGAACTTCCGGATGAATTCCTGGAGGAACTTCCGGAGGAATTCCTGGAGGACTTCCGGAGGAATTCCTGGAGGAACTTCCGGAGGAATTCCTGGAGGAACTTCCGGAGGAATTCCTGGAGGAACTTCCGGAGGAATTCCCGGAGGAATTCCTGGAGGAACTTCCGGAGGAATTCCTGGAGGAACTTCCGGAGGAATTCCTGGAGGAACTTCCGGAGGAATTCCTGGAGGAACTTCCGGAGGAATTCCTGGAGGAACTTCCGGAGGAATTCCTGGAGGAACTTCCGGAGGAATTCCTGGAGGAACTTCCGGAGGAATACCTGGAGGAACTTCGGAAGGAATTCCTGGAGGAACTTCGGAGGAATTCCTGGAGGAACTTGCGGAGGAATTCCTGGAGGAATTTGCGGAGGAATTCCTGGAGGAACTTCCGGAGGAATTCCTGGAGGAACTTCCGGAGGAATTCCTGGAGGAACTTTCGGAGGAATTCCTGGAGGAACTTCCGGAGGAATTCCTGGAGGAACTTCCGGAGGAATTCCTGGAGGAACTTCCGGAGGAATTCCTGGAGGAACTTTTGGAGGAATTCCTGGAGGAACTTCCGGAGGAATTCCTGGAGGAACTTCCGGAGGAATTCCTGGAGGAACTTCCGGAGGAATTCCTGGAGGAACGTCCGGAGGAATTCCTGGAGGAACTTCCGGAGGAATTCCTGGAGGAACTTCCGGAGGAATTCCTGGAGGAACTTCCGGAGGA
Source organism: Armigeres subalbatus (assembly GCF_024139115.2). Taxonomy (NCBI): domain Eukaryota; kingdom Metazoa; phylum Arthropoda; class Insecta; order Diptera; family Culicidae; genus Armigeres; species Armigeres subalbatus. Next base: position 135,104,679 of record NC_085141.1, read on the forward strand.
ATTCCTGGAGGAACTTCCGGAGGAATTCCTGGAGGAACTTCCGGAGGAATTCCTGGAGGAACTTTCGGAGGAATTCCTGGAGGAACTTCCGGAGGAATTCTTGGAGGAACTTCCGGAGGAATTCCTGGAGGAACTTCCGGAGGAACTTCCGGAGGAATTCCAGGAGGAACTTCCGGAGGAATACCTGGAGGAACTTCCGGAGGAATTCCTGGAGGAACTTCCGGAGGAATTCCTGGAGGAACTTCCGGAGGAATTTCTGGTGGGACTTCCGGAGGAATTCCTGGAGGAACTTCCGGAGAAATTCCTGGAGGAACTTCCGGAGGAATTCCTGGAGGAACTTCCGAAGGAATTCCTGGAGGAACTTCTGAAGGAATTCGTGGAGGAACTTCTGGAGGAATTCCTGGAGGAACTTCTGGAGGAATTCCAGGAGGAACTTCCGAAGGAATTTCTGGAGGAACTTCCGGAAGAATTCCTGAAGGAACTTCCGGTGGAATTCCTGGAGCGAATTCCGGGAGTTTTCGAAGCACTTTCTGGTGGAATTTAAGGTGGAATTTGTGGAAAAATTTGGGAAAATTTCAATTGCTTGAAATAAACTCACGCCTACCCACTCCTCTGCGCCCCCGCTGCCGTTTACCAACGGCGTGACACAGCCACACCGCCGCCGCCGCTGGCCGAAAATGATCTATAACGCCGTCGCTGTTAACCCTTAAATGCGCAATGTTGTTTCAAAACAACAAACCGAAAATACGTTTAATGTTAATTATACCAATGGTTATTTACGTTAAAAATATTTCCGACGATTTCTAAAAAAATCGCCTTGCGCCTTTAAGGGTTAAATTTTCTTTCCAGCGCACAGGTCAGGTTTTGATCACTTCGAAACTGCATTAAACATGAATTTTGGTTGGCCATCTTGGATTCCAGAATGACGTCAAAAATTGTTTTTTGCAATTCCTGCTCATAATATCTGGTTTACAGTTCGTCTTTGAGTGATAAAACGGCCTACTTTTCCATACGAACGAAATGAGTGCTTTAATGAACATTATGCAACTCAAATGGGTTGCATAATATTCATTATAGCACTCATTTGGGTGCTATAATGAAAAACCAACATCAGAACAGTAATTACATGATTAGGTTTTGCTGAATTAGCGTGGGTTAGCGCTCAAATAGTGTATCCTATGTGCTTCGTAATAAATTAAATAGTTTGGTGGGCATGACATCAAAAATTTCCTAAGGTAAGTACATCTATCGCTTCACGGCTTATCGAACTATGCAATGTGGCACGGTAACATGGAATTTGATTGTTCTCCGCAGCAACATAATTTATTGGCAAGAATGAACATGTGGAGTAAATTTTGGTGTACAATTGGGTACAATTTTGGTACAGATTTATCAAATTAAAGTCCATTTTTCGTCATTGCAAAAAATAGCGTGTGCAACTCGTTGCAAAACTCGATTTTTTCAGCACTCGTAGTATTTATCCAACTCGGCAAGCCTCGTTAGATAAACGTACAACTCGTGCTGAAAAAATCATCTTTTTGCAACTTGTTGCACAAACTACTATTTTTAAATTCTATTCATAGATTACAATGAATGTGCAGGTTGACAATCACAGGCCGGTTTTTCAACTTCAGTATAATCAACGTCCATAGCCCACACTCCGGAAGCACTGATGATGATAAGGACGCATTCTACGCGCAACTGGAACGTGAGTAAGACAGCTGTCCAAGCCACGACGTCAAAATCATCATAGGAGATTTGAACGCTCCGGTTGGCCAAGAGGAGGAGTTTAGATCGACTATTGGAAAGTACAGCACTCATCGACACGAACGAAAACAGCCTCCGACTAATAGATTTTGCTGCCTCCAAGAATATGGCCGGTATATGACGTATATGGTATATGACGGAGTATTCAGGGCTAGCAGACACGCATTCCAGTTCGAGACAGCAACACGTACGGACGTGTTTTTTGCTCGCGCATTTTTTTCGAAGTGTTTTTTCTCGTTCGTTCGCTGCTTACGTTTTCGCTTGTCGCGTTGGCGTTATTTTCTCCCGGACCCGTCATGGGAGACTCGGTGGCCGATTCGGTCACTGGAAAAGTGCCTAAGCGCACTGCTCTTGGAGGCGCGGGTAACCCCTCCAAGCAGCTTTTGCAGAGCAACGTGTTCTCGCCGTTGCCGCTTGATGACGCCGGCAATCCGCCGGAAAAGAGGAAGAAGCAGCAATCGCAGCTGCCGCAGGTGCAACCGGAGCGGAAGGAGAAGTGCCCGCCCGTGTTTGTGAAGGGCGATCCGCCGGATTTACGCCCAAAAATTCGCCAGCCGATCGCTAAGGGGCTGAAATGTACTTTTCGGCTCTGCAGCGAGGGCGTGAAAGTGATGCCGGCCAACAGGGACCATCATCAATCCGTCGTGGAGTTCCTCGAGGTCCACAAGTATGAGTACTACACTCATGACCACCCCGGCACGAAGCCGCTCAAGGCTTTGCTGCGAGGACTTCACGACATGAAGGAGGAAGAGCTCCAAGCAGAGCTTGAAAGTTGCGGACTGAAGCCAGTAGCCGTCCACAAGATCGCTCGTCACGACAAGGCGAGGAAATATCGCGACCAGCTTTACCTGATCCATCTGGAGCACGGCTCCACTACCTGGAAGGACCTGAAGCTGGTTGGCGTTATAAATTACACCGTCGTTGACTGGGAGCGATATCGGCCAGTGCACCGCGATGTCACGCAATGCACCAACTGCTTCAATTTCGGGCACGGCACCAGGAACTGCCGCATGAAGCCGCGCTGCAACAAGTGTGGCGAACCCCATCCGACTGACGAGTGCGACAAAATGGAGGTGGCCGATCCCAAGTGCGCCAACTGTGGCGACAAACATCAGGCCACCACAAAGGGCTGCCCAAAGCGAGCCGAGTTCCTGGAAATCCGGAAGAAGGCTTCCACCAGGACCATTCCGAAGAAGAACCGTGTTCCTGTAATCAACGAGGTGAACTTTCCAGCTATCCCGGCTCCCCGTCGTGTGATTCCAATACTCCCACCGCTACAGCCGCACAAGCGACTGGCAGCGGCAGCTGCATCGGTCCAAGCTCCAGCATCGTCGGCACCATCCACCAGCGAATGGCCCCGCTTCCTCCTCCTGGGTTCCGTCGGCAGTCGGAGAACGAAGCCGTCCCACCGGAAGAATCTGCCCCGCTGTACACTCCGGAGCAACTGATGCCGATCTTCGCGCAGCTCGCCACTCGACTGCGCGGCTGCAAACCGATTCGACCAGGTCTTCACACTTGGCATGTTCATCATTGAAAATGGCTGCTAGGGTGGGCCTGGTCAACTGGAACGCTTGCTCGCTAAAGAGCAAAACAATCGAGCTGAAGGATTTCCTTGAGGAGAAGGAAATAGACGTGGCGTTCATCACCGAAACGCACCTAAAACCGGAGGTGAACATCAATATCCCGAACTTCCGCATCGTGCGACTCGACCGGCCGACCAGGGGAGGTGGTGTGGCCATCGCTCTTCGCTACAACATCAACTGTCGTCTGCTTCCAAGCTTCCAGCTCAGTGTCATCGAGGCCATCGGTGTCGAAATCACCACTTCGGTCGGCACAATCGCGCTCATCGCGGCGTACTGTCCAACGCAAGCCAAAGCCGGCGATGGATCATCGGCTGCCCTTCGGAGGGACATCGTCAAGCTGACGCGGAGGCAGGGCCAGTATATCATTGCCGGCGACTTGAATGCCAAACATCAAGCCTGGGGCAACAGTCGCGGCAATCGAAACGGCACCATCTGGAGCAACGACATGGAGGAAGGCCACTACACGATCCTGAGCCCGGATTCCCCCACTCGGCTGAGTCGGTCCGGTGCCCACGCAACGCTCGACCTCTACGTAACAAACCTGAGTGACCACGTCTCGCAGCCGGTTGTATACCAGGAGCTCAGTTCGGATCACTATCCGGTGGTGGCGGAACTGGGCTCCTCGGTCAATCGGCACCAGCAGTTACGGCGGAACTACCACCGAGTGGCAGCGTTTCCAGCAGTGCGTCGATAACACCGTCGACTTCGAGGTGCGTCCGGAGACGCCGGAAAGTATCGACCGCCAGCTGTGCGCTATCGAGGAGGCGATCACGGCGGCCCGAGAACAACACGTACCGACGGCTCGGCAGGTAAGCAACTCCTTAAACATCGATACACTCACCAAAGATTTGATTCGATTGCGGAATGTCACTCGCAGGCAGTTTCAGCGTACTGGACTGCCTGAGCTTAAAACACGCTGCAATCGAATCACAAAATTATCAAGGCCAGAATGGTGGACATCAGAAATAATGACTTATCGAATAAGATCCGCACTCTCCCAGATTATGCTAAGCCGTTCTGGAAAATGACCAAAATTCTAAAATCCAAGCCTCGGCCCATTCCACCTTTGATCCCACTAGACAATAATGGCTCTAAGGATCGCTTGATAACTCCTGCAGAGAAGGTCGCTGAAATAGGTCGTCACTTCGTCAGCTCACACAATCTTGGGCAGAACATCGTCAGTCCACACGAAGCAGCCGTCAACGATCATGCTAACAACATCCATTTGATTCCCAACGACTTCTCGGAGGAGTAGGAGATCACAGCTGGCGAATTGACGGCCTATATCAAATCATCGAAGAATATGAAGGCCCCAGGCTTCGACAGCATCCTGAATCTCGAGCTCAAACACATGAGTGCGCCGTTCTTTGAGCACCTCTCGCTGATCTTCAATCAGTGTCTCCGGCTCAGCTACTTCCCATCGGCCTGGAAGTCAGCGAAAGTCATCCCCATCCGGAAGCCTGGGAAGGATCCTTCCTCACCCAGAAGCTATCGTCCCATCAGCCTTCTCTCAGGATTATCCAAGCTATTCGAAAAAGCTATTCATCACCGGTTACTTGAGTTTGCCGAAAATCTCAACATCTTGCTCGAGGAACAGTTTGGTTTCCGACGCGGTCGGTCAACTGTACACCAACTGACCCGAGTTACCAACGTCCTCAGACGGAACAAGTTTGTCTCGAAAACATCCGCCATGGCCTTACTCGATGTCGAGAAGGCATTTGACAATGTATGGCATGATGGCCTGGTGTACAAACTACAACGCTACAATCTTCCCAGCTACCTGGTGAAAATCATCAACAATTACCTGTCGGCAAGGACATTCCGGGTCTCAATCAGCGGAGCGAGTTCCAATGCGCACAACATCGTCGCAGGCGTCCCCAGGGCAGTATCCTCGGGCCCCTGCTTTTCAATCTGTACACCTCCGACATGCCAGAACCTCCAGAAGGCGCCATTCTGTCTCTGTTCGCAGATGACACATCCATCGTCTACAATGGTAGAGTGATCAGAGCGCTAGTGGCAAAACTCAACGAGGCCTGGATGCCCTGACAGAGTACCTCACCAGCTGGAAGATCTGTATCAACGCGGCGAAGACCCAGGTCATCATTTTCCCCACTCCAAATCCCTAAACTTGTTCCGCCTGGGGACTGTAAAATCATCCTCAATGGCACGACTGTGGAATGGGCCAATGAGGCCGACTACTGCAAGCTTGACCCTCGACAGCAAGCTTATTTTCAGGCAACAGGTTGACAAAACGGTGACAAAGTGTAACGTCTTGTTGAAACTACTGTACCCTTTGATCAACCGCCGGTCGTCATTGCCCCTGAAAAATAAGCTTGCTGTCTACAAGCAAATCATCCTCCCTGTGATCGAATATGGCATGCCGGTCTGGGAGAGCTGCGCTAAAACCCACCACCTCAAACTTCAACGGGTCCAAAACAAGTTCCTGAGGATGATCATCGACATTCCTCCCAGGACAAGAACATCCGAGGTCCACCGTCTGGCCGGGATAAAAACCTTACATGAACGCTTTGGTGAGTGTAAAGAAAAGTTTAGGGTCCGTTGCTTGCATTCGGATCAGGCTCCAATTAGGGCGCTAGTTTCAATCTAGGATAACAAATTTTTATTGTAAATATTAGTGTACATAGTAGTTAGGTTATCAAATTATAAAAACACACTAGCGCCTCCTAAAGGCCGTCATGATATATCATATCTTAAAACTTGAATAACAATATAAACAAAACAAAAAAAAATCAAATTGAAGTTGGAGTGCCAAGCCGGCCGAGCACTGTACATGTAAAAAAATAATTGTAGAACAGAAAATGAAACAATAAAGAAGAATTTTACTACTACTACGACGGAGTATTCGCAGCACCTACTTCCAACAAAGCCTCCCGTATCGGTACACCTGGAGATTACCACTGCAGACAGAATCACAAATCGACCACGTTCTGATTGATGGACGGCAGTTCCCCGACATTGTCGACGTCCGGACATATCGTTGCGCTAACATCAACTCTGACCACTATCTGGGTGATGGTTAAACTGCGCCCAAAACTATCCGTCATCAACAATGTTCGGTACCGACGACTAGGGACGTTCCGATACTTCCGATATATCGGAATATCGATATTTTTGTTTCAATATCCGATATTTTTGTATCGATATTTTGCTTCCAATATATCGGTCATATCGATATTTTTGCTTTCGATATCGATATATTGAATCAGAACAAAGTACAAAGTACTACAAAATGGATCTGAAAGACCGTATTTTTAATGGTTAAGAGGATTTTGTTCCGGTAGCATGGATGGTGTGAGGTGTGTGCTTCCATTACAAATAGTTTTGGAAACTCGAAACTTTGCATTGACGCGCCGTTGTGCAACATCTGTCACGCCGTTGGTCCTTGAAATCTTATGCGAATTCAAATACATATTTGGCGTGTTCCTATGATCAATTAGATAAATAAACTTGAGAAATTAGGAAGAGATTTGCGGAAATGGGAGTTTAGAAGAATTGGGAAACATATGAATTTCCTTAAAATATTTCTACGTGTTTTCTGATGAAAATTTTCAATTTTTTTTATGGAACTTTTTGCGTAAATTTTGAAGAATGCCCGTGAAAATCGAAGAGAATTTTCTGCCGAAGTTCAAGATAATTTCATTCGAAGCAAAAAGATAATTTCTCGTGAATTTTTGAGTTAAAAATACTTCAATAGAATGAATTTTCTGAAAACTCTGAATTTTCTTTGACTTCAAAAAACTAAAACTAGAACTTCAAAAAACTTCCTTGGAAATTCTGAACAGAGAATTTTCTGTTGTCAAGAATCAGAAAAACCCGAGGAGAAATACAGAAAAATTGTCATTAGAATTTCAGCAAATTTCTCGAAACTTCAGTTGATCGCGCGAACGGAAATTAGTGAGGTCAGTATCATGCCGAAGAACGCCGCCGCCGATGATTGTTAGACTGGCACACTCCGGAAGCAAATTGGATTAAGTAATAGAAAACAAAAGTCATTTCCAATAATTATTTTGAAGGGGTGATTCGGTTATACGATAGTAATTGAATAAATACAACAAATATATTCTAAATATGTTCTTTTTAGAAATATCATATGATTTTCCGATATATCGATATTTTCATTCCAATATATCGGCGATATCGATACTTTGATTCGATTATCGTATCGAATCAAATATCGATATTTTCAAGTATCGGAACGTCCCTACCGTTGACCGCCGCGGTACGACCTCGAGCGACTGAAGCAACCTGATGTCGCCACTGCATACGCGCAGCATCTCGAGGCAGCGTTGCCGGAAGAGGGTGAGCTCGATGGGGCCGCTCTTGAGAACTGCTGGTTAACGACGCAGCGGAGAACAATGTCGATTATGTGGGGCGAAGTCGACGGAACGATTGGTTCGACGAAGAGTGCAGACAGATTCTGGAGGAGAAAGACGCAGCTCGGGCGGTCGCGCTGCAACAAGGTACCTGTGGAACGTTATAGACGGAAGCGGAGACCCACCTTTTTCAGGAGAAGAAACGCCGCCTGGAAAAAGCGGAGTGCGAGGAGATGGAACAGCTGTGTCGTTCTCAAGAAACACGCAAGTTCTATCAGAAGCTCAACGCATCCCGCAAAGGCTTCGTGCCGCGAGCCTAAATGTGCAGAGATATGGATGGGAGCATCTTGACGGACGAACGTGTGGTGATCGAAAGGTGGAAGTAGCACTACGTGGAACATTTTAATGGCGCTGAGAGTACAGGCAGTGAAAGTCAAGGCAACGGAGCAGATGACTACGTCAGTTCAGCGGACGATGGAAACCAACCAGCCCCCACCTTGAGGGAAGTTAATGCCATGTAATGATGGATGCCATCCAACAGCTAAAGACCAATAAAGCAGCTGGTAAGGATGGTATCGGAGCTGAGCTCATCAAGATGGGCCCGGAATAGCTAGCCACTTGCCTGCACAACCTGCTATTCAGAATCTGGGAAACTGAACAGCTATATATATGCCACATCTACAAGAAAAGCGACAATCCGGAGTGTGAGAACTTTCGAGCGATCACCATCCTTAATGCCGCCTACAAAGTGAAATCCCAGATCATCTTCCGTCGTCTTTCACCATTAGTGAATAAGTTCGTGGGATGTTATCAAGCCGGCTTCGTTGACGGCCGCTCGACAACTGACCAGATCTTTACTGTACGGCAAATCCTTCAAAAATGCCGTGAATACCAGATTCCAACGCACCATCTGTTCCTTGATATCAAGGCGGCATACGACAATATAGACCGCGTAGAGCTATGGAAAATTATGGACGAAAACAGCTTCCCTGGGAAGCTTACCAGACTGATCAAAGCAACGGTGGATGGTGTGGAAAACTGTGTGAAGATATCGGGCGAACACTACAGTTCGTTCGAATCACGCCAGGGAATAATACAGGGTGATGGACTTTCGTGCCTGTTGTTCTACATTGCGCTAGAAGGTATCATACGGAGAGCCGGGTGTTACAGCCGGGGTACGATTTTCAACAGATTCAGTAAATTTAATTGGATGACATGGACATTGTCGGCCGAACATTTGCAAAGGTGGCAGAACTGTACTCCCGCCTGAAACGTGTAGCAACAAAAGTTGGACTGGTGGTGAATGCGTCAAAGACAAAGTACATGCTTGTGGGCGGAACCGAGCGCGGCAGGGCCAGCCTTGGAAGCAGTATTACGATAGACGGGGATACCTTCGAGGTGATCGAGGAATTCGTCTACCTTGAATCCTTGCTAACGGTTGACAACAATGTTAGTCGTGAAATACGAAGGCGCATCTTCTGTGGAAGTCGGGCCTACTACTGGCTCCAGAAGAAACTGCGATCAAAAAAGATTCACCACCGCAAAAAATGTGTCATGTACAAGACGCTGATAAGACCGGTAGTGCTCTACGGACAGGAAACATGGACGATGCTCGAGGAGGACTTGCAAGCACTCGGAGTATTCGAGAGACGGGTGCTTAGGACCATCTTTGGCGGTGTGCAAGAAGACGGTGTGTGGCGGCGAAGAATGAACCACGAGCTCGCCCAGCTCTACGGCGAACCCAGTATCCAGAAGGTAGCTAACGCCGGACGGGTACGATGGGCAGGGCATGTTGCAAGAATGCCAGACAGCAACCCTGCAAAGATGGTGTTCGCTTCTGATCTGGCAGGAACGAGACGGCGTGGAGCACAGCGAGCAAGGTGGGCAGACCAGGTGCAAAACAGCTTGGCGAGCGTGAGGCGCATTCGAGGATGGAGAAATGTGGCCTCGAATCGTGTATAGTGGCGTCAAATTGTTGATTCAGTGTTATCTGTTTAGATGTAAACTAGATAAATGAGTCATAGATTACAATTGATAGACACCCATATTGCCTCGAGATATACAAATGATCTTTGAAACCATCATTCTTCAAAAAAAAAATGTTTTCCCTTGAAAAAGACTTAAAATATTTCCGCGTAATAAAAACGACTTTTTCTAAAATCGACCAAAAATTAATTTTTCACGATTCTCACGAGTTTTTCGACATTTAAGAAAAACTGCATAACTTTTTGAAAATTCGCTTAAGAAACCGCGTAAATCTCAAAATCTGCGTAAAAAGTCACCCCAGTGAATGTCTTGACATGATGCATTTTCAAAATGATTTCTGGATCTATCTCCGAGTAATTTCCTGAGAAATTGCCGAAAGAATCTTCAGAGGAAGGAATTCTTGGAGGAATATTTAGAGAAATTTTAGAATTGCGGAAATCCCTTCATAAATTCCTTTAGGAATTTGTGCGCTAATTTCTAAAAGAAATTCCGATGGAATTACGAAAACCGAGGGAATGTAAGAATTTTTGATAGTGTTGCTAAAGGAATTCCTCTATGAAATTTGGAGTATTTTCTACACAAATTTTTGTATAATTTCTGAAGGTGCTGCTAGATTCATATGCGGGGGATTTTTGAAGAAATACCTTGAGGAATTTAGTATTGAATCACTGGAGGAATTTTACATGGATTACTTAGAAATATTTACGATGGAAATCCTGGAAAATTTTTGAATGTATGTTTGAAAAAACTTCTGAATGCCTAATCAAAATTAGTTCCTGGGGGTATTTTTACGAAAAAAAAAGTCAGGACGATTTTTGTTTAAACTAATAAAATATCACCTGAAAAAATACCGGAGATATTGCTGAAGCAACTCCTGAAGTAAATTCCTAAGGAATTCTTGAGAATATCCGAAGAAGTTTTTTGATGGGTCAACTGCAATCCCGATATTTTTGAGTTTTTTATTTTAGACATGAAGCCGTAATTGCAGATTCAAAACAGGGTTTTGTTTCACCACTGCCCGGATTTTCAAAGGAATTCCCGGAGAAATTGCAGAAAGAATTCCCGAAGGAGTTCTGTCAGATGTTCCTGAAGGAATTCTTGCCGGGCATTCTGAAGTTATTTTCGAATTAAATCCTTCATAAATAATTTATATGAGCAATCCAATAGGTATTTGCTTAAAAATTCCATTGGAATTTCTTTCATGGATTCCTATAATAATTCCTTAGAACATTCAACAATCCATTCAGAAACCCAATGAAAAATTCTTTTCGAAAATCTATTCAAGTTGTCTTTGCAATTTCCTTTAAGCATTCCAGAAATTTTGTTGAATGAATTCCTCCAGAAAATTATTGAAGAATGAAAAAGGAAATCCGATCGGAATTTTCGGAGGATTGTCTAACTAGAATTCAAAAGGATATCCTGAGAAAATTTCGGAATTCAAGAAGGAATTCCCAAAAAATGTCAAAATGAAATTTCCGAACCATTCCTAATAGAATTTCTAAGCGATTAAATAAAGAGATTCCCGAAAGAGTGCTCAAAATAAATTCTGAAGGAATCTCCGAATGACTCAAGGAATCTCTGGAAGAGATGCTAAAAACAATCCGGAAGAATGACCGAAGGAATTCCTGTTAGAATTTTCGTAAGAGTTCTTGGAGGTCCAAAGAAATTCCTGAGGAAAATTTGTAAGGAATAACAAGAATTTCTTTCTAAAGTTTCAAAAGGGATGTCTTGGGAAAATACTGGCAGTATTCTTAAAATGTATTCCATAGAAATTTACGAATCAGTTTCCAAAATCCGAACAAATTCATAAAGTAATTTTCAAAAGTATTCGGAAAAATTTCGGAAGGATTTCTCCAGTAGCATTTTCTGAAGGTACTCCTAAAATTATTTGCGTAGGTATTTCCAAAGGAATTTCCGAAGGATTTTGTTTAAGATGTTCTGAAGAAATTAAAAGAATTCGTAAAGTAATTTCCGAATGACTTCTTTGAATTTTGAAGAAATATTGAAAGGTATTTCCAAAGAATTTTTCTAATTTATCTCAGGAGGACTTTTTGAATCTCATGAAATTCCGTTAGAATTGCCCCAGAGTCCTAGATTCCTTCAAAAATTCTTCTGAAAATATCTCCAAGAGTTCTTTCGGAAGTATTTCCGGGATTATTCAAAATTCTGGGAAGATCAGTTTTTTCCTCAGGATAATTTTAACGTAAATAATTGAATTTCAGGGAAAATTGACGATTCGATGGGTCACAGCTTAACTCTGTCAGTTGCAAGGTTATAAATCAAATATTTAGAAGTGGCATTGCTGATCTTTAACAAATCAAACTGACCGTTTCACCTGCCAGACAAAAATACTGCCCAGTCTCGATCTACTGAAAAGTTTTATAAATATATCAGTTATTCATACATTCGATTATAGATGGCAACTCTTTCGTAGCTAACTATTTCTATTCCCGTGGCCGTTTGTCCACGGAACATTACACATTAGGCACCATTATTGTTATATTGTTATTATGATGGTGCCCGATTCCGACGCGATTACCCAGAATGAACCGAAGCATTTAGATTAAAATCTATACGGGTCCTCCAGGGGTGTTTGGACCATGTATGGTGGATCCACGATCCACTTTCACACGCGTTCGGAGGAAAGCAGCACCATTGCACACGCACATACGAGGTATAGGATCTGTCGATCCGAACGCAACGATCGATCTGAAATATGGTCCCACATTACGGTGGAATGTGCAAATTGAAATTGCGAATTAAACCGATAAGCTCCGGGCTCGATCACCCTCCACGTCCGGCGCACGGTCTGGCCCGTATGGAGGTTTGGAATGTAGAGAGAATTAATGGGCAGCATATAAAAGAAAGAAACTGATTGTAGTCGCAAGCGAGCCTTGATCCTTACCTGGTCGCCCGTCGTGGGCTGGGTGCACTATGCGAAAATAAGCACTTGTAGATCGATATCAGCCCCGCCGTTGATAGCAATCGTTAATAAACGTCACTCGAGTGGGCTTACATGTGATTCGCCATATCGGAAAGAGCCCATTCGATTCGATCTCCTTGGACTAGTTTGGTGCGAGATCGATGCGGACCAAGCGGGAGTCACATGCCGCGCCTCATTATGGATGGCGCCAGAAGAGTGAGATAACCATTCGTTTTTGTCTCGCATCAAAACCACGCATTGTCTGTATGAATGCATTTTCGAATGTCATAACAACCTCGTTAAAAGTGTTTCAAACAAAGAGCTTATGGGACCAAACAGGTGACTCTATTTGACACCATCCCATGATGGCTCTCTAATTGGCTCATTTATTTTCCGGTACCAGTCATTAGAGCAGCTACCAAAATTTGGTTACCGATCTGATCAGATATTCAGCAGGAAATGCCACATCAAAAGGAAATTCCAACAAATTACTCACCAATATATCTCCTGATATGCCTTTCGTGCCAATCGAAGCACCTCCAATCCTATTAGGCCAGAGGCTAATGAACACTTGCTATCGCATCAATTTTCTTAATTGCTGATCGAAAGCTGTTGTCCGACTTGTGAAAAATGGACATGGTCAGGAATTGGTATCATTTGCATAAACTGTGATACGAACAAACGAGTGAGTTACTTGTCATCGGTTATATTTCGACCCACGGACATCAACGCGGACCCCAACTCCCAACGTCGATGGCAGCTCAAACCAGCACCGTGGGAAAATGTGTTCCGGTATAATGCACTCGGAGACGCGGTTATTAGACTTGATAAACCGCAACGCAGGACGGCATGGAAGAGAAGCCTCGATTCGGTACGATCACATAGTAAAGGGGCGAAGTAGACCACAGATGAAAGATTTCCCAGAACTAACAGCAAAAACCGCGACCCAAGTGTGTGAAAATGGTGACTCTTCCCATGTGACGTGATGGATCGGTATGGAATTAGCTTGGCCGATCTCGACCGATGATTATGACTGGGTGATGCCAAACTGAGGTACATGTGATTGATGGTGTTTTTAGAATAGAAAAAGTGCACTTTTGTTTAAAAATAATAATTTCTTCTTAATATTACAATTTCAGAGTTAATGCGAAACATGCTGCAAAGTTGTTCAAAAGTAAATCAATCGTCTCGTAAATAAAATACTTGCACTCGATTTCGTTTAATTCTTGTACATGATGAAATATCTTATAATATATATTCTAAAATAAATTGTTGTTGAAATAAAAGTTTCACCCAGTCTACACAAGATCGTATATGATGTCGTATAAGATACTAAAGTGCATGGTGAATATTTTGAAGCCAAGTTAGCTTCAAACTGTGAAAAAAAATAAAAATAGACCGAAAATAATGGTTTACTAATTATGAAACGCTATGAAAAACTTGCATATCCGACCACTTGGAACGCCACTTTTTTTTAAATGCAGTTCCCCATTTCTAAATGACCTAGCCTTTATATCACCTGAGTGAGAACAACGCCGCATAATGTAAAAATGATTACTCTCATATTGATTAATCAATACAGTATTATGGCACAAAGTAACGTAGATCTCTCTCATGTCCGGTATAAACGGAGCACTGGCCATCATCTTCTAATAGACGAGGTCCGACTACGCATTGCTCAGCGCGGAAGGAGAGACTTGGATGGCGCGCTGACTAGAAGATCCTGCAGTGAAGAGATTGTTGAGGAACTAGGAGCCCGGATCGCGGATGCTATGAAAGCTGGCAGCCTAGAAAAGAGGTTGGAGGCCTTCTGGAATGCTTTTAGCAAACTCAACGAAAACAACTCATTTTTTTTTAAATTTAACAACGTGTTTTTTAATTTGTAAATTAAGTTCAACACTTAGAAATGAAGGAAAATAGAAGACTTATCATCGCGGAAGAGTGTTCGGGGTGCCCAATGATTATATTTGAATATATAGACCAGCACCATCAGAAAAAACGGCCAGTGAAGCACCATCGTTCGTTAGTGCGTCCCGAATACTATCTGGATTTCCATTCAAATTGCGTGGCTAATCGTTGTCCGGTCACGGACAGTCGAATGATGAGGCCAATCCTTCGGTTGAAGATCCCTGCTGAACGGCCACTTCCTCTTCGGAATGCCACGGATGATCGGCCGATTTTTTCTCGGTGAAGGAATGCCTGGTGTGTTGAGAGCTCAGACTGGAGGGATTAAATAACTCATAGCTCTGAAAAGAGCTGATTTGTTTGGCTGCTTTCGGGGAATGAGAATCGCTTCGCTTTTCTGTTTTGACCGGTTTATTGCCGTACAATGGCTAAATACTGAATGAAGAAGAGATAAATGATGATGGTTTGTTTTTGAGGGATATTAACTCAGGCGGTCATTCATCCCTAACTGTTGGTGAAGAAGAGATACTAGTAGTAGTAGTAAAATTCTTCTTTATTTACACATTTTTTGTTCTACAATTATTTTTACCATGTACAGTGATCGGCCGGCTTGGCCCTCCAACTCCAATTTTAATTATTATTATTATTATAATTATTTTTATGTTTCTACTTAATTTTTAAAATCTAATGTATCATGACGGCCTTCAGGAGGCGCTAGTGTGTTTTTTAAAATTTGATAACCTAACTACTATGTACACTAATATTTACAATAAAAATTTGATAACCTAGATTGGAACTAGCGCCCTAATTGCACCCTGATCCGAATGCAAGCAACGGACCCTAAACTTTTCTTTACACTCACCAAAGCGTTCATGTAAGGTTTTTATTCCGGCCAGACGGTGGACCTCAGATGTTCTTGTCCTGGGAGGGGTGTTGAGGATCATCCTCAGGAATTTGTTTTGGACCCGTTGAAGTTTGAGGTGGTGGGTTTTAGCGCAGCTCTCCCAGACCGGCATGCCATATTCGATCACAGGGAGGATGATTTGCTTGTAGACAGCAAGCTTATTTTTCAGGGACAATGACGACCGGCGGTTGATCAAAGGGTACAGTAGTTTCAACAAGACGTTACACTTTGTCACCGTTTTGTCAACCTGTTGCCTGAAAATAAGCTTGCTGTCGAGGGTCAAGCCAAGGTAGCCGGCCTCATTGGCCCATTCCACAGTCGTGCCATTGAGGATGATTTTACAGTCCCCAGGCGGAACAAGTTTAGGGGATTTGGAGTGGGGGAAAATGATGACATGGGTCTTCGCCGCGTTGATACAGATCTTCCAGCTGGTGAGGTACTCTGTCAGGGCATCCAGGCCTCGTTGGAGTTTTGCCACTAGCGCTCTGATCACTCTACCGTTGTAGACGATGGATGTGTCATCTGCGAACAGAGACAGAATGCCGCCTTCTGGAGGTTCTGGCATGTCGGAGGTGAACAGATTGAAAAGCAGGGGCCCGAGGATACTGCCCTGGGGGACGCCTGCGACGATGTTGTGCGCATTGGAACTCGCTCCGCTGATTGAGACCCGGAATGTCCTTGCCGACAGGTAATTGTTGATGATTTTCACCAGGTAGCTGGGAAGATTGTAGCGTTGTAGTTTGTACACCAGGCCATCGTGCCATACATTGTCAAATGCCTTCTCGACATCGAGTAAGGCCATGGCGGATGTTTTCGAGACAAACTTGTTCCGTCTGAGGACGTTGGTAACTCGGGTCAGTTGGTGTACAGTTGACCGACCGCGTCGGAAACCAAACTGTTCCTCGAGCAAGATGTTGAGATTTTCGGCAGACTCAAGTAACCGGTGATGAATAGCTTGGATAATCCTGAGAGAAGGCTGATGGGACGATAGCTTTTGGGTGAGGAAGGATCCTTCCCAGGCTTCCGGATGGGGATGACTTTCGCTGACTTCCAGGCCGATGGGAAGTAGCTGAGCCGGAGACACTGATTGAAGATCAGCGAGAGGTGCTCAAAGAACGGCGCACTCATGTGTTTGAGCTCGAGATTCAGGATGCTGTCGAAGCCTGGGGCCTTCATATTCTTCGATGATTTGATATAGGCCGTCAATTCGCCAGCTGAGATCTCCAACTCCTCCGAGAAGTCGTTGGGAATCAAATGGATGTTGTTAGCATGATCGTTGACGGCTGCTTCGTGTGGACTGACGATGTTCTGCCCAAGATTGTGTGAGCTGACGAAGTGACGACCTATTTCAGCGACCTTCTCTGCAGGAGTTATCAAGCGATCCTTAGAGTCATTATTGTCTAGTGGGATCAAAGGTGGAATGGGCCGAGGCTTGGATTTTAGAATTTTGGTCATTTTCCAGAACGGCTTAGCATATTCTGGGAGAGTGCGGATCTTATTCGAGAAGTCGTTATTTTTGAGGTCCACCATTCTGGCCTTGATAATTTTTGTGATTCGATTGCAGCGTGCCTTGAGCTCAGGCAGTCCAGTACGCTGAAACTGCCTGCGAGTGACATTCCGCAATCGAATCAAATCTTTGGTGAGTGTATCGATGTTTAAGGAGTTGCTTACCTGCCGAGCCGTCGGTACGTGTTGTTCTCGGGCCGCCGTGATCGCCTATTCGATAGCGCACAGCTGGCGGTCGATACTTTCCGGCGTCTCCGGACGCACCTCGAAGTCGACGGTGTTATCGACGCACTGCTGGAAACGCTGCCAGTTCACTCGGTGGTAGTTCCGCCGTAACTGCTGGTGCCGATTGACCGAGGAGCCCAGTTCCGCCACCACCGGATAGTGATCCGAACTGAGCTCCTGGTATACAACCGGCTGCGAGACGTGGTCACTCAGGTTTGTTACGTAGAGGTCGAGCGTTGCGTGGGCACCGGACCGACTCAGCCGAGTGGGGGAATCCGGGCTCAGGATCGTGTAGTGGCCTTCCTCCATGTCGTTGCTCCAGATGGTGCCGTTTCGATTGCCGCGACTGTTGCCCCAGGCTTGATGTTTGGCATTCAAGTCGCCGGCAATGATATACTGTCCGGGATGTTGATGTTCACCTCCGGTTTTAGGTGCGTTTCGGTGATGAACGCCACGTCTATTTCCTTCTCCTCAAGGAATTCCTTCAGCTCGATTGTTTTGCTCTTTAGCGAGCAAGCGTTCCAGTTGACCAGGCCCACCCTAGCAGCCATTTTCAATGATGAACATGCCAAGTGTGAAGACCTGGTCGAATCGGGTTTTGCAGCCGCGCAGTCGAGTGGCGAGCTGCGCGAAGATCGGCATCAGTTGCTCCGGAGTGTACAGCGGGGCAGATTCTTCCGGTGGGACGGCTTCGTTCTCCGACTGCCGACGGAACCCAGGAGGAGGAAGCGGGGCCATTCGCTGGTGGATGGTGCCGACGATGCTGGAGCTTGGACCGATGCAGCTGCCGCTGTCAGTCGCTTGTGCGGCTGTAGCGGTGGGAGTATTGGAATCACACGACGGGGAGCCGGGATGGCTGGAAAGTTCACCTCGTTGATTACAGGATCACGGTTCTTCTTCGGAATGGTCCTGGTGGAAGCCTTCTTCCGGATTTCCAGGAACTCGGCTCGCTTTGGGCAGCCCTTTGTGGTGGCCCGATGTTTGTCGCCACAGTTGGCGCACTTGGGATCGGCCACCTCCATTTTGTCGCACTCGTCAGTCGGATGGGGTTCGCCACACTTGTTGCAGCGCGGCTTCATGCGGCAGTTCCTGGTGCCGTGCCCGAAATTGAAGCAGTTGGTGCATTGCGTGACATCGCGGTGCACTGGCCGATATCGCTCCCAGTCAACGACGGTGTAATTTATAACGCCAACCAGCTTCAGGTCCTTCCAGGTAGTGGAGCCGTGCTCCAGATGGATCAGGTAAAGCTGGTCGCGATATTTCCTCGCCTTGTCGTGACGAGCGATCTTGTGGACGGCTACTGGCTTCAGTCCGCAACTTTCAAGCTCTGCTTGGAGCTCTTCCTCCTTCATGTCGTGAAGTCCTCGCAGCAAAGCCTTGAGCGGCTTCGTGCCGGGGTGGTCATGAGTGTAGTACTCATACTTGTGGACCTCGAGGAACTCCACGACGGATTGATGATGGTCCCTGTTGGCCGGCATCACTTTCACGCCCTCGCTGCAGAGCCGAAAAGTACATTTCAGCCCCTTAGCGATCAGCTGGCGAATTTTGGGCGTAAATCCGGCGGATCGCCCTTCACAAACACGGGCGGGCACTTCTCCTTCCGCTCCGGTTGCACCTGCGGCAGCTGCGATTGCTGCTTCTTCCTCTTTTTCGGCGGATTGCCGGCGTCATCAAGCGGCAACGGCGAGAACACGTTGCTCTGCAAAAGCTGCTTGGAGGGGTTACCCGCGCCTCCAAGAGCAGTGCGCTTAGGCACTTTTCCAGCGACCGAATCGGCCACCGAGTCTCCCATGACGGGTCCGGGAGAAAATAACGCCAACGCGACAAGCGAAAACGTAAGCAGCGAACGAACGAGAAAAAACACTTCGAAAAAAATGCGCGAGCAAAAAACACGTCCGTACGTGTTGCTGTCTCGAACTGGAATGATGAGGAAGAAGAGATATATTGTGCACATTTCTTATATAGTCTATTAGTATACAATGACAATGTAAAATGTTTCTTTTAAGTATATGGGGGCGTGGCTTCGATGAGAAAATTCTTGATGCGGTGATGCATTGATCATTGATGATGATGACGGTGACTGTACACGATAGAGAGCTCTTGCTTTGCGTAACTTTTAGCAGGTAGCAGTGCATGTTTTGTTGGTTGGAAGAATGACATTTTTGGGAATGGAACAACACCACATCAAAGAAGATGATGTTAACAAAATGGAAAAAATATTTGATTTTCGTTCGCTTCATGCGCGAACAATCGTACTTAGGACATCTGCAAGCGAAGTTGTGGGAGACCCTTGTGTGGTCGGTCCGGTGTCTTGATATGACTTTCTGTTCTTTTTGAGAGACAGGATCTCTTTAGATCCTTTGATTTTTGTTAAGAAAAGTCCTCTGTTATTGCTCCAAATCGAGCCCAGTCCTGGCAGACGACGCTCCTGGTTCAGTGAAACCCTGTCCGACACTGGCCATGGCAGCAGCTTCGGTGTTTCCCCTAATGCCACAGTGGTCGGGAATCCAGTCAAAGGTGATACCGGGGATCATACCTGCAAGAACTCCATAGATACAGGGGTGTTTTGGGTTTGTTCGACGAAAAGGTGGACCCTACAAAAACGGCGGCTGCTTCGGCGGAAAAAATGTTACACTGGCGAGCTACACTTTCTGATTTGACCAGGTTGGGTCCACACACTCCTAAGCCTACCCTTAGGGCCTAAAGAAAGATTCTTCGGTACACCGAATCTCGCTATTTCGGCAACGCATTGCACTAAGCTCCAATATGGATCTTCTAAGCTTGTCCGTGTTTTCTCCTCTATTGAACCGGGAGGCGATGGTGTGGTCGATGTTAACGGGAGGTATCAGCCAGCCCCTTATCTCGTGCCAGTGGACCCGCGCCACTGGGGGGAGACCGTGCCAGCTACATTTTTTACGATCCGGTCAGCCCCGTCGTGGAGAGGGATCCTGATTTCTCCTGAAGGGGCAGCCGCAAAAGAGGAAGCTTTGCGTCGGATGGCCTTCAAAACCTGATCTCGGAAGGAAAGAACTCCGGCGACAATGCATGCAGCTTCAGCGAGGGTGGACGGAGCAGGCCACTGGATAACCAGACGTAGTTGTTGACGAGAGAGAGAGTGTTGACGAGATTCCGGTAAACAGGACACGTTAGCTCTTGACCATAATAGTTTGTCGATAATAGTTTGTCTAACTTTCAGTCTGGTGGTTCTATTGTTGGAACGATGTTTTTTTCGCAAGGGTTTTCAAAAGGTTGATGCGGGATTAGTTAGTTTCCGGTCGTTCTCGATTCCAAGACGATCCGGTAGGGGATGGCGTCCGTGCCGAGCTTTATGGAGGGTCCTGTTAACTGGTGCAGGCCCGTTCATTAGAAAGCCGACGGATGTGGCCTAGCGACAAATGGTACTCACAGCCGTTTTGTTCCTGGTCCTTCCAAGCATTCTGCCAGCAATGACCAAGAGAATGTCGTCGGCTTAAACAAATATATACACGTTCGAAGGTAGAACGCTGAAAACCCATCCATAGCGATGAGGAAAGGCGTTACCGCTAGGATCGACCCTTGGGCAACGCCGGTTTCTTCAGGGTACTCGTCCGATACTGTGCAGCCTTGGAAAGTTCGTCGGGTGAGGAAGTTTTCAACAAAAACAAGCATGTTGCCTGTGAGTTTTCTCAGGACCAAGGGTGTCCAGTTCCACCCTAAAACCCTGGCAATATCAAGTGACACAAGGTCAACCTTCTTGCCTTCCTCAAACGCTTTTTGGAGCACAATGCCCAGGTTAGCATAATATGTGCCGGTCCCATAGCCTGGGCGAAAAGCGTGTTGACAAGACCAAACCTTCCGTCGGCTTCCAATTTCTCCCTGAGTCGACCATCCTCTGGACGGTTTTGGACGCGAAAAAAATCAGGACAATTGGTCTAAACTTGGATGGATCCCGGCTAGTCACGCTACCTTTGGGCAAAGGTGAATTCTGAACAGAACATGAGTCAAGAGTGTGCCTTGCCTGGTCAATGCAAGCAAAAACGATCATGGTAACGAAGGTTGGAATTATGCCAAAACATATGAACATGCGTGATGCCCACCCCAATCAACACCAAATCACATATGATGTAACATAAGATGCTAAAATGGAGACGATATATGAACGTACATGTTATATGAGGAATTTCCTATATCCCCCAGTAACATCTTGGTTTAAAACCGATTCCATACGGATTTTTTTTTCATCGTATTTCAATATAAATTTTGGACATTCTGCTTCAAAAACGTATGCAAACCATGAAAAAGTAGAAATATGGGGTCTTCTAGGGCTTCCTTCCTTGAGTTCAGATCTTGATGATCTACATAAACAACAAAGCGTTTTACGGGGCCTCAATCCTAATTTGAAGTTGGCAATGCTACTTGACACATAATTAAACTATTGTCATCAAATCGCAGTGTTACCAAAACATAAACAGTATTCCAAACTATTCTTGAGTTCAGATCTTGGAGGTCTACAAGATCAACAGAGCAATTAATAGGTTCCCGAGCTTGTGTGTTAGTTGGAGGAGGCCCATGGTACATTATTACAGCAGTATACACAAAATACAACATTCCCAGAATATCTACGGTACTCCAAACAATTCCTGAGTTCAGATCCTGGAGGCCTACAAGACCAACAAAGTGATTGATAGGTCCCTGAGCTTGTGTGTTAGTTGTTAAAACTGTGTCAATATATAAAAACATCCACATTCCCAGAATAGCTACGGTACTCCAAACCATTCTTGAGTTCAGATATTGAAGTTCTACAACACCAACAGAGTGATTCATAGGGTTATGAGCTTTTACTTTAGTTGGAGCAACCCCTTGGGACATCATTAGACCAGAATATGCAAATTACAGCATTCCCAAAGTTCCTGGGGTAATCAAAATCATTCTTGAGTGCAGATATTGGAGGTCTTCAAGACCAACAGAGTGATTTATTGATTTCCGAGCTTGTGTGTTAGTTGGAGAAGCCCCATGGAACATCATTACACCAGTATATACAAAATACAGTATTCTCAGAGTATCTACGGTACTCCAAATAATTCTTGAATTCAGATCTTGGGGGTCTACAAGACCAACAGAGTGATTCAAAGGCAACTCAGCTTATGTGTTGGTTGTAAAAACCCCATGAGACATCATTACACCAGTATATGAAAATTGAAGCATTCCCAGAAGATCTGCGTTCAGATTTTTGAGTTCAGATATTGGCCTACGAGGCCAACAGAGTGAATCATAGGATCTTGAGCGTGTGTTTCAATTGTAGAAACTCCATGGGACATCAGTATACCAGTATATACAAATCATAACATTCCCGGAATATTTACGGCGCCATACATGAGTTCAGATATTGGAGGTCTAAAAGACCAACAGAGTGATTCAT
The DNA here is from genome assembly GCF_024139115.2 of Armigeres subalbatus. NCBI lineage: Eukaryota > Metazoa > Arthropoda > Insecta > Diptera > Culicidae > Armigeres > Armigeres subalbatus. The sequence goes on from NC_085141.1 coordinate 135,127,210, forward strand.
AGATTCTGAAGCTTGTTTGTTAGTTGGAGAACCATCATGGAACATCATTACACCATTATATAAAAATCTTGTTAGTTGGAATTGCTCAAATGGACATCATTACGTACACAATACGTACGTACGAAAAAAAAAAACGTTTTATTGTGATCACAAACATCGCATCCACAATTGTTTCGTTCCTTTTATCGTAAATAAAACTAGTGGGACATCGAAGATCTTCATATCGATCGATCTTAATATTAGGATTTGAGCTCAAGGAGTGTTTGGAGCGTAGTAGATGTCGAACCCTCCTTAGCCGTGCGGTAAGATGCGCAGCTACAAAGCAAGACCATGCTGAGGGTGGCTGGGTTCGATTCCCGGTGCCGGTCTAGGCAATTTTCGGTTTGGAAATTGTCTCGACTTCCCTGGGCATAAAAGTATCATCGTGTTAGCCTCATGATATACGAATGCAAAAATGGTAACTTGGCTTAGAAACCTCGCAGTTAATAACTATGGAAGTGCTTAACGAACACTAAGCTGCGAGGCGGCTCTGTCCCAGTGTGGGGATGTAATGCCAATAAGAAAGAAAGAAAGAAAGATGTCGAACAAATTCTGTGGTGTGTCTGTAATGGTGTAATGAGGAACTCTGGAGCTATTCCAACTCATAAAACAAGTGGAGACATCGAAGATCTGCATGTTGATCGATTTGGATATTGGGATCTGTACTCAAAGATAGTTTGGAGTGCCGTAGATGCTGAACGAATTCTGTGGTGTGTCTGTAATGGTGTAATGAGGAACCGTGGAGCTGTTCCAACTCATAAAAATAGTGGGGACATCGTAGATCTTTTTGTTGACCGCTTTAAATATAAGATCTGAGTTCAAGAACTGTTTGGAGTATCGTAGATATTGGAAAGATCTGTTATACCGCTGGACAGGCGCGGGATATTATCATAAAGAATTTCAATTTCAATTATTTCACCAGAATGTGATGAAAAATGCTGTTGATTCCTTAGAACATCAAAATTAGAACTCAAGGATAGTTTGGATGCTCTAGATCATCCTAGTGACCATAACCTAACCTGGGCAATATTTTTCTTGGATAGAACAGTTAATTTTGAACATTTTTTCTGAAGAAAGCAAGACTCTAATCTCTTGAAACTGATTTTTGACAGCTGATTTTCATCTTGGGTCATATATGACCCATCCGTATTGAATCGGTTAATGCTGGTTTTATAACACTCTTGTAGAGTTATTTATTGTCTTCAAAAATGTTATAAAAATCGGAAGACTGTGGTGGGCTGGGCACGTAGCCTTAATATCGGACAATAACCCGGTGAACATGACCCTCGACAACAATGGGCACAAGAAGGCGAGGTGCGCACCGAGCAATGTGGACCGATCAGGTGAAAGACGATTTGCGAACCCTTCCGCCGACTTCGGGGCTGGCGACGTGCAGCCATAGACCGGATTGAATGGAGAAGACTTTTATTTTCTTACCATTGGGAGTGCCACTCCCTGCTGCTGCCGTTGTCTTGAGCGGTGGGAGCAGCAGGCTTTTGACGTGTATTACACACCGTCGAGAGTTTTGAGCGCATACATTGCGCGACGAGGTAGTGGTCGGATTCAATATTCGCACCAGGCTTGCCAAAAACTCCTCGCCGAGTAGAAAATGAGCAAGAGCAAGAGTTTTTTTGAGGAGCAGAAATAAGCATCAAAACTCACAACATTGTGCATCATTAAACCCGAGCTTGTGCGCCGCAAAACAAGAGCGAGTCTATCTGTTCATCTGTTTCTTGTGGTGCGTCACTCACTTACACTCACACTCAAAACAGCCTCCAAGATTTTTTCACATACAAAGCGTCGCTCCGGAGGCTCAATGAATGCTCTTTCGCCCGACGCCTCACTCACATGTGTTTTTATTTTGCTTTTCCTCACTCTGCGTTTTTGTACCTCTGCTTTTTTACGCTTCCACTCAATTGTGAGGATGCGAAGGCAGCATTTTGCTGATGATGATTTTTTTTGACTCTAGCGAGGGTGAGGAGTTTTGTCAAGCCTGATTCGCACCGCGGTAAATGCTAACTGCTAACATTATTTTTTTTTCCTACGTATTGTTTGACGACAAATAAATAAACAATGATTCAATCATTCCCCCGTGAGTTCAGTGCGTGATCTCTCTTGTTTCGGACAGCAGAACGATCGCGCGGTCGGCCGAAATATTGTGTTCTGCATTGCGCGGCCGGTAATGAAAAATTAATCAGTTCAGTGCGTGATCTCTCCTGTTTCGGACAGCAGAACGATCGCGTGGTCGGCCGAAATATTGTGTTCTGCATTGCGCGGCCGGTAATGAAAAATTAATCAGTTCAGTGCGTGATCTCTCCTGTTTCGGACAACAGAACGATCGCGCGGTCGACCGAAATATTGTGTTCTGCATTGCGCGGCCGGTAATAAAAATTAAACAGTTCAGTGCGTGATTTCGCTTGTTTCGGACAGCAGAATGATCGCGCGGTCGTCCGAAATATTGTGTTCTGCATTGCGTGGCCGGTAATAAAAATTAATCAGTTCAGTGCGTGATCGCTCCTGTTTCAGACAATAGAACGATCGCGCGGTCAGCCGAAATATTAGTGTTATTTCCCATCCCATAGATCGCATCGCTTACCAAAGTGAATCCAGATAAATTATCCTTTGTTACTAAAACGATATCCTATCCCAAGACAATCGTGGAGATGCAGAGGTATACTCGGTCTCTAGTAGCAACGAGAGTCGGACTAACAATCCTTCCATCCCTATATGACCGTAAGGACGTGGCCGGCGCCGTTATTGACTTTAAATATTTGAGCTCCCGAAACGTGTACATTGAGAATGGGTAGCTAATCCCAAGCCCCACTCATTGTGTTCTCTGTACAATTTCGCAAGTTCAGTCAATCACGGAGTAGCAACTACGAATTGTGCGATCATAATGCTCATGCTCATGCTCAATGATTCAATCATTCCCCCGAGAGGGTATCCCTGATAGGGTAAACAGTCATTCCCCCGAGAGGGTATCTAGAACATGAAAGCAAAGAATTGCGTAGAATATTGTTAATATTTTTTCCAATTTTGATTCAAGATTGGTGTTCTAGAACCTGGTAGCTCTCTCCATGACTGCATTCCGAGATCAGTTAATGACTTGAGTTCAGTGTTAGAAAATGTAAACAAAGAGTGAGAATAAGTAAGGAAAGAGTTGCGTAGAATTTTGTTGATGACTTTTGTCTGCTTTTGATGCAAGATTGATGCTCTATCCATGACTGCATTCCGAGATCAGTTAACCCTTAAATGCGCAATGTTGTTTTAAAACAACAAACCGAAAATACGTTTAATGTTAATGATTTCAATGTTTTATTACGTAAAACATATTTTCGACGATTTCTAAAAAAAATCGCCTTGCGCCTTTAAGGGTTAATGATATGAGATCAGTGTTAGAAAATGTAAACAAATAGTGAGAATAAGTAAGTAAAGAGTTGACTAGAATGTTGTTGATGACTTCTGTCTGATTTTGATGCAAGATTGATAACCTAAAGCCTGATAAGCTCAATCTATGACTGCATTCCGAGATCAGTTGATGATTGGAGATCAGTGTTAGAAAATGTAAACAAAAAGTGGAAACAAGTAAGGAAAGAGTTGCGTATAATGTTGTTGGTGATTTTTTTCTGATTTTAATGCAAGATTGATGTTCTAGAGCCTGGTAAGTTCTATCCATGACTACATTATGAGATCAGTTGATGATTTAAGATCAGTGTTAGAAAATGTAAACAAAGAGTGATAATAAGTAAGAAAATATTTCAGTAGAATGTCGTTGATGACTTTTGTCTGTTTTTGATGCAAGATTGATGTTCTGGAGCCTGGTAAGCTCTATCGATAACTGCATTCCAAGTTCAATCAATGATATGAGATCAGTATTAGAAAATGTAAACAAAGAGTGAGAATAAGTAAGGAAAGAGTTGCGTAGAATTTTGTTTATGGCTTCTATAATATAATCAACTAAGATTACTAGAGCTTTTTGAAAAATATCTATCTATATTATCTTTTGTATATTTTTTAAAAAGCTCTTAATTATCAAAATAGTAAAAAACAAAAAAAAAAAAGGTTTGGAATATCAGTTATTTTTAAATTAAATTAAGATATAAGATAAAACTGATTATTTGATATGGTATGTTGAACTTCCGTTCCACAGTTGCACAACTTTTATCATAAATTTGTGTCATATTCATATAAGTGTTCATTTTACCTGCATACATGTTATGTTATAAATAACTCTTCCTATAAGCTTGAGCTTGAGTTTGATTACTGACCATAGTTGCTACTGCATTATCACCAAATCAGCTGTTCTTGCACAGAAAACCAACAGATGTTTGCTTGGGACTATCACAGCAGACCCTATTTTTACGGCCTCGTTTGATATTTTAGAAATAGCTATTCGTTCTCAGGTACCTTATTTTATTTCAAGGATCATTAATATGGATGGATGGTTAAAATGGATGGATGGTTCAAATGCATGGATGGTTAAAATACGCCTAAATAGTGTTTTAATTTAAATATAGCCAACTGTTCATTTTTCCTTCTCTTCCCCTAGTCAAAACAAACGTGGTAATACAACGTGCACAATAAGCATGTTCAGGCACAGATTTAGTTCCGGAATTAACTATTTGCCTTCCCTATAGGTAATGGGGGGTAATGGGGGGCCTCTAGTATCCTTACGAGGAAAGGCCTAGGTCTAGGAGGTTTTCGGTAACATTCTCGACTCCCTGGGGCAAAGTGTATCTATTGTACTTGCCACACAAGATACATACTCAACTCATGCAATGGCGATCATAGAAAAGCTTTCACTGAGGAAATGTCAATAGAATACTAAATTGAAAAGCAGGCCAAGTTCCAGTTGGAATGTAGAGCCATTGAAGAAGAAGATATAGCGTATGTTAAGCAAGATTGTTAATACTATGTTCCAGTGATTTGGAATAACAACCGATGATGGAAAGGTGGTGTGACTCCAATTGATGCTGAATTTTCTTCTACCATAAACAACTGATCCGAAGATCGATTATCGAGAAGTCCGTCCGTAGAGACAATTTAGATGAATAGGCAGGCAACGGCGAGATAACATCTTGAGCATATTTATTAGGCGGTATCTCAAGTTGGAATGCCTTTTATTATTATCATTCAATATTCCTAACCAAAGTTACAAGAAAATGAAATTACCCATTTCTTGAATTAAGACCTATATTAATTATATACTTTGCCAGGCCCAAGCAAAGCTTCTCAAATCGAAACACGAACGGCTTAGATACGAGGTTTTTATGGAATAATATATTAGATACTGAATGCAAGTATTTAAACCCACCACTAATAAATTCCAATAAATTTTAGCTTTGAAACTTCTTATATCGACAAGTTGCTGTAAGCACTGTCTATTTTATGCCACACAAATTCAGGCATCTGAATAAATATCAAAATATTATTTTTTTTTGGTGGAGTTACGAAATTTCAAAAGAATAACTCATTATAATTACTTTCCTATGGTACTTGGTGCTAAACATCTTCTTCTTCAATTACTCTACATTTCAAATGGAACTTAGCCTGCTTTTCAATAAATTCTATTAGCATTTCCTCAGTAATTAATTGAAAGCTTTTCAATACCCGCCATTGCATAAATATGTATCTTGTGTTGCCACAATAAATTTATTTTGCCCTAAGTGTCAAGAATGTTTCCATCCCGAAAACATCCTAGAACATAGATTATACGTTTAATTGGCAATTATGTCTCTAAATATCATTGCTGTAATATGTTAGCTTTCAGTGCAGTACATAAAAATAACGTATTGATGACAACATTTTCACGCCATAAAATGAGAGAAGTTGTCAAAGTGGAAAGTTCAATCCCGGTGAACATGAACTGCACGATCTTAAGTTTAAAATAAAGTGCATTAATATACAAAGGTTAAAACTACACTTGCGCAGGTTACTTACAGGCGCCACTCAAGGAAACGACCTCGAACTACTTCGTGTGATGGCGACGACGATGTTGACAGCATTCACGACCACAAACTATACGAATAGTGGGGCCGCGCGGGTTCAACCTGCGGAGTGGTCAGCGGAGTCAGCAGAATGAAGACTATGTGCGGACGACCATTGCGAATGTTTAGCATAATTTTTTATTTGCATTCGAGGGTCCATGCCCAGCCTCAGGCACAGGCAATTATTGGACCTTCGTCGACATCGGGGAAAACGAACAAACAAAAGCTCTACGGCGGCGGGAAAGCCAGTTGGTCGGGTTGCATGTTGCGATTTATTTATTTCGTAGCTAATGGATCAGGTAACGGGTGCTTAATTACGCGACGGTGGCATGGCGCCTGCAAGAGACTGCGTTTCTGTGCTTTGGTTTTTGGCTGGTTCCGTGTGGTTTCCTTGGGGGGTCATGTGGCGTTCTGGAGTAATTAGCCATAGCCAACAGCGAGGAATGAGAGCATTTGTCTTTGATTACTGGGCGGTACAGTTTGTTTGTTTGTTTGTTTTGGGGATGGAATACAAATTAAAGTGGCGTGGTTTAGCAAAGATTGTATTTATCAAGTTTTAATCGAAATTTTAGGTAATTACTTAACGGATTTTTACAATATCTTGGCTTGTGATAGTCTCATGAACAAATTTTCAAATTCGGTTTTAACATATTTTGCCTTCATCGTGCAATAAATATACGTAAAAGCTTCAAAAATCTCTTCAAAAACAAGCTGATTTTACTACCAATCTTCATGTATATATAAATGTTAGAGAAAACCGCAACTCTTCCGAATCGAAGCGGTAGGATTAAACAACCCGTGAAAGAAAAGTAGTTCATTAAGATCACAATCTCGGTGGCATGTGACTGATGTGCGATTAAGCTGCACAGCCCTCCAAACCCGATTAGGATCTTCAATCATCACTCGCCAGATCGGAGATGCCAAAAACTTCGTCCATCGGCTGATTTTCTTTCTGCAGATAGTGCTACACTCAATCAACCAATTATCATTCCAACGTGTTCTCGTGCCGAGATTTCCGAGGGCAGAGTCGGTCCACATCCTTCGCAGTACCCGTGCATGAAATTTCATCCACACTCCTCCGATTGCCTTATGAATGATTCGCTTTATTTCTGCATTCGGTTCAAGCACTAAACAACATCATCTATGTTGGTGCGGTGTGGTGGCGGCATGCGATCGGTATCTCATGTGGACGACTCCCCATCGCGCGCTTTCGATGTTTTTCGAGATCGGATTGCGATAAGATCTGCGGTTGTGAGAGAGTGTTTAGATGAATCTAACGTTCCAGCTGGAGTGATTCCCATTCCGATCTTCCGAGATTCCTTGAATAGACCTAATGGACGGTGACGGTGGAAGCGGAGGGATCGAGGAGCACGACTTTTTTGTGTTGAGTGTTTGAGCGGTCGGAGTTGTAGGATGTTGAGTTTTCGGTAGCTCAATTCAGTCACTAGGTTGAGAAATCTATCCAAGGGCGGCAGCTTTTAAGGGCCCAGAAGCACTTACGGGAGCCATTCACCAGGTTACACCTTTCTATTGCAGACAAGCAGTAGCAATTTTTACGATCCATTACGATCACCCGTATTTTAAAGTGACGTATGTTGGTGAAAGAACGGCGTCATAGTACAATGTCTCGATTTTTGGTGATTTATTATTGATGGGTAATTAAAACCTATTGTAATGCCATCTGGGCGGTCTGCGTAGTTTTAAGAGATCTGTAATTTTTTAGAAACTAATGCAATAACGAATGAATTACCAGGATTCATGCCATTCGATTTATGTTCTTCGCTCGCACTTAACTGAGCAGTTTTAAAAGATATACATAATTTGTTATCGGTACAATTTTGATAAAAAAATATTAGAAGGTATATTAAATATTTGACTTTCTCTTTCCAGGTTAGATGTAAGGACGTGTCCGCTGGACTCATAGAAAACACAAAATGCCGGTATAGAATGGAGAAGACAAACTCTACTATACTTTGGCTCATCATTGTGAAATCAAGGGGGGTCCCGCAGCGTAGTTGGCTACACGTTCGCCTCATAAGCGAATGGTCATGGGTTCGATTCCCAGCCCCTCCACCCTCCACCCTTGCCAGTCGCCAGAAGCGCAGTCCGTACGGTGGCGTTTTGGGGAACGCGCCTCACCGACACGGCTGCCTAATGACGACTGACAAATCTGTTCTTCTCGGAGGCATTTCTCCAACGTACTTTGATTGATGGCAATCGAACAAAGCAACGACCACTGGATTCACCACATGGACAAATGAACACAATGGACTCACGATGATATGGACTGGCAACGACAACAATAACGAATTATGGACATCTAAAAATAGATTCTGTGTGGACTCTGTATAGCAGAGTACCACAGTAGATCACGGCACAGTAGCGATTAAGAACACAGAGTGCCTACCAAATAAATACACGAATAAAAAAAAATTGTGAAATCAAAAGAAAGTATTTCGTCTGATTTGTCCCTTTCTAAGGAACAGCGACGATAATCCAGCTCCGTCCACTGACCCTATCTCCGAGTCCAGGCATCACCCAAACCTGACCAACAAAGATGTTCCAGCCTACAGCAGCACCCCTCCGGACATAACCGGAGACACAGTTCAAACCTCCAATCTGGTAAAACTGTACTGTACGTCTTACACATCGCCCTTTCCTTCTACTGGCTCACATCAAGGAAGTCTCCCAACTTCCTATTCGACTCCCACGCTTCAACTGGAGGCCAAACTCTGCCTCCAGTGGAATATTGACGGGATTTGGAACAATTTACCCAACATGGAGCTATTTATACACTAAAGTGCCCCCTGTATCATTGCTCTTCAAGGAGTTAATCCCTCCACGTATATTTACAATGCGGCTCGCCACCGGGAATCACACAAAGGGTATGTGACATTATAAGGGACTTGAACGCTCATCACCCAGGCTGGGGAAATCTTCGGACAGATCTCCGAGGTACCGGTCTGCTAGAAACATTCGAAACGGCAGACCTGGTCCCTCTCAATAATGACTCACCTATCTTTTTCAACCGTCATTCGGCCACTATCAGTCGGTACTTCTGCCAGCTCTCAAGTGGGAAATGTCTTCCGATTTATTCGAGATTAGTTCCCAATTTAGGTCACCGTCCACGCATCTCCTGCGAACATCTCCCGGCGGTCACGATGTCGCTACGATACCGTCGACTGGGAGGCATATGACCACCACCTTCGACGCGCGCTAGTGCAAAACCATAACGTCAACACTACCCGACTTCACCCAAACCATCTCAGATGCCGCCGGTGCGAGGAAGAGTCGTTTGGCCGAAACGTATTCGGCTGAAAGCCTTTTGGCCGAATGTCACTAGGCCGAAATCCATCTGGCCGAAAGTCATTTGGCCGAAAGGGTCATTAGGCAAAAAGAGTCATTTGGCCGAAAGGTTCGTATGGCCGAAAAAGTCTTTCGACCGAAAGTGTCATTTGGCCGAAAGGATAATTTAACCGAAAAGGTCGTTTGGCCGAATGGGTAATTTGGAATGAGAAGTGAGACGTCTCACTTGTCACTCCTCATTAATCACTTCTCACTGTCAAAAGTGAGAAGCGCGAAGTGAGTAGTGAGATGTTTCTCTACTTACTTCGTGCTTTTTTTTCACAGTAAGAAGTGAGAAATGAGGTGTGAGAAGTGAGAAGTCTCTGTTCTCACTCCTTATTCCTCACTTCTCGCTGTTAAAAGTGAGCAGCGCTAAGTGAGTAGTGAGACGTCTCACAACTCACTTCGCGCACTTCATTTTTGACGTAGGACTTACGTCTTTCTTTACTATACTGGGTGTCATTTAGATTTTTAGGAATCGAGAGCGTTACGCTGGAAGGGAAGATTTTGAACGCTACTAGCGCCTTTATCTTTCGATGGATTTTTAAGATTCATATATCAATCGACTCGGACACTCTCCACCATTTTGTCTATTTCATCGAAACTTAAGATTATTAACGATAAGCTATTGGAAATTTCAATTCTTGTCTAAGCCAGTAAAAATTTCATATGTAACCAATCCCGTGCATTCCTAACACGGACATCAGAATTCGGTATATCACGGGCCTTCGGGTCTACCGGAAGATTTTCTTTGTGTATAAAAGAAGCAGTACCTGCCGTGTGCGAGTCATTACAATTTGTGACAGCAGCGCGTACTGACGTGCTTTTTGGTCGCGCATTTTTCGTTTCGTTCGTTCGTTCGCTTTTTACCTACACAGCGACAGCATGCAGTCACCAGCGGTAAAACTGCCGGTGGGTCTGCGAATATGCATGAAAGAAGTGGGAGCATTTTTTTGTCATTCTGGTATCGGTTGCGATGGATGTAATCGCCCATAGCATCGCTCGGAGTTAACGACTAAAGGCCGATTATGGCTGAGGCAGTGAGGCAGCGGTGGTGGATGAAGAAGAATAAAATTAGAGAGATTTGGTCTGCTCATCCAGGTGATTGGTTCCATAATCCACATGATCCCTGGATGGGTACGAGTCATATCATATGACTGACCATATGTTAAGTTGTTTTTTTTTTTTCTTCCTAAATAATGGAGGGGGAATCTGCTCAACAGACATCCTGGGTTGACCAGGAAGTGCTGGGTTAGGGGCCACCTCCAATGAGGGAGGCAGGGCTGCATCCCCGACCAGCTAAACCGTTTCCATTGCCGCCAAGCCCATCGTCCCTTCGGTACAACCAGAAAGTAATGCTTCAAAGGGGGGCCAGTGCATGACGCACCCTCGAGGTTAGCTGCGTGTCCTTGCAGCATCGAACATCGTGACTCGCTTTTTTAGAAGAACACCATGGTATCGTGCCAGCGCATTGCCGGCTTTCCAGGTGGCCTTACCACGCCCTATATCCTCGGAAGGTGGGCAGGGTCGACTTCGCGCCTGCTTCCCTCTGCACGACTGGTATCAAGAATGATGATGCCGCGTGCACCCCAAATTGACCTTTCTGCGATAGGGCCTATTCGCCAGCACACAGAGGGACTTGCCGACGCGAGGCCTACGCCTGCCCCAGCCTTGACGAGGACCCCTTTCCGTCCTCGGGCTCGGAACCCGCCCGGTTGACCGACGCCGCGAAAGCGACGATACCATGTTGTTCTTCGCGCGGCCACTTTTTCGATAAAAGGATCGAGTTCGACCACAGAGCATGACCACCGGTATGACCCATGAAGCCGACTCCGATCCCTTGGACCACCTCTTATTTGCGCCTGAACTAGCCATCCTTGAGTCCACGCGCCACCTTCTGTGTAGCTCCGAGACGATTTGGGCGATAGCCGATAAAACGGCGTTCCAGCCAACTTCGTCTTTACACATCCTCCGAACTAGGTTGTCCGGGGTAGTGTCCAGACCACATGTGGCAAGCATGTGGTCACGCATTGCGCGAAAACGTGAGCACACGAACAACACGTGTTCCGCCGTTTCCTCTAAACCTGCGCACACCAAACACTCGGGCGAAGCCGAGCAAGCCAGCTGCTTTACCTGCACTTTGATTTTGCAGCACGCTTAAACGCCGGGCACATCGAGCCCCCATTAGGGTGCTTGCTGTTCACAGCTTTGCTGGAACAAATCAAACAATTGGGAGGGTTCGTGCAGCATTGTGCCTTATGTCCCTCCAATCCGCAGCGTCGGCAGAGATTGCTTCTGTCAGGGCCTTTGCAGTCCCATTGCTTGTGCCCCGGTTCCAGGCACTTGAAGCAAACTTCGGGTTGCTCGTATATGCGCACAGGGCATACCGACCATCCCACCTTGACGCTCCCTAACTTGACTACCTTGGAGGCGTCCGCTGCAGATAGCCGAACCAATGCTACCTGCGTCCCTGCCGGACCTTTCCGTAGCCGAACGGCTGCGGTGGGCGTCTCCACTTCACACTGTCGCCGCAGTGCCGTGACGAGCTCTTCGACTTCAGTGATCTCGTCCAGGTCTTTAACCCTTAGATTCACCTCCATCGTGAGTGCTCTCACCTTGACTGTCTCGCCTAGGACCTCCTCCGCCAACTTCTTGTAGGCGGCGCCCTTTTGCGAGACGCCCCGCTTCAGCTCGAGTATCATCTCGCCCATCCGGGTACGTCTTATTCGACGTACGTCGGCGCCGAGTTCACCGAGCTTGACGTCACTCCTCATCGCCTTCAAAACATCCGAGTACTTAGCCTCGTCCGCCGTGATGACTAGGGCATCGCCCCTGGAGCGATTGGCGCCTACCCTAGACTTCTTGCTACCCTCATTCGCCTGGGCCTTCTGCCCTTGACGTCTTCGGTTTCCTCTTGTTCTTGACCAGGGTCCAGGAGGCGTCATTCCCTCTATTTCCCTGGTCTGGTGCGGCTGAGAACTTTCAGCCTGCCGTAACCCCTTACCACCGTCTTGTTTGAGTGGACGGACCTTTCCAGGTCCTTCCTCCCCGGTTTTGGAGGTACCTGACCGGGGTTCAGCTTCCCAGCCCCACTACCCTTGTTCGGGGTAGTAACCTCCGCGTTTTGGAGCGGCCCCAGGGAGCTCATCCTGGAGACTGTCTCCCTGTTTTTGTGTCTGCTCCGTTGGAGTAGTCACCCCGACGTACCCGAAAATACTTGAGCCTCAGTCTGGGTAGACTTTGGCACCACCGTCTTAGCTGGCACGCCTTCGGTCGACTCGACCTTGCCCGAGTCCGCGAATCCTTGGGCCTCAGTCTGGGTAGACCTCGACTCCACCGATTTCACGGGTTTACACTTGGCCGTCCCGACCGCCCTCTCCAGCTTGACGTCCAACATCGACTTTCGAAGTTTCTGCAAGCTCCTCTTGAGGTCCTTGCTGATATTATGCTTCGATGACGCAAAGTCGATGATGGCGTCCAGCTGTTCCGTCGCCACCTCGAAGGCCGAAAGCCCATCGCGTTTGCGGTTCATCGCCTTCACAAGCCATGGGCCGTCAATAACCCCTTCCGGCGTTTTTATAGCCGAGAGGAAGGTTGAGTGACCCACGCTGGCGCTGCGCACTGAGCTGCCGACTATTGCCTCTGGCCTCCTAGGCGGAGACCTGAACAACCCACCTCTTGCGAAGGGGTTGTCGCCTACACTACTACCACTAATTGAAGAATTGACTTGGTTTTCCATTTTGGTCCCACGAGTTGCTCGGGAAAAGAGGTCCACCACGCCAGAGCCCAGCATAACGCGGTAAGGGACAATTACTGTGGAGGGTGCCCAGGTACCCCACAGGCTCCGTTAAAGGCCTAGCTTATTATTTCACCCCCCTGGCCATGCATCCCCTCGGCACGGGTCGCTTGACGCCTTGGGATTAGGGGTTAGGGACGATGGTCCCGGTCTAACTCGCAGTGGCCATGGGGAGGGATCGTCAAGCCCTTGGACAAAGTCCCTGCTGCCCCCTCATATGTTAAGTTGTGCTTGGTACTAAACGGCACATACATTAAAACATGGTTATACTATAACAGTTCTGATTCCCCAGCAAAAAAATCAACTACACTGATGAAAATAAAAATTTGATTAAAATAATTACTTTCATTTATTTGCAGAAGACATTAGCAATTAAAGATACACAATCAGCAATAGTGTTAATATCCATTTTAGATTAGAAAATTTCGCTGTATTACATGTAAATGTTTTAAAAAAGTCCGCAAAAAGTAATTTCAAGAAGAATATTTAAATAAACTATCTTATTATTTGTTTTTCATTTTCTGAGAAATTATATTATTAAACTTGACGTAGACTCGGAGTTTGAAATCAAAACATAAAATAATTTTTCGTTGATGGATTAGCAGTACATACCTCCTCTATTTTATTAGGGTTACTGCTCCTTGACTTGTTTCTTATTGTTGTGATTTTTTCATCAGTAAGCACGCATGTTAGCAAATAGAAGCAACGAAATTGGTGCTGCATTTCTTTGTTTGGAAAACGAGACAGTTCCCCTAAAATAGCACATTTTACCCAAGTCTAAAAATTTTATAAATCTAGATTTTTAAACTTCAAGTACTATCATCAATAAGAAATCTATAAATGCCCTACATTTGCTTAAGTAAATAAGGGCTTAATAGTTAGAATCAAAGCAATTCTAATTGTATATTTAATTATTAGTTTTATTTCCAGAAGTTTTGAATAAACAAATTGCTAATACTTGTACACAGCATGGAAATTGTCATTTCCAATATCAATACTGTAATCAAACTCCAAAGTTAGAAGTTAAATGTAAATACGTTACGTTTATACAAGTCCTACGTCTACTCGCGGTTATGTTGAAAACATTACCCATTGCTCGTTTTTTTACAGCAAGAAGTGATAAATGAGGAGTGAGAAGTGCGACGTCTCTCTTCTTACTCATGATTTCTCACTTTTCAAATGACCTATTCGGCCTAATGTCTTTTTCGGCCAAATGACCCTTTCGGCTTAATGACTCTTTCGCCCAAATGACCCCTTCGGCCAAATGACCCTTTCGACCAAATGACTCTTTCTGCCTAATGTTCCTTTCGGCCAAATGACACTTTCGGCCGAATGACCCTTTCGGCCAAACGGGGAAGGGTCGTTTGGCCGAAACCTATTCGGTTGAAATATATTGAGCCGATTGCCACTAGGCCGAACAAACCATTAGGCCGAAATTCATCTGACCGAAAGTCATTTGGCCGAAAGGGCCATTTGGTCGAAAGGGTCATTTGGTCGAAAGGGTCATTAGGCCGAAAGGGTCATTTGGCCGAAAAGGTCGTTTTGCCGAAAGGGTCATTAGGTCGGAAGGGTCATTTAGCCGAAAGGGTTTTTTTAGGTGAAACAGTTGTTTGGCCGAATGGGTCATTTGGCCGAAAGGGTCGTTTGGCCGAATGGGTCATTTGGCCGAAAGGGTCGTTTGACCGAATGGTTCATTTGGCCGGAAGGGTCATATGGCTGAAAGGGTCATTCAGCCGAAAAGGTCATTTGGGCGAATGAGTCATTGGACCGAAATGGTCGTTTGCCCGAAAGGGTAATTTTGCCGAAAGGGTCATTCGGCCGGAAGGGTCGTTTAGCCAAGAGTCATTTGGCCGAAAGAGTCGTTAGGCCGAAAAGGTCGTTTGGCTGAAAGGGTCGTTTGGCTGAGAGGGTCATTTGGCCGAATAGGTTATTTGAAAAGTGAGAAATTAGGAATAAGAAGTGAGACGTGTTTCTCCTCATTCCTCACTTCTCACTGTCAAAAGTGAGAAGCGCGAAGTGAGTAGTGAGACGTTTCTCTACTTACTACGCGCTCCTCTTGTTTTACAGTGAGAAGTGAGACGCCTCAGTTTTCACTCCTCATTTCTCACTTTTCAAATGACCTGTTCGGCCAAATGACCTATTCGGCCTAATGTCTTTTTCGGCCAAAGGGGAAGGGTCGTTTGGCCAAAACCTATTCGGCCAAAAGCCATTTGGCCGATTGCCACTAGGCCGAACAAACCATTAAGCCGAAATCCATCTGGCCGAAAGTCATTTGGCCGAAAGGGTCATTAGGCCGAAAGGGTCATTTGACCGAAAAGGTCGTTTGACCGAAAAGATCATGGGTCATTTGGCCGAAAGGGTCGTTTGGCCGAATGGGTAATTTGGCCGAAACGATCGTTTGGCTAAATGGGTAATTTGACCGAAATGGTCATATGGCTGAAAGGGTCATTTGACTGAAAGGATCATATGGCTGAAAAGATCATTTTGCCGAAAGGGTCCTTTAGCTGAAAAGGTCTTTTGGCCGAATGGGTCATTTGGCGGAAAGGGTCGTTTGCCCGAACGGGTCATTTCGCCGAAAGAGTCATTCGGCTGAAAGTGTCATTAGGCAGAAAGGTTCCTTGGGCCGAAAGGGTCATTTGGCCGAAAGGGTCATTTAGCCGAAAAGGTCGTTTGGCCGAAATTGTCATTTGGCCGATAAGGTCATTAGACCAAGAGGATCATTTGGCCGAAAGGGTTATTTGGCCAAAAGGGTTGTTTGGCCGAAAGGGTCATTTGGCCGAAAGGGACATTTGGCCGAAAGGGTCGTTTGGTCGAAAGGGTTGTTTGGCCGAGAGGGTTGTTTGGCCGGAAGGGTCGTTTGGCCGAAAGGGTCTCCGTACACTCTGGAGGCTTCCCGCTGGTCATCCAGACAAGGTAAGCGCATTATACTTGTACAAAGATAAACGTTATGAATCCAGGTCAGTTGTGGGCTTCGTGGCTGTGCGGTTAGCGTAGTCAATCGTCTTAACGCATGTGCTGTGGAGTGTGGGTTCGATTCCCGCCCCGGTAAGGAGAAAACTTTTCGTAAAGTGGAAAGTTCTCCACTGGTCCACTGGGTGTTGTGTAAAAATGTCCTTGTCCGTTGTCTCATGCTAGATGTTAAGTGTTCACTCTGTGCGACCTCTGGTCGAAGACGGTGATTCTGTCTGTATTCAAGTGACCAAGTGGAAACAATGGGAAAACTCCTTCGACTATGCTAACCCGTCTCAATCCGCCGTTGAACTATGGGGAAAAGTGAATGCGCTCAGTGGCAAGCGCAGATTCTCTCCCATTCACCTCGATGCTCAAGATCGTACCTTCTCCGATCCCTCTTAGGTGGCCAACGCACTCGGGGAATACTTCGCAAACTTAGTTTCGGTAAGCGAATACCCACCTGGCTGAGCTCCAGAGGACCATCGTCGCCAAATCCTCATCACTGGCAAACTAAGAGTAGCGGAAAGTCGCTAGGTCCGGATAAGACAGGGTACCCCATGCCAAAGAACCTGCCTTCCCCCTACTGTTCCTCTATTTGGTCAACCAGGCTTGGTTTGCCCAAAATCTTCCCTGAGTTAATTCTTAGCTACTACAAAATGTGATAAAGTTGAGCCGAACGGCCCAAGTAATATTCAAACAGCTCTTTGGTTTTCGATGTTATTTATTGCGTTTTTAATGCGGTTTTAATGTTAAATCCAACCAGTAGAGAGCACAGTTAACTGACGAAAGAAATCCGCTCCAACTAGCGATATTCGCCTTCTCTACGATACCCAACGACGATTAAAGAAGGTGAGTTTGAGGATGCCAGTAAAAAACTCAAGCACTTCGAGCAACATCTCCAATTGAGCCGCTAAGTAAGCGACGCATTACCCGCGTCAACTCCGTCCCCATCGAACCCTATGGGAGATTGAAGCAGCCATCTGAAGCATCAAATTCAACAGGTCTCCCGGGGTCAAATGCATATCACCAAAGATGCTCAAAGCCGACCCCATGCTATTAGAGATGTCGCAAATTAATCGATTACTTCGATTAATCGATTCATCGTTGTGATAATCGATTAATTTTGAATCGATTATTACCCAACGATTAATCGATTCAATAATCGAGAGGAATCGTGAGTAATCGATTAGTTACTAATCGATTAATCAGAATTTTACGACATCATAAGAATGTCGAAAATTAATTGATTATTTCGATTAATCGATTCATCATTGTGATAATCGATTAATTTTGAATCGATTACTATACAATGATTAATCGATTCAATAATCGACAAGAATCAAGAGTAATCGATTAGTAACTAATCGATTAATCGGGATTTTACGACATCTCTACATGCTATCTGCATATTTGTTTTATCAACTATTATGCAATACTAGCAGACCCGGTGAACTTCGTTTCGCCTAACATTGATTTATTCTCTAATTAGTTATCTAGTTATGCAGTAATTTCAGTTTCGTTTGTATGGGTGCCCCCTTTTCCAAAGCGGGGAGGAATCTCGAGCCATCTTAAGAACCCGGCCCCCAAAACCTCTGTATACAAATTTTCACACCGATCGGTTCAGTAGTTTTCGAGTCTATAAGGTTCAGACAGACAGAAATTCATTTTTATGTAGAACACCGCGACTTTTCCGACAAACTGTATGCATGGCGTTTTAGTAAAGGTTCCAAATACACAGGATATGACTGGGTGCAACAAATAGCGGAGCTATATGGCCGAATAGATCATTTATGACCCATTCGGCCAAATGACCTATTCGGCTTAATAACCTTTTTCGACCAAATGACCTATTTGGCCAATTAACCTTTTCGACCAAATGTCCCATTCGGCTAAATGACCTATTCGGTCTAATGGTCTTTTCGGCCTAACGGTTTGTTCCTTCAAATCTGTTCGGCCAAACGGTATTTTCGGCCAAACAACTTTCACGCTAATTTTCACCTACGCAGTAACTGAGTAAAATTGTATTGCCCTCTCTTTTCTTCCCACGGAAATTTTATTTAATTTCCGTCAAAATTAGGAAAACTCATAGTTTTTTCGGCCAAACGGCCCTTTCCCGCGAATAACAATGTATCAAACTGTGGGCTACTCTTGCAGCCCACATCGTTGGAGTTAACACGAAGAGCGTAAAGTTGGAAGGGACTTTACGCAATTCGGAGCTGGTATTCGGCAGAACATCGCACAGAGGCAGACCCTGGTGGCTCGTGGCGACGAAACCTCAACAAGGATACAAAGAATGTCGAAAGGAATCTGACCTAAGCCCAGGGCAGCCGCCTAGAATAGAGATCTTTTACGATGGCCTTTTGTACCACCCCTAGATGGTCCCGGACACATGAGTGAGTGAGAATGATCACTTAAGAAAATCCTGCGTACTTTGGACTCTGAAATTGCAATAGAATAGAGATCGTCATCGTACTATGCTGGCAAACTACAAAACGCTCATTAGACTTATCTTCTACAGATACGCGACTTAGACAATTCATAAAACTTATTCTTAAACAATCATACATTTGCACCTTATTTCATTAATAACTACTCGAAAAAGGTTACGAATGGTATTGTCCTTAATTAGGAACGTTACTCGCAGTGCACAAACGTAGTACATATCATCTATTGATTTAAGCTGCAAATGTTGAAAGCAATATTAGAATAGGACATTGAATAAACTGAAAAAGTAAAATAAACTGATTATTATGAACGCTTATTCCGTCTGATTGGAGAAATTCTCAAGATAATTTAGTGCAACACAACAAATTTAGTGTATTCTACAATATCCAACATAAGTTTGCCCTCATATTCGCTCACGCCAGTGGATGAAACGGTTATGATTTCCAGGTACATGACCGACCACATACAAAACCGATCCAGGGGGCAAGGATGGACACAATTCCGAACTTATGGATACTCCTCTAAATCAATCGTACTCGAACAACGGTAATCAAATCGAACTCCATTATCGTAAAATACATCAACAGCGACAATGGTTGGGCAGAAGAAGTACCCGACATCACTCAAGCTTCAGGTATCGAAATTTGTTACCGGGTGATATTTCGTAGGATTTTCTTTGCAGTGCCCTCGGCTTCGAATTCCACGGCTTCTGGCAACGGTTAACGAGCGAGGCAGAAAAGGGAATCGATTTAATTAATTGTTCTTTTTTGGCTTTAACTTCCGATGCTGAATTTACGAACATTCTTTCGGTTTGTCGCCACATTTTATTGAACCGACCGAAATTCGCGAAATGCCCTGCTCGATCGGAACCGAAGAAATGTATTGCCTTTAATGCCGAATTTTATGCTTGACGTAAATTTCGAATTTACGCCCGTTCGTAAATAATTGAACAACCTGAGGTATTCGATGCCTGTGTCTCTTATGCTTTGGACCAGCAGTTCACGCATTCGCTTATGCTATTCGCACAGCTCCACCCGGTTCGGGCAAGCACCCCATATGGAATCATAAAAATTCATACATTCTTGAGGACGTCGAAGACTAATCCAATCAATCATCTGGCGGGGTTGGCACCCAACCAGCAGCAGTGTGAGCTTTGGGAAAATCTTCGGAGCAACTTCAATGGAAAGCAAATTTACATCATCAACTCTGCGAGAAATCCATCGGCAAGGTTTAACCAACCGAGCAAAATTCTGCGATTTCATAATGCACTTACCGATGGGCTTATCGATGAGACATAAATATTCATTTATGCGCAATCCACATCGCTTCCACCACTTTCTGGCCTGAGAATGCTGTGGCTCCCGGTACTTGAAACAAGGGATGCAGGCAGTCGCACAGTGGCAGGCCTGCAAACAAAATTTATTTTTGCATTAACAGAAACAACAAATTTAATTTCATGAGATTCATCTTCATGCTTAGAAAGCGGAATATAAGCAGTATCAACGATCGACTATACAGTTACAAGTTGGAAATTGCTTCGTATATCCGAGCTTCAATAATATCTCACAATTTGGCGAATCTTCATGATAGCAAGTATTCCTAGCGAAATTTGTGATGGATTTCACGAGAAAATTTCTGGATTAGCTCCTAATGGAATTTCTGGACTGCGGAAGAATTATGAATCGAATTGCAAAGCAATTTATGGACAATCTTCTGGTGCAATTTATAATGAATCTTCTGGAAGAATGCCTGGAAGAAGCTTTGGGTGAATTCCGGGAGCAATATCCGAAGGAATTCCTGAAGGAACATCGGAAGGAATTCTTGGAGAAAATTCCGGAAGAACCCATGGAGGGACCTCCATTGGAAGAACTCCTGGAGGAACCTCCAGAGCAAGAACTCCAGGAGAAACTTCCGGAGAAATTCCTGTATGATCCTCCGAAAGAATTCTCGGATGAACCTCCGGAGGAATAACCACTAGAGTGAATTAGCTAAGATGTTAAATGTACTATACTGGCTAGATGAATACAAAGTTTATTCGCTCATCTAGAGCTGGGAGTTATTGGGGTACGCGATAATCGTCCGACTCCGCGCCACCATAAGTTCTCACCACACCTTGAAAAGATCAAAGTCATGTCCGGCTGTAATATATTCATCAGAGCTTAGTTCGCTTTTCTGTGGTCCAACTCTCGAACACTTGGTTTATTGATTCATGACAAGAGAAAATAACTCGCAGTTTTTTTCACCACCCAGCCACTGTGGTGCGCAACGCTTTTGTCCGTTTAATAAATTATTGGCATGAACTCGACTCAATCGCCCAGGTCTGACCAGTCGACAACCGGCAGACCTCGAATGAACTCCCTTCGCAGAAACCGCTGATAAGGCGCTGATTTAATCTACCGAAGAGGTAGCACCAGCGAGAAGAGTTGCAAAAAGCGAGTCCCGCAAGTTCAACCGCCGATCACATCGGGCAACGACGACGACAACGACATCATAACTGTTGATACTTTTTCCGCCGCCGCAAAACTCTGACGTCTGACCTGCCATATCGGTGCGGATCACTGACGATGGGTCGTTCGGAATTGGTTGGAGTCTATCTCCCGTTTGGCCAAACAAACCGAGCGAACCAAACGGTAGCTAGCCAGTTGTCTGGGTAATAAAAGCTGTCAATGCAATCGTTGTTGCAGATACTTTATGCGCCCAGTCGACGAAGTCGATGTTGCGAGATAAAGTAAGCTCTATGCTTGCCATATGCTCGCAGTTTTTCTTTTGCTGATTATTGCGCGGTCATGTTTTGCATTTTGCATGAATAAAATCTTGTGAAGATGCTGCTCACTGGTTCAAAGACACAACGCGAACGTTGGTGGCCAATCATGCTGAACAATTCCGAAACAGCGGTAAACCGACGCTTCGGACCGGGAAATTGCTTTCGACGAGAAAACAGCAAGTTTACATTCAATAAACATTCGACGGAATATGGAAATGAGGGTGTGCTTTATTGGAGACAGATTGTCTTTCTATGCTTATTGTTGCGAGTATCATGCATGGTAAATTGACGAACAAACAGATCTTCGGAATGGCAAAGTATATTCTATGACTTTTTCGACGGTCTGCCAAACAGTCTTTGCAGATGAAGGAAATTAGCTGCAGAATGTGATTAAATTAGATTTTTTGCTTCTCAAAGTGCCAGGGATTTGGGTCCAATTCAACTTTTCAACCTACGCATACAAGTGTAAGATGAGTGTCAATTATTATTGGTTCATTGAGAGCTAGTATGCGGCAGCATCGTTGAAACAAACCTAAGAAGTTCTTTTGCCAAAATAATGGATAAATCGATTGAGAGAACGAGCTCACAAACGCAACCCAGCCCTACACATATCGCGTCGATAATCGCTGCAATATCTCAAACAACTTAGCCTACTGCGCCAATCGATCCCCAATCCATCAACGCAAGATTTACCGATCTACGAATCGCCTCAACTTGCCGAAGTCCGCTCAGATCGCAACCGACGGACTGCGGACAATAGCCGCCAAGTAGATCGATCTTGTTTTGCATGGGCTTTCCCCGCGCACGATCGCATTCATTGAACTTCGTCAAACACCGCCGCAGGCAATTCATGTCTTGTTGTGACAAATTTATGCTCATTTAATTTATACCTGCATTGATGTATCAATGCATAAATTTAATCCCTTCCCGCGATCTCGATTACCCTTGAATCCCCCCGCCGGCGACGTCTCTCGCATTCACTGGGATGAACTTTTGCACGTACAAAGGTGCTTTTGGTATCCAACGACCGACACCGCTGAATCGCTCCGAGGGGAGCTTAAACGATCTGGAGGAAAGGTTATTTCTACGATCGCTGTTCGGTGGAGTAACTAGCGCAGCGCAGGCAAGCATGCGGTTCAGCACAGGAAATCGTAACTAAATCATTTTCAATCTCGGATCGGATGGATGGCGACGAGAACGAGGCGACAACAAAGAGTTCGGTTCATTAGGGTATGCGATATGCATGGAGTTATACAAGAGAGCAATAAACAGTTTAGAAATTTATGTCAAAAGATGGAAAGGCAGAAATCCGAAGGAATTACATCATCAAAGGTTGCTCTTTTCGATAAAGGGATAAACTTTCATTGAGACAATAGATCAACATCTTTCAACTAATGAAAATTAATAGACATGAGCTCTATGAAACAACATGCGAAACAAAGATTTGCTATAAATAAGTGAAGAAAAAACTTTTTACATTGACATGGCTGCTTTGGAAATGTTCCAATAGGACGGGGCCAAAGGTGCTGATAAAAAGATGGCGACACAACATTGGTAGTAAAATTAACTTTCTTGTATGTACAAATCACCCGTTCTCACTAACTACGCATTACAGCGATAAAGTAATCCCCATTGGATTTCAGTATGAGTCCCTGTTGAATTCCAGAATGAATCTCTTAGAAATTTCAGAGGAAATCCCTACTGGACTCCAGAAGGAATCCTCGCCGGATTCCAGAAAGAATCACTTCAAAGTTCTAGAAGAAATCCATAAGGAATCATCGCTGAATTCAGAATGAATTACATAGAAATTGCAGAAGAAATCTGCACTAGACTCCAGAAGGAGTCTCCACTGGATTCTAGGAGGAACCCTCGCTGGATTCCGGAAGGAATCCATGATGGATACGAGAAGGAATCTCCACTGGATTTCAGTAAGAATTCCCACTGGATTTCAGAATGAACAATTTAAAAGTTCCAGAAGAAATCCATGCTGGATTCACGTTGGAATCCACGTTGGATTCATGCAAGAATTTCTTCAACATTTTAGAAGGAATCCGCACTAGATTCAAGAAGGGATTCGCACCGGATTCCAGAAGGAATCTTCATTGCATTACAAAAAGAATCCCCACTGGATTCCAACGAATCTCTGTTGGATTTTAGAAGAAATCCCCACTGCATTCCAGAAGGAATCTCCGCTGGATTCCAGAATGAATCACTTAAAAATTCAAGAAGAAATCCACACCGGATTCCGGGAGGAATTCCTACTAGACGCACATTTGGATTTCAGGATCTCCACTGGATTTTTGAAGGAATTTCCAATGGTTTCCAAAAGGAATCTTTACTAGACTTCTATTTGGATTCCAGAAGGAATCTCCATTGGATTCTAAAAAGTATTTCCACTAGATTTACAAGAAATCCACATTGGATTACAGATTGAAATCCAATGGAGATTTCTTCTGGAATCCAATGGATATGCTTTCTGGAATCTAGTGCGAATTCCTTTTGAAATTTTGAAGCGATTCTTTCTAGAGTCCAGCGAGGATTCTTTCTTTCAATTTCTGAGTGATTAATTCTGGAATCCGGCGGAGATTCCTTCGTGAATCCAGTGGAGATTCCTTCTTTAATCAAGTGATGATTTTTCTCCAATCCTATGCAGATTCCTCTTGGAATTTTGAAGGGATTCTATCTGGAATCCTGACGGGATTTTTTTCCGGAATTATAAAACTAAATAATCTTTGATATAATGACAGAAAAATCTACAAAGCATTCGAATTTGGTGAAAATATTAGGACAAACAAAAGGTTAATAGACTAAATTTCCGGAGGAATGTCCGAAGGAATTCCTAAAAAATTCGAAAGAATTCCTGGATGATATTCTAACGAAATTTTGAACTGCTTTTCCAAGAGCACCTCCACAGGAGTCATCATCGCTATTCTTATTACAGCGGTCCCTTCCGAGTGCTATTTTAGGATAGTGCCCCATCTTCCCACCGGTGGTTTCTGTTTCAGGTATAGCGATTTTGTGAACATATTGAGTTCTTACCGGGCGTTGCTAAAAGTAGTCATCTTCTTCAATGGCTCTAAATTCCAACTGGAATTTGGCTAGCTGCTCAACTTAGTATTTTCTCAGTTATTAATTGAAAGCTTTTCTTTGCCCGCCATTGCATGAGTATGTATTTTGTGTGACAACAATGCCCAAGGAGCTCAACTGAAAACATACTTGACCGAATCGGGAATAAAACCCGCCATCTCCGGAGGGAAACTCTACGCTTTTGCTCGCAAGGGTAGCTGGAGATCCGTCGTAGTAATTTCTTCTGGACTTCCTTCCTCCAGGAAATTTCTTTCGAGGATTCATACTTGCAGTCAAAAAAAAACCTCTCACCAGTTTTTATACAGGAATCTCCTGACAAAATCCTGCAGGAATGCGTCCAAAGTTTTTTTTCTATGTCCCGGAGAAAAAAAAGTGTAGCAACATACGATAGAATCTATAGAATTATCTAAAAACTAGGTTTTCAAATGAAACCATCAAAGATATTATTCTGGGAGAACTGCTAAAGGTTCTTAAAAGAACACAAAGATTGCTGGGGAACTCCCGGAGAAATCTGCCAGGAATCCTACATGAATTTCCACAACAAGCCATGTTTAAATGAACGACAGAAAAGAGAAACTTGCGGGAGAATTTCTGGAGGAATTAGTTGTAGAACATACTGAATAATTACTAAAGAAACATTCTGAGGGATTCCTGGAAGACCTCCTCCTTGGAATAACTTGCAAAATAAAAACAGTAGGATTATCTTTCGCGAAAAATTCAAGAATATTTCGGACTCTAGCAAGCGCCGGTGCGCATCGCTCCTTTTTATAGCTGATCTATTACTTTAATTACTTCTTCGCGGAGTTGAACTGGGGCACTAGATAAAAAAAATGTATATCCCTTGCTATTTAATTTCATCGAAATTGCTCTGAAGAAGAAAAACAGATTTTCAGCAAATTTTTATCAATTCCAAAGTGACGTTTCACAAAATAGCAATTCTGTATGGAAATATAGCAACCCAATATGGGGCGCTAAATTTGGAAATTCACGACAAATTTTGAGTTGAGTTCTTATTCTACATTCCCGTTTAGATACCTCCGGTGTATAAGTGGGTCCCTATAAAGAGCCCGGAAATAGCGATAGGGTCCCAGATGGGGACTCCCGTGAAGGAGCTCTAAGGAATAACTGGAAGAAATTCTTTGAGAATCTCCTGAAGTGATTGCTGAAGGCATTTCTTAAACAAATTCGAGAGAATTTCTAAACCAATTTCCAAAAGAAATTTCTGAAGGAATTCTCGTAAGCGAATTTCGGAAGATCTCCCTGATACAGTTTCTGAAGGTATTGCTCAAGAATATAAATAATTAATAATTCGTTAAGGATATTTCGAAGAAGTTCTCAACACGCAAGTATTGGAATTGTTGAAGGAACCTTGATACATTTCCAAAAAAAAAATTCTGGGTCTATCTCCAAAGTTATTTCCAAAACTTTATCGAAAGAATCCCTGCAAGGAACTCCGAAGTAATTCTTGGAAGAATGTACAGACATTTTCAGAAATTCCTTTGGAAATTTCTTAAGAAATTCTTTCGAAAAACCCTGAAAGGGATTCCGACATAATAAGGGGGGCTGAAGGAATAGGCCACCCAGAAGAAAATTCCGTAGGAATTTCTAAAAGAATTTCTAGATATTTTTTTAAGAAAGCCGATAACACTGCAAACCCGATATTTTTGGGTTTTTCCTTTAGGCATGAACTCTGATTTGCAGATTTATAACAGGGCCCTTCTTAGCCGTGCGGTAAGACGCGCGGCTACAAAGCAAGACCATGCTGAGGGTGGCTGGGTTCGATTCCCGGTGCCGGTCTAGGCAATTGTCGGATTGAAAATTGTCTCGACTTCCCTGGGCATGAAAAATATCATCGTGCCTCATGATATACGAATGCAAAAATGGTAACTTGGCTTAGAAACCTCGTAATAAGTATGGAAGTGTTTAATGCACACTAGGCTGCGAGGCGGCTCTGTCCCTGTGTGGGGATGTAAGAATTAAGAAGAAGAAGAAGAACAGTGTTTTATATCACTTCTACTTCTTCCTTGGCATTACATCCCCCACATGGACCTTGCCGCCTCGCAGCGTTCATTAAGCACTTCCACAGTTATTAACTGCGAGGTTTCTAAGCCAAGTTACCGTTTCTGCATTCGTATATTATGAGTCTAACACGATGATAATTTTAGGGAAGTCCCAGGGAAGTCGAGACAATTCCGAGAGAATGCTCAAAGGGAATTCCGAAGAAATTTCAAAAGGGATCTCCGAATTTCTAAAGTTATTCCTGGAAGAGCTGCTATAAAATATCCGGATGGATGAGCGAAAGAATTCATATAAGATTTTTTGCAAGAATTCCTGGGCACCTCCAATAAATTCTTCTTAGACTTTTCGAAGGGATTTCTTGAGAAATAATAAATACTAGTTGACCCGGCAGACGTTGTCCTGCATAGTAGGCGAGAATGTGCATTCCGAACTGCCCATGCAAAGTTCGCATAGAAATCACAATTTTAGTTATTCACGGTTTGCTCAACTTTACTCGTTATTTTCCCATCAGGAAATATTATATAAACCCGTCGGAAATTATAACGAATGTTTCTGCTGAAGAAATGAAAAAATCCATCCAGCCGTTTTCGAGTTTTGCGGATACGAACACAGACCATTTCATTTTTATATATCAGAAGATTTATTATAAAAATTTAACTTAGGTATTTATTCAAAACATTATCCAGAATTATTTAAAAAAATGTCAATTAGTAATACCTTCGGACATTCCTCCAAAAATTTAATTAGAAACTCCTCAAAACCTTCGGATATTTATTTCGAAGTTCTCTCGAGAATTTTAGTAACTCATTAATAAAATCTATTACGAATTATTTAGAAATAACTTGAAGAACTCCTCGAAAAATACCTCTTATATAGGTTCACCATTTCATAGCATAGCATATCTGACCGCACACTATCCTGGGTTGGCTATCGATAGGGACGTTAGATGCGCCAGAAAAACAGCCTGGGGCTTGGCATGTTTTTCTTTCAACGATCCCTTTGTTCAACACCTGGCCAGGTCCTTACGATCAGTGGAGATTTGGGTGATAAGTGTTGATTAGATACCTACTTAAGAAGATGCGGAGAACTTGCGCGACCTTCATAGGTATCTGGAGTTGAAGTTTGGATGGGTTATTAAGGGGTGCTTTTCTTGGCGAAAAAGCGTAAATATTATATTGGACGAAAAAATGTAAGCAATTTTCAAGAAAAATAGCCTTTTCTCTGGAGTTTCAACGGGATTGCCATAAACTGTCGGCGGCGACGGCGCACACCTATAACCACCGTGTAGTCCTTCGGGAAATCTGGAGGCTCCTAAAAATTAAAACTTCTAAATTTTATCGTTACTAACGATTCGTTAGGCACCAAGATTCCGCAGCACCATCCGTCGACTGACGAGGATTTGGTGAAGGGGTTAGGAATCGAACCCATGACCATCCGCTTATAAGGCGAACGTGTAGCCAACTACTTCGAGACCCCCCTGAACACCATTTGACATTCTAACAACGGAATTTATTTCATTTGATTTATTCAAACTAAGGCCTCTGCAGTACATAAAATTCGTCTTCTTTCAGCTCGGTCAGTATTTGCACGTCGCCAACTTTGTAGTCCACAGAAGGGACCTCAAATCGAACCACCTTGCTCTCTGCGCACCTCGCCTTCTTGTCCCCTGCGGATCCCTATCAGGAACCATTTTCACCGGGTCTGACATTTGGAGCATGAAATTGTGTATAGATCACCTTGACCACCGAGTGATTCTTTAAAAAATTAAATTATTCATACGATTCATACAAACCAATTAAACCTTCCATCCAAAACTGTAATGAGGGGAGAATGGAGGTTCAAAATCGTCAAATTTAGCGTTACGTAATTTGTGAACGAACCCATTCCGGATATTCCAGAGGACATGAGTCACAATGTCAATGCTGTACTCAGAATATATATACGAATGCTTTAAAAAAATATCGGTGCTTTGAATTGAAATTCATAAATTTGCTATTTTTATGAATGTTCTTGATTTCCGTTCCCTTAGGGTTCTTTCACAAAATTCGTAACGATGAATTTGATAATTTTGATATCCCACTCTCCCTTTTTTATGAAAGGTTTATTTTTTTGTAAGGGCAGTAACGCTTGGTCTGACTTCCTCCCTCCTCCTAAAGCAATACGTAATATGTAAACAGTCCCTTAGGAAAGCGAGAAAAGCACTATCATTACTAGGTGTCATGTACATATTGGACACGTTACGGATACACACTGATAATACATATTTCTATTTTTGTAAGGTGGGTAAAAATATTACTCCGAATAATCGAGCCATTTTCTCCGGATAATCGAGCCTCCGGATAATCGAGTCCGGCCTGTAGTATGAAAAAAAAAATATCTGCTAAAAATAACCATATACAATTGTAAAGCGCTAAGAATAGAGAATGACAACATATTACAACATGACTATATGAAGGCATGAAAATATGAAAATATTAAAATATAAAGTTATAAAATTTATTATAAAATTTATTATAATAAAAATAAATATAAAAGAATGATAACATAAACATATATTACAAAATGAAAATATACAAATTTGAAAATAAGAAAATATAAAAACATGAAAGTATAAATAAAAATATCAAAATATGACAATATGTATATATGAAAATATAAATCATGAACATATGGAAATATGTTATATAACTGAAATGTGAAATATAAGAAGTAAACATTAAAACAAGCAAAATTATGAGAATATAACACATGAAAGCATAAGAATAAGAAAGTATAAAATTTGAAAATAACTTCACACTTTCACACTATTATATTTACATGCTATAAAAATAAAAATATGAGAAAACGAAGGTATGAAAATATGAAAATATAAATGTATATGAAAAAAAATATATAATAAATATATGAAAATAAATGTCGTTGCAGAAGCAAACCCGCCTCAATACGACAAATAGAAGCACATGTTTGTGATTCAAACGCAACCTACTGTTGTTCAATTCTGATACACATAGTTGGGTAGAGAGAACAGGGTGTGAAATGTTGCCAAAGCAGGTTCGATAGATACGGGGAGTTGACTGATATCCCATCGTTATTAGCTGGTTATGGAACAACTTCTCGCAAGGGCAGCTGTTGTATAATTGGTAATAAGTCCGTATACTTAATGGAATAGTGTGGGTTCAAGTTCCACCGGCAGCCGAATCTTTTTCGCAATATCTCATAAGAACATCTTAAAATGGCAACCTTAACTATGTGTATCAAAATTAAACATCATTTCAAAAAAATAAAGTATGAAAATAAAAACATATTGAAATAAAGATATATGAAAATATGAATAAATGAAAACATAAATGTATAAAAATATGAACGCACGAAGAAACGAAAATATGAGTTCATAATGAGAACTTGATAGTATGAATACATATTTGAAAAAAATTTAAATAAAAATATGAAAATATATAATAAAAAATATAGTTCTTTATCAGCAGTGTATGGCAACATAAAAATACAACATAATGCAAATATGAAAGCATAAAAATTAAAAAATATGAAGATAAAAATTGCAAAATTTGAAAATATGGGAAAATAAAAATATGACATTATGAAATTAATTAAATATAGAACATATAAATATGGAAAAATGAGAAAATAAAAATACGAAAATAAGAAAATATTCAAATTCCAAATTAATGAAAAAATGAAAGTGGAGTAAAACTCATGTTTCTTTTTTCTTTTTTTACTGTGAAGATTGCTATCAGAAATCAAGGTAGGTGTAGCCAAATATATTATATTAACAATATGGTTTACTTCGAGCTTTTCCATACGACGAAATGGCGAACCATTTGCCGGTGATAACAACATCATCTAGCGAGCAAAGAGGAATCTAAGCGTGTTTTCTTCTTGTTTATTCTAGCAAATCTTCCTGCCAATTTACAGTGACAGTCATACTGTTGAAAAGTTTCCATACGACAGTGCAGGGATGTCCATACTTTTTTGAATAAATCGATCATCAACAGATCGATTTTTTTTCTTTCACACTTATTTCGATAATACAGAAAAATAAATTTTGATCCGACTGCTCCAATCCAGCTTTTTACGCGATGGTGCCATAATGCTTTGAATAACCCCTTTTGACACATGCTGTGTCCACTATAATTTGCCTATGGATCAATCTCAGCAACCTTTAGCTCGTTAGATTTCTTTTATGAAAACATAGATCTGTCATGATTTTGCCAGCAATTCCAAAATGTTCCTAAGTAATTTAATATTCCTTCTTACTTTTAGGTATCCAAACGAATATGATGTGATGCAAGATTCTGAGGAGCTAAAAAAACTAATTCAGTTGGATTTTGGGGTATTGAGCTTCCATTACTCATTGTCATTGGTATCGATGAAGAAATCTTTCACAAGAGGCACATGGTAGTTCCGTAATCCTCTGGTAAACTTTATCTTTCGAAGCTATTTTCTGCTGAATGAGCGTTTAATCAGCAAAATATGTACATCTTGGTAATTGATAAAATTCAATAATTTGAAAGTTTTCTGGATAACATAATGTTAAACAGATCTTTCAATATTTAAAGCTGCAGATCTTACGAAGTATTCGTTGATGGTCATCAAAAATGCTTCACTCAATAATGTATAGATAGAAGCCGTTGAAAGAAATGATAAAAACTCACGACCCAATTCTTGGAATTATGTTCTTAGGATTGAAACGAGTATTTGTAATAATAAATTCCAATATCAAATAATCAAAAAGAGATTTTTTTTCTCGATTTTAATTAATTTTATGTTGATTGCTGCACCTTTCTTAAAATTACAATAACATTTTTAATGTTATACTTTTTGAATAGCCTTTTCTTAAATTTTTCCAGTTATCTTTTTTCCAATAATACGTGTAAAATAATGCAATAAAAACCCTTAGGATATCATGCAAATTACGGTTCATCTATACCTCAATTACAATGATACCCTAAAGCAAATCTGTCTTCAGGCAGCCCGATATTGCGGAACGTGGACATCAACGACAAGGGTTTTTCTTGATCTTATACGAGAAACCATCAACGCAGTTTTCATCATTTGGCGCGCTACCTGTAGCCCTCATCCACTCATGGGAGTTTTCTATTGGAAACTAAATTTCGTCATTTCATATTAGTTTGGTTTCGCAGTTTCGCATTTTCACCGAGCCTCCCAACGATAAAAAACGATAAGAGCATAGCCGCGCCAAAAGCCTGGATGATGGCTTCTTCCTTCGAAAAGTAAGCTTTTCCAGATCCGTGAGGAAAAGTTCTGTGTCTATTTAACGTTGCATGTGTTTGTCCAATTTTAACTAACGGCATCGAAATTAATTGTTCCGCATCCTAAAATGTTGAAAATTAATATAAATAGCTTTTAAGCAAATAATTTACCGTTAAACACCACGATCATAAACATGCGCAAAATATTGACAGATGGGAAAACAAGTATATATTCGAAGGCTACTTTGATTAATCCTATAAAATCTGTACACAGCATCTGTCATAGCTGAATCACCCCTTATCAAGTTTATGGCTAGCGTAAAAAGCTGGATAGAAGCTGTTCCGCATACAAAAAAAATGCTTGCGGCGCGTTAGAAAATATTGATTCAATTTCTTTTGGGTCAAAAATAATTGCAAGCATTAGCTAGTTTTTCGCAAGACTTTTGATCCATAGTTGCCAGCCTCCAGGTGCTAAATTAGTCGAGCTGCAGTGATTTAACGGATTTGCAAGATTTTTCGTGATTAATTTGTCACAGGCCTAGCGGCTTCCCAATCATCAATTAGCAGTGGAAATGGAAAACATGCATGTTGTAAAATGGCTGTTACGTCACTTTTCCAGATTACGGCAGTATAGCTCTAGTAGCAGTAACTTATACTAAATGATTGAAATTTTGGATTGAAATTTTTTGTCATTTAGTATAAGTTACTGCTACTAGCGCTATAGCTCCGTTATAAGTTAAATTCAAACATCGACTTGTTAGTTGTAGAAAAACCTTCGCACTAGTAGTCCACCATACAACACATTTTGAAATTTTGCCTCTGGAGTAAGTTATTGACAAACTAATAAGTGATCGAACGCAGATTACTAAATGATCGATAGTATCCTTGCCGGTATTCAGTGCTTTGAACATAAATTTTCCAAAACAAGATGAGTTTTCTTTTCGAACCCTGGCAGAACCAAAGAAATCTATTGATATTTCACTGAGTTATGGTCAATTTGAATTTTGATAAAGTGTTGCCTCCAACCCCCCCCCCCCCCTTTTGTTCAACTCTTGTATGGCATAATAAAGTGCAGTTTTTTTTTGCAGATAAGATAACCATATTGATAATGAGATCAGGTCCACAATATGGCATAATACAACAAAAGGATGTTATAGCTTTATATTTTGACGTGGTGAACAAATTAGGCCGTTACAAATATTTAATTAACCTTTGTCCTTCTGGTTTGTATCGGCCTTAAAAGAAATCATATGGACTCGGTGGCCAAACTTAGTTTCATTTACATATTGCATTATTTACTGCAATTAAAGCAATTTGGAGGGTGTAGAGATGTGGTAGGGCCATTCCAATTAAACTATTTTGGGTTTTCAAACAGAATCGTTATGGGGATTTCGTACGAAATTCTATAAGGTTTCCAAACGGTATCACTTTGGAATTCCTAGCGGAGCCTTTTGGGCTTCGGAACGGGATCCCTTTTGGATTCCAAACAGAATAATTTTAAAATTTCTAACGGACAGTTTTTTTGATTCCTTTCGGAAACCTAAAAGTATTGCATTTATAAGTCCAAAAATAATCCGTTCTGAAGCTCGAAATGATCCCCTTCAAAAGCACAAAAAATCCATTAGGGTGCCCAAAAAGTATCCGTTCGTACGTATTTTAGTACAGAATTCCGAACGTAATCCTCCTGGGTTCATCATCGGAATCCCTTCGATTTTCTAAACGAAATTCTTTTGGGGTTTTGAAAGGAATCACTCTGGGCTTCCCAAAGAAATCCTTTCGGACTTCCAAACGGAATTGATAGGATTCTGAACAAAATCATTCTAGAATTCCGAACGGAATACTTTTGGTTTTTCGAACGGAATCTTTTGGGTGGAATACTTTTGGTCTTCCGAACGGAATCTTTTGGACTCTCAAAAATATACTTCGGACTTTCGATTGGAGCATTCTGGGCTTGTGAACGGAATCTACTTCTGCTTCTGGACAAGAGATTCCGATTAGAATACTTATGGGATTTCCTACCGAAGCTCTAACAGGATTTGGTTAGTGTACGATCCGAACAATCAGGTATAACCTTCCGCACACAACTCTTAAACTTCAGTCTACTTAGACGCGCGGGTACTTACGTCCGATTGCCGTCGGTACCTCTACTCAACTGCCAACCAGCAATTCCCGCGCAGTTCATTCGCTCATTCGTGCACCGATTTTCCCAAACTCTCCACTTACACGCTTAACGCTATTCCACCAGTTTGCATCATTTCATAATCAATATAGAAACCTAGAGTAACATGTGGAATGGCCCTACCACATCTCTACAGAGGGCTTTGCTTCTTAACTGTTCAAACTGATCGTTGTTTTCTTTTGGAAAAAATGCTTTTCAGGATTGGTCATGTTAGGCACTTAGGTGGCCAAAACCGGTACACTTACCCTCTATAAAAATCAATTTGTTTCATTAACGAAGTCCCCCCAGAAGTACATGAATTATTTTCTACGATCGTATATGTTTAAACCGTGTGATCAATTTGGTTGACTGCAAAATGAATAGCTAGTTTGCAGTCAACCAAATTTCGAATTTTCATATTGCGTTTAAGATCTAGCCTCGTTAGTTTCATGAACCCGTCTTTACTCAAAATTTTCATTTAGGTTTTACTGTCCTACTGTCAGCTGGATTACTGCCACATTCTAAATAAATTTGAGTGCGATTGTGTTGGTTTTTCACAGCTGTTGTATTTTGTGTTCATATCCTACCATGATTCAATCAGAAAAACAATCTTTGAAATGTGAGTTAAATAGTGACAAGGGATATTTCAAATAATTTTGTGAATAAACAGATGAATAGATTCAAAATGTTTCATATTTGTAAATTTATTGAGTATTTTCAGAGCGTGATATCAATTTTGCTCAGTAAAAGTTACCAATAAATAATTATTTTCTTAGCTTGTCACTAAGTTAAAATGTTCATCGGGAGTTGATAAACGGATGATAAGCCGTGCAGATAAAATGTCATTCAACTATCATGATAACACTACCTTTGTCAGTAGTAAGAAAATTATGTTTTCGACACGTGAAATGTCAGCAAGAAAATACAAAGACATGTCACAAGCTCGTAATCTGAACTAAATGCTCGCAAAATCCATATATGTAAATAGTAAAAATGCATGAGCTCCTGTACGATATAATATAAAATTGTCTTTTCAAATTGATACTTCCCAAAAGTATAACCAGGGACAGAAGAAGAGTCATTTTAACTACACTCAAATAGTTGACATCCAACACACAATCTAGTGGCCAGTATTTCACAAATTTGAATGTGCGAATGAATAGGACGGTATGTACACGAACAGCAGGAAGCGTCAAATCTCGGTGTCAGCGTTGTTTTGTGCGGTGTCAAAATCAAGCTTCAGTTTAGTACATTGATATTCAATTTGAAATCTCAAAATATGAATATCATTTCATACTGCAGTGCATGGATTTAACATTTTGAAGTCAGATTCTTAAAAGATATGAATCTGTTTAGTATATAAAGTAAAATTATAATCATTCATCGATGCAAATCAACCGCAATTCCAAATATTCATTTCAACCCCGGTATGGAAGTTTGACAGTATGCTGCGAGATATTCGTGCCTGCATTGTCGAGCGTCTGATCAAAACGTCTATGCAACCGATAGTAAAACGAAGATTTCCGTCCTTGAGTATAACCTTGTTTTTTTCTCTGAGTCGATTCTTTGATTTTTTATTGTCAAATTTCCCAAAGAACCGTATTATTTGATGCCTCTAATTTTTTTTAAAATTTAAACTACAAAAAATTAGAAATATATGGCAGCCAAACGAGCTGCAGAATTGGACCAATGTAAGATGAAAATCGGCAAAAAAGTTTGAGAACAGAGAGCGAGTATAAAACGAGATGTGAATGCAGAATATTAAGTATTAACTTCAACAGCAACCTCTTAGCTTTCCAAATGTTTCACCGTGTATCGATATGGTGCAACGGCGGCAACGCGCAACATCTTATTTGTTATACATATTAGTAAAAAAATGTCTACCACAATTTTGCTACAACATTTGATTTCCCGTTGGTATTCGATTAACTTTAATCGATTATGTACACAAAAAAACATAAGACATCCCTAATTTTTGTTGTGATGACATTTTGAAGTGTGTGTTTACCGATCCTCATATTTTGGGTAGTTTCTTTTCAGCGTGTATCGATCCTTTTGGGCACGGATGGCGCCACATGCGGTGTCGCCAAAATTTCGTGAGAGTGAATCATATTGTTAATATAGTATATTTGGTGTAGCCCTTGATTTCAATCTAAGACAAAAATTACGAAAGCTTGAGGATTACTATGTACACCGTACTAGGGGAGGGAAAAGAACATTTAATGTTGATGTGATACTTAAAGAGAGGCTCTCCCCTTAGCGACACCTTCTTAAGTACCACCGAGTTGGATATTGGGAAGATTTCCGTTGGGTCAGGATTTGCCTGTAGCTGGCAATGTGACCTTGGTAGATCTTACCCCGTAACACACCACGTAAAGGTGTCTACCCAGCGAAAAATACCTCTTATATATGTTACGGTTAAAAATCATTTCCATTCTTTAATAAATTTCAGGAAAAAATCTACCAACAAAATTGCCGGAATAATTCCGGCATAAATTTTGTATGGCTTAACAAAAAAAAGGAGGTTCTGAAAGAACTTCTGGATGAATTAACGAAGGTCTTTCCATAGAATTTTCTGAAGGAGTCCCTGGAAGAAACTCAAAAGGAATCGATGGAGAAATTTTCTAAATTATTCCTGGAGGGAATTCCTGGATTAGAGAACAATTCTGAGAAAAAAAAATCTAATAAATTCCTGGAGAAATTTCGGAATGAATTCTCGAAGAAAATTCCAAAGGGAAGCCTGAAAGATTTTTGTATAGATTTAGCAAAGGAATTCTAAGAAATTCTTTTTTTGAGTCTAAAGTTTGACACATTGTTTCTTAAAATGTATAGATTTAGCTTGTATTGCACAAAACCATCGCTATGTAATTTCCTCCAAACCTATGTACCGTATGTCCTTACCATCGAGTACCTACACGCGATCGAGCGCTATTAGTGACGATAATTTCGTTGCCCTGCTGCCAATTTTATGCGCATGCCTGCCGATCGATCCGAGACTAACACTTGTCAAATTCATTTAAATTGTTGCCTCGGGGGCAAAAGTTGCCACGTACCGCATCCCGATCAAGCGTCATCGACGCCGCCGCCTGCGCCGGCCGTTGTCGCTGTCCAATGGAGGCGGTTCGGCCAGCCGGAGTGGCAAGTGTTGAAAAAATATATTGCAGATAGCACCTCGCGCGCGTTGACTTTGCAGCGGGTGGTGCCCAGGTCGTTAGGAGTATTTTATCGGGAAATTATCGATCGCCAAAAGGCGATGTACGGGACTGGGCGGTGTTGACAGCGTCCGTGAGGTTTTCTGCTTGTTTACTCATTGCAGAGCATGAAATTAAGTTTTCGTTTGTACATCCGTGAGGTGAGGCTCCAACCATCCAACAGCGCCATTTATCGTGTTATGATATCGAATGTTAAACCCATTGTAGATCATTGAATGCCATCATTTACGAGGTGCTGTGCCGGGGACGATTCAGCTCTTTTTAACATGGAACTGAAATGCATTAATAATTAGGTTGTTATACTAACAGTTGGGGGCACGAGTGCAAACTCTTCATCGATATGCATGTTATTTGAGATATGGTTTATCATTACATGACCTCGGTCCAATCATGTCACAGAAGGGAGGGGAGATCCGCCGCACTTTGATTCCCTACTACTAAGCCAAGACAGATTTAAATCCATCGTGTAGAAGAAAAATAGAGACGAATTTGTTTAGGTATAATATATGTTCGATTGATAATATATTATATTGGTTTGATTGGTGATGTTGTACTTCATAATTTAGCCAAAAAACACGAACAGTAAGAGAGCAAAACTAAAAATAAGCTATTTCACATAATTTATAAATAATAGGGTCAAATATGTATATCATCAGATCTTTGTTACTCATCGCTTTCGGGGATTTTTCCACATGGTGTGTAAAAAGAGCGAGTAGCAAAGCAGTAAGGTACGCGTCCGTAAATCAAATGTTTTTAATTGTAAAAAATTCAATAGAATTCTTTATACCATGGCAACGTGATTGTCAAAGAAAATTTTGATTATTCTGAACATTTATGTTTTAAAATCACTACAAAGATTTAATTGAACATTCTATTCCGATTTAACACATGCGGACAACTTTTGTGTCGCTGTAAGAATACCATTCATAGAATGGCTGGTGGAAAGAAATGATCTCACGTCGCGAGTACACCTCCACAGTCCACAAACACCATATCAGCCGGCTCCACATGAGCTGACTGTAACTATCGATACCGACCTATTGAACATGGAGCTCAGTTCCAAGCTTGCGCCCACCTCCTCTGCATCCAATAACTCACCTTTTCTATAGAACGCCCGCGGCAAGTCTGTACACAGAAGAAAGAGCCGACAAGTTAAATATTTTGACAGGACGATCGGAAATTTATGGTACGAAACTAAAGATTCGACAGGGAAATCAATTAAAGAGTACGCTGCAAAGCGAATGCGCGCGCGAAGATCGGCGGATGCCCTGCCGAGTTCAGTTCAGAGCGATTGGCGATGACTAAATGAGAAGGAAAACCCCATATCAACCCATTTAGAGGTTTTGGTCCCTTTCTTATTCGTTAGAAAGAGCAAAAAGCATATGACGAACTTCTCGTCAATTGACCGATCAACTAAACTTGATGATCGTTGATACAAATGAAACTTGACATATTCGGGTTAAAAACGATTTTCAAGTAACATGGGAAAAATGTCTTCGCACAAAGTAATTTTAAAAAAAGTTGTCTTGGAAACTGTTGATTGAATGTAAAAATGTGTGAAATAAACAGTAAGCAATCAAGAGGGCGTGAGTAGGGCAATGTGATTATTTATTTCTTCATTCAGACTAAGGCCGAAGTGGCCTGTGCGGTATATAAGAGTCTTCTCCATTCGGCTCGGTCCATGGCTACACGTCACCAACCACGCAGTCTACGGAGGGTCCGCAAGACATCTTCCACCTGATCGATCCACCTTGCCCTCTGCGCACCTCGCCTTGTTGTGCCCGTCGGATCGTTGTCGAGAACCATTTTCACCGGGTTATTGTCCGACATTCTGGCTACGTACCCGGCCCACTGCAGTCGTCCGATTTTCGCGGTGTGAACGATGGATGGTTCTCCCAACAGCTGATGCAACTCGTGGTTCATTCGCCTCCTCCACGTACCGTCCGCCATCTGCACCCCACCATAGTTGGTACGCAGCACTTTCCTTTCGAAAACTCCAAGTGCGCGTTGTCCTCCACGAGCATCGTCCAGGTCTCGTGTCCGTAGAGAACTACCGGTCTAATGAGGGTTTTGTAGATTGTCAGTTTGGTACGGCGGCGTATCATTTGCTGGTATCATTTTCGGCAGTCACCAGTGAGCCCAAGTACACAAATTCTTCTACCACCTCGATTTCGTCACCACCGATGCCAATTCGCGGTGGGTGGCTCACATTGTCTTCTCTTAAACCTCTCCCTATCATGTACTTCGTCTTCGACGTGTTGATGACTAGTCCGATCCGCATGGCTTCCCTCTTCAGTCTGATGTAGGCTTCCTCCATCTTCTCAAAGTTGTGTGCCATAATATCTATGTCGTCGGCTGGACGGACTTATTGAAAATTGTACCACTCGTGTTAATCCCTGCTCTTCGTATTACCCCTTCCAAAGCGATGTTAAATAGCAGACACGAAAGACCATCACCTTGCCATAACCCTCTGCGGGTTTCGAAGGGACTCGAGAATGGCCCT
The DNA here is from genome assembly GCF_024139115.2 of Armigeres subalbatus. Taxonomy (NCBI): domain Eukaryota; kingdom Metazoa; phylum Arthropoda; class Insecta; order Diptera; family Culicidae; genus Armigeres; species Armigeres subalbatus. The sequence goes on from NC_085141.1 coordinate 135,166,748, forward strand.
AAAACTCGAACTACGCACATCACCCGATCCATCGTCACTTTGATCAACCGTGTCAGTTTATCCGGAAATCCGTGTTCGTGCATTAGCTGCCATAGCTGGTCTCGATCGATTGTATCATATGCGGCTTTGAAGTCGATGAATAGATGATGTGTGGTTGTTTTTCGCGGCATTTGTATTCGCGGCATTTCTGCAGTACTTGACGAATGGCGAACACCTGGTCCGTGGTGGAGCGTTCGCCCATTAAACCCGCCTGGTACTGCCCCACGAACTCCCTTGCAATTGATGCTAGTCGACGTCATAAAATTTGGGAGAGTACCTTGTAGGCGGCGTTCAGCAAAGTGATTGCGCGGTAGTTGCTACAATTCAGCTTATCGCCCTTTTAGTAGATGGGACACACGACACCTTCCATCCACTCCTGCGGCAAAACTTCCTCCTCCCAAATCTTGGTAATGACCCAGTGCAGCGCTCTAGCTAGTGCCTCACCACTGTGTTTAAATAGCTCTCCTGGTAGTTGGTCAACCCCAAGGGCTTTGTTGTTCTTCAGTCGGCCAATCTCCTCCTGGATTTCCTGGAGATCCGGAGCCGGTAGAATTATGTCCTGCGCGCGTTCCCCCAGGTCCATCACCATACCACCATCTTCGTCTGCCACATCGTGCTCTTCGTAGTGCTGCCGCCACCTTTGGATCACCTTACGCTCGTTCGTAAGAAGGTTCCCGTTTATGTCATTACACATATCAGGCTGTGGCACGTGGCCCTTACGTGAACGGTTCAACTTATCATAGAACTTTCGTGTGTTATTAGCGCGGTACATTTGCGCCGTCTCTTCACGGTCTCGATCTTCCTGCTGATGCTTTTTGCTCCGGAAAATCAAATTTTGTCTGTTCCGCGCCTGTGTATAGCGTGCCTCGTTCGCCCTCGTGCGGTGTTGCAGCAATCTCGCCCATGCTGCATTCTTCTCCTCTACTAACTGCTCACATTCGCCGTCATACCAGTCGTTTCTCTGATCCGGGGGCACCGTGCCAAGTGCAGCGGTTGCGGTGCTACCAATGGCGGATTAAATATCTCTCCAGCCATCTTCAAGAGACACTGTACCTAGCTGCTTGGGCTAGTCTACCGTATTGTAGCCGCCCAATGTTAAGCGTGTTGTTCACCGTCGAGAGTTTTGAGCGCAGGCATACTGCAACGAGGTAGTGGTCGGATTCAATATTCGCACTGCGGTAAGTGCGGACGTTCGTGATGTCGGAGAAGAATTTACCGTCGATTAGAACGTGGTCGATTTGGTTTTCCTTTTCTTGGTTAGGTGATCTCCATGGATATGGATGGATATTTTTGCGGGGACAGAAGGTGCTTCGGACTACCATTCCGCGAGAGGCTGCGAAGTTTATGCATCGTTGGCCGTTGTCATTCGATACGGTGTGCAGACTATCCGGTCCGATGACCGGTCTATACATTTCCTCCCTTCCTACCGTGCACGTTGATGATGCTATAGTTGAAGAAACGGCATTTTATCCTCAGCTTGCACATCCTTGCGTTGATTGGCTGCCACCCAATCACGCGTTGGCGCATCTTACCCAGCACTATGAAGCCGGTTCCCAGCTCGTTGGTGGTGTCACAGCTTTGGTAGAAGGTAGCCGCCCGATGCCCGCTTTTCCACACTTTCGGTCCTGTCCAGAAAATCTCCTGCAGCGCCACGACGTCGAAGTTGCGGGGATGTAATTTATCGTAGATCATCCTGTCACATCCTGCGAAACCTAGCGACTTGCAGTTCCATGTTCCAAGCTTCCAATCGTGATCCTTTATTCGTCGCCTAGGTCTTTGCCGATTATATCGAGTCGCATTATCTCTTATATTGTTCGTAATTTTTGGTTTTCCAGGCGCCTTATTGGGCCTGCGCAAACCTCCTGTCTCGCCGGAGGGCCGTCGAGTCATGGCTGTTTTTGCTGCCGAAGATAGGGTGCTAAATGTCAATGAAGGAAGAATACATACGATTTTACAGTTCGATACCCAACATGGTTCGGACAGCAGAACAAAGGGAACCGCAGCGACAATCTTTATTTTGTAACTGCAATATCTTTTGTCAACCCCATTTAGCTTAAAGAAAGCTACGAAATTGAATCCATTTTTCACTAAGCATTGCTGTTTTACAATTATTTGTTTGGGCTTTTCAGGACTGCAAATGGGATACAGTATTAATTCCTGCCAAATGGATTAAATATACCTGAGAACAGAAGAACAATGTTATCAGATGGGTGATAGCATTGATACATTGTTACCCGTCTCAAAAGTTAAGTTGACCCAATCTCAATTTCTAATACTCCTTATCATTCCAATTATGGTTTTAATCCCAAAAGATGAAGCAGTTTGAAAGTTATAGAAACCTACTAGTATTAGACAGCTCATGAGTAATATTTGAATCACATTGAAAATTGGAATGGTCGACAGGTAATACACATTATGAAAATCATTCAACTTCACTAATCGGTCGTTTTACTTTTCAAACGATTTAAGAATAATTTCCATACACTGCACTTCCATGCAATCTGGATTAGGATTAATTGATGTAAACTTTTTGTTCATTTTCTGCGTAAATTACTCGTTTTGCGGGTCTCAAGCCTCTTGATGGTTGGGGTAGTTGATTCAAAAGCACGGCATACAAAAAACAAGGCAGGCTCATAACGTATGTAAACATTCAGTTTGAATGTAAACATGTGACGTCACTGCTATCTTTGCACAAGCTGGACCGAGACGATGCTCTACGGTCACAGCATGCTTTCTTTTGTACTCCAACATGTGGCGATAAAATATGCGTCACATTCGAAGTGTCATTTTTCTTACGAGCCTACCTTGATTTCTGTATACCGTGATTCAAAAGTACAGGATTGCTATGTCGTTCCTGTTCGCGTGACTAACATCTATGTTACTTCGCTGCCGTAATCTGGAAAAGTGACGTAACCGCCATTTTACAACATGCATGCATATATTATTGCCAATTGAAGCTTGTTGAATAAACTGGCACAGGATACAAAAAGTCGTCTGATTCAACGGGGCACCCCCCAGTATTATGCCTTTGGGTAAGAAAATCTCTCTCTGAAAATTTCAGCCTGATCGGTTGTTGCATAAGCTGGCGCATTTGATTTGAAGTTAACATGGGGGTTTTAGCCAAAATATATGGGAAAATACACCTCTGTTACTATTTCGCCCAGGAAATTGGATGGAAGAGCCCGATTGAGCCCAGATTTGCAGAAAATGAAGTTAACATGCCAATGAACAATCACACATAAATTTCTACTATGATTAAATAAACTTTAGGTTAGTTTTTGGCTGATTTAGTTGGAGTTGGGTTAAACAGTTTGAAATTCATTAATTGTCATGAAAATACGCGCATGTAATCGAAGGTAGCTGCGATATGTGTTGTGGCGCGCGTACAGTTACTTATGTCTCAGCGCGTGAAAAATCCCATACGTGATAAGTGTAGTAACAGTAGGAATCGTTTTAGTTGGAATCTAAGAATGAAAGGGACGAGCCTGGGATTGAACCCACGATCTACTTCTTATAAGGCAGAAGCGGTAGCCACTAGACCAATGAGCTCTCAGACACAACTCTACAATTTGTATTTACATTTATAACCACTCTTACAAGAGTGGTTATATCGAACGAACGAATGCACTGGAATGCGTCAGTTTTGGAGCCAACGTTGTCAAAGGTTGGGGCTCGTCGCGGGATATATGGTGAAATTAATTAAAATAAGAAATTTCTCGTACAGTAGAGGGTTATCGAAAAAATGCACAACCACAATGAGGTCAGTGGGCATCAGTTTTAGGGGCACCGTAGGAGCGGTGCGCAAAAATTTAATTATCGTAAATTTATTGTCAGAAGCGGGGAGAAATCATTATCAATTTCCAGAGTAATTTGCCTTAATTAATTGGCAGAAGATAAGTCGAATGTGACCACAAGCATTAACAGCGTCCACCGAGCAAACGAGCGCACGCTTATCGCGGCTGTTACTTTGCGTACCATGTGGGCTCGTCTGCGCTTGTAGGTTGTAGATAATTCTCATCCCTGGGGCAGAAGACATAGGTCTGAACGCATGCTCACAAGCCAAAGGGTGCAATATGTTGTCCGGGCCGTACGTTGAGCTCGGGAAGTTTGCACCGGATTGCTTGTTGCTTGGAATTTCTGCGATCGCAGGGCATCTTCACGCTGGAGTTATTTTACATAATCTTAACGAATGTAATTGGACATTAAATTTGGAAAGAACATAAATTCGCGATTAAATTATTTAACTAATGAAAAACAGTTGTTTCTTGTCGGAAAATGACAATACATGCTGGTTTTATTTTTTTCAATGGAATGCGGCATGGAACACTCCTCAAAGAAGTACGATGGCTCGATGTTGAGCGTCTTCTTCTTTCTTTCTTTCTTTGTGAATCTTAGATAATAGTGGTACTTGAATTGTTATTTAACTTAACTCAGTAATATGTTGGGCACTACATGGCGCAATGAAATATGGGGTCAATATGACGGCAATAAAATTTGATTGATCTACGATACAGCTTTTCTGATAGTTATCAAACATGCATTATGTATACCTTAGTCGATCTGTCGGGAACTTATGTAACGATGTATTTTCAATTTGTTACCCCAGCAGATTTCGCTCTGTTTCACCATTGTAGACCTGGAGGCAGTGATGTCCTACACTCAAGGCAAAAAATTCTGCTCTTTGATTTTACTCCATCTAAACGATTTTATAGTCTTAACTAAGTAAGTTCAACTAATAGAAGGATATTTGAATTTTCTAAATGTCATGTCAAACTGTCATAAAAATGCACACCAGAGCCACAGGAGCGCGCGCGCTGAAACTACACTCCAGTGTGAGCCTAGCCTACTCTGATAACCGACTTTCGATGCCCTTGAGCCATTCAGCTCCCACCTTATTCGTCGAGCCATTTAGCTCCCGCCTCGGTCGCGATCGCGAACGACTCGGATACCCCCCGACGGCAGATCTAACCTACTCCGACGAGAAGTTCCCCGAAAGCGGGAGCTCCCCCCAAAATCGTTTCGGCCGTTTCGCCACGTTCTGCGGTTACGTGGTCGCCGCAGGCTGACGACCTTGCACTATGGGGATTTAGGCGGACATTAATCGGAAAATCGACTTTCACCAATCATTTTTTCACTATTTTTTTCGAAAGTAGATACATAAGATAAGAAAACCCCAAAATTTCATGTCCCTACGAGTTATAGTTTTTTGGGATATTAGTTATCAAAGTTGAGATTATTTAGTTCTGGACGTAAAAATAGCGGGTTTTGTCTTAAAATCTTGCTTCACTTCATACTAGTTTTTGAAAGGTTTTTTTTCTGACACGATACCAAAGTTTATATATGTCATCGTAAAGATAAAAGAGCTTTTATACCGTACTAACAAACATCCTGATATCATGAAGAAAATTTTTTAATAATCGAACAAAACATTGAAAAATAGAGGTATTTTCAACTTTAAAATTCAACCACTTTTTTCCCGCATATCCTCGCGGAGATATTTAGTTGGGGATCATATTTGGGATGTGTACTTTCAGGTTCCCAAGAAAAATCTTGCGCAAACTTACGCCATTTTGAGAACAAGCGATTTAAAAAAAACGTGTTTGGTTCAAAACTTTTTGCCTTTCTCGTACAACAAAGTTGTACCAGAAGGCTATAATTTCACTCCAAAAGCCAAATTTTAATAGAAGGCTCGGAGACCCATAGTGTTATATACCAATCGACTCAGCTCGAAAAACTGAGTAAATGTCCGTCTGTGTGTGTGTGTGGATGTGTGTAGCCCCGGGAATTTTTTAATGTTAAACACGTTTAATGTAGAAGGGCTTGACCGATTCGAGTGCAGCTAGTTTCATTCGACGAAGAAACTTTCCTAGTTGGACACTATTGTTTTTGTTTGTTAATAACTCATCCGGTTTGAATAATACTTCTATTTTTCTTTTAACAAATACGTTGTTTACATGCACACTTTAAGTCATTAATCAATTTAGCCGTGACGCAATCCATTACTCTCATAGCTGAGTAATTCTTAAGTAGCGTGATATAATCGCATCAAAGCTTTTAACCGCCAAAATTTAAGCAATTTACGTTGCATTTACCATACTAGTTCGAATTCAACACATTGAATCTAGAAAGGCATAATCACCATTGGTGGATAAATTTGGGTTTTTTCCGTAGTGTGCATCATAGCAACACAAATGTCATTATTCTACTTTATTAAAATTTCTTCCCTATTTGTTCTTGATATTTTGTTAAATTACAACATCAAAAGCATCTTATAAGCTGGAAAGAAGGAAGAAAATATTTTTGTTCGCCTGTTTGTATGGGGAGGCTCCATAGTGCGTTGGTAGCTGGCACTGGCTTTCCCAAACATAATCGACATATAGTTACATATGAGCCAGCCTGCAGTACCGCACCATCAGCACTTTGGGTGGCATCGACCCAATCATGCCACCGCCAACGTCAGCAGAACTGATCCATTGGACTTCGACCCATAGCGATGCGCCGAGTCAGCAGTTAACATTATTAAATATCACCGATCGACCAGCGATACGGTTCAATTAGTTAGTGCAAGTAGTAGAGAGTGGTTCGTTCTAGGATAATAATCATTTAGTATATTTATGTTAAAATAATAATTAGTGAATAAAAGTTTTTTTTAAGAGACCCCGAGGTCTAAACACTTTATTGGCGCAGCCGTCCGGCAATCTTGGATAACCGCTGCCGAAAATACGTTAAAAATTTTCGAAGGCATAGTTAATGCCCAAACTTTTGAAATTTACGTACAAGCAGTACTTAACAAAATAACGGGCAATGCAAAAGACGTGGTGTGCCTTGCAGGTAACCCACTGAATTTCGAAGAAGTAAAAGTTATTCTTTTAGAAGCTTTTGGCGATCGCCAAGAGTTAGCTACTTACAAAGCCCAACTCTGGGCTAATAAGCAAAATGATGACATGAGTATACATAGGTATTATAAACGGACAAAGGAAATAATGCAAAACATTAAAACAATAGCTAGACAGAACCAAGATTATAACGATAACTGGGCGATAATTTGCAAATTTATTGACGAAGATGTTCTGGCCGCTTTCATATCGGGCTTGATACATCCATATTTCGGCTACGCTCAAGCAGTGAAACCGGAAAATATTGAAAGCGCTTACGCTTTCCTTTGCAAATTTGTCTCTGCGGAAAAAATCTCCACACAACTCTCTTTACACAATCATAGACAATCAAACCCTAAGCCAAATAAACCTGATTACAAAAATATCCCATTCGAAGATAGAAATAAAAAACCTTCCAAAGAGTATCAAACCCCTTATAAAAACCATTCCAACTCTCCCAATATTAACCAGAACAGATCGGAAAATATAGAATACAAATGGCAGAACGAAATGGAAATCGATCCGTCACTAAAAAGCAGACTGACGCTCAACCGGAAATTATTGAATAACCAGGAAATTGATTCAGATGAAGTAACAAGCGACGTAGAATCAAATTTTTGCTCAACCGAAACACCAAACACGAACACGTAATAGAAAATGAACATAATTTCCTACCCTATATAAAAATTCACGATAAACGACAAAACAACACACTGAATATTCTGATTGATTCAGGCGCAAACAAGAATATTCTGAGACCAGGAATACTAAAGAAAACTAAAATAATCAAACCTACACTTACAAAAAATTAAGTTAAAAGTTAAAAGTAAAGTTATCTCAGATCTACCAGCCGTTCCAGTTTACGAATTAGACTTCCACAATTTTTTCCACGGGCTTATAGGATCCGAAACACTTTCCAAATTCAAAGCAACTCTAGACTACATCAATTCTACCTTGAACATATTAGATAAAACGATAAAATTTCACAAATATTATATACAACGCAAACCAAGTCAATTTAACCATTTTATCACTATGCAAAGTAATATGGATGGCGAATGGATAGTAACCAAACCATCCGAACTTACTAAGCACGTTTTAATTGAACCAGGCTTGTATAAATCTAAAAACAATTCGACTACATTTATCGTCAGAACCAACAAACCACAACCCCCCAAAATACCTTTCAAAAAAGTGTTTCTAAAAGTAAATAATTTTGAAGTCCATAATTTTTACACAGAAAATAAAGAACCTAAAGGAATAACACTGGAACGAATCGAATCATTAATTAGAACAAACCATCTATCTGAACTAGAAAAACAAATGACGATGGAAACCCTTGCAAAACACGTCAAAGTAATTCCAAGAGACAACGAAAAACTCACTGCGACTACCAAAATAAAACACAAAATCAACACGACTGACGATAACCCAGTATACACCAAAACATACAGATACCCACATGCACATAAAAGCACAGTAAAAGAACAAATCGAAGACATGTTAGAAAACGGTATAATTACTCATTCTGAATCCCCTTGGAATGCACCAATTTGGGTTGTCCCAAAAAAATCAGACGCTTCTGGAAAACGTAAATTTCGCGTAGTCATAGATTACAGAAAGCTAAATGATAAGACAATTGACGACAGACACCCGATACCACAGATCGAAGACATTCTGGATAACTTAGGCCGATCATGCTATTTTACAACATTGGATTTAAAATCAGGGTTTCACCAAATCGAACTAGACGAAAAATCAAGACAAAAAACAGCATTCAGTACTGATCTAGGACACTACGAATTCTTACGAATGCCTACATGCAAGAATGCACCCGCTACATTCCAAAGGGCCATGAATTCTGTCCTAGGAAATCTCATCGGAAAAGTGTGCTACGTTTACTTAGACGACATCATAATTTTTGGAAGAAATTTGACAGACCACTTGGAAAACTTAGGAAAAGTACTCGATAAACTCGCATTATCAAATCTCAAAATTCAATTAGACAAATGCGAATTTTTGAAACGCGACTGCGAATTTTTAGGCCATATTGTCACTTCAGAAGGAGTCAAAACCAACCCAGAAAAAATAAAAGAAATTTTGGACTGGAAACTTCCGAAATCACAGAAGGAAATCAAACAATTTCTAGGACTTCTAGGATATTACAGGAAATTTATTAAAGACTATTCAAAATTAGCATATTCAATGACCAAATACTTGAAAAAGGACAAAGAACTTAACATGAACGACCCACAATACATTCAAGCTTTCGAAAAATGTAAAATAATATTGACAACAGACCCCATATTAGCTCACCCAGATTTTGATAAACCATTCGTACTAACTACAGACGCTCCAAATTACGCTCTCGGTGCAGTATTATCCCAAATAAACGATGGTAAAGATTACCCGGTAGCTTTCGCATCTAGAACTCTAAACAAACACGAAGTTAATTACTCTACGACAGAAAAAGAAGCCTTGGCAATAATATGGGCCGTCGGAAAATTCCACTCTTATTTACACGGAAATAAATTCACCTTAGTAACGGACCACCAACCGCTTACGTTCATTAAAACTCAAGTAAAAATACCAAAATACTTCGCTGGAGACTAGAACTAGAAAACTACGACTATACAATTGAATATAAAACAGGAAAACAAACGTCGTCGCCGACGCGCTGAGTAGAAAAGTGGAGGCCAACGTAAACGAAAACGATGACGATAGTACAGACAGGGACTCAATACAGAATAACCCAACAGAATCAGACGCAAACACTGTCCACTCCGCGGATACCTCTGACGACTATTTTTGCACTTTACAGAACGACCAATCAACGCCTATAGAAACCAAATAATTTTCAGACATGCCCGAATAAATACGACTATCCAAGAAACAATATTTCCAAATCACAAAAGAACAATTATCTGCAGAGATAACCTGAACAAAGAAATAGTTACAGAATCCCTGAAAGAATTTCATAATGGAAAACAGACAGCTATACTTGCTCCCGAGAACACACTACAACTAATCCAAGAAGTCTATCGTGAACACTTTTCGAACGCCTCCTCACACTTTGTCATTACCCAAAATATGGTAGAAGACGTAACCTCCGAACCAAGACAAGAACACGAGAGAGCCCATCGTGGTATCCAGGAAGTGGAAAAACAACTCAAGCGATCTTACTACTTTCCCAATATGACAAAGAGAATCCGAAAATTCAACAATGCCTGTCGTATCTGTTTTCAACACAAATACGAAAGAAAACCTTACAACATCAAAATTATATCCAGACCAATAGAAAAAGCACCATTCCAAAGAATTCACATGGATATTTTTGGAATGGATAAAAACCATTACCTGTCCATTATTTGCGCCTTCTCCAAACACTTACAACTCATTCCAATAGAAACTAGAAATACCCTAGACGTTCAAAATGCACTAACTCAATATTTTGCGAATTTTCGAACACCAAGAATAATAGTTTGTGATCACGAGGCATCCTTTACCAGTATTCAGCTAAAAGCATTCCTAGGAGACTTAGGGGTGCAAGTAGAATTCGCATCGTCTTCAGAATCAAACGGCCAAATAGAAAAAACACATAGTACAGTGATCGAACTGTTTAACACCAATAAGCATAAATACCCAGAATTACGTTCCCCGGAAATCATTAACATGATTACCGCCCTGTACAACGAAACAGTTCACTCCTCCACCTCTTTTACCCCGAATGAGATAATATTCAACCAAGGAAATTTAACGAATCCAGACGAAATAAATCCAGCCTCACAAAAAATATTTGATAACGCAATAATTCATCTCAACGAAGCAAGAAGAAACATGGAGAAATACAACGATGAAAAGGAGGATTCCCCAACCATAGAAGTCGACCAAGAAGTGTTCATAAAGAAAGCCACAAGGAAAAAACTGGACCCGCGTTTCACAACAGCTAAATGCACTGAGAACATGATCAAAACTTTCAAAATTCCTAGAAACGTGAAACGAAATAAAAACAAAATTAAAAGACTTAGAAAACATATTTTACTAGTCGACCCGGCAGACGTTGTCCTGCATAGTAGGCGAAAACGCGCGTTGTGAACTTCCTATGCGAAATTTTCATACGATTCTTAATTTTAGTTTTTCACGATTTACTCCATCTTACCCGTGATTTTCGCATAAGGAAATATCATATAAACCCGTCGGAAACGAAAACGAATGTGTCTGCTGAAGAAATGAAAAAAATCCATCCAGCCGTTTTCGAGTTATGCGGATACGAACACAGACCATTTCATTTTTATATATAAGAGAAGAAGATAAAATACTGATAGTATACTTTCTATTTCCAGGCCCTCGTACCATGGATCCGAGTATTACCCTTAACCAAGCGGAAAAACTCTCACACTTCCTCAAAATTCTTTCAGAAAGTAACCCAGTCATTGCAACATAAATTACCATAGATCTTATTTCTCTTTTTAGGACGACGAATACAACCAAAAGACAGACACACTGACGAACGCAGGTCATCAAATTTCTTTTCAGGTGTTAACAATAACAAAAAAACAACCAGATATAAAATCAACTCAAATAGATATCTAAACATAGTCGCAAGAAAAGACGAACCCTCTCAAACCATTCAAATCATGTTATCTTCATTATCATTAACATTTTTTATGGTCATGTATGTCAAGACACAGGATTTACAGATTTTACATTTGAATGACCAACCGATTTTAACACTAAACACAAACCCTTGTAGAATTCAAGTAGGAAATTTCAGAATAATTCATGAAATAGACCTAAAAGATTTAGAGAAAACAGTTCATTTATTGACAGATGTTGTTTACAACAAAATTAATAATCCCCTTTCTAACATAGTTAAAAATAAAATAAAATCATTACATTCAAACTACAATCAGATTAGGCCAGTCAATCATCGTTACGCTAGGAGCATCGACATCATAGGATCTGTATGGAAATGGATTGGCGGAAGTCCAGATGCGCAAGACCTCCACATTATAAATAACACTATGAACACGCTAATAGAGAACAACAACATCCAATACCGAGTAAATCAACAGCTAGGACAAAGAATCAAAACCCTTACAAACGAGGTGAGAAAACTTATAGAAGACAAGCAAACCAATGAACTCATAATAGATGAAATCGATACCCTCACGACAATCATCAATATTGAAACTATCAATAAAATTCTGGAAGAGATTCAAGAGGCAATAACATTATCCAAAGTTTCGGTTACCAGCAATAAAATGCTCTCCACTAGAGAAATCTACATGATCAAGAGAATACTAGAAGACCAAGGAGTAGTCATCAACCTGCCAGACGAAGCTATTACATACGTCACACCTAAAATAGCAGCCAACGACGAAACACTGTTATACATTCTTCTTGTGCCAGAACTACAAAAAGAAGAGGCAAAGGTTATTCAACTCTTCTCCCTGAATAACAACAATTCAACTATAAACAATTATCCAAAATACCTCGTGAAAAACAAGGACGTACTATACACAACAACACAGCCAAATGAATACGTACAAAAGGACTCGTTTATAACCAGGTTTACCGATGAATGCATCCTTCCGATCATAATGGGGACATCTACCCACTGTACAACCCGGCCGGAATACTCAACCGCAGCTGATTTCATAGCAGACAATTTACTGCTCATAAACAACGCAAGAGGACAAGAAATGACATCGAGTTGCGGCCCAGACAACAGATCGTTGCATGGCAACTTCCTCGTAACTTTTTCAAACTGCAGCGTAACGTTCATCAACGAAACATTCACTGCAAACGAAACCACAACGAAAACATCCCTTATGTACGGTGCTACATACAACATAAAAACAAATCGATCACTACTGGAAAACGACCTCGAATCTCTAGACACGAGGACTCTGATCAACAGGAAACATATTCAACATGTATACTTACAACAAGCACAGCACGATATCTGGAATTGGAGCCTTCTGGGTGGAATAATAATCTCCACCCTAATAACCATAACCCTAGTTCTGTTTGCTCTTCTGTATTTTAGCCATATCGTTCAAGGACTTGCTTCCAAATTTTCACGGAGAAAGAAGCCTAAGAATCCCACAAAGGAAACGGAAGCACCAATCCCGAAGGTTTTGGACGCGTGAGGACACGCTTTTTACCCCCGGAGGAGTTACATGAGCCAGCCTGCAGTACCGCACCATCAGCACTTTGGGTGGCATCGACCCAATCATGCCACCGCCAACGTCAGCAGAACTGATCCATTGGACTTCGACCCATAGCGATGCGCCGAGTCAGCAGTTAACATTATTAAATATCACCGATCGACCAGCGATACGGTTCAATTAGTTAGTGCAAGTAGTAGAGAGTGGTTCGTTCTAGGATAATAATCATTTAGTATATTTATGTTAAAATAATAATTAGTGAATAAAAGTTTTTTTTAAGAGACCCCGAGGTCTAAACACTTTATTATATATCTTCCGCGGCGGAGTGCTCATGGTCCGATATCAGCAATGACAGTCTGCTGCTGCTCCATTCGCCTACTTCGTTGTAGGATGTCGGCTATCCTGGACGTCACTCTTGTGACCGCTCTCAACTATTCTGGGTTCTAACACATTCTTCTGACGATGTTATTGGTGGTATTCATTCTGCATGCCTCCAACATCGCACTCCTTACTCCTTCCCGTTTCGAACCGGGGACATATGAACAGGATTTGCTCAGCCGTTTTTGCCACGTCTGGGCATTGCGGATAGGCGGGGGAAGCCGCATGTCCGAACCTGTTAAGGTACCACCTGCAGCATCCGTGGCCTATTAGAAACTCGGTTAAGCCAGAGTTTAGCTCTCCATGAGGTCTGCTAATCCACACAGACACACTTGGGGCTAGACGAAGGGTCCACTGTGGTGGATACGAGCCTTCCGAAAGAGCGCACATTGCGATCAAATAAAATAAACATTATGATCAGCATAACCGCGATCATGTCACTCGGGCGACGACCGTATTTATACTGAGCATTGCAGAAAAGGTCACGTTCCCACCCCGCATACAATGTATGAGTAGGGACGTAGCATTAGCATATGAAAAATAAAATCAGATTGATTCTAACCATCAACGGAGTGCGTCGCCTCTTGGTATCTAATTAATGATCACAAAGTGTTTGCCTCATAACTACGTAGGCAGTTATTACACCACCTTCCCTTAGCCGAGTTGTCCCACTCCCTCTGCCATTTTGCTACCGTTATTATTTATTCAGACTAAGGCCGAAGTGGCCTGTGCGGTATATAAGAGTCTTCTCCATACGGCTCTGTCCATGGCTACACGTCGCCAACCACGCAGTCTACGGAGGGTCCGCAAGTCATCTTCCACCTGATCGATCCACCTTGTCCGCTGCGCACCTCGCCTTCTTGTGCCCGTCGGATCGTTGTCGAGAGCCATTTTCATCGAGTTACTGTCCGACATTCTGGCTACGTGCCCGGCCCATCGCAGTCGTCCGATTTTCGCGGTGTGAACGATGGATGGTTCTCCCAACAGCTGATGCAACTCGTGGTTCATTCGCCTCCTCCACGTACCGTCCGCCATCTGCACCCCACCATAGATGGTACGCAGCACTTTCCTTTCGAAATCTCCAAGTGCGCGTTGGTCCTCCACGAGCATCGTCCAGGTCTCGTGTCCGTAGAGGACTACCGGTCTAATGAGCGTTTTGTAGATTGTCAGTTTGGTACGACGGCGAACTCCGAGCACAGTTCGGAGCGTCTTGCGAAGTCCAAAGTATGTACGATTTCCTGCCACTATGCGTCTCCGAATTTCTCCGCTGGTATCATTTTCGGCAGTCACCAGTGAGCCAAAGTTCACAAATTCTTCTACCACCTCGATGTCGTCACCACCGATGCAAACTCGTGGTGGGTGCTCACATTGTCTTCTCTTGAACCTCTTCCTATCATGAACTTCGTCTTCGACGCGTTAATGACTAGTCCGATCCGCATGGCTTCCCTCTTCAGTCTGATTTAGGCTTCCTCCATCTTCTCAAAGTTATGTGCCATAATATCTATGTCGTCGGCGAAGCCAAATAGCTGGACGGACTTATTGAAAATTGTGCCACTCGTGTTAATCCCTGCTTTTCGTATTACCCCTTCCAAAGCGATGTTGAATAGCAGACACGAAAGACCAACACCTTGTTACGGCAAGGGTTACTCTGCGGGTTTCAAAGGGACTCGAGAATGCCCCTGAAACTCGAACTACGCACATCACCCGATCCATCGTCGCTTTGATCAACCGTGTCAGTTTATCCGGAAATCCGTGTTTGTGCATTAGCTGCCATAGCTGGTCCCGATCGATTGTATCATATGCGGCTTTGAAGTCGATGAATAGATGATGTGTGGGCACGTTGTATTCGCGGCATTTCTGCAGTACTTGGCGAATGGCGAACCCGCCTGGTACTGCCCCACGAACTCCCTTGCAATTGGTGCTAGTCGACGGCATACAATTTGGGAGAGTACCTTGTAGGCGGCGTTCAGCAATGTGATTGCGCGGTAGTTGCTACAATCCAGCTTATCGCCCTTTCTGTAAATGGGACACACGACACCTTCCATCCACTCATGTGGCAAAACTTCTTGCTCCCAAATCTTGGTAATGACCCAGTGCAGCGCTCTAGCCAGTGCCTCACCACCGTGTTTAAATAGCTCTCCTGGTAGTTGGTCAACCCCAGGGGCTTTGTTGTTCTTCAGCCGGCCAATCTCCTCCTGGATTTCCTGGAGATCCGGAGCCGGTAGAATTATGTCCTGCGCGTTCCCCCAGGTCCATCACCATACCGCCATCTTCGTCTGCCACATCGCCATTCAGGTGCTCTTCATAGTGCTGCCGCCACCTTTGGATTACCTCACGCTCGTTCGTAAGAAGGTTCCCGTTTATGTCCTTACACATATCAGGCTGTGGCACGTGTCCCTTACGTGAACGGTTCAACTTCTCATAAAACTTTCGTGTGTTATTAGCGCAGTACAGTTGCTCCGTCTCTTCACGGTCTCGATCTTCTTCCGGAAAATCGAGTTTGGCTGTTCCGCGCCTGTTTATATCGTGCTTCGTTCGCCCTCGTGCGGTGTTGCAGCAATCTCGCCCATGCTGCATTCTTCTCCTCTACTAACTGCTCACATTCGCCGTCATACCAGTCGTTTCTCTGATCCGGGGCACCGTGCCAAGTGCAGCGGTTGCGGTGCTACCAATGGCGGATCGAATATCTCTCCAGCCATCTTCAAGAGACGCTGCGCCTAGCTTCCGTTGGGAGTGCCACTTCCAGCTGCTGCGCGTATTCTTGGGCCAGTCTACCGTCTTGTAGCCGCCCAATGTTAAGCCGCGGCGTCCGACTTCGACGCGTGTTGTACACCGTCGAGAGTTTTGAGCACAGGCATACTGCAACGAGGTAGTGATCGGATTCAATATTCGCACTGCGGTAAGTGCGGACGTTCGTGATGTCGGAGAAGAATTTACCGTCGATAAGAACGTGGTCGATTTGGTTTTCCGTTTCTTGGTTAGGTGATCTCCATGTGGCCTTGTGGATATTTTTGCGCTTTCTCCTGCAGCGCCACGACGTCGAAGTTGCGGGGATGTAATTCGTCGTAGATCATCCTGTCGCAACCTGTGAAACCTAGCGACTTACAGTTCCATGTTCCAAGCTTCCAATCGTGATCCTGTATTCGTCACCTAGGTCTTTTCCGATTATATCGAGTCGCATTATCTCTTATATTGTTCGTAATGATTGGTTTTCCAGGCGGCTTATTGGGCCAGCGCAAACCTCCTGTCTCGTCGGAGGGCCGTCGTGTCAGGGCTGTTTAGCGTCCCACCTAACACCAGGACTTGGGCTTGTGCGCTTTGAGCGGCACACGGTCGCTTTTTGTGGGGCCTACTTGCGGATACATGCAGCTTTTTATAGGAATTTAACAGGGCCCACTGTCAAACCTCACCACATCCTAGGCAAGCCCCACAACTCGCAGATGGCCTGGGAGGGATCGTCAAGCCCTTGGACATAGTCCCTGCTGCCCGCATTTAGCTACCGTTGCTGCCTTGATATTCCTGCGAGCACTACAGGTGCCCCTAAGGGCGTAGCACTCCTAATCTTCCTTCACCACCAGTTTGATAGGCATCATGCCCGTGATTACACATCCTCCTGCTTTTGCACGTTGCAGTTTCCGCTCAACGCCGACACCCAGACTAGACCTCCGTATCGCAGTATTGAAATCGCCACGCTTGCCAGCAGTCTGCGCTTGCTGGAGCACACCCTAGAGCCATTCGCCATTATTCTCGATAGTGCCGCTATCGCCTTCGCCGCGCGCTTGCGTAGTCGACATGACTTTTGGAGCTCAACTTATCGTCGAACATCATACCCAGTTGTTTCAAAGATCTCTTGGAGGTGATGTCGCCGCCACCGACTATAATTGTCGTTTCCTGCACCGTTTTCCGGTTGTTAACGACTATCATCTCCGTTTTATGATGCGCCAACTGTAGCTGCTTACTACGCAACCATTCCCCTACTAACCTGATCGAATAGTAAATTAATGATTTCGTGTGTGTTACTTCTACGTGAAGTTCCAGCTACACGTGCCGTATCCTAACGGAAGTTTGGAAGATGATATTAGCATTTCCATATAATTGATCGAATAGGTTGCAGCCAATTCGACCACCTCGTTGGACTCTCCGTACACGGTGGTAACGTCATCGGCTTATGACACTAACTTGACTCCTGGCGAGAGCTTTATCCTCAGCACGCCATCGTACATCACGTTCCACAGTAATGGACCCAGAATTGATCCCTGCGGGACACCTGCCGTGATAGGGGCGCTAACACAGCTAAATCCTCGTACGTCCCGTAGATCAATACTAAATTCTGGAAGAAACTAGCCCTACCGCTACTTCCAGTCGAATAAACAAGTTCGCGATTTCCATCCAGCACGCACTGTTGAATGCATTCCGCACGTCGAGTGTTAATATTGCACAGTATACCATGTCGCTTGTATTCGATGGCGACCTCTACGTTAACAAGCACCAATTCAATGGCACTCAGAGTAGACCGTCCTCTCCGAAAGCCGAATTGCTCGCTCGATAATCCTCCTGCCTCCTCCAGGTATTGCGACAGCCTGTTTTGGATCAACTTTACCAGTAGTTTCTCTACCGTGTCTATTATACAGATTGGTCTGAACGCTGAGGGGTCTCCTGGTGGCTTGCCCGGTTTCGATAACAGGAACAAACGCCGTTTCTTTTATATATCCGGGAATTTTTGCTCGTCCAGGCTCGAGCTGGCGCTCTGGCACAGTCTGTCGAAGCAGCCATTCTTGTTCTCTTTGATGGCCTTGTTTAGGGCCTGCCTCGCCACTTTGAAAATCTCGATGCGTTCTTTCCTTACTTCCGCCAAGCGTAGCCTGTGTAGTCTTCTTCTAGCCCTTGAGCAGGTTGGTCGAAGGGCTGTAATTTGATCGCTCCACCAGTATACTTGAGACCTGCAGTTCCGTGGTCGTGCCTTCCTCGGCATAGTAGAGTCACAAGCTCGAGACAGAACCGCAACCAGTTCGTCGTCGCTCAAACTTTCCGTGTTTTCTTCCAGACCCATAGCCTCTCTGAAAGTACCACTGTCGAAGTGGGCGACCTTCCACGCCCGAGTTGTAGGAGTAGCTCTCCAGCTTTCTCTGTTTGTCTCGCTGCTTATTCCGTACCGGATAGCCAAATGGTCACTGTGGGTGTAACCGTCGTCGACCCTCCACTGCAAATCACCGACCAATCTTGGACTGCAGAATGTTACGTCAATTATAGATTCCACTCAGTTTCGCTGGAAGGCACTTCTTGAGCCTTAGTTACACAACACGACATTCAGCTTGACTAAATCTTTTAGCAGCAGCGTTTGCCCTCTCCGATTAATACAGCGACCTCCCAATTCTATTGCCCACGCATTGAAGTCTCTAACAATGACCACTGGCCTGCTACCCACTAGGTCTGATGTCAGCCGATCGACCATCTGGGTGAATTGTAGCTGGGCGTCGGTAGCCGGCAACCTCACCGTGGCAATCTGCGTCCCCTGCGGTCCTTTCCGCATATGGATGGACGCCTTTGCCACCGATGTCGTGACCTCATCCAGCTTCTTACATTGGAGGGTCATTTCGTCGTGTTGGGTTAACTCACTTCTACACTCTCGCCTAGGACCTCCTGAGCTAATGCTCCATATGAGGTACCGCTCGTCTGTGAGCGCTTTTTAAGACAAGGATCATCTCGCCCGTTCTCGCTCTCCTTGGAGCACATCGGCGTAGCACTCTTTCTCTGTTTCAATAAGCAGTGATTCACCCTTCTCCATAGTTTTCGTCGGGCGCGTATTCGCGGCTTTCTGCTTCGATTTCATTACTACCGTTTGTCAGGAACCGTTTGATCGCTGGTTTTCTTGGCCGGCTCGGTTTCACGTCTCCGGTGGCCGACCGGCTTGTTTCGCCCATGCTTCCTTCTTACGCCATTCTCCCTTGCTTGCAGCTTTTGTGGGCCCGCTCTCCTGGTTTGCGCTCTACCGACGCCTTTTTGTGTTCTGTGGATGGCCCTTAATGCCGGGCTAGTCCCCGGCTCGCTTGTCTGTCCTCTTTTCTGCCGTTCTGTCGATGAGTGGACAATCTAACGCCTCCTGTACCTTGGTTGTGGTACAGGCACACCTCGATAGTACGTACATAGGGGAAACTGGACACACATGATCCCCGGGGACACATGATCCCCCCCTGTTTTCTCGAAAACTAATCACATTTTTATACCAGTGATATGTGCAAACGAATCCGTTAGATAGATTTTTGAATCTGAGTAACATTTGATACTAGTTACTTTATGTATATGGGTTTTAGAGAGGTTAGAGAGGAGAAAAGTTTAATAACTTTGAATATGTCCAACCAAAACGTACCAAATTTTTACTGGACAAAGTTTTATTATTGTAGAACTGAATAAATTCCTTCAATTAACTATTGCTTATTTTCCATTGAATACAAAAAACAAAACAAGATAAATACTAAACATGGACACACTTGATCCCCCACAGTTTGGACACACTTGATCCCGATATTGCATATATTAAGGCGTTTGTTGCATACCGTCGCATATTATTGTATTGTCTGTAACTAATTGATCTATTAAAATTCTTTTCTAGTTAAAAAGTATAAATAAATTTTATTTCTCTTTAATTCTGTCAATCAGACAATACACGCGAAATTTAAATTTATCAATAGCCTTATTTCATTAACCAGAAGTGGTGTTGAACATACTTAGTTTTGATTAGTTTTATTAAATGCATTTTAACATTATTTTCAATTAAAAAGTGTGTAAATTAAGCTTTGAAAATACTCAACAAATCACAGGGCCTAAAATCAGTTTTGTTCGATCTTGTATTATTTTTTTTCCGTTTGAACTAGCAGAAGTTTGCTTACAATCACCATTTATTTGTAAATCTTCTTAAAGAATTTTTAATAATAGGCTCATTCAACATCTTTTGGTCAGTCGTTTAAGAGAAATCGCATTTGTGTAATAATAACATGCACTACAGTAATGATGATGCGTGATAGTACCATATTGATGTATGAAGTCATCATCCTGGTATGATCACGGTTGTGGTATTGGTAGTAGTCTGGCGATCTCGATGTACCATCGTCGGGAGATGGGTCACTGTTTCAGCTACTTAGAATGCTTGTAGAATAGATTGAATGCATCTGAGGGCAAGGTAGACCAAAATACAAATCATAACTGTATCAATCACAAAGACAGATCCTCTTGGGAATATCATGGTTGTCGTGATATGACCATTGTCTTTTAGTGGAGTGAATGGTTAGAAAGAAAATTGGAGTAAGTGGAGAAAATGGCCAATTTTGTTGCTAAAATACTTGCCTTGCTTAATACCAACAATTTTTAATTTTCGCACGACTGATATAACGGCAGACTATGAAGAATTATTAGAATTTGAGGCTAGACCAATTCAACCTTTCATTAGACTTGAAGAACCTAAACATGTTCAGCTCATAAAGGGATCAATTTCCCCCTATATGGGGATCAAGTCTCCCGCAAGTTTTGAAAATGCCAAATTTTCTATCTTTCGGCAAAATCGATTTTTCGGTTACTTTCATGAACAAATAATTGCTTCCAATGACGTTTTTGAATAGCTTATTAAATTCTTTATAAAGTCCATCAAAAAGCGTGCAAATCGGTGCATGCTACATCGAGAAATATCCTAAACAAAAAGTGGGGATCATGTGTGTCCAGTTTCCCCTACACCTGCGTTGTTCCAGTGTACGTATTATCGAAGCGTACGTACTATCGAAGCAAAAAAAAAATGCGAACAAAAAAAATTTGTTTGTATTTTCGTTTATTTAGAAACAGCAGAATGTTTATAAAACCACCCGGAAGCAAATATTTTGATAGAAGGCTCTGTACTCCAAACATATTTGTCTTTGATATAGTGCACAACGGACCAACAAGACCCAGATTTTTCTTGAAATGGTACCTACATGTAGCATTGAGCAAAACCGTCGTCTTTGTAAATTTGAGACTTTTTTTACGAAATATTGTATTTTAATGCTTTGGAACATCCATAAATTACGTGACATTTGTAGGAGTAATATTTTAAAGATATGTTACACATCGTACATAATTATGCATGTAAACTGCAAAAAACGCCAATTGAAGATGATTGACTGATCACTACATTTTACGTTACATATTTTATGGATTTACCCTATAGGTTTTATGGGAATAAAGAGCTTTAAGGCAACCTTACAACCTGAACTGTCACTGTCGTTGCGACTCTATTGGCTCCATTGACGCTTTCTTACCAAAGCGACAAACTGCCAGATTGAGCAACAGTCGCATCGCGCTGGTTTGAAGAAACCTTTATTATGAGCAGGGATTGAATTCAAAAGGGATTGAATAAAAAAATCTCTCTCCTATCAACTCTGTTTACTTTTACGATATGCAGCATACCGTGAGAGCCTTTTTTCGCCGGCTGTCAGTATGAAGTACTGATTTGGGAGGCTATATCCCATGATAAATTTCTTTAAAAAAGCTCCAAACGCGGGACACTGGTTCTGTTCATGCATTTCAGTTTGCTTTGCACAAAATAAGCGTTTCTTCATCATCACTTCTTGGTAGGGGGCTGCCAATCTGATTCGGATAATTCGGAACAGCTTTTGCCTATTCTAGGAATTCTTTTAAAAATTTCTTCTTTTTTTTGAAAAAAAATGCTCCTGGGACTCAAACCAGGAACTCCATCACGAACTCCTTCAGAAGTTACTTCAGGAAATTCTCCAGGAAATCATTTGGGAACTCCTTCGGATATTCCCACAAAAATTGCTGGAAGGCAGCTATGGCATTAGTCAACAAGCTTTGCCGTTTTCCAAGCTCCGGGGCTGGGCTAGTGTGCACGGTCGCTTTGATAGAACCTACTTGCGGATACATACAGCGTCTTGTAGAGGTTTAACAGAGCCCACTGTCAAGCCCTACCACAACCTGGGCAGCCCCCCAAACTCGCAGTGATCATGGGATGGGTCGTCAAGCCCTTGAAAAAAGTCCTTGCTACCCGTTTATGTACATGTAACCTCTGCATTCTCACGTTTGTTATGAGATAGAAGATTGCGTTAGCTTTTAGGAATTGTTTATCTAGAATATTTCGGTAAGCGATGCAATCTATGAAATGAGATACATTAATACGCATTGAAATTGTTCTACTCACGTCCTCCCTATTTAACCGGCGTGCTAATCGAAAACAGCAATTTACTTATCCACCGTACAAAGAAAAACGAAATATTTCCGACGATTGGACGATTTGCGTGCTAATGATAAACACGATCACACGAACACGTTCCTACATGCACAATTATAAATGCACATGCATACTAAAGAATTGTTATTTTCATTGATTTACTTCTAATGCACAAATTAAATAGATTAAAAAGTTCAATGTAATTATGTTTGGCGTCATCTAACTCAATGATTGTACTGGCTGCATTTGTGTTCGATTAGATTACACATATTCTAGGAATGTTTCCAATCAATCTACTATCGCCATGGCACACTGTAACAAAATCTCAGTGCACAATCATACCTCGAAGAGAGCAGACGCGTGTGTTCACTCGTAGTTTTGCTTTGGTGCTGTTTTATCGTGCGCGATATTGGCCGACAATGTCTAGCATAGTCGAAGTAAGGAACACTCTGGCGTTCTTATTTCCTGACGGTGCCTCTCAGCCAACTTTGGTTGATATGGCCCGTTTTGTGAAGTCTCTGAAAGGTGATAAGCTGGCTATGGAAACGGCTGATGAAAAATCAGTATTTATACGATTCAAAACCAAGGAGGCAATGGAGTATAGTTTGAAGAACAATGAGGAGGTGCTGCCGTTCCACTACGTTAGTGGACAGATGGTTATGGTGCATATGTCCATTGCCGGCGCAAACACAAGGTATGTGCGGATTTTCGATCTGCCGCCGGAAATTTCAGATTCCGATCTGTCATCCGTGATGACAAGATTCGGGAAGGTCAAACGCACTGTGCGTGAACGGTTCCCAGCAGAATATCAACTCGATATGTTTACTGGGGTCCGTGGCATGTATATAGAAATCGAGAAGACAATTCCGGAGATCCTTTACTTCCGCAATTTCAAGGGAAGGATTTTCTACGAGGGGCTAAAACATAAGTGCTTTATTTGTAAAGCCGACACTCATATGAGAAAGTCCTGTCCAAAGATGCTAGAACGACGGAGCTTCCAACAGCAACCAAACAAAGAGCTTGCTGAAAACGTTTCAAAACAAGCAAAAGTAGAAGTTAAAGCTGCCACCGTGATAGATCGAGTTGTGCCCGGCAGCAACAAGCAAGAACCCCAAAAATTGGCACAAAGATCGACAAAAAATACAACAAAGCGACAACGTGCATCTGATGCGAAGTCTGCAGACAATGATACGAAGAGCACTGGCGACTCATTGTCCAGCGAGAAAGTAAGCAGTATTGCGATTATATCAAATGCGCCGCCTGTGAAGACTAGGTACAGAATCGCTTCGTATGAATGGATAGAGGATGACAACGAGCGAAACCTGCTAATAGCAGAGGACAAGATTAGGTTAGCAAAAGTAATGAATTTGAATGTAGATGATATGGAATTTTACATTGATAATTAGATTGTTATTATTATATTATTGTATAATACTTTAGAATTGCGGCTCCGCAAAGTGTTTTCCTACACGACTGAGCCTAATAAACAAACCACATGGTAACAAAATCTGTCAAATACGAGAAAAAATACGAGAGAAATATTCCAACGAACTAAACAATACCACATGGATCTATCTATCTCGTGACAAGTCGCTCACCGCGGGATAAATCTCCGATAAGATTTACTACCCTGGAACAACTTCATTACTGGGCCAGAACTCGCTGGCCGCCACCGCAGTTGGTGGTTGAAACTAAATCCCAAACCGACAGCCGGTAGCACGATTTCGTTAGCTGTTATTTTTCCTCTACTTCTTGTGCCACTCAATTTTTCTCCAGTACAAATCAATTTTTCTTGTACCCGATCAGCTACTGTTTGACTCCGCATTACTAAGACTCCCGGGAAAGGGGTAGCCGAAGATGGTTAACGAGGGGGCAACCAATGTTTTCACACTCCACCCCGTTCGATTGGCAACGATGATGTCGACGAAGTGCACTCCGACCGAGCGTTCGTTCGGGGTTCGATAAGCAAACCACGATTTTTGTTAGATACATGACTGGCGGTGTCACACATTTTACTGTTTTAAATCCACTCAAGTCAAAGGTACGAATTGATTTGCATGGAATTTACTATGAAAATTAAGTCGGTTGTCGGTGGAGACGCAATTGAGAGCGCCTCGTGCGAAAACCGATTGTTCGCGGTGGTGGGCTACATCAGAAAACGAGCCCCGCGAATGATGATTAACGACTCTTCAGGTCCAAAATGGGCTTCTCAGCTGTACACCTTTTGGAGGTACCGGCAAGTCACGCAGTGGCTGGTAATCATAACGAATCTTATTTATTTATTACCTTTATTCGAGCCTGGCCCGAGTTTGGCTCATCTCTGATAACTTTCATTTTTTCTCAATTAAAATGTTATTATAAAAAAAATGTTTTGTATATTTTCCCCATTCACTCGAGTTCTCATAATAGAAGTATTTCATTGCACGAGATTCAACAAAGTAAGAGCCATTAGCAAGAATCCAAATCTGGATAACATTAACTTTAAGGCAAAAAAGTTCATATTGTGCATGTCATGTTTTCGAAAAGTAAAAATTAAAAGAAACATGTAGAACGATAAATTTCAATCCTAGAAAACTAGTTTTCGTTATAGCTTAATTTGTGTAGCTATTTTAAATGGTTCCGAATTAATTACAGCGAACCGCCACCGTGTATCGTTTTCTCTCGGCCCGCAGCAGCCCCAATAGAACCCCCGCTGATATTCCGAAAAGCCTATTAACTCTATAAATGTCGATTTCGGTTGGGTAGGTTTTTGGCGTGGCGCTGTTTGAAGTCATTATTTGCCATATTTGTGCAGGTTCTGTCTTTTCGTGTAGCGCCGAGCGTTTGGTGCGAAAAACCGTTTGCTTCGGGGGGATGGGTGTCGTTAAATGACAAACAAGACTCGTTTTCGTCGCCGACGTCGCGTCGCATCGTTACTTTGCCAGCCCATGCTGGCAGATTGGGCAACATTGGGTCAAATGTTGGCGAGTCGAATACGGCAGCAGAAGGCCACGCGCTCTTACAGAGGATGCATAATATTGGCAAAACTGTTTTTCGAGTTTTCGCCGGCGTTGTCCGATCATGTTTCAGTGGTTTACCATAACAGCCCTACACAGAGGAGATTTATGTTGTAGCTGTTTGCTGGTGGGGCTCTTCGTCGGTGATGAGGATGGCGGGGGGTTCTCACGTGAGCACGGTGGAATCGTTGGCGTGGCCTCTGACAGGTGGACAATGTTACTCACGAGCAATTCGACACGACGCATTTCGGGTCCAAATTTGGAAGTATTGCACGTCGTCATTTGGCACAGATGGGATTTGCTCTAAGGCAACGAAGGATTTCGAGAGATGCTCACATCAGTTGAGCAATTTGTTACAGCTAGCAGATTCGGGAGAGTGACATACTTACATACGCGCTAGGTTAATTGTTTGATTTATTATTTAGGAACGTGACGAACATAAATTAGATGAAATGGTCATGAGAAATGATTTGTATGCATATACATACAGGGTATGCGTTGACCTAGCTGTCAAGTGCGTGGCTACGCAATGTTGAAGGTGGCTGGGCTTGATTCCCTGTCAGGTTTGGGAAATTTTCGCGACTTCCCTGCGGTCCTGTGTTTGAGATCGGAGGAAGAAGCTTCCGCTCCCCAAATGCAGGCAAGTACTTATCTGTTTTGAATTAGGGGAAGTGCACCGGTTTTGGCCAACTTAGTGCCTAATTTGGCCAACCCTGAAAAATACATATTTTTCCAAAATAATCGATCAGTTGAAAGCAGCGTTTAAGCATGAGGGACATATCTCTTGTTGGAACTAATAAAACCCTTGCAAATTGCTTCATTTTTGGAGTTATTAGCAAAATTGGCCAAATTAGGAACATGGCCAAAACCGGTACAGTTCCCCTATTCGCTTCCTCAACCTTCAACCAATCGCAGATTTCCTACGTCAACGCCTACTATAAGCATGAGCATGAGCAGGATAACCGTACAATTCGTAGTTGCTAATCCGTGATTGATTAGAACTTGCGAAATTGCACAGGGAACCAATTGAATGGAGCTTGGGTTTAGCTATCATTCTCAATGTGCAAATTTTGGAAATTCAATGCATTTTACTAAGTCAATTACGGCGCCGGCCACGTCCTTACGGTCATCAAGGGAAGGAAGGATTATTAGTTCAACTCTCGTTGCTACTAGAGACCGAGTATACCTCTGCATCTCCACGATAGTCTTAGGATAGGATATTGTGTTAGTATGAAGGGATATATTAACTGGATTCACTTTGGTAAGTGATGCGATCTATGGGATAGGAATATATGAATGAGAATTAGAAGTACTAGAGTAATGAGAAAGTATTAAAGTGAATTCTAATGGGATTCATTTTTTACAATTAGAATTTGAATGCTATTGGATTCTTATATCAGGTACATGTCTATCACACCATCGCTACCCGCACATTAACCTCACACATTCTTACTTGTATGAGGCCTGCACGAGCATAGCGACCTTATATAGCATTCGTATGCGGGTACAAATGAATACCAATCTATTTTTACATTTTATTTACTGCTACTAAGTAACAGGCAGCTTTTTATAACAATTCTATATTTAGAATCATACTTGCTAGCAATGAGAATTTGATTTGCAAAGAGATTGAGTTATATGATTAACGAAATTATCTAATAGGAAATTGGAAAGGGCCAGGGATCAAACCCTTAATCTCCTGCTTATGAGGCAGAAGCAGTGACACAAGGCCACCAAGCACCCCTCATACGTCAACGCCTACTATAAGATTCATAAAGTACGTTACGCATTTTAAACCCCCCTCCTCTTTGATGAACTTTTCGTAACAAACCTCTAGAATTTTTGTATGCATCGTTACGCTTTTTGGAACCTCCGTCCCTCCCCCATAAAAGCGTGACGTGTTTTGTAGATGCTTCATAATGAAGCGTTTCAATCATCTTTCTCATTGGAATCATAACCGTGATGCGCGCCTGCTAGTCGTAAGCTGGTCTTAAGGAGTTCCAAATCCCCCACAACACAGTCGAGCCGTTCCTGCCAGCGTCCTGCAGTCATCTAGGGCCTGTGTTTGAGATCAGTGTTCACGATACTAGCCGTACCGCCACTCGAAGGACTTGCTTCGCTAATTGGTTATTGACCCCGAAAAGTGCACCGCGATTCAAGCACTCGAGCTACCAAATGCACTAAGTCTCGTCTTGGGACTTCGCCGTTCAATCACTGCACTGTAACCGATTCGCGCAAAGTTAAAGTTAAACTTTTAGCTCAACACTTTTGTCATCTAACGACCAATGAAACGAGCGACCGTACTTGTTTCCACATCTACGTATTATTCGCTACTGACTATCTACACTATTTACAGTTTTGCTGTTCCTAATCATAGCCGGGTGATTGTTGACCATCGGCTATCGGTAGTTTCGGCTAAGAGATAGTTTCCTTTTCTCTTCTGCTTCAAACAATTTGTTCATGTCATTAAGAACGGAACAGGTTTGGTAACAGTAATAAAACAAATTCAATTTCAATGATTATACTTAAACCTAACAATCCAGCCTCCTTGAAACAGGAATGTTACAACTTAATAACTACTATGTACAAATGGTGTTACTGATATAATCCATTGTTCAGCTGCCTGGAACGTTGCCTCTCATCGTCTACGCTGAACGTTGCTGTTGCAGTCTACCGGTTGGCACAAGAGTTCAAAATCGTGCCTCAGGATGATGAAAGATGTTGGAGAGCGGGCGTTGTAGATTACCGGGAATTAAAAACAGGTAGATCTCACAGGGTAATAGTATTGAATTGGACCAGCAATTACCTTTGTAGAAACGCAGATGAGCATCGAGCAAGGGTTGCTCAACCTGGTTTCTGTTATGTTGATCTCGGTGTCGGAACCAGTGCACTGCGAGCTACGGCACGCACCACCTCATTGGCCACCTCATTCTTGAACATGTCCTGAGGGTCACCACACCACCTTGCCGGGGTGGAGCTTGACAATTTTTCCCAGCGGCTAGTTTGATGGCGGAACGTTGTCCTCCTTAATGATGACGATGGCGCCCACCTCGATAGTGACGGGTGGATTGCAACCCTTCGTTGCACGGGACTGCAGTTGTTGCAAGTACTCGGAGTACTAGCGAGACCAGATCTGCTGCCGATGCATTTGGGCGCGATCCCAGTGGTCCAAACGGTTGTCTGTGGTCTCCTTCCAGTTGGATTCCTGAGGTCAGAACGTCTAGGTCGGTTGGGTCCTCCGGTAGCGGTGTCAGTGGCCGAGAATACAGACACATCTCGACTTGTGCCAACAAGGTCAGAAGATCCTTGTAGGCAAGGTTGGCATTGCCGACTACCTTCAGCAGATGATTCTTCACCGATTTAACTGCAGCCTCCCAGAGGCCTCCGAAGTGTGGTGATTTCGTTTTCGGGGCACCAGTAAAAATTTGGTTACGATGGGCGGCGTCGATCTTAAAAATGCTGTAGACACGACTGATTGCATGCGAAGTCCATTCGAAGGTATGGGCGTTGTCCGAAGTGAAGTTCGACGATCCTTCTCTCTGCGGGCGACTAAGCAACGGAGAGTAGCTAAGAATGCTGGAGTCGATAAATCGCTCACTAGCTAGATTTGGACCGCCTTGGTCGAGAAGCAGACGAATATTGCCACGTAGACTTTCGTAGGGCCACGGGTTCGTACTGCTGACTTCACGTAAAATGGTCCACAATAATCGACACCGCAATCAGAGAACGAATGCGTCGGCGACACTCGCGATACCGGTAGATCGGCTGTGCTCTGCTGGACTAGAGTGGGCTTGGATCGGAAACAAGTGTGGCATTGGTGATG
This sequence comes from Armigeres subalbatus, assembly GCF_024139115.2. NCBI lineage: Eukaryota > Metazoa > Arthropoda > Insecta > Diptera > Culicidae > Armigeres > Armigeres subalbatus. Next base: position 135,196,240 of record NC_085141.1, read on the forward strand.
GACGGATTTGACAAGATTTCTGCCGCCAAGGATCCACAACTACTGGCGAAGAGTGGCTAGAAGGAGTTGTAGCCCTGCGTGCAATATGCTAATATGAAAACTGCTAGCCTGCAGAACAGACGGAACGATCGGGTGCTTGTTTGCGACGGATAGTGCGGAGTTACGTAGGCGACCTCCGACGCGAAGAGTGCCGTCTTTCTCAACAAAAGGTTTCAGCCACTTCAGCGATGATGACTTGGCGACAGGTTCGCGATTCGAGAGATCCGATATCTTCTCAGCAAATGTTTCTTTCTGATAGAGCAGATATATAACTAATAATCAACGGAGGAAGAGATGATCATGAGCTGCGCAATTCTATGCGCTCCTTCGATCGCTGGATGTAGCGGCCGCAGGATGCAACCACACGACGTAACTTGTTGTAGTGAGAGTAACGAGAAAAAAAACATCTCCACAGAAATGTGCTTGTTCGGCGGTCATTGCCACAATCAGTACTTTGCGCCCTTCTGCGGACGCTGCGAGGAAGTTCTCCTGGTCGATGACGGTCTTGGTGACAGTGTGAGACAGGAAGGGCCGTGTCACCAACGGGAACAGTTGATTATATCCGAATTATATAAAAGACATTGGTAGGATTTTCGGACCCAGCTTTTGTGCCTCCAGTGGTCTATACTTGTGGTGGCCTGGCTGCTCAACACGCGGTTAGTGACGAATGTTTTCCAGCGTGTTGGAACGGCACGCTGCTATTGAAGTACGGTGCTGGTTTCGGACCAGAAATACATGGTGGTGGTGGTCTTCAGCGAAGCATCCACCTTCTTCAGCGAAGCAACCGCTTTCTTGTAAAGCTGAGCTGCCAGATGTACTGCACAGAGCTCTAGTCTGGCGAAGGAGTGGTGCGAGGACAGCAGCGCGACTTTTGACTTCGATGTCAACAGGTGAACTTGTACACCTTCCGCCGATTCCGTGCGGACAAAGTAGGGCGAAGAAATGATGCTGGATAGTAGCACCGACTGAGGAAAACACGAAACTAGGAACTTGAACAGTAGCTAAAATGTGGAACGTAGTATGGAACTGCCTCCACTCGTGTTGCAGCTTATCTGGCAATGGAGAATCCCACTCGCAGATAACATCGCCTTGCTTCAATGTTCATAGACGCTACATAAATGTCCATAGACGCCACGAGCATCGTCCAGGTCTCGTGTCCGTAGAGAACTACCGGTCTTATAAGCGTTTTGTAGATAGTCAGTTTGATACGGCGGCGAACTCTATTCGATCGGAGCGTCTTGCGGAGTCCAAAGTACGTACGATTTCCAGCCACTATGCGTCTCCGAATTTCTCTGCTGGTATCGTTATCGGCGGTCACCAGTGAGCCCAAGTACACGAATTCTTCAACCACCTCGATTTCGTCACCACCGATAGAAACTCGTGGTGGGTGGCTCACATTGACCTCTCTTGAGCCTCTTCCTATCATGTACTTCGTCTTCGACGTGTTGATGGCTAGTCCAATCCGTTTAGCTTCGCTTTTCAGTCTGATGTAGGCTTCCTCCATCCTCTCAAAGTTACGTGCCATGATATCAATGTCGTCGGCGAAACCAAATAACTGGACGGACTTCGTGAAAATCGTACCACTCGTGTCAATCCCTGCCCTTCGTATTACTCCCTCCAAAGCGATGTTGAATAGCAGACACGAAAGACCATCACCTTGCCGTGACCCTCTACGGGTTTCGAAGGGACTCGAGAATGCCCCTGAAACTCGAACTACGCACATCACCCGATCCATCGTCGCCTTGATCAACCGTATCAGTTTATCCGGAAATCCGTTTTCGTGCATTAGCTGCCATAGCTGGTCCCGATCGATTGTATCATATGCGGCTTTGAAGTCGATAAATAGATGATGTGTGGGAACGTTGTATTCGCGGCATTTCTGCAATACCTGACGTATGGCGAACACCTGGTCTGTGGTAGAGCGTTCACCCATAAATCCCGCCTGGTACTGCCCCACGAACTCTCTTGCAATTGGTGTTAGTCGGCGGCATAAAATTTGAGAGAGTACCTTGTAGGCGGCGTTCAGCAATGTGATTGCGCGGTAGTTGCTACAATCCAGCTTATCGCCCTTTTTGTAGATGGGACACACGACACCTTCCATCCACTCCTGCGGCAGAACCTCATCCTCCCAAACCTTGGTAATCACCAAGTGCAGCGCTCTAGCCAGTGCTTCACCACCGTGTTTAAACAGCTCTCCTGGTAGTTGGTCAACTCCAGGGGCTTTGTTGTTTTTCAGCCGGCCGATCTCCTCATGGATTTCCTGGATATTCGGAGCCGGGAGTCGTATGTCCTGCGCGGGTGCTCCCAGGTTCATTACCATACCGCCACCGTTGTATGCCATATCGCCATTCAGGTCCTCTTCGTAGTGCTGCTGCCACCTTTGGATCACCTCACGCTCGTTTGTAAGCAGGTTCCCGTTTATGTCCTTACACATATCGGCACACATGTGCCACAGACATGGCCCTTACGTGAACGGTTCAACTTCTCATAGAACTTTCGTGCGTTATTAGCGCGGTACAGTTCCTCCGTCTCTTCACGGTCTCGATCTTCCTGCTGACGCTTTTTCCTCCGGAAAATCGAGTTTTGTCTGTTCCGCGCCCGTTTGTATCGTGCCTCGTTCGCCCTCGTGCGGTGTTGCAGCAATCTCGCCCATGCTGCATTCTTCTCCTCAACTAACTGCTCACATTCGCCGTCATACCAGTCGTTTCTCTGATCCGGAGCCACCGTGCCTAGTGCAGTGGTTGCGGTGCTTCCAATGGCGGATCGAATATCTCTCCAGCCATCTTCAAGAGATGCTGCGCCTAGCTGCTCTTCCGTTGGGAGTGCCACTTCCAGCTGCTGCGCGTAGTCTTGGGCTAGTCTACTGTCTTGTAGCCGCCCAATGTTAAGCCGCGGCGGACGACTCCGACGCGTGTTGATCACCGTCGAGAGTTTTGAGCGCAGACATACTGCAACGAGGTAGTGGTCGGATTCAATATTCGCACTGCGGTAAGTGCGTACGTTCGTGATGTCGGAGAAGAATTTACCGTCGATTAGAACGTGGTCGATTTGGTTTTCCGTTACTTGATTAGGTGATTTCCATGCGGCCTTGTGGATATTCTTGCGATTGAAGAAAGTGCTTCGGACTACCATTCCGCGGGAGGCTGCAAAGTTTATGCATCGTTGGCCGTTGTCGTTCGATATGGTATGCAGACTATCCGGTCCGATGACCGGTCTATACATTTCCTCCCTTCCTACCTGAGCGTTCATGTCACCGATGACGATTTTGACGTCCCGCAGTGGGCATCCATCGTATGTCTGCTCCAGCTGCGCATAGAACGCTTCTTTCTCGTCGTCGGATCTCCCTTCGTGTGGGCAGTGCACGTTGATGATGCTATAGTTGAAGAAACGGCCTTTTATCGTCGACTTGCATATCCTTGCGTAATTGACTGCCACCCAATCACACATTCGCGCATCTTGCTCAGCACCATGAAACCGGTTCCCAGCACATTGGTGAAGCCACAGCTTTGGTAGAAGGTAGCCGCTCGATGCCCGCTTTTCCACATTTTCTGTCCTGTCCAGCAGATTTCCTGCAGCGCTACGACATCGAAGTTGCGGGGATGTAATTCATCGTAGATTATCCTGTCGCAACTTGCGAAGCCTAGCGACTTGCAGTTCCATGTTCCAAGCTTCCAATCGTGATCCTTTATTCGTCGCCTAAGTTGTTGCCGATTGTATCGAGTCGTATTATCTTCTAACCTAGCTACTATGTACACTAATATTTACATTAAAAATTTGATAACCTAGATAGGAACTAGCGCCCTAATCGGAGCCTGATCCGAATGCAAGCAACGGACCTTAAACTTTTCTTTATACTCACCAAAGCATTCATGTGAAGTTTTTATCCCGTCCAGACGGTGGACCTCGGATGTTCTAGTCCTGGGAGGGGTGTTGAGGATCATCCTCAGGAATTTGTATTGGACCCGTTGAAGTTTGAGGTGGTGGGTTTTAGCCGGTCTCCCAGATCGGCATGCCGTATTCGATCACAGGGAGGATGGTTTGCTTGTAGACAGTAAGCTTATTTTTCAGGGACAATGACGTTGGTGTTGGTGGTGTTGATCAAAGGATACAGTAGTTTTAACAAGACGTTACACTTCGTCACCGTCTTGTCAACCTGTTGCCGAAAAATAGGCTTGCTGTCGAAGGTCAAGCCAAGGGAGTCGGCCTCATTGGCCCATTCCACAGTCGTGCCATTGAGGATGGTTTTACAGTCCCCAGGCGGAACATGTTTAGGGGATTTAGATTGGGGGAAAATGATGACCTGGGTCTTCGCCGCGTTGATACAGATCTTCCAGCTGGTGAGGGCATCCAGGTCCCGTTGGAGTTTTGCCACTAGCGCTCTGATCACTCTACCGTTGTAGACAATGGAGGTGTCATCTGCAAACAGAGTCAGAATGCCGCCTTCTGGAGGTTCTGGCATGTCGGAAGTGAACAGATTGAAAAGCAGGGGCCAGAGGATACTACCCTGGGGGATGCCTGCGACGATATTGGCCGCATTTGAGACCCGCTGATTGAGACCCGGAATGTCCTTGCCGACAGGTAATTGTTGATGATTTTCACCAGGTAGCTGGGAAGATTGTAGCGTTGTAGTTTGTACACCAGGCCATCATGCCATACATTGTCAAATGCCTTCTCGGCTTCCGGATGGGGATGATTTTCGCTGACTTCCAGGACGATGGGAAGAAGCTGAGCCGGAGACACTGATTAAAGATCAGCGAGAGGTGCTCAAAGAACGGAGCACTCATGTGTTTGAGCTCGAGATTCAGGATGCTGTCGAAGGCTGGGGCCTTCATGTTCTTCGATGATTTGATATAGGCCGTCAATTTGCCAGCTGAGATTTCCAACTCCTCCGAGAAGTCGTTGGGAATCAAATAGATGATGTAAGCATGCTCGTTGACGGCTGCTTCGTGTGGATTGACGATGTTCTGCCCAAGATTGTGTGAGCTGACGAAGTGACGACCTATTTCAGCGACCTTCTCTACAGGAGTTATCAAGCGATCATTAGAGCCATTATTGTCTAGTGGAATTAAATGGTGGAATGGGCCGAGGCTTGGATTTTAGTATTTTGGTCATTTTCCAGAACGGCTTAGCATAATCTGGGAGAGTGCGGATCTTATTCGAGAAGTCGTTATTTTTGAGGTCCACCATTCTGTCCTTGATAAGTTTTGTGAATCGATTGCAGCGTGCCTTAAGCTCAGGCAGTCCAGTATGCTAAAACTGCCTGCGAGTGACATTCCGCAATCGAATCAAATCTTTGGTGAGTGTATCGATGTTTAAGGAGTTGCTTAACTGCCGAGCCGTCGGGATATGCTGCTCTCTGGCCACCGATATTGCCTCTTCGATGGCGCACAGCTGGCGGTCGATACTTTCTTGCGTCTCTAGAACCGCTGCCAGTTCACTCGATGATAGTTTCTTTTGGAGAGTTGGTGTCGGTTGATCAAAGAGCCGATGTTGGCCACCACCGGACAGTGATCGGAGCTCAACTCCTGATAGACAACCGGCTGCTATATTTGATTATTCATGTTCGTGACGAACAGATCAAGCGTCGAATGTACCCCGGATCTGCTCTGCAAGATGGTCTAATGACCTTCTTCTAGATCGCTACTCCATATCATGCCATTTCGATTGCTCCTTGAGTTTTCCCAAGCTTGAAGTGTTGAATTCAGATCGCCGGCGATGATGTACTGCCCTTGGCGCCGCGTTTTTTTTTTCCTCGTTTGTCGGGTGAAGATCACTGCGTCCAGATTTTAGGACTATTGTGATATACCCTTTTGCTGTGAAATACGCAAGTTATCTCAGTAACATGTTTGTCACTGAGATACCTTGGTATCGACTGAACTCAAGACCATCTATTATTGATGAATAGAGATCCTGAGTCACAGTATGTGACTCCCCCATTCTGGCGAGACTAGCTTTATGAAGCCAACCACGTCCTTGGGGGATAAGATCCATATGTCAGCAGGTCCTAAAAAGGGCTTGCTGAGAACTTTGAACCTACGTTGGGTGAGTGCACTGCAATAGCAGAGGATGTGTTCTGATGTTTCTCTCTCCTCGTCACAGAAGCGGCAATTTGAGGTTTGGATTGCTCCGATCTTTTGTAGATGGTATCTGCAGGGCAGTGTCCAGTTATTAGACCGGTGTAGATGTTGAGATCCCTTTTGTTGAGACCTAATAGTTGTTGGGTTTTCTTGGGGTTAATCGTTACGAGCCTTTTGGATTGGCTCGTATGGGGAAGTGCATTCCAGTTTGATGTGATTTGACTGACCATATATTTGTTCAGTTCCATTTTTACAGAGCAGTCTGAGATCCCGCAGAAGGGCTCAGGGCCAATGAACTTTTCATTAGATCCATTCCTGGCTAGCTCATCAGCAATCTCGTTTCCCTCAAGACCCGTATGTCCTGGGATCCAATATAGGTAGACTCGATTGCGTATGGATAAGTTTTTCAAAGCCAGAATGCATTCCCACACTAGCTTTGAGTTACAAGTGTAGTTATTAAGCGACTTAAGTGCCGCTTGGCTGTCAGAGAAAATACATATTTTTGCAAATCTATACTTTCTCCTCAGGCATAATAACACGCATTCTAATATTGCATATATTTCCGCCTGAAATACTGTGGGCCACTGTCCTAAGTGGACAGAAATTTTTGTTGTAGGGCCATAGATTCCGGATCCTGTCAGATTATTCATGTTCGAACCATCTGTGAAGAAATTTATAGAGCCTGTTGGAACGCTGGGTCCACCTCCTTCCCACTCCTGGCGGGAAGGAATGAACACATCGTAAGGTATGTCATAATTGACTACCGTTTCCATCCAGTCACTACAAATTCCTATTGCGGGATTTATGGCAAATTCATTTAATATGCTGAGGTGACCCGTAAGGTCTCCACACAGCAGTGTTTTTGTTCTCTTTAACCTTAGAGCACGTTTTTCCGCTTCCAGCTTTATGAATTGATCTAACCGGGGCAGGTGAAGCATTGCGTCTAGGGCCAAAGTGGGTGTACTACGAACTGCACCAGTGATGGCTATGCAAGCGGTGCGTTGGATTTTGTTGAGCTTAGCCCTTGCAGCAGCCTCATTAGTTTTAGGCCACCAGACAAGGGAAGCGTAAGTTGTCCTGGGACGGACAATGGTTTTATATATCCACATGATCATACTTGGTTTTAGGCCCCATCTTTTACCAAGGGTTTTGAACAAACCCAAAGTGTATTGAGACCTTTCTGCACAACTGATTGGAGATGAGAGTTCCAATTAAGCTTTGCGTCGAGTATGACACCTAGATATTTTACTTCACTTGAATAAACTAATTGTGTTTGATTCAAGAAAAGGGGTTTCAGTTGTACCTTTCTCCGTTTGGTGAAAGGGATAATGGAAGTTTTGTAGGATTTATGCCTAGTTGATACTTTTGACACCAGGAAGAAGTGTGATTTAGGGCAGATTGCATTCTTTCCACGATAACACTTTCGAATTTGCCTCGTACAATAATGACAACGTCATCAGCATATCCAACCACTTCGAAGCCTCTTCTCTCTAAGCTGTCTAGAAGCTCATCCACCACCAGTGACCACAACAAAGGAGAAAGCACTCCGCCTTGCGGACACCCCCTTGTTGCTTTAACAGTGATGTATGAACCGCTAAGCTCAAAGGAGATTTTCCGATTAGCTAGCATAGCATGTACCCAGGTAACAATGCATGGGTCGAATTTTCTCCTCAACATTGCTGACCCTATAGACGAATAAGAAGCGTTATCGAATGCGCCCTCAATATCAAGAAATGCTACAAGAGCAATTTCTTTTGCATAAAGTGTTTTTCGATTTTTTGAACTACCGTATGTAGTGCCGAGATCGTAGATTTTCCACTTTGATAAGCGAATTGGTTTTTGACAAAGGCATTGCTTTCATAAATTTGTGATTTATGTACTCGCATAGTACCTTTTCCATAATTTTGAGCATTACAGAGGATAAACTTATCGGCCTGAATGCTTTGGGGTTGGTTTTATCTCTCTTGCCTGCCTTCGGAATGAAGACAGCCCGGATTTGACGCCAATCGTTAGGTATGTGCCCCAAAATCAGACTCGCCTTAAAAATCTCAACCAAGGGTGGAACCAGTGTTTTCTCCTCTTTTTGGATCAACGCTGGGAATATTCCATCCATGCCAGGAGACTTAAATGGCTCGAAAGATCTCACAGCCCTCTCAACCCTGGCCCGAGTGAAAGCTTCCTTTGCAACCTTTATTGCGTCTTTTTAGATCCAGAAACCCATGATTGGATCTCTTGTGGATCTGAGACAGCAATTCCAGTGCCTTGGTCGCCGATGCTCGACTCAGGGATTGAATCAGGGAAGTGGATCTTTAACAATTCGCTCAGTGTATCGCTAGGCTCTACAGTGAGCGAACCATCCGTCTTTCGGAGGCTACCCACACCATTGGAGTGGTCTTTTGAAAGAGTTTTTTGGAGTCTGGCCACTACGGGTGTATTCTCTATGCTTTCACACATTAGAATCAACGATTTCCGTTTGGCTGACCTTATTTCTTTGTTGCAGTTCGTCAGGGCATTTCTGTATAGGCTCCAATCGCCGGTTCGCTTAGCACGGTTGAACTCCCTACGCGCAGTTTTCCTAAGCTTCTCAAGAGTTTTATTCCACCATGGAACGTCTCTACTCGAACTAGTTGATTTAGTTGGACAGCTTTCTTGGTAGGCGTTAAGGATTTTGTTTTTAATGGATTTGGACGCATCTTCCAATTGTGTTATGGACTTGATGTGACTTTCTATGATGTACTCTTCGGATCGTAGGATAGCTGAGTAGGATTCCCAATCAGTTTTCTTAGGATCTTTAAACGTTTTTTCCATCGTTAGACCCCTTCCCATTCGAAGATGATGTGTTTATGGTCTGACATTGATATTTCTTCAGAAACATGCCAGTTTTTATTTTATCAGAGATAGACCGACTACATAGAGTCAAGTCCAAAACTTCCTGACGAATGGAGTTTTCAAACGTGGGCTTGTCACCAACATTACAAATGTCAATGTTCTTGGAAGAGAGAAACTGTAACAGGTACTCACCTCTGGTGTTTATATTGGTACTTCCCCATACGGTGTGATGTGCATTTGCGTCGCACCCTATGACGAAGGGGATGTTGTGTCGGTGGCTGTAGGCTACGAGCGCAGCTATTTCTGGAGGAGGATTTCGTCCATGTCACCTGGGAAGTATGCCGAGACCACCAAGATCTCTCTACTCCCTCTGGCGGAAGGTACCTCCATCCTGACCGCTACGATGTCCTTTTATGAATTCTGAAATTGGAAAGTATTTACAGTTGTTATGTAATAAAATAGCCGCTCTAGGAGAAAGCTGGCTGTCATCATATACCAACTTACAGGAGTGTTGTGGAATACCTTGTATTCTGGATTTATTGACCCATGGCTCTTGAATGAGGGCCACGGTTAAATTCTCTTTGGTGAACCTCCGACAGAGCACACCCGTGGCGCTCTCAGCATGGTGGAGGTTCACTTGCAGAACTTTAGTCGCCATTTCCGGGGTTCCCGCTTTTTTCCGGACGACGACTGTCCGGCTTTGGATGTTGCGGATCATCAGGATGTCGTTTGATATTACAGTTTGGGTTTTCTCTCTTCCCTGAAGCAACCTGGCCCGCCAGTTTCGCCTCTGTGGTCAAACTGTCGCTTTTTGCACCCCTTTTGCCCTGTTTAGATACCTTTGGTTTGGTACCACTAGAGCAGGGGGTCGCATGTAAGCTTCGAGCTTTTCCTTTAGAGGCGGACAGACTAGCCTTTATGGTGCTTTTGGGGTGAGATTTACTAACCTCGCCCGAACCGGAGGCTTCCTCAGATTTCTCTTGGGTCGGCCTTTCAGTTAGCCGAACCTCGCCCGAACAGGAGGCCTCCTCAGATTGCTCTTGGGTCGGCCTTCCAGTCGGATTGGCGGTAGCGGCAGTCGGTTGATCTGTAATCTTCCTTAGTTGGATTTCACCAAATCGGTAGTTGAGGGTGTATTTGGACTTCTTCAACTTTTCCATGTAAGGACATAAACGGGAACCTTCTTACGAACGAGCGTGAGGTGATCCAAAGGTGGCGGCAGCACTACGAAGAGCACCTGAATGGCGATATGGCAGACAACGGTGGCGGTATGGTAATGAACCTAGGAGCACGCGCGCAGGACATGCGACTTCCGGCTCCGAATCTCCAGGAAATCCAGGAGGAGATCGGCCGGCTGAAAAACAACAAAGCCCCTGGAGTTGACCAACTACCAGGAGAGCTGTTTAAACACGGTGGTGAAGCACTGGCTAGAGCGCTGCACTGGGTGATTACCAAGGTTTAGGAGGATGAGGTTCTGCCGCAGGAGTGGGTGGAAGGTGTCGTGTCCCATCTACAAAAGGGCGATAAGCTGGATTGTAGCAACTACCGCGCAATCACATTGCTGAACGCCGCCTACAAGGTACTCTCCCAAATTTTATGCCGTCGACTAACACCAATTGCAAGAGAGTTCGTGGGGCAGTACCAGGCGGGATTTATGGGTGAACGCTCTACCACAGACCAGGTGTTCGCCATACGTCAGGTATTGCAGAAATGCCGCGAATACAACGTGCCCACACATCATCTATTTATCGACTTCAAAGCCGCATATGATACAATCGATCGGGACCAGCTATGGCAGCTAATGCACGAAAACGGATTTCCGGATAAACTGATACGGTTGATCAAGGCGACGATGGATCGGGTGATGTGCGTAGTTCGAGTTTCAGGGGCATTCTCGAGTCCCTTCGAAACCCGTAGAGGGTTACGGCAAGGTGATGGTCTTTCGTGTCTGCTATTCAACATCGCTTTGGAGGGAGTAATACGAAGGGCAGGGATTGACACGAGTGGTACGATTTTCACGAAGTCCGTCCAGTTATTAGGCTTCGCCGACGACATTGATATCATGGCACGTAACTTTGAGAGGATGGAGGAAGCCTACATCAGACTGAAAAGCGAAGCTAAACGGATTGGACTAGTCATCAACACGTCGAAGACGAAGTACATGATAGGAAGAGGCTCAAGAGAGGTCAATGTGAGCCACCCACCACGAGTTTCTATCGGTGGTGACGAAATCGAGGTGGTTGAAGAATTCGTGTACTTGGGCTCACTGGTGACCGCCGATAACGATACCAGCAGAGAAATTCGGAGACGCATAGTGGCTGGAAATCGTACGTACTTTGGACTCCGCAAGACGCTCCGATCGAATAGAGTTCGCCGCCGTACCAAACTGACTATCTACAAAACGCTTATAAGACCGGTAGTTCTCTACGGACACGAGACCTGGACGATGCTCGTGGAGGACCAACGCGCACTGGGAGTTTTCGAAAGGAAAGTGTTGCGTACCATCTATGGTGGGGTGCAGATGGCGGACGGTACGTGGAGGAGGCGAATGAACCACGAGTTGCATCAGCTGTTGGGAGAACCATCCATCGTTCACACCGCAAAAATCGGAAGACTGCGGTGGGCCGGGCACGTAGCCAGAATGTCGGACAGTAATCCGGTGAAAATGGTTCTCGACAACGATCCGACGGGAACAAGAAGGCGAGGTGCACAGCGGGCAAGGTGGATCGATCAGGTGGAGGACGACTTGCGGACCCTCCGCAGATTGCGTGGTTGGCGAAGTGCAGCCTTGAACCGAGCTGAATGGAGAAGTCTTTTATGTGCAGCACAGGCCACTCCGGCCTTAGTCTGATGATAAATAAATAAACTTTTCCATCGACGCACCCTCTACTGTGAAGATCCATTCAACATGAATATCTTTCAGAATGGATCGTTTCACAATACGCCAATTAGTTGTTGTGATGTCATTTTGGCTTTCTATGAGAGCCTTTATTCGGTCGTCATCATAGCTGGAGCTTTGTGGGAAGAATGCTCGGATCATCTCTGGACGTGGAATCGCCACTTCGTCCATTGCCATCAGCTCTGCACCTTCCCAGGGTTTCATGGATGGGGATATTCTCTTTAACCACTCAGCAGTCTCTTGATCCTTACAGATTAGAACCATGTAACCGGACTTGTAGATGAGGTTGTTGAATTTGGGTTTTATTGGCTCGTTTCGCTGTTGAACTACTCTGAGCAGGAGTGTTTCTTGTAGAAGGTCTAGCTGGGCTGTAGTGAGTTGGACGGTGGGAAAGTCTTTGGGTATTATCCCGACCTTCACGCTTTTGGCCATATCACTGTAGCTGATACCAGCTGTTTTCCTCATGGGTGGGTTTTGTTGTCCAGACACGTTTTTCTGAGGCGCGCGGTTTGAGGACTGTTGGGCGCGCTCTCTCGGATCCAGATGGTGCTTCACCATTGGTTGGTTTGGGGTCCTCTGTGGCGGATTTGTCTAGGTCGTTTCTCGAGCGTTTTGAGGAAGTGGGCTCGCTCTCCTTATTCAGGATTATGGACAAGGCCTCATTCCGGTCTTTTCCCTTCTCCCGGAGAGTTCTAAGCTGCTTCCTCTGCGAGCGTGTGAGTGTGGGGATTTTCTTTCTCGGAGCACCCTTGGCTTCCGTAGAACCCTTGTTATCTTCGGATCCTTTGCTACTTGCTAAAGATTTTTGGGGGTTGATGACGATCCTTATACCATCATCTTCGTTATCTTCCATGTCCAGCAGGTTGGAGTCGGTCGATGAGGGGTTGTAGATCTGGATCAGCTTTGTCGAAACATGTGCTGCTCCGGGAGATAGGCGTTGAGGGGCAGGATATTTCCATCTTCTCCTGCGAACTACTGAGTAGCTGGTCTTCGGTAAGGCCAAGCTGAATCAGAGTATTCTCCACTTCGCTCTCACACGACTGAGAGAGGCAGTCGTCACCTTGAGGGTTGTTTGTAGAATTTGTACTCATTTTGGTCCCACGAGTAGCTAGGGAAATAAATGTCCGCTGCACCAGTGCCCCGCCGTAGTGCAGTAAGGGCTGCTTACTGGGGTGTTCGCCCTGGTGCACCCCAGGCTCCGTTCGCAGTTGAGCATGTTTAGAACCCCCTCAACCATTCAGCCCTCGGCACGGGTCGCATGACACCTTGGCATTGGGGTTTATCCATTTTTGCTTTACACGATGGCCATGAATAACAGCCATCGCAACCTTCCTCCTTTACCAGGGCTTAGGACCTGTAGCTCAAGTTCTCAATAGTTTCACAATCTTTCGGACATGCAACTACGGAGAACCATCATTGCTAGCGGAGTTAGGCGCCGCGTTAGTTTGACGATGTCTCTGCGGAGGGCGGCCGTTGTCCCATCGATCTCCTTGGCTTGCGTTGGGCAGTATGCCACGATGAGGGTGATGACACCGACGGAAGTAGTAACTTCTACCCCAACTACCTCGATGAGCTTGAGCTGGAGACTTGGTAGCGGACGACAATTGACGTTGCTTCTCAGCGGGAGGGCCACACCTCCTCCCTTGGAGTTTGGCCGATCGAGTCTCACCACACGGAAGTCCGGAATGTGTACACTCACTTCGGGCTTCAGGTACGTTTCCGTGAGGAAGGCCACGACGATCTCCCTCTCGTCGAGGAAACCAGCCAGTTCAATGATTTTGCTCTTAAGTGAGCAAGTTTTCCAATTGACTAGACCCACCCTAGCAGCCATTTTCAATGACGAACATGCCCAGGGTGAAAATCTGGTCGAAGCGAGTTTTGCAACCACGTAGTCGCGTTGCCAGTTGAGTGAAAATCGGAACTAGCTGCTCCGATGTGTAGAGCGGTGGGTCTCCCTCGGCCGGAAGTGGCTCATTATCCTGACGACGACTCGCACACGGCAGGCACTGCTTCTTTTATACACAAAGAAAATCTTGCGGTGAACCCGCAGCATTCTGATGCCCGTGTTAGGAATGCACGGGATTGGTTTCATATGAAATTTTTATTGCCTTTGACAAGAATTGACATTTTCAATAGCTTATCGTTTATAAACTTTAGTTTCAATGAAATTGCTGGAGAGTGTCCGAGTCGATAGATATATAAATCTTTAATATCCATCGAAAGATAAAGGCACTAGTAACGTTCGAAATCTTCCCTTTCAGCGTAACGCTGTCGATTTCCAAAAATATAAATGACACCCAGTGTAGTAAAGAAAGACGTAAGTCCAACGTCAAAAATCGATACTCCGGATAATCGAGTCCGACCTGTAACAGAATAACAAATTCTAATATATATCTGATACTAGCTACTGGTCGAGAGAACCTTTACTGTATTTTTGTCATTAAGCAATTCGCACAAATTCGTAGGTGGTACAAACCTACGACTAATGTTTGAGAGTTGCATTATTTTCATCCGTTAACCACAGATAATGATTTGGGACTAAAACACTATCTCTTTTAAGGAAGCATGGCACTCTCCTGGAGATCTTTCCTGGCCACGTCCTTGCAAATGATGGGAAAGAGTAAAGATGGTTAGTTGGACACACATATATAAGAAAGATGCAGATAACTCTACTAAAAACTCATAGGTGCCACGTGACGTTTTTGGAATTGTTGGTGTGAAGGATATATTAGTAGGAACCGTTTGGTAGAACGCGAAACACAGAAATTACTAAGATTGAGAAACAAAGTAGAAAAGGGACGAACCTGGAATTGAACCCACACAGATAAAAATATGTTGTGATTTTAAATGTATTTTCATGCACATATTTGGAGCACGCAAATAAACTCAACATTCAATCAATCTTTTTTTTTTTAAATAAAAATAAATTTAAACCGTGCTTGCTTGTAAAATTCAATCAAATTTAATTGAATATCGAGTGTTTATTCGTTTGTTGAGACAGGTTGCAATTCTACACGTCGTTGATCTTTCATAATTATTTACTGTCCACGATCTCCAGCTTATAAGGCAGGAGCGGTAGCCACTAGACCACCGAGTTCATCTCTTAAGTGTTACTGTATTTGGTTACAAAATCGAAAATCAGTACAACACTTTCATCTCTTTTTATACACATTTTTAATTACTTTTCATCTCCTATCAGAAGCAACTTTCATTTCATTCGCATTTCGTAATACGAATCCTTAAACATTTTCTTCTTTCGGACAACCCGCTGATAGTTTTATTTTATTTTTTCAGCAAAGCGGTGGCAATTTTAAAAGATTTGCAAACATATATTTTACCTTCACAGCTGTTCGCATAAAAAAAATCCGTTTGTATGGCAAGGGGACCAAGTTTTCTGCCCCGTAACTCCGAAGCTCGTCTATTATTTATGGGCGCGTGCGCCGAACACTTCGAATCATACCGCGCCGGTCGCGACCGGATAATAATGATGCGAATATTGTTCCATAACAAATAAATTAATTTAACAGCGTGAAGCGCCATATAAAGAATGACCAGCGGCTGCAATCGCGTCGAAGATTTGCTGACCAACGGATGACGGCCCATGCGTTCGATCCCATGTTTTCTCCGCGGACAGGAGGGTGTGCGAGCCTTAAAAATATAAATTCATCCTCGTAAATGATGATCTCCACTGCGTTAAAGTCTACTAATAACGATCGGCTGTCGAACCTGTCCAGCCAGCCATGTGGTATCGGTTGGCACCCGAAAAAAATTGATGGTTTGATTTCAGTGCGGCCACATCAGTGAACGATTACTCATCTATTCGATTAGCGCTTTCAATCATGTTGATCGACCATATGGGGAGATCATGGCAAGCAGTTTGTTTGTTTATTGTGGCATTTTTATGACGTCGTAGGCATCCTCCATAATTGCGGCGTTGGATGATTACGAATGGTTTTTATTGCAGGAGAAATGTCACTAACTTCATAAAACGATACCGGTTGAAGTTATGTAGGGGAATCTACTAATTAGTTTCAAGACATAGCACACCCTGGTAATGTATATTGCCAATACTAATGTCCACCATGAACTATCGATTAAAAACTTTGTGCAGCCTCTGAACACACTCCATTGATGTACAGGTTTTCGAAATGAAATTTAATTAAAGTTAATTAAAGTAAAATTTACTTGTCTCATTGATTTCTGAAGCATTAGTTATTAGCTTTACTGATGAAGTTTTTATAGCATTTCTTTAGGAAACTTTCCATTGGAAATGTGATTTTTTGGGGTTTAATGTTGCTCCACAATTCGCCCTTCATATTGTATTTTGACAATTTTCAACATTCCCCTATTCACCAACTTTTTGTAATGTAATAAATATGAAATGCAAATACCAAGAATAGTGAAAAGATAATAATTCACAATCGAACCAGTAATCAATACAATGTATCTTTGCCATCGGTTAGCCGCCTTTGAATAAAAGAAAATCGGATATCCATCGCAGACATTCTACCCCCAGAGATGATAGACCGCGGCGATGAAACATGTAAGATGTCTACAAACAAGCTCCCTCAACCTGTTAACAGATTTTCCAAACTGCACCCGTACACACCGGCCGATGATATTGGTCTACCGAACCGATGATGGCTGCAAAGACACAGATAGATATTAGCCTTGCATGTTCAACAGCCATATCGCATCAACAGTGCGCCGTGCTGCTCGCCCGCCACAACCACAAGGTGGAAACAAGATCACACGCCATCGCGTCCCGACCGCACACCAGCACTTCGCATCAGTGGCCTACGGGAACGCAGATAAAGTGACCGCGCGCTCTTGTAACCATACGCTGCTGGGTGGGTAGGCAGATCGGCATGTTGGACCGGACCGGACTAGTTTCCTCGAACCTGGCAGGTATCTAAGCACGTTGGACTAATGGCGGCAAAAGTTGCACCGAATCGACGGCCGACCGCCCTGCCGGAGCTGCTTTGCATATTGGAAGTTTGAGTAAGTACAAAGACTTGTTCTCCTGGTTCGACCACTGGCACTACTGGCCAGAGAATTATGAGCTACGGCGAGCATCGGCTGGACGTCGGCCACATGCGGAAAAGCAAATCCGGATGCCGACAAGTCCAAGCAGAAAATTTGTTCCAATATATTTTCCGCTGTCGGACGTTTCTGAGGGTTCCAATTATGGGCCGCATATTTTCACGGAATGAAATGTTAATGAATCTCTTCCTTGGCGGGAGACTGTTGTTCCAGCTCGAGTGGAACGATAAAACATTTTTCTCAATTAAGCTATCCGAGCTGTAATTGGTAATCAATATTTAGACAACTATTTTAAATTGATTCTATCATTAATTTTTACGGGCTGCATAATTTAATTTTTGGAATTTTGACCAAAGGCACGAAAATCGTTTATTGAAATGATATTCAGGTATGAAGGCAAATGCATAACCAAAGAGCAGACCAAAATGACATATGATATGCTGATTCCACTTCGTTAAAATAATTGAAATTTATAATGATAAATTGACGTATGAAAAGACTTCGTGCAGAAAACAACATATTATGTTGTAACCTAAATTAATATTGAATTACTGCTATGTGAATTCATAAAATCAGATGCTATTACTTTTTGAATATATGTTTTCACATTCTGCAACATTGGTCAGGTTCACATTCAAAGGGCTGTGTCTTGCATGAGGGTGAAGAGTTTATAAACTGAAGAGAGAGATCGTCGCAGTCGTCACTTGTAAAAAAAAATCTGCTGGCTAGGATAGGGCGGTAGCAGAATGTCAACCAAAAATCATACGTTTGGACAGTTTTCTACTCAACGAATTAGAGAAGAAAACTATGGTGGCAATCTTCCTTTTTATTTTTTAACCTCTTTTTATCAAAGGGTACTTGGCCAACCTGAGAGATCTAGATCTCGGCTATTCAAAGCTCGGTTATACTGAAAATTTCACTGGAAATCAAATATATCTTGAATTTTACTGTTTATAAAATTAGATAAGCTGCTTGCCAGTTGAGTGGAAATACGAAGATTCCGTGGAAGTTATGCAGCTCAACCTCAAACAGTTGCTGTGGCAGTCAGTAGAAGAAGCGGGCACGGAAGTCGTGGTCCTGGCGGACCCGTACAACATCCTCCCAACATCCTACAGCATCCTAGATTAGCGGCGATCTGTACGACAGGAAGATTCCCGATCCAGGAGGTGGAGAACACGATTACGTAGGCCATAGTAGTAGCAAAGATAAATGAAGTGTTCTACTGCAAGTGCCACGCTCCACCAAAGTGGCCAACAGACCAGTTCACTCAGATAGTCAATCAGTTGATTTTCTACCCGTCACTTCCACATCCAGGCGCTATCGTATATGCGCAAATAGCCAGCATGAGTTAAGGTGATTATACAATCAAGCCATGTGGTGAATTTCAAATTCACCACACGGTTTTCTACTCCCATTCTCAAAAGTTCAAATCTAGCTTAAAAATGTTCGTACAATGCTGAAATTCAAGTCGATTGTTTAGCATAAGTAAGCAAATGATCTACGGATGTTTCATCCCTATGGACGTTGTGGTTCTCTCAATCCGTGCTCTTGAAAAATCACATGAAAAAAGCACGTGGTTTCCAAGATGGCCGATTTGTGGCTTTGTTGTATAACCACCTTAACCGCCAGAAATTTGTATGGCGAAAGACATCTAACGCGGGTTTTCTCAAAATTAGGAACTTTTCATGAAAAACTATTTGGTACCGGTTATGAAGGATGGTGTCCGGTACTACGCCTACCAAATATTTTTTCGATTAAGGTGCTTAATTTTGAGAAATCGAACCTTAGATGCCTTTCGCCATACTGATTTCAGAAAGTTAACTCCTAGTGTGCCGCTGTAAGCATGCTCAAAGCAGGCGATTCATTATTAGTAGGCAACCTAGAACCACAATTCTTATACCGAAATAAGCCTTCATTCAAATTTTGATCTTTCGGCATTTTGCATCATAGGGATGTACAGGACCCATAAGTAAAGTAAGCAAACAGGTGTACAAAGTGGATGCCATATACGTAGGTTTTTGGTACTGAAGCGTGGCGCGCAGTCCAGCGGGGTAGCTTACAAAAAGCTTGCCCAGGAGGTCTTGGGTGATGGCGCGCAGGTCAGGTCGTTGGGTGCGGAAGTGACCCTCCAGTGTAAGCAGCTGGACGAGGTCACGACCGCGGAAGACGTCGTCTCTGCCGTCAAAGAGCAGTGCGGCACAGAGGTTGAGCGGTCCTCTGTACGTCTAAGGTGGATTCTTTGGTACGCAGGTAGCCTATCTCAGACTACCGGTGGCTGACGCCAAAAAGGTCACTGAGAAAGGGAAGCTGAAGATCGGCTGTTCAGTATGCCCAGTAAGCGTGCTCCAGCCACCTTCAGTGGACAGGTGCTACCGGTGCCTTGAGTCCGGGCACAAGACTTATGACTGAAAGGGCCCATACCGAAGCAAGATGTGTCGTCGCTGCGGCGAGGAGGTACACAAGGCGCAGGAATGCGACAAGGCACCTAGGTACCTTATCTGCGCCAGTAAGAAGCAGACCCGGAACCATGCTATGGGTGGGCCTGCGTGTCCCTTCGGAGAAGCCAATCGGAAAAAGCCGTGCACGTAACACAGCTGAATCTGAACCACTGTGTAGTGTGCACCTGCCCAGCAACTGCTGTGGCAGGCGGTCTCGGAGTCGACAACGTCCCTACCGACAATGGCAACTGGGTGGCGGACGGGTCTAGGTCGGCGTCAATCTGCACAACGGGAAGGTGCCCCGTTCAAGAGGTTGTACACTCCTCCGCGGAGGGTGTCGCGATAGCCAAGATCAATGGGGTGTTCTATTGTAGCTGCCCAAGTAACATTCATACAGCTCTTTGGCATTCGATGTTATTTATTATGGTTTTATTATGGCAATAGGCTTGCTCTCTAGTTTTGATAAAGCATTTACCACGCCTAAATTGTGATCCATCTTCAAGCTGTTGCCAAAACCATTTGTGGCAGGTTATAAATTCCGAATACTATGAAGTTTTAAATATGAACTTATTAGGGCAGTCCATGCCTTGATTAAACCTATCTGGAAAATATCATTAAAACTCCTTGATGTTTGTTTTATTTGTCATGATAAAATACTTCTTAAAGTAGTTTTGTTACTATAAAAGTTACTTTCGGCTTTAAATCAGGTCAATTGGCATTTGTGCTTGCTACATAAAGAGTCTAATAAAATACAAACTCTGCAGCTCTAAAAAAACCAGAACCAAAAAAGTGGGAAAGTGAAGACGAGTAGTAAGAGCTGAATCCTTCATTATTGCAAAAGAAATAGCTCTGAAACATCACCACACTGCTTGCTTACTCATAATATGCATCCTGACCAATTTTCAGCTTTATAAATAAACTTGATATCGAAATATTCATTTCCGAAATCACGAGGTGACAAACTTGAATACAAGATAGAAGAAAAACACGGTACGCAGACCCGCTCCAGTCGCTATAAATGTTTCACTTTTCCACTTTTCCAACAGTGGTACGGAAATGTTTTTTTATGTGTCCGACTGATAAAGCGCCGTCACCACTAGTTGAGTACTTCATGTTTTACTTACGTGTATTGAATGATCAATTTGAATTCTATCCAAATTATATCCATGCCCTGTGTTTTCCTTTCGTTTGGTAAACATGAACTGTCAAATTCACTCTAGTTATGGTCACCATATATGTCGAAAAATTACCATTCAGCATTTATAACAGTCATTCGAGCCTTCATACATGCCATATCTAAACATTATGATTTTATTGTTAATTTCATCGAAGCAAAGCAATGTGAATAAATGGATGGCGAGAAATCATCTCGCATGCCATCGCCATATTTTTTTCACCTCACATTAGGAGAGAGTTTCGAAACGAAATATCTGTTAGTACTGCATTACATTTAAGATTTTTAAGAAATTTTATAAACAAATTATCTGCAAATAATAAAACAATGAAATAATACGCAATTAACAGATAAGTGCAAATTTAACAACAATTTGTTTTCGAAAATAATATTTAAAACGAGGTTTACTGAGAGCGCATCAGTTATATTGGAGTTTCGCACTATATGACACAATAAATCTCATTTGGCACCAAAAATTGAAGCATCATACATCAAATCTGCTTTGATTATTTTTCTCGATGATTATAAATATTTCATTTCAATGTTTGATTATGGCATTTTATGGTTCCATGTACAATAAACATCGATTTATTTTGTTGAGACTGAACGTATTTTATTATATCATGTGAATGTTTGCATAAAGCTAGATCTAGAGATTTCCGCAGGCATCAAGATTAAGTGGCTTAGAAAAGGTTTCAAATGAGGCCAACTGTCTTTTATAATGGTTTACAAATAGATCACGAAAGGTTTTTGGTGCCGAATTCGTATTCATGCTTTGTCATATTCTGATCTTGAAACCCGTCTTGCATTTACCCTTCAAAACCATTTCAAGGGTGGGCCAACTAGGCAGATACTACTCTCCAAGAGGTTTTGGTGTTAGCGATAAAGAATAAAATGCCTTGACTATGGTTTTATTGTTGTAGGATTCAAATACTCTTGTAGTAAATCATAAATCTTAAAATGTTACTTGGGTGCTACGCCCCACCAAGGTGGCCAATGGAACAGTTCAACAGATGATCGACAGGCTATCGCCCGACCTAGTAGATTGGAGCCCGTTCGTTATAGCGGGAGACTTCAATGCTTGGGCAGTGGAATGGGGCAGCCGCTGCACCAACCAGAGGTGCAAGCGTTACTCGAGGCACTTGCAAAACTCGACGCAGTGCTTGTCAATGACGGAGCCAGTAGCACATTTCGTAGGAATGGGGCCGAGTCATGGATAGATGTAACGTTTGTCAGCCCCGGTCTGGTCTCTGACCTGGACTGGAGGGTAGACGAGGGCTACACCCATAGTGATCACCTAGCAATTCGCTTCAAGATCAACTATGGTGTGCAGCGTCCGAGGGCGGGTGATCCCAGTCAGGTCTGTGGGTGGAGAACCAATCACTTCAACAGCGAAGTTTTCACCGCCGCCCTGGGACTGGAAGCCAACACAGTCTAAGCGGGGATGCGATGGTAGCTGTCCTATCACGTGCGTGCGATGCTACTATGCCGAGGAAAGCCCTGCCAAGAAATGGCAGACGCCCGGTATACTGGTGGAGTGCCGAAATTGCAGCCACAAGGCTAGACGTAGGCTAGACGCAACGAGCCCGCACCGAGGAGGAAAGAGCGGTTCGCCGGGAAGTGTTTCAAACTGCGAGACTGGCCCTTAACAAGTCCATTAAGAGCAGCAAGAGATCGTGCTTCGACAACCTGTGCGAGGGTGCCAATGCGAATCCGTGGGGTGACGCCTATAGGATCGTGATGGCCAAGACCAAAGGGGGTTCTTCACCCCCCGAACGGTCACCGGACCGGTTGGCGAGGATTATCGAAGTACTCTTCCCGTCCCGAGCCACAAATCCCTGGCCTCCTCCTGCGCTGCAAGGCGCTGGGAGTGTGGCCGAAATGGTGGCTCCGGTGACGAACGAAGAGTTACTCGCAGTGGCTAACACCCTTGCGATGAACAAAGCTCCATGCCCCCCATGCGATCATAGCGAACCCGAACATGGTCAGGCTAGCTATGCAGAGATGCCTGGATGAGTGTCGTTTCCCTGAGAGATGGAAAAGGCAGAAGTTGGTACTGCTGCCGAAGGCCGGGAAGCCTCCGGGCGACCCATCGGCGTACAGACCAATTTGCCTGATCGACACGACGGGTAAACTGCTCGAGAGGATCATCCTCAACAGGCTCACCCCGTACGCAGAGGGTACGGATGGCCTGTCGAGTAACCAGTTTGGTTTTCGGAAGGGTAAGTCCACGGTGGACGCTATCAACTCAGTGCTCAAGACTGCAGAGGTAGCGATCCAACGGAAAAGGCGAGGAATTCGATACTGTGCGTTGGTGACACTGGACGTGAAGAACGCATTCAACAGCGCAAGCTGGGATGCCATCGCGCTCTCGTTACACCGGCTTAGCCTGCCGGTGGGACTGTACCGGATCTTGGAAAGCTACTTCCAGAACCGTGTGCTGCTATACGAGACCGATGCCGGTCAGAAAAGTGTTCCTATTACCGCAGGAGTCCCGCAAGGGTCAATCCTGGGACCGGTACTATGGAACCTGATGTATGACGGGGTTCTGAAGCTAAAGTTCCCTCCTGGTGTGAAGATCGTCGGCTTTGCTGACGATGTAACCCTAGAGGTCTACGGGGAGTCAATCCCCGAAGTAGAGCTAACCGCAGAACACGCGATCAGCACTGTGGCGGACTGGATGAGTGCGAGAGGCCTTGAGCTCGCTCAACATAAGACGGAGGTGGTTATCGTCAACAACCGTAAGTCGGCACAACATGCAGTTGTACACGTGGGAGACGTGCCCAGACAACCAGAATGCATGCATAATAGAATTGTTTTTCTGTTATGCGATGCCTATGCGCACAAATTTCATCGCTTACCAGTCGCGAAAACACTTTTTACGTGCAAAAGTGGAGGCGATATAAGTGTATTTCTTATCCGACGTTGCACGGAAGTGTATGCGATGTGCACGATTTTTATGCGAGTTTGTTCGTTATGCATTGCGATGTAGTTTGTGATAACAAACTCTGTTTGACAGATAATCCGATTTCATGTGAGTTTGATTGCAGGAATATGCGATGTCAACAAATGAAGCTGGAATAAACTCGTAAAATAGCCTACTGTGCGGGAAAATTTATAAATAAACTGATGAGCTTTGCACAACAATGCGAATCTGATGAAACTTGGATCGGTAAACGATTTTGATCGTGCATTCTTATGCGATGTGTGGTTGTCTGGGTGGCGATCACTTCAAAGCGGAGTCTGAAGATTCTTGGGGTCATCATAGACGACAAGCTTACCTTCGGTAGCCATGTCAAATATGCGTGCAAGAAGGCTTCGACTGCTGTGGCGGCATTATCGAGGATGATGTCCATCTGCTCCAGGTGTGGGCCAGTAGACGTAGGCTACTGGCAGGCGTTGCCGCATCTATTCTTAGGTACGGCGGCTCGTCTTGGACAAATGCACTGGGGGTAACCAGTTACCTGCAGAAACTGGAGAGCACCTACCGCTTGATGTGTCTCAGGGTGATATCGGCCTACCGCACGGTATCGCACGACGCATCCTGCGTGATAGCGAGTATGATGCCAGTCGGGCTGGTCATCCGGGAAGACGAGGAGTGTTTTGACCTACGTGGCACCAGAGGAGCCCGCGAGCGTACCAGGGTAACTTCGGTTGCCAGATGGCAGCACGAGTGGGCTAACTCCTCGAAAGGTAGGGGGACCCACCGGCTGATTCCTAACATATCAAGCTGGGTGGGGAGACCCCATGGGGAGGTTCACTTCCATCTGACACAATTCCTGTCAGGCCATGGCTGTTTCCGACAATACCACCACAGGTTTGGGCACGCGGAGGTCCCCGTCTGCCCTGACTGCCCAGGTGTTGACGAAACTGCAGAGCACATACTGTTCGTATGTCCTCGTTTCGACGTCGAAAGAAAAGCAATGCTAGACGTTTGCGGCCGGGACACAACTCCGGATAACCTTATCCAGAGGATGTGTCAAGCGGTGGAGAAGTGGAACGCAGTCTCGACTGCAACCACCCAGATTACCTGCAGACTGCAGAGAATCTTGTGCACCTAGCAGCAATCGACAAGCAGTACTAACTTGTGATTGGCTAGCTAGAGCGAAAGTGCCGAACGCGGAGAAGTGTGTGGAGTAGCGCAGGAATGTTGGTTCCTATGACTACTGATACCCCGCGGCGTGGCAGAGGAGTGTGGGTCAGCATCCAAGTCAGTCTCACATGGAACGAAAGGAATGAGCATACAAATCAGTCTCACACGGTATGTTTGAGTTGAGCTAGTCTCATATGGCATGAACGAGGTGAGTCAGACTCACATGGTATGTCAGAAGTGGGAACCTAAGCGAAATGTCCCACAAGGGATGCCAGAGCGAGTGTTAGGTCGAATGACTAGAGTAGTATGTGTCAGCGCGAACTGAATGAAAGAGGTGAGCAGACTCACATGGTATGATAAAGGTGGGCACACAAGTTAGACCCACACGGCATGATAGAGGTGAGCACACAAGTCAGACTCACATGAGCGTTAGCGTGAGTGCAAGCATGGAGTGCATGAGCATGAATCAAGTGTTTGGGTGAGCAGAGCATACAAGTTAGACTCACACGGTATGAGAAGGGTGGGCACACAAGTCAGGCATGACAGAGGTGCAACAGAGTATGTAGGGTGTGTTAGAGGGTGTGATAGAGTGAGCACCCAAGTAAGACTCGCATGGGACGGGTGCCTGTGTGAGCGAGAATGAGCGAGTACGTTTAGTACTGCCATCCCCCAGAAGTAGTACTGGGAGGTAGTTCCAGGGGGAAACGATGGCGGAGTCCAAGGGAGTTTAGTCGGTATTACCGGTACGGTCGAGTCCGACACTCCAGCACACTTCCGTGTGGTAGTTTGGCAACTACAATGCACGTGTGCTGGGTTAGTGTGCAAATGCATTCTCCCTTGCAAAAAAAAAGACCTGGAAGCTGCGGATAGACCCGCTTTTCTGCTTTCAAGCGACTAGAGAGATATTTTGAAATCAATAAAATTATTTTGCAATTACTTGGCTGTCAAACATTTCCCGCTCTTTGAATTTCTCTTTTCATGTTGCATGAAGGCGCACAAACGCGCGAGACTCTACATGACTTTACGATGGTTTACATACATTCCTGCTCCAATCAGCTGCTGTATCTCGTGAAATCTCGTAACGAGTGCTTTTTAGTTGCATTCCTACTAATTTTCCACTCGAAATATAAAGTGAATATATTTGTTACAAAGAATGCAAAACTCAAAGTTAATTTTTATTTTTTCCTTGAATAATAACAATACTTCTCAAAATAAGATCTAAAACGAACATAACCACAATCTTCAATGTTTGGCTCCGGCACAATAGAAAATTTTGGCTTCAGTTTGACAACCAAATCGATTCTATCCGCACAACCCAGGTATAGACCTCTACACAGAAAAAAATTCCATGGTAACAATTACTATTTTGTAGACTACGTTTTTGAAACAACCACAAAATTTCAGTTAAATTAACCATGCATTCGGACAAATTCACTACTGATTCAGTTCATGTAACAACATTCCACCACGACCACAGTTGATTTTTACTGCGCGCATGGTAAAATCAAACGGGTTTGTTGTCTGCTGAAAATCGTCGGTGCGTATATGTGATTATACAATCAAGCCATGTGGTGAATTTCAAATTCACCACACGGTTTTTTACTTCTGTTATCAAAGTTCAAATCTTGCGTAATAATATTCGTACAATGCTGAAATTTAAGTCGATTGTTTAGCATGAGTAAGCAGACGATCTTCGGATGTTTCATCCCCATGGGCGTTGTGGTTCTCTCAATTCGTGCTCTTGAAAAATCACTAGAAAAAGCACGTGGTTTCCAAGATGGCCGATTTGTGGCTTTGTTGTATAACCACCTTAAATTAACCCTTTGGAATGGTAGTTTCGACCGCAACATTTTTTTGCGTGTAGCCACCAGGATAACCACTCATTGACACTACACTGAAAAAACTGATTATATCAGCATCATAAGATCTCCGTTTGAAATTTCGACATTCGAAAATGTGATGATTGTTAAAAGTTTTTCTTTTGGAATGAATTTCAAAAATCACTCTCATGAAATATTTTGGGTATATTTAAATAAATGTAACTTGACTTCGAACCATGTATGTCAAAATTACAAGGCACGTGATTATACCAAACGTCCATCGACTCTTCAAGAAATCATCTTGCTAAATAGCCGATATAAATGCAGAAAAAGTTGCAACGCACTAGCCTATCTTGGATGACCAGGGGAAAACCTCCTAAATCGATGCACCCACCCGACACGTTCCGTCCGACAAGCAACGGAGAGCTCTACGTCCTGGCCAGCTGCTAGTTTGTAGGATAGATGCCCTACCGGCATCCAAGCCGACATGCGCGAATTCGGGTGGTGGGCTGTTCTCTAGAACACGTCGAAGATGGAGGTCATTAGATTATCAGTCGGCGGCAATATATCAGCATCGTGGCATCCGAGTGATGTTAGGAATGTATACGTGAGTGGTGACAGCATGGCTTTGCGTGTGCCCGGTATTGTAACCGCACATCTTACCGCTAAGCTGAATAAGGGCCCAATTCGCCCTTTAAGTGTTGGCTTTTGCTAAAAATGCCAACTGAAGACCCATTAGGCATTAGACAACATGAATCCAGAACTTTTGAACGTTTTGGATGCAAAAGCTTACTATTTTAGCACCCTAATATCTGTCTCTAATTAACTTAATAAATTTCCTTTTTTTCATGATTTGATGACCGTTGAAACATTGCCTCACGTTCCATAAATTGAAAACTCCCTCGCATTGTCATCATCAGGCTCTGCACCGCATCGCCGCCGTTGTCATCAGTCCGCAGAAACCTTATTGATTTGCATACTTTGCGAAAGCATTCGATTCGCCTCGCCTTCGAGTTTCGATCTTTACGACTGTCTGACTGCCCACAAGTCACATTGACCGACCGAGCGCAAAGCAGCTCCAGAGACAGTCCAGATCCGAAATCGGTCATATATCACCACTGTCGATGAGCGGTAAATTAGTATTTTTAACGATTTCTTAATTATACTTTTCAAGAGCTCTGATTCAATCGTGTCAGTGGGGGCAGCGACAAATATTTTTTCTGGTCGCGCGACCTTTGATTCTGATGCTGTCACTGTGCGATACCGTCACAACGGGAAAAATCTGATGAAATGATGGCAAAACCTATCTTCCAGATTAGAAATACTAGAATAAGAGATCGGCGAAGACGCCATCTTGTTTCCAATCGAACCGTCAAAAGCGGTTCCAATTCGACTTGTTTACTTTTTGCCTCCATAAGAAGCAGGCAAAAAGTTCAAGTGCTGCCAGCATTATTTTCTCGATTTCATGCATTTTCATACGTTGCCAATTCGACAGTTTTTCACTCCGCCGGTCTCTGGTTATAGGGTTGCTAGGGCGCATTCAGTCAGACTTTGAAATGTGAATTTCAACGAATAACGTCGTGTACTTGAGTGTTTCATGTATGAGGCGATGCAGAACTTGTTATTAGATATCACGCAGAATAAATATGTTGAAAATGTCTACTCCTAATTACAGGAAGAGCGAAATTCCGTTACTAGGGGGTCCACTATTGGGCATTTTACCCATAATCTTATTGCAAGTCGTCCTTGGCAGATTGATAGCAGAGGTGGGATGAAAATTTACGATTGCACTGCATAAACAAAAACTTTGAAATTGGTCAATCTGCAACTCCTAAATACTTTGAATATTGCAACCTCAATAGAAAAGTTTTGCATCTACTGTAAACTACTAACATTGTGGGTGGTTCGTCAATTTGGGATTACGTCATCTCGTCATCAACTTTTAGTTGAAAATCTAACATTCTTTTATCAAGCGTTTTTGATCAAAAAACATGTTCCTAATTACGATAAATTTACCGACAGATAAATAAAAATGCCCATCGGTTAAGTCAGATGGTTTGCCAAAACAGTTATCAGTACGATAAGTCAGCACCTTTTGCTAGTTTCAATAATAGTTTTGAGCATAGCACCGAGCGGTATATCTGCTGGAAAGTGATAGACACTAATTGATTGATTGCTTTGGTTCCACCATCACGCAGGTGTCCACCGTATACTGCAGAAATGGAATATTAAAATGAATATGAATATGATTTAATCATAAGCGTGAATTAGTATTCCTAGCCAATCTGGCTGCTGACCTGACATGATTAATTGTGGACTCATAATCAATGTTGGACTCTCAACTCTTTTAACAGTAGGTATCTTGTCAGAAAAATGAGGTTTTCCTACCGGTGAATTAGTCATCGGATACGAGTAGCAGAAAATTAAAGCTTCTTTATAAACTCACAAATCAGTCCAGTCTATTGCACACCATCTTTCCTCTCGATTCCCGTTCCTTTGAGAGTTTCTCGCTGTTGATCCATAAACAATCAGTTGGATCGTGTGCACGCGCGCAGGCGATGATAATTAGCATTTTTGGTGGAATTTCTTAATGCGAAAGAAAACCCTAATATTTACCGTCTCTTAGTCGTAATTTAACGCATAATGAATGTAAATGCTATTAAATCTGGAGCACCAAAAGGACCAGATTCCAGAGAAGTCAAAAAAAGCAAGTGAGGCATGGCCGGTAATATTGCGCAGATTCCGCCTTATTAGACTCCTGCGCGAAAATTATTTGCGTGAATATTTTCCCCGTGTCAGACATACAAATGAATTACCACTGTTTGCTGTTTGTTTGAGTAAACAAAAACACGTGTGTCCGATGAATATCAACAACAAAAAACAATTACAAAGATAGCTTAAATGTATTGGTGTGCACGCTGAAAATTTACAGCAAAATGAAGTTGCGCCAGAGTCTAAAAATTGATGCAACGGGCAATAACATGGAGTCGATTTTTAATGTGGGCTGGGTGGCGTCTTAGGCTGATGATGCGTGGGAGAAGAGGATTGGTTGCAGCTCAAATGACAATAAAACATTAGTGATACACTTTTCTCCATTTTCAAGTTAACTATAGATTGCCTATAGATTGAAAATGAACCCACCCGTTTTAGAAACAGTCATGTTTTGAAATAAGCTTAAAGGTTTCTGCAGGAGCGAATACAATAGACTTCATCACTTGCCATTTATTGAAACGAAATTGAAACATTACGAAGGTCTGCTGGCTAATAGGCAATCAAAAGCCAATTACTTCACATAGATCAACCCATCTGTTAGAAGCAGCCAATAGATCGTTGACAAATTGAACCATATCAATTGAATTGATGGGTTAGTGGGTGCATAATTGGTGGAGCCCCTTAATTGATCGGATTAATGCACAGCTGGAGCAGATCAATTAAACCATTTAACGTGTTCTAATAGGTCGTGAAGTGGAGATTGTCGTGAGAAAATTTAAACTTATATTTTTGTATGAATACTTGCGAGCAAATAGTTCTTCTATCCAAATTCATTAAAAAATTATGTTGTTTTGCACTGTCTTAACCATCCTAGGAACAGTACTTTTGAACCAAAACTCAAATCATGCAGAAGAGATCAAAATCACTGCTTGAATGCATACTAACCCTGTTACCGTTTAGGTTCTTTACTCTATGGAAGAGGTTCTAGCCTGATATGTTCTGGGGCTGTCCATAAACCACGTAGACTCTTGAGGAGGAGGAAGGGATTTCGAAAAAGTCTACATTAGTCTACGAAGGGGGACCAAAAGTCTACGTAGACATTTTATTTTTTTATTTTTTTAGTAAATAATTTATGCAGCAGCTATGTGCACTTGTTCACTTGTTTTATTGTTTTTAGGATTTTTCCAGATTTTTTTGCAAGACTTCATCGAAATAATCTAATGAATTTCACTGAAGTAATAGTCTGAACTACGGATTAAAACTATATGGATATTCCCACGAAATTCTTCTGTGCTGAGCAGGAAAATTCTTCGATGTATTCTATAAAAACTTTCGAGAAAATTTCAAAAATTCCACTTGGATTTTATTGCAGATTCTACTAAAAAATCGGGAACTTCTTTGGAAACTACAAGTGATTCTTTAGAATTTTCACCGGAAATTATGTCGCACTTCAACGGGGAATTCCGCGAAATTTCCACGAGGAACCCTTCACTGGGAAGTCCTCGGGAATTCTTTGGGTATATAAGCGAAATTCTTCGAAATGTCCACGGGAAATTCTTCGTATATTTTACGGCAATTTCTTCGGGAGTACTAATGCAAATTCTTTGGAATAATTAATGGAAAATTTTAGGAATTTCTAAAGAAACTGTTACACCGCACGGCTAAGGAGGGAACTATACTGCTGTATATGTTAAATTGATTCCGATAATCAGTAATGTTTATAACAGGATATCTGGCAGAATATCTAACAGGAATCAAGTTCATATTGAACATTTGTTAACTAAATAGTATAGAGGAAGGTGGGGAGACTTGATCCCCGAGGAGACTTAATCACCCCCTGTTCAATCGAGAACTAAAGTAATTTTATTCTAGCGCATTTTTTAGTATAGATCCTCTAGACAAATGACCTTTATGTGGTGAGCTATTTTTTGGATTGACAACCTTATTTATTCTGCAGGGCGGTTTGTATGGTTTGACCTCCCTGAAGATTTTTTTATTGGCCTCGCAAAATTTGAACAACTTTTCATAACAATGACCAAATGCTTTCGTTTTTTCACAGCACAAACCCATAAATACAGTCACTATTCGAAAATTTCAAAGGAAATTTAATTGTTGGCTCGGTTGTTTTTAATGCATTTCAATATTCATCCCTTCCTTCAATGTATGCGTACATAAAATGGTTGAAATTTTTTCTCTAAAGTTCATTTATTTGAAAATAATCTCAAAATACGCCTGTAAGATGTGACAAAATTGAGCGTACACCGATTTTTTTCTATCAAATTTCTTATTATAAACACGATTAATGTATTTTAATATTGTTTTTTCAGGATTATATTTATAACGGTAATTATCCGCTACTTAAAAATTCAATATTTTGAAATTAAACCATGCTTTGGTCAAAATGGCGAACAAGTAAGATGTATCAACAATGCTATTTAACAATGCAATGCTGCTGGGCAAAATAGATGCTTTAAGAAATGGATTTTACCGGAATCGTGTCTTATATATGATAGATAATCGAAATCGAGCGAGACATACGATAAATTTGGGAAAATTCAGTCGGTAAATGATGAAAACAGATGTAAACATACAGAGAAAACGACAATTTTTGGAAATGGCATATTTGAAATTAAGTATAACTTTATTTAAAAGTCTATGTATAGGTAGCTTATAAGCTCAGGACACTCATTAATAATAATATTAATAAAAGAGCAGCACACGGATACATTATAAGATGTAATTTTATATTTGAAGACTCAGTAACCGTAGGGACAAATTTGGTTGAATCATTTAAATTCACCAAGATATCATTAAATAAGCTGCCGAACTCTTAAAAAACTTTATTTTTACTCGCCACATGGAAATCATCCAATTGTATCCCTTATGGTAACATATCGTGGAGTTTAATCCAAGTTTAATTATGAAATTACGATTTTAGGCTATCTTTTCAATATTCAATTAGAAGTGCACTACGGGGTTGAAAAGCTGTTATTATGTTCGGTACCTTAACATGCACCTTGTACTTTTAGAATTTGACTGTAAATGATCGGATTCAATAATATTACTCTTAATGATAGACCTGAGAGAGACAATAATCGAGCTTTAAAACAAATTTTAGTTGAAGACGTAATAAATTTGAATTATGTCATTCCTAACATTTGTCGTTTTCTCTGTATGTTTACATCTGTTTTCATCATTTACCGACTGAATTTTCCCAAATTAGTCGTATGTCTCATTCGATTTCGATTATCTATCATATATAAGATACGATGCCGGTGAAACATACAAATTAAAGCATCTATTTTTCTCAGCAGCATTGAATTGTTAAATAGTAATGTTCTTACCTCTCACTTGTTCGTCATTTGGACCAAAACATGGTTTAATTTCAAAACATTGAATGTTTAAGTAGCGGATGTTTATTATTATAAATATAATCATGGAAAAACAATATTAAAATACATTAATCGTGTTTATAATAAGAAATTTGATAGAAAAAAATTCGGTGTACGCTCAATTTTGTCACATCTAACAGACGTATTTTGAGATTATTTTCAAATAAATGAACTTTAGAGAAAAAATTTCAACCATTTTATGTACGCATACATTGAAGGAAGGGATGAATATTGAAATGCATTAAAAACAACCGAGCCAACAATTAAATTTCCTTTGAAATTTTCGAATGTAGTCAACTAATCCATACTGTACGCTCAATTTTGAGAGTGACTGTATGCTTAATGATCTGTACTGATAAAAATGTCAACATTCTATCAAAGTTTTAGGATATTTGGATTTGAAGTTATTGCCTCAATATGGGGACACTTGATCCCCCATTAGTCGCCCATACAAAAAATTGGCGAAAAAATTCAAAAA
Source organism: Armigeres subalbatus (assembly GCF_024139115.2). Classification (NCBI taxonomy): domain Eukaryota; kingdom Metazoa; phylum Arthropoda; class Insecta; order Diptera; family Culicidae; genus Armigeres; species Armigeres subalbatus. The sequence continues at coordinate 135,229,234 of NC_085141.1, forward strand.
AATATAAATCAGGCTTCTATTTTTTTGTAGATTTGAAAGGATTGATGAAGGGTTAGCATGAAAAAATATGTATTGCGTAGATATCATAGAAAGGGGATCTTGTTCCCCCAAATTTTAAAATTGCATGTTCTGCCGAATTCAATAACAAAAATCGTTCATGTATACGCACAGTAATTCCGCGTATTTTGAAGAAAAAATATTTAAAAAATCTGGGGGCACCTTCCTAATTTTATCAAAGCAAGCTCTTGGAGAGGGATCAATTTCCCCCGAATATTTGAAAAGTCAATTTTTGACAGCACTCCATATTTCTTAGAGAGTCTGTATATCGCGTATGTTTATTTATTTTTGGCTGTGATACATGGCTGTGGATCAAGTCTCCCCAGTCTCCCCAACAGTGAACGTTCGTAAATTGGGTTTTTTCTAGTTGGGGCACTTTTAGTCGGGGGTACGCTAATTGGGGCGAAACCCAATTAAAAAGCAGCTAAACGTCAGTATGCGATGTCAGAAACGCGTTGATGTTTTGTTTCCATGTTTGGCGGGATCGATCTTTTCTGGCGCGTAAGATTTTCCTTTGTTCAATGCAAAAAGTAAACAACATTGACGCCTGTCAAAACGCCCCAATTAGCGAACGGCATTCGCTAGTTGAGGTGAGGTCGTGCCCCAATTAGCGAACGATCACTGTAATGCAATAATATACGAAACGGAAATTGTGATATTTTGAAATTGGCCGATTTTGGTGCCCCCGGAATAGGGTTTTAGTACCGGGAGTACCGGTACCGGAATTCCCGGGAGTACCGACCAATTTTCGGTACCGAAATACCGGTACTGGCTTAATGAAAGTACCGGTATTTTCGGTACTAAGGAAAAAGTTTTGGTTAAAACTTCCGATGGTTAACCACATTATTTGAATGCAGCAGCTAGTAAGAAAGATATTTTTTTTACTAAAATTTCAAACACCTGACAATAGAGGTAATAAACTATAGAGGACGATTGTCGCTGTGGTTACATTTGTTATCGTCCCCAAACATGTTGGCTACCTATCTGTCAAAACGTACTCATTTTCCTTCGCTGACATTTATGCCATTCCACCGATTCGTTTAACTTTTAGTTGAAATTTGACACTTCGATGGTTATTTTCCCCTCATGGTTGTTCGGAAGCCGACCCATTTGAGTTTTGACAGATTGATAGTTATTCGGAACGAAAATGATTTGGCGCCAATTTTCTCGCGAACAAAGTTTAACTTTTTGTTAAGAAAATCTTCCAGTACCGGTATTTTCCCGGTACTCCCGGTACTGAGGGGTTCAGTACCGTAGTACCGGGACGCGCCAAGAAGGGTTGGTACTAAAAACCCTACCCCGGAAGCTACCCCAAGAGCCTTGGAATTGGGCCCAGGATGGCCAATATCATATCATGTTATAATTCCATTCGCCTTCAAAAATTCTGAAGTTTGATACCGTGGGGCATCGAAATCCGTACACTTAAGCACCTTAGTACATGAAAAAGTAATTAGAAAATAGGAATTGAATGTAAATAAAACGATTGTCATTGACACAGGCGCATGAAGGCTTCTACTTTTGAAGTGTTTCATATTTACTCATTAAAAACTACGAAAAACATGATAAAAATATGAATTAAATCAACTACTCCTGACTCGAAGGATCAAGATCCGTACAGCTATTTCTTAACTAAATATTTAAATTGAAACAGTCTGATTGACTGGTAGTTTACCATTGTAAATAGTTCGATACGCACCTTGACAAGCGATCCCTTCGATTTGTATTCCGCTTATCTTATGTAATGATTTGCAATTAGCAATTAAAACACAGTTACTTTTGGTGCAATTATGCTCTACCCGAAAACAAAATGGCGGCACAAACTCCGCGTTTGGTGGGTGGATATTTATTTTTGATTTTTGTTGTTTTAATTTCAAAGCCTTCTTTCCAATTCTATGCCCTAAAAGCTTACTGTTAAGTATCTGAACAGGATAAGATTAATTATTTCTACATTAACTATCTTTAACCTCCTTTAATTTATAGATATTTAATGAGGCGGACGGATTTCGGTGCTGTACGGATTTCGGTCCCGCACGGTACCCATTTTGCCATAGTTTATGATATTTTTAATTTGGCCGATTTTCGTGCCCCGGGAGGCGTCCCCAAGGGCCTCGGAACTGGCCCCAAGGTAGCCAATATCATATTTGGGTGTCATAATCCCACTCGTCTTGCAAAAAGCTGAAGTTTGATACCAATATTGCCATAGTTTGTAATATTTTGAAAAAAAAAAGCCGACTTTGGTGCCTCTGGAGGCTTCCCCAAGGGCCTCGGAACTGGCCCCAGTGTAGCTAATATCCCCAGAATCATATCTGGATGTAATAATTCGACTAGTCTTCAAAAATATTGAAGTTTGATACCCATATTGCTAGTATGGAGCGAAAATATTGAATTGTCCATTTTGGGCCGGTTTCCGCAGGGTCAGTTCGAAGAAACCCCGTTGTTGGCCATTTCTGGAACAGGTGTCACCATGATTTTTGGTTCTGACATGAAACCTACATGCAAATCTACCGAAATGATATGAATTGTGACTAAAAAAGCAACATTTTGTTGAACTTATAGAGCCAAAAAACAGAAAATGTGGTCAAATTTACTGCATCTGACCCAGTGACCCACCGGAATAACTACGGATATGAAGACCACATCACAAATCCCAACATGTATTCTAAATTCTGGGATCCGTACGAGCAGAAAATTGATAAAACCAGGCCAATACGAAAAAAATGACGATATGGCAGTGATATGATTTTTTTCCTTCACTCCGATACGGGTTAAGACCGACATATGCAAGCGATCCAAAAGACGCATTATTGCGTTCAAATTAATTTTTACAAGACCTTGAAAATGTGTAGGGTAAAATACCCAATAGTGGAGGAACTAAGCACGTTTCTAAACTATTTGTTGGTTCACTCCAATGCTGTATGTACTTCATTCCACTTACCTCGCGAGTGCATATGAAAGCTTGTTAATTATATTACATCCGAAAGTGTTCTAATTGCAGCAGCATCGAACATTGTTACCTAAAATAGTATCTTCAACTATTGGTGCACTGTTCCAATAGTTGCGATATTTTTTAATCCGGGTTCCTATAATTGCGAATCCCATTGCTTTCATATGGGACTTGCAAGTTTGGGAATACTACCGCAACTATTGATGCAATGCCAAGAAAAATATTAGGTGTCTGATGCAAATATGACACAATATTGTATTATGATTGGATTAGGGTGGTTCAAAAAATCGATTTTGCTCCACAGTGCTCATCTGATTCTTTACCTTGTTCTGAGTGTCCTCTGAAAATTTGAGCTCATTTGGATTAAAACTGATTTAGCACAAGCCGTTTCAAGTTCACATGCAAATTAGTATGGGGAAATTTATTTTTCCATTATACTGTTAATGACGCTTCCCCATCAAGCGCAGGTTAAAAGAAAACCTACATAGCTAAAAGGAATACTCAACAGCTTTCACTCAGTGAAAACCGCATCTCAATTAATCGTTCCAATAATTAGTAATCGAATTTAATCTATACCGTGGTTTTCTGGAGCTAATTGCATAACTCATCAACAGGCAACATTGCTGCTCGTGGCGCGAAAGATAGCACACACAAATTCAGGCTACTATGTTGCACTGCACATTTCAGTGATGCCCTCAAAGAAGTTTAGCGATCATGACTAAAGATTCGCAACCTGTCTTAAAATCGATTACTAATTATTGGGACGATTAATCAACATGCGGTTTTCGTTGGGTGAAAGCTGTTGAGTATCCCTTTTATCTATGTAGGTTTTCTTTAACCTGCGCTTAATGGGGAAATGTCATTAACAGTATAATGAAAAAATAAATTTCCCCATACTAATTTGCATGCAAACTTGAAACGGCTTGTGCTAAATCAGTTTTAATCCAAATGAGCTCAAATTTTCAGAGGACACTCAGAACATGGTAAAGAATCAGAAGAGCACTGTGGAGCAAAATCGATTTTTTGAACCACCCAATTGGATATCCATCTCGGTTGATTATGCCAGATCAGTGCAAGTTGAAACTAAAGTTAAAGGCCGAAGTTCCTCCAGGAATTCCTCCGCAAGTTCCTCCGGAAGTTCTTCCTGGAATTCCTCGGGAAGTTGCGTAAACAATTTCTTCGAAAATTATCCAGGAATTCCTTTGATTGTTCCTCCAATAGTTTCTTCGGAATTTTCTCCAGAAGTTCCTTCGGAAATTCTTACAAAAGCTCCTCCAGGATTTTGTTTTGGAAATTCCTCCGAAAGGTCCTTCAAGAATTCCTCCGAAAGTTCCTTCAAGAACTCTCCCGGAAGTTCCTCCAGGAATTCTTGAGAGAAATTCTGGAGGAAATCCTACAGAAATTCTGGAGAAATTCCTGAAACAGCTTCCTGACGGAACCTCTGGAGTAATTCCTCCTCCCTTTCAGATGAATTCCTAAAGGAACTTCCAGAGGAGAGGAACTTCCAGAGAACTTGCAGAAGAATTCCTCAAGGAACTTCTGAAAGCCTTCCCGAAGGAACTTCCGGATGAATACCTGAAAGAACATCTAAAGGAAATCCTGGATAAGTTTTCAGATGAATTCCTGAACGAGCCTTGGAGGAACTCATGAACGAACTTTCTGAGAAATTCCTTTCGGAGAATTTTTTTACGGACTTTCGAAGGAACTCGTAAAGGAATTTCTGGGGGCATTTATATATGAAACTTGCAGAGGAATTCCTGAAGAAAACTTCAAGCAAAATCCTTAACGAACTTCCGGAGGAATTCCTGAAGGAGCTTCCGCAGAAATTACTAAATTTTTGAGAACGATTTGGAGGAATTTCTAGAACCAGAGAAACTTTTTTTGCAACTCCAGGGGAATTGTCAGGAGAAATGTTTGGTAGGATTTTCCGGGTGTAAGTTTAGTTGAAACTTTTTTAAATTTTCCATGTTGGATTCTTGAAGGATAGGGTATTTTGGAAGAAACTCCTAAAGGATTTCCAGGATCAATTTCTGAGAGTTTTTTTAGGACGTCTTCCTTGGATGAATTCACAGGCGATCTCTAGGAGGAACTGCCTTTGGAGTATTGGTGCGGGGATTTAAAACAAAACAACAAATGCAGATCCTGGAGGAGGAATATTGATCATGAGGAATTAGAGTATATATGTTTCACCTGAATTTGACTTTTTTATTCAAATGTAAATATTACAGTCCGATGTTATTTGTTTCGCAAATAATTTAACGTATTGTTTTGGAGAAATATGGATTTTTAAAAAGGTGTGGCATCTCACCCGGATTTACCCTATTCAATGACAGATGGACCTGAACACGTTTTTTTATTCAGGATTGGGGTTGGCACTGAGCCAGGTATAAAAACGAATTCGACATAAGTATTTTTACTCAGACTTCTCAATTGTCTTCCTCATCATGACAATTTTTTTTACCCAAAAAGTCTAATATAACAGTTCAGACTTTAATTTTAATGTAGGGTAGAATACGGCTTTGGCAGGGTGCGACATTTGTTGGCACCCTCAAAAATATTTGCGTTTTCCAGCAAACATACACTATTTATGAACATAAATTTGATTCAATCACATAATTTCAAGTCTAGGCTTTCATTTGAATAAGTTGTTTGTGTAAAAGTAGCAAGATTTGACGAATTAATCACCGAAACAAATTTGCACACACGAAATCCTTGCCATTATTGCATTGCCCAAGAAAGCAGCAGACGAAAAGCAAACTGTTACTTACTTTTTTGGATCGCCTGTTTCTTCTCTTTATCGTGTATGATACGACAAATTAGGTACGTAAACTACTTTTTATACTTTATTACCACTTGATTATCACCACAAATAGCAAATTTATCCAATATTTGCTCTATGTTTCACTAAATAAAATCGGGACTGTTCGTTTTCTTTGACAGCAGCGCACTTCGGAATAGAGCGAGAGAATGTGTTTGTGAGCATATCAAACAAACGCTAAAAAAATACCACGCACAATTCCATGTGATTTGATTTTAGCAAAACTACGAACAAAATATCCGGCGTTGGCATTTATTAAAAAAAAAGTGTTAGAATACAAATGCTTCTATTCAGATTTTTACTCAGACCATGAATTATATCAAAAGTGATAGCCACACCATAGTATTTTAAGCCTTATGTGGCTGACAGAACCGTTTTCCTTTTGCAACTTTAATACTTTCCAAGCTCATCAAAAAAATCTTAACCATTCCCGTTCCTACATAGCGCATTTCAACCATAAATAAATGCCTACTTTTAGGGTATTATCAATTATTCAACTGTGAAACGTAGTGTACGAATGATGTGGCTCCAGCTCAATCTTATGTGTATTGTGTATAGATTTGGTTTTACATAGTTTACGTCGTTGTACACAAGCCCCATGATTATTTTGATGAAACAAACATATCATGTAAGGACCTTCAAATCTAAGGACCGTAAAGAGCATATTTGAAACCGGTTGATAGACTTTTGCTTACGCTTGAAGACTCTAAGGCATCACAAAAGACAAAAGATGTAAATCTTGGCAGCGGACGAAAAGTATGTAAGTTCCCTTCTCCAAAATGGCCAACATTATTCAAATAGGTTAAAAATGGTAAAAGTTATGAAATTGTCAATATCTGGGTACACGGGTACCCTATCTGCCATTCACGTCTGTTTTTGTTGGCCGCATAAGGGGTAAAATTTGTTTTACAATGTGTTTAAATGTTTTTGCCTATCTTCCACATGACATAAAATTGATGCCAAGGCTAAAATTCATGTTTTGTTTTAAGCCAGTTTTGATAATTAATAAAAATTTCTTCCAAAATTGAGTGAAGCGAGATGAGCGTGCGGCCGATTATTATGAATGAATTTTACTACTAGAGGATATAAACAACCAGCATCTGGCACCAATACATTGTTAGTTTTCTACTTCCATGTCTAGTTGCTGAAGGGAGCAAAATCATTGCTGATAATAGAAATTGCTATGCCAATAGAAGAAACGTTGACCTGTTACTTTATATTAAATTTACTGAGTTTGTGGTAAAAGATATTATATTAAGTGAACACCAATCATCAAAGGAAGAGCATACAAATGTATACCAGTTGAACTGTACCTGTGTTTTAGTGTAATTATTCATTATTTTTATCATTCAATTTGGCGAATGTCTTAGACTGCCAAGAATAGGTATTTTCCCCTAGTTTAAAATTCTAATTACTGTCTTTAAAACTGTCAACAACAGTGTTTGAAGGTGCCAATGACATGATAAACTCGACAGTAACATCTGTCCCGTTAACTGGTTTTCTGAGCGGTTAGAGATCGGTTACCGATTGCTACACTGATACCAATCATCTCCACTCGCAGCAACTCTATGACATGCATTTCGATAAGTATTTTCCACCGTTAACACCTAAGGTACTGCGCGCACCATCAGATTCCATAACTAAGATCAACTGACGCGTCGGTCGTCGCACGAGGAGGTCGATCGAATTACAGTTGCAGCGGGACGATAGCCTTCATTAAAATCATTATCCCGCGCAATTAGCCATACTTAGTATTTGTATTTTCCGCTTCAGCTTACACCGTGTGTGAAGGTGTGCTTAATTACAACAGCTTCAGCGTTACAACGGAGCTCCGGTTGCGAGTGATAAGTGATTACGATAAGATCCAATAAACCGAGACGCACTCTCTTCTGGAAGACCTGCTGCAGTACAGATATGCAAGAAGTCTCCCTCGCCTCGGTTGTCGAATGAGGGTTGCGCTTTTCTATCGCTGCTGTCTGTTGCAGTCCGGTAGTGACCATGTTTTCACAGATTATAATGACCAATCGATAGGCGATAGCGAAATTTACAACGAACGCCCGTGGTGCGTCTCGTCGAACGGTCAGCAACCGTGTCAGGAAACGATGTAATAAATCGATAAAAATCGATCACACTAGATTAGAGCGAGCGAGAGCAACTAATGGAATTTTAACGAGCTCGTAACGTTAAACAAATAGGAAAATATGGGTGAGGATCGTGTGGCACTGTTTATTGTCGACGCTGTTTTAATGCCAGCATATACTTATGTTTAATGAATTGATCATCCTGTGCGGAACGAAGATGTCAACGCCTCTGTTATGCTGATAAAGTGCGTTTATACGTCCCTTCATGTATCCAGTCATTAGAGAAGTGCATAAATCTATGCGTGTCACTGACGAGTTGGTTAGCGCAAATTTTTATGGGTTGAAACAAAATGTAACTCCAACTCCTGTACTAACAAAAATGTATCCAAAACTTAGCACTTTGGTATGCACTTTACGTATGATCAAAATCGTGGTAACTTACTATTTTGAACGATTTCCTATTATACTACATTCCTTCATCACATGCCTTGTTTTATATTGGCCATTTGCATTACCATGTTAAACCACCGAAGGTCCATGTCTATTTGCGAGATCGAATTTCTACAAACGACTTTCTTTCGAATACCTGAGGAAAATCATTTCGAATTCCTGGAGAAATTTCAGGAGAGTCTTATTTTCAGAGCTCCGGCAAGAATTCCTTTCAATTTTGTAAAAAAAAATGTTTCTGAATTCCGGGTGGAAATAATTCCAAGATCCAGGAGGAAATACTTCCGAATTCCGAGCGGAGCCTCTGAATTCTGTGAGGAGTTTCATCAGAATTCCGAGAGACTTTTTTTTAGGTTGCGAAAGAAATTCTTTCCTTTTAGATCCCGAGAGTAGTTCCCTCCGGATTCAAGGAGCAATTCCGGAACGAATTCCTTTCGATTTTCAGGAGACATTCCTTTCACGAAGCCTTTCAGATTCCAGGAGAAATTTATTCCCAATCCATAAGGAATGCCTTAAAAATTGCGGGAGGAATTTCTTCCGTATCCGGATAGGAATTCCTTCTGAAATCCGGAAGACTCCAAATTAATGTTCGACTTCTGAATTCCGAAAAAAAATCTTTCAGAATTACGTGAGAAATTCCTTCCGGATTTGGATGAGAATTTCTTCCTAATTCGATGAGGAACTTTTTCCGAACTTTGGAAGCGATTCCACCCGTTTTCCGGGGAAAATTCCTTCTGAATTCCGGGAACAAAATATTTCGATTTTTGGAGGATTATTTTCGGACTCCGGTAGGCATACCTGTCATACTTTGAGAAGAATTTGTTCCGAGCTCCAGAAGCAGCTTTTTTAAGATTTCCGAGATCTCTTTCCAAATCAGGATGAAAGCAAAATTGAGAAAATGTAAATCGTGTAAAAACAGAATCCAGTGTACTAGATTGGTGAGGACTTACTTCCGATTTCCACCGAGTTCCTCTTGAAATCTTGGATAAATTCTACTTCTGAATTCTGGGAGGAGATCCTTCCGCATACCTTAAGTAATTTCTCCCAAATTCCGAAAGAAATTCCTCTCACTTCCTGACATAATTCCGGAGGAGTTTCTTTCCATTTCCAGAAGGAAATCCTATTGAATTCTGATGGGAATTCCTATCGAATTTCGGGAGGAGTTTCATCCGAATTCTTAGAGGCATCCCTTCGGAAATCTGAGAGAATTCCTTCTGAATTATCGGAGCAAATCTTTCAAAATTCTGAAAAGCGTTTTTTTTTCAGAAAACTGTGGAAAATTTCTTCCGAATTCGGGGAGGAATTTCTTCTGAACTCCAGGAAAATTACTTCCGAATCCCGCGAAAATTTTCTTCCGATTACCAGAAGAAATTTATTTAAAATTGCGGAAGTAATTCTTTCTGAACTTTGAAAAATAATCCAACTGAAATCCACGAGAAATTCCTTTCCCAGAAGAAAATTTCTTCTCAATCTCCGTAAGGAATTTATTCCCAATTTCTTAAAGAACTCCTTCCGCATCCGAAACGCATTTCTTCTAAATTCCGGGAGGAACTTTATACAAACTTTGAAAAGAATTCCTTCCGAATTCATGGAGAAATTATTTCAGAACTTCGATATAAACTCCTACCGATTCCCGGGAAATATTCCTTTCAAATTTCGCAATAATTCCTTCCGGATTTCTGAAGGAAATCCCCAGATAAGTTCTTTCCAATTTTCATCCAAATTCGTTGAAAAATTCTCTCCTAATTCCGTGAAGAATTCCTTTCGAATGATGGAAGGAATTTCTTCTAAATTACCGGGAAAAATTGGTTTCCAATTCCGATAGGAAAATCTACCGAATTAGGGAATAAATTTCCATTTAATTCCAGCATAAACTTCTTACTAATTCCGAAAAAAAATTCCGAATCACGGAAAAAATTCTTTCCTTATTTTGTAAAGAATTTCCTTCCAACTCCTTAAGGAATTACGTCGGCATCCCGAGAGGAATTTCTTCTAAACTTCAAGGAGAATTCTTTCCGAATTCCCCGAGTAATTGTTTCAGAATTCCGAGAGGAATTCCTTTTGAATTCGGTGAGGAAATCTCTTCGAACTTCCGAAGGGATTCCTTACGAATTCGGTGAGGAATTTCTTCCGAATACCAAAAGGCATTTCTTCCATATTTTCGAATGATATCCTTACGAATTATATGGGAAGCTTCATTCAAATTACTTTTGAATTTATGCATACAGATTTCCAGATAAGTCCTTTCCAAATACCGATAGAAATTTCTTCCAAAATCGTTGAGGAGTTCCTTCCAATTTACGGAAGGAATTTCAATTCCGGAAAAAAAATCTACATGTTCCGGAAGGGGAATAATGGGAAAAATTTCCTTTTAATTCCATTTTAAACCTCTTCTGAAATTCCGGAAAAACATCCTTTCGGATCAGTTCAATCAAAGGTAATTGCCTATTTCCGGGGATTAAACCACCCGACTTGGACGTTAATTTACAATGTTATGAAAACTCATATGTGAATATGTACGTTATGTGGAAGATATTGATTTGGAAAATGTATTGGAGGTAACCACTTTCCCTTCGATGGGACTCGAACCCATGACCCTACAGTACGCTAGACTGGTGCTTTAACCAACTCCTTCGTAGGAGGTCCTTCGTAGCTTAGTTGGTTAAAGCACCAGTCTAGCGTACTGTAGGGTCATGGGTTCGAGTCCCATCGAAGGGAAAGTGGTTACCTCCAATACATTTTCCAAATCAATATCTTCCACATAACGTGCATATTCACATATGAATTTCCATAACATCCTTTCGAATTCTTTTTTTTTTAAATCCAGGATTTTTCCTTCCGAGAAGAATTTTTTCTGAAATCCAGGAGAATTTTTTTTTTTGAATTCCATGAGGAATTCATTTCTGGTTCGGTAAGAAATTCATTCCAAATGCGGCGAGGAATTTCTTCCCAAATCTGTGAAAAATTCCTTCCGAATTTGATGAAGAATTTCTTCCGATTTCTTCCGAATTTCTTCCGATTACCGGGAGATACTTATTTGAAATTCCGAAGGAAATCTTTCCGAATTCCAAGAAAAAATTCTTTGTAATTCCACGAGAAATTACCTCCGAAACACAGATCAAATTATCATCTTTCAAATTACTTCATAATTCTATAAGAATTGCATAAGCAATTTCCGCCCAATTCCTCAAGAAATTCTAACCGCACCTCGAGAGGAATTTCTTCTGAAAAATTCTGGGAGGAATTTCATCCAAACTCCGAGGAGAACTCCTTCCAAATTCCCGGAGTAACTCCTTCAGAATTCTGAGAGGAGTTCCTTCCGTACTCGTTGACGAATCTCTTCCCGAATTCCGAAAGGAATTCCTTTGAATTTTAGTGAAGATTTTTTTTCCAAATACAGACCCATTCAATTTTGGCAACAAGTCCGGAACGGTGGTAGCTGGTAGGTCATTTGGCATAAAGTCGTTTGGCGTAACGCCGTTTGGCTTAAGGCCGTTTGGCATAATGGTCGTTTGGCATAATGGCCATTTGGCATAATGGTTGAGAAATCATCAATTTCGGAACTTATATGTTCAATTATTTATAATGATTGGCACTTGAACATTGTAAGAGAGATGTTTCAAATTGATTATTTCGAATTAAAGATCAAATTCTATCAAATCAATCTGCCCATTTCACTTAAAATCTTTTTACCTTTGGGTCAGCAGCAAGATCGTTGTTGACTAAAGCAAACTAAAAAATACGAAAAGTCAAAATTGTAAACGCTCAAGAGCAAAACAAATTTCAATAAACATTTTTGACTTTTGGTCTAATTAACTCAAATTATTAATCTACGCCATTATTATCTGGAAAAGTTCTATCCTACGAAATGGTGTAAGTGAGGAGACAACACCTCCTTTCTATTAACATAGCTGTACAGTGGAAATAATGCCTTCTTTAAATGATCTGTATAGGGCCCTCCTTAGCCGTGCGGTAAGACGTGCGGCTACAAAGCAATACCATGCTGAGGGTGGCTGGGTTCGATTCCCGGTGCCGGTCTAGGCAATTTTCGGATTGGAAATTGTCTCGACTTCCCTGGGCATAAAAGTATCATCGTGTTAGCCTCATGATATACGAATGCAAAAATGGTAACTTGACTTTCTCCTTTTTGAAAAAAGAAACCGCGCAGTAAATAACTGTGGAAGTGCTTAATGAACACTAAGCTGCGGGGCGGCTCTGTCCCAGTGTGGGGATGTAATGCCAATAAGAAGAAGAACGGTTTATGGCGAACATAGGAGGTAATGCCTTCTTTAAATGAATGCGTTGGATCGGTTGAGGAAAACAGAATTGATGATGTCTTCTTTTAATGAACGCAAATGCGCCGAACAGAGTCAATAAGGGGTCCTCCAAATGAACGCGTTTGCCCGGTTTAAGGCAATCAAAGTCGATAATGCCTTATTTAGATGAACACAGTTACCGGATATAAGGCTAACAGAGTTGGTAATACCTTTTTTAGTGAACGCATTTGCCAGGTATAAGGCTAACATAGGAGATAATGCCTTCTTTAATGAACGCTTTTGCTCGGTTTGATGCGAACAGAGATGATAATGCCTTTTTTAGATAAATGCATTTGCCTGATATGAGGTGACCATGGTTGATAATGCCTTCTTTTAATGAACGCATTTGCCCGATTCAAGGCAAACGTAGGAGATGATGCCTTATTCTAATGAACGCTTTTGCTCGGCTTAAAGCGGACAGGGTTGAATGCGGACAGGGTTGAATGCTTGCTATTAAAAATGCGTTTGCCCGGTATGAGGCGAACCGAAAACGAAACTTTCGACGAACAGAAGAGATTTTCTCATTTTAGTGTCGGCATGGCGTCACAGTGAGGTTTATCTCCGGCAAACTTCAGAAGAAACTTTTGTACCCCTTTATTCTGTTTAAATAGATGTTCGCGAGCCATCTCAAGCCCAGTCGACGTGGACTGAAATTTTCTTCAGCTCCCTGCATTGAGCAAATGCAAATTCTCACCTCAGCTTTGACAGTCTTCAAAAGTAGCACATGATAAGTAACGGAAGTTTTTAGAACGATAACTATTCGTTTTATACTGTTTTCAAGCAGTTCTAGTTTGATGAAACGAATCGCGAGTCCAACACGGAGAACCCTGTAAAAGGACTATCGGATGGAAAAATAAGTACGGATCAACTATAAAAATTCTCGTAAAAAATGTGTAATTTACTCGACTGGAGTCACCCTGCTATTGAATAAGTCGTAAAACAAGTAATAATCATTCACATGAATCATAAATAAATTTCTATTGATTAATTTTTTTTCACTGAGATAAAGTATAAACTTGAAATCAGGACTGTTTCAGGGTACTGGCTCATTCGGGGTAGTGTCCCACTCGGGTGACGTCATTCAGGATAGGGACTCATTCGGAGTAATGGTGTTCGGGGTAATAGGATTATGGGCAATAGAATCATGGATAGTGTCAATGAGTCGATATGGTTCCTTCTTTTAATTCGCGAATTTGCTTGGTTTAAGACACGGGAAGATATGTCCCGTCTTTGAAAAGGTGCATTTGCCCGGCAAACGACAAGAGACGACATGATTTCTTCCTTCAATTCAGCTATTTGCTCGGCTTAAGGAAAAGGAAATAATGATCCCTTCTTTCAAAGGAGCAGCATTTGCCCAGCAAAAGCAAGAGAGGATATGACTCCTTCTTTCAATTCATACATTTGGTTCGCTCTGTTCAATGCAAGGGAGATATGATCCTTTCTCAGAAACCGTTTGCTCATGAAAGGAAGAAATGGGCAAGTTTTCTGGTTTGCCCTTACATGAAAAACAAAACAAGCCACCAATGTCAATTTAATTTAATGCCATAATTTAATGCTGATGGTAGGTGCGTCAGCCTTACAAATGGCACCGTTTTGACAGAAAGCTTCTTTATTTTTAGTTTGTCATGTCGTACAATTCCGTTTCCAATTATCATGTATTACCTATATGAAGGAAATGGCTCAACAAATCTTACTTGTCCATTACACAGCTCAAATAACAATTATGCCAAATGACCTTATGCCAAACGACCATAATGCCAAACGACTTTATGCCAAACGGCATTATGTAAAACGACTTTATGCCAAACGGGGTACAATCGTTGAATGTCCGGAACATTCATGTTGCCAAAATCGAATGATTTTTGTTTTCCCAAGATACGTCACATTTCATCACTTATTTTGACACTTTTTTTACGCGGAAAAAAATGTACGCGATTTTTTTACAATGTTTTACGTTGGATTCGGGGTCTAACTAATAAAAGTGATTTTCTTGAAAAAAAAGTTATCGCTTTTTTATGATTATGAGATTTACGTGGTTTATAAGCAATATCAAAATTCAAAAAATGTTTTGCCAAAATCGAATAGTTTTGTTGCCAAAATCGAATGTTACCAAAACCAAATGTTGCTAAAATCGAATGGGGACAGTACCAGAAGGAGTTTATCCGAATCCCATAAAAGGAAATACTTTCAAATTCTGGGAGAAGTTCCTACACGAACAAAAAAAGCGTTCATGAATTCGTTAACTAGCAAGTTCACAGTGTATTAGTGTATTAGAAAAAATCCGGTATTTATCCTTCGGAGAAGGATTCCTTCAGAATTCCGGGCCTTTTCTTTCAGAATACCAAGAAGAGTTCATTCCGAGTTCGGTTTTGTGAGAAATTTCTTCCGAATCGCTTAAATAATTCCTTTCCAATTCCGCGAGAATTTCTAAGAGAAGAGAAATCGATCAATACAGTTACGCCTCTATGAAACTCAGCTCGAGAATTCTATAATGTCAGTGATTTTATCCGAATCTCGTCTAAATAATTTTCACTTATTTTTATATATCTACAAATAAAAAATATCTTTATTTTACATATTACTATTTTTTAGGTCGATTTAATATCCAGAAATAGCTTGTGCGTGCATAGACGAGAATACATCTTCAAACATGAGGTGGCTCACCCTGAAAGCAATTAGTCATCTGCGGTGCTTGATGTGACACAAGTAAGTTGTCCTCTCCTCCTCTTCTCCACGTATACGGTCAGCACTGGTCTTGGCGGCTTTTTGAAGTCTCCCATAAGTCAATAAATCCAAACCGTGATGAATCGGTTAAGCGAATCATACGTTTATGTCAATTAGAGCCACGAATGCCGTCTCAATAATTGTGCACATTCATGCAAATTGCCCATTAAAAGTCGCACCATCTTCCTCCACGGTGCCGTCTATTGCCGCTTTCTTGCACGGGAGTGATTCCACCTTTTTTCTAAATTGAATTATATTAGTAATTGCAAGAACATGAATTGACACCAATTTTGATTTATATCTTAACTCGGCTTCTTGGCGTTGCGTCCAGCGGATCGCCGCAGGGCTAGGGCCACACAAGCAGGGACAAGGCACCCACCGGGCGAGCCACACCCGGACCGTGCGGCACTGTCCCCAATGGCATTTGGCTCCCCGAGTGCGCTCGAGTCGCGTGATCACTCTCCTTTTTACTATTTCAGACTAAAATAAGAATGCACAAACTGAAAGAGTTGCGCGTTCGTGAGATCTGCCCGCGATAGCAATTATTACTATTTTACGTGTGTCTGACGCTGCTACCCCCGCACCGAGTCGCGCCCGTGCGGTAGAAAGGTGGCACGTGAGCTGAGCTGGAAGAGCAACTAAGAGTGCAAATTCATGCACATGGTGGCAGCCAACAACGCCGTCGACGACGATACTCCACCCTTTCCGCGTACAGCGAATGGATGGATTGGAAACCGATTCAACAGAAGTCATCGCCACCACACTCTACTAGGGTTCTCTGCAAATCCCCGCGGCATTCATTTTTTTTTGTTCCTTGATTCCTATTCCGGGGCATAGTAACGAACGGCAGCCTAATTGAGTTGGACACTTCACAGTCAATCGATTTGCAACAAATTGCTTCAGTTCATGGTGCGAGCTGAATCGGCGAATGTTGCGCGTGTGGGATGATTTGTCATTTGTTATTAGCATTCAATGATGTTTACAGGGCGGTAGATTAGTGCAAGTCGGGGATAGTTTAATCGGCGGAGGATCGATTCCTAGTAATATTTTGGTTTTATGCTGGTCTTATAACACTCTTAATGAGTAAATAATAGTCTTCAAGAGCGTTATAAAACTTAAAATGATATTTAAGATCTTTCTGTTATTCAATATTCTGCGAATGTTTCTTCTATATGTCAACTGCATTTCCTGCCAATTTGGACTTTCCAAAAGTGTAATAATTTCGTTCTGACTCAACTAAATGGTATTATAGCCCCCTACAAACATAGATTTATGACCGTTATATTATCTCAGTATATCTAACAGCATGATATTTTTCTTCACGTAAGGTCTAAATGACCGTTTAATGCAAAGCAGTTCGATAGTAACCACTAAGAGCAAACCGTTAATGAATGCAATTTGTTTCAAGCCTTCTCTAATAGTTACTGACCGCAGAAGTAACGTTGTAATCGCTTTCATATTTTTATTACTCAGCAGATCGACAAAAAATTTCTCAGTAGCGCTTACTTAATTACCCATACCGTTCAAATGAATATTTTTACATCTAAAGCACACAGTTGCTGAAAATATTTTGTTCAAGAAAAATTGCGAAACGTTTCTTCTAACACACGCACATTCCTAGCACTTACTTATCCTTGACTACATCCTACATTTATCCGTATGCAATCATTAACATGACCCTCCCAGTCTAGCCGGAATTTCCCCACAGGAGCTACATGGCATACACGCATCTTCTCACTGGTTGGGCGCCTAACCTGACCATGTCCAACCCAAGACAGGCGATCGATTTCGCTGGTTCCTCACCACCCATTGACATCCGAGAGCACAGCCGCTGCAACCTGCTCCGATTATTGCTGCCAAACGATGCCTATCCAGTCCCCGCCGCAGATTGAATTTCCACGATAAGAGGATTATATGCATTTATGCAAAAAAATATCAGAGAACCCGTTCCACATAACTCAGCGCACCTAAGTTCAGATTGGAAGCATGGTTATTATCACAGGTTTTCGCCCAGCAGCGTCGCAAGATATAGAAGCCGGGTAGCAAGTAATGGGACAGGCGATGTCCATTCTGTCGCGTGTGTCGATAAGCTGCAAAGAAATAACGCCATTAGTCGAGAGGGTTTCCTTGATGTCACTCTATGCGAACCGTTTAGGCTTCTGGGTGCAGGTGAAGGTAATTTTTACCATACATGGGACGAAACTTGTACTTCGGTTATCTAACATTAATTAACATATAAAATGGTCATCTCTTGATTCATCTGATTTTTATCGGAACAGTTGTCACTGTATGTAATGTTTGTTACATTCTTTTTATGAAGTGAAAACCTGTATCTTGTGACGCTTATTACTGAGAAAATAATAGAATTATTATTCTAGCATATATGTTTTAAATTGAATCTTTTGTCAAGAAAATTGTTTACAATGCACTTGTCATAAGACGAGTTTGTACAATCCCATTTAATTCTACCACTTAATTGTACCTTGACAGATACGTATTTCGACCTCAACAGTAAGGTCATCCTGAGGACGACATTCCACTAAAAAGATCAAAATATTTTTCTTAGCAAAATGTTTACAATGTTTCAATGGCTTCGATCTGAGCATCCATTATAATTTATTTATTGTTGAATGTTTGTCCAATTTTTTTTAACAGTTTTACAATCAACAATAATTACGCAAGTTCAAAGTTACTTACAAAGAATTGATCGCTCTTGTCCTATTACTTTTAGCCTATCGTGCTGTCTGTATCTGTTGTACATTTGGGAATCCTGTCATTTTGTTTTATGTTATTATATAAATTTTGGGTCGTTTCTTATCTGCTTTCACTCACAGTGTTATAGTTTCTCAACGGAATGGGATATTGGTTTATCATTGGTTATGGTCTCTAATTTTGTTCACTAAGTTCACTTTTATGTTCACCTTTCTGTTCTTCAGGAACTTGAGGAATTGCTCCTAGAAAACCTTGATTGGCCATTTCGCATTTAAAGCACTAATGCGACAACTGGTCCTATAGCCACAACTGGTACATCTTGCCTATATCTTTTACTTGCTCCTAGTCATTACATTTTCACAGGCATTATTTCACTCGTTTGATCATGTAACGCTTGCGTTGAATAGATATTTGCAAAAGTGGGGCTTCAAACAAATTTTTAATTAGTTATAGGAAAAGGGAGGGTCTGGCATTTTCTTGCACTCCTTACAAACAAAAAATAATTTATAAAGAAAATGTTTACAATAGGGGAGATGGGGTGGAAAAGCCATGAAATTCCTTACGTAATTAGTGGACGCATTTACGCAACGTAACATGGCAGATCAATGGGGTTCAAAGATTTATTGGCAATAATTGAAGCATTTGAAGCGTGTACTTTGGCACATGCGTGTACTTGGCAAATAAATAAATTATCAACGGCGACGTATAATGTCTTATACCAGAAAATCAATCCACCTACCTTACGGTCCATATAGTAGAGGAGTAGAAAATCTTACGAGGAGTAGAACGGAACGAGAACAGGCAACAAAAAAACGCGTCGTCAAAGATTTCATCTTGGCTTAATCCAATGTGCTCCTACTCCTTCGATTGATGGAGCCACCAACTGTGTCACCAGTCCGCACATTCGTTTCCCATTCGAAAACTTGGTATGCACTGTGTGGCTCGTGCTATCGGAAAAGGACCAGCCGAACTCTCAGTCCAGCCAGTTTTTGATTCCGAATGGTAGTGACCTGCACTTCGATTCCGAATTCTTTTGTTTGTTTTTTTCTTTCATCTTGTAAAAAAATGAAGATTTGGCAGGACATGAAAAATGCGTCCTTCTTTTATCGTAGCATATTACGATCTCCCATGAAAAGTTCTTGAGGAATCTCTGGATAAACTCCTGGAAGAAGTTCTGGAGGAATTTCCTAAGGAATTACTAGGTGAATTTCTAAACAAACTAAACAAACTTCCGGAGAAAGAACATTCGGAAGAATTCTTGTAATAACTTCCGGAGGAACATCCAGAGGAATTCCTGGAGAAAGTTCTCGAGAAATATCTGGAATTTTTTTCTGAATTCCAGGAGGAACTACTGGAGGAAAGCTTAGAATAACGTCTGCATGAAATCCTGACGGAACATCCAGAGCAATTTCTGGAAGAAGTTCTCGTGGAATTTTAAGAAGAATTTTCGGAGAAAATCCTGGTGGAACTTCCCGAGAATTTCTTGGTAACGACGAAATTCCAGCACAAATTTTAGGAGGAATTTCAGAACAAAAATTCTTAGAAGAATTACCGGAGGAACATCCAGAAAAATTCCTGGAGGAATTTACCGAGATATTACTGCAAGAATCTCCGGGGGAATTTCAGAAAGAACTTCAAGAAGAATTTTCGGATGAATTTTTGAACAAAAAACTCCTGGAGGAACTTTCGAAGGAATTCATTGGGGAACTCCTAGAGGAATTCCTGGAGAAACATTCTGAGAAATTCCTGAAGGAATTCCAGTAGCAACTTCTGGAGGATCTTTCAGACAACTTTCTGGACCAATTCTAGGAGAAATTTCAGAACAAAAACAGGACAAAAAAATCTAGGTAGAACCATCGAAGAAACATCCAGAGGAATTTTCCGAGTTATTCCTGAACGAATTTCCGGAGGAATCCTTCTAAGAACTTCCGGATGAATTCTGGAGGCACTTCTGGAGGAATTCCTGGAAGAACTTCCCGACGAATTCTTGGAGGAACTTCCAGAGCAATACATGAAGGAACTTCCGGAGGAATTGCTGGAGGAACTTCCAGAGAAATTTCTTCCGGAGTAATTCCTGTAGGAACTTCCGGAATGATTCCTGTAGAAACTTGAAACTTCCGGAGGAATTCCTGTAGGAACTTCCGGAAAAATTCCTGTAGGAACTTCCGGAGGAATTCCTGTAGGAACTTCCGGAGGAATTCCTGGAGGAACTTCCGGAGGAATTCCTGGAGGAACTTCCGGAGGAATTCCTGGAGGAACTTCCGGAGGAATTCCTGGAGGAACTTCCGGGGGAATTCCTGGAGGAACTTCCGGGGGAATTCCTGGAGAAACTTCCGGAGGAATTCCTGGAGGAACTTCCGGAGGAATTCCTGGAGGAACTTCGGGAGAAGGTCCTGGAGGAACTTCCGGAGGAATTCCTGGAGGAACTTCCGGAGGAATTCCTGGAGGAACTTCCGGAGGAATTCCTGGAGGAACTTCCGGAGGAATTCCTGGAGGAACTTCCGGAGGAATTCCTGGAGGAACTTCCGGAGGAATTCCTGGAGGAACTTCCGGAGGAATTCCTGGAGGAACTTCGGAGGAATTCCTGGAGGAACTTCCGGAGGAATTCCTGGAGGAACTTCCGGAGGAATTCCTGGAGGAACTTCCGGAGGAATTCCTGGAGGAACTTCCGGAGGAATTCCTGGAGGAACTTCCGGAGGAATTCCTGGAGGAACTTCCGGAGGAATTCCTGGAGGAACTTCCGGAGGAATTCCTGGAGGAACTTCGGAAGGAATGCTGGAGGAACTTCCGGAGGAATTTCTGGAGGAACTTCCGGAGGAATTCCTGGAGGAACTTCCGGAGGAATTCCTGGAGGAACTTCGGAGGAATTGCTGGAGGAACTTCCGGAGGAATTGCTGGAGGAACTTCCGGAGGAATTCCTGGAGGAACTTCCGGAGGAATTCCTGGAGGAACTTCCGGAGGAATTCCTGGAGGAACTTCCGGAGGAATTCCTGGAGGAACTTCCGGAGGAATTCCTGGAGGAACTTCCGGAGGAATTCCTGGAGGAACTTCCGGAGGAATTCCTGGAGGAACTTCCGGAGGAATTCCTGGAGGAACTTCCGGAGGAATTCCTGGAGGAACTTCCGGAGGAATTCCTGGAGGAACTTCCGGAGGAATTCCTGGAGGAACTTCCGGAGGAATTCCTGGAGGAACTTCCGGAGGAATTCCTGGAGGAACTTCGGAGGAATTCCTGGAGGAACTTCCGGAGGAATTCCTGGAGGAACTTCCGGAGGAATTCCTGGAGGAACTTCCGGAGGAATTCCTGGAGGAACTTCCGGAGGAATTCCTGGAGGAACTTCCGGAGGAATTCCTGGAGGAACTTCCGGAGGAATTCCTGGAGGAACTTCCGGAGGAATTCCTGGAGGAACTTCCGGAGGAATTCCTGGAGAAACTTCCGGAGGAATTCCTGGAGGAACTTCCGGAGGAATTCCTGTAGGAACTTCCGGAGGAATTCCTGGAGGAACTTCCGGAGGAATTCCTGGAGGAACTTCCGGAGGAATTCCTGGAGGAACTTCCGGAGGAATTCCTGGAGGAACTTCCGGAGGAATTCCTAAAAGGAACTTCCGGAGGAATTCCTAAAAGGAACTTCCGGAGGAATTCCTAAAAGGAACTTCCGGAGGAATTCCTAAAAGGAACTTCCGGAGGAATTCCTGGAGGAACTTCCGGAGGAATTCCTGGAGGAACTTCCGGAGGAATTCCTGGAGGAATTCCTGGAGGAACTTCCGGAGGAATTCCTGGAGGAACTTCCGGAGGAATTCCTGGAGGAACTTCCGGAGGAATTCCTGGAGGAACTTCCGGAGGAATCCCTGGAGGAACTTCGGAAGATTTTTTGGAGGAACTTCAGAGGATTTCCTGGAGGAACTTCCGGAGGAATTCCTGGAGGAACTTCCGGAGGAATTCCTGGAGGAACTTCCGGAGGAATTCCTGGAGGAACTTCCGGAGGAATTCCTGGAGGAACTTCCGGAGGAATTCCTGGAGGAACTTTCGGAGGAATTCCTAGAGGAACTTCCGGAGGAATTCCTGGAGGAACTTCCGGAGGAATTCCTGGAGGAACTTCCGGAGGAATTACTGGAGGAACTTCCGGAGGAATTCCTGGAGGAACTTCTGGAGGAATTACTGGAGGAACTTCCGGAGGAATTTCTGGAGGAACTTCCGGAGGAATTCCTGGAGGAACTTCCGGAGGAATTCCTGGAGGAACTTCCATAGGAACTTCCGGAGGAATTCTTGGAGGAACTTCCGGAGAAATTCCTGGACGAACTTCCGGAGGAATTCCTGGAGGAACTTCCAGAGGAATTCCTGGAGGAACTTCCGGAGGAATTCCTGGAGGAACTTCCGGAGGAATTCCTGGAGGAACTTCCGGAGGAATTCCTGGAGGAACTTCCGGAGGAATTCCTGGAGGAACTTCTGGAGGAGCTCCTGAAGTTACTTCCGGATGAATTCCTGGAGGAACCTCCGGATGAATTACTGGAGGAACTTCCGGATGAATTACTGGAGGAACTTCCGGATGAATTACTGGAGGAACTTCCGAAGAGTTCCTGAAGTTACTTCCGGAGGAGTTCCTGAAGGAAATTCCGGAGGAATTCCAGGAGGAACCTCCAGAGGAACTTCCAGAGGAATTCCTGGGGTACCTGAATTATTTTTGATACATGATTTGTCCCAAGCCAACAACTCCACCGTGTCACCGCCGCCGCCGCTGGCTGAAAATGATTTATCACGCCACCGCCAATAAAGTTTCAATCGGCGCACAGGTCTACTAGCATGCCGTATTTGATCACAGGTAAGATGATTTGCTTGTAGACAGCAAACTTATTTTTCAGGGACAATGTTGACCGGTGGCCAATGAGCCGAGGCTTAGATTTCAGAATTTTAGTTATTTTCCAGAACGGCTTAGCACAGTCTGGGCGAGCGCGGATCATATTGGAGAAATCACTATTTCTGAAGTCCACCATTCTGACCTGAATGATTTTTGTCAAACGACGTGTCGACCAGGTGAGTGTCATCCATATCTCGCAACATGGGCTTGTTTTGCAGCCAACATTTACGCGACTGGACCCCACTGACATTTTTGGATCCCAATGGGAATCAAATCAGATGTTGGTAAATAACACAAATACTACCATAAAGTTTACTTTGAGATGTTGGCTGCAAAAACATGGCGTCGTGCCGCCCACCTGATGTCGACGCGTCAAGTTGCAACGTGTCTTAAGCGCAGTCAGCCTTCTTGGATGGCGTGGTTCTGCTCGTCAATTGCCTCTGCCTCCGGATGTCGCTGGTAGTCGATATTGTCTTCCACGCACGTTGTCTTCGACGGCCAAAGAACCATCGCCGGCATTGGCTTGAGTTGGGCAGTACGGCGCAATGAGCGTGTTGAGTCTCACGATGCGAAAGTCCGGGATGTATACGCTCGCCTCACCTACGGATTTAGGTGCGTTTAGGTGATGAACGCCACGTCTATTTCCTTCTACTCAACGAAATTCTTCAACTAGAAGGTTTTGCTCTTGAGCAACCAAGCATTCCAGTTGACCAGGCCCACTCTAGCAGCCACATTCAATGATGAACATGCCAAGAGTAAAAACCTGGTCGAAACGGGATTTATAACCGCGCAGTTGAATGGCGAGTTGCGAGAAGATCGACTTCAATTGCTCCGGGGTGTATAGCGGATCAGATTCTTCCGATGGGACAGTTTCGTTCTCCGTCGGAAGACAGAATCCAAGAAGAGGTAGCGGGAGCCGTTCGCTGGACGATAGAGCCGATGGTGCTGGAGCTTAAACTAACGTAGCTAAATGCACAAAGCATTATATTTGGAAGAATCCGGGTTTAACCAGAAACCCCAGAATTCTTTTCAGATTCTGTTAGAAAACAAGGAATCATTTGCTCGAATTAGTGTGAGCCGTTCGTGAAACCCGAACTTCTTTGGAAATCTTAGAAAATGGGTTTTATGCTCAGAAATTACATTTAAAAATCAAGATTGGTGTAACAATTTTGGTAAATTGGTAAAACAAATTATTGGTATGTACAGATAACAGATTAGTACGATCGGATGAAGCTTCGTAACTATCATATCCTCAGACAATCCTTTGAAAAGTGTATAATAGCTTAAAAATTAAAATAAATTTCGATTTTCAAAGTCTCACTGTTACATACGTTGCTTTAACATGTGGGTGGCTATGATTTACAATTGAAAAACAATAATTCAAAACAAAACAAAACTGCAGTTTTGTCAAACATGCCATGTGAAAAAGTGAACAACCGTCTAATCTGACTTATCTGCAGCATACCGGTGGCGGTATGTGTAATGTGTTCGTGTAATTTTATCATTTTCCCAAGGAATTTCAATGGATTGAGCTCTGATGTGAAGCACGCTTATTACGTGTCATGCATCAACGAGAGTCAGTGGAAAGAACTTTGAAAATATGGTTTTAAAACCATTCAAGGCAAACGGATTTCTCGAGTCATTTTTAAAAATAATTTCTTAAACTTATCGAATGTACATCAAGTCATATTTTCCCATTTTCTTATATCATTCTAAACCAACAATGCGATATCTGCACTCCATTTAAACTTAATTATTACTCGTCATTGAAAAAGCTCTGAGCTGATAATTATATTTCTTATAGTTGCTCCTTGTCAAGCGCCATATTTTATCTACGGAATTCGAATGATTGCTGGGACGGTAATTAGCATTGGTTTTTATTAACATTTGGAATATGACGCATTCACGAGACGCTACCAATTGCACCTTTGCAAAGAAACTGAATTATTCGTCGAAATGCATGCCACAAGATAAAACCGTCAAAGTGATTTAGTTTTGACGCATTGGTCCCTGAAGTGCTGAGTGCCATTACTGTTCAAACCGTTCAAACCGCACCACTGCAATCAAATCAATGCAGATCACCGAATCTGTACCCATTCAAAACCATGCCAAGTCATTCCCGAAAATTGTACCGTTCTGCGAAACATGACGATTTCCGACAGTTTATACTTTTTTTAGCCCGTTTCCTCCAGTAGGTTAAACCGCACTCTTCATAAAACATGACAACGAACGCTTGCTTACGACTGCGATCCAATGCCGTTATTGTTTATTTACTCCTGCATCAACAATTTATCGCAACTTTGCATACAGTTTTTTGTACCTTCAGGGTTACCTCGAGTGCGGCAGAAACCAGCAGCGGCATGGCACAGTTTTGTAATCAAACACCTCTTCCATTCGATTTGTGCTGGTCATTGGGAGTAGTCGTTTCCCAAGTGCGGTTGAAAGCAAGCCGACGTCCTCTTGATAAAGAATTGTGTTATTTTTTGAGTCATCGAATTAATTTTTAACCACATTTTCCTTTTCGATGTTATCGTTTCAGAAATCTGATCATCGACTGCTCACTGCATTGGCGTACCTACACCGTTTCTACTTTCGATAATTCATTAGAGCTTTTTCAGATGCACTCAATCAGTAACTAAAATATTTGAAATTAATCTTCCAGCAAGGTACGTGCGGCTTCAATGCCGATTTAGCCATCTGCAACATCAGTGACTGGGGGATTCTGCCGAAGAAGGAGGACGCCCTGGCCTTTGCTCTGTGGAAGGTGGGACCTCTTGCTGTCAGTTTGAATGCCGCTCCGTCGTCGTTCCAGTTGTATCAGTAAGTTTTTGACCGAAAGGAGAAATCCCCGATCGTCAGAGGGCTGTAAGTGAATGTGTCTTTTCGCAGATCCGGCATTTACGACAGTACTGACTGTACCAGTGCGACACTGAACCATGCAATGCTGCTCGTCGGATACACCCCAACCTATTGGATTATCAAAAACTGGTGGTCGAAAACGTGGGGCGAGAATGGTTACATGAGGATGGTTCGCGGCAAGAATATGTGTGGAATATCTAATTACGCAGCTTACTGTACTATAAAATAAGTAACGCATAGGACTGATTATGAATAATTAAACTATTCTGAATTGAAAAGTTTGGCTTTTCATTACTTTCTTGTGATATGATGAATTCCCGGTTCGGTCTCTGTCCCACTACTTGCTAATTGAAATTGACCCTTTTCCTTATATTCTTGGCATGGAAGAACAAACTCAAATTGATGCCTTCTGCCGCAAAACATATTCGAAACCTTATTCCACGGAGTTTAAACTAGACCTGTGCGTCGCCGCCAGTGGTTTTACTAACGCCGCCGCCGACGACGATTTTGGGTCGGCGCGTCACGGATAATAATTTTACCACGCCGATGATAAATCGCAATAAAGAAAATAATGAACTTGAGTCGAGTCGAGTGAAGTACGAGTCACTGGAGAAGGCCTTACATTCGAGGGCGAAATACGTATCTGTAAAGCAATACAACGTGGTGGAACTACTTAGAATAGTACTAAACTCGTCTTATGATAGAATGTTGTTAAGGTGGAACTCGTCAGAATTCAATTTCAAATCTATCTCAAGTGATGGTGTCTCTAAGTCCAGTGTAGTGACATACATTGTCTTGGTTGATGAATAGGTTGATTGATAGGTTTGTGAGTTTGAATGAGGCTTTATCTAGTAGATTTAATCTACTAAGTAGAATAATACATAAAATGATTAACTGATCTTTGGAATTCGTCTAAGCCAAGGCCTCATTCAATCCTGCACCTAAACCTGTAGGTGACTCACAAATTATGTTTGTTGTGGTACATAAGCTTTTGGGAAGGCTTGAATACGTGCCCCCATTGGATGTGGGATTGGTGTTGGTAAATCATTGCAGTTCAGGAATTACATGTTAAGTAGCACATTAATTATCTTGACAGTATTTTTTATATTTATTAAAATCAACCAACCCTACTAGGCAAACCAATTTAGCAAAATAATTAAATCACTACTGCAAACGCTTTTCCAGTTTTGTCCTGTATAACTATTTTTTATTTTGAAATCAACTTTTGAATATGATTGACAAAACCATTTGGTATATTTCTTTGTCAATTCCTCCACAAATTCCTCCAAAAAACTTCCTAATAAAAACCATAGAAAATTACTTTACGAATTTCTTTCGGAAATTTTTTATGGAATGCATTCAAAAAAAATTGTTTCGGGAATTTATATGAAAATTTCGTTAGGAATTCCTTCTTAGACTTCCTAAGGAATTCCTTCAGAAGTTTCTTTAGCAATTCCTCCGGAGAATTCTTAAGGAATTCCTCAAGAAATTCCATTAGGAGTTTCTTCGAAAATTGTTTAGCAACTCTTTAATTTTTTCAAGCAATGCCTTCGAAAATTTCTTCGAGAATTCCTTCGGAAATTCCTCCTTATAAAATTTCTTCGGCAATTATTCCATGAATTCCTTAAATAAATTCTTCCGGATATTGCATAAGGGATTTCTTCGGAATTTCCCTAAGGATTTTTTTCAGAATTTTTTCTACCAATTCCTTTAAAACATTTTCCCGGAATTCTTCCAGAACTTTCTGCAAGAATTACTTCGAAAATGCCTCCATGGGTTCTTTCAGTAATATCTTCGGAGTTTTTTAGTGTTTGGTGTTTATTTTTTTGTTTTATTCTTTCGAAAATTCAATTAGTAACTCCATCGGAAACTAGTTTATTCTTTAATTAAGTTTCAAGGGAATACTTGGAGAAATATCCGAAGGAATTATTGATGGATTCTTTTAGGTTATTTAAAGAAAAAATCTTGAGGAGTTTAAATTTTTTTTTTAATTTCCGAATGAATTTTGAAGGCATTTGTAAAAGAGCTGGATCTGCTAAAATAGTTTTTGAAGGTATTTCTGAAAGACTTCTCCAAAAAAATGCCCAATGAAATTTCCAGAATAATCCATGAAGGTATTTCTGAGAGATTTTTTGAAGGAATTTCCGGAGGAATTCTCAAAGGAATTTATAAAGAAATCCATAATAGAATTTCAGAAGAAATGCTACTGGTACTTCTGAAGTAATTTCTAGATTTCTGCAGGAATTCCTTTGGTTTCTGCAGGAATTCCAGGGATTTGCAGAAAGTCTTTCGGAAATTCTTTTAGGTTTTCCTTTGAATTTACTTCGGGAATTATTTCGAAATTTTCTCCACCTATTTCTTCAGAAATGTGTTCAGGAAAACCTTGAAAAAATCCTAGAGGTATTCTTCCGGAAATTCCTTCAGAAATTCTTCTATGAACTCTTTTGGAGTTCCTTGCAATGTTCTTGGACGAAGATTCCTTAAGAAATCCTGAACAAATTCTTAGAGGAATATCCGAAGAAATTCCTTAAGGATTTTTCAAAGTAACTCCTAAAGGAACTTCCGACAGTCTTAGATTTCTCCGAAAATTTCTATGGACATTCCGTCGAGACATCGTTCGGAAATTCAGATATGGCTTCTGGAAATCCTTCGCGAATTCCATTTTAAATATCTACAGAAAATGTTTTAGTAGTTCCTTCGGAAATTGTTTCAGAATTTCTCCAAAAATTCTCTAAAAGCTCCTTCAGAAATTCATTTTTTAGGCTTTGAAAATTTGCTTAGGAATGTCTTTGAAAAATAATTTACGAATTCCTTCGGAAGATTCTTTTATTAATACACCTTCGGATTTTCTTTTTATAAATTCCTCTAAGGGTTACTTAGCAAGTTCCTTGACATTTTTTTCTACAATTTTCATTGGATTTTTTTTTTTCAAATCTACCTTAAGCAACTTCTAGAGAATTTGCGGGCAAATTCCTCCACTTAATTCTTTGGTCACTTTAGGAAGCTACCTACATACACTGACAAAACTAGCTCTGTACACATCGTTGATTCGTCTACTCGCCTGTACGGCCATGAATCATGGACGTTGAAAGATGCAGATTATTGAATTCTCGGAATGTTTTAGCGAAAAATACTGCACTCAGTAGGCAGATAAGATACGACAGATTACAGTAGGCTGGTTAGGTGTCACTGGGTCTGGATTCACAATGATAAGTGATGTGACCGTCTGAGCATTTTAAACACTAATATGAACACTCATAGATACGGTAAATCGCGTACTCACAATAACTTCTATGATCGCCCGATCAATCTGAATCCAATACTGAAGGACTGAAAGAGTTTTTTTTCTAGCGCGCGATAAGATTTTGTATTCAGGATATTTCAGGAATACAGGCATAGAAATCTCAACAACATTTATTGATGACAGGAGGACTGGAGTCAAACATATTATTGATTGAATGGACAATAAATAACAACAATTCGTTTGAATGATTCAACAGATTGATACTCGATTGATTTAATAATATTGATTCAATACTATTCTCACCTTCTTGTCTTGTCTTGTCTTAACACATGCACAGCCAGTTTTCTTCTTCTTCTTATTGGCATTACATCCCCACACTGGGACAGAGCCGCCTCGCAGCTTGGTGTTCATTAAGCACTTCCACAGATATTAACTGCGAGGTTTCTAAGCCAAGTTTACCATTTTTGCATTCGTATATCATGAGGCTAACACGACGATACTTTTATGCCCAGGGAAGTCGAGACAATTTCCAATCCGAAAATTGCCTAGACCGGCATCGGGAATCGAACCCAACCACCCTCAGCATGGTTTTGCTTTGTAGCCGCGCGTCTTACCGCACGGCTAAGGAGGGCCCCCGCACAGCCAGTATCAATACAATTCTTACGTTCGAAACAAACATAAATTATCACTGGCGGAGTTAGACTTGGGCACGATGGATCACGTGACCTGCCAATTTGAGAAACTCCCAAAAGAACTCTTAAAGTAACTTTCATAAAAAAAATCAGAATATTTAGAGGAATTCTTACATAAGTGGCTGTAAAAAATCTTAAAGGAGTTCCTAAGTAATTTCCAGAGGAGTTCCATGAAGATTTCAAGGAATTTTATCGGGAATTTATTTAAATATTTTTTGAGTCTTCTTCTTCGCTCTTGAAAATTGTTTCATTTCCGGATTTCCTGTAGGATTAATTCCGAGATTTTTTGGAAGTTCTGCGCTTCCGTTCGGTCATCCAAAACGCGATTCTCCTCAGTTTTCATATGCCACCGGGCGTGCATGTTTTAACTTTTTACTTACCATTGATCGCATCGCTTACCGAAGTGAATCCAGATAAATTATCCTTTAAAACTAAAACTAAAACGATACCCTATCCCAGGACAATCGTGGAGATACAGAGGTATACTCGGTCTCTAGTAGCAACGAGAGTCGGACTAACAATCCTTTCCTTCCTATATGACCGTAAGGACGTGGCCGGTGCCGTTATTGACTTTGAATATTTGAGCTCCCGCAACATGTACATTGGGAATGGGTAGCTAATCCTAAACCTCATTTATGGTGTTCTCTGTACAATTAAGCAAGTTCAGTCAATCACGGAGTAGCAACTACAAATTGTGTGGTCATAATGCTCGATCTCATGCTAAAAAATTCGAAGAATTTTCTAAACAAAATTCCCAAAAGAATTTTCCATATAAAATGTATGAAGGAATTCTTAAATCTTGATAAGAAAAGATGGAATTCCCGATAGAATTCCTGAAAGAATGTCTGAAGGAGTTTATGGACGGCTTACCAAATTTGACAGAGTCAAAACAGGGTGCTCTGAACAGTAGTAAAATCCTGGTTTGATTCTAAATTTAGAACTGCATGACAAGAAAACTAAATTACTAAACAATTTGTAGACGAGAAAATATAATTCAATTTTCAACATCATATTATCAACGAACCGATTTCAACAAAAATTACTGGTGCATTTCCAAATCTCAGGCGTCGCCAGTACCAACAATAAGGCTTGATCGCGACAAAATCTGGACAAAAAACTTTGAGAACAAAAATAACCTGCTGTTGGTTTATTTTGGTACGTCTTTTACTTCAAAAGGCTTCATTCCTCATCGATGCTTCGATGTATGCACGAAACCTGGTGACATTTGAATTTTCTAAGAAATAATACGTGCCGAAAGATCTGGCATCCTCAATAGAATCGTATCGAGCTCGTTTCCTTCTGGTGGCTAAATCCGTTTTTGTTCCACTCTCTGGCGTTTTAGACATTGTCAAACAAGCATCGACAAATTTTAAAACGTTTTGAGCAGTGTTCACATAAAAACAAAATGTTTTAGTCAGTTTCTGGATCGAGAGACCCGAATTTCAATTGCGACTGCACACAATTATTTCCGAACCTGCAATTCCTTCGACGCCATTATTCACTACGTACTTGTAACACTTATAAGAAATATATTTTCAGAAAGTACAGACATACATTCATCAATCTACGAAATATTTCACTCATTGATGAGCTATTTCAAAAGTTATACGTGTTTAAAGGTGTCCAGATTTTGTCGCGTACAAGCCTTATAACTGTTGAAAACGCAACTCATTTCGCTGCCTGTAAAATTTCCAAGTATTTTCTTACAGAATCACAAGTTGACAAATTCATGAATTAAAACCCTGATTAATCCATCTAGCGGTGTTGGTGCCTTTCTCGTGCAAAAAAATACTAAAAAAATATGAGTGAGTGCTTTTTAGCGTGTTTTGTGCGTAAAAAATTGTACATTTTGTACACATACACACATGCACACACATACATACATACACACAAACAGACATCACCTCAATTCGTCGAGCTGAGTCGATTGGTATATAACACTATGGGTCTCCGAGCCTTCTATCAAAAGTTTGGTTTTGGAGTGATCATATAGCCTCTACGTATACTTAATATACGAGAAAGGCAAAAAACATGGTTGATGTTTCTTGAACTGGACCAAAAATCGAACCCAGCATGGTAGTCTCAGTTACTTTCAAATTTTTCGTGTTCAATTCGATCTTAAAAACAATTATCTAAAATGTAAAAAATCTGCGTGTGTATGTGTGTAGGTAGAAACTGATAATCACTTGAACTTTAGATACGTGTTTCGACCTCAACAAAAAGGTCGTCTTCAGTGCCTCGTTCTTGACACGATTAGTCGAAAGTCGAGTTAAGTACAAGAAACTGAAGACGGCCTTACAGTTGAGGACGGAATATATACAGTGAAGTCTCCCTCACTTGGTATTGAAGGGACCATCGAGTTAGGGAGGCATCGAGATAGGGAACACATTTATATTTAGCCGAATGCCGTTTGGTCAAATAGTAGAAATGTGTTACTTATTAAGTGAAGTGAGAAGTAAGAATCATTTCATTTATTTAGTTTACATCTAAAATGATAACATTGAATCAACAATTTGACGCCATAATACACGGTTCAAGGCCGCATCTGTCCATCCTCGAATGCGCCCCACGCTCGCCAAATCGTTTTGCACCTGGTTTGTCCACCTCGCTTGCTGCGCTCCACGCCGTCTCGTATCTGCCGGATCGGAATCGAACACCATCTTTACAGGGCTGCTCTCCGGCATTCTTGCAACATGCCCTGCCCATGGTACCCTTCCGGCTTTAGCTACCTTCTGGATACTGGGTTCGCCGTAGAGCTGGGCGAACTCGTGGCTCATTCTTCGCCGCCACACACGCTTGCAAGTCATCCTCCTCCTTGCAAGCGCTTGCAAGAAGTGAAATGTTCGAAGTGAATAGTGAACAGCGAGATCCGAGTAGTGAGAAATGAGATGTAGTACAGTAGCTCTGTACAGAGCTGTGAGAAGTGAATAGTGGGAAACGGAAGTAAGTATTGAGTAGTGAGATACGTGCAATAACATGTGTGTAAAGGAAGATGAGAAATAAGAAGTGACTGGTAAGAAATGAGTAATTAAAAGTAAGATTTGATAGTTGCGAAGTGTGAAGCACGATGTGAGTAGTGAGATAAACAGAAGCAAGGGGTGAGAAGTGAGAGATGATAATTGGGAAGTGAGAAGTGAGTGGAGAGATATATATATATAAGAAATATATATCTTATAAGACAGAAACAGGGAAGACAGAGAAAAGAAAGAAGAAAAAATAAAAAAAGAAAGAGAAAGAATCTGGTTTCTTACTCATCGTTTTTCGGTCCTCACTTCTATTACTACTCCCTTCTCACAACTTACTTGTCACTCTTCATTTCTCACATCTTACTACTTACTTCTTTTTTTCTTTTTTCACACTTTTCACTTCTCACTTCTAACTTTTCACTTTTCACTTCTCAATACTACTTCGCATTTCAAATTTCACAATTCTTATTTCTCACTTATCATTTCTCATTCTCTTCTACTCACTGATCACTTCGAATTTCTCACTTCTTACTTTTAATTTTCTCTTGCTCACTACTCATTTCTTATTTCGCATATCTCACTTCTCTTCACATCTCTCACTTCCAATTTTCACTTTTCACTTTTTACTTCTTATATCTCATTGACTTCTCATTTCTCTTTCATCACTTTTATTTTTTTTTCTTTTCACTTTCCACTTATCATTATTCACTTCTTACCTTTCTCTTCTAACTTTTCAATTCTCTCTACGCACTCCTCACTCCGAATTTCTCCTTCTAACTTCTCACTTCCCAATACTTACTCCGCACTTCTTATTTCGCACTCCTCGCTTCTCATTTTTCACTTCTTACTTCCAGTTTCTTACTTATCACTTCTAACTTTTCACTTCTTGATTGATTTTCATTGGCTTTTATCGGTGAGACCGATAAAAGCCAATGAAAATCAATCAATAAGTTTCTCGCGGTGATGAAACCTCATAAACAACTTTTCACTTCTCGCTTCTCATTTCTCACTTCTAACCTTTTATTTCTCACTTCGCACTTCGCATTTTATACTTTCCTCCCATCACTTTTCACTTCCAACTTCTAACTATATCGTGCATGTGAACTGATTCTGACAACATCGAGTTAGCGAGGTGAAAATGCATTGAGAAATTACTTCGACTTAGAGAATATCGAGTAAGAGAGATATCGACTTACGGAGAGAACGCAGTATGCTAGATTCAAGAGACTTTGAATTTCATCGAGTAAGGGAAAATATCGATTTACAGAACATCGAGTTAAGGAGAGTTCACTGTATTTGTAACGTTACGATCTAGTGGTAGAATTATATGAGAAAGTACTAACTACAATAAAAATGCATATAATATGAACACCAATAATATGAAAAATTATATTCCAGTGCATTGTTCCCCATATGTTCACAAATTAGATTCAAATAATATGTATACAAATAAAACATTTCTGGTTCCGATTTTTAAATATGTAGATAGCAATACTGTATAACTTTTTAAATAAGTTGAATATATTCCGAACTGTCATTTCATTCAATTTAATTTGCTTACATCTATACAGATAACACTTCTTTTCAAGCTGGCCCTGTCGCGCTCGGTTCCGCTCATTTCTCAGCCCTTTTTAAAACTTTTACCGAGATTCCCGCAGTCAACTTTTTACTGAGATTCATGTCAAAGTTGTTGAAAATAAGCGCATTATTTGCCGAAAATCATCTAACAAACGTAATTTCTGCCGGAATATCAGTTTTTATTATGCTGGGCTCGTGGCTGTGTGGATTTTTGTCGAGCTGCTGCTAAATTCACGGGTTGACAAGCAGAAAGAAAAGAATTAGTTTATGGCGAAAAATCTAATTCTAATTATTCCAGTATATCGAGCGAATAGCGACTGAATTAGTCATTCAAATTCTTCCATAAACTCCCAATACTCAATACCATTATCAACCTATATCAACAGATACGTATTTAATTTCCTACATGAAAATTTCTTCACTTCAGTGTTATGTTAGAGCACCCAACCTTCCTAAAAGTAGGAAGACCATGCGAAGAAGGTTCATCGTAAACAATCAAAATTCGGAGGAATTCGCAATTCCGTTTGATAACCACCTTTCAGTAACAAGAACTAGATAATGCCATGAAAATTATCAATTATTTATTAAAAGTTTGAAAATAACCGGTAACGAAATCAGGATAGAAACAATTACTAAATATTAAAAGGGTTCTCGTATAGAGGGGCATGTGTGAAATGAGTTTTATTGATTTTCGATTTATTGATTGCAGATTTCCTTTCAATTCACGGATTTGGATCAAGGACACCACAACCCACTCACTATCAACATAATGCATCACAGTTGATTGATATCCAACATGTTTAGGCGTGCTCCAACATGTTTTTTTTGTACAGTTATCCGATTCGAACGAATTCATAAGTCTGTATGTCTCACAAATCACCCCGATAACGATCGCTTTTCAGCGATAAACCTTCTCTCGCCGCGTTCAGCAGAAATCCAAAAACAAGAAGTGGATCACACGCAGATCAAACATGACGTGATATATGTTTTAATTCTGTTCGACCTAGCCCCACGGACATCGAACAGGCAGAATCATTAGTGCAGATCTAAATATGGACCCACGCAACACCGACCGCAGATAGCGCACACTCTAGCCGCCTATCACTTTCAATTTATTTCTTCTGATGTGGGCACTGGCCTCTACCGTCGTCGACGTCGTCGCGTGATATCCTACAACAACGTTCCAGCAAGAACGGATCAAATCTTCGCCGGTGCAGGACCGACTGGGAGATTTCGTGCCAAGTGAAGCAGGTACGTATGCGATGTGTCGTGCTCGTGCGGTTATCGCTCAACGGGTTTTTTTCGTGTTCCGCCAGTCAACCGGCCAACCGAATCGCAACTTATCACTCACGAGCCCCAGCCATTTAATGCACAAAAATTAATGCGAAAAAATGAAACACCAAAAGTACATTCTCCACGACGCATTCGGTGCTCTTGTATGGTCTCACAGGTGGTCGATCATGTGGATCGGGATTTGAGTGATGGATAAGATTTTAATGGGCAGTTTGGTGTTGTTTTTGGGATGCGGTGCTACGATGCATCGCTGAGGTGCTCCGATAAAGCATTCGCGCCGAATCTTAACCACGATCGGCCAATCGACTCATCGGAGATAATGTCGACTTAATTTTTGCTCGATGTGACAGGTATTAATCACACGGCGTTCGGCTTAATTGTCCGGTTTGTTTAACATGAGTTGGTTACGAATGGATGGATTACCTTCTCGAAATCGAGCCACATCACACTGCTCTTAGTAGCGAAGCAGCACAGATGGGTTTGAAGAGATGATTGACAAATATTATAAAAACGACTTTTGTTACTTGAGTGATGTCATCGTTCACTACTGAAATGTCAAAATTTCGAAATAATTTTCCTTACCTCCTATTATAACTCGGAGTAAGAGGAAGATATGCATTACAAGATTCAATTCAAATAGATCTGTTCAGAAGCTTTAGAGTGAAATCAGTATAAGTGATCGCTACAAAATATCGATTAAACGGAGCGAAAATATCGATTCACGATATACCGTATCGGTATCGCCCATTCCTAGTTTGAATCTGGAGCAAAATAGAACATACTTGCTGGTTTCCCCAGCAGTATTCCATTCATGTTTTTTTAAATTTTCAATTAAATGAAATCATTCTGTTGCTGCCAAGAAAGGCGCCGTAATTGCAAAGTGGATTGATCCGTAGATGAAATGACGCAATCATACCCCAAAACAATCGAAAAATATTTGAATCTCGTGGTTCAAATTTGCAGAAAATAGAACTGAGCGTTATACAAGTTTTATTTTTTTGACAGCTGACTGGTATAAAAAATAAATATAGAACAGCTGCTTGGAAAATTAACGGTTCAGATTCATATTCAAATTGACAGCCCCGAACGATTTGAATCACTACTGATTTTACACTTAGAAGTTTGCTTTTGGGAGAAAGATTTCTTTCCAGGTCTCCGACCAGGGATGTCTTATGTTGACTATCAGGATGATGCGAAATAGTTGAGTTATAGTATAGTACTGATTAAAAATCAACAAAATATACGCTGTAAACAGAGTACTTCTCTGCAGAAGTTACTAAAGTATAGAGTGCCTTGAGACTTGATTTTTTAATTTTTGTTTATTATTTCTGATTAACATCTTTTACTGGCGAGGAGAGGGCACTAAATGTCAACTAAGGAAAAATTTAAAAATATTTATTTTATCTACTGTTCGATTAGTGCATGAGTGAACAATTATTATCCGTTCCGTATCTTTTTGGACTATGTGATAATGGACGAGTGAATATTGCTAAATTACTTTGATTAGCATATTTTATTGACTTGATATTTACAGGTATGATTCAGTGGAATACCTCGAAGAACTAACGGCTGAGGCTGCCATCTTCAATGATGAGCCAACCCCAATTCAAGTCGGTGCCGATTCGGGAGATAGAGCCACAGATGAGAATGTGGATAAGGGGGTTCCGTAGCGTAGTTGGCTACACGTTCGCCTTACAAGCGAATGGCCATGGGTTCGATTCCCAGCCCCTCCACCAAACCCTCGTCAGTCGCCGGATCCGCAGCCCATACGGTGGCGTTTGGGGTACGCGCCTTACCGTCACGGCTGCCTGATGACGACTGACAAATTGTTCTTCTCGGAGGCATTCCTCCAACGTTACCCGGAAAAATGGCAACCGAACAATGCAACGATCAATGGATACACGACATGGACAAACGGACACAATGGACTCACGACGAGATGGACTGGCACCTACAACAAAAACGACAATGGAAATCTAAAAATAGATTCTGTGTGG
Organism: Armigeres subalbatus; assembly: GCF_024139115.2. Lineage (NCBI taxonomy): Eukaryota > Metazoa > Arthropoda > Insecta > Diptera > Culicidae > Armigeres > Armigeres subalbatus. Next base: position 135,266,814 of record NC_085141.1, read on the forward strand.
ATTCTGTACAACAGAATACCACAGTAGATCTCGGCACAGTAGCGGTTAAGTAACACAGAGTGCCTAACAAATAAATAAAGGAATAAAAAAATGAGAATGTGGACATGTCCAAAGTTCTTCATGACATCGAGTTTTTTGAATAGGATGAAGAAGGAGGCCCCTCAACGTTTTGCTTTAATGGGATCTACCTCGAACAATTGTACAAGAGCCAGTTACTATCAAAGGAAATTTCTCAGGGTTCCGTACAGGGTAATTCACCGGAAGAATATCTACGATGTATTTGGGAACGTGCTAGAAGGCTAGTGGTTAGTGGTAAGGCACCAAGTTATTTTCGAAGACGACATTCCACATTGATCAGAAGAACACGATCCAGAATTCGAGGACATCACAAAGTTTATTTTACTGCAAGATACGGTGAGGAAGAAAATCTACGGGACATAACAACAAGATCGCTGACGTCATGGAGGAACAAATCCATCAAAATATTTATTCATAACTATTCTACAAGCATCGAAACATCATGTCTGTATCAGTTAGTTACGCGAAAACTAATTGCTCCTCAAAACCCTGACCGCTCTGGAGCACATTCTACAAGAGATGAATCAGCACTTGTTACTGAGCTACAAGACGGCCACCCTCACCTTGAAGAACTCTTTGGTCCCTGGTTGCTCTGGGCAAACCAAATTAACTCATCTCTAGCACACAGTCAAGACCGGCTAATTCACGACTCATCTCCTCCTCTAGAATTGCCAAGTGTTTCCGATGGGCAGGTGTGTCTGAAGCAGCTCGATTACAAACTGCACATGCTAGCTGCTCAAACAAATAACTAATGACCTCAACAAGGCCCTCAACATATTGCAGGGCATGAAGCAGAAAATGGAAAGTATGTCCACAAGAGGATCGATAACTGCTGAGCTTTTCACAGCTATGGAATCTGTCAAGCGACCGGAAGAATCCAACCTCAGTCGTGAGATTGCCGACAGAGTAACTGATTGTGAGGATGTGAATCATTTGCAGTAGTAGTGCATTAGTATCACTGTCAGTTTGTTAAAACAATAAAACAATCGTTTTTTACTTTTAAATCATTTATTGAAATAGAACTGTATTTGTTTATTCAGGAACAATGTTCAAATCCATATATTTGGGATCCTGAGCCAATCCTTATCTGGAAGAAACACTCCTCCGGATAAATAGATGTACAAACTTCTTTGAGAACGGATCTATCTTGGCGGTAATTTCTTTTGAGATACGCTTTTACCAATCCAAACACTATCTCAATTGGATTGAAAAATGGACAATAAATATAGGCATAATGCCAATAGAACGAAAATACCAATTAGCGTCGCAATGAATGCGGGCTCCATCCGAAATCCAAATAGAGTGAAATCCTGGATACTGGTGAACATTGTGATTATTCAGAGCAAAATTACGACAGCAATTTAAAAAAAATTGTCTGTTAAATGTACCATCAGTATAAAAACTATCAAGCATTCCATTCACTCCAAGAAAGCATAAAAAGGAAACTCTCGGCTTTCTAATGAACTCCCCGCGATAAATAAGTTTTTGGCCAATGACTCCGTACCCATTTTGCGCAACATATCCTTATTATCAAAAGAGACCTCATCAAGGAAAACAAGATTGAATGTATCCCATGGAATCGATACACTGCTAAAAATCCACACATATTTATTGACAAAAATCCATATTTAACTTATGATGTATATCAGCGCACACATAACCATTCTCCACGCGAACTACTAATGAAATATATATCCAAATAAACTTTATGTGTGGTCTCGAATTAGCAATTATTTAATTTATGTGTGGTTCGATATCGATTGTATTAGGGTGAAGCTATTGCAAAAATTTATAACGGCGACACATATATCTTATATAGATATTTTTGGCAGTGTAGCATCTCTTTAACGAAGCGAACTATCTCATCGTCTCGGATCTGGATAGCCCTTCTTTCGATGGTTTTGCAGCTCAATCCATGTAGTATTGTACAACTGAGTACAGTATTGTGTAGTATTGTGCAAACTGATGACACACTTATTGACTGTTGGAAGTGCCTCTGAAATCGGAGTTTTGCCTCGTCGAGGAATAGAAAGGACTCCTTTTGATACAGATTGACTAACCAATCCCGCTTACCTGCGCTAAACTGTTTGAACACTTGTTGACGTTGTTTTCTCTGGAATAATCCGTCTCGTTGGAATTTCACAAACCACAAATGGTTGATTTGGCTTTCCCATAAATTGTGGCCAAATCCTTTTTCGAAATCCCTAGAAAATAGTGACCGTAGAGGGCATGATAAACCGTATTAACACTGCGTGCCGATGACGAACGTTTTTAATGATGATGTTAGATGTTCTGTAGGATTTGGTTTTGGATAATCTATATATATAAAACTCAATGTTTGTATGTATGTTCCAGCATAACTTCTGAACCCCTTGGCCGATCTCAACCAAATTTGGAACACACATTCTTTATCTTAAGGAGACGACGATAGGGGTGTTAGGGATGCTGTTCGGAAAAGGGGGAGGGTGTGGAGAGAGGGGTATTGCTTAGTCGTCGATCAACTCAGTGTACTTTCTGAACCCCTTGGCCGATCTCAACCAAATTTGGAACAAACATTCTTTATCTTAAGGAGACGACGATAGGGAGGTTAAGCATGCTCTTTGGAAATAAGAGATGGTATGTGGTGAGGGGTATTGTTCAGCAATCGATTAACTCAATGTAAGTCTTGAGCTCCATGGCCGATTTGAACCAAATTTGTATCAAATATTGTCTGTCGTAAGGAAACGATTTTAGTGGATATTGGTAGGTCTTTTAAAATGGGCAGGTTATGAGAGAGGGGTATTGTTTAGTGAGCGATCAATTCAGCATAACTTCTGAACCCATTTACCGATGTCCACCAAATTTGGAACCCATATTCTCTGTCAAGGACTGTCATAGCTGAACGAGAGAGGGTATATTTATTAAACGAACAGTTTAGTATACCTTTTTATCGCATGGGTGAATTCAAACCAAATATTTAAACATGTATTGTTAACCCAAAGGAAACTATTTTAGAGAGGCTGGGTGGAGTTTTTGAAATGCGGGAGGATGTTGGAAAACGACTTAATTTAAAATCCCTCTTATTTAGTTCATTCGAAGTTTTTTGACATTGTACAATGATCCGAAAACAATTCCTCAAAAATAGCTAATCCTCTACAATAACATTTCCCTGAAAATGACATATCCCTGAATGAAGCAGGCCATTAACATAACACTATTTGGCCTAAGGTCATTCAACATGAAGTGAATTTGGGATAATACTGAACAGCATCAGAAAAATCTTTCATAGAAAGCATGCATTTGCTGGGTATAAAGCAATGATAATTGTTACCCTTCATCGGAATCATAGTTTGCCAAGTGAAAAGCAATGAATAATGTGTTTCCTTCTGGATGGTGGATGTGATTGCTCCTTTAAAAGTAGGCATTTTCCCGGAATAAGGCAATGGTGGGTGTGATCCCTTCTTTCAAAATATGCGTTTTCCCGGAATAAGACATCGGTGGATGTTTTCCCTTCTTTAGAAATAGACGTTTGCCCGGAATAAGGCTATTCAAACCCACAATCCCTTCTTCAAAATCAGTCAATATTTCCAAAAGCCTTCTTTTAATCAAATGATGAAGTATCAACAAGTAAACACAATTACACTGTTAACCAATTGGTTTTATTATTTTCCGATTGTGAAAAAAAACTGCGAACCAAACTGGCAACTCCGAGCAAGGCCGGGTACATAAAGCTAGTTCTGAATACATTTTTAATTGGAATGGAAAATTCTTTGCGCTTTCAAACTATGTTTGATCGAATGTCTGAAGTAAACATAAACAATTCTCCCATGAATATTTTTGACAAACGTTAACGTCGAGTAAAGACGTCAAAGCTCAATGTCGCATCGCGAGTTGCGCTAGCGCGGTCCGGTTTAGTGGCGGCCCGTCAATACCTCTATTATGCAGCGTACACACTGGTCACTGGCTTGAGCCGTGTACGCTACATTATGAAACATACACACGATCAAGCAGTTTGACCAACATTGACTCCACCTTTCGTTTATTCCAACATCCATCAAGTTTTACTAACAACGGCACGAACAATCAATTCATTCGACCAACAATACCACACACGAACGACCGAAGCGCCAACTTGAGCACCAACCATCAAAAAATATATGGGGGTTTGTGCAACTTCACTACAAATGCTCAAACATGTTCGGCGAATCTTGACTCCACCCCCAACAACTCAAACCAAAATCAAACCGTTTTAATTTTTTCCTACCAAGCCGCCAACTGTCAAATGGTTGTTCGAACAACTTCACACACGTTCAAACGAAGCAGCAACCGAAGCGTTTTCTTGGGGGCGGAGTCAATGTTCGTCAAACTGCTTGACTGGTGTGTACATTGCATTAGTTGTATGCACTGTTGCTGAAGACTGGATTGGCTATGGGCCTGGATTATTTATTCAGACAAGGGCTGAAGTGGCCTATGCGGTATATAATAGTTTTATCCATTCATCTCGGTCCATGGATACACGTCGCCAAGCACCCAATCACGTAGCCTACGGAGGGTCCGCAAGTCATCTTCCAACTGATCGATCCACCTTGCTCGCTACGCACCACGCCTTCTTGTGCCCGTCGGATCGTTGCCGAGAACCATTTTCGGCGGGTTACAGTCCGACATTCTGGCTAAGTGCCCGGCCCACCGCAGTCGTCCGATTTCGCGCTGTGAACGATGGATGGTTCTCCCAGCAGCTCATGTAACTTGTGGCTCATTCACCTCCTCCACGTACCGTTCGTCATCTTCCATCTTCGAAGACTACGTCTTCTCAAAGTTACGTACCATAATTCTTCTCCAGACGATTTAGCACGCTATTAATTTCGTAATCAAGCGCTGCTAGCACGTGCCGTAGCGTAAAATGTTGGAGCTTGTACACAAGCAACAAATACAAATAAAAACAAATATGTTGTTTCCGTTGCGTATTTTTTTTTTGTGTCAAGGGTACCAACTGCAAAAAACTTGGTCACACTGACGAGTTTTGTGACAACAAACCACTTGCGAAGTGCATCACCCTGCTTCAACGAGGTAGACACTTCGTCTGCAATCCGAATACTTGATTTCGAGCCATTCAGCGTTGTACGTGTCAGTCTAATCAGTTTCGTCGGAAAACCATGCTCGATCATTATCTGCCACAGCTCATTTCTTTTCATTGAATCGTACGCTGCTTTGAAATCAATGAACATATTATGAGTCTGCAAGTTGTATTTATTGGAATTTATCAAGGATCATCCGCAGGCTAAACATCTGATGCCTGGTATTCGCCTGGTATTCGGATTCCTCAAGCAATCTCAGTCTGTTAAACAGGAGACGCGACAGGATTTTGTACGCCGAGTTCAGAAGGGTGATCCCTCTGTAATTTCCCATATGTGGTGGATTGATTGATGCAGCTGCTCACTTCCGTGTTTGAGAAGATCTTTAACATCTTTATCTTTATCTTTATTGGGAGTAGGGAAAAGCCCGTTCGAGTAGTGCTCGTATAGGCACTTTCTCAAGTGGGCGCAAAACCTTCTCATCTTTTCGTATCAACAGAATTTACATTGACTCCAAATGATACATTATGGTCTTAAATATACAATTATACACTACTTATAACTAACATATGTACAGAAACAATTTCAAGAAAAACACTATACAATAAAACAAACAAAAAACTTGCTAACGTGTAGAGTTGGTAGTGGTAGTGATAAGAAGGGTGAATTTCTTTTTGAGGGTCAATCGTGAAATGTGAAAATCGAATTCCGATGAACAATGGTTGAACATCCTACACATACCGGTGAGAGGCTCATTATGTCCGTAATTTGTGCGAGCACCGTGAAGAAACAGAAAATTGTTTGACCGAAGCTGTCTATAGGGAATATTTAAATTCAGACTAGATAAAAGACCAGGGCAATCAACTTTGGAGTTCAGAAGATCAGAAACATAAAGCGCCTTGGAGACGTCGCGGCGCACACTTAAAGGTTCTAATTCTATAAGCTTACAACAATCATCGTAACTGGGAAGATTGGAGGGATCGTTCCATGGTAGGTGGCGCAGAGAAAAATGTAAGAATTTGCGTTGAATGGTTTCAATACGTTGAATACTGTTGAGATAGTATGGTGCCCAAACAATGCACGAGTATTCTAAAATCGATCTCACTAGTGAACAATACAGGGATTTGAGACATTGAATGTTTTTGAAATTTTTAGCTATGCGGAAGATGAAACCGAGTGTTTTAGAGGCTTTTGAGGTGATGTATCCGATGTGGTCCTTAAAAGTCAGCTTCGAATCTAACAGAACGCCTAGATCTTTGATCACTGATTCTCTTTTGAGACTGATAGCGCCAACTTTGTAGTCAAAATTGAGCGAAGAGCGTCGGCGGTAGAATGAAATTATCGAGCATTTACTAGCGTTCAAATCCATGCGGTTAACTGTACACCAATCGGTGAACCGCTCTAGTTGGGATTGTAGGAATAGGGCATCGTGTACAGTATTAACTATCCAATATAGTTTGAAATCATCAGCAAATGAAAGCTTGAGGCATTTCAAATGTGGATGGACATCATTCAGGTAGACCAAGAAAATTAGCGGACCTAAGTGACTACCTTGTGGCACCCCCGAGGTAACGAGGAAATAGGATGAGATGATATCCCCAATCTTAATGGCCATTTCCCGGCCATTCAGGTAGGACTGTAACCAGCGAAGAAATGATCCAGAGAATCCCAATCGCTCAAACTTGGCGATAGTAATTTGATGATTAATCTTGTCAAATGCGGCAGAGAAATCGGTGTAAATTGAGTCGACTTGTTGGCCTTTCTGAAGAGCTTTTGCGATGAAAGAAGAGTACAGCAGCAAATTACTATTCGTTGATCGTTTCGGCATGAAACCATGTTGATGCTCCGAGATGAAGTGATGACAATTGTGGAATACAAAATTGTAGATAACTTTCTCGAACAACTTTGAGACTGCGCACATAGCAGCAATTCCGCGGTAGTTGCTAATTTCGCGTCGCTGGAAGATCGACCGGAATCTCGTCCTTCCTAGCAGCTTTACTGTTTTTCAGCTCGTTTAGAGCCTTCTTCACCTCGTCCAGCGTTGGTGATTCCACAGCTTGACCGTCGCCGATTATGTATATCCTGTTCCTGAATACACCTTCATTTTCACCGTTCAACAAATCTTTGAAGTGCTCCTTCCACCTGGCTGCCACCATAGTCTTGTCTGTCAGCAAATTCCCCTCTCGGTCCTTGCACTTGGCGGGCACTGCCCAAGTAACATTTCTATTTTTATTCCACTCTTGAAATGGTTTTCAAGATCAAATCATAAGAACTAACAATAAAACTCATTATTATACGACAACCTTTTGATGACCACTATACGAGTAAGATATGGCCAAGTGGCCCTCTCTACACACTCAACTCATTTTGCCGTATTCGGTAAATTTTACCGTATTCGGTAAATTTTACCGAAATCTCAACAACAGAACTGTTCGGTAATTTATTTTACAGATTTTTTGTAATTTTTTCCATTACTCAACTGTCAAAATCACCGAAAATCAGTTAAATTATTTACCGAACAGTTCTGCTGTTGAGATTTCGGTAAAACAAAATTTCGGATAACCACTATATAAACCTCTTATAAGAGTATTCGAAAAACCCCTTTGAACCACCAGCAAAAAAGGGAATTTGGCTGCGGCAGCTGTCAAAAATTTTGCTTCAAAAAAGGAAAAAAAAAATATTGCGGAGAAATCATAACAAAATGGACTGATTAAGTAAATCATGATGAGGATGTCAACAAAATAATATTTATCCAGGTTTGTTTCTCGATATACTTTCTTTGAACTAAGTTGCGCGTTCAACTGTATAGTGAAAGCTAGGTAAAAAATAAGATTGCATAATATGCACCAGCAAACTAATGTACTACCGTAATCTGGAAAAATGATGTAACAGCCATTTTACAACATGCATGTTTTCCATTTTTCTGTTAAAGAGCTCGATGAGTAGTACTCGTTAACACCATTTTTGGAAAAAGACGTATATATACGTCACTTTTTCAGATTACGGCAGTGTAGTTTAGCGCTTCAAATTGAAAATAATTATAACATCAACATCGTAAATGTTTACCTAATCTGTTGATTTTTCACCCAGTTCTAATCATTTAGCAGGAAAAGTGTTCTAAGCGATGTAAATATCATTTATTTATTGATTACAGCGATTAATTTCACCGACTTGAAAATACTTTTCTCTTTCCAATATGGCCATCATGAATTCCGAGCAGAAAAATGTTGCTCTTATTTTACACTGTTATAAACTCTTTGCAATGCAAATATTCTTATTGGGGTTATTCATTTGACCACATTACGACCAAAATTTGTGGCTTTGATCGAGCTTTGAAAATATGGCTTATTAAGCTCTTCAGCACAACCGTGGAGTTGCTCATAAGATCAATCGGCATTTGACGTTTGAAGCTTTTTCAGCAAATTTATGAGAGGTTTATTGATAGTAATAAGAGCGCCAATAAAACCGAGAAACTAGCCATTGCGATTGCTGTCATAAATCCACTATAAGAATTAAATAAATCCAAAAGGCACGGAAATTGTTACTTGGGTGGCGCAGTCGTTTGCCACACGCGCCATTGACAGTTGCGTAAAACCTCAGCATATCGTGAATTAATTAATATAAGTCGATAACAAAACACTGAAGAAGTTTTCAAGTAGAAAACGAAATACGTATGATACATAAGTGAATATAGCGGAAGTAAATGGAAATTTGAAGTATTTTAACCTCAGCATATCGTTTCTATCCATGTTCTCCTGCGGTTCAGCTGTCACACTCTCTTCGTGTTGCCTTTTACTTCTGCGGTGGATACGTTTCTCTTCTGCCCTTGCTATACTGTACGCTCTCTGTTGGAACGGGTACGAGTCACTAGCATTCGACTCCTAGCAACATTTTTCTCGTCCGTCACTCGCTGGCACTCCTCATCAAACCAACCATTTCGTTGGCGTCGTTGTGCATTGCCTAACACTTCCTGTGCTGTAGTAGTCACAGCTTCGTTTTCCCACAATCTATTGACGTCGCCCGATCCGGTGGCATCTCCTATCCGCTCGTCCAGCTTCTGGTGGTACTATTCAGCAACTTTTTCAACTGACAAGCGTTGGATATTGAAACGCATCGTTCTGTTGCTTCGTGAATCCGTGACGCTGGAAAGTCGCGCCCGTATTTTTACAACTACAAGGTAGTGACCCGAGTAAATGTTCGGACCTCTGAAGGACCTTACAACTATAACATCCGACAAAAGTAGTCCGTCGATCAGCACCGGCTGAGCAAGTGTCTCCACTCGGATGTTGCCAGGTGTGTTTGCGGATATTCTTACGTGCGAAGTAGGTACTGCTGATTGACATCCCTCCAGTAGCAGCAAAGGTTACATCACAGACAAACAGACTTAACACTCGTCAAATTTCCATCATTCAGTGATTTACTGGTCAATTCAAATAATCATTAGTTGGCCAATCGGTCACTAGTGGCGCGCGCATCGGATTTGCTCGAGTTTGACATATGCTCACTACCGCCATCTGGTTCGCGATTTGCCCAACTAACTGAAATCAACAGATGTCGTAAGTGTTTAAATGACGATGAATTTGATGAATGAATGTTCAATGTGTTATGTCTGTTTGTCTGTGGTTACATGTCGCAGACCATTATCATTGGTAGCGGAATGAAGGCTTTCCGTACCAATAATAGGGCGAACGAAACTTTCGCTTCCGATCTGCGCATCTGCATCCCCGATGACAATCTTTACATCGTGTTTTGGGCACTGTGGTTTTGGTAGATGTGGTACTTGAATGAAGTGCTCGCTATGGGATCCACCGTCCGATATTCACGTTCTCCAGTTCTGGGCCATCGTATTTTCTGGATTGCTGCCACGCTCACGCCGACCTTCTGCAGCTCAGGAGCCCAACACGTGCGGGTGCATTCAAAGTTCTCACGTTCCAAGATCCGACTTATCAATCGTTGTCCTTTATTCGTTTACGGGTCTGTTGCCGTTGCTCTACTTTTGCCTTTCTTGGTAACAGTACAATTTTCGTTAGGCTACCTTACCAGGGTTGCGCTACCTACATCGCGTTGAAGGGGCTGCCTTCTCGATGCAACATGGTGTGCACAGTTTCGCTTAGAGTCCCTCGCTGGCATTCGGACGGAGAACAGACGCTGTTGTGAGCCGCTCTTACCATGGAGAACAGACGCTCGATCAGATTTGCACCTCCAAAGAGGAGCAAATCCCCCCTTCCCTGTCAGCTCCCACCGGGGTTGGTTACCCGATCTTCCCTAAGGTTGCTCGTATTCCGGCCAGCACCACGGGGAGGTAGGAATAGGAGTTGCTGGGTAAGAGGCTAAGGACCGCGAAATGGGGTCTATTTTCTTCCTTAAGGTACGCGAAGTACCAATGGTACGCTTTACCCAGCATTTGCCGTGCCTTTTTTGCTTATAAATTATTGTATATGCCATGCAATATACTATATGGCAAGCAATTCGAAAATTTTCTAATTTAATAGTTAGCTAGCTGAGGCATTCCACGGGGGCATGTCAGTCGATCCTGAGCGACCATTTCGAAAATATTTGAAACTCTGCACAGTTTTTCAATTTCATCTAAATCGTCATTTTTCGATATCAAATCTTCATATTGAGTCACGACTAACTTTTCAAAAGGGTGTATGTGAAAATGGTTCAAAAATATTTAAAAAGCTGCACAGCAAAAACGGAATGTTCGATTGTTATGATTTTTCAGCAAAGTTAGACAACTAAATGGTGATTCTTAAGAAAATGTGCACAGTAAAAAAATTTTTTTGCCTTTAAAAATATCATTTTGTCACAAAAACTCAAATATCTCAAAACCCTATCTTTTTTCGAACGTAATTTTTAGGGAAAACGGTCCATTATATTAGCTATCTACCATAAAAATTTGGTGATGGTAAACTAATAAACAAAAAGTTATGACATTTCAAACATTTCACAATTTTCACATTTAGTAAAAAAAATTTTTTCTGTGTAAGTTATTTCGAGAATTGCAGTTTGATGCAAATTTTATTGTTAAGGGACGTGATTTAAACAAGTTGTTTTCATGATATTTTGATTTAGTGATTCATGGCATCTAGAAGAAACTTAGACACTGTCCAGTGTTGTGATCAAAAGTAGTGATATTATGATAATTTGGATTGCAGGTGACTGGGGGGAAAGTGTTTTAATAGTGTTGAAACCTGTTGATAATAACGTTGATAGAAACATGTCAGAAATGTTATTTTTAAGACAAAAGCTGCAAAATCAAAGATTTATAAACACGTGTACGTCTATAGTTTACCTGCAAAAATATACCTCTTAGAGAATAGACTTTATGATCGGGAGGAAACGGGTATCTTCAACAACAACAAATGCATGATAGGTACATACCATGACAATGCTCACGAAAAAGCAAAAAAATTACTACTACTAAGGTTGTTAAAGATCTTATAGTAATTTTTTTTCTTCAGTCAAGCAAATGACACCAAACTAGTCAGTAAAAACTTAAAAGTGATTTTGTTTATTGAAATATTACGAACAACATGAGTAGCCGCTTTCTCAACTGTTGTAGGCCGTTTGATGGAAAAAAGTGTTCAAAAGAGTTACGAAATCTCACCGAAAGCACCATAGATAAACTGAAAGCGACTGGTTATGCTCCAATGTCCACATTGAATACAAATTTACGCATTTGCACGTCCTGCCGTCTAAACGTTGACAAAAGAGCAATCTGTATATCATCGGTTGAGCAGAGCGCAGGAAGTTCGAAAACGACAGCAACTGAGGAATTGCCAGATGTATCGACAACAACTGAGGAATTACCAGAAGTATTAAGTGCTGAGAGCCTTGCCACCGTACCATCAGCGAAATCTGTTTCAACAAATCAATCGGAAGATGAGTGTATCCAAAAGGTCAACATCGAACGCTTTAACGAGGGCATAGCTGGGATAAAAGTGACCTGATTAAATGGAGTAAGATGGACTACGTTTATTACCCGGAGAAAAATACCGTGAAATAAACGAAGCTGTACGAAGAAACCTCTTCAAATTAGGACCTGATGATGTGGAAAATACAGTCTACGATGAGGTAATTATAAATATGAAGGAAAGGTTCTCGAATGCAGCCACGACAAGGAAAGAAAAATTATTGATTTTGTCGATGCTGCCAAGTTCGTGGTCTATTCAGGATGCCATTGATGAGTTCAAAACCAATAGAAATACAGTAAAAGAGGCAAAACAATTGAAGAATAACTGTCTTTCAACCAAAAATACTAGGTCTAGTACTGCATTAACAGATGAGACAAAAGAAATAGTAGTTCAATATTTTGAAGATGATGAAGTAAGTCGAGTTATGCCTGGTCAAAAAGATTATGTATCAGTAAATAAAGTTGGAAAGCGTCAAGCAATCCAAAAACGATTAATGATGACGATTTTGAAAGAAGCGTACACACGCTTCAAGGAAATTCACGATAATATTAAAATAGGTTTTCCTCATTTGCAAGCCTTCGGCCAAGGCAATGTAAGCTTCTTTCCAATTCAGGAACACATAATGTGTGTGTGTGCACAACCCATGAGAATATTAATCTTATTTTACATAGTTTGAAAAGAATCAATTTAACAAAGGATATTAAAATGTTAACTGGTAGTCTTTTGTGTGAAAATACAACATCAAATTGCTATCTACGATCTTGTTCGGATTGTCCAGACTCTTCATCATTGGAAAATACTTTATTCGCTGAGTTTGAAGAAAAATATATTGATCAGTTATCATTTGAGCAATGGGTGACCACGGATAGGTGTGACATAGAAACTATTGTAAAACCTGTAGATGAGTTTGTCTCATATTTTTGCTTGAAATTAGAAAGTTTAATCCCTCACGATTTCATTAAAACAGAACAATCCAGCTTTTAAAAATACGAAAATACATTACAAAATGGTGAATTTTTAGTCATTTGTGATTTTTCTGAAAATTACAGCTTTGTATTGCAAGATGAAGTGCAGTCCCATCACTGGAACGTACAACAAGCTACAATTCATCCATTCGTTATTTATTTTAATGGAAGTACGCAAATTGAACACTTAAGTTTTATTATAATTTCCGAAGATTTAAGATACGATTCAGTATCCGTAAACTTGTTCATTGAAAATGATTAACTTTTACGCGTTGATAAGCATAAAGAAGTCAAAAGATATATTTCATGTCTGATGGAGCAGCGTCGCAGTACAAAAATCGTAAGAATTTTTCGAGCCTATGTCAATTTAAATCAATGTACGGAATTGATGCAGAATGGCATTTTTGCTACATCACATGGCAAAGGTCCTTGTGATGCTATTGGAGGAACAATAAAGCGCATGGCCACAAGAGCAAGTTTAGCCAAAGAACGTGAGCATCCAATTAAAACTGCGAAAGAACTTTTGGAATCGTAGAAAAGAAAAAGATTTAACCAAATTATCATTTTGTTTTACTACTACTGAAGAGTACGAAATAAAGGCTTCAGAGCTCAGCGAGCAATTTAATAACGCGAAAACGATCCAAGGAACCCAAAAATTTCACTGTTTCATTCCATTGTCGGAAAATAAAATTAAAGCAAAACTATACTCAAACTGTGCTGATAATAATTCAAAAGTGTTCGATATTTTAAAAAATTTGAATAAAAATAAATAAAAAATAAGTATTAATAAACTTCATGATATCATAACCCATACCAAAATTCAAACCCAAAACTCTTAGAGTTTCTATAACAACATTGTGTAACTGCCACATTTAATTTAATACTTAGGATAATATTAATTCATTTTTATTTATTTATACATATAATATTTATACCAGTGGCGTAGCCAGAAAATTGGTCTGGGGGGGGGTTTCCGAACATTTTTTTTTCGGAAAAAAAAATGTCTTCCAAAATGTTGTCTCTGGGGTGGGTTTTATGCCCAAATTACCCCCGTGGCTACGCCACTGATTTATACATATAATATACATAATATCGATGAATACATAAATATGGAATATCATACAAACAACTTGTTTAACTCACGCAAGGCCCTTAACAATAAAATCAGCATCAAACTGCGATTCTTGAAAAAAAAAAAACACGGGAATTTTTTTTTGTTTACTATATGTGAAAATTGTGAAATGTTTGAAATGTCATAACTTTTTTGTTTATTAGTTTACCATCACCAAATTTTTATGGTAGATAGCTAATATAATGGACCGTTTTCCCTAAAAAAATTACGTTCGAAAAAAGATAGGGTTTTGAGATATTTAAGTTTTTGTGACAAAAATGATATTTTTAAAGGCAAAAAAATTTTTTTTTTTACTGTGCACATTTTCTTAAGAATCACCATTTTGTTTTCTAACTTTTCTTGAAAAATCATAACAATCGAACATTCCGTTTTTGCTGTGCAGCTTTTTAAATATTTTTGAACCATTTTCACATACACCCTTTTGAAAAGTTAGTCGTGACTCAATATGAAGATTTGATATCGAAAAATGACGATTTAGATGAAATTGAAAAACTGTGCAAAGTTTCAACTCAATAGAAAATCATGAATTAAAAATTTTCTTAAATTTTGATGCTGTTGCTTGGAATCGCTCAGCTTAAAAGAGCCATCGATTAACTTTAACAATTTGATAACGTAACTACAAAGTACACTAATATTTGCATTGAAAATTTGATAACCTAGATTAGAACTAGTGCCCTAAAAGCGGCCTGGTCCGAAGCTAAGCAACGGGCCATAAACCGATCGTTATACTCATAAAAGGGAGGTTGTTGAGGATCATCATCAGGAACTTATTTTGCACTTGTTAGATTTTCAGAGGATGAATTTTAGCGCAACTCACCCAGACCGACATGCCGTATTTGATCACAGGGAGCATGGTTTGATTGTTGATAACTAGCTTATTTTTCAGGAACAATGACGACCTCGTGGTCTGCTAACTTGATCGACTGGCATTGGGCGGCTCGTATCTCGATGACTGGCCGAGAATAACTTCGTTGTCTGCGTTGGTGATATCGAAAGGGCTAGGCATTATCGGTGGAGGAAGGAAGCTGGAGACATCAAATATTCCTTCTTCCTCTAATATTGCAAACAATTCTTCTCCTAACGAACTGAGTAATCACATCCTTCGGTGCGGTTTGATCTCACTAAACCAGTACGCTAGACAGGTGCTTTCTCTACTAAGCTACGAAGGACCTCCTCCATCGTCCTCTGCAGCTCAGAAGGCTACTGATGAGATCAAATTTCCAACACCAGGCACAAATAATCAGTTCGAATTGATCCGTGATGAATACGAGCAAATCTGATCTACTTCTACTCCAGCTGATTAGATTTATGCGAAAAAGCAAAGTGTTACAAAGTATACGAGCCAACAGCGTTTGGACTGCCCTTCTTTGCCAGCCACCGGGTACTTAGTTTTCACAGACTCTCTCAGTCTCCCGTTCAAAAAGCACGATAGCCTCTTACATTACTCTGCGATCTACACCAAAGATGTCGATGCTATCCGCAAAACCAAGAAGAAAAGAGCAACATTTTCACATATACAGAATTGAAGTACAGTAATGTTTTGCTAATTGGAGTATGAGCTTGCTCCAACTAGCGAATGCATTGGTGCGTTTTGACAAGCGTCAATGTTGTTTACTTTTTGCAAAGAACCAAAGAAAATTTTACGCGCCTGACCAAGCTGGAAACACGTTATTCGACGTATTAAACTTCATGATTCTGCAAAACAAGTTCAAAGAAATGTGTTCTGAGGATATTTGGTCCATCTGATTGCATTCCGAAAAGCTCTGGAATGCTGGTTCCCTGGGGTAAGTGGCCACAGTTTGATCAATTACGAAACCTGTCTTGCGACGTATCATACTTTTTGATTTTGCAAAACAAGCTCAGCGGAATGTGTTCGGAGGGTATATGGTCATTTTGGTCACATTTCGGACGCCCTGGAATGTTGGTACCCTGGGGGAGAGGGGCACCTTTTTGAACAATACTGAAATCTGGCCTGCGTATCGAACTTCATGATTTTGTAAATGAACTCCAAGGTAATGTGTTCACAGAGCATTTGGTTCATCTGGTTACACTCCGAAACACCCTGGAATGGTTCAGCTCAGGAAATCATGAACTTTGATACGTCGCAAGTCAGGTTTCAGTAATGATCAAAAAGTGGCCACTTCCCCCAGGAAACCAACATTCTAGGGCCTCCCGGAATGTGACCAGATGGACCAAACATCCTCAGAACACATTTCCATGAACTTGTTTTACAAAATCATGAAGTTTGACACGTCGAAAGACGTGTTTCCGGCTTGATCAGGCAGTGACCATTTTTCCGGACCAGGAAGTTACCCCAGTACTCCCATCAATATCTCCGGAACCATGTCCATTTTCAAAACGATGTTCCTAGAGCAATGGGAATTTTGTGATCGATTGCAGGAAACAGAACCAAATTCCGATGCAAGACTGCTGAGAACCATCATTTTGAAAATTTAGTTTTACGTGAAATTGGGGGCCAGGTAAGTAAGTGTTAATGTAAAATGATTTCAAACGTACTTCCGATAGCAGGGACATCACCGGAAGATTATGATATGTCTTAACTAGTCGGCACCATGCACAATTACGCATTACTCGACATAGCAACGACAGAAGCTTCGAAATGGAGCACGAGGCTGGCTGGAAAACTGCATGTGCTCTCGCTGACGGTCTTACTGAGAAAAAGAACGAACCAATGCGGCAATTTTCGCCTCCGTTACATTTTAACAAGCCAAAGTTTCTAACTGAGATAAAATCTAAGTAGGATGTACGAGACGAGCCAGCCTTGGGCTTAAAGTATCGCTAATAAAGACAAAAATAGTAGGATGTGGAGGAAATGGGAGAATAAATCGATTTTGAATATTTTATAATAATTTAGGCGTTTTCAAAGTTTTGTCTCTTGGTCAAATCGGCTCAGACTTTTGCTACTATATATTATTCTTCATAATACAGAAAGATTATGCGAAAATAAATATTGTACTGTGATATCATGATATCCGACCACAGTGCGATTGGCGTCCCAAAAATGAGAGATCTGAAATTTGACTTCACATTCGATTTTGCTCCAAACCACACGAAGCGTACGTCCATCATAGATATAGGTAGGTGACGCTTATCAAAACACCCAATTTAGTGAACAATCGTTGCTCATTGTACTCTTAGTCGATTAGCTCATGACTATTATGTGACACCGATCCGTTGACATCGCTCAGGATGGAGATCTTTCAAGTCGGCCCATTGCACCACCGGGGGTGTATAGGACCCATAAAATATCTTTAGACACGAACAGTAACATTGATTACTTTTTTAAGGCATACGTCTGTGCCTCCACAACTTTCACAGTGATATTAAATTTAAATACATAACTGAGTAACGTTAGAGAAGAACGAAATGCGAGGATGAGGAATGTGCAAAATTATCAATTATTGAATCCTATAGATCGGTCATAGTGATTTAGGCGCAGGCAATTCCAATTGGAATATGAGACACGGAAAGCTTTATTCCAAGTGCACAAGCTTTTGAAGCTTTTATGCATAACTATAATCTGGCTTTATGCTACGACATGAAGCTTTTCTCACTTCTCACTTACCGTATCCTATCTATAATTATCAATTTTCTCACGTTCTTCTTTTGGCAAGGCAGTCAAAATTGACAGTGCCGCTATTCTCATTACTCATTCATAGTCCGTGCAGAATAGGCGTACGTTCCATTCTTCACGTGGAGAAAATAATTCTAGAAAAAATAACTAAAGATGGAACAAAACAGTCCCAGTGAAGTGAAATCGAACGGTATTAAAGGCACCGGGTCCGATAATGGATTGAAGACTCCATTTCTGATCGGGGTGGCCGGTGGAACCGCCAGTGGAAAGGTACGCATCACTCTTCTAGTTATGAATCAAATATCGCGAACTCGGGAAGCATATGCTATATAACTTTCTACTGGTATTTACATCCTCACGAATCAGTGCAAATCTGAAAAAATGGCCTTGAAAATCTTTTGTGTATGCCAATGGGCGACCAAAATAAAACCCCGATTTAGGATGTACGACGATCGATTTTCGTGTTTGATTGAAATTAATTCTCGTTATGTTCGATACTGTCGTTTTAGTCTACGGTATGTAAGCGGATTATGGAGCAACTGGGCCAAGCCGATATGGACCACGCACAGAGACAAGTGAGTAGAATGCTTGATTGGATATCATCTCGTTTTACGTAATGCTATTTGCATAGGACCATTGTTGATATACATCGTGCCAATTCCTGTGTCAGAGAAATGACGCAGTTTGTTTATAAATATTCTAATCGTTTTTTGTATTTTTTGCAGGTTGTATCGATCAGTCAGGACAGCTTCTATCGCGAATTGACGCCTGCTGAAAAGCTGCGTGCTGATAAGGGGCTATTTAACTTCGATCACCCGGATGCTTTCAATGAAGAACTGATGTTGAAAACACTTCAGGACGTACTGCAAGGCAAAAAAGTGGAGATCAATGAATACGATTACCGCAGCAATTCGTTGCATCCAGAGAAGAAACTGACGATCTACCCGGCAGATGTGGTACTATTTGAGGGAATTTTAGTGTTTTACTTCCCTGCCATCAGGGATTTGTTTCACATGAAGCTGTTCGTGGACACGGATTCGGATACGAGACTGGCCAGAAGAGGTGAGGATAATTTAATTTTATGGTTCGTGCCATGGTGATAAGAAACATGGACACGATCATTAACAAATGGATTCACACGTTGTTTGCAAAAAGAATAATCGCTTCAGAGAAGAGTTCGTCTATTACGGTATGGGCAACAAAAGGTTGTTCTCAAGCAGGAATCCTTTCACCATTACTGTGGTCCTTGATAGTAGATAATAGAGATGGGCACTAAGATCCGGAACCGTGAAAATGATCCGGCTATTTGATGTAAGTGAATGATCCATGGCTCATTTTTTTAAAAGAACCGGTTCAGCAGATCAACAAATTATTTGACCATTATTTGACGTTCATTATGAGTGCGCTTCATACGCTTGTGAGCAAAATAGGGTGAAATTGTTGGATGTACGATTCAAACCTGTGATCCTGAATGACAACCGTTTCACTATTTTTCATTCTTCTTGTGGTTTATCCTGAGGATCCGATCCGGAACAAGTGAAGTGAATGACCCAGATCTGATCAGTTCATCGAAGTGATCCCTTGTTCTCATCTCTAAGACGATCTATTCGGACGCTTAAAGGAAGAAGGTTTTGAAACTCATTTCGGAGAGAATACAATGGGCTCTAAAATTTACCCATTTATGGTGTATTCAGGGAGGGGTTGGTATTAATCCATCAAAAATTATGATTGCACCATGCACTAGCAAAAGGAAATTAATCTAAAAGGCTTTTAGCTCGGAGAACTATAAATCCATTGCATATTATTCGGCAGCTCAGCCTTACGAGAATCATTTTTTTGTTAAATATCTTGGCTGTGCATATGTTTCGAAATGGACCAATTGATTGGAGGGACTCGAAACCTTAACATCGTACTCTCTAGCTAGATATGCGTGATAACCCCTACACAAAAAGACCACTTAAAGGGAGACGAGCCAGCCTCGGGCTGAAAGTCTCCCTAATAAAGACATAAAAAAGGCCATTTAAAGGTCCCGTTTGCGGAAAAGCCATCAGAATCCGAGTACCTTATAAGTTATGGCAAAAGCCAAAAGCCGGCTAAAGCCAAATGACCCTTTCGGTCAAATGACCCTTTCGGCTAAATGACCCCTTTGGCCAAATGGTATATTCGGCCGAACAACTTTCGGTATAGTGGCCATCGGCCAAATAGCATACGGAAACACGGCGCTTCACCGTACTTTTACTGGTCTGATAACCGGACACTGGCCCAGTAGATATTGTGTGCCCACATTTTTCTTCCTCTAGGTACCTAGTGTTATGATATTGATCTCTCATGTATAATAACACCATATAGCTGATTTTCAACATATCGATGTTGAACTTCCAAACAACCGCATAGAAAATAATATTTGTCTAAACCTTTTCAGAGATATCATACTTAAACTTAAACAGAGATATCATACTTTTGACTTATGTTAACTAGTAGTTTTAGCCAATAACTTAGTTGCTTTATGAAAGCTGGCAAAGTTTTTAAGCTTCGTGCATGTTGGATATCTGAGGCAACTGGTAATTCCGCTATGACTATTAAGCCAGTTCCAGATAAACTTCAAGATAATATATTTTGCTAACTAACTAGCTTTTCTATAAACAACTCTCTTCCAGACACGCTTTGTGATTTTCTAGACCACAATTCATTTTCCAGCGGTTTTCCAGACACGCTTTGTGATTTTCCAAACCACAATTAATTTCCAGGCGGACACGGACTCGCTTTGTGATTTTCCAAACCACAATCCATTTTCCAACGGTTTTCCAGACACGCTTTGTGATTTTCCAAACCACAATCAATTTTCCAGCGGTCTTACAGACACGCTTTGTGATTTTCCAAACCACAATCCATTTCCCAGCGGTTTTCCAGACACGCTTTGCGATTTTCCAAACCACAATCCATTTTCCAACGGTCTTCCAGACGCGCTTTGTGATTTTCCAACCCACAATCCATTTCCCAGCGGTCTTCCAGACACGTTTTGTGATTTTCCAAATCACAATCCATTTTCCAGCGGTTTTCCAGACGCGCTTTGAGATTTTCCAAACCCCAATTCATTTTCCAGCGGTGTTCCAGACACGCTTTGTGATTTTTCAAACCACAATCCATTTTCCAGCGGTCTTCCAGACACGCTTTGTGATTTTCCAACCCACAATCCATTTTCCAGCGGTCTTCCAAACACGCTTTGTGATTTTCCAAACCGCAATCCATTTTCCAGCGGTCTTCCGGACACGCTGTGTGATTTTCCAAACCACAATCCATTTTCCAACGCCTTCCTGACGCGCTTTGAGATTTTCCAAACCCCAATTCATTTTCCAGCGGTGTTCCAGACACGCTTTGTGATTTTCCAAACCACAATCCATTTTCCAGCGATCTTCCAGACGCGCTTTGTGATTTTCCAAACCACAATCCATTTTCCAGCGGTCTTCCAGACGCGCTTTGTGATTTTCCAAACCACAATCCATTTCCCAGCGGTCTTCCTGATACGCTTTGTGATTTTCCAAACCACAATCCATTTTTCCTTGTGTTTTTTTATCATCAAATATTTTAACACATTAGCACATTAACAAATTGCGGGCAGCAGGGACACTATGTCCAAGGGCTTGACGATCCCTCCCCAGGCCATCTGCGAGTTGTGGGGCTTGCCTAGGATGTGGTGGGGTTTGACAGTGGGCCCTGTTAAACCTCTATAAAAAGCTGCATGTATCCGCAAGTAGGCTCCACCAAAGCGACCGTGTGCCGCTCAAAGCGCACAAGCCCAAGTCCTGGTGTTAGGTGGGACGCTAAACAGCCCTGACACGACGGCCCTCCGACGAGACAGGAGGTTTGCGCAGGCCCAATAAGCCGCCTAGAAAACCAATCATTACGAACAATATAAGAGATAATGCGACTCGATATAATCGGCAAAGACCAAGGCGACGACTACAGGATCACGATTGGAAGCTTGAAACATGGAATTGCAAGTCGCTAGGTTTCGCAGGTTGCGACAGGATGATCTACGATGAATTACATCTCCGCAACTTCGACGTCGTGGCGCTGCAGGAGATTTGCTGGACAGGACAGAAAGTGTGGAAAAGCGGGCATCGAGCGGCTACCTTCTACCAAAGCTGTGGCACCACCAACGAGCTGGGAACCGGCTTCATAGTGCTGGGTAAGATGCGCCAACGCGTGATTGGGTGGCAGCCAATCAACGCAAGGATGTGCAAGCTGAGGATTAAAGGCCGTTTCTTCAACTATAGCATCATCAACGTGCACTGCCCACACGAAGGGAGACCCGACGACTACACCCAAAACAATTCTGTGTGACATTCTTTGTATTAAGCATTTTGTATCAAATCTCGCATTCAAACCGATCAGAGAATGTCATACTTGTTAATACAGCTCATTGTATTAAGTCGGTTTATTTGGTTTCAATCAATACATCCAAACGAATCTCGTTGGCTCCTCCTAGATCAAGTATATAAATTCCGTACAGCAGTATAACTTTAACCCACACAATCTTCCCGATTCCATTTAGCTTGATAACGGAAAAGGACGCAAATATGCATGGTGCTTATTCCTCTCGTATCACTCATTGCTATCCCTGTTACCCTTCCACTTGTCACATCCGCATAGCATGAAACGTGGATTATGATTGCCTTTGGTCGCGTCGTTCCTCATCTGGTAAATAGTCCAGATGGTTAGCGCGTCAGTCTAGATGTGCTAAGGGTGGAGGGTTCGGGTTCAATTCCCGCCTTTGACCGAATTTTTTTGTATGGTTGCTGAGGTTGTCGAAGTATACAACATTTCACTTCTCGATGGGGGAGTGTAAAATTAGATTCAATGTTAGACACTAACACATAACCAGTTCTTATTTTCTCGTGACCGGAGACCTAATACAAGGGCCTGCCGTTTACTTAATACAATCTGTGCATATGTCGCAAATTATGGCAAACTGTACACGAAACTAATGCGAGATTGCAATAAAATGTTGCAATCTCTGGTTGGGTGTAGAAAGAAGCGTTCTACGCACAGCTGGAGCAGACATACGATGGATGCCCACTGCGGGACGTTAAAATCGTCATCGGTGACATGAACGCACAGGTAGGAAGGGAGGAAATGTATAGACCGGTCATCGGACCGGATAGTCTGCACACCGTATCGAATGACAACGGCCAACGATGCATAAACTTCGCAGCCTCCCGCGGAATGGTAGTCCGAAGCACCTTCTTTCCCCGCAAAAATATCCACAAGGCCACATGGAGATCACCTAACCAAGAAACGGAAAACCAAATCGACCACGTTCTAATCGACGGTAAATTCTTCTCCGACATCACGAACGTCCGCACTTACCGCAGTGCGAATATTGAATCCGACCACTACCTCGTTGCAGTATGCCTGCGCTCAAAACTCTCGACGGTGTACAACACGCGTCGAAGTCGGACGCCGCGGCTTAACATTGGGCGGCTACAAGACGGTAGACTAGCCCAAGAATACGCGCAGCAGCTGGAAGTGGCACTTCCAACGGAAGAGCAGCTAGGCGCAGCATCTCTTGAAGATGGCTGGAGAGATATTCGATCCGCCATTGGTAGCACCGCAACCGCTGCACTTGGCACGGTGCCCCGGATCAGAGAAACGACTGGTATGACGGCGAATGTGAGCAGGTAGTGGGAGAGAAGAAAGCAGCATGGGGGGGATTGGTGCAACACCGCACGAGGGCGAACGAGGCACGATATAAACAGGCGCGGAACAGACAAAACTCGATTTTCCGGAGGAAAAGCGCCAGCAGGAAGATCGAGACCGTGAAGAAACGGAGCAACTGTACCGCGCTAATAACACACGAAAGTTCTATGAGAAGTTAAACCGTTCACGTAAGGGCCACGTGCCACAGCCCGATAAGTGTAAGGACATAAACGGGAACCTTCTTACGAACGAGCGTGAGGTGATCCAAAGGTGGCGGCAGCACTACGAAGAACACCTGAATGGCGATGTCGCAGACGAAGATGGCGGTATGGTGATGGACCTAGGAGAACGCGCGCAGGACATAATTCTACCGGCTCCGGATCTCCAGGAAATCCAGGAGGAGATTGGCCGGCTCAAGAACAACAAAGCCCCTGGGGTTGACCAACTACCAGGAGAGCTATTTAAACACGGTGGTGAGGCACTGGCTAGAGCGCTGCACTGGGTCATTACCAAGATTTGGGAGGAGGAAGTTTTGCCGCAGGAGTGGATGGAAGGTGTCGTGTGTCCCATCTACAAAAAGGGCGATAAGCTGGATTGTAGCAACTACCGCGCAATCACATTGCTGAACGCCGCCTACAAGGTACTCTCCCAAATTTTATGCCGTCGACTAGCACCAACTGCAAGGGAGTTCGTGGGGCAGTACCAGGCGGGTTTTATGGGCGAACGCTCCACCACGGACCAGGTGTTTGCCATTCGCCAAGTACTGCAGAAATGCCGCGAATACAACGTGCCCACACATCATCTATTCATCGACTTCAAAGCCGCATATGATACAATCGATCGGGACCAGCTATGGCAGCACGAACACGGTTTTCCGGATAAACTGACACGGTTGATCAAAGCGACGATGGATCGGGTGATGTGCGTAGTTCGAGTTTCAGGGGCATTCTCGAGTCCCTTCGAAACCCGCAGAGGGTTACGGCAAGGTGATGGTCTTTCGTGTTTGCTATTCAACATCGCTTTGGAAGGTGTAATACGAAGAGCAGGGATTAACACGAGTGGTACAATTTTCAATAAGTCCGTCCAGCTATTTGGTTTCGCCGACGACATAGATATTATGGCACGTAACTTTGAGAAGATGGAGGAAGCCTACATCAGACTGAAGAGGGAAGCTAAGCGGATCGGACTAGTCATCAACACGTCGAAGACGAAGTACATGATAGGCAGAAATTCAAGAGAAGACAATGTGAGCCACCCACCGCGAGTTTGCATCGGTGGTGACGAAATCGAGGTGGTAGAAGAATTTGTGTACTTGGGCTCACTGGTAACTGCCGAAAATGACACCAGCAGAGAAATTCGGAGACGCATAGTGGCTGGAAATCGTACGTACTTTGGACTCCGCAAGACGCTCCGATCGAATAGAGTTCGCCGCCGTACCAAACTGACAATCTACAAAACGCTAATTAGACCGGTAGTCCTCTACGGACACGAGACCTGGACGATGCTTGTGGAGGACCAACGCGCACTTGGAGTTTTCGAAAGGAAAGTGCTGCGTACCATCTATGGTGGGGTGCAGATGGCGGACGGTACGTGGAGGAGGCGAATGAACCACGAATTGCATCAGCTGTTGGGAGAACCATCCATCGTTCACACCGCGAAAATCGGACGACTGCGATGGGCCGGGCACGTAGCCAGAATGTCGGACAGTAACCCGGTGAAAATGGTTCTCGACAACGATCCGACGGGCACAAGAAGGCGAGGTGCGCAGCGGGCAAGGTGGATCGATCAGGTGGAAGATGACTTGCGGACCCTCCGTAGACTGCGTGGTTGGCGACGTGTAGCCATGGACCGAGCCGAATGGAGAAGACTCTTATATACCGCACAGGCCACTTCGGCCTTAGTCTGAATAAATAAATAATAACACCTGTGGTACTTGTACCATGGTACAAGAGGACAAGAAAATTATTCCAAGACTGTCTTTGATAAAGACAATAATTGGTATGGTACTCATTTCAAGATTCTTGTACCATGGTACTTATACCACCAGTGTGTCATTAGTATTACTGAGGGGGTCTGGAGCATGCTCAATACAAATAAGGCAAGCATTTATAAGCGAAAATTTCAATGACAACGGCAGTTCAGCCAGCGATACGCCTCTCAACGTCTTGTTAATATTTGAAGCATGGATATCTGTTAACGCATCGAAACCGAACTGCTTTGCAGAGTATTCCGTTATTGAAAGGGCTAGTTGTTAGTAAAAGGACAGCTGAGGAATTCTAAAAGTTAATTTTGATTTGCAACACGTTGCGTTAGCTAATTAAATGTTACGGTGTAATTCGTAGATTGGACACTAGTGATACTCATGTTTTACTTTTGAGATCCTTATCTAGAATGCTATCGGAAATCAAAAAGGGGAGTGGTCCTTGATTCCAGTCTTAAACAAAAATAACAAAAGCATGAGGATTACTACTCCTGGCCACGCCCATCTTTACCGTAACTAGGGAGAGAAAGGAAGTGACGTTGATGTGGTACTTACTTAACGAGAGGTTACCGACTTAGCGACACCCTCATAAATACCACGAAGTTGTATAATAAGGAAGGTATTCGTTGGGTCAGGATTTGCCTGTAGCTGGCAATGTATCTGTGGTAGATCTTACCCCGTATCACACCATGTAAAGGTGTCTACCCAGCGTTACGGGTCCTTATCCAAAGTATCCGAATATTATACTGAAACTCTCGATCGATAAAAACGTCCTCCCTAGGAAGATCGCATACCTCAGAATATCTGGTTGGAGGAAAAAGTCAATGCGAAGTATCTAGAAATGCTTCCAAACGATATTATCGAGCCGGTGGATGGACAAACTGAGTGGATCTCACCACTGGTGGTTGTGCCAAAGAGTAATGCTGATATTCGCCTATGCATAAACATGAATTATCCGAACGAGACATTTCAACGAGAGTACAGCTCCTTGTCGGTGATCGAAACGTTTTAAAACAAACTCAGAGGATCTACAGTCTTTTCAAGGTTGGATATAATCACCCTGTTTCGTTCAGGGTGGGACGACCCTACGTTGTGATTATTTTTGATGGTGATACTCCGGGCGACGAATGAAGAAAACTACTGCTTCTGTACTGGACTTCTAATTTATTGCCTCCGAGAGGCAGCGTGCCTGCTCGGAGGTTACTTTCGAGACACTGTACATTACATTGAAGCAAGTGTCGCCTTTTATAGGCGACACAGAATACGGAAAGAAATACATTTATTAGGGACGTGTGCACAACACTCAAATTTAAAGTCTAATTAGATTTCCTGCGCGCCAATTCTTACGTATATTGCTTTTTGCATTGAAACTTTTCGTTTCGTCACTGAAACCATTGACACTTGTCTTCAGCGACTGCTTCCGCGATAGAGCATTTGCACATTTCATTCACTCATACATCTATATTGCTGTCAAAATGTGCATTTGACAACTAAATTTTCAGCTAAAAGCTCTATTTTTTGACACCGGTGCACTCACACAACCAATCGACATCAGTTGTCAAAAAATCAGGAGTACCAACTTGACCACTATCTTCTTGTCGCCGAGTCTGGCGCTGAGTGCTCGGCGCGGAAACCCAAAGGTGGGAATAAAATTTTGGGGCTTATGCGCAATATAACGCGACAGAGCTATTGGCGCGAAGAGGGAATAAAACGAATCACATCACACGCTGCTCTGCTTTGTGCGGTCCTTCTTCCATCCCAACAAACAGAAGAAATGACGGCGGTGACGATGAGTGTTGAGCTTTCCATCACGTTGAACTATATCCGGAGTCGCGTGGAATTACCACTTTCATGTTGATCAGAGGATTGATGTAATTCAAAAGATTAATTTTTGGCATTAATTACGCGCCGGAAATTTTCCAGAGCATTATGACAGAAACTTTGTCAGAGATTGAAGATGTAATAGTTTGTACTGATGATATTGTTGTACCTGAAAAGAATCAGCAAAAAATGACAATAGACTAAAAGAAGTTTTGTCAGTAATTAAGAAGAACAATGCCAGACTGAATCGAAGTAAATGTGTGTTAGGTGTTCAGCATACAAAGGAAGACTGAGGGCGGCTGGGTTCGACTCCCGGTGCCGGTCTAGGCAATTTTCGGATTGGAAATTGTTTCGACTTCCCTGGGTATAAAAGTATCATCGTGTTAGACTCATGATATACGAATGCAAAAATGGTAACCTGGCTTAGAAACCTCGCAGTTAATAACTGTGAAAGTGCTTAATGAACACTAAGCTGCGAGGCGGCTCTGTCCCAGTGTGGGGATGTAATGCCATTAAGAAGAAGAAGAAGATGACTTGGGGACCGAACTGACTTCAAACATGCGTTTGCTAGAAAGCTATGATACGAAGGACATTACTCAACGTCGGTTGGACTTGGATCGATTAAAAGAGCGTGTTTGGTGGCCATGTATGGATGACGATGTCGGAAACGTGGCTCAAGAATGTGCAGGCTGTGCAGCTGTCAATAAACAGCATCCACCAGAATCGATGCTGTTGAAAGATATCCCAAATAGAGTGTAGCAAGAAATTGTCATTCCGTTTTTTTTGCGGAGGATTGCGCAACGTTATTTGGTTGTTGCTGATTTACTTTAGTCGAAACCAAAGTTGTCGACAACTTTTGATGCCTTGGAAACGATATTTAACAAGCAGCTGTCAAATCCTCGGAAATCTACGTTGGCGACTTCGTGATGCTTAAAACTATGAGACCGGAAAGCTAGAGCCCACCGTCGTGAAAGAAAACGAAAACGATTCCGTTGTCGCCAATGAGGATGGAGTAATGTCTCGTCGGTCTGTCACTCATTTGAGGAAGTAACCATCAACAATCAACGATACAGCGGAGTCATTGTCAGAAAGACCAGGTTAGACTTTTTTGACGTAGGACTTACGTCTTTCTTTACTATACTGGGTGTCATTTAGATTTTTTGGAAATAGAGAGCGTTACGCTGGAAGGGAAGATTTTGAACGTCACTAGCGCCTTTATCTGTCGATGGATTTTTAAGATTTATATATCAATCGACTCGGACACTCTCCAGCAATTTGCCTATTTCATTGAAACTTAAGAATATTAACGATAAGCTATTGAAAATTTCAATTTTTGCAAAGCCAGTAAAAATTTCATATGTAACCAATCCCGTGCATTCCTAACACGGACATCAGAATGCGGTATGTCACGGGCCTTCGAGTCTACCGGAAGATTTTCTTTGTGTATAAAAGAAGCAGTGCTTGCCGTGTGCGAGTCATTATAATTTGTGACAGCAGCGCGTATTGACGTGCTTTTTGCTCGCGCATTTTTTGTTTCGTTCGTTCGTTTGCTGTGTTTACCTACACAGGGACAGCATGTTGTCAGCATTGTTTGGAAAACGGTACAGTTCCCCTAAAATAGCACCAAGTCTGAAAACTTTATGAATAGAATTTTTAAACTTCAAATACTATGTATCATCAATAAGAAATCTATAAATGCCCTGCATTTGCTTGAGTAAATAAAGGCTTAATAGAAACAAAGCAATTCTAATTATGTATTCAATTATTAGTTTTATTTCCAGAAGTTTTGAATAAACAAATTGTTAATAATTCTTCACACCATGGAAGTTGTCGTTTCCAATATTAATACCTATAATCAAACTCCATAGATCCAAAAGTTAGAAGTTAAATGTAAATACGTTACGTTCATACAAGACCTACGTCTACTCGCGGTTATGTTGAAAACATTACCCATTTCTCGTTTTTTAAGGGGAAAAGAATGTAGGGTTCGATACACACACATGTATATTTGAAACAAGAAAGAGGGAGAGATAGCTACAGGTATGTAAAGTGGCGGAATCATCAATTGGGACAGAAGAGTTCAAACCATAGTCGTGTATAAAAGTGGAAATAAAAGTGCAGTGTTGCATAAGCGAAATACATTGTGTGTAATATCCCTGTCCGCAAGTCTACTTCAATAAGGGTGTTTACTGCCCTAATTCCGTTAGCGATTATTTCGGTCATATTGAAAAAGATTCGAAAGATCTAATAGGGTAGACAATTCCTAAAATGAGTCTAAACAGGGTATATGACGGTTCAAACTTCATGATTGATGCCCTAAATTGGATCTTTACTGATCTTATTATTACTCAAACTTCATGATTTTGACTTAATTGACCCGTTTGATAAAGCAAAACTAACCTTACATCTTCATTCTCCATTTTCAGTTCCTAGAGATATCAACGAAAGAGGGCGTGATTTGGACCAGGTCCTCAATGCTTACATGGTATTCGTAAAACCTGCTTTCGAGGAGTTTTGTTCGCCGGTTAGTAGCACAATTACAGAGATTTGATATGTTTTAAACTAAATTATTGTTCCTTTCGCAATTTTTCAGACTAAGAAGTTTGCCGATGTAATAATCCCACGTGGAGCTGATAATACAGGTATGTATGCTGTGATATGCTATTTGTGGGATGATTGTGTATTCTGTCGTGAAATTCTTACTGATTTTTTTTAAGTTGATGTGTTAATGCTTTATACTAATTCATAGACTTCGCTCTCATGAATGTTATGCTATTAATGCATATAAAAGATGTGAGGAAATAATGTTTCAGCCAGTCACTTGGAAGTGTTGATACTCAAGCTGCTAGGGAAAACATCCACAGCATTTTGGACTCAACGTGAAACCCCTCCAGTCAGGCATACGCTTTCCTTCTATTGCGCTGCACTATTTTATCTGCATTTTCTTCTATTTCGCGCACGCACGCACACACACACAAATCTTCCTCGGTCTCTGTCTCTATCAATGTAAATTGCTCTGTTCACAAGCTACTCCCTGTTTTCCCACTGTTGTTTTTTGCTTTATTGTATCGTTTTTACAGTTGCGATTGATCTAATTGTGCACCACATTAGCGAGATAGTGCATACAAACGCCGGAAACACCACCAACGGAGCGCAAGTGAATCACATTGCACCCGGCTTCAAACACGAGACCCACGCTTAGGGATTCGCTTAGTGCTCAAGAGTGATCGCGAGAAGAAGTCCAAAAAAAAGCCAAGAACAAAAGCCAAGTCAAATTACAATTTGCGTATGTGTGTGTTCTATGTAGTCTGTAGTGTCTCGAAGAGACAGGAATTGTGAGCTTACTTGACAGATGACACCTAACTGTCAGCTGTCACTTGCCACCAAATCCCTCAACTAAACCTAAGCCTAGTTTGATAAGTTTGTAAAGGAACTCATTTATACTGTGAAACGCAAGATACCTTTAGTTGTTTGAAAAAATAGTATTTTTGTGCAATTTTTAGTCCATCGCATCACATCAAAAGTCTGTGAATTTTAAGAAAACATTCCCCATTTTTTTATGCAAATACAAAAAACAAAATACCATGCCTTGAAACCGTCAACCCCTCAGAACCGCCAGCACGAAATGTCATTCCTGGACAAGCATATTACAATCTGTCAATCCTAAAGCGGACGGTTTTTTTGAACAAATATCAAATCGATCTTTTCTACGTCATAAATATGTGTCAGGTGGTGTCATGTATACCGCCTTAAAGATAATCTTCGAGTAAATACAATAAATGAAGGACAAGGTCCTAGAATACGCATGTTTTCAATTTATTTCACATAGCCAAATTCCCATAGTTTAATACAGAGAGAATCAAACCTTAAATTGAAAAGTGTGTTAATAAATAAGCGGGTGTTTCAAGACTTGTCATAAGTTTGCTACAGCATCAAAGCATACATTCCTAGGGGATTCTCTATTCGTAAATTAAATTCAAATTAAACATAAAAGTGACAGTTGAAAAGCCGTGTCTCAACACTTATCCCTCATTTTCACTCATTGACAAAATCCGAATCCAGCCAAAACAGACTGCAATAGTGATTCAGAAACTTGCTAATCTCAGAAGGTTAACGTTTTCGTATCGGATAACGCATCTCTAACTCAGACAGATCCTTAATAGTCGTGCCGTAGGTAGGTAGGAAGGTAGACAATCCAGTCCCGCCTTTTATTTTAATAATGTTTATGAAACTTGAAATGTGTGTAACAAGAGAAGATTTAACCCAGAGTCTAATGTGACCGTCATAGTAAACGCGTCGTGCGATAGGAATAACATTTATTATCAATGAACTGTCAAATTATTTGTCGCTGCGGTTCTCTTTGTTCTCGTTCCCAAACATGTTGGGTACACAACTGTCAAAACGTAAGGGAAGAGGCCCTAAAACGCAACTATCTATCTTGTTGAACTGATGCATAATGTAAAAATACCCATGAATAGCGTTACAAATAAGACAATAGAGCAGTGTTTGCTTAGCTAGGGCATATTGCCCCCCTTCCCCTACTAATTTTTCCTTCGTTGACATTTAGCTTTGCTTATGAGGAAAGGGAACGAAAACAAAGGGAACCCCAGCGACAATCTTCCTCTATGATTTATTGCCTCTATTCCCTATCCTCACCAGCAAAAAATGTTTCGCCAGTGACGACAGCGACAATCTTCCTCTATAGTTTATTACCTCTATGTGTCTATTGTCACCGTAAGGCCTAAGGCCTGCCACTATTGATTAATAATTATTTTCGAGCGACTTAGGGGAAATCGTAACAAATTTTTTTTTTTTAAATCGTGCACATTATTGATGTTTAGTGCTCGCGTCACCATTTCTTGAATTTTTAACCAATAAAGTATTATTTTTTTTCTTCAGAATTAATTTTATGAAAAAAAAAATGTATCGATCTTTTTCCATCAGCTAAATCGTTAGCCAGGTTCGATCTCATTTTTTGTTTCTGCAGCTTGACAAACTTGGAACAGCTGAGTGCGTGCTCAGCTTAGAATAAGAAACGTCATTTTTACTGAAATATCAACAACAAATATGTACTTATTAATGATCACAACATTTATTTATCTTGATTTAGGGGAACGGTTCGGCAATTCATCCCATTGTCCTATTTCCATCCCATCAAAAACTAAGTAATGAAAAGGAATTTGGTTTGTTTCTTATTTTTGTGATTTTTTACATCAGTGAACACGCGTGTTAGCAAAAAGAAGCGACGAGATTGGTGCTGTATTTCTTTATTTTGCGATGAGATAAATATTTGTTCAGTGAGATGGAAAACGGAAAAGTTCCCTTATATGATCAATCCACATTCGACAAAATCCATTCTCGAACAATGTCTATTCGATCAAAATTCGATCGAATGAATGAATGAACTTTATTCCATAGAAGTACCTGACAGAATTAAAATAAAGTATGATTCCCTGTCACTGTGATACGTCTCTGACTTTCTCTTCTGGTATCGTTTTCGACGGTCAGCCAAAGTGAGCCAAAGAACTCATCAGCCACCTCTATTTCGTCACCACCAATATAAACTTCGCGGTTTTTCTGCCTCAGCGCACAAACCCATTGGCGCCCTTATTTAGGAGACTGCCACCCATGCCACATTTTTGTACGCTGCAGTGTGGATTTGCGGTGTAAACTCCGGTTCATCTACCTTTGTCGAGTCATTTAGTTCTCGCCTCAATCCCGACTACTCGGATAGTTCCCGGTGGAGAATCAATCCTCCGGAAGCTTCTCCGTAACCGACGACCCGCCTCAACGGGTGACTGGTCAAGCCTCTACTGGTTCAGTTCTCCATGAGTTCCGTTAGTTCAGGCTGACACATTTGGTTTCTTGCTACTTAAATGAGGATGATTGAGGCTGTAGTCAAGTCGTCCTTCACGTTGGACTTCTCGAACACTGTCATCTTCATGTCGTCAGCGATTGCCACTTGCTTGATTCCTGCACCCAATAAAACGAAACAGTTTTTGTATAAAATCTTGGCGTATACAGTTCTGCGAGATTTTAATACAACGAATGTCAACTTTGTATATTAATACTTTACTAAACCATTACAAAATTGTGAATCATATTATGATTCCAAAATAGTAAAATGATTTTGCAAGGTTTCAATACAGAACAATAATAAAATCTGCCATCCGCTGATATAATGTGGTGGGAGCTCCAGGATAACTTCGGCACTTCGGCCGCGATGGCTAGCCTTTCTTTAGATCAATACTAGAAGAAACTTTTAAAACCGACACTTTCAGTGCCGTAATGCCAGTTCGTGGTAGTGCAAACCACCGATTGCTTCCTCGACTATCCTCCCGCATCCTCCACGTATGGCTACAACCTTTTCAGGATTACCTTCTCCATTAGCTTCCCAACGGTACGTATACAGAGCCAATTTTTCCAGGAATCCCAACAAGCTGATAGAACGCTTATTCAAACAAAATTTGTCTTTTGCAGCTTAAAAAGTGGCTTATTCAGCTTAAATTGTTTGTTGGAATGTCTGCTCGTCCCGGCACGTTTCAGGCTAATCTGAACATGTCTGTAAGCTGGGCACGATCAGTGACGGGAAATGTCATATCGATGTCATGGGACTAATTTGTTAATAACTTTTTTTCCGTGACATTTTTTTAAATTCGTTATCATGCCTCACACTGTATATTTAGAACAATGACCTGTTTGGCAAAGTTGTAGGATCCTTTAAGCATTACATGTTAATAAAAAAATCCGAGTTGTAAAAGACTTTTGAAAAAAGTAATTAGCAATTTAGTAATAGCAACCCCATGACATTTTTTTGACATTTCCCATCACTGGGCACGATGCGGCACGTAACCCATCAAATCCAAAAAAAATCCTATGATTTAATTACAAACGCCAAAATTGTTATAAAAAATAGTTTTCCCAGAAATTTAATTAATCACTTTTTTTTCACTCAAACTTTTAAAGGAATTCTTGGAGTTATTAAAAAAAATGCATTTAGGAATGGAAACTCCAGTAGTTATTTCTATTTTCTATTTCTAATTTCTTTAAGAATTCTTTAAGAATTTTCTCTAGAAAATCTTTCAGATTTTCTTAGGAAATTTCTTCAAGAATTTCGAAAATTTCTCCAGGATTTTTTTTACGGAAATCTCTTCTGAAAATCTTTCAGAAATTCTTTCCTACGATTTCCTAGATTTTTCCGAAAATTTATTTAAGAATTAAATATGATTTTTTTTTCGGAAATATCAAAGGAACTTCCAGATGAAATATCCGAAGGAGCACTTATAGTAAATTCTGAATAACTCGTAAAAGAATTACTGATTAGATTCCCGAAGAATTTCTTAAGGAATATCCGAAGGTCTTGAGGACAATCATCACGGAATCCAAATTGAAAAGTACTCGCGTTTTCAAGGGCACACCACTTAATATGAAAACAACGCACTACTACTGTCATTTTTAATATTTCTGATTTGCTGCATCGAAGCATGCGTGAACTAATAAAACTGACAGTTGTGCGTTACTTCCGTGTTGAGTGGTGAGCCCTTTAAAACTTTTGAATTTGAATTCCGTGAGGATTATCCTTAAGGGTTTTTTCACTACATTTCAGGAGGAATGTCTGAAGAAACTCTTGAAGCAATTTCCGAAGGAGTTCATAGAGAAATTTATGAAAGGAATTCTTCAAAAGGAAGTTTTGGAACACACAACACACAATCTGACACAATTCCCGTAGCTATTCTTGAAGAGATTCAAAAAAAAAATCTCAAATAAATTCGTAAGGGAATAGTCGAAGGAATCCCTACAGGAATTTTTGAAGGAATTTCCGAAAAAATGCACTTTTCAAAGGAATTCCCAAAAAACGAAAGACATTCTGGGATTCCTTTTCAAATTTTTTTTGACCCTTTTTTCGGAAATCTCGTCAGAAGTTCTTTTAGGAATCCGTCGGAAATTTAATTAGGGAATTCCTTCAAGAACTTATCACGAAATTCCTTCAGGAAATGGGGGAATTTTATTAACTCTAGATCAACATTTGAAAAGGGCGTAACAGCCAAAATGTATTCCTTCTAAATCTTTGTCCACATATATAGCTAATGTAGATGAAGAATCAGAAGGAATAAATATTGGCTGTTACGCCCTTTCCAAATGTTGGTCTAGAACTATTCCTGTAGGACAGCGGTTCTCAACCTTTTTCTTGAGAGGTACCCCTTCGGAGTTTTGCATCAATTGAGGTACCCCTTTTTTGCTGTGAAAATGAGGCCGATACAAATATTTAAAAACATTTTGTCTCCCCCCCCCTCGGATTTTTGCTCAAGAATAATAATATTTTGAGGGGTCAACAAAATAAAATTTGGATAATTTCTAGGATTGTCAAAATATTCTTTAAGAAATCCTAGAAGTTTTTTTTTCATTTAATATTTATTTTTTTTATCATCCTCGCCAAACTTGATCTTTCAGAGCCCAGAAGGACATAATTTTAATTAAATAACTCATAAGATATATGGAAAATGGTACTGAAAATTAACGGGATATATGACTCTCCATAAAGTTGGCTGAAATTTTAATTATATCAAGCTCTTGAAGAAAAGCTTCCGAGTCTCTTGAAAAGCGGCTTTCGAGTCACTTAAAAGTAAGCTTCTAAGCATCTTGAAAGGACGCTTCTGAGCTTCTTGAACGTTGGCTTCAAATCATCTGGAAAGTTGAATTCCGAGTCCCTTGAAGAGAGGCTTCCGGCCCTCTTGAAAAAAAAGCTTCCGAGCCTCTTAAAAGTAGGCTTTCGGGACGTTTGAAAGAATTCTACCGGGCCTCTTGAAAGGATGCTTCCGGTCCTCTTAAAAGAAGGCTTCTGGGCCTCTTGAAAGGAGGCTTTCACGCCTTTTAAAAGGAGGCTTCCGGGCTTCTAGAAAGGAGGCTTCCGGGCCTCTAGAAAGGAGGCTCCCGGGCCTCTAGAAAGGAGGCTTCCGGGCCTCTTGAAAGGAGGCTTCCGGGTGTCTTGAAAGGAGGCTTCCGGGTCTCTTGAAAGGAGGCTTCCGGGCCTCTTGAAAGGAGGCTTCCGGGCCTCTTGAAAGGAGGCTTCCGGGCCTCTTGAAAGGAGGCTTCCGGGCCTCTTGAAAGGAGGCTTCCGGGCCTCTTGAAAGGAGGCTTCCGGGCCTCTTGAAAGGAGTCCTACGAGCTGTTTAGAAGGAGGCTTTCGAGAAGCAACTGAGCTCTTCGAAAAAAAAACTTCATCTCTAAACTTTATTTCAGAAGCATATTCTTAACACATAATTCAACATTTTGATTCAATCAGGTTGATTGCATAGATTTTTAAAAAAAATTATTCATTCGTCATTCTGGACTTTTAGTGTTTTGTCCCACTGTCCTTCATCCACTGTGGTGATTGTGTAGAGAAAGATTCAACAGTCCTGTGGTTACTGATCGCCATGCATATTATGTACACAATTTTGAAATAAAAAAAACATATATTTAAACTTGAATGATTCAAATTGATTAAAATCCGCCATTATACATTTTTGTCCGAGGTACCCCCGGGGCCTGGGAAAGGTACCCCCAGGGGTACATGTACCCCAGGTTGAGAACCGCTGCTGTAGGAGGTCCCGAAAGAATTTCTAGACCAACATTTGAAAAGGGCGTAACAGCCAAAATTCATTCTTTCTGATTCATCGTCCACATGTATAGCTATACGAAAAATCAGAAGGAATAAATTTTGGCTGTTACGCCTTTTTCAAATGTTGGTCTAGATTTCTGGAGGAATTTTAGATGAAACTCCTAGAGAAGTTTCCAAATGTATTTCGGGCGAAATTTCGGAATGAATTCTTGAAGGAATTTCCAAAAAAAGAATTATGAAAGAAATCCACGAAAGAGTTTCCAATGAACTCTCTAATCAAATACCTATTAGTATTTTCATATAAATTTTTAGATATAAACAGGAATTCTTTAGGAAATTACTTCACGAACCCCTGCAAGATTTTTTTCAGAAACATCCGTGAATTCTTTCGAAAATTCAGACAGTAGTATAAAAAAAAACTTGTTTTGAATCTGGAATTAAGACTTCATGCCTTGCTCAACCCTAACAGGCCCAATTTTTTCTACGCGGTATTACCTTATAAATTTGACATGTTTCATTTGTTTTCGTGATTAATAATAGAGAAATAACAAAACAAGTTGAAAAATATTTTTTCGGGATGTACTAGATCATCCAAACTGTCCTTGAGTCCAGAACTTGTGATCTACAAGTTACCATGCAAGCTTTTTCGTCACTCCATGCTTTGATATGTATTCAACCATATCCATATTATGTTCCTAAACAAGAGCTGCTCACGTCGCTGGTGGGCTAATTTGAGTCCAACCACGCCATCCAACACCACTGATGGAAGCGGCGAAGCCTCTTCTTTCACTTAATTGCGCTGGATTGCGTTAGTGGGAACAAATTAGCCCAACTTTGAGTAACGAAAGAGTTATTTTCGCAGCTGTAGATTTCAAGTCTTGAAATCAAGGATAGTTTGAATGGCTCAGAATATCTCAAAAATATATTACGATATCGGTAGGCCTCCCATAAAGTGCAATGGACATAATTGAATGCATATTGAAGCTTTGAATACCGAAAAGAGTTTCTAAGTAGCTGTAGATCTCACGTCCCGAACGCAAGGACAGTTTGGATTGCCCAGAATATCATAAAACTATCCTACAATATCCGTTTACATCCCGGGAAATGTAATGGATATAAGTTTAGTTTAGATTGCCCAGAATGTCTCTAAACTATCTTACGATATCTGTTGACCACCCAAGAGAGGTAAGGGATATAATTGAATGCATGTTGAAGCTTTCAGTACTGAAAAAAGATTTCCTTGCAGCTGTAGATCTCAAATCACGATCTCAAGGACAGTTTGTATTGCCCAGAATATCTTAAAACTATCTTACGATATCCGTTGACGTCCCGGAAGGCATAATGGGTATAATTGAACGAATATTGAAGCTTTGAGTATTGAAAAGACCTTCTAAGCAGCTGTAGATCTCAAGTTCCGATATCAAGAATAGACTGCCCAGAATATCTTAAAACTATCTTACGATATTGGTGCTGTGCAGGATGTAATTGAATTCATATTGAAGCTTTGAGTATTGGAAAACGATTTTCTTGCAGCTGTAGATCTCAAGTTCCAAACTCAAGGACAGTTTGGATAACGCAGGATATCCCAAAGCGATCTAACGATATCTGTTGATCTTTCAGGAGATGTAATGGATATAATTGATTACATAATAAAATTATGAGTACCGAAAAAAGCTTTTATACAGCTGAAGATAGTGTTCACTTTTATCCATTGTACGTTTTATACATCCATTTTTCTGTTGGGGTCGTATATGACCCCGTGGGCCTGAAAGGGTAAAAAAGATCAGAATATCGGAATTTCAGTCGAACCATCATCCAGAATTCCTTGGGAATTTACTTCAAAAGTTGCTTCGCAGTATTCATTCAGGTGAGAATTTATCCAAATTTATTCATTCGGAAAATCCTCCAGACATTTTATCGCAAAAAATAACTCCAGGAATTAATTCAGTTAGGGTAATTCACCAAATGTTGAACGGCGTATTCCTTCGCCTATTGTTGAACGCACGTGCATTTCTTATGGGAGTTCAATAATAGGCGAAAAATTAGCCGTTCGACATTTGGCGGTTTCCCCTAGTCATCCTGAAATTCTTTCAGGCCTATTTAAATCTGGATTTATTTAATTCTGGATTTATTTCCGAAGAATTTTTTGAAGGACTGTTTGGAAAAATCCCTGGAGCAAATTTTGAAAGAATTCTTGAAGAAATATTTAAAAAAAAAATCTTGGCAAAATTTAGGACTGTCGGAAATCTCTTCCTGGAGGTTTTCCCAGAATAATTTTTGAAATTTCTGGAAGATTTCTCCTAAAGAAATTTCGGAAGGCATTCCTAAAACATTTTTGTAGGTATTCTTGAAGGTTTTCCCTAACCTATTCCCGAAGAAATTTTCAAATAAATTACAAAGAAATTTTCAAAAGAATTTTTAAAGGAATTTTTATAAGAATTTCTGTAGAAATTCCTGAAAGAATTCGCAAAGGAATTTTTGAAAATATTTCCTTAGAATTCTTTCGTTCAATTTTCAAATGAACGACTTGAAATGTTTGAAAAAAAAATCTGGACTTATTTCCGAAGAAATTTTTGAAGGACTGTTTGGAAAAATCCCTGGAGTTTTCCGGAGACGAGCCAGCCTCGGGTTGAAAGTCTCCTTAATAAAGTCAATAAAAATAAAAAAAATCCCTGGAGCAAATTTCGAAAGAATTCTTGAAGAAATATTAAAAAAAAAATCTTGGCTAAATTTAGGAATATCGAAAATTCCTTCCTGGAGGATTTCTCAGAAGAATTTTTGAATAATTTTCTAAATAAACTTTCGAAGAAATTCCTAAGGAAATTTCCGAAGGATTTCTCCTAGAGGATTTCTGGAAGGCATTCCTAAAACCATTTTTGTAGGTATTCTTGAAGATTTCCCTAACCTATTCCCGAAGAAATCTTATATATAAAAATGAAATGGTCTGTGTTCGTATCCGCATAACTCGAAAACGACTGGATGGATTTTTTCATTTCTTCAGCAGAAACATTCGTTATAGTTTCCGACAGGTTTATATGATATTTCCTAATGCGAAAATTACGAGTAAAGTTGAGCAAATCGTGAAAAACTAAAATTGTGATTCCTATGCGAACTTTGCATGGGCTGTTCGGAACACACATTC
Organism: Armigeres subalbatus; assembly: GCF_024139115.2. Classification (NCBI taxonomy): domain Eukaryota; kingdom Metazoa; phylum Arthropoda; class Insecta; order Diptera; family Culicidae; genus Armigeres; species Armigeres subalbatus. Next base: position 135,306,797 of record NC_085141.1, read on the forward strand.
TCGCCTACTATGCAGGACAACGTCTGCCGGGTCGACTAGTCTATATAATAAAAATGAAATGGTCTGTGTTCGTATCCGCATAACTCGAAAACGGCTGGACGGATTTTCTTCATTTCTTCAGCAAATATGTCCGATATCGTTTCCGACGGGTTTATATGATATTTTCGCATGCGAAAATCACGAGTAAAGTTGAGTAAATTCTAAAAACCTAAAATAAAGAATCGTATCGAAACTTCGCATAGGCAGTTCACAGCGCGCATTTTCGCCTACTGCGCAGGACAACGTCTGCCAGGTCGACTAGTTTTAAATAAATTACAAAGAAATTTTCAAAAGAATTTTCAAAAGAATTTCTGTAGAAATTCCTGAAAGAATACGCAAAGGACTTTTTAAAGATATTTACTTAGAATTCCTTCTTTCAATTTTCAAATAAATGTTTAAAAAAATATTCTGGAATTATCTCCGAAGAAAGTTTTGAAGGACTGTTTGGAAAAATCCCTGGAGCAAATTTCGAAAGAATTCTTGAAGAAATGTTCAGAAAAAAATTTAGGAGTGTCGGAAATTCCTTCAGGGGTTCCGTTCATTGTTCATTGTACATTACGTCCATTGTTCGGCCCGGGAGCTTTAATCGGGTCAATTGACTTTGCCCCTCCCCCCAGTAGCACCTCTGCCGGCATCATTGCCACCTCTTCTTCAGCTGCTTCTGCCCTCACTACCGCCAGCCTAGCCTAGCGGCCAGCCTCGCCGCTTTGAAAAGCTTGGTGCATTTCTCGATCACTTCCACAGCGCAAGACCTTTGCATTCTTCTTCTGGTCATGAGGCAGGTTGCAGGAAGGCTGCAATTCTCTCCCTCCAACAGTATTCCGGTGGCCTGCCATTCCGTCGCATGCTCGTGACAGAACTGCAACTTGCTCATCACCACTCATGCTTCCCAACTCCTCGGCTATCTTTTTTCACCTCGATGTCTATGTTTTAGTGGATAATCAGCCATAGTCCTTGCAGGTCGTCAAGCAGATTTTGACTGCAGAAGTATTGATTTTACCCCGTTTTACTGAAAGGTACCTTTGGATCATCATGACGTCTATCCTGATTAGGCCTTCCAGCAGCCGCCCGCCAGTGAGCCCTTCCTTAGGATGATCATCTCGCACGCTCTCGTCCTTCTTATGCTATGAGCCTCTTTACCTAGGTCTACCAGCTTTTCCGCACTGCGCATAGCCTTGAGCCCGTCGGCGTAGAGCTCTTTGTTGATTTGTCTATCAGCAGCGGCTCCCCCTCCTTTTTTTCTTTGCTGGCAATCGTTTTCCAGAGACTGGTTTCCTTGATTGGGTTGACCTCCCGCCTCTCGGTGGCCAACTGGCTTGTTTAGCCCTAGCCTTCTCTTACGTTCTTCGCCTTTGATTGCAACCTTCGTGGGCCTGTTCCCCTGATTTCCGCTCTTTCGACGCCTTTTGATGTTTTGTGGGAAGCGCACATCCCAAGTAACATTTCAAGTTTTATTCCGCTCTAGGAGTGGTTTTCAAGATCGAATTATAAGAGCTAACAATAAAACCCACTACTAAAGGACAACCTTCTGATGACCACTATAAGAGTAAGATATTGCCAAATGGCCCTCTCTAGGTTACCATTATAAACCTGTTATAAGAGTATATAGAAATCCGTTTCAAGCCGCCCGCAAAAAAGGGAATTTGGTTGCGGCAGCTGTCAAATATGTTGCTTTGAAGAAATATTGCGAAAAAAGATTCGGCTGCCGGTGGGACTTGAACCCACACTATTCCATTTAGTACACGGACGTATTACCAAATATAACAACAGCTGCCCTTGCGAGAAGTTGTTCCATAACCAGCTAATAACGATGGGATATCAGTCAATTCCCCGTATCTATCGAATCTGCTTTGGCAACATTTCACACCCTGTTCTCTCTACCCAACTATGTGTATCAGAATTTAACAACAGTCGGTTGCGTTTGAATCACAAACATGTGCTTCTATTTGTCGTATTGAGGCGGGTTTGCTTCTGCAACCACAATAGAGGCTCGCTTGCCACCGAGCGTCCGACCAGCAGCGGTGTGTGATACTGCAGGGTATCATCGTTTCTCTTTTTCTTGATTGATGACTTGTGAGGGAAGTCAGATTTTTTCTTTTTTTGGAAAAGATGTTTAATTTTGAGTTAAGAGAGTTAATGAGTTAATGAGAGAGTTAATTTTTCAGCGAATTTATTGGAGGTTTATTCATAGCAATAAGATCGCCAATAAAACTGAGCAACTAGCTATGGTGACTGCTGTCATAAATCCCCTATAAGAATCAGATAAATCCAACAATCATGGAAATTGTTACTTGGGACCTAGGGGCCATCCAGAAACCACGTGGTCATATTTTTGAAGATTTTTAACCTCCCCCTCCCCCATGTGGCTTATCGTGATCATTTGGCAGACCCCCTCCCCTTGACCACGTGGTTTTTTTCAAGTATTTTTTTTTTAAAACCTTATATAACTAAAACATATGGTTAATCCGATCAATTTTGAAGATGGACAATTTTAACTGATTCAAAATCAAACTAAACCCAGCATGGAAATTATAAATTTTCATGAATTCGAACATTTTGATTATGTGATTTTTTTAAAATAATTATGAAGTTCACCACTGAATATCCCTATAGATTCCTAAGAGTATTTGGGATATTCCGTAGCTCTGGAGGTACTGGAAATTCTTAAGATATATTAACCTCAGCGAAGCATCTGAGCTGAACTGAAGGTTTTTCTAAGGGCATACAAGTTTTATTCAGAATCTCAAAACTCTCTTCATTATGCCAAGATTCTATGATTCTAATCAGAACCGTAACACAATGTCCTTAATATTCCTTTGCCTGAATTATACAGTTTTGGCTTAAAATGCAAGTTTTCATTTTAAATCTACAGTCTTTAATATCTTTGGGTTCCTTTTGGTATTCTAGAATTTATTGTTATATTTTGGTATTTAACCCTCTCAGGACGATTTTTTTACATGGATATATTTAGGGGTTTCCACTCGATCTTGCCAAAACTAGTATAGAAAGAACTAAAAAGTCGTACTTTTTTCGGGTGTTATAGGCCAAACTGCTCTGAAGTACATATCCTCGAAAGTATCAAAATCATGTCAAGAAACAAAATGTCCTAAGACATGATATTACGGAGTTTTGAAACGACCCGATCAACCAAGTCCTGAACGATGTATCCGTGCATCGCTAAGCATCCAAGCAGGTCCATTGAGCCAATGCGATTTCATTGATTACTTTCAAGACCTTCCATGAGTCGATGTTCTAAGATACGATATCGACTGAAATGAAAACTCAGCCTTAAAAGTTTAAAAAAAATTCCATAACAATTAGGTAATTTCCAATAAAGAAATCATGGAATTAGCAATAAAAAAATATCAAATTTTCTACAAATAATGCAAAATTTACATAAACAATTAAGAATTTTCCACAAAAAAAAAAATTAACACTTTTAAAACCAAAAATTACAAACATAAAAGAAGAATTTTCCATTAAGAAATCAAAATGTTCCACGGAAAAAATACAAACATTCCATAAATAAATCAATATTAGAAAAAAAATATTACAAAATTTTCAACAAAATAAATATTTTTTAACCAAAAATTAAAACCTTTCCATGAAAAAATCAATAATGAGCATTGAAAAAAAAGGAAATTTTCTATCAAAGAATATAAAAAAGCAATAAAATTAAGCATTTTTCCATAGATTAACCCTTCTTTAAAAGCGTAGGAAGTTCATGGAAAATTTTATCAATTTGGTTGCTTTTCTTTCTTATTTCCTTATTTTTTATTGCTCTTTATTGATCTGAAAGAAACCCAGCATTGTCCAGGTCAAGATGAATACACCACTAGGTGTTCCAATCTGCCAAATTCACGATTCAGCCATCTTGGATTTTAGTAGGAAGAGCCAGCCGGTTTGTTTATGTTTTGCACCGGAAATGAATTTTTCACCCCCGCCTTCTTCTCGTCCATAAACTGGGCAGATTGAAACACCTAGCTGTGTATTCATCTTGGTCCAGGTGTTGCAAATGTCACAATGAACTATTTGCAGCACCGCACTCTAGATCAATTTCCGTGCGTTTGTTTTCTTTTCCTCAACAGCTGACCAAAAATTGTATTTTAATGACTTTTTACATTTCCCCGTTAAATTCACTAACTTTTTGTATATATACAAACATTGCGGATCCCAAAACGAATCGATTAGGGGAAAATCTTGCAAATCCGTTCGCGAGTTAAATCGTCAGGAAGGAAATCTCAACTCATTTTTATTATATAGAGATTATGTGTAGAAAAAAAAATTATTTTGTGAAAAATTTTGTAATTGTTTATTGCTAATATTGATTTATTCATGAAAATTTTGTATTTTTTTCTGAGTTGAAAAGACGCTACTTGGGCATCGGTTCTAAGATGCGCTTTGCATTTAATGATTTGTATTTTTTTACACCGCTATTGTTATTAAAAACTTTTCGTATAAAAAAAGACCACGTGGTTCGAGAGCAACACCCCCCCCCCCCCCCTGTGGCTTATCGTGGTCATTTTGCAAGCCCCCCCCCCCCTCCCCCCATAAATGACCACGTGGTTTCTGGACGGCCCCCTAATGCGCCGTGGTCTTTAGGTGATCTCCACGATGTCTTGTGAATATTCTTGTAGGAAAAAAAAGGTTCAAACTACCATTCCGCTGGAGACGGCAAAGTTTATGCATCGTTGGTTGTTGTCACTTGATATGGTATGCAGACTATCCAGTTCGATCTCCGATCTGCACATTTCCTCCTTCCCTACCTGAACGTTGCGCCGATGACAATTTTGATTTTCCGCAAGTGGAAATCCATCACATCTTTCTCGTCGTCGGCTCGTTGATGCTATAGTTGAAGAAACAGCCTTTGATTCTCAGTTTTTTTATCTTTGATCCTCAGTTAGCACATTCTTCCGTTAATTGGCTGCCTCTCAATCACGCGTTGGAGACGCCACAACTTTGACAGAAGGTGGTAGTTTGAAGCACACATTTCCATACTTTGTGCCCTGTACAGGTGTAAGTTCCAGGGGAAGTAATTTATCGTAGATTATCATGTAAGAGCCTGCTACACCTAAACATGCAGTTCCATGTTCCAAACTTCCATTCGTAAATGTTTATTCGCCACCTAGGTCGTAGGCGATTGTATCGAATTCAAATTATCAGTAATGTCATATGTAATGATTGCAGGCGGCTTATAGGGCCTGCGCAAACCTCATGTCTCTCAGGATAGCCGTCGTGCCAGGTCTATTTAGTGTCCCACCCAACACCATAACTTGAGCTTGTGTGCTTTGAGCGGCACATGGTCGCTTTCGTGGGACGGAACAGAGTCTAATGTTCAGAGTCAAACCCACATCCTAGGCAAGCCCCACAACTCGCAGCGACCTGGGGATAGTCCGTCAATACCCTGAACATAGTTCCTGCTGCCCGAATAATTCCTGAAACGACTAAATGGTAAAATCTATTGAAAACTGTGAGGTTATCACCGATGTTCATATTAATCAGTTGGTGTGAGAGAAACAAAGTTATTAAAACTAAAATTTTGAATTCATTCGAACTTTCCTGTTGACGACGAATCATCAGCATTCAACTAACCGTTCGCTTACCCTATAGATGCGATAACCACAAGTAATCCGAAACCCAACCCATGCTTTCGTGCTCTTTCAGTGGCCATCGACCTGATCGTGCAGCACATCCGCGAGTTCCTGAACAATCGGACCCGGCAGGATCACAGCCCGCACTTGGCCAGCGGTGGCACCAGTGCACTGAATCTACCCCGCGGCCGAGGTAAGATAACGACTAACGATAACGATCCACATTATCGGCCACACTAAAACTCAAACCACGCAAAAACTGTTGTATTTCGAAAAACAATAATCACAAATTGACTCACCGTTCGTTCGTTCATTCGCTCACGGGTGGGCTCTATTCTTTCGTTCTTACCCCCACATACATTACATCGTTCGTATCGATCGTGCTATCTATTGTGTTTGTGACTCTCACCGCATCCGGATCATCATCGCCCCTGTCATCAACCGTAGAGGCTCATTGAGTGTCATCACTAACAAACAAAATGCTACTTTAGTGTACTAACGTATTAATAGCAACATGACTGTCTACATGAGTAGAGATACATAGATTATAACATTGTGGCTGTAAGTGCAACATATGGGGAAAAAGCTAGTAGATGTTTCCAATAATTGCAAATTTTATATGTAGCGAGATCGTTTAGTGCACTATTTATTTGTCCAGAAATCAGAACATCAAGGTAACAAAAGTAAAATGTTCACACTTAAGTATTAGTTTGCAGTCAACACACGTCTACATTCTGTACCCTAACTAATAATGCTCATATAACACAAAAGTACAGGTGGCTCAGAAGGCTAAATGAAATTTAAGACTTTTGAAACCCATTTTTAAGAAATCATTCTGTTATGTTTTTTTTGGGATTCTAATGGCGATAATGAAATTTACCATTTAAATTCCATAAAGAAATCAAAATGTTTCATAGAAAAAAAAATACAAAATTTGAATAAATTTTTTTGAATAAATCAATATTAGCAATAAACAATTACAATTTTTTTCCATAAAAAATAAAAATAATTCCGCAATATAATCAATAAAAAGCAATAACAAAATATAAAACTTTCCATAAAGAAATATAAAAAAGCAATAAACTGAGCATTTCTTCATTGATGTCCACTTCTTTAAAAGCGTTCATGGAAAATTTCATCAATTTTATTACTTTTTGTATTTTTTTTTTATTTTTTATTGCACTTATTGATTATTTTGTGGAAAATTTTGTAATTGTTTATTGTGATATTAATTTATTCATGGAAATTTTGTATTTTTTTTCTGTGGAACATTTTGATTTCTTTATGGAATATTCTTCTTTTATAATTACAATTTTCGCTTTAAAAGGTGCTAATTTATTTTTGTTTTGTGGAAAATTCTCAATTGTTTGTAATTGTTTATTGTGGATTTTCCGTGGAGCATTTTGATTTATTTATGGAAAAATCTTCTATCATAATTGCAATTTTGCTCTTAAAAGTGCTAATTTATTTTAGTTTTGTGGAAAATTCGTAAGGCCGTTACAAATATTTAATTAACATTATGTCCTATTGGTCTCCGGAAGGTCAAGGAGGGATAATTAAAAATAAATATTAAAATGAAAAAAAATACAAACAAAAACTCCTCGGATTTGTTAAAGAATGTTTTGAAAACTCTCAAAATTATCCGAATTTTATTTTCTTGCCCCCTCAAAATCTGGGTGCTGCGGATAGAGCCGCTTTTCTGCTCTCAAGCGAGTAGCGGGATATTTTGAAATCAATCCTATAAACAGAATTATTTTGCAGTTCTCCGGCTGTCACACATTTCCCGCTCTTTGAATTTCTCTTTCCATGCTGCATGAAGGCGCACGAATGCGCGAGACTCTTCATGACTTTACGATGGTTTACATACATTCCTGCTCCAATTAGCTGCTGAATCTCGTGAAATCTCGTAACGAGTGCTTTTTAGTTGCATTCCTACTAATTATCCACTCGAAATATAATGTAAATATATTTGTTACATAGAATGCAAAACTCAAACTATTATTATTTTTATTTTTTCCCAAATTAATAACAATACTTCTCAATATAAGATCTAAAGCGAACATAACCACAATCTTCAATGTTTGGCTTCGGCACAATAGAAAATGTTGGTTCAGTTTGACAACCAAATCGATTCTATCCGCACCACCCAGCTCAAAATATTATTTTTGGGCAAAAACATCTGAGGGACATAATAGTTTTTAAATATTTGTATCGGCTGGTTATGAAATTTTAGCATTTTTATTTGTGTAAAGTTTATATTTATTTGTTGCTCATATGATTTCTTTATTGGCGATTTTCAATTTTTTTATGGAGAATTTCCAATTCTTCATGGAAATTTTATTTTGCTTCCCCTTCAAAATTTCGGGCGTTCAGGTTCTGATGTTATCTAGAAGACTGGATTTTTAGCAAAAAAAAAAAGTCGATCGTCTGTTAGCCATCTGCTCCATGACCGTGACAGAAACGTTATTTGATAAACGCAACCGGAAAATAAAGAGTCTTGAATTCAACATTGAAACAAATAAATAAATAGATAGATCGTACAAGGCGTACTCACTATGCACTGCCTATTCGTTTTTGATGCCTTCCCACCCAACCAGCCGATGGCAGATTTTAATACACTTCTGCATAAGAACCTTACAGAATTTGTATAGCAATTGGGCATATACAATTTTGGAAGACTTTAATACAATTGTTGTATCGAAATCTTACAGATTTGTATTATTTTAATATAATATCTGTTTAAAAAGCTGACAGAATTGTATATGCCAAGATTTTATAAAATAATTGTCAGATTTGTTTTTTGGGTGCCTTAATTATCATAATAGTACGTGGCAAATGATATTATCGTCAACAGAATGCAAACCGCTTAAATTTATGTTCCCACGTGGTGCGATAGAGAAGGATTGAGTGTAAATCTGGCAAAGTGACGTATATGCCGTATATATGAAAGGTACTCGTTTGGAACTTTATACATATTTTTTTTGAATTTGTCAAAAACCTTGGCGTAGTTCTTGATACCAAACTTAATTGGAGGAATGTCCGAAGACTCCTAAATGAAATTTTGAAAAACTTCCTGGATGAAGTTTTGAATGAATTCCTAATTGAAATTTCAAAGGAATTCCAAGAATGTCTTCCTAGAGTTTCGGAAGTGATTTCTTGAAGAATTACTTGAAGAATTTGTTTGACAAACCTGAAATAATTGCTGAAGCTATTCCTTTAAAAAAATGAAAGAGTTCTTAATTCAATTTCCGCAGGAATTCCTAAGGCAATTTTGAATGGAATTCATAATACAATTTATAAAAGGAATTCTCCTGAAAGTTTTGTCGCTGAAATTCCGAGTAAAATTCCGATGAAATTTACCAAAGAATTGCCGAATAAATTCCTAAAATAATTTGTAAATAAATTCTCAAAGGAATCCTTAGAAGAATTTCGGAAGTAATTTCTGAAGGAATTTTCGAGAATATTTCGAAAGGTATTTCTGCAGATAGATTAAAAAAATGAATTCTGAAAATAAATTGGAGGATTCCATTGGATATTGCTTAGATTGCTTAGATTTCGAAAATCATTCCTAAATTCCTTTACGATTTATTTTAGGAATTTCTTCGGAATATGTTTCGAAAAATTCTGCCAGTTCTTTCTCAAGAAATCCCTTTTGGAAATTCTAGTAAGAAAATAAATTCCTGCGTAAATTTATTTAGGACTTCCTATTTAATTCTTCAATAATTTTTCGGAAGAATTCTGTCAACAAAATTTCCCGAAAAAAATCCTGCAGGAAGTTGAAAATGAATATTACATTGTTTTATTTAAGAAATATCTGACGAAATTTACAAAGGCTTTTTGGGAGGTTTTACAAAAGAAATCTTGAATAAATTTTTGACGGAATTTCAAAATATATTTCAGGAGAAATTTTAGAATTAATTATCGAAGGAATTTCCAAAAAAACATGAATAGAGTTAACGAATGAATTTCTGAAGGAATCATTGAATAAATTTCCTGAATAAGGCCGTTACAAATATTTAATTCATATTATGTCCTTCTGGTCTCCGAAGGTCAATGGGGGGGATAATGAAAAATAAATATGAAAATGAAAAAAAAAATCAAAAGATTTCTCGGATTTGGTAAAGAATTATTTGAAAATCCTCGTAATCATTCTATTTTTTTGTTGTCCCCTCAAATTATTAAAATTAAATTCGAAGGGGGGACATAATTGTTTTTAAATATTCGTTTCGGCCCAATTTTTGAAGGAAACCACAAAAATTTTAAATGTTAATATGATTCTCGATTTGGAAACCGACGAGTCCTCTGCACTTCCACGAGAAATCACTAGGTTGTTGGATATACATATGGTGCAGAGAGTGTGGCAGGGTTCATTTTGGTAAACGGTATGAACGTTCACCGATCGTTCTATGCCAATAAAAAAAACACGAACAAACCTGCAATGATTACACTTTCTTATTAATTTACGCGCCCACACAGCAGAACCGGACAATTCGATAATCGCGCAATTGTTATGCGTCTAACACAAAACACGAACAAACTTGAACTCCTGATATTCATGAATTTATCCAAAATTTCGTTCGCAAAGTCTCCCACATAGTTTTTTTTTTGTAAAAAATACACCCAGGAATTAAGTCGGTTAGTCATCCAGAAAATCTTTCAGGCATACCTTCGAAAATTCCTCCAGAAGTTCCATCGAAAATTTCTCTAAACAATACATCGGAAATTCCTCCAGTGATTCATTACTAAATTCGTCAAAAGATTTCTTTAAAAAAAATCTGAAATTTCTTTTGAAAACTGCTCCAGAATTTCCTTCAGGAATTTCTTCAGCATATTTTCAGAAATTCAGATATTATTCAAAGTGTTTCATTGCCTTCGCCGGAAATCCGTTCAGGAATTTCCGAACGATTTTCTTATGGAATTTCCGAAGGAACTCTTGAAGGAATTTCCGACATTCTGGAATTTTTCTGTAAATTTCTCCAAGAATTCCATCGTAATTTCTTCCAGGGATTCTTTCATCAAATTCTCACGAAACTACTTAGGAGATAGATCTAGAAATTCTTTTGGAAATGCGTCAGAGTATTGCTTCAAAAATTTCTTTAAGGAATACTTAAAAAAAATCCTTAAGAAATGCCTGCGCTTTGAGAACTTCTTCTAAATATCCTTAACGAATTAACGAAATGCTGTACATTTCTTGGTCGGAATTCCTTATGGAAATTAACACCTGTGGAAATTTTACCACGGAAACCTTCTGTAATACCCTTAGGAGAATTCCTTCAGAATTTTCTTTTGGAAATTATTCTAGAAATTCCTGCGAAAATTGGTTTAAAAATTCCTACGATCTTTTTTTTGAAATACCTTCAGCAATTATGTTTAGAATTTCTCCCAGTAATCCTTTCGGAATTTCTTTGAAACGTCATCCAGGAATTCTTTCCAATTTTTTCTCAGGAATTCCTTTAGCATTCCTCCGGAAATTTAATTAATCTCAAACCTTCGAACATTCCTTTGATTTTTTTTCGGAAATCAATTCAGAAATTTATTCAGAAGTTCTTTTAAGAATTATTCGGAAATTATTATAACAGTACTTCGGAAATTTCATGTGGAAAGTCATTTAGTATTTCCAATTTCATTCTCTAATAAACTTCCTAAAGAAAATCTCCCAACAAAATTTCCGGAATAATTACTTCAAGAATTCCGGGGGAAAAATCCGTGTGGCTTTACTCAAAGGATTTCCTGGAGGATGTTTCTAAGGAATTTCCGGAGAAATTCGCAAAGGTCAAAAAGAATTCCTGGCGTAATTTTCTTGATTATTACTGGAATTAATTCCTGGAGAACTTCTCAAAAAAAAAAATCTGAAAGATTTCCTAAAACGTATCCGGAAGATAAATCCTAAATCAATTTCCGAAGGATAGCTCCTAAAGGAATTTTCGAAGGTATTCATAAAACATTTTTTGTAGATATTCCTGAAGGAATATCCGAAGGATTTTCTATAGGTATTTCCGAAGAAATTGTCAAAGGAATTTTGAAGGAATAAAGAAATTTCTAAAGGAATGTCTAGTACAATTTCTAAAGAAATTTCCAAAAGATTCCGTAGAAAATTTTCCGAATAAATTTATAAAATCTTCTTGGAATTTCTTCTTTAAATTTCCAAAGGAATTTCTAATTATATCCAAGAAGTTATTTTAGGAGTTCTTCGAGGAATGTATAAGAAATTCTTGGAGAAATTTAAGAATATCGGAAATGCCTGAAAAAGTTCCATCGGAAATTCCGTTAGGAATTTTTGCTGGAAATTCCGGAGGAATTATTGGAGAAATATCCGAGGGGATGGAATTTCCGACGGCAAGCTCTGCAGTAGGTTGTAATCGCAAGATGCATGGGCGAAGATTTCTCATACCCGGCGGATTTGGCCCAATTGGCAACATTGCTTCCTGCCGTTTATAGCATTTTCCTCATCGTTTTAGGGTGTTTTTCGGATGCAATGAGAAGGACATCTTTGGCATACACTAGAATAAATATTCTTTTGGAGAGGTTTGCGAAGACCTCCTCCATTGCCACCAGGAATAGTGTTACAGTAATTACCAACCCTTGGGAGATAAGGTCTTAGACGTCTGCGCTCCAAGTTGCACTCGGAAAGGGTTAGAAATAGGTTCTGCGTACGCCCTGGAAAAATATAACCCAGAAACGCGACTGGTTTTCCACTGCTCAGTCGTTGTTGATGCTTTCCAGTAAGGTAAGTTTTCTTCACGCTTGTATGCACTTCAGCATGAAGTTGCCGATTTCCTCGGGCCCAGCGGGGTACACCATTAATGGACAGGGTGATTCTCCACAAGCGCCTTTTACCCTATATGGCACCGATGCGTCTCCACAGTTCGCTTGTTGACTGTTCGCGGAAGATTTCGTCCAGGAAAATTGTCCCCGATTTCTCTTTACTTTGCGAATGGTCTGGTGACACTCGTTCCTGCCAATTCCGGGCTATCGGGAGTTTACCCCTTTTCAGGACTTAAAGCACCAATGGAGTGCTCGGTGTCTCGGGTTGGGGTTCGGTGTTGGTTGGGATGGGCTTATGGCAATAGTGTCGAAGGAGTCCATGAAAACGTCTTCGCTGTCGACGTTCGTGTTTTTCTTTGCTTTGGCAACTCCCTTGCTAACTTGCACTTCTGGGAACGGCTCCTTTGGGAAGGCGCCAGTCCGGATTGTTTCGCGTAGCTTCTCGATGATTTGGTCCTTGATATTGCAGCTGGCTTGCAGCTTGTTTACAGAGTCGGCAAGAAGGGAAATCTACTGAACAATTCGATTGTTCCATGCTTGTGCACGGAATCAAGCCTATTCCCGATCTATGCTGGTTGATACTGCTTTGACGTTGGAGCCTCCCTGGCTGACACCAGACATTTGCTACCATTGCTGAGTTTGCTCAAATTTTGCACTCGACAACCAAGAAAACTTTCAACGGCGAGACGAAGGATGAAAGGATTTTGGTGCAACGGACTTTTTTCCTTGAAATCGTATAGGGCTTGGAGCGGTCCTGCGGTATCGTTCGTGTCCACATACCATGGCAGACGTCTGTTAGTGTTTTCCCCGTCGATTCGTTTCGATGCACGGTTATCACGCCCCCTGGGTCCCCTAAGTGGAAGGAGTGACCCTTGCCCAAATTCATCACGGTTTGCGCGTATTGCCATCGGGCTTTAGCAATTCATTTGTCCGGAAACACGCGACGCAATTCTATCGCTTGGCTACAGCGATTCTGTCATCGTTGATATGGAAGCGTAAATAGAACATTGCCTGCAGCGACCCAACGGTGACTAGTTGTCGCCGTCTCTTCCGAACACGTGCGACGCGAATGTCGTCGTGTACCGTGCGTCTCCACCTCACCAGCCACAAAAGTTCACTTTACTATGTACCACAGAAAATGTTGATCACGCACGCAAACCGTACGCTCCCTACGCACAATCATAGATAAAAGTTAACCTCACTCAACCGAAGGAATAGTAAAGTACTGAGAGTGCCTTCTTCACACTGTCACTCTTAACCTGCTCTTAACGAGTTCGTATGTACTCACGCGCACCAGGAGACCACGGTTTTATTAACAAAATTTCACTGCACTACCACCTTTGAAACCGGCACCTACTCTGCATCCAACAATGCACTACTACCGTCGAAATGACGTCACAACCATCCGAATACGAGAAATTCGCTTATCGGCATAACGCGAATACAGAGCCAAGTCAAGTGCTCTGTTAGAACTGACCTTAATTTCAATTGATATTCTTCAAAAAGAAAGAACGTCATAAGCGTCTCGAATTTCATTCGAATCTTGTACAAAATATCCAGACAACGTTACAAGAACGATACACAACTTCTTTGCTTTTCTTATTGTATTCAAAAGAACTATTCATCTTTAAGTATTTATTTAAGCTCAAACGCTGTTTCATTCCTGCATTATTTTTATCTGTTTATAAGCTGATATTTATAAAAAAAAACCTTAAGAACAGTTTTCCTAAAGGCTTTTTGGATTCATTTTTCACTGAAAGACTCCTTAAAAGTTGTGTATTATATACGAATTTGCATTTACGAATTTTGAACTTCATGCGTAGTTTTTATTTTTGAGATTCAATAAAAAATGTCTTAATTTTCCATTACTTCGGAGTCACCTGTAAGTATCACAATATCAGAATATTATACCATCAAGCATTTATACTAACTTTGCTTTCAACTTATATTAACTATTCTTCCATCTGTACCAGTAGGATAGGATTTATATTGTTTCTAACACTTCTAGGCAAAAGATATTTGATAAAATTTGTTTGTGTATGTAAGCGACGATCTAGTAATAAAAAGTAAAATCATGTATTAACGCACCGAATCACAGCCTTATTTAGGTACCAAAATTACGCAAAAGTAACGAGCGTGTTTTAATTTTCTTTGAATAAAGCTACCTACAAACACTAAACTGAGTAGAAGCAACACCACAAGAAGCTGAATTCTGCTGCTAGGTTGGTTTGATGTTTGTTCAATTCGCCAGTAGTCGAACTTTACCGACGTTTCATCATCGTTCGTGATTAACATTAACCGTAGTGGCTAATTTAGGCTAGCTTTTAACAATAGCGAACACACGCGAGAGTTTTCAAACTAACCTCCCTGTTGATTTTACTCTCCATCCTCTTCCATATTGCCATAAAAAAAAACAAACAAACAGAATTTTTCCATTTTATAGCCAACTTCTACAGAGATCATTCAAAATATATTGTTTTTATCCATCTGAAAATGACCTCTTATTGATACTCTTATTCTGTTTTGATTTGAAATCTAACCATTCTAGTCCGATACTTCGTTTTTCATTGAGACAAACAAATGAAGATGTCAATTTGATCAAGACAAAAACTGTTAACGAAAGAGTGCAAATCCCAGACAAAAGCAAAAATCAAAATTAAATCGAATTGTATAAAGTTTGCATTCACTCAACTACTAACTGCTCAGCAACGTTAGGCTCCAAGTTTACCAAAAATTAGTGCTAGTATCATCAGTTGTGAATTTCCCCCGATCGATGGTAGATCTAAACCAACCACTCACACCATTTTAGTTCTAAGTGCAAAACAAATCAGAACTCTCTTATGTTGGCAAAATGCTTTCATATTTCGAAAAGACTCTCGATATTGCAATTGTTATAAACATGATCTTCATTTTTTAATTATTTCTCTCTTGTTCTACCATCCATCGCTACAACAATAATGCTCGTTTTGAACTGAAAACCCTAAAAATATCCTCTAACCTACCAAAAAAAAACTCTCACACTCAACTCATACAAGCCCAGATGAGAGCAATTCTCCACCTTCCGCGTCAAGTTTCCGACGGTTCTCCTCGACCACCATCAATAAGAAGCTGTTTTCAGTCGTACTCAACTACTAAGTGCAGCAGTAGAAAAACAAATATAAACCTTGCAAACTGGCAAATACTGATTATGTAGCAACTAAGGAAATCTCCCAAGATACGAGGAGTCGCTTTAGAGTACCTTTACTCCATATTTTAAATAAAAGCAGAACAAAATAAAAACCGTTCGGTAATCAGCGAAGTAAGAGCAATATCGTGCACACACGCACCTGATGTGAGAGCAAAAAGATACGTGTAAAGTTTTTAGGACCACACCAAATTACACAGTTCATATAAAGAAAATTCGACGAGAAGAATAAAAATTAGAGGCCTTCAAAAGGGGAAACACAATGCGAAAGTTTATGTGTAATGATCTTCTAGTACTTAAGTTTGTTTTCCTATATTGATTCTAATAAAGCAGACCTATAGGTTACCAAATAACATTTGTTATGACTTTATGCTATATTGAGGAATAAAAGATAAGATTTTCGTCATTTCAGTTTGAGAATGTTCAAATGCTACCGGGCGAACAGATTGAGAGTTTGATTTTCTATCCGAAATATTGTTCCATGTGGCAGGTCAATAATAATTGGCCCTGACGAAAGCGAGAAAACAAAATGGGGGCCGGATGATGCGTTTCTATTTCACCCGGCAAGGGATATAGGACGTCAATTTTAAAATGCTTATTAAAACGTTAAAACACATTTTAGCTGAAAATAGTTGAATCTTTAGGGTTAGAAATTTAATTTTCTTTTAAATAAGCAACACGAGAATAGAAATATTTTGATTAAAAAAACATGTGAAGATAAATATTCTAACATGTGGTTTTTCAAAGTTCTAATCCTACTTATTAAAAAGTTTTCAATATATCACTGCTAATAACATTTTAAAAGCATTTTAAAATATACTTCCTATATTTCACCATGTTGAAATAGAGTGATTTCAAGCACACGTCCGTCTCCGCTAGGTGGCAACAGCGCAGCTTCGTCAAAGCGAATAACTATCGCATGAGTTAAGAACAAGAGATCTTAGCAGGCGTTCTCACATAAATCTTTGCATCCCATCCTTGCTCCGAAATCTTTTACAAGAGACATTGTAGCTACTACACACCGTCATAACTTACATTAACTTTGCTCGCAAAATATAGGACATCCTGACATGTTTTGAAGAATTCGAACTTCATGTTAGAGCCACAGTACTCAAAATTGACCAGATTTTGTTGAACCAAACCTTACGCATTATATATATTTTTAAACACATCAAATCGCCTTAAAAAAGATGTTTTTCCTATCAACCTGCAACACCCAGTATCATACTGACTAGTTGGACTGGTCTACTGGGTGTTTTTTGATCTTTCATTCATTTTGGAGGCTCAATTGCCGTGAAGCGTTATGGAGCTAAATCAAGTTTAACAATTCATTTCTTAAATCTTATACATAATGTTAGTTTTAGGGAACCGAAAGACTCGCGGTTTGGTCGAGGTTAGAGAATACAATAATATAGTAGGAAAGGAAGGTCATTTAGGGTGCTTAAGTAATTACGTTGCTGATGTTCACATAGTTGACATTCTTGGCGATGTTTCACATCTGTAACGGGACAAACATTTTTTTGGGAGACAACAATAAGAGGAAGACATACGAAAGGGGTTAACGACAGACATTGAAATGGACAACAAGAGGAAGACATTCGGTATGGGGTACTACAGACAAGGGGTGGGCAGACTAAGATCTAAATCTTACATCAGCAACTTTCACAAATTGGTGGACGAGGGACATGTATTCGAGATCAAGACCCACCAACACTTCCCTAATAGGCTTGGTTGCTTTCCTCGGACCTGGATATGTTCAGTTAATACAGATCTGGGGTCGCGATTCTCCTCGCACGCCCATACGACATGATCAATGTCCTGATAATCCTCGCCGCAAACACAGCGATTGCTTTCCGAGAGCCCCACTCTGAAAAGATATGCGTTTATAGTGTAGTGATTGGGTATTAGACGACACATGGTTCGAATGAAGTCTCCTATATTCAATTTTTTGAACCATGGACGCTTCAACACCTGAGGGCGAATTGAATACAGTCATCTATCAAGCTCCCCATTTGTCCATTTCTGGAGCCAGCTGATCAAGGTTTCCTGACGAACTGATGAGAAAAATTCATCGAAAATGATTTGTCGATCGTAAATATCACCTTCCATAGCGCCCACCTTAGCCAAAGAGTCCGCTTTCTCATTTCCCGGGATAGAGCAATGAGAAGGGACTCAAGCCATGGTGATTGTGAATGACCGTTTTGATAAAGCACTCAAAGCTTTCCGTATCCCGGTTAGAAGATACGCTGAGTGCTTTACAGGTTTCATTGACCGAACAGCCTCCAGGGTACTTAGACTATCGGTGAAGATAAAGAAGTGGTCAGGAGGTAGGGATGCAATATGCTCAAGTGAATAGTGTGCAGCAGCTAGCTCAGCGGTATACACGGAATTAGGCATTTTCAGCCCAAAGTAGGCGCTATGAAAAACGTTGAAAACACCAAAACCAGTGGAGTCATCCGTTTTTAACCGGTCTGTAAAAAAGCTTCTCTCGTCGCTGGCATGCCCGTATTTGCTTACAAATAATGGAAGTATGACCACCGCACGAAGAAACTCTGGTATTCCATGAACCTTCTGCTTCATGGACAGATCAAAAGTAACAGAGGAACTGTAAGAGTCTAAGAAATTAGCACGATTGGTGTCAACCGAAGATGGGCTTACCTCCAGCGTCATGCACTAGTGGTAAATTCTCATGAATCGAGATTGAGGGTTTTGTTCGAGCAGCTTCTCGAAGTTGTCAATGACCAATGGATTGAGAACCTCACAGCGGAGAAGGAACCAGAGCGATAATTCCGCGAAATGATGTGTGTTTTAGCCGCGGACTGGAAGCAGGAACTACCGTATTCAAGAACCGACAGAATGGTTGTTCGGTACAACGTGATAATATTTTCAGGATGCGCTCCCCACCGAGTTCCCGTTATCTTTCGCATGAAGTTGATTCTTTTCTGGCATTTTTGTGTCAGATACACAATGTGCTTCCCAAAGGTACATTTCGAGTCGAACCAGACCCCGAGGTATTTAGAAGACATGCTATGAGTGATTGCCTTACCCATCAGTTGGAGCGGGAACTTTGCCGGCTTATGTTTTTTTTTTTTAAGACAACCATCTCAGTTTTCTCCGGAGAGAATGCGATACCCAGCTTTAAAGCTCAAGTAGACAAATTGTCCGCTGTTGGCCCAGAAACGGATTCAACACAATCATCTGCAAGCTGTCTTAACGAGCAATTTGGCATGAGACATTCATCAATGTCTCTGACGTAAAAATTGTAAAGAAGGGGACTTAAACATGAGCCCCGAGGAGACCCATGTAGCTAATTCGTGAAGTTGCCGAGTCACCATGGAAGAAACTCATACGCTTCTCTTACAACAAATATTTGTTCAAAATTGGTGAAACTCCACACTCCTGGAGTTTGTCGGATAAAACATCGACGTAAACTGAATCAAAAGCTCCCTTAATGTCCAAGAATACTGAGCCCATTAGCTCTTTTTTAGCGAAGGTATGCTGGATTTCGTTCCCTTACCCCTGCGGAAATCAAATTGTGTATCTGACCACAAACCATTCGATTCAATCCATTCGTCTAGCCGAAAGAGAATCATCTTCTCCAACAGCTTCCGAAGACAGCACAACATCGCGATGGGGCGATATGAATTACAATCCGACGCGGGTTTTCTAGGCTTTTGGATGGCTACCACCCTCACTTGCCTCCAATCATCCGGAACAATGTCAATAGGCGCCTCTTCGCGACGTCTTGAAGGTTTTTGAGCAAATTGAACCTGATTCTATCCATCCCAGTAGCAGAATTGTTACATGAAAGGAGAGCAAGCAAGAATTCAATCATAGAAAAGAGGCTATCCATATCATCCCTGTCAACAAAAGTATCACGTGACTCTTGCTTCACCAGCACCGAATCCGGACAAACTTTCTTTGCAAAATCGAGTATCCACCGCGACGAGCTTTACGATCTTCGTTTACGGACGACGCGTTGCGCATTCTTCTCCCGACGGTCCACAGAGTTTTCATTGAGGTCTCGCGCGATAAACCAATATCCACGTTTCTTCACTTTGACTAGCTTCTTGAACTGGATCTCAAGCGCGATGTACCGTTTGTGAAGAACGATCGATCCGTGTTTTCGAAATTCCTTAAACGCGTTGGATTTCTCACGATAGAGCTGTGTGCACGCGGTGTCCCACCACGGACTATGTGGTTTCCTGCGAACCGAAGCTCCTGGCACCGGCCGGCGTTGTGCATGGAGAGCGCTGTCAATAACCAACTGAGATAGAAACTGGTACTCATCCCGCGGTAGAAGTGTTTCTATCGACTGTATGCCATCAATGATGGCCTCCCCATATTTCCCCCAATCGATGTGCTTTGTGAGGTCATATGAGAGGGCCATGCTGAGGGTGGCTGGGTTCGATTCCCGGTGCCGGTCTAGGCAATTTTCGGATTGGAAATTGTCTCGACTTCCCTGGGCATAAAAGTATCATCGTGCTAGCCTCATGATCAGGCTTGTAAAATGTCATCTGCATGTCATTTGACTAATTTGTTCATAACTTTCTTTAGAAGCAAAATTTCTTCCATAATTTTGAATGTACTCATAACGCTTGAGTAGGGTTATATTTTTGTCCAAGGGTACATTGCTCTAAGTATAACATCAAAGGCTGGAGAGTGAAAACTCTCCAAAATGTCACGTGTCATTTGACATAATGTCATTTGAATGACATTTTGCCTCCCACGCCCCAGATTACAAATTTACAGCAAAGTCTCGTTAGACAAAGTTGTAGGCCCATTTAACCGCTATAAGTTCGTCATACAACATGAATTGATAGCTACCTTCTGAAAAAAGTTCTGGGAAAATTATACAAACGAATGCAAATGACATTTTACAACACTGCTCATGATATACGAATGCAAAAATGGTAACCTGGCAGCTAATTACTGTGGAAGTGCTTAATGAACACTAAGCTTCGAGGCGGCTCTGTCCCAGTGTGGGGATGTAATGCAAATAAGAAGAAGAAGAAGATGAGAGGTCGATAGAATCGGATTGAATCTGTCCATTGGCAATTAAAACCTCGATCTGCAAATGATCACTACCATGAGGATCTTGGACCACCTTCCTGTAAAATATAGGCGAGTTAAGGTTAAGTTGTGGTTTTTCGTGACACTCCTTAGGTAAAGAAACACTTCTGTCTCAGTTCGATATCAAACACTTTCTAACTTGTTTTATTACTCCTGTTTTTCATTACACTTCTAATTTCCCTTTTCCTTAATCTATCTCTTTTCCGTGCAACTATCTCTTTCTATAAAACCTTTGCTTTACCTCTTATATTCGAAAAGGGTATTCTTCTGTTTTACCGAAGTATAGTTCGAACTTGCATACAACAACTCCTTATCCCTTTAAGCAACTTCTAGAATAGCTTCGCACAAAATCAAAAATCACTTATTTACAATCAATTCAAATTATTCTAAATCTGAATGTTTTCTAATAATAAACAAAATCTTTCTTTCTCTTCTTTTTCGATCTTCTTTCGCTTCTTCTGGTAAGATTCTCTTGAATCTCTGAATTAGCATCTTCAAAATTTAATCTATCAGAGGCTTACAATGATATGGAATGTTCTTTTCATATCAGTTTAGTCGAACAGATTTTATTGCACAGTTCTGTTTTCTCATTGCGTCCGTCTCATCGCAACCAACTTGGCTGCCTCGGAGAGAACAAAGAACTGTGCAATAAAAATCCTATTCGACTAAGTGCTGATGTCATATTAGAAATTTGGAGACAGTACTCGTCGATAGCAAATCCTTCCGCACGCGATGGCATATGAGCAAGTCAAACCACCTTCCTTTTGCCAGTGGAGATATATCAGCTTCCACACTGATATTCTTTCCTCCCCCTTCATACGGGAGCTTGGCAGAAGGAAGGTCGTGTGATATGTGCCATCACAAATATTGCCCTCCGCTCGCTTTCAAATCGACTTCTATAAAAACATTCTTCATGCCTGCCGTATCCTAACGGAACTATCAATTCTATACTTTCGCCTCTAATGCTATCATGAACATGTACGTCCAAGTTTGGAAGATGATTTTAGCATTTCCATATCATTGTAAATCGTTTAACTTCACGTAGAAGTAACACACACGAAATCATTAATTTAGTATCAGAGGTTTGTTCTTGAAAAATAAACGAATCGGCAGGAAAACCATAAAACGACGAATGCGAATCAGATAGTTCTTCTTCTCTTCTTCTTTTTCCATTATTGCCTGCATCTCTATCTTGTTGCACTTCATCGTTTTCTTCATGCGATAAACAATCTGCTTGCTGCGCTGCATCAACCACACTTTCTCCTCGAAAAACTACCATGCGCTCCATTTTCTGGTATGGTTCAGGCTTTGGTTTCAGCTGACGTCTGTGCGCCCACACAATTCTGCCACCAAGGGAAATTTTTAACATTCTCAATAGTATCCTCTTCCGTCAAAGCATTTATGCTCCCCGCTATTGTCGTAGGTTTAGCGCAATTGTTCCTCCATCCTTGATAAAAAAAAAACGTCTAGCCATATACGGCCCATTAATGGCACAAATTGTCACACTGTAGCACTACCAAAGATAGTTCCTGGGGTTTGATGTCGTCTATTTGTACAGGAACAAAAACATTTCCAAGATTAGCCAAACGTTTTCCATCTATAACAACTAACTTTTTGTTGCAAGGTTTCAACGAACGGGTACTAAAATTTCTGGGAAACAAAATTTCTGAAATAACGCTTTCTGCTGAACCACAACCTATTTCCATCGACAGCCTCTTCCTGTCTGCTAGCACTTCTACATAACATGGCTCATTGATCTTGTTAACCGCTGAAATCATCATGCAGAGGGATTCATCTTCTGACTCTGTATATTGTTTATCAGTTTTTAACCTCTTAAACAGCACAAAAATGATGGTTTACTACTATTATCGTGTTTGAAATCAAATCTACGATTTCTTCGACCTCCTCTGGAAAACGATATGTCTCTGCTATAACTCCTGCTCCTGCTTCTACGGTCAAATCTCACGCGAGAGCGATCTACCCTAGCGCCTAATCTCGCAATAACACTGCCTCGGGCATTAGCTCTCTTATCATCATTTTCTTTCAAATACCGAATCCTATCGCTGGAAATTCCCTGATTTACAATGATCCTCTCAGCTTTAGCAGCAGCTAAAATGAATAACGTCTGACAAACTGGCTGGCTACAGGCTGGCTGCTTCGTCGATCAAAATCCACAGTTGACTCACTGTCAGCTTTCCTTTGTCGCAGTGTGTGGTAAAATGTTGAGGTAAAATGGTTAGAATAGTTGAAGAAAACAAAGGGATTAACAGCGCTATTGTCGTCCTTTTCTTCAAAAAACTACACTGAGAAAAACGATGCCAAGCGAATGAACTACGAGTTGTATCAGCTGCTGGGAGAACCATCCATCGTTCACACCGCGAAAATCGGACGACTGCAGTGGGCCGGGCACGTAGCCAGAATCTCGGACAGTAACCCGGTGAAAATGGTTCTCGACAACAATCCGACGGGCACAAGAAGGCGAGGTGCGCAGCGGGCAAGGTGGATCGATCAGGTGGAAGATGACTTGCGGACCCTCCGTAGACTGCGTGGTTGGCGACGTGTGGCCATGGACCGACCCGAATGGAGAAGACTCTTATATACCGCACAGGCCACTTCGGCCTTAGTCTGAACTGAATAAATAATAATAATAAGAATATGGCCATTCGCAGCACCTACTTCCAACACAGCCTCCCGTACCGGTACACCTGCAGATCGCCACTACAGATAGAATCACAAATCGACCACGTCCTGATTGATGGACGACACTTCTCCGGCCCTATCGACGTCAGGACATATCGTGGCGCTAACATCGACTCTGACCACTATCTGGTGATGGTTAAACTGCACCCAAAACTATCCATCATCAACAATGTTCGGTACCGACGACCGCCGCGGTACGACCCAGAGCGACTGAAGCAACCTGATGTCGCCACTGCATACGCCCATCATCTCGAGGCAGCGTTGCCGGAAGAGGTTGAGGATGGTACTGCGAGCCGAAATATGCAGAGATAAGGATAGGAGCATCTTGACGGTGGTGATCGAAAGGTGGAAGCACCACTACGATTAACATTTGAATGGCGCTGAGAGTACAGGCAGTGAAAGTCAAGGCAGATGAGGAAAAAACTACGTCAGTTAAGACCAATAAAGCAGCTGGTAAGGATGGTATCGGAGCTGAGCCCATCAAGATGGGCCCGGAAAAGCTGGTCACTTGCTTGCACAAACTGATAGTCAGAATCTGGGAAACGGAACAGCTACCGAAGGAGTGGAAGGAAGGGGTTATATGCCCCATCTACAAGAAAGGCGACAAGCTGGAGTGTGAGAACTTTCGAGCGATCACCATCCTTAATGCCGCCTATAAAGTGATTTCCCAAATCATCTTCGACTGTTACCATTAGTGAATGAGTCCGTGGGAAGTTATCAAGCCGGCTTCGTTGGCGACAACGGACCAGATATTTACTGTACGGCAAATCCTTCAAAAATGCCGTGAATACCAGGTCCCAAAGCACCATCCGTTCATTGATTTCAAGGCGGCATGCGACAATATAGACCGCGTAGAGCTATGGAAAATTATGGACTAGAACAGCTTCCCTGGGAAGCTTACCAGACTGACAAAAGCAACGGTGGATGGTGTGCAAAACTATGTGAGGATTTAACAAAGACAAAAGGATAAGACAAAATACATGCTTGTGGGCGGAACCGAGCGCGACAGGGCCCGCCTGGGAAGCAGTGTTACGATAGACGGGGATACCTTCGAGGTGGTCGAGGAATTCGTCTATCTCGGATCCTTGCTAACAGCGGATAACAATGTTAGTCGTGAAATACGAATCATCTGTGGAAGTCGGGCCTACTACGAGCTCCAGAAGAAACTGCGGTCAAAAAAGATTCGCCCCGCACCAACTGTGTTATGTACAAGACGCAAATAAGATCGGTAGTCCTTTATGGACACGAAACATGGACAATGCTCGAGGAGGACTTACAAGCACTCGGAGAATTCTAGATTCAGGTGCTTAGGACCATCTTTGGCGGCGTGCCCAGCTCTATGGCAAACCCAGCATGCAGAAGGTATCTAAAGCCGGAAGGGTACGATGGGCAGGGCATGTTGCAAGAATGCCGGACAGCAACCCTGCAAAGATGGGGTTCGCTTCCGATCCGGCAGGTACGAAACGGCGTGGAGCACAGCGAGCAAGGTGGGCAGACCAGGTGCAAAACGACTTGGCGAGCGTGGGGCGCATTCGAGGATAGAGAGATGCGGCCTCTAACCGTGTATTGTGGCATCAAATTGCTGATTTAGTGTTATCTGCTTAGATGTAAACTGAATAAATGAAAAATGAATGTTACGATGGGCATAGCATATTGCAAGAATGCCAGATATCAATCCTGCAAAAATGGTGTTGGCTTCCGACCAGGTAAGTTCAAACAGGCGTGAAGCGCAGTGAGCTAGGTGGGCCGGCCTGGTTCAAATCGATTTGGCGAGCGTGTGGCGCAACCGCAGAATAAATAGATTTCTCTGACTTTCTTAAGAATTTAAAGTTTATTTGAATAATGGCCATGAGGTAAAACGCACTAGAGGTGGTGCAAAATGGCACACTTGCATGAGCAATGAAAGGTGAACGCATGGTTGTTTGTAAACATGATTTGATTGAACGAAAATCTTGTGTTGAGTTGATAGAACCACATACTTTGCGCATGCTTTGATCGCTTAGCGTTAGTTCAAATAATGCGCCCAAAAAGGGGCGGTAAATAAATACAAACTTAACTTGGTAAGCCTATGGAAAATCTCTTACTTATTTTACACGTTTGATTTGCAAGTGTTTTTTTTTTCTACTGTTTCTGATACTCAGCTGGCCTCTGCATATGAAATTTTTCACAAACTAGGATCGCCTCTTCTTAGGTTGTCCAGAAATCTTCTTTTCACCAGCTATAATTTCGACAAGAAGACTCATATGAAGTAGCATGGTGACGAACTAAACCGAAGGTTAAATGGTCATCAAATTAAGGTAAAAAAAACTAAGCCCATTTTTCCTGATCGTCTGGTACTCAATTTTTAATGTTCGTAATATTGTTCAAACTGAATAAACGTACAACTGATCGGCTGAAACAAAATGTGTAATTGCTGTTTCTAATTTCAATGGAAACAAAAATTCCACCCATTTTTACAAGTTCGAATTAGAGTTGGAACGTTAGAGGTTTAGCCGAAAATACGGGTGCTGGCTAAATTAATTTTTGTAGTGCTTATTTAATTAGATATGACAAGCACATTGTGAATTCACCTTTCTCTCTAGATAAGCAGGGGTGTTTTTCGTGACAGTCGAAGCTAAATAAGTAAGCCATAGATAAATGAAAAAATCGGAATACATTATTTTCGGAGCATGTTTTCAACTTGTTATCTGTTTTCATGTAAACACATGAGTATCATATCGTTAATTACACTCCTGATTTGTGTAATTTTCATTCAAAAAATGAAAATCACTTACTTGAATTGACTTCAATCCCCGGAGCCTCTACTGTAGCAACCACCTGTAACCAACACAGCAACGGACCTTTCGCCAACCTGCTGGGAGTGTGGGTGCAAACAAACCTCAGGTACCATGCCACAACTGCGGTGCAGCCAGGTCTCTCACACTGGCTGGGCACCTCCGTACACCAAACATTCGATATAGTATACAGCTACGTACGGTACCTCCATCGGTTGACCACCACAGACAGTCAGTTGAGTTTGAACTTTCGGTGCGTACGGACGGGATTCCGTTTGCGAGCGAGGTCGATGCGTTGCGCGCCGTTCACTGTTAGAATTGTTACATTATTCAGTGTTATGTCTTGTTAGTTGTCCGTCCGCAGTGCTTTCGGGGCTTCAGGTCGCCATTCTCTGTTTCGCTGTTTCGTGCGTGGGATAAGACGACGGCAGCAGCGACTTCAACCGCCCGAAGACGGAGGAAAGGTGTTCTGTCTTGACCATTATTATTATTCTTTCTCCGCTTCGCAAGTTCGCCGAGGTGGGCTGTGTGTATCGAGTGGTTGTGTAGATGTGGCCGACGGAGTTCTGGTGAATTGGCAGCAGAAGCAGTTCTCGGGGTTGTGTGTTTTCGACACAAGGAAAGAGGAGTGCAGAAAAAGCAGCAATAGTTTTTCACTGATTTTCGGCCGAGGCCCGAAAAACAGTTGCCTGCAGGGGGAAAACGGCAATCTAATTAGGTTTGGTTCTGTGCAACGTGTACCCAACAGTAGTGGTGTTCAGTGTTTTTTTTGTGTGGGGTGATCTTTGCGATCTTCGTGTATGACCTGTGCGACGTGATTGACGGAGTATCTCAATGAGGATCTTATAGCAGAGCAGCAGTTGAAAGAAGCAAAACGCAAACATGGGGATCAATTTGCTACTGGGTCCAACGATTGGAGTATTTCTACTACTAGGTAAGTGGTGGCTCGTGGTGACTGTTGTTTGCTACAGTGACGTTCAACTCGAAGCAGCGCATACCTGCCTGGATATTTGAATGCGAAGTGTACACACAAAGTGAGTCATACCTTGTTGGGTTGGAATTTCACCACGGAGACGACGGCGACGACGACGACTACGGTCAAAGTCGGTGATGGTTGTTGATGACTGGCGAGTGGCGATGACTGTGAATGGATTTATTTAGCAGCGTGGCGCGAAGGTGATGAAGAGGGAACTACGGTAACTTTGCAGAAACATTACTTCGCTTCGCTCGTAGTGGATTGTTATTCGTAGGTTGAATAATATGAAATGAGGAAATCTTCTCTAGAAAACCTGAGCGTCCATCGGGATCTCAAGAACAACAAGTATACCGAGAATCATTACAAACTCCCAGTAAATCAAGATCATTCTGGAGTTTCTGAAATGTTCACAAAATCTCAATGTCTATTTAAAAATCATTATCAGATGAGAATTTTACTCCAAATAAATACCTACGTTCAGTTCACAAAATGATGCATATTCATAATCTCGTTTAAAATGTCGCAAATTTTCAGCCCATTGGAAGTTCTAAACATATGTTTCTTCTGTAATGTTTAAATTCACTCGGATCGTATCCCTTCTCGCTGCAATGGAAAACAAATCACAGAAATTAGAGAAAAAACTCGTCTAATTAAGACGACGGAAATACTTGAGTTGTTCAAAATTACAAAAAATCTTCAAAATTTAGATCGTTGTAAAATCAGGAGTAACTATTCCAAAACTTCAAGTAATAAAATCACACTCTTCTAATTGTTTAACCTGGATCTATTTTTTAATTTCCCAACCTGAATCGTGGTACATATTTAGATTTCTAGTAACACGTGCAGCTATGGATAAGAACCGGTTTTAATTAATGCAAAAATATGTATTAATAATAAATTACATATATGAATCGATCCAACTCGGTTGTTATTTTTACATCTCAGTTGCTTCGCTTGATAATACTAGAGAACATTCCAACAAACATTTTAAGCTGATAGAGTGCTTATTCAACCAAAAAAATCTTCTTCAGTTCAAAAAAAACTAGCTTATCCAGTTTAAGTTTAATTGTTCCGTCCAAGGAATGTGAACAAACTGATAGATTCGGATTTAATATTTTCATACAGGATTTGATATTTTCATGAAAATTTAGTTTTTCTATTTGAAAATTGTTCCTGGATTGCAAAGAAAGAGCTCTATAATTCAATACATGGTTGACGGTCTCCAGTTAGCCTTGCGAGCAAAGGCATAGGATTGCTAAACCACAATGCATTTTTTTCCTTCAATTTTCATTCTCAATTGTCTGGTACAATATTTCTTCCGCTGGCTTTAAGTTGAAACTGTCCAGAATCCAAATAAATTATAACTCGAGTTTTCAGAGCCACCAATCTTGATAAAGAAGCAACGAATAATTGTCATCTTTTTATTTTGGCTTTGCAGCGAATATTTACTATTTCGACACGGTTGTTTCATAAGGGCCAATGTCGCAAACGTAAACAATGCCTTTTCCTGCAAATTCCTCAACAACTAGGACCGCTCCCAGCTAACAACCACTTGGAAGTGGTGGCGCTCCGCGCCTTCTTGCGAGCGGAAGTGGAAAATACCGCCAGAAGTCTCTAATCTTCCTGAAATCAGCAGAAGAAGTCAATGTTTACGTTTGCGACTTTCGCCCTTTTGAAACAACAATGTCGATTTCGTCGAAAGCCATTTGGTCGAATGGCATTTAGTCGAATGACGATTGGTCGAGAAAACATTACGTCAAATGGACTATTAGTCGAAAATGATTTATTAGTCCACTAGAGACGTAGATCGAAAGGACATTACGTCGAATGGACATTTGGTCAAATGGAAAATTATTCGAGGGCAGATCTTCGAATGAATAATCTTGGCACATTTCATCGAATGAATATTTGAAAAAAAAAAATAGATCATTAGTAATTTAAAACTAATTCAAGCATAATTTTTCATAACGACGTATGTAACAAAAGTAAACAAAACGAGGTTTTTAATACAACGTGACAATCACACGCGGCTTTATATAATACGCATCGATTTTATTGATTTCAAATCTTAAAATTCTTTAATTAAATCTTTTTACGAATCGACGTATGTAAAAAAATCTATTTTTGAAGTCTCACTGTTACATACGTCGCTTTAACATATGGGAACTAAGAGCGACCTATATAACAAAAAAAGCAAAACAAAACAAAACTGCAGTTGCGTCAATCGTGCACTATGGAAAACCGACCAATGTACACCGACGTGCGTGCAGCATACCGGTGTATGTATAATTTTATCGTTTTTCACAGTGAATTTGAATGAACTGAGATTTGATGTGAAGCACGCTCATTACGTGTCATGTAATGACGCATGCCATCGGAAAAAAGTATTGAAAAAAGATTTAGTTTTAAAACAGTTTTAGAAAAAGTTTTGCCAACTTTCTGCAAAGGATTTCTCGAATCCTCATAATTGTTATATACGTCGTTATGAAAAATTATGCTTGAATTGATTTATTGTATCAAAACAAAAACTTCACCAGTATTTTGGGTTGTATACTATTTCGCCGAAAACCATTTCGCGGAAATTTTATTCGCGGAATGCATCAACTCTCCGAAACACATTTTGCGGAATGCACCTTTTTTCCGAAAGACATTACGCGGAATGTACCTTTTCACCGAAAGTCATTCCGCGGAATGCCATTTGGCGGAATTCAGTTAGAATAATCATCATTGAAATATTTACAGGTTTCTGCTTAATTACATGCAATCCGGGCTAATTTTTTTTGTATCTTTATTAGGGAGGCTTTCAGCCCTTGGCTGGCTCACCTCCGGAAGGCTGAATTGTGATTTAAATAATGAAAGATGATAATTATTTCTTTGAATGACCGCATCCGGTCGATATAACACAAAGTGAGAAAACAATGCCTTCTTGAAATGGACACGTTTGCTCAGTATAAAGAAACGAAAGAAGGTAGTCCCTTAGGGATTAACGCATCTGTCCAGTATAAAGCAAAGGGAAAGGTTATGCCTACTTTGAATAGATGCGTCTGCCCTAGAGATAGTCGGGTTTCCCGACCCGAACCCGGAATAGTTTTCACTCGAGTACCCGAGAATTTTTGTATTCGTAAACTTGTACATAACCCAAACCCGACATAATTAAATTATTTAAGCCCGCACTAAAGTTTTACCCGGAAAATTTAAACTATATATTTACTGGTTCTTTTTAAATCGAAAAAGAATGTAAGCCCAAACAACGAACAAGCTCAACAATTAACAAAACTGAATAAAATAAAATTCAGTATTTTATTTCTTAAACCCGTACCCGACCCGAACCCGATATTGTACTAATTTTCAAACTCAAATCCGACTTAAACTCGTCGGGTACGGGTTCGATTCGAGTTTCGGGTATCAAAACCCGAAACCCGACCATCTCTAGTCTGCCCCGTATTAGGCGAAATGAGTTGATAATGTCTTCTTTAAAAGAACGCGTCTGCCCGGTATGAGGCGAAGGGAAGAGTAACGGCTTCTTTAAATGAATGCATCTGCTTGGTATAAGGCGAAAGGAGTTGATAATGCCTTCTTAAAAAGAACGCATCTGTCCAGAGTCAGGCGACGGGAAGAGCAACGTCTACTTTAAATGAACGCATCTGCTTGGTATAAGGCGCAGGAAGGGGTAATGCTTTCTTCAAGTGGATGCATCTGCCCGGTATAAGCCGAAAGAAGTTGATAATGCATTCTTTGAATAGATGCGTCTGCCCGGTATAAGGCGAAAGGATGGGTAATGCTTTCTTCAAGTGGATGCATCTGCCCGGTATAAGGCGAAAGGAGGGGTAACGCCTTCTTTAAATGGATGCATCTGCCCGGTATAAGGGGAGAGGAGTTGATAATGCTTTCTTCAAAAGAACGCGTCTGCCCGGTATAAGGCGAAGGGTGGAGTAACGCCTTCTTTAAATAGGTGTATCTGCTCAGTATAAGGCGAAAGGAGTAAATAATGTCCCGATAATGTTCTTTAAAAGAACGCGTCTGCCCGGTATAAGGCGATGGGAAGAGTAACGTCTACTTCAAATGAATGCATCTGCTTGGTATAAAGCGAAGGGAGGGGTAATGCCTTGTTTAAGTGGATGCATCTGCCCGGTATAAGGCGAACGGAGTTTATAATGCTTTTTTTCAAAATAATGCGTCTGCGGGTATAATGCAAAAAGAGGGGTAACGCCTTCTTTAAATGGGTGAATCTGCTCAGTATAAGGCGAAAGGAGTTGATAATACCTTCTTCGAATGGATGCGTCTGCCCGGTATAAGGCGAAAGGAGTTAAAAAAACCTTTTTTTTTTAGAACAAATGTACCCGGTAAAAGGGGAACGAATAAGTAATGCCTTCTTTAAATGGTAGCGTCTGCCCGGCTCAAAGTTGGCAGACGCTACCATTTTTTGGTATTAGGTGAAAGGAAAAAATAAATGAATATTCATAAAAACGTCTATCCGTAACAAAGTAAAGAGAGGAGATAATCCCTTCATTATATCTGGCCCTTCTTCCAGATATAATTAAGGATTTGTAAGAGGCAATTGAAATTTTGAAAACTACTTCTACATATTCTGGGAGGACTTATGCATGTAACTTGGCTTAGCAGGTAAGCAGGTGATAATTGCGTACGTACTGAATGAACACTGAGCTATTATCATCAGGGATTGAACTTATCATTTCATTATCATTTAGTATTCACCCAATAACTCATTCCAGAAGCGGAATTCTGAAAAGTGTTGTATGGTGGACTTCTAGCGCTATTTCCCCTCTACAACTTTGTCTAAGGGTACATTGCTCTATGTCTGATATTTACAGCGTGAAACGCTAAAATCATTTAATATACTAAATGATAATAACACTTATTATCATTTAGTATATTAAGTGATACTAGCGTTTCACGCTGTAAATATTGGACATAGAGCAATGTACCCTTAGACAAAGTTGTAGAGGGGAAATAGCGCTAGAAGTCCACCATACAACACTTTTCAGAATTCCGCTTCTGGAATGAGTTATTGGGTGAATACTAAATGATAATGAAATGATAAGTTCAATCCCTGATTATCATCAATATTCCGCGAAATGGTATATTCCGCGAAATGGTACATTCCGCCAAAAGTCATTCGACGAAAAGGTACAAACCGCCAAATGTCGTACCGGGAAAAGTTACAAACCGCCAAATGTTATTCCGCGAAATGCTCAACCGCGAAAATGAATTCCGCATTTCGGTGAAATGTTTTACAATCGTATTTTGCGCTCGGCCTGAGTTCCCTTTATTTTTACATTCTAGAGGTAGAAAATGGGAAAGGGTCGTTTGACCGATACCCATTCGACCGAATGCCATTTGGCCGAATGCCACTAGCCCGAACCATTGTGCCAAAAACCATCTGGCCGAACGGGTCATTTGGCCGAAAAGGTCAATCGGCCGAAAGGGTCATTTGTCCGGAAGGGTCATTTGGCCGAAAGGATCTTTTGGCCGAAAGGTTCATTTGGCCGAAAGGGGCATTTGGCCGAAAGGGTCATTTGGCCGAACGGGTAATTTGGCCGAATAGGACAATTGGTAGAATACGACATTTGGTTGAATTGGTCATTTGCCCGAATAGGACATTTGGCCGAATAGAACAATTGGCCGAATAAGTCATTTGGCCGAATATGACATTTACCGGAATAGGACATTTGGCCGAATATGACATTCTCACTACTCACTTCACGCTTCTCACTTTTTACAGTAAGAAATGAGAAATGAGGAGTGAGAAGTGAGACTTCTCACTTTTCACTCCTCATTTCTTATTTCCTCCTGTAAAAAGTGAGAAGCACAAAGTGAGTAGTGAGACGACATCGCGCTTCTAACTTTTCACAGCACTGTGAAAAATGAGTAGATCGACACGTTAATTCTCATTATTTAAAGTGAGCAGTGAGAAATGAGTAGTGAGATGTCTTCTTTCTCACTCCACATTTCTCACTTTTCAAATGACATGGTCGGTCAAATGTCTTATTCGGCCAAATGTCCTATTCGGTCTAATGCATTCTTCCGCCAAATAACCCTTTCGGCCAAATGATCCTTTCGACCTAATGGTCTGTCCGGCCAAATGCTATATTCGGCCAAACAACTTTCGGCCAAACGGCCCTTTCTAGTAGAGAACATTGGAACTCATCAAGTTAGCCTTGATCCTATTGTTTTCTGAGTGAACAAACATAATATTTTTAATCAAATAATTTTCGGTACCTTAAGCAGTAATTGATCCTGGAGAAAATATAACTTTGACGTAGTAGCAACCATTGATATGTACAGTCAGTCTAATCTAAGCTAAGCTTGAGAAAATGTGATTTGGATGCCTATAAATTGATCATTCTATGTTTAATTAGTATTCATATTTTTAGATCCCCTATAATGTAGCCAAAAACAATTTCGAAATATATTAAAATTTTGTTTTGTTTATCTCACCATATGGCCCAGAGGATATTTGTTTCACAAAAATTCAAAGTTTACTATGAAATAGAAGCAGTACTGGAATTTCTCATCTTCAATGAGAGATGTCACGCGATGTTTACATAGCTGCCCCTTTTAATGTAGAAACTCGAAGGATGAATAGGCATCAAAATCCAATTTTCAAGGAACGATTACCCCCTGTGATGCAGAAGATAGTTGACGTTTGTTGATTTATTCAAACCCAAACCCTGGCAAACTTGATCATGTTTTCTACCTATTGAATGTCAAAATAAAAG
The DNA here is from genome assembly GCF_024139115.2 of Armigeres subalbatus. NCBI lineage: Eukaryota > Metazoa > Arthropoda > Insecta > Diptera > Culicidae > Armigeres > Armigeres subalbatus. The sequence continues at coordinate 135,340,639 of NC_085141.1, forward strand.
AAACTCACGCCGCCATTACCTAGTGTAAAATTGTACTAGATTGCTCTAATAGTGACCAAAGAAAGATGGGTTCACAAAAAGAATAAATAAGTTAAGTGAAAGAAAGAGTATCCATGAAAAGAATAAGAAAACCTATTCGATGAAATGTCAATTCAACCAAATGTCCCCTCGACGAAACGCCCCTTCGACCAAACCTACCTAATATACCTAATAATTTGCTATTTCTTTAGGTTTTCAATGTTCTTATAGTCCACCAGGGTCTCCTGAAGTTTCCGTCAGCTCTAACTTAAAATCCTCACCTCACCAGAATTTTCTCACGTTCAGTGAGTTCCTCCAATCGATTCATCCACACCAGACCAGTGGATGGCAGATTTTAATACAGTTTTGCATAAGAACCTTACAGAAACTGTATAATAATTGGGCATATACAATTTATGGAAGATTTTGATACAATTGTTGTATTGAAATTATACAGATTTGTATTATTTTAATACAATTTCTGTATAAAAACCATTGGCGTAAATAAGGGGCTTAGCCCTCCCTAGAAAAAAAATTGCCCCCCTAGGATTTGATAAGTTAGTTAGCAGTGATATCAGTTTTCAACATATAGCATAATGAATTACCGAAAAAGTTTGAAGACTAAAGAGTTATCTCTCATAATCACTCTATCATATTTAATGAAATGAGTGGATGAAAAATTAGCTTGTTTCTGAATTCAGAGAAAGATTCCCATCAGCATCCGAGAAGGATTCTCATCAGAATCCGAGAAGAATTCTCACTTCAATCTCCAAGGAATTATTTTCGGATTCATCGAAGTATTCTAATCGTAATCCAGAAGAATTCCTACTGGATTCTTTCCAGTATTGTTAAGCAATGCACTTGGGAATCTGTGAAAAATACCCTTTAAAATCCATGGAGGATTTGCTTTAGAATCTCCGTTGATTTGCTCCGGAATATCTCCAGATTCGTTTTAAGATTGGTTTAGGAATTTCTTGACAAATCAGAATCCTTCGGCGATTTGCTTCGTAATCCTTTGAAGATTTAATTCGGAGTCTCTCGACGTTTTGCAAATGATCTGCGTTGAGATCTCTAGACGATAAGGAATCCGGCTGAAGATTAGCTTCGGAATCCCGCGAAGAATTGCTTCAGAACCATTCGACGTTTTGTTTCGGAATGCATCGACGGTTTGCTTCAGAATTTCTCATAGATTTTGTTCAGAGTCCCTTAACGATTTTTTTTAACCATTCGACGATTGGCTTCGAAATGCTTTGATGATTTGCATCGGAATCCCTCAACGATTTTGGAGGATTCCCTTCGGGATCACTGGTGGATTCTTTTCGAAATAACTGAAGGATTAATTCGGAGTCGCTCGACGATTTGCTTCCAAGTCCTTCGACGGATTGCTTTGGAATCCTTCGACGATATGCGTCTTCATCCCTGGAACATTGCTCATGAAATACCTGGAACTATCATATTGGAATTCCTGGAGGGTTTTCGACGAAATCCCTGGAATATTCCCCTTCAAATTCCTGAAATATTCCCGTCGAAATTCCTGGAGGGTGAAGGATCCCTGGTACATTCTCGTCGGAATCCTTGATTTTTTTCCGTTGGAATTCCTGTAACATTCCCTCCTAAATCTCTGGTAGATTCCTTTCATGATCCCTGGAGGCTCCCATCGGTATTCTTGAAGGATTTTTGTCGAAATATCTAGAGATTCCCGTCGGAGTCCCTGGAACATTCCAATCAGAATCACTAAAGGATTCTCATCAGAATTCTTGGAAGATTCTCGGCGGAATCCATGGAAAGTTGCACTATTTTTTTCATTTGAGATAGATAGAATATTTATGAAGTATGCAAATATATCCACTGCCTGACGCTAGTCGAGCGCAATTAAACATAGACATGCATTTGTCACATTACCGCTGATAACTTGATGAGATGTTAAAATGTTCGAGAATTTTCAAAAGGGGGTCAATTTCGAGAAAAAATATAAAGGGGCTATAGCACCCCCTAGGCATCGGAGGTAGTTACGCCAATGATAAAAACCTTACAGATTTGTATATGCCACGTTTTTATACAATCATTGTATGTTTTTTGGGTGCATATATCGTGTGGATTTAATCAAACCTAATCAAAATTCCATTGTATGTCTTTTACTAAATTTAAAAAAAATGGGTTGCTGCGGTGATAGACCAATTTCGCTGCAATTCACTTTCAACATTCGACTAAATGTCCTTTTGACTAAAAGTATTTTCGACTGAATGTCCATTTGACCAAGTGTCTTTTCGACCAGATATCCTCTCGACCAAATGTCATTCGACTAAACGTCATTCAACGAACTGTCACAAAACCCTTTGCTGCGTCGCAGCAAGCATGGAATAAAAAGATAACAGTTGCTCGTTGTTTCAATATTGAGAGGGGAGCCCTTTAGGACGCGAGGTGAAACAAAATTGGATTCCAAAAAGTTCGTCCTTAATTTCACTTTTATTTTGAGGTTAAAAGGCAAGTTACTGGAAAACGGGGAGGGTATAGGGAGCAGTTTAAGGACTATTCATTAAAGTACGTGGACACCTTTTTATGAATGGTTTAAGATTAAAACTAAACCAAAAAATTGGTAATTTTCACTCTGTGTGTAAAGACATTGTTTACTTTTGCAGCACACCTGGAAAATTTGGAAAAACCTTAAAAATTCCGAACGATAGGTTGGATCAGTTTATCAACTCGCAGATCAATTCTGCACAAATGGTACAGTGCATTTTAATGGACGACGAGATATACGTCAAATTGGACAAAAGTACACTTCCAGGGCCACATTTTTCAACGCTGAACAGAGGACAGATGTTCCTGATGACGTGAGGTTTATCTGAACCGAAAAAAATGGGGAAAAGGTTTTGGTATGGCAAGCAATTTGCTGCTGAGACTTAAAAAGTTCTCCGAATTTCACAAACAATGGTGAAAATTAAATAAAATAATGTATCAAAAAACGACTTCTAACCATCTACCGAAAGCATACGGATCCTCTATTGTTTTCGCCGGATCTGACATCGGCTCACTACACTTCTGCTACGTTGGAGATGCTGATGAAGGAAAAAGTCGATTTTGTCGAAAAATACCAAAATCCATAAAACTGTCCTGAACTGCGTCCTATCGAAAAATACTGGGCAATAATTACGCGGCATCTTAAGGTAGATGGAAGAGAAGGAAGCTCTGTTAACTGCTTCAAGGAAATTTGGTCTGCGGCACAATGAAAAGTTACGGAAGAAGTTGTGCAGAATCTAATGGGAGGTAACAAGAGAAAAGTCTGAGCATTCTTCAGAAATGAAAAGTAAATATTCGAAATCACGTTAAATCGTTCATATGTATGTTGATTGTCATTTATATAAAGTATCCTTATGAATTTGTTCAAAAATAAACATGCTCCTTTGAAAACCAGGTGTCTACTTTCTTTAATGAACAGTCCTTATTGTTTGAAAAGTGAACAAATTGCGTCAATTCTGAACCCCCGGACCGGTTTCAACCATATTTGGTACACAATTTCTCTATCCCAAGAAGAAAATCATAGACGGGATTGGATGGTCATTGGGAAAAGGGGAAGGGTACTAATTTGAAATCGAGCAATTCAGTGTATCTTTCATCTCCCAGGAACGATTTCAATAAAATTTGGAATACAAATTCTCTACACTGAGGAGTCTATTGCATTGGAGGTGGGAGGGTCACTGGGAACACGGGAAGGGCTATTCTACCGTAATCAAGCTCTTTAACAGAAAAATAGAAAACCTGTATGTTGTTATTTGACGCATACGTCACTTTTTTAATTATGGCAGTATTGTTCAGTAAATGAATAATTTTGCGTAAATTCTAAGCTTCTGGGCAGAGAGATGTTTATATGGAAGGTGGAACGATCGTTGAGGAATTCAGGAGGTCGTAAAGGGATGAGTATTGCTTAGAAAACGAACAGTTCAATGTAACTTCTAAGCCCTTTGACCGATTTCAACCAAATTTGGAACACATATTATCCAACCATGGAGATGATTATAAGAAGTGGGAGTTTCACTGGGAAAAGGGAAGAGGTGTTTTTATCCGCATAATGAATAGTTTAATTAAGTGAACACATGAAGCAAGAAGAAAAGTGTAGGAAGAAGGCCACAGACATAAGATAGATGGAAGAAAAAATAAATGAAAGAAGAAGATTATTGAAGGAAAAAAGAACAAGGAAGAGAGATGAAAATAAATCTAGACCAACATTTGAAAAGGGCGTAACAGCCAAAATTTATTCCTTCTAATTCCTCGTGTACATATATAGCTAAATATGTAGACGAAGAATCAGAAGGAATATTTTTTGGCTGTTACGCCCTTTTCAAATGTTGGTCTAGAAATATGATTTTTTTGAGAGATTGAAAAGCCGGTAATATAATACAGTGTTGACCCGATTTTGTCACTCCCTGATTTTGTCTACCCCCGATTTTGTCTACCCCCGATTTTATCACGTTTTCGACCCGATTTTATCACGTCCCGATTTTGTCACGTTTTCGACCCGATTTTGTCACCCCAAAAATTTTTGTCATTCTTTTTATTTTCGAAAATAATACCAAAAACAGCATTGATTTTCATGAAATAACTTTCACCGCCTGTAGTTTATTACGAAAAACTTCTGAGTACCTCGGAAATATTCTGTAAGCAATTTCAACAAGAAATAACGGGTACCGTTCACGCATTTGGCCTTTCCAAGGCATAAAATGATTCATATTTGTGGAATGAATTAAAAAAAAATGAAAATAATCACCCCAGAATTCACTACGGGGGGGAGGTGATAAAATCGGGATATTACTGTATATGATTAGTAAAGCGCTTGCTGCCGTTTTATCATCTCTCTCTCTTGTACGCGCACAGAATGAATAGGATTTGTTTTCATCGGGAAACGCTTTGGAAGCGTTTCCCAATGAAAACAAATCCTATCCCCTTCGTACGCGTGCAAGAGAAAGATGATTAACGTCAGCTAGCTCTATGAGAATGGATACCTTACCTTTGTATCTATTGTCATTGGATTACTACTAAATGAAACAGCTGTCTATTTGCATTGCAGATCTTGTGTGTAGTTTTTTCATCTATACATTTATTTACAAGAAACCATAGTTTTCCTCATCATCGCAGCTGTTAACTTGAAGAATACTTAGAGATTCCGCAGTGCACACAATGGCTAATATTCTAGCAGTTGTTCAGCACCAGAGAGCATCCAGAAACACTGTGTATTATGTGTTATATGGATATTACTTCCTCGGGTTGAGTAGAGCCAAGCTTGCTGTTTTGTATAAGAAACATAAATCTACTATTTCCAACTGGATCAAACGATACGAGGAGGATGGATTTTTCTCAAGAAGTAAATATGAGCGGGATTGTACAAAATTCACTTCCGAAAAGAGACAATGGTTGGTAGATATGTATTTGAGAAATCGAACAACATATCTCCATGAAGCGAAAAATTATTTTCAACAGGAGTTCCATGTAAGGATTTCGGTTCCATCTATTTGGCGCATTCTAAGCCAAGCTGGACTAACTTTAAATAATCTCGAAAGGAGAGCTATTCAGATTAAGGAGTGGGACATAATCAGATTTTTTAACGAAGTTTCAAGCATTCGTTGGGACTATTCCAATCCAACTTAATGTTCTTGGACGAAGTTAGTTTCGACAACCGCTCAATGTTGCGATCTAAAGGATACGGGGTCCGCGGTAAACGATTAGTTTTTTGATGTGAGTTTGTGAGGAAACCACGCCTTTCCCTATTATGCTTCATTGGTCAGCATGGTATGATAGATTGTTACTCGACTAGTGGAACATTTACTCGTTATATATTCTTTGAGTGTTGTAAACGCTTGGCTTTAGAAACGAATCAGATAAATCGATTTGGATCATGGACGGGACCAAAATACACTGCTGTGAGAACATAATTAACTACCTCAGATCTCTCGGAGTATATCCTTTGTTTTGCCGGTATATTGTCCATTTTTTAATCCTATAGAAATAGTTTTTGGATTATGCAAACGTCGAACGCAAGCAGTTTATATTGAAGGTGGAAAACAAGACATTAAACTAGTCATTGCTGAAGTCATGAGTAGTTTCAAGGACTACAATATGTCTAATCTCTTCAGGAAATGTGGTTATCTGAGGAGTGGAAAGTTTGACCCTTCGGCTGCCGAAAGTGTTGAAAAGTTCGACACTACAGATTTCGAATTTAATGACGAGAAAGGTCGAATGTATGTGTAATGTAAGTTGAATATTAAAAAACATCCGTTTTGAAAGAAATATACTACGAAAAACGTTTAAACCAATGTTTTATTGATTTTCAGACAAAGAAAAAGTACATAATTATGTATTAAAAAATCATAAGACGAATTACAGTTCCATCTTTTACATTAAGTTACTCATGATCTACATCTGGCATATCGGTTACTTTAGCGGCAATACCTTCGCTAAATTCACAATTTAATACAGCCACTGAAGCCTCCATTGCATCGAGAAATAATTCCCTTAATCGCTCTCGCGGTTCCAGTGAATCGATGCGCATCTTGAGATGTGCCATTTTAAGGCATAGTTTCTTTTGAACTGTTTCTACAGCCAAGAACGCCTCCTTAGCAGCTGCTCCCCAAATGTTGCATTGACATTATGAGCGATGACCAATCCACGTTTGATATGCTGGATTCTTGCGCCGTCTTTTGCTTTGAAGAGGTGTTGCAGATGTTCTGGTGGGGCAGAGCTTTTCATGGACCCTTGTGAATGAGCAGGTGACGATAATATTGCTGATGCCCACATCGTCCAAACGATTTCATGCGCATCCCATCGATCCCCATGCTCCCTGCGTAGATCGCGAGATAACTCAACCACAATCTGAGTTGATGCTGCACCAGATTTGTCACGATTTGAGGGATCAATCAAATGTTGTTTAACAGTGGTAAAGATTTTTCTCGAGCTTACTGATAGCGAATACACATGAAGTAAAACATGGATTTCCTTGTCCCTCCAGCTGTGTAGCAAATTGGTTGTTATCTTGTCGAGCATAGTGTACTTCCTGTTTTGATTCTCATAAAAAATTGCAAATTTGCTGAAATCGCTTTCCTCCGATTCCTCCTTATCTGACCACTTCGGAACAGTACTTCCATCTTCTTGCTGGTGAAACACAACTTCGCGAAGCAAATGAGATTTGGCCAAAATCCAAACTTTGCGCAGGAAGTCGTTTACGGACTTTGCTTGTACGTCCCAGTGGGCAATGTGAGCTCCGGATGATTGCCCCTTAAACTCTCGAACGAATGCCAACAAGCGACATCTGTATAGGCACGATGTTCATTCCTGAATCTGCTGCTCTTCCAAGCCATTATTATCCTAAATAAAACTGAGATCAGCGTCTTCATCCAACATTTCGATGTTTTCGAAATGGAATTCTTCATTGAAATCGTCATCTGTGAAGCTGTCCATTTCTTCCGTGGGCTATTTCAATGCGAGCTCCCTGAGAAAACATATGAAATCATTTAACTATCTAGTGCCTAGTTTTAGTAAATAAATTATTCTTACGTGTATGCGGAGTCTCGTTTCGACCGTCTTCCAGTGCGGTTGGTTTTTGCGCTCTACTTTTGTGCGGTGATTCGCCTAAAAGTAGAACAATAGAACCAGTGCAGTGACCGCGGTCGAAACAAATGTGTAGTGTATAAAAAAGTACTGCAGATCCTGAAGACGTGCGCATGTTCGTGCTTGCAAGGGCTGATCGATTGTTATCAAGGGCAATTCCCTTGCTAATATTGCGATCAAGGCTGTGTAAATGCTCAAACATGTTCAGCGTCAGATAAGGTTTTGATAATCCGTAAATTTAACACGCACGCACTCACACAAACGCACACACACACATTCACATTATACACACATAAATATACACAAATACATACATATACTGATGGACATGAGTGTTCGTCATTGTTTCATAATAGAACATGACGAATACTTTTGTCTATCAGTGTAGACATATAAGCACACACACACACATTTACACACATACAGATATACACATACACGCTCATATACATCATACAAAAAACACGTACACGATTTTTATCATATATTAGGTATCTATATTATTGGAAGCGTTTGGCACTGGAGGTCCACGCTTTCTTCCTTTCCCCTCGATTCCAAGCTATTGAGTGACTTTCGGTATTCCTGAAGTCGCTCAATATCTAGGAGTCATCTCTGCGGTACATACTAACTACGAAAAATGACGGAATTCAGAAACCGTCATTTTCCAGGATGCTTTCAAGTATTGGCTACGCATATGTATGAGATTAGATTAGATTAGATAAATTATTCTTGTATGCTTTATTTCTGACGGGGAATCAGAATCAAATCGAAGAAAGCGGAATAAACCAACGAAAACCTTTTAATCTTCTGCTCAAAATTGCACTTTCAAGCAGAAAACAATAATAAACATTGAAGTTTCAGCTTCGCAAGAGTCTGTCAAAAAAGTTCAAGATATATATATATATATATGAAAGGTGAAGGGTCTGCAAAATGACACGGTGGCGAAATCGTTATTGAAATCTGAGGACAGCGAAATTAATATCAGTGAAGTCTAAAGAAAAAATCGCAATACTGTGAATAAAATTGTGCTTGTTAAATTTGTTTCGTTCATCATTAAAACTATTTTAAACTGTCTTAGGTCTCGGAATCACTTTCAGTTTCACTAATGAACTACTGGCAAACTGCACAGTTTTTCTTTTTACAACCACCTCATCGAAAACCCCATTTTTGTTGGTAATCAAAGTTGCTCTATCAGAATAATTTATCTCTCGTTTGAGTTCTTGCTTTATCGCGTTGATTTATCAGTTTTGGTGCTATTCTGTATGTAATGTAGCACATTTGTGTAAGTAGCATTGAATCCATTAATGTCTGTTGTTTAATTTACGCTATGGGGTGTGTTAGTAATATGGCACATCTCTAATTTTGAACAATTTGAAAATAAGTATTTTTTGAACTTTCATACGATTTTTATGGAACGGAAACATATTGAAAAACTTCACACCCATTTTCTCAAAACTGAGTTTTTATCACTTACACCCCTTTGTGTTTGACCACCTCAATTTTAAGCATATTTAAAGTATTAAGCAAAGCGGCATTCAGGTCAAATCGCCTAACACTAAGAATGGCACAAACCAAAACCGGCACAACTACAAACTAGCTCAAATCCTATTCATGGTTTCGTATGAGAAGCTAGTGGTAGATAGAAGTGGGTTACGCTGGAAAGTAACAGGGTGACTTGATACTTTGAAATGATCTGATCAAAGCAAAACTCATCATCTCTTAACTCACAAACTAATTTGTTTCTGGAAAATCGCCTAAGAATTAGACCTACAAAGGGTTTTAAAAATCCACCAGCTAGCTAGCGATACTTGGATTTTTTTTATTTTACAGTAACTGGCTGTTGGAATAATATTTCAAGGCCTGAAATATGTTCGGGAATTAGAATTGAAAGAGTTATGAATAATGTTAATCGAAAAATTTGAGATAAATAAACGCAATTGAAAAACATTCACTCCTATGAATATTGAAGTTGCTCCTTAGTGGAATGTTTATGTGCCAAACACTCAGCGAACTGGACTAGCGAAATTCATAACTGACGCCTTATGAAACTTCGACTGAATATTCCACCAACAGTGCTTTTTATACGCAGTTACCTTCACAAGTCTTCAAGCGTCGATGGGCGTGTGGTCTACATACCGGCCTCCCGATCCCGACGTCCGTGGTTCGAACCCAGTCTGCCGAACTTTGCTTTTTTTTTAATGTAAATCATCATTCATAAGGTAACATATTGAAATTCATACCGATTCCTTGTGGCAAATTTTCATAAGGCGTTTGATTGGAAATCATACGTCCAGTTTCCTCAGTGAAGGAGTGTGACTTAAGAAAATCTTCAATCTGTATTTGCCTATGCCATCTGGTAATCTATTGAGTCTTCACTAGTTACAAATTCACATTTTTCTTATATTCTTGGAAAAATACGTGACACTACGCTGCTTTGCCTATTCAGATATCTATTTGATCGTATTCATAAAATAACTTAGTTTTGAATAGGGGGAAAGACGGCTTTGGCCGGTTTTGTTCTATTATTGGCAGGGGGTTTTTGTCGACCAAATTTTATGAAATTTGGCCAAAATGTTCTTTGATATGCAAAGAATGTTTAGGCCAAATTGTAGCATAGTCAGACATAAAAAACCCCTGCCAATAATAGAACAAAACCTGCCAAAGCCGTCATTCCCCCTACCTAATATTCTAGCTTTAACTTTTATAGTCATTTTCAATACAAAACAATTGGACAGCATCGTCAAATGCAACTTGATTCAATAAATTGGTTAAGGATAAATGCCTTTAAAATGAGTGAAGTTAAAAAAAACATTTTGTATTTAAAATAATGTACTTCTGCCATAACCAGGCTTGTAAAATGTCATCTGCATGTCATTTGACTAATTTGTTAATAACTTTCTTCAGAAGTTAAATTCACATCATGATTTTAGATGTACTCATAAAGCTTGAGTAGGGCTATATTTTTGTTCAAGGGTACATTGCTCTAAATATAACATCTAAGGGTGGAGAGTGAAAACACTCCAAAATGTCACGTGTCATTTGACATAATGTCATTTGAATGACATTTTGCCTCCCACGCCCCAGATTACACATTTACAGCAATGTATTGTTAGACAAAGTTGTAGGCACATTTAACCGATTCAATCCGGATGGGTCATATATGACCCAAGACGAAAATCAGTTGTCGAAAATCAGTTTTAAGAGATAGAGCCTTGCTTTCTTCAGCAAAAATGTTCAAAATTAACTGTTCCATCCAGGAAAAATATTGCCCAGGTCAGGTTATGGTCACTAGGATGATCTAGAGCATCCAAACTATCCTTGAGTTCTAATTGTGATGTTCTAAGGAATCAACACCATTTTTTACCACATTCTGATTAAATAATTGAAATTGAAATACTTTATGATAATATCCCGCACCTGTCATGCAGTATAACAGATCTTTTTCAATACCTAAGATACTCTAAACAGTTCTTTAACTCAGATCTTAATATTCAAATCGGTCAACAAAAAGATCTACGATGTCCCCACTATTTTTATGAGTTGGGACAGCTCCACGGTTCTTCATTACACCATTACAGACACACCACAGAATTCGTTCGGCATCTACAGCACTCCAAACTATCCTTGAGTACAGATCCTACTATTCAAATCGATCAACATGCAGATCTTAGATGTCCCCACTAGTTTTATGAGCTGGAATAGTTCCAGGATACCTCGTAATATAATTACAGACACACCACATAATTTGTTCGACATCTACGACACTCCAAACTTTCCTTGAGTATAGATCCTAATGTTCAAATCGATCAACATGCTGATCTTCGATGTCCCCACTAGTTTTATAAGTTAGAATAGCTCCAGGATGCCTCGTAACACCACAGACACTCCACAGAATTTGTTCGATATCTACGACACTCCAAACTCTCCTTGAGTACAGATCCTAATATTAAGATCGATCGATAAGAAGATCTTCGATGTCCCACTATTTTTATGAGTTGGAATAGCTCCAGGATACCTCGTCACATCATTACAGACACACCACAGAATTCGTTCGACATCTACGACACTCCAAACTATCCTTGAGTACAGATCCTAATATTCAAGTCGATCAACATGCAGATTTTCGATGTCCCCACTATTTTTATGAGTTGGAATAGCTCCAGGATACCTTGTAACATCATTACAGACACACCACAGAATTCGTTCGACATCTACGACACTCCAAACTCTCCTTGAGTACAGATCCTAATGTTCAAATCGATCAACATGCAGCTCTTCGATGTCCCCACTAGTTTTATGAGTTGGAATAGCTCCAGGATAACTCGTAACACCATAACAGACACTTCACAGAATTCGTTCGACACCTACGACACTCCAAACTATCCTTGAGTATAGATCCTAATATTCAAATCGATCATCATGCAGATCTTCGATGTCCCCACTATTTTTATGAGTTGGAATAGCTCCAGGATACCTCGTAACATCATTACAGACACACCACAGAATTCGTTCGACATCTACGACACTCCAAACTCTCCTTGAGTACAGATCCTAATGTTCAAATCGATCAACATGCAGCTCTTCGATGTCCCCACTAGTTTTATGAGTTGGAATAGCTCCAGGATACCTCGTAACATCATTACAGACACATCACAGAATTCTTTCGATATCTACGACACTCCAAACTCTCCTTGAGATCAGATCCTAATATTCAAATCGATCAACATAGAGATCCTCGATGTCCCCACTAGTTTTATGAGGTGGAATAGCTCCGCGATACCTCGTAACACCATTACAGGCACACCAGAGTTCGTTCGACATCTATGGCACTCCAAACTATCCTTGAGTACAGGTCTTAATATTCAAATCGATCAACATGAAGATCTTCGATGTCCCCACTAGTTTTATGAGTTGGAATAGCTCCACGGGATTTCGTGACACCATTATAGACACATCACAGAATTCGTTTGACATCTACGACACTCAAAACTGTCTTTGAGCGCAGATCCTAATATTCAAAACGATCAACATGAAGATCTCCGATGTCTTAACTATTTTTACGAGATGGAATAGCTCCACGGAACTTCGGTACACAGTAAGATATACACCACAGAATTCGTTGAACATGTACGACACTCCAAACTCCAAACAAGCTCAGATCCCTATTTACAAATCGATCAACTAGAAGATCTTTGATGTCCCCACTATTTTTATGAGTTGGAATAGCTCCATGAGACTTCATTAAACCATTATAAATACATAACAGAATTTGTTGAACATCTATTATACTCCAAACTATCCATGAGTACAGATCAGAATATTCAAAACGATCCACATAGAGATCTTCGATGTCTCAACTATTTTTATGAGTTGTAATAGCTCCACGGGATTTGGTTACACTATTAGAGACACGCCACAGAATTCGCTCGACATCTACGACACTCCAAACTGTCTTTGAGCTCAGATCCCAATATTCAAATCGATCAACACGAAGATCTTTGAGGTCTCCACTATTTCTATGAGTGGAAATAGCTCCACGGGACTTCGATACACTATTATAGATACATTACAGAACTCGTTGAACATCGACGACACTCCAAACTGTCCATGAGTACAGATCTCGATACTCAAATCGATCAACATGAAGATCTACGTCATCCCATCTATTTTTATGAGTTGGAATAGCTCTACTGGACTTCGTTACACCATTATAGACACATTGTAGAATTCGTTGAACATGTACGACAATACAAATTGTCCATGAGTTCAATTCTTTATATTCAAATCGATCAACAAGAAGATGTACGATGGTCTAGCATGAATTTACCGCCAAAAAATTGTATGGTGAAGGACATCTAGGGAAGATCGATATAGTACGTACAATTACTATTTTCAACACCCCTCTCCCCTTCGCCACTTCTTGTAATGAAACTCTAGTTTTTTTATTATTCGTCACGCAATTTGTGAATAAGCACCTTACACAAATTTTATCAATAATGAGAGCATTTCTCGAAAAAAAAATAAATGACCTGTTACCTGTTAGTCTACTAAATATTTTTTCGATGAAGTAGATTATTATTGAGAAACTTTACTATTGATTCCTTTTCGTACACTGCTTTCAAAAAGTTTACTCCTAGTGTGCTGCATGTTTGCAGCAGTGCACCAGAGCTGAACATGTCGATTCAAAAGTTTTACTGAAACGCCGTCTGTTGACGATCTCGCAGAATAACATCAAATGGTTGCAGAGGAACTGAGAGAGAGATTTTTTTTAGCAACATGATTTAGCTATTACATTTAATTCATTTTGGGATGGAGAAAAGCATTTGAAAAGAAATTTTGTGATATTATTCATACGTAAATAACTTTACTCATACATACAAATGTAACATCCATTTCCGTGCAATACTGAAACCAATTATATTGTCGATTGGATGTATTGCGAGCTTTATTAAGTTCTTGGTACGCAATCCTCATTTATTGGTTAGACTGTCATCTCATGATACCCCTTGGTGGTTTTAATACGTATAGAAATGGTAAACACTTGGGTAAACATATCGTATAAAATATGTAATATGTATAATAAGTATGAAACAAGTAAGTATAAGAGTACCAACGCCTTCAGGGTGCAACTTACTCTAATTCTGATCGATTATGGAGTAGCAATAATTCACATGTATAGCCCAGGATGCGATGTTTGTGATCACAATAACACGTTTTTTTTTCGTACTTACGTATTGTGTACGTAATGATGTCCATTTGAGCAATTCCAACTAACAAGATTTTTATATAATAGTGTAATGATGTTCCATGATGGTTCTCTAACTAACAAACAAGCTTCAGAATTCATGAATCACTATGTTGGTCTTTTAGACCTCCAATATCTGAACTCATGTATGGCGCCGTAAATATTCCGGAAATGTTATGATTTGTATATACTGGTATATTGATGTCCCATGGGGTTTCTACAACTGACACACACGCTCAGAATCCTATGATTCACTCTGTTGGCCTCGTAGACCTCCAATATCTGAACTCAAAAATCGTTTGGAGTACCGTAGAGATTCTTGGAATGTTTCAATTTTCATATACTGGTGTAATGATGTCTCATGGGGTATTTACAACTAACACATAAGCTGAGTTGCCTTTGAATCACTCTGTTGGTCTTGTAGACCCCCAAGATCTGAATTCAAGAATGATTTGGAGTACCGTAGATACTCTGGGAATGTTGTATTTTGTATATACTGGTGTAATGATGTTCCATGAGGCTTCTCAAGCTAACACACAAGCTCGGAAATCAATGAATCACTCTGTTGGTCTTGAAGACCTCCAGTATCTGAACTCAAGAATGACTTGGATTACCCCAGGAATTCTGGGAATGCTGTGATTTGCATATTCTGGTGTAATGATGTCCCAAGGGGTTGCTCCAACTAACGTACAAGCTCAGGACCCTATGAATCACTCTGTTGGTGTTGTAGAACTTCAAGATCTGAACTCAAGAAAGGTTTGGAGTACCGTAGATATTCTGGGAATGTGGATGTTATTATATATTGACAAAATCACGTTCCATGAGGTTTTTACAACTAACACACAAGGTCAGGAACCTATCAATCACTCTGTTGGTCTTGTAGGCCTCCAAGATCTGAACTCAGGAATTGTTTGGAGTACCGCACCGAGTCTTGTATTTTGTATATACTACTGTAATAATGTTCCATGGGGCTCCTCCAACTATTACACAAGCTCGGGAACCTATGAACTGCTCTATTGATCTTGTAGACCTCCAAGATCCGAACTCAAGAATAGTTCGGAGTATCGTTTATGTTTTGGTAACACTGCGATTTGATAAAAAATAGTTTAATTATGTCTCAAGTAGTAATGCCAATTTCAAATAAGGATTGAGGCCCCGTAAAACGCTTTGTTGTTTATGTAGATCATCAAGATCTGAACTCAAGGAAGGTTTGAAAGCCCTAGAAGATCTCAAAAAAAATATTTTACACCATATTTCTACTTTTTCATGGTTTGCATACGTTTTTGAAGCATACATCGAGAATCAATAGCTAACTTCTGAAAAAAGTTCTGGGAAAATTATACAAACGAATGCAAATGACATTTTACAACACTGGCCATAACTTCTGAGCCCATAGTCCGATATTGCCCATTTCTAATAGGAAACAATGATATATTGACAATAACTTCCAAGCCCATAGTGCGATCTGCCCAGTTTTCAATAGGAAACAATCGGACATGATTCTCCGTCGAATCCAACTTGTTGCGAGTAAATCGATTGAGGATACCAAAAAATGTGATAGACTTTTTGAACTTTTGGTGCGCGCACTCACACACATTTTGAAGCGATACATAGCTTTTACTCGCACTTGGAGTACGAGAAAGGCAAAAAGAATCAATTTCCTCAAAAACCAAATTCGTAATGTTATTTTTAAATCGTTCTAACACTTACTGGGATACCCTTTACTAGTTGAATTAGATTTATTTAAAGATATTGCGTCAAAATGGATTGACCATAACTTCGGAACGGTTTACTATAAAATATGTTCATTATCTTCTTAATCTCTCAACCACTGACTGATTTTTCAATAGAGGGCCGATACAACAAAATGTGATGCCCATAGTGGCGATTTACCATAATCATCGCCATCGACTGCCGCAAAAGACTCACATGGCAAAAATCCAACAATCTACCAGCAGCGTTGGCCGTCCGTGGCCAGTTGTTTAGTAAAACATTCAAACAACAAACCGAAAGTAATCATGGCGAGTTGTGGTCACCAACTGGGTTTTTATTTCACTAATATCGCTAATAACAGTGTTGGTGCAGTTGGCTGGAAGCCCGACATGTTCTCATTCACTCTCAACTCAACTCAATAGCTGATGCCAGCAATAAACGAGAACGGCGGGAGGCGCGTCGGCGGACGCATTACTCGATTCATCTGCGCGTGTGACACCTGACTGAGCCTGAGAAATGTGCGTCCATCACCGGGAAATGGGTATGGGCGAAAAATCGAAACTGATCGAGCAATACCTACACATATCGCGTTTAAAAAGAGCTGCAAAAAATAATAAACTCGATTGAGTTACGGTTTAGCGAGCACTTTTGCGGTGGGTGTGCAATGCACGGTGTTTGTTTTGAATTAGTGTTAGTACGCGAATTAGGGGAGAACGGCAGCGATCACTAAGCACCATATTTTTATGATGCTTGTTTGCTCTAATCATGCATTTACTCATAAATTCTAACACTTAAAGAATATCAAAGCATATTAATTAAAACGAGCTCATTAAGCCGCCCTAAGTGTTCAACGACCTCAACAGAGAAGTTTTCGCTGCGGGTCACCACTTGACCGTCACTGTTTGCCGCTGCATGGAGGAAGCGCACCAAGGAGGCACGACGTTCACGAAAACGGCGAAGGAGAAGAAAGGAATAAAAATGCTAATGTACGATTGTACGACGACGGCCAAAACCGGGCAAGAAAGTGGGAAAGGTGTACCACCAAGCAAGCAAATGAACAGCGACCAGAATAAGTGCTATGATGGTGGAAGACCATCCAGCGCCAAGCCAATAAGAAGAACGATAACCGACCGGACCGGGCTCGTCATCGCGTATACAGGTTCGAAAGACCGGGACCCGTTGTTCGGCAGCCAACCCGTCGGTATTTTGTACGGAAATATGCGTAGCGTGCGAAGTAAGAAGACGCCACAATACAAACAACATCGGAGAAAGAAGTGGCGGATCGACCCGCTGGCTGTAAGCTGCCTTCGGGTTGAGTGTGCTGCTGGACTGGACCGCCACATGACAGTGAAAAGCGGGCGAGGCTGGGGCGAGATGAAAAAAAGGTCATCCATTTCAATCAATAAAAAGCGAACTGGATGTCCGCTAGCTTTGGTCTAGATCTAGAAAGCGAGGGAACTCGAGTGACTTCGAATCGATCGACGAGATGGCGGGTCGGCAATACTGTTAGAGGGAAATCAAAAGATTTCAATGAGATTTTGGCAGTCTTTCGTTTCAGCACCTGAGACATGGTAAACGAAGATGGTTGATATCGGTGGAATGGGATCAGTGGAATGCTAATGCTAATACACCCAGTTCTTTTTTTACACGGGTGGGTTTTAGCTGATTACGACCTTCAGCGTTGATGAAACTATGAGTTAACCCCACGAAAAAATTCACAAAAAATCAAAGAAAATTCAGGTGGTATTTCAAAAGCTGTAAAAAATCAGGTTAACCGGGAAATTAAAGAATACCAACCGTGTAAAAAAAATATTGGGTGTACACACTATAAAAAACCGGTCTACACTGAAATAGTTTATTCACGATTTCACATTGGTACCCCAGCCACAATCAACGAACTATGTTGTGATTCTTGAAAAGATAACTCAAGTGATTAAAAGCGAGGAGTGCAATTCTGCTGATCATAATGCAAATGCAAAAAAAAACAAAAAAGAGACTAGCAACAATGTGCTTGTATACATATCTACAGAGGACAAAATCAATATTGCGTCTAAATTAATCTGAATTTTTACACATATTGATATTCCCAAAACATTCCATTGACACTCCAGAGAACTTTGAAAATTCCAAACAATTTCCCAAAAGATTTCCATAGAAGAAGAGTTCTAGGGAGTTAGCAGTGGAGTGTTAGTCAAAGTTGAGTGGTCAGAGTTGGTCAAATTTGAGTTGACTACAGTGAAAATTGCTTTGATTTTAGAGCTTTGCGGCAATATGTTGATATAGTTTGTACGTTGTTTATAATAAATGTGAAAATTCACAGAAAATTTGTATTTTTTTGCAATTCCATACAGTTTGTATAGAACAAAAAAGTATCGAAAAAGTGTACACTCACTTTTCTCAAAACTTAGTTTTTGTCACACCCCTTTGCGTTTGGGGTTGAGCAGGCCTTGAACAGACAAGATGTGTTTTTTTTTTCAATGCCTGGGTGATTTTCATAATAAACACCAATGGAAAACGCCAAATTTTGGCGGAGTGACAGAGCTTCTATTTTAGAATTCTGTAATAAACCGAGACTAATGCGTGATGGTTTCTCGAGCGGCCCTTGTGTTACAACAAACCCGTCGATACTACGTCTGACGGCCGATGTGTCCTATGCCAACCAATCGTTACACGACAAACAAATGCAGAATTTCGACAACTGCTTTGTAAATAAAATCATCAGCCCAATAAGTTCCAGGCTAAAGCTTTGAAATCAACTCAAACATAAAATTTGATGGGAGTATGTAGAGGAATCAATTCTTGAGGATCGCCATGCAAGTAATAGTATTGTTTCCAATATTTTCGGTTTTTTTCAGTCTAGAATATTCGGGCTTGAGTTTGCGTTTTCCGACGTTTCGGCCCGTCCCAATAAACGGCGTAGGGCAGTGCAGGTATAGACCTGTTTGAATGTCTTGGACTGGATGATAATTTCTTAATATTGTGACCGATAGGAATTTTTAGAGCACTTGATACTGCCCTTCAGAGTTTGTACAATCTTTTTAGGTTTTCAACCCTGGGCTGATTCCCCTCAGATTGTTTATTCTTACTATTTATCCACTTGCAAGTTATTGGACAGTAGGCTGCAGCCTGCGAAAAATTGGTAATTACCTCCACTGCTGTCAAAAAATTACAAACCATGGATGCCAATCTCAACGTCGTCGGTGATGCATCGTCCAGCGACAGAACGAGTTTTTTTTTTCAATTAGAGGGAGAAACCCATTCGCTTTTAAGGCAAACGTGTAGCCACTAAGTTACGGGATACCGTATACAAATGAATTAGTTTGATAATTTAAATCCGTTGATTCCATATTACAGAAATCTTTTATAATTGAGACAAATTATTTAAGCTCTTTTAGTGGAATATCTTTAACTGTCTAAGATGCGTTTAGTACTTTCCATTAAGGACATAGTTGGAAGAGTACCACGATGGCAGTCAATATGGCATCGGACCATCCACGGGTCAATACCACACCTCCCGCACTCCGCTCCCACCAACATTCGAATGCATCGAACAGCACCGAACAAAAGTTTGATATTCAAATTACTAACCTGCTCACAGCATATTTATTTACTTCCCGTGATAATGCACATGTTTTTTCAAAGAGTCCTAGGTATGCATTTCGGCATGAATTTAGCATAAATCAGCAGTTTCGTGCCAATTTAATAGCCGTTCGCGATTTGGTGGGCTTATCACTGCATTTCACTTCTTCTCAAAGGGCATTGAAAAAATCAAGTTTTCACACACTTCTCCGCACATGAGCAGCCCGAAATGTTGATAGAATGCCAATTAAACATAACTTTTTGAAATCAGTCACTTGTTTGAAGCGAAAACTTAATAACAACTGCTATTTTTGACCGAAAAAATCCACTAAAAACGGATCGCGGAGCGAATGTAAACACCGGGACCGGCAGCAGCAAACTAATATTTAGGGTGGCTCAAAAATTATTTTGCTCCGCCACGCTCAGTCGAATGGGTGTCTTTCGATGGTTTGGGCTGGTTTGAATAGGGGCTTACCGTACACAGGTCGTTTCAGGTTTGTATGAGAGATGATATGGCGAGGTTGAATTTTACATTATTCTGATTGTGGCGCATCGTCATTGGGCCCTGGCGAGGGGGAAGACCATATGACTGGATGAAATATTCAAGAGCTTTGACTCCATGGACAAAGGATGTATATTGAATTGTTGTTGCGATAGTTGGGAGTAGATTCTAATCAAGGTTGCGAATCCTTAGCATGATAATTAGGCTTCTAAGAAAGCAGCAGTGAAGCGTGTAATTCAACAAAATAGCCATAATTTGTCTGTGATATCTATCGCACCAGGAGCACATACTTCATACAAAAACTGTGACATGGATGTGAGTGGGGTATAAAATGATATTTTTGCGTTACGTAATCAATGGATCTTTCCCAAGGTGCGGTTTTCATTCAGCTATGTGGGTTCTCTTTTCGCCAGCGTTTGGAGGAGAGGCACTGTACCCAGTGTAATGAAAGGAAAACTTTAACCGGCTTGTGCTCAATCAGTTTTTGTTCAAATCGGCTTTTGGAGGACACTCGGAGCATGGGACGGAATATATTGAGCGTGGTGGAGCTGGGTCGTTTTTTGAACCACCCTACTAATATTCTTTGTTTTTTATTAATACGAAACCAATAGAGTAGAGTGGGGCAAGAGTACGCACTTAGTTTTCAATCGATCATGTGGCCCTTATGAAGCAAGCACCGGCATATCAAATCAGTGTCGATGATTCATATACTCTTCCTTTATGTTACCCAGTGGAAAAAATATTGAAATTATTGGGATTCGTTTTAGTAGGAACCTTATTACAAGACAAGTGAAAAACGCACTCTTACCCCACCGGTGGGGTAAAAGTGCGCATCGGGTGGGGTAAGAGTACGCATTTATCCAGTCATGTGCTTTAAGTATATATTAACATAAATAAGAGTTAATAACATTTAATTGATGTTTAATGAGCATATATTAGGGAATGTTTAAAGATTACGTAACTCTTAAAGGGGGAGGGGGTCCTAAAAATGTGCACTTTCATACGAAAAACCATTGTTTTTTATATACAAAAAACTACAGAGGTAAAAATATATATCAGGTTTCGCGTGGCGTATACAAAGGCATTTTCCTTAAAGAAAGTCCACCAATCACGTAACGTAAAATTTGGCTATTTCATCACCCCTCCACCCCTATCTTACAATATTTGTATGAATCCTCCAAAAATTATATGGATCGTCACACATCTATTTACGTTGCGTAATTTATGAACGTTTCTTTTGATTAAATGAAATTATCATTTAGATAAAATTGTGTTTTCGTACTATGTTTAGGTGTACAACAAGTCCTAATACACTTTCATTATTTCGCTCCAGTGCTTTGTTCGCTAAGTCCTTTCTAACACCAAATTAATTCAACTTATCCTAAAAACTTGTGATAATTTCAAATTCTGCCCCTTTTTTCTTAGTTGTGGATCTTTACGCTTTGGAAGAAGTCTTATTTCGGCCGGAAATACGGGTTTGACATCATAACTTGAAGATTCATATGCGTACTCTTGCCCCACCGGTTCCTGCGTACTTTTACCCCACAGTCCCAAAAAATATTCAAGTAATGGTTTTGACTTCTTGGAAAACCAACCGGATTGGTGTTCTGTACCATAAAGTACTCTATACAATAGGTTATCGAAATGGTATAATGTTCACCTGATTGAACGTATATATGGTAATGAAATACTAGTTGCGGAAATCCAATTATTTTTATCAAAATGACCAAAAAGTTATCTAACTCCATATCTCCCTTGTTGTTTATTCAAATCGTTTACAATTACACATGATAATAGATCGCCAGAATACCAGTCAAACTGATGCAGTGCTGCTAGTTTATCTTTTTATATTACTTCAAAAAATCGAGAACGTACTCTTACCCCACGCGCACTCTTGCCGCACTCTACTCTACTACTACAGTATATGACAGTTTTTATTGTACCAACACTTTCAAAGCTTTGTTTTGGTACTCAACCCACCTTCACCTCAATTTCCACTACGTTTTGTTATCTTTACTGATACGTATTACGACCTCAACTGTGAGGCCGTCTTCAATGTCTCGTACTTGACGGCTTCACAATTGAGGTTGAAATACGTATCTGTAAAGACAACAAAACGTAGTGGAATTAAATGGAAAGTACTAAACTCGTCTTCATAGTTTTTATATCGTGTATTAAGGTGATTATACAATCAAGCCATGTGGTGAATTTCAAATTCACCACACGGTTTTCTAGTCCTATTATCAAAAGTTCAAATCTTGCGTAATAATTTTTGTACAATGCTGAAATTGAAGTCGATTGTTCAGCACAAGTAAGCAAACGATCTACGGATGTTTCATCCCCATAGGTATTGTGGTTTTCTCAATTCGTGTTCTTGAAAAATCACAAGAAAAGGCACGTGGTTTCCAAGATGGCGGATTTGTGGCTTTGTTCTATAACCACCTTAAACATGCTTCGTATACTCCTTATACTATCAAAATAACATTATAAGTAATACGTTTTATTATTTATTTACTTCCTGTTTTTCAGGAATTAGGCCAAGCTCCAAAATTCACATAGAAAAGCATAAAACATATTATAGATTATTCTGATGCCAGGTAAAAAATTTACTTACATGTTAAAAAAAAATTTGTCGTTTATCGGAAATTTAATGAAACAATATCTCTTGTCTGGGTGTTTTATTTGAAAGACTGGCACACCCGACGAACTTCGTCTCGCCAGGTCTCGCCTTAAACCACCGTATAAACATATCTTGTCTTCAAAAACCTCCACATGCCAAATTTGGCTCTATTTGTTTGGAAGCCTCCCATTCTAGACAAGGTAGGATCTTGAACCATCATAAGATTTTTTAATTCCTTATTGAAGAGGCTTGCGCCCTAGGCTGGCTCACCTCTGGATCATCATGAACACCTTCCCCGATCCCAAAAACTCCTGCATACAAATTTTCACGCCGATCCACAGTAGCTAAAATCGTGTTTTTAGCGCGTTTATTTATTAGTACCTTTATTATGTGATTTAGCG
The DNA here is from genome assembly GCF_024139115.2 of Armigeres subalbatus. NCBI lineage: Eukaryota > Metazoa > Arthropoda > Insecta > Diptera > Culicidae > Armigeres > Armigeres subalbatus. The sequence goes on from NC_085141.1 coordinate 135,363,816, forward strand.
TAATGGCTTCTTCGAAACATTTTATCAGTAAGTCGACGCGCTGCTTGGGAGGCATTCAACCTTATGATCAATCCCCCTAAAAGTGAAATGAAAAAAATATTTTTTCTAATTTACTACATGGAAGGTATATGTCTTCGCAAGAGTTGTAGCAAAAGTTCTCCTGAAAAACTTTATCGAAGACACCAAGTTCGTAATTTCATTACTTTTGGAGATTCAGTGCATTTTATGCCAACAAGTTTTGAACATGTTCGATGAATGATTATACAATTACATGGAGACGCATGGTGCATTGGTTCATCAACTCCTTGTGGGAATTGATTTCTACCTTGCAAAGTAGGAAATGTTTTTTCCTTTTCTTTTTCCTCCATTCCTTACATTCGCTTACAACTCTACAATTAGAGTATTAATTTAAAGTTCATTACTTGTACTTTGTTATGCGTATGAGATTGACTGCCACAATTTTAATGAAGAATCAAACCTTATATGATGTGAAGTGGAAAAAATAAATTTTTCATCTCACTTTTAGGCGGATTGATCAGTAAGCTGAATACCTCCAAAAAAGCACATTAACTTACTGATTGAATGTCTCGAAGACACCATTACGCTAAATAGCATAATAATTAAACGCGCTCAAAACACGATTTTAGCCACTGGGCGATCGCTCGAATAGTTTCCGAGTCTATAAGAGTCGATAAGACAGAAATTCATTTTTATGTATATAGATTGGACATGATATATAGAAGATATGTTTTAAATTGAATTTATTGTTCTCTAAATTTTGAAAATAATAATCTTTTGCTTATTTCCTTATGGAATACGTGAAAAATAATTTAGTAAAATACCACATATAACATATAGGGGAACCGTTTTCAATCTCACTGAACGTATATTCATCTCATCGCAAAACAGAGAAATATATCACCAATCTTGTCGCTTCTTTTTGTTAACATGCGTGCTCACTGCTGCAAAAATAACAAAAATAAATAACAAATCATTGCTTTGTTTTTGATGGGATGGAAATGGGAGCTATGAGATGAAATGCCGAACCGTTCTCCTATATCAAACATATTCGATATATATATATTTTTTATATCTGAATATATACGATAATCAAAATCATACGGTGATGATAATCAAAATCAGAGATGTACTACACAGTTGGAAAAAATCTGCTCTATTATTTTACACATTTTTTAACAATCAAATAAAATTCCTTCAGGGAGTGCAACTAATAGATGGATATTAGAGTTTTCGAAATGTCACTTCAATTTGACAAAATGTTGCACGCCAAACACATGCCGGAGCGCGCACAGAAAATACACCGGCGCGTATCACACGCCGGTGCATTTGCTGTGCGCTCACTTGCGTCGCTCCGGTGTGTATTATTTTGACAGATCAAAGTGACATTTAGAAAACTCAAATATCCGTTTATCAGTTGCACTTACTGAATGAAATTTATTTGATTGTTAAAAATTGTGGAAAATAAAAAAGCAGATTTTTCGCCAACTGTGTAGGGCATCTCTGATCAAAATCATACGAAAAATGAACCACTCGGAGCACTAGCCTAGGAATTTGATTATTTGGAGGAAATAGTTTTTGAATAAGTCCGAATAAGGATGTGATCTGAGCAGGTTTTGCAGAAATCGCTCTCAATAGATAACGAACAACGATAAAAAAGGGGCAACAACTGTTCCGAATCATAACAAGCCATGATAACCAATTTATCAAACTTGTATACAAGTGCTAAAAAACAGAATCGGATAGGCAGCCCCCACAGAAAAATAATGATTCTCGCTTTGTTTTCGCTCCTGTCGTGTTGGTTACTGCACAGCTGTGTAGAACAAGTTGAAATGCATCATCAGAGCTCCCCGTCTATCCGTCTATTAGTTGCTCCCCGCATTGTGAGCTTTCTAAAAGAAATTTATCATGGGGTATAACATCCCGAATCAGTTCTCTGTCATGACAGCTTGCGAAAAAAGTTTCTTACGGTACGCTACATATCGTATATGTATACAGAGATGATAAGTGAGAAACTTGCTCTTTCTCTTTAGCATTCAATCCCTGCATCTGAGTGAATGCTACTGTATTATTGTCAGAGTTCTTAAATCAATCACACATGTAGTTCACCAGGACGATTCCTACAATAAACCTGCCCCCATTCACACTCTCAATAACTACTCGTGAGAGTGCAGAAGAATCCTCGGCTCTCATCCAACGAGTTTCATGTCATCAAATTCCTTCCCAATACCCAATTGACCCGCACTCGACAGGCGCCGGCATTGCCTTGCATATAATAGCAGCAGCATATAATACTAGTAAATCATACTCATGTTCATGCTCTTACACCCCTTTGGATTTGACCTCTACAATTTTGAGTGAAAATTCCGCTGTTGAAATCCAAAAAATCGCCACTTCGCTTGATGAATTTTCCGTCCAAATTCAGAAGCATTTAAGTGCATATTCCGGACAATTTTCCATGGAAATACAAAAGAATTTCCCATGAAAAATTAAAAAATATATATATATATATGTATATATTATTCTTGTTGAAATTCAAAATTTTTAACTGGGGAGCCATTTGGTCAAAAGTTTGTGTTTTGCGAATTTATCATTTGATCGAACAAACCATGAGGCCGAAAGTTATTTGGCCGAAATGTTGTTCGGGCGAATAGGTAATTCGTCCAAAGAGGTCGTTTGGCAAGAAAAGCCATTTGGGCGAAACGGGACCTCCTTAGCCTTGCGGTAAGATGCGCAGCTACAAAGCAAGACCATGCTGAGGGTGGCTGGGTTCGATTCCCAGTGCCGGTCTAGACAATTTTCGGATTGGAAATTGTTTCGACTTCCCTGTGCATAAAAGTATCATCGTGTTAGCCTTATGATATACGAATGCAGAAATGGTAACTTGGCTTAGAAACCTCGCAGTTAATAACTGTGGAAGTGCTTAATGAACAATAAGCTGCGAAACGGAAATGTCCCAGTGGGGGATGTAATGCCAATGAAGGGCATATGGTTTAGTTTCGAGAGTGTCGTTTGGCCGAATAGGTCATTTAGGTCAAAATGTTGTTTAGCAGAAAGAGCATTTAGTCCATCCTGCCAAACAGAATTTTCGGTCAACTGACATAATCGGTCGTATGTACAATTCGTCCAAATTGCCGAATATCCCTTCCATCCTATTGTAATCGCTAGGAAGGGCAGCACGTGGACGGCCAGGACATAGACCTCGGCAAGCTTGGCTAGGCAATGGCCTGCCGTGTGCGGCTGGGTGATTCGAAGACCTTTTTTTAGGTCTAGCTCGGCCTGGAGAACCTCTTTGGTCTCAAGGCTGGTGTTTACTAGGCAAACCAGACGGATAGGTGGGGGTTTATGAAAAATACTACTGGATTACACTTTTTACGGTATATTGCCCTATTCTGTAGAAATCTGTGTAGGTGTATGTTATGTGTGTTTTAATTAATCTACCTGGCCGGCTGGTAACTGCTGCAACTATGACGCGACTAAGTCGCATTCGAGGTCAGCGAAGACGACGATGGTTGGAGCTTCGATTGGCTTGATACCAGCGAACGATAGTACGGCCACCCGAGCGGCATAACTCACACTGATTTTGTTACAGCAACTCAAATGAGATCAAATTTAGTTGCATATACGTTACTGAAATTTCTCTACAACGTGTGTGCTCCTTGGGCATCTTGATAAAGTAGGAGGTTAGCTTGAACTCACTATGACGGTATAGCGACCTTCTGGTCGGCAAGAATGGTTTGGCCACGGAGGAATCGGTATGCTGGACCTTGGAACGCTTTGAGGTTGACGTTGGTCAACTTTAGTCGGTCACCTGTAGGTAGGACACCTATGTGCCTGGCGCGTTCTGATGAGGACTCTTGTAGAAGACTGCACGGGTCCTAATCACATAAAAGAGCTTTTTTCTTTAAACCGATCAAGATTCCGGTTGCACTTTGCACCAACTCAATATCGAGTCACATATACCTGATTCACGATTAAGTCTCTAACGGAATTTTTCAAATACTTTTTGATTAGCTAACGTCTGGTATGGCTGAAGCTCTGATGGAAAGTAGGCCGATTTCTCTTCTTCGCACTACCTTGTCCCGCTTGTCCCACACTCATCGATTCGTCTCATTAACACCGACTCTCTTCCGCTTTCTCTTATAGCAATCATCTGAACAACTGTTCTACCATTCTATTCGCAGTTTTCTTGTAGTAGGGTTAAGGCAGGCATTTTCGTCTTTTCGTTATATTCTCGAAAACCAATAAAAGAGACACTTTTTTGACAAACTCATCCGTATCAAATTGTAAGCTCAGGAGACACGTTCTGCTATAGTGGAGTTCTAGCAAATGGACGTTGCTTTCGATGGTTTTAGCCCCTATGACGATGGACGGACACGGCAGGTATCCCTATACTGTGATAGTGTTATGATTTTAACCTAGGGGTATAATGTTCTGGCATTTAAATTATTCAAACGTTAAAATTGATTATATCTATACATAACAACCACAAAAAAACATTTTTAGGTAGAATAAACAAATTATATTATTCTTATTGTTACAAACGGTAATACTATGTCGCTTTCGGTTTCGCTTTCTCGACTATATTGTTTTGTCCGAACGTTCAATACGCCCAAGTGGAATTCGTACCAAATTGCTTCTTGCCGAAACACTTTCTGCCGAGCACTTTTTAATAAAGGAGCTTATATTTTTTCCCAATTACTCGTGGAAATTCCAAAGAATTTCCCAGAAAAGTTAGAAATTTCCCGAGTTAATTCTTAAGAATATTCTGGTCATAGACGCCTCAGAAGCATATGTCTGCTCTGCAGTGACTTGCGCGAAGTTAACCAACAGTCGGTGGGCTGTACGATTACCACGTGGAAGTTTCACCACAATCACCTGCTGGATCCATAGTGGTAAGTCGCACGTTTTCTTTACGGTTCTACAGTATGGATTGAATGTGAGCTTTCGATTTAAAGTGACACCCAGAATCCTTTGGCGGTTGGTTCTCGATGCGCATTGATTGAGGCCACAGTAAAAAGTCTGCAGCTTGGTCGCACGTCACTGATATAAAGAAATCCATGCTCTTCGCCCACTTGTCCACAGCTTTGACAGTGGCCTTCAGTCTTCGCTACCGCCGAACCTTGAACCACGAGAAGGATGGCGTCTGCGTATAGATTGCTACTCCGGAGGACAACACAACGAGAATCAGCGTCACAGACAAAACGGAACACTGAAGGAGAGCACTGAGAGTTGTCCTGCAGATAGTCTCGAGACATGGATATTAGGCCAGATGTCATCCATTTTCACGAATAGTGGAAGACGTTGCAGCAGATGGTAGTACTCGATTCAATCTATGAAAATTAGATAGAAGTCAACGATCTTTCACAGTATAATTTCGCCAGTTCTTCTACTGCTTCTTCGAGATCGTCCATAAATCTGTTCGCTCGGATTACCGGTTGCTTCTGCGGGATAACACTCAGAGTATTCACCAATGTATTAATGTTGTGTTGCTGCTCCTTCACCTTACTGACCTTTCGTGCCGCATCTCGTGCTTCATGGAATTTGGCCAACGCCTCGGGTTAGTCCGCATCACATTTCTGCAGAAATTGGATTGATCGAATGCATTCTCGCCGCTATCAAATGGCTTCTTCTGCTTCGGGGTGCCACCATATTTCCGTTTTCGGCTCATTTGCTGCTGCTTCTATCTTATCTGTAAAGCTGTTAGCGTTTCTCTCGGCACCCGGCCGGATGGTTTTAGTCAAAAGCCGCTCGTGAAATGATCAATCAGCATGTATGTAGAACCAATTCTGCTATATCGTCCGTTGATTCGTTCACCCGGCGATGGACATTTCGGGATACGTCGCTGTTATGTGGTTCGCCAAGTAAACATGCGAACCAGACCCTTTGAAGATATTCTGAATAATTGTACTTCGAAAATCAAAATAATTCCTTGTGAAAATTTTTATGCTTCCTGTTGAAATTTTAAAAAATTCCTTGCAATATTCCAAGAAATACTTTTGCAATATCCTGAATGTTTCCCGATAGAAATTTCATAGAAATTCTTGATTCTCGTTGGATATTGTGACAATTTTCCATGGAAATTCCAATAAGCACCCTTTGAAATCCCGAAAAATTTGCAGTGGGTGTTTGAGCTGTCAGATGGTACCCTTTAGAGACTCGAAAAGGTATGAAAACCATTAGATAGACCCTCCTTGTACTTATGAAGATTCTACGTAACCATTCCATTAAGGTAAGTGCCTTGGAAGTCTACACGGGAAACACCGGCAGTGTCAAATTATCATAAGAAATGGCAAAAGAGGCAGTGGGAAGAGTTCATCGATTCAGTTAATCCCTCATAAACAGCCTCAGAACTGTTGGGAGTGTAATTACACTCAGTGGGAAGAGAAGGTCCTCCCCTATCCACCTCACCCGATGTTGCGGGGAAGAGACGTTTGGCCGAAACCCATTCGGTCGAAAGCCATTTGGCCGAATGCCACTAGGCCGAATGTTTTTGGCCGAATATACCATTTGGCCGAAAGGGTCAATAGGTCGAAAGGGACATTTGGCCGAAAGGGTCATTAGGCCGAAAGGATCGTTTGGCCGAATAAGACATTTGGCCGAATAAGAAATTTGGCCAAATAGGTCATTTGAAGAGAGACGTTTCTATTCTCATTCCTCATTTCTCATTTCTCACTGTAAAAAATGAGGAGCGCGAAGTGAGTAGTGAGACATCACTTTGCGCTTCTCACTTTTCACAGCGAGAAGTGATAAATGAGGAGTGAGAAATGAGACGTCTCACTTCTCACTCTTTATTCTTCTCTTCTCACTTTTGACAGCGAGAAGTGAGAAATGGGGAGTGAGAAGTGAGACGTCTCCGAAGTAATCGAAAGAGCCAGTTGATAATGGCGTGTTGCTTGGAGAGATATAGAAGATTATAACAACATGCGTACCGCCCTGGTTAAGACCAGCACAAATTTAGTCAGCTCAGGAAACGTGCTTTTGACAAGGATAAATAAACATTCAGGTGAGGTAAACAACAGTTGATGGAATGGGGCTTCTCTGGAAATATCGACGCATTCGTCCGTAACATTCTTTCTCATCTCCAAATTGGCTATCCTGCGTCCACGACCCACCTAAAAAAAACTGGAGTTCCACAAGGTTCTGTTCTGGCGATGACCCTATTTTTAATCTCCATGAACGGGCTCTTTCACGTTATCTATAAACAAAATATTTTTGTTTACGCGGACGACATGGCTTTCCCCGGATTTCAATCAGAACCTGCATATAATCTCTGAGCATTTCCCATTAACGGCCAAGGCCGTCTGCACTGAATTTTCCAACTCGCCACCGTGTGCTGGCTTTATGCCGAAAAGCCGTCATATATGCTTTTGACATATCCGTCGATTACAGGATTCTTCCCCTTCTTCTCCTTCTCTTCTGAAGAGGATTGGATTCTGCGCAGTCTCCTCGCCTCCAGTGAATCGTGTTCACAGGCACGGAGCGAGATGCTGGCACTCCTCCTCTGCTAACGTACATCGCCACATTACGCAGCGTTCTCAAAGAGGGAACAATACCGAGGTCTTACGTAGGTCGGTTGCGGAATTGCTGAACACCGTTTTCGCCAAATTTGAGCATCGATACACTGAAGGGTACTGCCCTACGAATTGATCACCCCAAACACACCAGGATCAAAAATATCCTTGCAAACACGCTCTCTACCAGGATCCCGGAGCATTGCGGCATTCCGGGAAATACGCCCCCCTGATCTGTTGTCTTAAATAGAATATAAAGGGCCGGCTTGCACAAACTCCGTACCCCCAGTCGATATTAAAATTAGATCAAAAAGACCTTTTAATTAAATTGAGGGCCTTTTGGGTGTCTCTTCTCTCTCATACCTACTGGCAAACAGTTCTCATCACTTTTTTAATATTGTTCAAAGAAAGTTTTCATATTTTCATATTTTATTGAGAAAATGTTTTGTACCATGTATTCCAATTAATTCCCCTACAAGTCGAGTCAAGTACGAAACACTGAAGATGGAATAATACTAAACTCGTCTTATGACAGGTGATATTTTATTGATTTTTCTGTGGTAAGTTTTTGATTTTTCATAGAAAAAAAAATATTTATTTTGAGAAAAATGTGTAATAGTTTATTATACTGATTTATTAATGTTAATTTGTGTTTTTCAATGGAAATACTATGAAAAAGTAGAAACACGTAGAAACATTGGATCCGCTCAGTTTATTTTGAACTACTGACCAACCCCTTGATTCCACAATTGATCAATCGCTTCCATGTAATTCCCCAATTTTCGGTTACATCAACTGAAACAATTGGGCAAGGCGAGATCGTTGAACCGTGAAGCAGACTGCATCATGAGTTCGGTAAGCGCTATGATGGAGAAGAAGAATTCAACCCCGGAATCGGGGCTGTGGTTGCGGAAAAGCTGACTGATCTCATCAAATTGCGCGGATCATCTTTCTCTCTAGCACCGACTATAATAATAAAAAGTTCCAATAAAATCAAAAACCTATCGTTGTGGTATCGTGTGAATGGTCTTTCAAGCATCCCACTACAAAAGGGAAAGGTTTCTACTCTATAATCGAATCATAGACTCTTTCATTCATTTCATCCGGCGAAAAACACACGCGAAAAGCTGTTGTTGTATTGTTACATAAAAAGTTTTGTTCAGACGCACGAAATTAGCCCCCTGCCGGCTTGCGATTTTCCACTCCGGCGGAACGATCTCCACGGCGCTGCCCTTGTTGCACATGTAGAGAGGAACGAATGGTCTAAAACAGCAACGGTGGGACAAGCTGACCATGCACATAAAAGTATGCTTGAAAGCGTTTACAGAAACAGCATTGATCGATTCGAACATTCAATCGCTTTAGGAAACATTCAGAGAGCATGTTAGACCACCTTCCCAAACCAATCGGAACAAAAGAATTGAGTCTCACGATTTTCATCTTCCATGTTGTTGGTGGGATCATATTTCTGGGAGTTTCGTTCACAATTCAGCGAAAACAATCGATGTTTTCCCATGCCGAACCGCACCATCCAGCGCCCCAGATGGTGCTGATGATGGTGGTGGTGGTGGTGGTGTTAAGTCAGCAAATTTCTCCACTATTGAAACGTTACAAAGCATCGTAAAGTGCGGTCAAGAGCTGACAAAGTTTCCACACGGCGAGACGTCTATCGTTGGTGGATAATAGAAGACTTGAATCGTTCAGTCGATTGAATTGTTTTTCGGTATAAGAAGATCTTTTGGTGTTCGGTGGTTGGGAAATGGGCGATTAGCGAACGGTCAAGTATTGTTCCAAGGTAAAGTGGTGATTTACCTTATAAACAACTTGTGCACATCGTATGAAAGATTTTGATTTAAGAGTCTGATGAATGTGGCGAAATTTGCATACCGAATCGTTTATTGTTTGACTTTGTTTGCAATAAGAGTAGTGCATTTGGTACTGAAAGCCATTTTCCCACAATAGATGCTTTTATCGCAGTTTATTCGAAAAAGGAAAAGTGCAAACATCTAACAGCTATGCACGAATCAATCAAGGAAATGGAAAAGTAAAGTTCATAGGGAGAATGTGATGAGATATGGAAATGTAGAAAGCTGTTAGGATCTTATTTTATTTATATCAGCACATCACGTGATTTCAGTGATGTCGCGTAACTTCGCAGATTGGCATTTAACCCTAGCAGAAATTTATTCAAAATGAGATTAACAGAACTATCTAGCGCAAACAAAATTAAATTCTAAGAAGGTGTCGGGTTATTATCCGAAGAAAATTCCGAATGTGAATTCAATACACTCTAACTTCCATCTATACAGTGACTGAGTAAAATTGCATGGCCCTCTCTTTTTGTCACACGGAAACTTTACACAATTTCCATCAAAAGCTAGTAATTTTGAATAGTCCTACTTTTTGCTGAGGGCAATACAATTTTACTCAGTCACTGAATAAATAAAAACTAGCGTGTAAGTGTGCAGAGGACAGTCAAGTAAGAATTATTCGAATAGGATGATGGTATCAGAATGAAATTCGAATGTTAGTTCAAAAAGATTTCGAACGTGATTCTGAAAGTGGACAACATGTAAAACTTGAGATGCGAAGCTTTATGCTAAAATGGTGCTCTTACAATGATAAAATCTTGACATATACAATTCTGAAAGGTTTCAATAGGTACAGATACTGTTATTAAATAGTACAATATTGTAGGATTTCAATACAATGGTTGTATTAAAACCTTCCGAAATTGTATATTCCAAAATTTGATATAGTTTCTGTAATGCTTTTATGTGAAACTGCAAAAAAATCTGCCCTCTGCTGGTTGGGAGTACCGTTGAAAGTCGTACGTGTTTAGCTCTTGCAAATTATTTGATTTCTATTGAATCTCGTTGAAATATATTTGATAAAGTACATGCTATTGGTTATGCCCGTTAAGAAAAACCAAAATCTCTAACTTTGTGTACAAATATTAGTTTTAGTTTTAGTCGTCTTTTCGTATCAATTATTTATATGAAGCGTGGGCTGCAAAATGGTGGGTTGACATCAAGGAAGGAGCGCCCAACAGAGCTCTGATCCCCACAAGTCCCTATCTCACGCTTCCACGGGTCGTCCGATGACAAAAGACCGCCAGCTAAGAGTTGTGTACTTAGCTGGTAGTGCAGCCTGGGCACTGTTGTCCTTCTGACATCAGCTAGAGTGAGAAGGTACGCCTCGAGCGTCTGTTCACCAGGAGGTGCGGCTCAAACAGCGTCTGCCTGGTACCCAGCGGCTGATTAACGAAATGCTGTATCGCGTCAGCTATACCTAAGGTGGCAGCCCCATCATCGCGATGTAGGTAACGCGACCCCGGTAAGGTAGCTTACTGAAGCCTCTCAAATACCACGAAAAATGAAGATAGAAGAAAAAGAGAACGTTATTTTTGGCAACCGACCCGGCAACGGAATAAGGACTATGATTGGAAACTCGGTACCTGGAATGTCAGGACCCTAAATGAACCTGGACGAGTGAGCCTTCTGGCTCGTGAATTGTAGAAGGTTGGAGTGAACGTGGCTGCTATTCAAAAAGTCCGATGGCCTAGATCCGAAGAACGTGAATTCCGAGCCGTGGACCCCACGACCAAAACTGCATTCAAGTATAACATCTATCACAGCGGCGGTGAAAAAGCAGAGCATGGAGTTGGTTTCGTAGTGATGGGCAAGCAGATGAAGCGAGTGATGCGGTGGAAACCCATTAGCGAACGAATCTGTGTGTTGAGGATACGGGGCATATTCTTCAATTACAGCCTAATCAACGTTCACGCACCGACGAACGATAAATCCGACGACGTGAAGGACACGTTTTATGAATGTCTTGATAAAGCCTATGGAGAGTGCCCAAAGCATGACGTGAAAATTGTTATCGGAGACGCTAACGCCCAGATCGGTAGAGAGGACTTTTTCCGTCCCATAATCGGTAGGGAGAGCCTTCACTCCGCTACCAATGACAACGGCCTACGGCTAGTAAATTTTGCTGCTGCCAGAGGGATGGCCATCAGTAGCACCTACTTTGCACGAAAGAACATCCGAAAGCACACCTGGAGACACCCAAATGGTGAAACTTGCAACCAGATAGACCATGTTCTGGTGGATGGGCGCCATTTCTCGGATGTTATCGATGTGCGGACATTCAGAGGTCCGAACATTGACTCTGATCACTACCGTTGTCAGTAAAATTCGATCACGGTTGTCAACTGTATCGAACGAAAGATCACAGCGAACGATGCGTTACAATATCCAGCGATTGTCGGCGGAAGGAGTATCGGCTGAGTACCGCCAGAAGCTCGACGAACGGATAAGTGCAATCAACGTTAGCGACAACATCAACGATCTATGGGAGTCGATCCATGGAGCGGTGAGCACAACAGCACGAGAAGTGGTAGGCACTGCACAGAGGCGACCCAGGACGGGTTGGTTCGATGTGGAGTGTCAGAGAGTGACAGACGAGAAGAACGTTGCCAGAGGCCGGATGTTGGTGTCAGGTACCCGATCGAATAGAGATCGGTACAAGGAAGCAAGAGCAGCCGAAAAACGAACCCACCGCAGGAAGAAAAAAGAGTACGAAGAACAAGTGATTAGTGAGGTGCAGGAAAAAATGGAGCAGAACGATATGCGGAGGTTTTATGAGTCTGTCAATGGCGTGCGGAGAAAGACCATCTCCCCATCTCCCGTCATGTGCAACGACCAACAAGGGAATTTGCTGACAGATAAAACTGAAGTGGCTGCCAGGCGGAAGCAACACTTCGAGACTTTGTTGAATGGAGGAAGTGACGGTGCATCGGTGAACAGAATAAATATTAGCGACGATGGACAAGCTGTGGAGTCACCTACACTAGATGAGGTTAAAAAAGCTGTCAAGGAGGTGAAAAACAATAAGGCTGCGGGGAAGGACCAGCTCCCGGCTGAACTTCTCAAACATGGCAGTGAGCAGCTTTATGAAGTTCTGTACCATATTATGTCGAAAATATGGGAAGACGAGGAAATGCCTGCTAGCTGGTTGGACGGCCTCATTTGCCCTCTCTTTAAGAAAGGGCACAGACTGGAGTGCGCCAATTACCCAATTACCAATTACGAATAACCCTCCTTAATTCGGCGTACAAAATTATGTCCCGTATTCTGTTCAACAGATTGAGACCGCTTGAAGAGTCTTTCGTCGGCGAATACCAAGCAGGTTTTCGTGAGGGCCGATCAACGACGGATCAAATGTTTACCCTGAGACAAATCCTTGATAAATTCCGGGAGTACAACTTGCAGACACATCATCTGTTTATTGATTTCAAGGCGGCGTACGATTCAGTGAAACGGAATTAATTATGGCAAATTATGCTTGAACATGGTTTTCCGGCGAAACTGATACGGCTGATTCGTATAACGTTGGACGGATCGAAATCAAGTGTAAGGGTTGCGGATGAAATATCGACGTCATTTGTTACCTTAGATTAATTAAAGCAGGGTGATGCACTCTCGAATCTACTGTTCAATATAGCGCTCGAGGGAGCGATTAGGAGAGCTGGTGTGCAAAGAAGCGGTACCATTATCACAAAATCGCATATGCTCCTGGGATTTGCGGACGATATCGATAGTATCGGAATTGATCGCCGTGCCGTGGAAGAGGCTTTTGCGCCTTTTATGAGGGAGACAGCGAGGATTGGACTCACGATCAATACCAACAAAACGAAGTACATGGTCGCTGGCAATCAACGTGGGTTCATAAGTGGTGGTGGTAGCGAAATAGTGCTGGATGGTGAACAATTTGAAGTGGTAGAAGAATTCGTGTATCTTGGAACATTAGTGACGTGCGATAATGATGTTACCCGCGAGGTGAAAAGGCGTATTGCAGCTGCAAATAGGGCTTATTACGGACTTCGTAACCAGCTTAAGTCCCGTAGTCTGCAAACGAAAACAAAACTCGCGCTGTAACTACTCTGATTCTTCCGGTGGCTTTATATGAGACATGGACGTTAAAGGAGGCTGATCGGAGAGCTCTCGGAGTGTTTGAGCGTAAGGTGCTGCGGACAATACTTGGCGGTAAACAGGAGAACGGTACCTGGCGGCGTCGCATGAATCACGAATTGTACCAGGTGTATAAAGGGCTGGCTATTATTCAGCTTATACAACACGGCATACTACGGTGGGCTGGTCACGTTGTTCGTATGTCGGAAGAACGTCAAGCGAAGATAATATTTAGTAGAGAACCCGGAAGAGGCCGCAGGCTTCGTGGAAGGCCGCGTACACGATGGCTTTTTGCAGTTGAAAAGGACCTGAGGGCGCTCAATGTTCAGGGCGACTGGAAGCGATTGGTCCAGGATCGAGTCCAGTGAAGAAGGATACTCAATTCGGCGTAGGTTCATCGAAGAGCTGTAGCCCATCAAGTAAGTATTTATATGAAGCGTAAGAAAATGGCAGACACCTCTCCCCCCATAAGTGCTTACGTAATTAGTGTACGACCCCATACTCTGCCACCCACCATCACCGAACTCAATTTGCCAAAGCGTCCGACCACTTCTATGACCGATGGAGTGTTGAAGTCGGAATGGAGGACCCTGCTAGAGACCAGTATGAAGGCGGAGCGGAGCGCGAAATCCGCACTCTTACTGAGGAGAGGGCACAGAGGATGCTGAATCGTGGATTTGTCTCCTGACCGAAGGAAAGCGGCTAGCCGTACCGCGGAACTTCGAAGACTTATGCCTATTACTGGAGCAACCCCGAAGCTTAGTAAGGTCAAGCAGAAAGCGGACCTGAAAGTGGCTAGCGCAAATTCAGTAGTTCCTAGAAAAAGACCTACGCTGAAGGGAAGTATTGAATCCCAAAAAGGCGAGACGGAGTCGTCAGCAGGCCGCAAAAATGCGGCGGGTGGAGCGGTGCGCGCTACTCCTAAGAAGGGTGCGCCTGTCAATGGCAGTGGCAAGCGCAAATACAGAGGCTAGGCGACTATCGCCAATACTGACGATAAAAGCTACGCCGACGTCTTGAAGGCCATGAGGTGCAACGAGAAGCTCTCTGGCCTAGGAGGGGATGTCAACTGCACCCAACGGACGCGGAAAGGCGAGATGATTCTCGCCTTGAAGCGGAATGCTGCTCAGAAGGGTTCTGAGGAGGAGGCCCTGGGTGATGGGGTTCAAGTACGAACCCTAGGCCCAGTTTGAAAAGTCCAGAGCAAAGACCTGGATGAAGTAACTGATGCCGGAGCCCGGCCGATGCACTGAGAGATCAGCTCAATGTTGAGATCCAGGAATCCGCGATTCGGTTACGCAAAAGCTACGCGGGAATGCAGGTTGCATCATTTCAAGTACCTCTGGATGAGGCTAAGAAGGTCATGGATAAAGCACTGAAAGTGGGTTGGTCGATATGCTCGCTGAGCATAAGCCAGACCTGCTACAGGTGCCTTGGCTACGGTCATAAGTCCCATGACTCTGAAGGCCCTGATCGCAGTAAGCTATGCCCCCCGGGTACAAACAACAAATACCGGACCGGTGTTAAGGCCTGTCCGGCCTCTAGAAGGGTCCAGACATGCAGGTAACACAGTTAAACTTAAAGCACTACGAGGCGGTTCAACGGTTGCTATTGCAGTCGGCTATCGGATGTAAAGCTGATGTAGCCTTGATGTCCGAATCGTACCGCAGCCCTGCTGGAAACGGCAGCTGGATTGCGGATAAGTCCAAGATGGTGGACATCTGGACTTGTGGGCGGTACCCCATCTAGGAGATAATGTCATCACCTGACGATGAGAGTTTTGCCATAGCAAAGGTAAACGGAGTTTACTTATGTTGCTGCTACTGTCCTCCACGTTGGAATATAGTGCATAACACTAGGATTGTTGCTATTCTTGCGGCGAGACTAACCGGTCTAAAACCGTTAGTTGTAGCAGGTGACTTCAATGCGTGGGCAGTGAACTGGAGATCTAGGCTCACCAACGCTAGAGGTCATATCGATATCATATCTAGAGTCTCTACCGGTATTGAATGTAGTCCCACTGAAAGAAAACCAAGTGCCAACGTTCAGGGGACTAAGCGGTTATTCATGTATCGATGTTATCGTCTGCAGCGCGGAATGAACGGTGGAGCCAGAATGGAAGGTTCTGTGAGGGTGAGATATATTAGGAATCCGGCAATCCACTTTTAGAGTGCATTGATGACAGATATGCAAATATCGTATAACGGTTTGGTTGCCAACACTGACTAGTGAATAGCAGGCCATGATTTTGCCTCTTTCCTCGTCGGACAACGAACGGAGTCGCACGCGAGATAGAACAGCACACGCCGTGACAGATAGCTCGTTCGGCAGAACTAGGCTGCACAGATTCATGAGGAGCATACCTCCAGTGACCATCAGGAAGTACGTTTTATGGTCCGTTACCCCCAACGATCCAGGATGGCGCACCTCACAATTCAACCCAGAACTTTTGGAGGAATTAATACGATGGGAAAGACGAACGATTGGAATGAGTAGCGACGAGTTAATCGATGTACTAGCACGTGCATGCGATGCGACGATGCCTAGGAGGACCAAACATCCCAAAAATCGATACCGTATTGGTGGTCAGACATGATCGCAGATTTTCGTAGAACCTGTTCGAGCTAAAAGAAGGTTGTGACGTGCTAGAACCGACGCTGATAGGGTCGACAGACGCCGGGTGTTCCAGGCAACGAGAAGAGCTCTGAACTACTAGACTAAATGTAGTAAGAGAGCCTGCTTGGAACAGCTGTGTAGGATGGCGAATGACGATGGCGATGGCTAGGAGCAACAGCACGCCTCCTGATAAATCACCGAAGATGTTAGCAAGAATTGTCGAAGGATTGTTACCGAAATATGAATCATCGAGGAGCTTATCGTAGCTGCAATAACACTTAAGTTCGATAAGGTACCAGGTCCGGATGGAATTCCAAACCTAGTAATTAAACACGACATTCCTGCTGATCCAGATATGTTCAGGAGCTGCCTCCAAAGATGCATGGAGGAAGGAATCTTCCCTGATCGCTGAAAACGGCAGAATTTGGTGCTCTTACTGAAGTCCGACAAACAGCCGGGAGATCCATCGGCATACAGATCAATTTGGCTACTTGACACAGTCGTATGAGTATGCTGGTGGCTCTAGCAACCAGTATGATTTCTGTAAGGGCTATTCTACCATCTTAGCAATTCGATAGGTTACGGATACGGCTAAGATAGCGCGAGGTTTGAATAGGCGAGGTACAGGTATGTTCCGTTTTTATCAACACGGTCCGTAAGTTTCAGTTGACAAAATCGGAATCGGAATAATTTTCTTTGACGATTTTTTTAGCTAAAATTTTAGTTAAAATGATGTATTGCTGGCAGGCCTGGTAGCATGTCACTTTTTAGTGACTTGGTCACTAGTTTGAGTCACTAAAAAGTCACTATTTGCATCCAAAAATCACTAAAGTCACTATTTTTTGGAAAATTGTCACTAAAGTCACTATTTTTACTACCGTGGGGCATCGAAATCCGTACACTTAAGCACCTTAGTATATGAAAAAGTCATTATAAAATAGGAATCGAATGTAAATAAAACGTTTGTCATTGAAACAGAAGCATGAAGGCTGCTGCTTTTGAAGTTTTTTACATTTACTCATTAAAAACTACCAAAAACATGATAAAATAATGGATACAATCAACCACTCCTGAATCGAAATCCGTCCACCATGGACGGATTTCGAATCAAAGGGTCAAAATCCGTACAGCTATTTTTTAACTAAATATTTAAATTGAGGCAGTCTGATTGACTAAACTACCACTCTAAATAGTTCAATACGCACCTTGAGAAGCGATCCCTTCGTTTTGTATTCCGCTTAACTTATGTAATGATTCGCAATTAGCAATTAAAACACAGTTATTTTCGGTGCAATTTTGCTCTACCCAAGAACAAAATGGCGGCAGAAACTCCGCGTTTGGTGGATGGTGATTTGTTTTTGATTTTTGTTGTTTTAATTTCAAAGCCTTCTTTCCATTTTTATGCCCTAAAAGCTTACTGCCAAGTACCTGAACAGGATAAGATAAATTATTTCTAAATTAATTACCTTTAAGCCCCTTTAATTTATTGATATCTCATGAAGTGGACGGATTTCGGTGCTGTACGGATTTCGGTCCCCCACGGTATTGTAAAAAAGTTCAAAAAAAAAACTTTTGTGTCTACTGTTCTGTCTATGACTGCATATCAGTCCCATCTTTCCTGGATTTTCTATTCATATGGGACAATTATGCGATTGTGGGCAGTATTATTATCAGCCAAATTAAATGTGAATCTGGTAGCAATATATAAAATTTGGGAAACATGCACCAAGTTCCAAATGTGTTGTAAAAATCAGGAGGTTATTTCCGATTCATGTCAACTATGATCTTTTTCTTCACGAGTGGAATTCGTTAAAATGCGAAAGGGTGACCTCGAGTATAGAGTACAGAATTGAGGGGTATTGGAACCAAAACCACGTCTGTTGGTGAGCTTTAATACCCTTCGGTGACAAAGATAGTTAATAGCCTCAGTTTCATCACATGACAATGATGTTTGATGTTTCTCAACGTCAGGGAGATTAAAGCTAGCGATAAGGGCGTCGATGTCAGAAAGTACATTATGAATGTTAAATAGATGTTAAATCCGTTTATGATTGTTAAGTCCGTATTGCGACCTTTCGAGATAAGTCTAAAAAAAGCAAATAAGAAAGAGCAAGTTATGTTAGAAGTGATTCTGGCACAAGCCACTAAATTCAAAACTTTTTGATTGAAATTATTTCAGAAATATTGACAATTAAGAAGGATACCCAGTGTGGAGGTGAATGAATTGGTCGGATTTTTTTTTAATCTAAAATAAAGCAAAAACAAATTAGATTTAATTTTTTTTAACTCGAGATTATTTGCCCACCCACCATTTGACCACTAACCGTTCCTGTGACGCCGGGTAGGTACCTTCTCGTGGTGTGTTACTTAATATGAGGTACCATGGTCACATTGCTAGCTTCTGGCTGATCCAACGAATATCATCCTCAATATCGAACTACGTGGTACTTATGAGAGTGTCGCAGTTACTGGCCTATTGGTTCCATCCTCTCTCTCCTTACAGTGAAGATAGGCGTAGCCAGTAGCAGTAATCCGCAGGCTTTTGTTATTTTTGCCTTTTCTTGATTTCTGATAGCATTCTATATAAGGATTTTAAAAATAATACACTAATTTGCAATCTAAGAATTATACCCAGTTCAAAACTTCATACAAAAGTCACTATTTGGTCACTTTTTCTGCAATAGAAAGTCACTATTTGGTCACATTTTTGTCATAGTTGGTCACTAAAGTCAAAATTTTGAACGGTATTCAACGCTACCAGCCCTGCTATAGTTAAGGATATCCAACAACAAATGTACGAATCAATTTATATGAATTTCTTTCGATTTCCATTCTACGAACAAAATATCACAAGTCAGTCAAAAAGGCGCTTGATGCGGTTTCGCTGAACGCCAATCAAATGTTGTTGTAATCCTCAACATAATTTTGTGACACAACTTGTAATTCTCTACCCGTTCCCGAGTCGCCGGGTAGATACCTTTTCGTGGTGTGTTACTTAATATGAGACCATGGTCACGTTGCTAGCTTCTGGCTGATCCAACGAATATCATCCTCAATATTCACCTCCGTGGTACTTATGAGAGCGTCGCAGTCACTGACCTCTTGCATCCATCCTCTCCCTACTAACGATGGAGATGGGCGTGGCCAGTAGCAGTAATCCTCATGCTTTTGTTGTTTTTGCCTTTTCTTGATTTCTGATAGCATTCTACATAAGGATTTCAAAAATAACACACTAGTTTGCAATCTACGAATTAGACCGCAACAATGCTAATGCAACTTGTAGTTCTATACCCGGTTCAAAACTTCATACAAAAGTCACTATTTGGTCACTTTTTCTGCAATTGAAAGTCACTATTTGGTCACTTTTTCGTCATCGTTGGTCACTGTTTTGAACGGCATTCATCGATCCCAGCCCTGTGCTGGTAAAATGGTTAATTTTCAGGTTCCAACATTTTCAAATGCTAAGGGACTATCCATAAACATGATCATGCTAGTGGAAGGCAATGGTCAGTGAAAAGAGACCAAATTAAATATACATAGGAAATGAATATTGAACATTGATTGACTGGTTGCGGTTCACGGGAAGCAAAAATGTTCATCATGAAGACGGCTACCCAGGAAAAATATTGGAGGTCAAGTTTGACTACACCCTGAAGGCCCAGATATCCAAAACCTTTGGAAGATTTAGCTTCTGACAGCATACAGATGAATCTGAAAATTTTGGATCCCATACTACATTGTTTAATAAATCTAAACACTCAATCAATTTTGATCATTTTGATCTTTGAGACAGTGATCAATTTTCAGGAATATGAGATACTCAAGGATCTCTAAAAAGTTCTCGATTTCAGCCCACGGTGTGTACCAGATCCAGTCCAATAGGCACATGCGCATTATGCAAACCCAAGTTACTCGAATGCGGGATGTTTAAGTTACTCCAAAACGTTCTCAAGTTCAACTCAAAGTATTTACCGAACAACTAAGGCTTTTTGCAATGTCCTCAACATCAATATGTACCCAACTTGGTTCAATAAGCATATGCGCATGTAATAGAATTAAGTGATATCCTATAAGCTCGATAGAACTGCTGGGATGTTTTGTGATGCACAGGTACATCGTTCAGGACTTGGTTGATCGGCTAGATCACATGTTCTGAACTCCAGGACGTTTTGGAGAACCGAAAAGCCCTGTAATAGCTTGTAGAAATAATGAGTGAAATCCCATCGGCTCAATGGACCTGCTAAGACGTTCAACGATGCACAAATACGTCGTTCAAGGCTTGGTTGATTGGGTATATCACAAGTTCTGAACTCCAGGACATTTGGAGACCCTGACATAGTTTACGTTTTTTCAAAACTCCATCAATTTATGCCCTATGATCACATAGATATTTTTGGACATATGTCTCAGCTTAGGATATTTTGTTTGTAGACATATTTCCTGATACATTCGAGGACCCAGCTTGAACGGCCTAGAACATCCGAAAAAATATTTCAAAGTTTTTTCAGATATATCAGAACGCCAGAAAACAATGTTATCCTTCACCCTGAAGTGATAAAGTTCAAACAAACCCGCATCTACTCACTTTTATTTCGATGAGAGGGAGTTGGTGAAGAGAATCCTCTCTTTTTAGTTACGACCTTATTCCCGCTTGTGCTTGAAATATTATAAATACAACATTTGGCCAAAAGCTAAACTAAGTTATTTTATTTCAAAAGTTAAATCTCTGAAAAAAATTATTGAATTTTCTTGTTGATAAAAACGGAATACTTTTGTTGACGAACTCGGAGCGTAATAAAATCAGAGCGTGACAAAATCGGAACGTGATAAAATCGGAACATAGCTGTATTAGGTACTGCGCATTGATTACACTTAATGTAAAAAATGCGTTTAGTAACGCTAGCTGGGCTATAGCTAACTCCCGGCATCCCTTGCAGGTTCCGGATTACCTGTTCAGGATACTGAAAAGTTATTTCCAGAATAGGATACTGGTATATAATCAGGGCCACCTCACCGGCGTTGCTCAGCCCAATAACCCAAATTTGAGTAAATTCAATATTCTCAATTTTGAGTTGATCAAGGTCCGCTTTGGATAAATTAAACTCAGCTTTGGGTAAATTGTTTACATGTGATTAAAGGCAAACTACCTATTGCCAGGAAAGTCATTTTACTCAAATTTGGGTTATTGGCCCCAACTACGGTTTTGAGTGCAAACAACCCACTTTTGGGTAGTTTTGGCTTTCAGTGTAGGTATGCGTGACACCAAGATTGACAACCACAAGCTGAGAGTCATAAAGAGCATCAGGTCGGTCAGCTGTCAAAAGTGCTGGTGAGCACCGTTATTGATTGATTTTGTATATCTTAAAATTTGGATATGTAAGAGCATATCTGAGGACAAATTCGGATTCCTCGAGCCAAAATCTACTAGAGACATAAAAATTGGTTCTGAGGACCCGTAAAAAGTTAAATTTCGTTCCCCTGTGTTATTTTTTCAAGTCTTGCCATGAAAAAGATCGTTAAAATACTTTGATCAGGTTCTTAAGAAGAGATTTTTAAGAAAAACATCCGTATGCTCTTAGTTTTGCAACAACTTATAGGTCTTTTTGCGATATTCTTCAATTAAATAGGTACACACTGAAAAAAAAACATTTTTTTATACCCGTATTGATAACAGAATAAAATATACTATTAAAATTATTTGAAAGAAGCCAAGAGACTAAATTAATTGTCTATGAAATATTTAATCCAGTGTGCGCACTTAATTTTACGAGTGACTGTAACAAAGATTAAGTCTATTAACCACCCCTAATTTATATCAATTATTCGAAAATTCCCAGCTCAAAAAAACGGCGCCATCAGAATTTCTCAGGGGTAAATATTATACCTGTCAGCCATCATAAAGTAACCCGGAATACGGGGAAGATGCTCCATTATTATCATCACCCAAATTAAGCGCCTAGGGTTACGGTAGGCACTTCCGTCTGCCGTCCATTTCTCGACATAGTGTCGAAAACCAATAAAAAAATATTCTTCTGTTATAATTCCAACGTGTCAGAACGTCTTTTTCAGCGAACATGTTTCGATACGGAGGGCAATAATTATTTCTGAGGTTCCTACTCCGGACGAAAGCACCTGCTACAACCCTACCTCAATAGATATGCTGCATACGCTCGCACCACCGCTGCGGCGGCGGTCGTCGGTCGTCAGTCGTCTAGTTCACACAATCTGTTTACCTTCTTCTACCGTTCGCCGCTCATTGCCACTTCGCACTCCACCCCAACCATAGTCAATCAAAGCCATAGAACTCTATCGGGCGGCCGCATTCCAATCTTGCCACTTGGCGGCCGGTTATCTATTCGCAGTATATCGGCGCTCGCTCTGCTACTGCGACCACCGCGAGTGTGTTTTCTTTTTCGCTAATATAAACACATGTGCCTGGCGGGGCGCGCGCAGCAGCCACCACCCGCCGGCCTCGTTTGTTTGCAATCCAAGCCGGGGGGAGGAATAGTTGAGCGTAATCGCGATAAATCCATATCACACACTTGTTGCTTTGCCGCTGGCATCGTTTCATACTTAGTAGTCGCGGAGAAGGGTGTCTCGAACAATTATACCGGATCTTCTAATTTATTATTCAATCAGTAACTGCAATATATTCCCTTATCAGAAAATAAGTGTTTTTGACTAGAAAAATACCGTAGGGACACGGCAGGTATTTTCGTCTGTTCGTCATAGTATCGAAAACCAATAAAAGATACGCTTTTTTGTGAAACTCATGCGTACCAAATCGTAAGCTAAGGAGAAACGTTCTGCTATAGTGGAGTTCTAGCAAATGTACGTTGCTTTCGTTGGTTTTAGCCCCTATGACGATGGACGGAAATACCTGCCGTGTCCATATTGATAACTGTAGAATTCCATTTTCAACACTAAGTTGAAAAGCCGGCCAAGTCCTAGTTAGAACGTAGATACATTAGAGAAGAAGAAGCTGAAAAGTATAATACAAAAGTATGCATTAGCGTTTTAACTATGCTGTGAAACGGTATCTAGACTGTGCGTGGCCTCGTCGTAACCAACTTGAATTCCACTAGCCGTTGCTGATACCCGATTTCTCTCGATGTCTCTCTATCATTCACTGGTTTCTTCCAGTGCTTCAAACTGCCTTGTCGTCAAATTTTTGTGATATCCACCATTACTGCGGCATTGATGAATCATTGCAAACTCAATCGGATAAGAAGCAAAATAAATTTGCGTTCTAAATGGTTTACTCCGCATTAGGAACTGACGCGTCGTAACCTTTATCAAAAAAATAGAATTCACAGCTCGTTATCAAACTAAAACGGAAACAATGCAAAAACTAAACATAAATGTGTGGGTAAAAGTATCCAGAACTGGACACATGATAAAATGTGCATGAAGTTTGTTTCAATACGTCTGTCATTCAGATTACTGGGGTCGATTTAATTTCACTGGGTTTTTGGACTGCTCACTAAGTCGGCAAAAATTCAAATGACCGGTAAAGTGAAAAATCAATTTAGCAGACAAGAATTATTTGTTAACCAATAAAGCTTGATTGATGTGTACGCTGCATTAGTCTCTGATTTGACGTTTGTGGAGGTCAACTGCACCCACCGCTCCGAGTATTCTGACCAATATGGTAAATAAGAAGGTGCTGATACAGTGGATTCACGCCATCTCATTTACCACATTGATCAAAATCCTCGGCGGAAAGCTGGATACGGCAGTAGTAGTGTTACACATTAATGAATTTTAATTTAAATGGAACGGTAGTAGTAGCGAAGGAGATTTCCTTAGACCTGATATTCCTAAAAGAAAGTGTTCCAAAAGCTATACTTCTGCTCTAGTTATAGCAATAAAATTGAACTTTGTGTAAAACAACGATACTAGTTTGATTCGTGAAAAAGAACTCTCCTAGTAACTTTATAAAGCAATGCATTAGCTATTATTATTACCCACGCTGAGCGTTGGAACTACCTTACTGCCAGTGCCCAATTTGTCATTCGTTCAAGTGTCACCGCAAATCGCGAACCTGCCCAAACAAGGATATGCGGTATTTCGAAAAATATCGTTTCAGGTGATTCGAAACGAAATTTCGTGCCATGATATCAATGTCGTCGGCGAAACCAAATAACTGCACGAACTTCGTGAAAATCGTACCACTCGTGTCAATCCCTGCCCTTCGTATTACTCCCTCCAAAGCGATGTTGAATAGCAGACACGAAAGGCCATCACCTTGCCGTAACTCTCTGCGCATTTTGAAGGGACTCGAGAATGCCCCTGAAATTCGAACTACGCACATCACCTGATCCATCGTCTCCTTGATCAACCGTATCAGTTTATCCGGAAATCCGTTTTCGTGCATTAGCTGCCATAGCTGGTCCTGATCGGTTGTATCATATGCGGCTTTGAAGTCGATACATAGATGATGTGTGGGCACGTTGTATTCGCGGCATTTCTGCAATACCTGACCTGGTTAAATATAATATTTGCTTTATCCGTCGTTAAGGAATTTTGTTCAATATTACCAAGCAAAATTTTGACAACTGATCTGCATGAGCATGAGTATGATTGACCGTCCATGGTTGCTACTCCGTTATTGCCAGGTCAGCTGTAATTACACAGAGAACCAACAGATGAAGTTTGGGACTAACATCATCTTCAATGTGTAAGAACTGGTGAACCAAATATAAGCAATACCAGCGCTGGCCGTGTCCGAATGCAGGTCAATTGAGGAATAGGTAAGAAATTATTGACGTGAGACTCGCTTTGATAGAAGCCGACGAGTCATCTGCACTTCCACGATATATGGGGTAGGGAGTATGGCAGAGTTCGTTTTGGTAAACGGTCTGCCGTGTAAAGCGTGTAGTTTGATTTAAAACAAAAACAATAGAACGAACGCTAATTATTTTAATTATCGACCGCACTACACAACCGGATGCGAACTAAATTTTCACTTTCTGATTAATTTACTCACCCGCACAATGCAGAACAAAATGTCGGTGACCAGCCGATCGTTTTGCTTTCCACACAAAGCAAAACTAAATTTTGACGACCGGCCTTTCAGTCCCAAATTTTTCTAAGCGGTATTACCCAGTAAATTTGATTTGTTCCATTTGTTTTTATGATTATTAATGGAAAAATGACGAATCAAGGTGAAAAATATTTCTTCGGAATTTATCAGTTCATCCAAACCGTCCTTGAGTACAGAACTTGCGATCTACAACCACTATACTAACTTTTTTGTTATTCCAGGCTTGAATGTGTAATCAAATACCGTGTAAACTCATATTTCGGACGCTTTAAGAGCCTGATGAGAAGAAATCAGTCCAAAAACACCCTGGCTAACTAATTCCAGCTGGAACTCTGATTCATCAATTACACAGGGGCCTCAGTCGTTGACTGTTAGACTTAGAATATTGCTTTTGATAGCAACTTTGAGAAAATATTTCTTAGCAACTGTGGAATTGTAGTCCCGAATAAAAGTATAGTTTTGTGATGCCAAAATACTCAAAACTAATCTTACGATGTCTGTAGATTTTCAGGGGCGATTAATCAACATGCGGTTTTCGTTGGGTGAAAGCTGTTGAGTATTCCTTTTAGCTATGTAGGTTTTCTTTTAAACTGCGCTTAATGGGAAAGCGTCATTATCAGTATAATGAAAAAATAAATTTCCCCATACTAATTTGCATGCAAACTTGAAACGGCTTGTACTAAATCAGTTTTAATCCAAATGAGCTCAAATTTTCAGAGGACACTCAGAACATTATAAAGAATCAGATAAGCACTGTGGAGCAAAATCGATTGTTTGAACGGTTGTAGGACAAAAGGTCGAAGGTCAAAAGGTCGAAGGTCAAAAGGTCGATGGTCAAAAGGTCGAAAGGTCAAAAGGTCGAAAGGTAAAAATATCGAAAGGTCAAAAGGTCGAAACAAAAAAATCTGAGACAAGAGGTCAAAAGGTCGAAAGGTCGAAAGGTCAAATGTCGAAACAAAAATAATCTGAGCCAAAAGGTCGAATGTCAAAAGGTCGAAAGGTCAAAAGGTTGAAAGTAAAAACGTCGAAGGACAAAAGGTCGAAAGAAAAAAGGTCGAAAGGCAAAGGGTCGAAAATGAAAAGGTCGAAAGACAAAAAGTTGAAAGAACAAAAGATATAAATTGCGGTTGTTGGACAAAAGGTCGAAGGTTGAAAGAATTGGGCAAAACGTCGAGTGTTGATCAACCATTCCTTTGCACATTTATGTTTTTCCTGATATTTCATTGTTGATTTTTTCCTTCTTTTAGTCATAGGCCGTTCTTTCTTGATTCACATATTTATATTTATTTGTGTTTCGTCTGATTATATTTTATTGTTGAATTTTTCCTTCTTTTAATCAAAGGCTTGTCATTCGAGTTTCACACATTAATATTTATTTGTGTTTAACCTTATTTTCATTGTTGATTCTTTTCATTCATTTATTCAAAACCTTTTCTTTCGAGTTTCGCATTTTTCTACCGCATATGAAATACCAACACTTGAAAACATTTCATTCTAGAATTTTCTTTTTGTTGAACATAGGGTATTCTTATTTTTATCAAAGTATTGCTAGGCTTTATTAACTTCAATTGTAATTCATGAAAATAGTTCTTCACTCATTTTCATCAAAATGATGATTCAAAATATATAATTTTAGCTTAACATACCATCTTCTAATGACAGTAATTTCATTTTTATGTGCTCAAAAGATAATACGTTTTTGTTCACAAAATTTGTTTTTAACTATTTAACTATGCACGAATGTACAAAATACATTTTTATTTATTATTAGAAACCGTTACGTTACGCTGTAAAGTTGGGAGGGGTTTGGAATTGCCAAAATTTGCATTAGGGAAGATCCATTAATTACGTAACGCAAAAATAGGGAATTTTCAACCCTACCTCCCGCTCCTCCCATGTCTGACTTTTTGTAAGAAACATCTGAAATTTTTTTATAGATCGTCACACTTCGCTCAACCTCCTCCCTTACGTGGTTTGTGTTTCGTTTTGAAGTCAACTAGTAACCCTCTAACTCCAAGACCGCCTTCAGACGGGAAACTTTAATATTGTTTTTGACCTGTTTTTCATTCAACCTTCTGTTATTTTTTCGACCCTCTTTTCCTTCGACATTTTGTCATTTTGACCTTTTGTACTTTCATTTTTTTGACTTTCGACCTTTTGACTTTTCGACATTTTATCCTTTCGACCTTTTGTTTTCGACCTGTTGTCCTTTCGACCTTTTGTTCTTTCGACATTTTGTCCCTTTGACCTTTTGCCTTTCGATGTTTTGTCCTTTCGACCATTTGTCCTTTCGACCTTTTGTCCTTTCGACCTTTTATCCTTTCGGCCTTTGGTCCTTCCGACCTTTTGTCCTTTCGACCTTTTGTCCTCTCGACATTTTGTCCTCTCGACATTTTGTCCTTTCGACCTTTTGTCCTTTCGATCTTTTGACCTTTCGACCTTCTGACCTTTCGACCTTTTGACCTTTCGACCTTTTGTCCTTTCGACCTTTTGTCCTTCGACCTTATGACCTTCGACCTTTTGACCTTCGACCTTTTGACACAGATTCTGTTTGAACCACCCTAACACCCTAACCCTAACCACACTTATCGAAACTATGAGTATCGGAAAACGCTACAATCACAACTGTTGATTGCAAGTCCTGAACTCAAGAAAAGTTTGCACAATCCAGAATATTTAAAAGCAACCATACAATGTCTTTTAGTGTTACAGGAAATGTGACGCACATTGTTGGATGCATATCGAAAATTTCAGCAACAGAAGAAGTCTTCACAGCAGCTATACTGCCGTGAATCGCATCTCTGTCCCATCTTTGCTGGGTTTCCTATTCATATGGGACAAATGTGCGATTCACGGCAGTATAGTCCTAAATAGTACTGCATATGGTTAAATATATTTAGAATCTTTGAGTGGCGAAAAAGCTACTTTCGCAGCTGTAGATTTCAGCCTCAGCATTTCGAAATCAAGAATTGTTTGGATAACTCAAAATATCTTAAAATATTATAAAATATCTTAAAATATATATAAAATATAATTGAATGCACATTGACGCTTTGAGTACCGAACAGAACTTCTAAGCAGCTGTAAATCTCAAGTTCCGAACTCAAGGACAACTTGTATTGCCCAGAATATCTTAAAACTATCTTACGATATCCGCCCGTTGACCTCCCGGAAGGTGTAATGGATATAATTGTGTGCATATTAAAACTTTGAGTACTAAAAAACGATTTTCTTGCAGCTGTCTTATGTCCCGATCTCAAGGACAATTTGGTTGACGCAGAATATCTCAAAACGATCCTACGATATCTGTTGATCTCTCAGGAGATGTATTAGATATAATTGAATGCATATCGAAGCATTGAGTACCGAAAAAAGCTTCTTACCAGCTGTACATCTCAAGAATCGTTTGGATAACCCAGAATATCCCGGAACTACTTTGCGGTGCTTTTATCTTCTTCTTCTTCTTCTTATTGGCATTACATCCCTACACTGGGACAGAGCCGCCTCGCAGCTTAGTGTTCATTAAGCACTTCCACAGTTATTAACTAATGCGATGATACTTTTATGCCCAGGGAAGTCGAGACAATTTCCAAACCGAAAATTGTCTAGACCGGCGCCGGGAATCGAACCCAGCCACCCTCAGCATGGTCTTGCTTTGTAGCCGCGCCTCTTACCGCACGGCTAAGGAGGGCCCCTTTTATCACCTTCCATAAGTTACATCTTAAGCACGGAAAAAAGCTATTTTGCAGCTGTAAATTTCAAGTCCTGAACTTAAGGATGGTTTTGATGGCCTAGGACGTCCAAGGAAGATAAAAAAAATAGTTTATTTTACATCACAGTAACTCTGCGGATATGTTAGAATAAAAGTCTTTTTTTGAAACAGTTTAATCCGCTGCCAATATATCTAACATTTTCTATTTCCTAACTTCACCGTGTTCATGACGTTCTAGGTTGTCGTAGGGCTTTGATCGCCCATGCCTGATATTTTTCCCTGATAGGGAAGTTTTTTTGTCTTTGTTAAAGAGACTATCGTCTCGTGTAGGAAAGTTAATTTCAAGCAATTTTGCTGAAGATAGTGTTTACTTTTATTCATCGTACGATTTTATACATCCATTTTTCTGTTGGGGTCATATATGGCCTGAAAGGGTTAAAGGTTCCTTCCACACTAACAATTCCTGAAGAAAACACGACCACAGGGACTAATCATCCTTCCCCTTCCTCAGCCTTCCCCAGGACGTGGCCAGGACAGATCTCGACTATTCGAAGGTGCATTGCTTCCATCTAAGAGATTTGGGACTAAATCAATATATGTGGTAATGGATGGAGGTGATGTAGCTGCCATACAATTGTTCAGCCAAAAGATATTTTAGTTATTAGATAAAGATTGTCGCTTCGGTTCCCTTTGTTCTGCTGTCCGAAACATGTGTGGTACATACCTGTCAAATCGTATGGATTTTTCTTCTTTGACACTTAGCTCCCCTATCCTCGCCAGCAAAAGATGTTCCGGACAGCGACGACAGCGACAATCTTTATCTAGTACAGTCGGGATTCGCTGGTTGGGATTTTTATACTTGGGTCACTTTTTAGTTGGGCCTCCGCTGGTTGGGTCATGGTTCAACTAAAAAGCAGCCGTACGTCAAAATTCAATGTAAACACGGAAAACGGGATTGGGCGTCACTGGACATCATTTGTGATGTTCAAGTCGAAATACACGTGTTTAAATGGCTGTCAGTTGGCCCAACTAAAAAACCGAATTCGTTAGTTGGGTCGAGGTCGTGGCCCAACCAGCGAATCGCGACTGTAACTAAAATATCTTTTGTTCAGCCTTGTACCACCTACACGAAGAACCTCGTAAACTCTTTAAAGGGTAATTTTTCACCCATTTTGAGGAATAGGTGGATCTACTCATTTAAAGAGTAAACCACATTTTACTCATGAATGAGTAAACGCAATATATGTCAAAAAATGCTACATTTTTACTCATTTTTGAAAATTGATTTCTCTTGAAAATGGGTAAAAACTTTCATTTTTGAGAATGGAGCTAGAATGGAAAATGATAAAAAAAGGATTTGTTACGGATTTAAAGAAGAGTACAAGAAATAAAATGCTCAAGCTTACATATTTATTTTTGATACATTCAATTAATATACGATGTTTATAAATGAAATGATATTTTTTTTAAATCCAGGCTACCCTCGCCGTGGTATGGTTGAAGACTCAGTTGAAGGCAGTCCCATCGGTTTTGATCCTGATAAATCAAAAAACGAACTGGAGATGAATGTCAATCATTTCAATAACTTACGTTAATGCTTATCCATGGTCCCCGCGTATATTCAGCTCACAATGTTCCTTCAAACTTCTACAACTCCGCAACACGCAAATGGCAGCTAAATTTCCATACCAAAAATAACAACACTTTTTTCACCCATTTTTGGGTTTAAAAAGAAACGTTTTTGAAGTTGTTCAACTTTCTCAAAATGGGTGTTTTTTCAGCCACTTCAAGTTGTCAAATTTTTCCCATTTTCTGAAAGATCAGTACAAGATCCAAAAATCGTTATAATTTTACTCATTAATGAGTTTACGAAGTTATCCGTGTACGAATTTGTGCGAATTGCTCAATGCTAATGCTAAAAATGTCTCCGTTAAGGTGATTATTCATATATTTTTTTTTTTAAATTCACCACACGGTTTTCTCCTCCTTTTATCAAAAGTTCAAATCTAGCGTAATAATTTTCGTACAATGCAGAAATCGTTTTCATATAGAAATTGAGCGGAATTATTTCACTGCTATTTCTGCTATACGATTTCAAAGAAATAATAATAAACTTGAAACTACGCTCGATTTGACTCATTTTTTTCAAAATAAAAAAGAA
Organism: Armigeres subalbatus; assembly: GCF_024139115.2. Taxonomy (NCBI): domain Eukaryota; kingdom Metazoa; phylum Arthropoda; class Insecta; order Diptera; family Culicidae; genus Armigeres; species Armigeres subalbatus. The sequence continues at coordinate 135,394,858 of NC_085141.1, forward strand.
CTACCAATAGTTAAGTAGAAGGTACCACCAAGTACCACTTGAATAAAATGATGATTATAATGATCATAAAAGTTAAGAATGTTCTATCATAATTTTTATACGGTTGTGTTCTGCAAGCTTACTTATCTATCTGAGTACTTTTTAAAGCTAACAAATCCGCAATTTTAATACAATAATCAATATATCTCGGGTACTTATTCAAAAGGACGTATGTGATTTTGTAAACAAAGATTCAAACGTCGATTTGTCCGATCTGATAGCACTCCCACGCAAACCAACACCACCACCAGGTAGCCGAAGCCTCCCCCTATCTGTCTATGGTAATGGTTTGCGTGGGAGTGCCATCAGATCGGACAAATCGACGTTTGAATCTTTGTTTACAAAATCACATACGTCCTTTTGAATAAGTACCCGAGATATTAAAGCAGTTTCTACTCATTTTTCGTGTAGTTTTAGTTTGAACGAAAATAAGTTGAATCAAATATAATTTTGAGTGAAGTGTCATGTATGATTTCGCTTTATTGTCTCAGCTTTTATATGCAGGGCAATGTACTATTGGACAAAAATATACGATTATTAAGTACGGATTATACGTTTTGTCGAAAAACCATAAAACGAAAACTTGGCATTAATGGAAAATGTTGATCCGCTTAAGGTGGTTATACAACAAAGCCACAAATCGGCCATCTTGGAAACCACGTGCTTTTTCTAGTGATTTTACAAGAGCACGGATTGAGAGAACCACAACGCCCACGGGGATGAAACTTTAATTTCAGCATTGTACGAAAATTATTACGCTCGATTTGAACTTTTGATATTAGAAGTAGAAAACCGTGTGGTGAATTTGAAATTCACCACATGGCTTGATTGTATAATCACCTTAATCAAATGACATTTCAAAACACTGAATACAACTGAGCATCGGAAAATATCGCAGTATTAGGCATCTACGTCCTACGTGTGTTTGTATCCGAATAACTGCTGAATGGGCTTTTATTCCTTCAGGAACCCTGGCTCATAATATATTTTAAAATACGAAAGTCACGAGTAAAATTATGATAGTCAAAGTCATAAAAAATAAGGACTTAGAGATGAGCCAGTCTAGGGCTGAAAGTCTTTTTGATAAAGACAAAAAAAATTGCATGAAAATTAGTTGGGCAGTTTATAGCGCTTTTTCTCCTTTATTATACATGTCATCACCTGCCGGATTATACGAATGGGATCCAGATATGTTGTATTCCTTTAATCAAATATGTATAAGGAAGTGGATATTCAGTTTAAAAAAATATCCCATGCCAATATTTCTCAGATATGGTCGGAGTTCTTTCAATCCGCACCAAGCCACTCATGAAAAATCATTAAATTTTACGCACAAAATAATGTCTAGTGGTGCTTATTATTGACAAACCGAATCAAACATTTATCGGCTCAACTATCGAGAATATTCTTTACGAAATGAGAGCATTTGTGTTATTTTCACGAGTAAAGCATCACAAAAAATATAAACCTAACAAAAACGATTTTTTCAAAAATTCTGCGGGAAAAAATAAAAATTTTGTTACGATTCGTCAAATTTCGAATCGAATAGGACCTTGATTTCGTATCGTTTCGAAGTCACGGAAATATTTTATATTTCGTTTCGTTTCGACCAATAGACATTTCAAATTTTGTTTCTTTTCGTTTCGCCAAGAAATAGTGTGTTATCGCATATTCTCAATCGGCCTAACAGGGCTTTAAATTAAAAGGCATACAGCATTTCCAAAATAAATTTATCAATATTTGATTTCTTTTTCAACTTTATCCAAAAGTAGTTCAGTAGTCCAAAATTTAGCGAACACTGGAGAACTGCTTTACTGTGCAATCAATATCAGTCCACTAAAGTATAATATGTTTTTGACCCTTCCTTCGGAAGTGTCTATAATTTCACTTTGTATGCGTTACGCAGGTGTGTTACGTATTAATCTATCAAGAAATCTCGTGAATTATTGAATAAAATGTATTGTATCTAAAATAAATTCACTTTGACATTAAAAATATAATTATAATAAATGATATGATATGGAATTATGCCTATTTTTCAGATTTGTTGCAAAGAAACAAATGATTTTAATTGAGGAACATATAGAAGCATGTACAAAAAAATCTTCTCCGAAAAGCAAAAAACGTAAAAATTGAAAGGAATTTCAAAAATTTCTTCAGTGGAAGCTAGATAGCAAATGTGAGCATGTTTTGAGACACTAATAGTTCACTTGTATGCATGTATGTGTGCGTATGTGTGCAAATTCTGAAATTTACTGCCATAAAAATCTCGCTCATTTTTAAGGTTTTGAACAACTTCAGTTTTACCAAATTAGGCATCCATAAGGCGAAATATATGTTATTATTGAACGCTATTGAGTTTCGCTCAGATCAATTACTGATTTAGTTAGTTCTGGATTAATTAATATCGAGGTCTCTGGAAATTACGAGTACAATATAAGCAACCAACGTTACGATAGTTACTAACCATGTCTCAATAGTTATTCAATCCGACGAGCGCCTTATAGATAGGCAGCATGAAGTACAGTACGTTATCATTCGTTGAGTTATCACTTAACCCATGACATCCGCCTTTGGATAGGCAATTATTTTGTCACTTTCACGGGAAATCACCGTGGGAAGCTGAGTAGTTTTATCTCGTTTTAAATACTGGAGTCTGGAAAAATTTCCTTATAACTAAGGAAGGGTCAAAATCTCACTGTAGGTGGATTAATCTGGGTTTTTATTAATCGAAAGCATGTCAAGGATGTAGAACGTCCGCCAGTTAGGCCGAGGAGACGTTTGACTTAGATATGTTCGAATTGAGAATAGATGTTTGAATCGAAAGCTCCCAATTGAAATGCGGGAAAGAATATCCGTAACTCTGAGTAGAGATTTGACTATAAATCGGCTGATCATGATCGCTAAGCTTTGAAATGTCCAGAATAAGAAGATGATATCGTTCGCACTTCGTGACGTATTCTACTGCAAGAACAGGTACACAAACAAACAGGCAGAACGTCAGCTCCCGGAATACCCATCATCTTGCTTCGTTAACGAAGGCCACTTTCCGAATTGCACCCCAAACGCAATTTAAAATTCAAATTTTTACAATTCACCTTGAAATCGCTTGCTATTTTCTGCCGAAATGGTTGAGGCCTCTCGAACGAAGCCGAAAGGAGGAAACCCCCAACGCAGGCCGATTATCTCAACCACCATAACATGGTTGTTGTAAAGTACCACACTCACATTGGATGGTAGCCAAGTACCGCAGTTTCTCTTTTCGAGATGCACGGCCGCCACACAGGTAGGCCTTCTGAGGTGTGATGGCCAAAAATTCACTCTTGTTTGGCTCGTTGTTGATACAAACATAGGCAGACGACGACGACGCCTACAAATTCCAACCGCTCTGAAAAGGGGGTGGGTGTGCGCCGGGCGGATGATGGATGCATTTTTGTCGATTGCAGATCACTCATCGAACGCTGCTGCTCGGGGTCTGACGAATGAGCATTTCGCAAAAGTGCCCACTCTGCATGACGTGATCGATTGTAATAATTACATTACGCTATGTTGTTGTTATTTTTGTTATATCTCTGTTTGATGCGGCGGCGACCGTGTTGCGAATGGAGCGATAGACAACACGAGTAGCCACATCGTCGCAGAGCTTTCATGGAGTAGGTAGTGACCACCACCAACAACCGTCAGTTCGCTTTTCATGCACTCCAAATAGAGCGGCGGAACTCGTGATCATGATTAAAGACTTTGACGAGGTATTACAAAATTGGTTGTTTTTGAATTGTGTTTTGATGGGTCTTGGCATGCCGTAAGTCCCATAATAGAAAATTCAAACTTCAAGGGTATTTTATGCATGTGCCATACAATCACCTATCACTGAATTTTATAGGAAACTGTTTCTATTTTCAATTTATTCGTAGAAATTTAAAGTTTTACCATGATGATATTCTCGATGTTTATTAAAATGTCCTGCGTAGTAGGCGAAAATGTGCCTGCCCATGCAAAATTTCCATACGAAGCTTAATTTTATTTTTTTACGATTTACTGAACCTTACTTGTAATTTTCGCATTAATAAATATCAAATAATCCGTCGGAAACTGTAACTGAACTAAAACGAACGTAACTGCTGAAGGAATGAAGAAAATCCATCCAGCCGTTTTTGAGTTATGCTAATCTGCACGCAGACCATTTCATTATTATTATTGTAGATAGATAGATAGATAGATAGATAGATTTCACATGCTTTTTATCCGCATGAAATATTGACTTCTCCAAATGAATGGAGGTGTGCGTGACTTCGCTGTATTCCTGTCAATGTGTGCTGTCTTCCTCCAAAAGTATTCGTGATATTTTTGCCGCAACAAGATTACCACCCACTTTTACTTTATATATTCTATACAGTGACGTTAGTGTGCGAAAAACTGTGCTTGGAGAACTCAATTGCTTTATTCTGCAATTTGAGTAGTAGTGTATTTTTTAGCCACAATAACATAAATCAAATATGTTGTTAATTTTTCGAGAAACATAACTAATATTTAAAAACATTGGTAAATGTTTCATACTCTATTACCTTAATCTAGCTCAGTCAAGTCATTTACCATCGATATGAAGAGTCGACAAAAAATCACCAGTGTTTCATCGGGTATTTCTCGAAGTGTGACGACAAACTTGAACCTAGCGGCACTAACATACCAAATCCCCTACAGCATATAGAGTTGAAGAAACCTTGTGGTCAACGTCATAACTCTCGATCGGTGCCACTACGAGCCACATCCAGTCGCACATGGAATCGAGTGAACGGTCAACACCTCCTGGCTGGTTGTGGACAGCCGTTCTATAACGGAAAGGGGCATCATTTTTTTAGTTTTGGTGGGTCATTCATCACATTAATAACAGGGAGATTGTGTACCCGCCCAATGACGATGATGACGGCGACAATGATGGTTGGATACGTCCACGTTGTCTTACCGCAATGCCGCTTGACCTACTCACAGTGGGCTGCCAGTGTAGATTCCGGTGACTTGCTCGTTTTGATTGTAGGTTTGAGAACATCTTTTGTTGATGTAGTTTACACCAAGGTGCAACGGGGCAGCAAGTTTTTGGTGGCTGCCGATAAAATTCAAGCATCTGGATGAATATGAAAGATGTAAGAAGCCTTACCTAAGCATGATAACAAGGTGAATGAAAACAGTCTGCCGGAATGGAGGTTTATTTCACCTGTCATGTACATATGCCCTTGAACGCATGTGTTTGGAAGCAGCGTGTACTGTAATTGAATACCCTGGCTGATAGAGCAGCTTGGGATATAATTGTTTCATTCTTCATTTGTTGTGACACATGTTCTACCCTTTTTCAACAGTAATTAAATATATTCTGTAATAGAAGTTGAACATTTTTAAACATATTCTATTTATTGAATTTCATTATTGCTTTTGATTATGAGCGTGAACGTATAATTATGGGAAATAAATTTGATTATGGAAAACATAGAAGCTGATGAATTTTTGATTGCTCTAGAAGTGCGGAATTAGAATGTATTCGAAATTTTAAAACATGACCATTGCCAACAACTACCAACTTCTACGATAATTAGATATCTATAGTATTCAATGAATGACGACTTTATTCGTCATTTTCTTAAATATCTAAGTTTAGAACTTGGGCGGCGCCATTAGAAATCTACATTTGTTAGCTGCTTCAACGCGTACTTCAAGAATTGGTGGTAAACCCCAACCTCTATTCACTTGATTTATTTAAGCTAAGTAAATATAAATGAAATTATGTACATTTCCTAGTATACAAGTAAGAATGCAAACATGTGCAGATGTAAACACTATCGGTTTTTAGTTGAAATTCTTTTGTGCATTTCTAATTGATTTTTTATTCTAGAATTTTGACTCTTTATCAAGAAAAGACTGTAGTCTGGAGCAAAATTATATAAATACCAGCTTACCCATTGAACTTCGTCTTGCCCAAAATTGATAAGTTTACAGACACATTTTTCTGCCTTCCCAATTTGAAAAACTGATTCCATTCTCAAGAATGATTTTTTCAAATTATGTTTGGTTTCTCGAATGCTAACTAATGATAGGAGCATTCAGCAAAAACCAGTCTGTCCATCATAGAGTGTAGGTTGAGTGATGCGTGGTCGTGCAAATGCCAACTTTGTTTTATATACATACAAGAGTTGGACAGAATGATCGAGATAGGCAAAATTTAAAAAAAATCAATCGATCAGATCTCTGTGAATTATCGACCGATTTACACCCAGGTTTTTTTTTAAGTGGTTGGAGTTCATTAATTTCAACCTGAAGATTCACAACTTTTTTTAAAAAATCCTGAATTTTCTTTGATTTTTTGTGAATTTTTTCGTGGGGTTAACTCATTGTTTTATTGACGCTGAAGACCTAAACGACTAAAACCAAACCGTGTATGGTGTAGTTCTGCCACTGTTCGACAAGACCACCGGGTGCATTTTAGACTATTCTCCACCACACCGAAAATATTTGTACTGTTGTGATCTCTAAAAAAACATGAAGTTTGATAGCCATATATGCTTGAAGGAAATATAATTAACCTTTCCCGTCAACAATTTTTATTCACTCAATCGATTCTTTATTTTATTTAACGTCAACTTTCCCAAAGAACCCATATTTTTAACGCCCCTAAGTATTTTTAAAATTTAAAACTAAAAACCGAAAAAGTGCTGTTTTTATGATTGACCCAACATTGGCCCGATTTTGAACGAACATTGGAAGATTTTTTCTGGCCGGTTCACACGTGCAGCACTTTTTCGGCTGTCGTTTCCGCTTTTTAAAATAATTAGAGGCTTAAAAAATATGAGTTATTCGGGAAAGTTGGCCTTAAACAAGCCTAAGAATCGACTGAGACAATAAAACAGGATACAAACCGGTTTTACGAATTTCACAAACACGGCCATAACTCAGGTGTATGTTTGTCTGACTTAAATATTTCAATTAACTTATGAAAAGCTATAGTTTCCATAAAATGCCGAATCACCTAGTAGATACAGGTTGGACTCGATCATCCGGGGTTCGATTATCCAGAATTTTAAACTCGATTATCCAGAGTTTTTTTTCTACGATATTTTTTTTAATTTTAGTGCGACTTTTCCGAAAATCAAAAACAAAAAAGTAGATCAAAAATACTGTTTTTTGAAGGAGACCCTAATCCAAGTAAGAAAAATTGCTCTAAATCAGTCAACTTAAGAGCTATAAAAAAAGGTTTTTAGCAAAATTTAGTGGAATAAGCTGCGCTACAACTTTGTAGAGCACTACGTGTCAGTATCCCGAGAAAAAAAAATTATATACCTAATGAGCCACCCTATTTTTTGGAAGCACCATAATAATGGCCTGGGCCCTCCTTAGCCGTGCGGTAAGACGCGCGGCTACAAAGCAAGACCATGCTGAGGGTGGCTGGGTTCGATTCCCGGTGCCGGTCTAGACAATTTTCGGATTGGAAATTGTCTCGAATTCCCTGGGCATAAAAGTATCATCGTGTTAGCCTCATACGAATGCAAAAATGGTAACTTGGCTTAAAAACCTCACAGTTAATAACTGTGGAAGTGCTTAATGAACACTAAGCTGCGAGGCGGCTCTGTCCCAGTGTGGGGATGTAATGCCAATAAGAAGAAGAAGAAAAATAATAATGGCCTTGCTATTCCGAACAATTTTGTAGAACAACACTTTTATCTAAAAAAATATAGTTTTGGCATAAAATGCATCTTTCCGCGTAAATCTATCCTCAGGGGGATCACGAAAAAAAATGCGCAATGGCGGATGTAATAAAATTTCTTGATTGAGTTTTGTTAAAGTTTGATAATTGTTTAATTTTTGATTCGAAAACTTTGCATTGTACATAAAATGCACGCAAATCCAATCAGCAAACTAAATCCTATTTAATCTTGCCTACCACAACAAGCACAGTACATGAAGGGCTGTAGCACAAAAATGTTAAAGACTAAACGAAGAAGGAACAAATTTTGAAAATCTGATCGAAACAAAAAAAATAAGTATACACTAGGGTGGCTCAAAAAACACTTTTTCAATTTTTCGGATGGGCCACCCTTTTATTCGGTTCTATTTGGTGCCCTGATGTTCTGGACAAAATTTTAGCCAAATCGGTCAACGCTTGGGTGGTGCTAAACTCGTTGGAAGTTTATATGGGGAAATGTATGCAGAAACATCCAAAAACAGAGATTTGCAGTTGGACGGCACAATTTAGGATCAAGAACCATGATACTCATTCAGTTCTTGTAGAATTAAGTACAGAATGTTATGCTGAAAACCGCGAGAAGATTAGAGTTTATTAGGAAAAGATATTAGCATTTTACTGGAGTGTTGTAGGTGTGAATTTATTTCTTTTCAAAGGTAAAAGAAACGAAATTTGATCAAACCCCACTTCAGAGAAATGCTAATAACTTAGCCGGGCAACCTCTAATCTTCTCGCGGTTTTCTGCATAACATTCTGTATTAAATTCTTAAAGATCTGGATGAGTATCATAGTTCTTCATCGTATATTGTGCCGTCAAAATCCAATTCACTGATTTTGGATGTTTCTGCATACATGTTTGCATATAAACTTCCAACGAGTTTAGCACCGCCCAAACGTTGACCGATTTGGCTGAAATTTTGTCCAGAGCATCAGGGCATCAAACAGAACCGGATAAAAGGGCGGCCCATCAAAAAAATAAAAAAAAGTTTTTCCCATACTAATTTGAGCCACCCTAGTATCACACTTAAAATAAATCGCCGAATTCGGTAAAATTTTACCGAAATCTCAACAGCAGAACTGTTCGGTAAATAATTCAACTGATTTTCGGTGATTTTGACAGTTGAGCAAAGGAAAAAATTACAAAAAATCTGTAAAATAAATTACCGAACAGTTCTGCTGTTGAGATTTCGGTAAAATTTACCGAATACGGTGAAATGAGTTAAGTGTGTATGTTAGAAAAATATTGATATATTAAGAATATGATTCTGAACTAAAATCCATCCCCATTTGAGAGGCTTAAAAGACTTTTTTTTCCTAAAAGCTAAGAAGCTTTAAAGCCCCCCTCAAAGCGGCTCTAAAGCCTTCTTTTAAACAGCTTTTTAAGAGGCTCGGAAGCCTCATTTTAAGAGCTGCGGTAAACTCCTTTCAAAAGACTCGGAAGCCTCATTTCAAGTGTTTCAAGATATTAGCATTTTACTGGAGTGTTGTAGGTGTGAATTTATTTCTTTTCAAAGGTAAAAGAAACGAAATTTGATCAAACCCCACTTCAGAGAAATGCTAATAACTTAGCCGGGCAACCTCTAATCTTCTCGCGGTTTTCTGCATAACATTCTGTATTAAATTCTTAAAGATCTGGATGAGTATCATAGTTCTTCATCGTATATTGTGCCGTCAAAATCCAATTCACTGATTTTGGATGTTTCTGCATACATGTTTGCATATAAACTTCCAACGAGTTTAGCACCGCCCAAACGTTGACCGATTTGGCTGAAATTTTGTCCAGAGCATCAGGGCATCAAACAGAACCGGATAAAAGGGCGGCCCATCAAAAAAATAAAAAAAAGTTTTTCCCATACTAATTTGAGCCACCCTAGTATATGTTAGAAAAATATTGATATATTAAGAATATGATTCTGAACTAAAATCCATCCCCATTTGAGAGGCTTAAAAGACTTTTTTTTTCCTAAAAGCTAAGAAGCTTTAAAGCCCCCCTCAAAGCGGCTCTAAAGCCTTCTTTTAAACAGCTTTTTAAGAGGCTCGGAAGCCTCATTTTAAGAGCTGCGGTAAACTCCTTTCAAAAGACTCGGAAGCCTCATTTCAAGTGTTTCAGAAGCCTTCTTTCAAGAGGCTTGAACACCCCTTTCAAAAGGCTCGAAAGCCCCCTTTCAATAGACTCGGAACCCTCCTTTTAAGTGGCTCTGAAGTCTCCTTTTAAGAGGTTCGGAAGTCTTCTTTCAACAGGCTCGGAAGCCTCCTTTCAAGAGGTTCGGAAGCCTTCTTTCAAGAGGCTCGGAAGCCTCCTTTCAAAAGGCTCGGAAGCCTCCTTTCAATAGGCTCGGAAGCCTCCTTTCAAGAGGCTCGGAAGCCTCCTTTCAAGAGGCTCGGAAGCCTCCTTTCAAGAGGCTCGGAAGCCTCCTTTCAAGAGGCTCGGAAGCCTCCTTTCAAGAGGCTCGGAAGCCTCCTTTCAAGAGGCTCGGAAGCCTTCTTTCAAGAGGCCTGGAAGCCTCCTTTCAAGAGGCCTGGAAGCCTCCTTTCAAGAGGCCTGGAAGCCTCCTTTCAATAGGCTCGGAAGCCTCCTTTCAAGAGGCTCGGAAGCCTCCTTTCAAGAGGCTCGGAAGCCTCCTTTCAAGAGGCTCGGAAGCCTCCTTTCAAGAGGCTCGGAAGCCTCCTTTCAAGAGGCTCGGAAGCCTCCTTTCAAGAGGCTCGGAAGCCTCCTTTCAAGAGGCTCGGAAGTCTCCTTTTAAGAAGAGACTCGGAAGCCTCCTTTCAAGAGGCTTGGAAGTCTCCTTTCAAGAGGCTCGGAAGCCACCCTTCAAGAGGCTCGGAAGCCTCCTTTCAAGAGGCTCGGAAGCCTCCTTTAAAGAGGCTCGGAAACCTCCTCTCAAAAGGTTCGGAAGCCTACTTTCAAGAGGCTCGGAAGCCTCGTTTCAAGAGGCTCGGAAGCCTCCTTTCAAGAGGCTCGGGAGCCTCCTTTCAAGAGGCTCGGAGCCTCGTTTCGAGAGGCTCAGAAGCCTCCTTTCAAGAGGCTCGGAAGTCTCCTTTTAAGAGGCTCGGAAACCTTTTTTTAAGAGGCTGCAAAGCCTCGTTTCAATTACGGCTGGTCTAAAAATTTGTTTGTGAATACAAAATTTGTTCTTAAGACAAAGTTTCGATTTTCTGTTTACAGGTGTATAAATATTTGTTACATTTGGCTTGAAGGCCTTCAATGCGATTTTCAAAAGTTAATTTTTGATCCAGCAGAAATCCTAAATATTTAGCTTCGCTAGATCAATCAATTGGAATCCAATTCATATTGACAATATGTCTGCTAGAAGATTTCAAATAAGAAGCTCTCGGCTTATGTGGGAAACCTAAAAGCTGAGTTTTGGAAGCATTCGAGGAAATTTTCCATTTTCAAGTACATAATTGGAAAAAATATCCTAACTTTTTTGCAATCTACTACAAATGACTCAAAGGCTGCAACCAAAGATTTTTGACACCATCTGGTGGTAAATCAGGCAAGTCAGGAGTGAAAATGTTATACAATATGGTTCTTAGTATGCTGTGTTGCAGAGCACCAGCTGATAGTTTACCTGCAGTAAATGATCTGATAAATAATTTTAGATCAGTTTAATAATGTACCGCCATCGGGGGTGACAATGGGTCTGGGGGGTGAGAATGGGTCATCGCTCTCACCGCGAGCCTGGATGGCATAGAGCAAAATCGTTCAAAAAGGTCTCTTATATTTTTGTCTTCTTGTCCTCAGATACATTCAATCCATTCTACAAGCATTCTAAGTAGTTGAAACAGTGACCCATTCTCACCCCCATTAAATTTTGACCCATTGTCACCCCCGACGACGGTACAGAGGAAAATTAAAATTCATCAATTTTACAATCAAACATTCATGCCAAATAATGTCAAATGCTTTCTCTATATCAAGAAGTGCAACTTTAGCCGAATATCCTTCAGATTTGTTGAGTCGAATTAAATTCGTAACTCTTAGTAACTAATGAGTGGTTGAATGCCCATGGCAAAAACCAAATTGCTCATCAGCAAAAATAGAATTGTCATTGTTATGAACCATCATACTATTTAAAAAAAAAACAGTCAGCTTATTAACGATTTTTTAAGCAGTTTGCTTATTGAAGAAAGCAAACTGATTGGGCTGATTACTAGAAGCCTCAGCTGGATTTTGGTTTGTAACAACTTTGGCGTTTTTCGCTTTATCTGGGAAGTATGCCAATTGAAAAAAAAAACAAATTATTGAATAAATTGACTAAAAAGGATGAAGAGTTCTTAGGAAGTTTTTTGATACGTTATATAGAAAATACCATCATCACCCGCGGCTTTCATATTTTAAAATTTTCTAGTAATAGATCTTCATCCAAATTAGTTCCCAAAGAACGGTCAAAAACATTCTCTTGATTGAGAATGTCTTCGAAGCTCCGTGTAACCTGATCCTCAATTAGACTAGTGAGACCTAGATTAAAATTATGAGCAAGTTTTTGAGCCTTTTCGCCATTTGTTAATAAAATTTTATTTCCCTCTTTAACGCTGGAATTGGCTTTTGGGGTTTTTCAAGAATTTTCGTTAATTTCCAAAAGGGTTTCGAACTGAGATCCAACTATGAGACATTATTCTTAAAGTTGGTATTTCTCAGAATATCGAAACTTTTATTAATTTCGCTTTGCAAATTTCGCCAAATAACTTTCAATGCGGGATCATGAGTTTTTTGGTATTGCCTTCGCCTCACATTTCTAAGACGTATCAGTAGCCGGAGTTCGTCGTCAAAAATAATGTAGTTGAATTTAATTTCACATTTAGGAATTGCAATGCCTCTGGCTTGGACAATTAGAATTGTCAAGATATACGAGAGCATTACCAATATCACTTTTGATATCAAGAGGAATTTCAGCATCAAAATTCCCATCAATATACGTTTTATATAAATCCCAATCAGTTCTATGATAATTAAAAGTAGAGCTGGTTGGATTGTTAATGGCTTCTTGTGAGATTGCAAACGTCACAGGAAGGTGATCAGAGTCAAAGTCAGCATGAGTTACCAATTGGCCCCACAGCTGACTTGAATCCGTTAAAACTAAATCAATTTTCAAAGGATTTCGACTGGAAGAAAAACAAGTCGGTCTATTGGGATTATGAATAGTATAATATCCCGCAGAACAATCTTCAAATAAAATTTTACCGTTAGAATTTCTTTGATCGTTATTCCATGAACCACCAATTATGAAAAATTTGGATTTTTTGCAAGTTAGAATTTGCTCTCAACAAATGCCTTTGCTGCCCCTTCGCACTGGAAAGGCAAGTAGGCAGCAAAAAAATATGACAATGGACGAATTTCGCGCCAAGGGCTGGCAGCACCATCTCAGATTCGGATGAAACTTGGTGGACATAAAGATATGGTATTTCTAAGCCACTCTGCATAATTAGTTTTTCAAAAATTGTCAAGAGTAACATTTGATGAGGGCCTAATTTTTTTCATTGATTTTTTAAAAATCGATGTAACTCTAAAATGACAAGATCTACAAAAAAGTGTTGTATGGCGGACTGTCGTGAAATTCCCTGAAGTTTTTTTGGAAAAATATCCAAAAAATAAAAAAAACGATTTCTTCACTGAAAAAAAATAGTTTTAAATATTAAAATCAAATGTTACTCTTGACAAATTTTGAAAAACTAAGTATGCAGAGTGGCTTAGGAATACCATATCTTTATGTCCACCAAGTTTCATTCGAATCTGAGATGGTGCTGCCAACCGCTGGTCGAGTTGGCGCGAAATTCGTCAATGGCAAAAAGACCAGAGGTCGGCTTATTTTTTGTTCTTTCAGAGGTCTGTCCGTGGTCCGAAAAATATGAACCCTCGGTTGAGGAATATACAGGTAAATTCCCGCGGACAGCCAAAATGTCTGCTCGATTGGCCAACTACAAGCCGAGATACAGCCCTCCAAAGTTGGTCATATTACGTAAAAAACGGTCTCTGGTCTTATAGTTTTGTCCAACACTGTTTAAATCATTATTCACATTTTTTTTGACAGAATTGGACTCCAAACTGGATTAGCGCTTAGTACAGCTCTAAATATTTAGAATAAAAGCTCAGTATTCTTTCAAGGAATATAGTTTTCTTAGTCAATAGAGATACTTCATGCTAAAGTCCTTGGAAGTTATGTGGCACGGACAGGCCTGCAACATGAACAAAGCTAACATCCTCTGTTCCTCAGCCACATGATAGATCATAAAAGTCATCGTTATACAACAACCGTTGTATTGAAATCTTACAATTTTACTTTAATACAGTTTCTGTATTAAAAGCTTACATTCTGTGTATTGAACGCTGCAGAATTGTACATGCCAATTGTTAGATCTGTTTTTTGGGCTGTACTTTCGTAAAAAAATCTATTATGACCGACTTGTACAAATGGTGCATTTCACACAATTTCGTATTCATCAACCTGAAGTGCCATCAACTAATTCATATTCACAAATACCGTCCAGGTCAGTCATCATATCCAAAATCGAATACCTACAACAACGTCCCACGCAATGCAATGAGCGGCTCGCTGCCAGGCAACAGCAAACCGGCAAACAAGTGCACACTCCGTTCCCGGAACGTTCGTTTGTTGTTTGGTCGCCGATACAATCAAAACATCAAAAACACCGGTAGCGTCCGAGGTTCTTGTCATCCGTGCCTACCAATATACGGGAGGTACCTATGGAGGGTACTGTTCGATAGTTTACTTCTACGCGGAACCGTCTCCATACATTCGACCAATAGGTCTGGGCCACACACTACTGATGCACTTTGGTTAAATAGAGAAAGATGGCGTGAACGCGGGGTTTGAATTTATGTATCCAACATTCCTACAAATTTAACAAAATCGAAATCTGATTGCAGTCAATATCATTATTTATTTCAGCTTTTGCAACTTTTTTTCTAGCATGCATCTTTAACATATATTTTCTCAAGTTTTCTCCATATTTTTCATAATTTCGTTCTTTCCGGTAAAATTTCTAATTTTCCTAACATGTTTAGTGCTATTAGCAGAGGAAAACTTATTATATCGGTTTTTCGTTAAAATTTTAACTTCGTTAAAATTGCTTCCGGCATGTTTGTCTGCTAAATTCATGTTCAACCTGAAAATTACGACGGCGTTATACGTTTACCATTTTTTCCTTAATCCATGGTGGGAATTCACTTGAAACCACCTTACCCTATGAAATATTTTTAGTGTGTGCTCTCGGCTAAAAAAATCATAATAACCGATAAAATGACGGACAGGACCGAGCGACGACACGGCGGATATGGCTGACTCAATAGAAACACGATTCGCGTCATTGGATATGGTCATTTCTGGTTGATTTTTTTATTCACTTCGTTCTATTTTTGTATGAGTCGAGTGTCGAGTCCACCTCCGCACCTATCATACACATCAACAAGAATAATGCATAATGCAGACGGCCAACAATGGTGTAATGATACTGGCCGAAGCGAAATCGGACCAGGCAGGGGAGCCAGAAGAGCTTCCCATCACGTGCTTTGACTGAGAATTACTTCCATGGTGGATTTTCTTTCAGCTCACATGTTCTGTCCGTTCAGTTAGAAAGGTGTGCGAGCTGTAGAGGAATACAATACAGCTATATGTACGTTTTTTCGGCTTCACGTCTGCTTGAACATGCGGTTTCCTGCTGGCCAACAATAAATTCACGGAGACGCATTGCGGTTAATTAGCAAAGGTTTGTTCGAGCGATCCAACCGCGGTCTTCTTCATTGCTACTTGTTTTTGAAGTTCATTTTTTCAGCGCTGCTAATAAACTGGTTCTTGTTTAGATGGCCGGAATCGAATTTCGCTTGTGGCTCCAAAATAAAACGGAATCGGAAAAGATAACGAAAAGCGTGGAATCGGATGGACAACCAACATATCGCATTGAATAGTAAACAGACAATGAAGGCCAAGGCTGAAATATCTGCTGTTTACTTATCTTATCTATATGATACACAGTGGAAAGTCAATGAAACGAACTGCTATTCGGAATATATAGAATGAAACTCGATGCAAGCAAGTTGGGTGGAATGGCTCATTGAATACGTTGGCGACCAATAATAGAACTACCCGCCAATTGGATTAGCGTTTAATCCTTCAACACCTAATGCAATGACTGCATCGTGGAGCCGTTCAGTCTATTAACAACTGATCTTTCACAGCAAACAGAGCAAACGCCCCCAAAAATAAATTCCCCTATCAACGTCATACGAAAACTTCCACAGTCCAATTCACGGCATTTCCGTCTCTATATTTATTTGTTATCATTATTCTTCTGCGCTGTTGATGCGTAGTCAAATCCCAGCCGCAACAACTGTGATGCTGCGCATCAGCCGGAAAAGTAGGTTCCCGCGCCAGATTGTGCCGCTAGGTGAGGCGTGCTTCCACCAAATTAGACAGCCGCGATTTCCATACAATGTGTACCATACGCCCAATCATGTTGAGCACATCGAATGCAACAAAGCTAAATTTTTCATCCAAAATGATCAACTGCTTTGGAAGATTTTGTCTTGAAAATTCTCTGCCAATAATAGCTTAGCTTACAATTAATAACCATTTGTGTGTTAAATATCTTGGCATAAGCACAGCACATGCTTCGAAATGGACAAATTGATATGAAATTTGCAAATACGTGTCTTGGAAAGACTCGAACCCTCAACCTCGTACTCTCTAGAGTAAGCGTGATAACCCTACACAACAAGACCACTTAAAGGTCCCGTTTGCAGAAAAGCCATCAGAACCCGAGTACCAACCTCCACCGCGGTTAGCGCTTTTTTGCAAATTGAATATCTTTCGGATGCTTGATTTGCCCAATCATCACATTTGCTTCACTGTTGGATATCCACAGTCAAGCGAGCCCACTCAGCTTATCTTAGACTGACTGTATATATTAATAGTTGCTACTTAGTGATTGGTCAGAGCTGATGCAAATTGCACCTCGATAAAGTGAATAGTGGTTGGGATTTACCAACTGTTCTCGAAGTGCACGTTGCAGCAGCTCTCCAATTTTGATCAATAACGGCGCCGGTCATTTGGGAAAGGAAGGGAATGTTAGTGTGTGATAACTGTTGCTGCTAAGGACCGAGAATACCTCTGAATCTCCGCAATTACCACGGGGAAGAATTTGTGTTAGTTGGGTGGGGTCATCAGAAACATAGATCGGGATTCACCATGGAAAACGATGTGACCTATGCAACTTCTATTTTGCCAATTAGTATGGATATTTTTATATATAACAGTATTAGCATTTTTTATCAGATCTTCTAGATCGCGAGGATATGCAATGCTTACTGCGAAGGGGCGACAATGCATTGCAATGTTTTAATGAAACTATTTTTTAAATTTGAAACAAAGTAAAAAATCATTGTTAACAAAACTAAGGCAGGCAACTTCATCCAGAATCGGATTATAAGTTCTGTTTCTGTGAGCATTCGTACATATATACAACATGGAAAAGGACGTGCATGATATGGCAGGATAATAAAGAGTTGAATTCGCGGAATTGTTGCTGCCATCACTGATGTAATCCAGGGGGCAGCAGGGACTATGTCCAAGGGCTTGACGATCCCTCCCCAGGCCATCTGCGAGTTGTGGGGCTTGCCTAGGATGTGGTGGGGTTTGACAGTGGGCCCTGTTAAACCTCTATAAAAAGC
The DNA here is from genome assembly GCF_024139115.2 of Armigeres subalbatus. Classification (NCBI taxonomy): domain Eukaryota; kingdom Metazoa; phylum Arthropoda; class Insecta; order Diptera; family Culicidae; genus Armigeres; species Armigeres subalbatus. The sequence goes on from NC_085141.1 coordinate 135,412,314, forward strand.
TGCATGTATCCGCAAGTAGGCCCCACCAAAGCGACCGTGTGCCGCTCAAAGCGCACAAGCCCAAGTCCTGGTGTTAGGTGGGACGCTAAACAGCCCTGACACGACGGCCCTCCGACGAGACAGGAGGTTTGCGCAGGCCCAATAAGCCGCCTAGAAAACCAATCATTACGAACAATATAAGAGATAATGCGACTCGATATAATCGGCAAAGACCTAGGCGACGAATACAGGATCACGATTGGAAGCTTGGAACATGGAATTGCAAGTCGCTAGGTTTCGCAGGTTGCGACAGGATGATCTACGATGAATTACATCCCCGCAACTTCGACGTCGTGGCGCTGCAGGAGATTTGCTGGACAGGACAGAAAGTGTGGAAAAGCGGGCATCGAGCGGCTACCTTCTACCAAAGCTGTGGCACCACCAACGAGCTGGGAACCGGCTTCATAGTGCTGGGAAAGATGCGCCAACGCGTGATTGGGTGGCAGCCAATCAACGCAAGGATGTGCAAGCTGAGGATTAAAGGCCGTTTCTTCAACTATAGCATCATCAACGTGCACTGCCCACACGAAGGGAGACCCGACGACGAGAAAGAAGCGTTCTACGCACAGCTGGAGCAGACATACGATGGATGCCCACTGCGGGACGTTAAAATCGTCATCGGTGACATGAACGCACAGGTAGGAAGGGAGGAAATGTATAGACCGGTCATCGGACCGGATAGTCTGCACACCGTATCGAATGACAACGGCCAACTATGCATAAACTTCGCAGCCTCCCGCGAAATGGTAGTCCGAAGCACCTTCTTTCCCCGCAAAAATATCCACAAGGCCACATGGAAATCACCTAACCAAGAAACGGAAAACCAAATCGACCACGTTCTAATCGACGGTAAATTCTTCTCCGACATCACGAACGTCCGCACTTACCGCAGTGCGAATATTGAATCCGACCACTACCTCGTTGCAGTATGCCTGCGCTCAAAACTCTCGACGGTGTACAACACGCGTCGAAGTCGGACGCCGCGGCTTAATATCGGGCGGCTACGAGACGGTAGACTAGCCCAAGAATACGCGCAGCAGCTGGAAGTGGCACTTCCAACGGAAGAGCAGCTAGGCGCAGCGTGTCTTGAAGATGGCTGGAGAGATATTCGATCCGCCATTGGTAGCACCGCAACCGCTGCACTTGGCACGGTGCCCCGGGATCAGAGAAACGACTGGTATGACGGCGAATGTGAGCAGTTAGTGGAAGAGAAGAATGCAGCATGGGCGAGATTGCTGCAACACCGCACGAGGGCGAACGAGGCACGATATAAACAGGCGCGGAACAGACAAAACTCGATTTTCCGGAGGAAAAAGCGCCAGCAGGAAGATCGAGACCGTGAAGAAACGGAGCAACTGTACCGCGCTAATAACACACGAAAGTTCTATGAGAAGTTAAACCGTTCACGTAAGGGCCACGTGCCACAGCCTGATATGTGTAAGGATATAAACGGGAACCTTCTTACGAACGAGCGTGAGGTGATCCAAAGGTGGCATCAGCACTACGAAGAACACCTGAATGGCGATGTGGCAGACGAAGATGGCGGTATGGTGATGGACCTGGGAGAACGCGCGCAGGACATAATTCTACCGGCTCCGGATCTCCAGGAAATCCAGGAGGAGATTGGCCGGCTGAAGAACAACAAAGCCCCTGGGGTTGACCAACTACCAGGAGAGCTATTTAAACACGGTGGTGAGGCACTGGCTAGAGCGCTGCACTGGGTCATTACCAAGATTTGGGAGGAGGAAGTTTTGCCGCAGGAGTGGATGGAAGGTGTCGTGTGTCCCATCTACAAAAAGGGCGATAAGCTGGATTGTAGCAACTACCGCGCAATCACATTGCTGAACGCCGCCTACAAGGTACTCTCCCAAATTTTATGCCGTCGACTAGCACCAACTGCAAGGGAGTTCGTGGGGCAGTACCAGGCGGGTTTTATGGGCGAACGCTCCACCACGGACCAGGTGTTCGCCATTCGCCAAGTACTGCAGAAATGCCGCGAATACAACGTGCCCACACATCATCTATTTATCGACTTCAAAGCCGCATATGATACAATCGATCGGGACCAGCTATGGCAGCTAATGCACGAACACGGTTTTCCGGATAAACTGATACGGTTGATCAAGGCGACGATGGATCGGGTGATGTGCGTAGTTCGAGTTTCAGGGGCATTCTCGAGTCCCTTCGAAACTCGCAGAGGGTTACGGCAAGGTGATGGTCTTTCGTGTTTGCTATTCAACATCGCTTTGGAAGGGGTAATACGAAGAGCAGGGATTAACACGAGTGGTACAATTTTCAATAAGTCCGTCCAGCTATTTGGTTTCGCCGACGACATAGATATTATGGCACGTAACTTTGAGAAGATGGAGGAAGCTTACATCAGACTGAAGAGGGAAGCTAAGCGGATCGGACTAGTCATCAACACGTCGAAGACGAAGTACATGATAGGGAGAGGTTCAAGAGAAGACAATGTGAGCCACCCACCGCGAGTTTGCATCGGTGGTGACGAAATCGAGGTGGTAGAAGAATTTGTGTACTTGGGCTCACTGGTGACTGCCGAAAATGACACCAGCAGAGAAATTCGGAGACGCATAGTGGCTGGAAATCGTACGTACTTTGGACTCCGCAAGACGCTCCGATCGAATAGAGTTCGCCGCCGTACCAAACTGACAATCTACAAAACGCTCATTAGACCGGTAGTCCTCTACGGACACGAGACCTGGACGATGCTCGTGGAGGACCAACGCGCACTTGGAGTTTTCGAAAGGAAAGTGCTGCGTACCATCTATGGTGGGGTGCAGATGGCGGACGGTACGTGGAGGAGGCGAATGAACCACGAATTGCATCAGCTGTTGGGAGAACCATCCATCGTTCACACCGCGAAAATCGGACGACTGCGATGGGCCGGGCACGTAGCCAGAATGTCGGACAGTAACCCGGTGAAAATGGTTCTCGACAACGATCCGACGGGCACAAGAAGGCGAGGTGCGCAGCGGGCAAGGTGGATCGATCAGGTGGAAGATGACTTGCGGACCCTCCGTAGACTGCGTGGTTGGCGACGTGTAGCCATGGACCGAGCCGAATGGAGGAGACTCTTATATACCGCACAGGCCACTTCGGCCTTAGTTTGAATAAATAATAATAATAATCACTGATGTAATCCATGTGCAACAAATCGATGCAAATGGCAATGGAAAACGTCATCTAAATTGCTAGGTGAATCAGAATGCCGAGTGTAAGAGAATGAACCGGGTCTGTGAGTAAAATCTGCAATGTATGATTAAAATGAGTTTTTTGAGCACAATAATTGACAAACAGCCTAACATTCAACATGATGGGATATGCGCATTCTTAACACACAAAAACTTGAGATTATAAAAATACGAATAAAGCTGAAAATAAATATAGAGACCACCTACTTAACATGTGAAGGTCCGAATTAAATTAAAGAGGACAGTAATGTTTTATGGGAGTAGGTCTTGAAAATGGAATACAGTTGATAACATGATTAGGAGAAACATAATGAGTGTAAAAGCGTAATAAATATAATGAATAAAATGTCTCCAAGAGCCCTGCCATAGACGTGAAGTTGTATATTCGGAGATGATAGTTTGGATGTTTGGCCGGGGTCAGGATCCAGTTGCCAATGATTTTGTACAATAAGCTTATTGGAACTAAAAAAGTGAACATATTGTATAGATGAATTCACACAGGCAAGGTCGTACGATTCCTATTCTGTAGAACGGCGAATTTGTTGCTCGCTCCGACTGTTACCCAGGGAATATTCTACGATTAATCAAAGAAAAATACTTCATTGCGTAATTAAAACTCCGATGATCCTCTGCAGTTTTTTCATAAACTAGTCACTCACTATAGCACTCAGCACTACACGTCCTTAATTCAAATTAACACATTATGTAGCATGTAGGTATCTAAAATTCGAATTAAGACATGTCCTAAAATGCGAAAAAAATAATCTAAACAACAACAAAAAATCTTGATAGCAAACTTGATAGTCAACCGTCCGCGGCTAAGCCAGCTATGTTTCTTTTCAAGAAAAATCCGACATAAGAATCCTCTGCCAATAATTGATCTAAACCTGTCAAAGCTGTCATCTTCGATGGCTTTCGTTCTGGGTCTATCACAAGCTCCCGAATGACATAGGCCCAAATTCCATTTACTCGAAAAGAACATTCACTGGAATGGATCAATGTATTTTAATTTTAGCTTAATTGATTCTCGTGTAGCATAAAGTCATTCGACATAATGATGATTAAAATTATGGCGAATAAAGAAGGAATCATATTACGCATTGCAAGAAAAATTTGAAATCCTGGAAAATTCAAAGCGCCTCCAATGAATATTTTCCGAGCTAATGATCAAAGACAGCTAATGCAAAGTTTTCGACGTTTTACTTATATTTATATTTATGACATTTCTATATTTAACTCAATCTGAAGAAAAATAACCCTAAGTGTGGACCCTCCTTGGCCGTGCGGTAAGACGCGCGGCTACAAAGCAAGACCATGCTGAGGGTGGCTGGGTTCGATTCCCGGTGCCGGTCTAGGCAATTTTCGGATTGGAAATTATCTCGACTTTCCAGGGCATAAAAGTATCATCGTGTTAGCCTCATGATATACGAATGCATAAATGGTAACTTGGCTTAGAAACCTCGCAGTTAAAAACTGTGGAAGTGCTTAATGAACACTAAGCTGCGAGGCGGCTCTGTCCCAGTGTGGGGATGTAATGCCAATAAGAAGAAGGAGAAGAAGAAGAAAAATAAGGACAAGGACTATTACCAAGAGTCTCAACAACCCGTCCCTTAGCCACTGTGAGCTGTGAAGCTTGCGTAGGATGTGGTGGGGTCTTGGCAGAGGGTTCTGGTAAAAGCTGCATGTATCAGCAGCAGGACCTACCAGAGCGATCGATTGCCGCTCGAAGCACACTGACTCAAATCATGGTGGAGTCTTAACAGACCCGTCACGACGGCCTGCCGGCGAGACAAGAAGTATACCCAGACTCAATAAGCCACCGATAACACCAATCATTATCAACAAAATGAGTGTTTTAGGACGTGAAACTGCATGACATTCTTCTTAATTTGACAGATATTAACTCACTTTTTGTATTATGAGCAATGAAGCATGCTTTAAAAGAAGAAGCTATATAGCGTTACTGCTTCTGGGATTCATCTCATAGCTCCTATCTTTATCCCATTAAAAAAGAAGCAATCAAACGGAGTTTGATTAGTTTCTTATTTTTTCAGGCAAATTTGGGGCAGTATTTCGTTGTTTCGCAATTAGATGAATAAATGTTCAATGAGATGTAAAACGGAACAGCTACCTTACAATACTTTTGTGCCTTAATTTGAGCAAAATGTAACAATTGAAGATGATGATGACTTCGCCAGATTCAGATTTCGATTATTCTAAACAACGTTATGCCTTATTTATGTCATTCAGGCGTTCGTGATATAATTTTTTGAAGCATATTTTGTATTAAAGCGTGGTAAGCATTTTTGGATATATTATTAATTATGCATTTGTTTTCTTCTATTTTCAGGTAAGCTTGCCAGAAACTCTCATTTTCAACGATTTGTTCATCTGTGTGGTGTGAGCAATTGTTATGTACATTCCGATACATATATTATTTTTTCTTAAAAAATCGTTTTTCAATATTTTTTAAATTCTTATTCTTTATTTATGTTATCCAACATTCCTTCGTTTGACACGAGATATATAAGACTGTACACTTTGTAGTTGCTAGTCGTGATTGGCCGAGAAAAAAATATTCTCACTGTACGTACATGCTTCGGAGTTTTATCAATTCAAGACCAATAACGTTGCGAACCACGTCCTCACATCCAATTTAAGATTAGGAGAGGACACTTGATGCTGCAAGAAACCGAGGAATCCTCTACCTCTCCGTGAGCGATACAAGAAAGGGATAGTTGGTAAGACGAGAAGGTAATCCATAGGAAGTCAACTTGGTAAGCGACTAAATAACTATTTTGTACGAAGTTATGTAAAAGGAATATACTCACCCGCACAAAGCTGAATCGCGCAAAACAGCACTCGGATAACGGAAGTTCTGAATCCGATACGAAACATGATCAAAGAACTAAACAGCCGGATCTGGCGAAAGTTCTTTAAGATATCTTCACTCTCCACTCGACTATTTCGCACACTTCCACGAACACGTCGAATCCCGAACTCGTTTCACATCCCTTCAGGAATTTCTCTAAGAGTTTTTCCGGTAATTCAGGTAGGAGAGGCTCTGGAAATTCCAGCAGAAATACCTACAGCAAATCCGGCATGATTTAATGATTTATTCTTAAACTAAGGCCGCATTGGCCTCTACTGTACATAAAAGTCGTCTTTGTTCAGCTAAATTATTATGGCGGACCCGCAATTCTTCTTCCACCTAATCAAACCACCTTGCTCGCTTCACCTTCTTAAGTCCTTCGAATCGCTATCAAGAACCATGTTCATCCTGTTATTGTCCGTTATTCTGGACACGTACAGGTCCACCGTAGTGGACCGATTTTCGCGGAGTACCTGGTACATTCGCATCCTCCACGTACCGTCTTCCATCTGCACTCCAGCATAGATGGTACGCAACACTTTTCTTCCAAAAATAAGTGCTCTTTGGATTTCTACGAGTATTGTCCAGGTCTCGTGTCCATAGATCATGAGCGTTTTGTACCCCAGGGCAAGTGGGACCTAAAAAAACGGTATTTCAGCAAAATTGTCAACGCATACTTAGTAAACAAGGTAGTTCAGAACCACGGATACATCATTATTATATGCTTCCGTTGTTGAAAAGTAGACTTGTTGAAAGCCATTAGCTTACTTTTGTACCAAATGTTTTAGGTGGAAAGGTAAGCAAATATTTATTCACTTTTCGAATGAATATTTCTCTGTGTAGAACACACATTATTATGTAAGTCAGTAATTCAAAAGAAACGTGGCGATGCGCAGTGCTGTACATTTGTAATAGAATGGAATTAACATTTATGTGTTAAGCACATTATTTATCTCGGGCCGCTTTCTCTAGTCGGTTCAGCATTAAGAACTGGAGATTCTGATACATCCGAAATATCGTTTCCGTCATTCTTTCCTGAATTGAAAGATTCAGTTGGGTTTAGGTTTTTGTTCACAACTGGTATCTCTGGTTCGTCCGGAATAAATTTTGTCTTGGTATTTGGGGTACTGGAAGCTCCAAATCCTTGGATAAAGACAGAAAGAGGTTAAGATTCTTGAGTTGGAATGTTTTTAGGAAAGCGTTGATTCAACTGATTAGCATGCGAACGAATGAAGCGTTGACTGTCTTCCAGGCAAATGTTGTAGTTGACTTTCCCTAAGCTTTCCACTACTCCACGGTTTCTCCACGATTTATTTTAATGTACTTGAGCGTAAATGGTTTATCCTGATACAAACTGCCGCCATAGTGCACTTGCTTCTGACTTCTCTGTTTTGTAGGTGGATAATGCAGAAACATAAGCTTAATCAGTCGCTTAAGTGTGATTCTATAAACTTGAAGGAATACTTGCACTACTTCTTTCATATTTTCGAAAGCTTCGCGTGTGAAAGGCATTTAGCCAAAACCCATCTGGTCGAAAGTCATTTTGCCGAATTGAACGAACGACCGAAAATTTCGTTTGCCCAAAAATGTCGTTTGTCTGAAAATGTATTTTGGCCGAAAAAGTCGATTGGCCAAAATGGTCATCTCACTTCTTTCTTCTCATTTGTTATTTCTTATTTCTCACGGTAAAAAGTGAAAATCATAAGAGAAGTGAGAAGTAAGAAGTCTCGCTTTTTAATTCTCCCTTCTTCCTATTATTTGCTTCTTTATTTTCAATAATTTCAGCCCGTGGCTGGCTCATCAGCCACGGTCCACTTCTTATTTTCCATGTCTGACTTCGCACTTGTCTCTTCCCATTTTCCCCTTCTTGTTTCGCACTTCTCCCTTTTCACTTGGCTTTTTCCTACGGATAATTTAGTCGATTCATCAGAAACTTAAGCGTGCTTTGATCGCAATGTTCGAAGTTCCTTCGTTGCCATCTATTTTTTAGTAATAATTGATTATTGTTTCGCTTTTATGACCTTTACTATGCTTAACTGCTGTTCAGTATCACTTTTCCCAGATCCTTTTGATCGTATGCTATGGATTGGGATTTTGATCAGATGGTACCCATTAGCTTCTGCACGAACCGTTTGTCAATGATTCAGGCTACGTTTTCAATCTTTTTTGCAAGTTATGATGGAGTTCGCTTCCTTAACATGCTTTCACAAATGTGCCTTTGTCAAAGCACAAAAAGTTATAATAGGAATTTCCTGGGAATGATTTAGAGAATCCATCTCCTTGAGTACGGATTCGACTCTTTTTGCTTTGTACCAGATTACCGTGTTCATCGCGTAATACACTGAAATCAAAACCGTCCAAAATAGTGCTGGATTATGATGCTTTCGGATAATGGACAGTAACTGCCGCTACAAGAATTCCTGAACGTACACATCAACTGTTATTGTATCGATCGCTGCAAATGGATTTGAAAGAATTACACACTTACAAATTGCTTACAAAATCATTGCCTTTTTACAGAATTTTCCTTAATAAACTTGCTTATCAACATCGTCAATACTTTACCAGTACGGATCATGTTGAAATGGTCCCATGGAAGTATTTTATAACCGAACCTAACTTATGGCTTATTATCTTCATCGCCTTGCATAACGATCTTCCACACAAAAGTTTATCGTACAACTTATGGGCCCATATTCACTTCTTTTTATCTTCTTCTGCTCCCTGGAAGTCTGTAGTTCATTTTGTGTCTTGTTCGGTCGACTTTATTCTTCGATGTTCTCAGATTTTTCCAAATCTTGAACAGAAGTACCATTTTTACCGGAAAAAATTGAAAAATTTTCCGATCGAACATATGGCTCATAGGAACCGATTTACGTTCAGATTTTTTGATGCCCTGAAATGAAAAATCCACACCATTCTTCCGAATCGCATTACAAACTGCTCCGATGCTCTAGTTTTCCATTTTCGCCATCTGACTCAGTGAATGTCGGGAATAGTGCATCATTCGTGCAAAGTCCGTTAGCGCTTTTCAAGGAAAAAGCTTCGCAATTCCATAAAAACGTAAATAAATGGCACTTATAAATCACAGAGCGACAGATTATAACGGAAACAATGATGCTCAGTAATAAGCAGTCATTTAAAATTTATCTGAAAACAACTGGAGTGCATCAAAATCGTGCTTATCCTTTCTGGGACACCCTATATGGAAGACTGAAGATTGTGAACCATAAATCTTCTTGAGTATTGAGATGGTTTCATCAAACTGCAGCAAACTGGAAGCTTCGGAACTAGAGCAGCCATGCGCGTAAGAAGTTGCACATTTTTTGTGTTAGGGTCTGTTCACAAATTAGGTAACGCTTTCGGGAGGAGGTGGAGGGGGTGTTTACTACCAAATTTTACGCATAACGCGAAAAAAAAATATTTAGAAGGTTTTTTTTTAATCACTGAATGAAGTAATTGCTAATATGATTTAATAAAGGCGATGAATACATATCAACCTTTCCTTTTCACTAACCATACTACCCATAATTGTCCCATGCTAGTCTTTGTAGTTTTTTACTTTTCATCTCAAAGCAGGCTATTTCGATGTATTTTCTGGGAATCCTAAAATACAGCAAGTTTTGTTCGAATAATTGTTGCTAAATTTCGAGCCATTTCTGTCTCACGATGAGTATTCACGATTTGTACAGATTACAGGCATACCTCGATAGTACGTACCCTCGATAGTGCGTACCCTCGATAGTACGTACCCTCGATTGTACGTACATTTTACCTCGATAGTACGTACAGAAAAAAATTTTTTTTTTCGTTCCGTTTTCTGTACGATTTTAGTAAAAATTTGAATATGCTTTGATCATGGCACATGCGGGGGTCCTTCATATATTACGTAATAATTTCGCAACTGATTTAAACACCATCGTGAGCTTTTATAACGAATTTAGTAGCAAAACTTTGAAAAAGCAGCGTGTCATGTTTGCCAGTCTTACGTTACACATATTATACCTACTATCATTTTAAACAATTGAACGAACATATGAAACAGTTGAGCGATGCGGAGCGCGACCAAGCCCTCATAAAGCAAAATATCAGCAAGAGGAATTTATTGTCTTGGACGCGTTCGCACACGCGTAACAATTTTATTTCTCGAGAAACAAATTAGCAGCGTTACTAAAATGAAGAAAATTTTTAGTCGAAAATTTCCTCTGAGACGTCTTACTGGGATTTCCGAAGAAGTTTATCCTGGAACAGTAGTTTCTCCCAAGGGTTTTTCCTGGGATACCTTGGTAGTTTGGTCGAAAATTCCAAACATGATTTAACTTGATATTCTATCTAGACATGTGCGCCGATTAAAATTTTATCGACGGTGAGGCGTGATAGATCATTTTCTGCTAGTAGCATTGGCGTGGTGGTGATTGGCGGCGGCGTGAGTCAGCGTGAATCAAGTTTTACGGAATTTATATGGAAGTTCCTCCAGGAATTCCTCCGAGAGTTTCTCCGGGAATTCCTATGGGAGTTTTTCCAGATATTTCTCTGAAAGTTCCTCCAGGAATTCCTCCGGAAGTTCCTCTAGGAATTTCTCCGCAAATTTTTACGAAATTCCTCCGAACATCCATCTTAAATTATAGCCAAATATTTCTCCGTTAATTTTTCCAAATGTACCCTTTAAATTCCATTAGTTTCTCGGTAATTTCTTCAACAATTCACTTAGAAATTCTCTTAGAAATTGACACATCCCCTTTCCCAGAACTTCCACCAGAAAATCATTCAGAAATTCCCATGTAAACTCCTCCGGGCATTCTCTCTGGAGTTACTCCAGAAATTCCATCAATTACTTCGAGGTCTTTCCGGAAATTCTCATTGAATTTCTTCAGAAACTCACGTGGAAGCCCTTGATACTCACGCCCCGGGAATTTTTCCGGAAATTCCTCCAAGAACTCTCCTGGAAAATTGTTCCTGTTTTTTTTCTTCTGGAATTCAGTTGGAAATTCCTTGAAAAATTTGTGTGCAAATTCATCTGGCTACAAAAATTAAATTTCTTCAAAACCAGTGCTGGAAATACTCGCTTCACGAGTAAGAAAATAGCGTAATTGGGCCTACCAGAAATGCCATAGTCGCGCAAACCTACTGCCTGCATTTTTTCTAGCGCTTGCTTTGTTCGCGATTACGGGCAGAGCAAAGACAAAAAGCAGGGCAGTATTTTTTTCACGAGTAAAAATCACGATCGTGAGTATTTGTGGTTATTTCGAATAAAATGGATAAATTTTACTTAACATAAACACAATAACAATGAACAAATGTGTTCTTGCTCGAACATCCATGAGAATTATGTTCTTAGGTTGGTTTATGACATTTTGCAAATTAACCCGAATGACTCGCGAAGCTCCACGAACATTTTTCGGGGTTCGCTTTTCTGTTTTCCCGGCGAGTAGTAGAGGTAGGAAAGAAAAGGCAAAACAAGTGTTCGCGAGCATTTTGCATGGCCTACTTCTTGTTTTGTAAACAAGGTTCACAGATTTCCACCACTGGTTGAAACTCTTTCGGAATTACTTACCAAAATTCCCCTTGAAATTCCTCTGGAAATTATTTAACGGATTCTCCCGGAAGATCCTGCAGCCATTCTCAAAATTTTAACGGTACTTCGCTTAAAATTTCTATAAAAAATCATCCAAAATGTCCTTCAGTATTTTCCGAGAATGTTTTCCAGGAATTCGCAGCAATATCTTAAAACAATAACCTCGAAAATCTCTCCCACTTTTATTCCACAAATTCCTCCATGTATTCTCCCAAAAAATCCGCCAATAATTTCCCTGGAAACTACTTCAAGAACTTCTTCAGAAATCTCTTTTAAAGTTCCCCCGAAAAGTTTTTCAAGAATTTTCCGGGAATTCGTTTCGGAATTCCCACAGAATTTTCTCAAATTATTCTGCAGAAAATTCCTTCAAGAACTGCTCCGGGGAGTTCCTTTTTCAGGAAGAGTAATTTTTCCTAAAGTAATTTTTGAAAAAAAAATCGCGTTGGATTTCTTGGTTTGAGTCTCGAAAAATCTTGATTGATTTACCTATGGATTTCCTGGAGATATTCTCGGAAAAAAAATCCTAGAAGAATATCTGAAACAGATCTAGGAAAAATTTGAAAATAAGAAGTTTTTTTGAATGAATTTCCTAAGGAATTTTCAGAGGAAAATATTTATGAATGTCAAAACAAATTTCAAATAAAGTTTTGAAATAATTTCAAACCAAAATACGAAAAAAAAATCTAGTAGAATTTCAGAGGTTGTTCTTGGAGTAATTCCTTAGTTTCCTGAAGAACGAACCCACATTTTCAGAAAAAAGTATCTTTATGTTTGGCCGAGAATGTGTAGAATAGTGGCCATGTTGCCAAAAATTACCCCACGTCGCAGTTTTTGGCCAGAGATTCACGCTACTTTCTATTTGTGAGTAGATTAACATCCAATGATTTAGATTTAAATACTTTATCGACAGACACCACCTCAATTCTTCAAACTGATACCGATGATGTATATAAAAGTCGGCACTCCAATCCTCCTATCAAAAAATCGTTTTTGGAGTTTATAGCCTTTTCGTTACACATTGTTGTACGAGAAAGGCATAAACGATTCTACAGACGAGAAAATTAAAATAACTTCTATGTAACTAACGTTAGAAATCAGTTTTTTTGTTATCTTTATACTCATCTTATGTAATGTACTTATGAATATAATTATGAATCATAATGAAGGTTCCTCAAAATCAACGCGATGTATTTGTTGCTATAGCTGACAGTTTGTCGCTTTGGTAAGGAAGCGTGAATGGAGCCAATAGAATCGCAACGACAGTGACAGTTCAGAACAACCTTGAAGCTTTTCATTTACATAAAATCTATAGGTGGAATACATAAAACACGTCACGTAAAAATGTTGTGATCCACCCCCAATCGTCACTTTTTATAGTAACATGCATGATTATGCATGATGTGTAATATCTTTAAAACGTCACGAATATCACGTAATTTATGGATGCTCCGAAGCATTAACATACAATATTTCATAAAAATAATAGCCTCACATTTACAAGGACGATAATTTTGCGCAATACTACATATGACGATGTAGCACCACTTCAAGAAAAATCTGAGTCATGCTGGTCCGTTGTGTACTATATCAAATATAAAATTGCTTAGAATACAGAGCCTTCTATCGAAATTTCGGCTTCCGAGCGGTTTTGTAAACATTACACCACTCCCAAATAAACAGAAAAGCAAAAAAAAAATTTTTTTTTGTTCGGTATTTTTTTGCTTCGATAGTACGTACGCTTCGATAGTACGTACACTAAAATTACGGAGGTGTACGTACTATCGAGGTATGCCTGTATATCATTTTATAGAACGACCTCGGGAACGACGCTTTTATTGGTATTGTATTTCATGATTAGATCTTCCAAACCAAGCCAAAGTTAATAGAGGCAACCCAAAAAGTTTTCATCCTAAGCAATTGTATTTTAGCTCAATCTCTTCAACTACATAAACAGTTCAACATGTTCAACAGTTAAAAATGATTTGTCTGTCGTTATCGTTTTAGCTAACGAGCCTGGATTAAAAACGCAATACTCCTACCTTTAACAACCTTGTGCTCGATTGGAACAACCGATTTGACAGCAAATGCGCTGTTCCAATTTTGATACTTCATCTCTTTGTTATGAGTGCAGCCTCTTTAGTTTTAGCCATACCTACACGGAAGAAAAAAAGTACCCAAAATTGAGTATTTTTAAACTTACTTTTGAGTCATTTTTTCTCTTCTCTTTCATCCACTCTTTCTTTTGTTGTCAAAAACAAAAGAGCCAAACAATCCAACGACGAGCCAAACAATTCATTACCTGAGGTCGAAATTAAGTGAATTAAACTTAAATTTGGGTCAATAAATTTTCCATTGGGTACTTTTTTAACATGGGAGTAAAGGCAAACTACTTCGACCCTACTTACTCAATTTTGGCTTCCCGTACGGATGTACGAGGTTGGGTGAATTAGACTCACTATTGGGTAGTTTATTTCTTCCGTGTATAGCACATAGCGGGACAGATATGCGAAAAAAAACACAAAGCGAATAGGGTAAAACGTCCTATCGTTGTGGTATGTCCTAATGTTGCGGTAGTGTTAAAATAGTCCATTCTGGATAGAATAGCATTAAAAACAATTGTGGATACGCTAAAACTAGTCGAATTAACGACTAGAACAGCTTTTGTTTGACAAAATTCCGTTCAAAATTATGAAATAGCATCATTTTTCATTAAAAATTTGAATCCTTTGAGCCTATTATTGCGGTAGTGCTAAGGTCCTATTGTTGTGGTATCGATTTCCATAAGAACTACATGCAATACCGCAACAATAGGACTGACCTTGAAAAAATGTCGCAACGATAGGCAACTGCGTCCTATTATTGCGGTAGTTTGTTTTTTTGTGATAAAAACAAAACAACATAAGTTAAGCATAATTGACGTAATATTTACGAAACCATAGTTAACGAGCAACCTATTCGACTACTGCAACGTGAAAAAGACCAACAGGTAATTATTAAAGAATTTTTGAAATCAGTTTTGTTTTGACACGGTACTTAACCCCTCCATAATAGGTCGTTTTACCCTATTGTATTCTCGACAGAACAGTCACGCTAAACTAAAATTCGAGTGGCCATGATCGCAAATTCTATTTCCGTTTTTACTAGCTGCATTCTTGATAGCCTTGGTTTGTGCCGTTCCTATTCTAACATTGTTCAATAAATACCAAAACCCACATGCTTCAGAGAAAGAAAAAAAGGCTTTAAAATTTTCTCAGTTACACGTTATATGGGGGAGGGAGGGGGATCAAAAATGTTACTTTTTGTTACGAGGGGAGGGAGGGAGTCAAAAACTTGGATTTTTGCATTGCCTAATATGTAAACAAACCTTTAGTTGACAATCTGTTGGATATAATTTAGTGCAGTTGAAATATGGATCGCTTGAAATCTACCTGAATGATGGATCCGGAAAATCTTTGTCGCCAAATTGATATGTTACACAAGACAGTGAAATCAAATAAATGCAAGAGAGTTTGATTTTTATGTCTTAATCCAATGAAACGTCCATAAATTACATATTGCTGAGGGTGCGAGAAATGTGACAATTCATACAAAGTTTGTATGATAATTTATACAAAAACAGAGACATAGCGGAAGAGGGTCAAAATTCCTCTATATAATCACATTTGTTGGCAACCCTTGCTTGGTTTCTATGATGATCTTGATTTACCTTGATCCAACAATTCGCATCTGCCAAAAAAAAATCCGTTATCCGAATGCGTTCTCTGCCCCTTCGACAATACTTTGATCTGCCAAACTGTTTTACATATCAGTAAATTTTGCATACTCTTCTCGATGTTGTAGCAGTCAATCTATTTCTGATACACATAGGCTATTTAGTATGCTACTCAAGAAGCCCTCCTAAAGTGACGCACAGTTCTACTGGTTGTCGACGGGCGCATGTTGCTGCTGCATTATGTTCAAGAGACATGCCTAAAATGTACCACATATGTATGTGTCTTTGTGCATAGATTGTTGTCTGACACTACTGGAATACAAATTAGTGTGCCAAGGAACACATGCGATATATCCGATTGAAACTGTGGGCGTCACGCTGTGGGAGCTCACTTGCAATCATTACAGGTCGTACTGGCGTGACTTTAACTTCATTTTATATTTTTCTTTTTCTACTAACAACAACTTGTAAAGAAGGCTACTTCGCAACGAATCCTCAATGCACGACTTGGTGGCCGATATTTGAAATTGGAAACACCCTAGAGAGAAAAATTGTCCCACTTTGTAAAATCCAAAGAAAAGTTCCAATTGAATCAACAGGCGTTCACCGGCCAAGACACGTTTGCTTCTGGTCAGCAGCTGCCTCCTGACCAGTATGTGATTCAAATCTAATTAGCATATGTAAATGTGGATGCAATGTTTAGATGCGAGTTCAAGTGCTACAACTGTCGTCTGTTAGCAAACGGTTTCTAAGCGCATACGAAGAAAAGCTTTTTATCTGTTTGTCCGGCAGTCGGTCCCAGTATTGGCAATCTTGAAATTCACGTCATGCGTAGAACCGCTTCGGTAGGGTACTCCGCTGCTTTGTTTGGCATTGCGTTACTCGCTCTGACGATTAAATCAGAGTAAATGGAGGCAGCGCAGCAGCTGGTCACTGTTTCAGAAAGCTTTAACATCAAGGATTGACGGTTCGCTGTACCGTGAAAAAAAGCCCGTGGAGGCGGGTTGAGCCTAATCGACTTTGTATGTCAGGTCAGGTGTGCTGTTTAGCCAACGACTGGACAGAATTCAAACTACCTCTATATGGTGTCAACGTGAGTAAGCACAACTTTGTTAGGTCTTCTTACGGAGAATATTCATCATCCCAGACATTAGTATTCACCGGTTGTTGGAGAATCTCAAGGCTACAGGCTTGCATTTTTTCTATAACGTATTCTAGATTTATGGCGAGGAAACAATCGCAAAAACAATTCGCTGCTTCTATTCAGCATGACAATTGGATTTTCCGGCAATGGTAGAACAGCCACAGCCCATCTTGTTCAATAAGAATATTCACTTCGACAGAATTCTACAAAACTTCGAAAACCAGTAAACTTACATATGGCTTATAATACTTCATTCCATCTCAAGGCACCAGTGCCAGTGACCGCTCAATTTTAATAGAAATACAAAACTATTTGGTCGTAATCATTATTGAAGATCGTTGAAGAAATGTTCCGTTGCTTTTTTATTAGGAAGAATGTCCAATGCCATGCTTGAAATACATTAATTTGATGAAAAAGTGGGGTGTTGAATTCTTGAAGTTGATGGCAGATTCAACCCACGACCCATAACGTTCGGCTTCTTTATTCTCAACGGTATTGCCTACTTTAGTTCCTATATCTAATAGAGGTGTCAGTGATTTATGACGCATTCATTGAAGCAGCGCTCTTCGTTGTGCTGCCGTACTGTGCTCTCCGTATCGGAACCAAGCCATTGTTATCATCGTTTAGGTTGAACTGTTGCAAACAATTGGGTGAAACCGATTAGAAATTCGAACAGCTCTATAGAAAATGCACTGCAAAACTAGTTAGGGGCCGTCCAGAAACCACGTGGTCATATATGGGGGGAGGGGGGGTTTGGAAAATGACCACGATAAGCCACATGGGGGGAGGGGGGGTGTTGCTCTCGAACCACGTGGTTTTTTTACACGAAAAACTTTTGGTGAATAACAATAGCGGTGTAAAAAATACAAATCATCAAAATTTAATGATTTAATCATTAAACGCAAAGCGCATCTTAGGGCCGATGCCCACGTAGCGTCTTTTCAACTCAGTGTTAAAAAGAATTTAGCATTAAGCATCGAGAAAACCCGGTAACGCAGCGTTGTTCGCAACGCCGATGCATATCTGAGTTAATTGACCAACTTAGCCTTAGATCCTATTTCCATAAAAAAATTAACGAAAAAACATGTTGCGTTTCAGTCTCAATTTCCTCAAAAAAAAATTGGGAAAGAAAAATGAAAAAATATTTTTTTAAAATTCCGCCGCAAATGGTTTTTGGCATCACGCCGCCGACACTTTTGCATCAGCGGACTACAGCTACAATTTTGAAAACTGTTCATGTTTTTACAATAATCAAAGAAAAATCTTCAAAAGAATTTCTTGTGGATATTCAGGAAAAATCCAGTAAAGAAATTTCCTGTAAAAACTTTGACCTTACTTCATACAATCCTGATAAAGTGCTAGCATTCAGAATGTTTTTTGAACAATTCTCTCTGGAAAATTTTGCTTGCAAATTTTGCTACAAATTGGTCATGAAAAAAAAACAAAACATCTCCAGTGTAAATGCCGAAAAAAATTCCATGTGAATTCTGTCTGAAAATTCAAAACAGTCTCGTGGGAAATACATATAATTTTCGGTGGAAAAAAATGTTCATATTTTCACATTTTTTTTTACATTCTAATGAATTTCTTCGACAAGTTCTTCCGAATCTTCACCAGAAATTCTTTTTCATTTCCAAAATAAGTTGCACTTCAAAATGTTCAGTCTCCAGTTAGCCTTACGAGCAAAGGCGTAGGATTGCCAATCCGGAGATGACGAGTTCTATTCTCGTTCCTAGGATGTTTTCGGGAGTCAAACATTGTCGACACAAAGTGTAGGTATAATGTATCCATCGTACTTGCTACACAAGGTATATAATCGTACAATGGCAGGCATTTAAAACTTCCAATTTATAACTGAGGAAATGCTAATAGAATAAACTAAGTTGAAAAGCAGACCAACTTCCAGTTGGAATATGGAGCCATAGAAGAAGAAGAAGACTTCTAAATTTTTCAAAAAAAAATCTTCTGAATTTTCATGAGAAATTAAATAGCCAATGCCACATGAAACACTTTGATATTACCGTTGATTTTTTGTTTTTGGATTTTTGTTTTCAAATTTGGAATCTTGAAATGAAAATTTTTACGCTCTTTGTAAATTCTTCGGAATTTGATGTTTATTGGAATTTACATCGGAAATATGCATTTCGGATTCTTCTAGTTCTTCAAAATTGCTACCGAACCTTTCTTAGGAACACTTCCTCAGAATTTCGAAAAAAAAGTCGTTGAAATACTGAAGATTTTTCCGTGGAGACTCCGAAGAATTTCTTCTAAATATTCTGAAGGAATCCCTTGCTACTCCAGAATAATTATTCTTGAAAATTAGGAAGATCTTGGAATTTAAAATTAATCCAAGCAATAAATGTAGGCAATGATTTAGGATTATGAAGCCTAGTTTTTATGATAATGGATAATTAGGATAATTGATCGTAAAATTTAATAATGCACCTAATTAGAACATTTAGGTGCATTATTAAATTTTTCGATCAATAATGCACAAAATTCTAGTAGTGCGTATGAGAAAGGTTATGACATAGAGAAGTTTGCATTTAAAAAATCAACATGAAATTCTAAATAAAATGCTTTTTAAATTCATAAAAGGGTCTTAGAACTAAGAAGAGTCCTGCGATATGAAAAAAAGTGGCAGTGTTCCAGAAAAAACACTCCGATTCCTAAAACAATCGAGGTATAAAAATAGTGTTATGATAACGATTGAAATTGAATTCCAAAACAAATCTCAACCCTTTCAGGAATGATGGGTCATATATGCCCAGCGTTTTAGATTGTCTATAAACTCACAAAAGAGAGCTAGGCCACCATTTTCTTCAATAAAATTGTTCATCTAGATATTGGCTTTACAGAAAAAAATATGGGAGCTCAAATTTGACTGACCCTGAAAACTCAGTTATCCGAAACCTTGTGAAGATTTCGATTCTAAGAGCATGCAAATGAAGTTGAAATGTTTGAATCATTCTGAACACTCAGATAAGATGGGTCATCCTGAACGTTAAGCCAGTGATTAGTATTCAGGAATACGTACTCCAAAATGCTCTCAAGTTCAGCCCACGACATTTGTAATGTCCTCATCATCGGTATGTACCCAATCCGATGAAATAAGCATATGATCCTAATTTCCATTAACATGAGATCCTAGAGACAAGGTACCCAAAATTATCTTGAGTCAACATCAAGTTGCACAATGACTATGACTTTTTTTGTAGGGCCTTAGAAGCACTGGGTTCACGGACTTGAATGATTAAAACCTAAAAGTTTTGTTTAACCTAAGTCGAGTCAAGTACGAAACACTGAAGACGACCTTACTGTTGAGGTCGAAATACGTATCTGTCAAGGTACAATCAAGTGGTGGAATTGAATGGGAAGGTACAAACTCGTCTTATGACAAGTAAAGACATTCCATTAAAAAGCTCAAAGTAATTTTCTTAACTAAAATGTCTGTAGTAGCTTGTACAAATAACAATTATATATCATATCAACCCAATGGACCTAATGGGATATTATATCATACATCATTCATAATTTGGTTAATTGGATAAATCGAATGATCCGAACTCCAAAATGATAATTGATCTATAATACATTCATTCATCTATGAGTCGCTTATGAAAGGACCATTGACTGAAGCATATTCGAGATGTGGAATAGAAGTTCCTTGGGAAATTATTCGAAAGACATCAGAGTGACCGAGAAAATATTTTTAGTATGGCATCATTGGATTCCACGAGTCAATATCATAATAAAATTTCAATGAAGAATTTGGAATTTTGAGAGATGAGCCAGCTCTAGATTGAAAATCTATTTATTAGAGAAAAAATAGAAATTTTCCATAATAGAATAGGAAATTGCCAATGAAGAAATCAGGGTATGAGTATTAAATAGATATAGAATTACTGCAAATAATGCAAAATTTCCATAAACAGTTGAAAAATTTCCACAAAACAATAATAAATTAGCACTTGTAAAAGCAAAAATTGCAATTATGTATTTAAAAAAATCACCAATAAAAAAATTAAAAAATATAGGGATATTTTGGAAATTTCTAAACCATTACAAATTTTTCTCGAAATTTTTATAACATATTCGCGAGTCCGCGTTTTTTTGTATCCTCCTGATGCATCGAAGGTATGTGAGTTCTAGATAACCTAATACCTGATACACATTACAACATGATAACATCATCAAAATTTTCGAAATAATGAAAATTTATAATTTACATGCTGGGTTTTAGTTTGATTTTGAATCAGTTGAAATTGTCCATCTTCAAAATTGATCGGATTAACCATATGTTTTAGTTACATAGGGTTTTTTTTAAATTTTTGTACTTGAAAAAACCACGTGGTCAAAGGGGGGAGAGGTGGGTGGTCTGCCAAATGACCACGATAAACCACATGGGGGAGAGGGGGTTGAAAATCTTCAAAAATATGACCACGTGGTTTCTGGATGGCCCCTTACTAAGATAGGTATTTGGTCACCCAACCAGAGTGTATAGGATTTTAATACAACTCGGCATTAATTCCAGATAGGTTGTCAATAGTTTGTGTTAAAGTGGAATCTTGATGTAGCTTTCCACGCTCACCATAATGGCGGATGCTATTAATTTTTTGACAAGAACACTGTTTCCCGTCACTGAACTGTAATCCCCATCCCAGCAAACGCTGATTGTTTTTGTTACCAATCACACCCATTGAGTTGTTTATTTTTCATCAACGAAGAAATATTTATGCGCAAGATTTCTATACTCCCAAAAATCGCTAAATAATTTACAGTCAAACTTAAACCATTTATATCCTTGGCCTTCAAGTGGACTATTTGAGCAGTAACTGCTAGAATTGGAAATGATCGGAAAAAGCTCGTTTCCTATATCCAATTACTTAGAATTCCATCAATTGATAACTCCTATCACATTGGATGGCTGGCAATTCATTAACCAAGACGAATCTCTACCCGTCGTCAACCTCACCCAAAAGTTCCTGTCGAGGAAGTTTGTCTATTTGATTGAGGCGACGAATGAAGTTCGGTTGCATATCGCAGGAATCAATATCAAGTCCGTGTATTTAATCTGTCGCCGGAAGTTACAGACAAAAGTTATATAATAGATGTAGTAGATCTGAAAACAAAAATATTGTACGGACTGGCTGAACGACACATGCTTCCTTTGTCAAGCAGTAAGTAATCGGAGGGATTCTTTTTTTTTTTCCAAGTTCGTTTATTTGGTAGGCTCAGGCGTGTATAACACTTTACGGAGCCATGGTTCTTTGTGATATATACAATCAATATCATTTTATTGTACAGTTAGTAAGAGAGGGATAGAAGCCAGCGTACTCGTGGTGACTCGAGGTTAGTTTACAATGTTTAAGGATGGACGGGGCTTAGGATTTGGGATCAGGAGATTTCAGCTTCTCATCCGGGCATTTGGCGTCAGGGACGATGTGGCGTGTCGTCGTGCTCGAGGAATGGTTCGACTGAGAGCATCTTCCGGATGGCCAGAGCTACGGAGCTCTACTGAACAGAAAGGCAGAGACTTAAAAAAAAACTTTGAAGAAAGAGAAAAAAAAATAACAAAATATTAGATTTTGATGTCAGAAGAACAAAGAAAACCATAAATGGCCTGCATATAAACAACATCACGATCTCCCAAAACTCCTCGAACTTCCCTGAAGGGTTGTTTACCTCGGGCCACAAGGGTATCCAATAATTGCTCTCTGGAGGCGTCATTTTCCGAGCAGAACCAAACTACGTGATCGATGTCATCATAACCGGCACCGCACCTACATAAGTTGCTATCGACAAGGTTTATTCTGTACAAATGTGCGTTTAGTGAATAGTGATTGGACATAAGTCTCGACATCACGCGAATGAAGCCTCGACTTAAGTCCTCACCTCTGAACCACGCTCGCCCAGAAACTTTTGGAACTATGGAAAATAGCCACCGTCCAAGTTCGTTGTGTGTCCAATTTCTTTGCCAACTTTGAAGAGTACTCTGACGGACTAATGGGAAAAACTCGTTGCTCGAGAATTGTCTATCATAAACCTCACCCTCCTGTGCGCCCACCTTTGCCAGCGAGTCTGCCTTCTCATTGCCGTAGATTGAGCAGTGAGAAGGGACCCAAACAAAGGTAATCTTGAATGATCTTTCGACCAAAACACGCATCTGCTCTCTTATGTTTGTAAGAAAGTAAGATGCGTGCTTAACAGGTTTCATCGACCGGAGTGCCTCGATAGAACTAAGACTATCCGAGAAGATGAAATAATGGTCTACGGGCTGATTGGAAATTATCCCCAAAGCGAAGTTAATTGCTGCCAGCTCAGCAACATAAACCGAACACGGTTCCTGAAGTTTTCGGAAGGTGGTTGAAGTTACATTGAAAACACCGAAGCCAGTGGATCCGTTAATGCGAGAGCCATCAGTGAAATATCTGTTGTTGCAATCGACATGTTCATATTTTTCAGAAAAAATGGAGGGAATAGAAAGATTTCGAAGATGATCTGGTATTCCTTGAATAGCATGTTTCATGGACAGATCGTATACAATTGAGAAACTGTCATTGGTGAAGTCAACTCGAGGGGGAGTATAACATGGAAGGCAAAGATCTGACGATATGTAATTGAGATAAACTCTTAGGAATCTTGACCGATAAACCAGTTCAAGCATATTATCGAAGTTATCTAAGACAAGTGTGTTACTTGTTCCACATTTGATGAGTATTCTAAGTGAGAGCTCCCAGTACCGGTGCTTTAAAGGAGTGACTCCAGCAAGCACCTCCAGGCTCATGTTATGCGTTGAATGCATGCAGCCAAGGGCAATACGCAAACAACGATATTGAATTCGTTCCAATTTGATCAGATGGCAATCAGCTGCTGAGAGGAAGCAGAAAGAGCCGTACTCTAAAACAGAGAGAATAGTCGTTCTATAGAGTTTGATGAGGTCTTCCGGGTGAGCACCCCACCATGTTCCGGAGATGGACCCTTTTCCGGCATTTCTCTATCAAATACTCAAAATGGAGTTTCCATGTACATTTGGAATCAAACACGACCCCAAGGTATTTAGAAGATAAAGATTGGTTGATGTTATCATTCAACAGCTTTAGTTTCAGTTGAGCAGGGTACCGCTTCCTAGTAAACACAACCAACTGAGTTTTTTGCGGTGAAAACTCGATCCCCAAATGTCTGGCCCAAACAGTCAGATTATCTAGGGTACTTTGCAATGGTCCTTGCAAGACAGCTGCACTTGGACCTCTTAGAGAGACCACGGCATCATCTGCAAGTTGTCTGAGCGTGCATTGTCCTTCCAAACAATTGTCAATATCTTTAACATAGAAATTATAAAGCAAGGGACTTAAACATGAACCTTGGGGAAGGCCCATGTAACTAGTTCTGGAAGTTGTCAGAGTGCCGAGTTTGAAGTTCATTTGTTTTTCTGACAACAAATTGTACAAGAAATTACTTAAAATAACGGGTAGTCCATTACTGTGCAGATTGTCTGACAGTACTTCTATGGAAACTGAATCAAAAGCGCCCTTAATATCCAAGAAAACTGAAGCCAATTGCTCCTTGTGCGCAAAGGCCAGCTGTATATCTGAAGAGAGCAACGCTAGACAATCGTTTGTTCCTTTACCTTTTCGAAATCCAAACTGAGTATTTGAGAGTAATGCATTTTGTTCGACCCAATGGTCGACTCTTGAAAGGATCATTTTCTCCAATAATTTTCTCATGCATGATAGCATGGCAATCGGTCGGTATGAATTATGATTAGACGCTGGTTTCCCAGGCTTTTGAATAGCTATTACTTTGACCTGTCGCCATTCAGGTGGCACAATGTTGTACTCCATGAAACAGTTGTACAGGTCAAGTAATCGTCTTTTTGCGATATCTGGGAGGTTTTTAAGAAGATTGAATTTGATGTTATCGCATCCCGGAGCAGAGTTATTCGATGAAAGAAGAGACATAGAAAGTTCCAGCATTGAGAATGGTCCACCCAAAGAACCGGGATCATTGACTGATTCTCGAAATAGCGGTTCTGCTGGTACGGAATCTGGACAGACCTTTTTTGCGAAGTTGAATATCCATCGATTGGAGTATTCTTCACTCTCATTGGTGGAAATGCGGTTCCGCATGTTGCGGGCCGTTTTCCAAAGTGTTGTCATTGAGGTTTCTCGCGATAGTCCCTCGACAAAACGTCGCCAGTAGCTACGTTTTTTAGCCTTGAGAAGATTTTTGAGTTTTCTTTCGAGCCTCAAATACTCTTCAAAAAGCTCAGACCTTCCGTGTTTACGGAAGGCCTTGAAGGCATCAGATTTCTCAGAATACAACTTAGTACATTCATCATCCCATCCAGGAGTGGCTGGTCTTCTGATGACAGATGTACTTGGAACGCGTCGTTTCTGAGCTTCTAGTGCGCTTTTTTGAATCAACTCAATAAGGAATCGATATTCATCCAAAGGTGGAAGAGTATCAGTTGAGTCAATACCAATTTTTACCGCCGATGCAAATTTTTCCAGTCAATGTTCTTCGTGAGATCGAAAGGAACATTAACTGGCTCAGATTGTTGATAGCCACTCTTAATTGTGGTGACTATCGGCATATGGTCACTACCATGGGGATCTTGAATTACCTTCCACGTGCAATCTAATGATAGTGAATTTGAACATAAAGACAGATCAATACGGCTTTGTTGACCATTTGGTCCTATTCGAGTTACTTCACCAGTGTTCAAAATATTCAAATTGAAATCGTCACACAAATCATAGAAAATAGGCGCTCTATAATCGTCATACGTTTCGCCCCATCCAATACCATGTGCGTTCATATCACCCAATATCAATACTGGAGATGATAGGAGGGAGACTGCGCTCCAAAAATGACGACGATTAATAGAGGCATTTGGAGGAATGTACACTGAATCTATGCAAAGATCTTTATTCTTCACATTTACTTGGCATGCGACGATTTCTAAGCCGGGAACAGTCGGAATGGGAATTCTGTAGAAGGAGTAGCATTTTTTGATCCCCAAAAGAACGCCACCATAATGATCATCCCGATCTTGGCGAATAATGTTAAAATCGTGGAAGTTGATTTCATCTTCAGAAGAAAGCCATGTTTCACAGAGCGCAAATATATCGCAATCGGAATTGCGAATCAAAAACTTGAACACGTCTCATTTATTTTTCAGACTGTGACAGTTCCACTGCAGCACAGTGATTGTATCTTGTATGGCCGTATTATCCATCGAAAGATACAATTCCTGCAAGAAGGGGCCATGAAACAGTCAATTGCTTCAGATAACTTTCTACTGTTGGTATAAAGAGGTCAATGATTGGCCTCAATGAATTCGGAATATTGAACAAATTCAAAAAACGGTCCACAAGGTCCTTAAAGGAGATCAATCCTCGCGTGGACGGAATACTTTTTCTAGAAGTGCGAATTTGTTTTTTTCTTTCGTTGATTCTCCTAGCCGGATGTTTCTTCGAAACATCGGATTTAGGCAATGGCGGGAATGCCTTACTGCAACTAGGATCAAAAGAAGCAGTAGAGACAGATTGCTTCGGGATTTTAAATAAACCCCCATTACCTTCAGATTTTGGCAAGCTTTTATGGATGATTTTTGTTCTCTTACGTCGCGATCCCAGGGAAGACGGTTGCTTCCTCTTTTCGGGCACGTGTACCTCCGCAGAATCATCCATATCGGCTGCGTCAGAGTCCAATTCATCAATGGAGATGGAATCATAATAATCACTTACACGAACGGTGGCTGAAATAGCAGTCGATGCAGTGGCTGTGGCGGATGTGTCTTGCGACTTAACCATTTCCGCATACGACTGCTTGGAGCGCTGTACCAACGAGCGCTTCACTTTTTGGGTGCGCTTTTTGTACACCGGGCATTCTTGCAAACCATGGGGAGGATTCAAACCACAATATGCACATTTTGTTGCTTGTTGTTGGCAGGACTCCTCCCGATGCCTTTCTGAACATTTGCCACAACGTGGTTTGTTGTCACAAAACTCGGCAGTGTGACCAAGTTGTTTGCAGTTGGTACAGTTAAATACCCTTGGCACAAAAAGACGCACCGGAAACAACATGTTTTCTATATCGACATATTTTGGAAGCATCGAACCGGCGAACGTCACCCGAAGCGAGCCTGATTTGGAATAAACCTTTTTACCATCTACCGTGGCTGCTGAATGCAATTCCTTGCAGTCCAGAATATCCACGGTAGATTGCAGGGCATTCTTTAGGCGGCCTTTCCCTGCAAGCACATCCTTGCAAGTCAAGCTCGCTGCGTTGATTACGCCTTCTATCTCGACCTCCCGCGAGGGCACATAAACTAAATATTCAACATTGTACGCCCTGTCTTTCGCAATTTCATTCGCCACCTGGTATGTAGGTGCGGTGATGCGTAGTTTGTTTCTGTTGATTTGGTTGAATTCAAGCTTCGTAAAACGACGCGTCAAATCTCGTTTTATGCCCAGGAAATCTAGGCTCTTCACTTTCTGCCGAAAGTAAACAACCCAAGGCCCAGGCGAAGCCGCATGGTACAATCGTGTGCGCCCTGCATCTTTTGAAGGCACATTGCCTTCCATAGTATCTGCCTCCATTCTCACCCCGCAAGGTGGAAGAATAATTTTGCTTATGCTTACTTAAGACTAATAGCCAATCAGAAAAAAAAAAACTTAAAAAAAACTAATTTGATTTATTCTATCAGTCCCACTCCGAGCCAAGCAGATGGGAGAACAATAAAAACGTTTCTACTTATCTGCCTCTGCTGCTGTAGGTAGCAGCAGTAACAATAGCCTGCTTCACTGGCCTCGCCAGAAGCAGCTACTTCACTCGCCGACAGCGATCGCCTTGGATCCGTAGGTAGGAGCACACCACACAATAGCCTTTTCACTACCGAACACAATCCGCGATGAGACACAGCACACACGTCTGGCTCGTTCGAACTATCGGCACGGAATGGAGGGATTCTTGTCCTCAGCAGGAGCGGAAGAAGCCCGAAATAAAAGTACAATGTACTTCATACGCTGCCGTTGTTTCTGAGAATGAGAAAAGCAGGAATTTTCGGAAACCTTGGGTGAGGACTTCATCGAAGTCCCATAAGAAAACCCGAAATCAGAAAACCAGAGGCATTCGGTGGTTCGTGAAAAACACATATGGGAAAAATTGAAGAAAGAAAGACGATGTTACTTTGGAGGAAGTCGCAATCGCCATACAGGAAGCTTTGGCTCATCCACCATCGAAGCAGCGACGGGCTCTGGTCGAAGTACTGGTTGAACAACACATCCAAAGAAGCAATGCCTTCGTAAATCATATTATTTATGTTTAATTTTTTATTTATTTTTTGTTCTCGGCTCCGTGAAGTTTTTATGAAACAGTTAAGCCTAATAAATAAACACAATGAAAAACTCAAAGGTGCAGCTCAATCGGGTTGTACGCAAAGGTGACGTTGAACTACGTAACTGTATGTAATGTAGAGCAGCCGAATTCCGAAGGTTTAAGAAAAAAATTAAAAATTTCTTTATAAAAAGAGATTTATAAATTCTATTTCTCTTTCCAAAATTTTCTTTTCTTCATACCGCATTCCGATAGACTGAAGAGAACGAAAAAACTAAAATTTCTTGAGAAGACAAATATTAGTTCACATATTTTCCAGTAGATGTCTTTTGACAACTATTAGCATACTGATTGTTCAAAACATCCTTATATCGAAAATAAAACTTTAGCTTAGCTTTAGCTTAGCTTTAGCTTAGCTTTAGCTTAGCTTTAGCTTAGCTTTAGCTTAGCTTTAGCTTAGCTTTAGCTTAGCTTTAGCTTAGCTTTAGCTTAGCTTTAGCTAGTTTTTAGCTTAGCTGTTAGCTAGCTTTTTGCTTAGCTTAGCTATAGCTTTAGCTTTGCTTTAGCTTAGCTTAGCCCAGCTTTAGCTTTAGTTTTAGCTCCCCAGCTTTGGCTTAGCTTTAGCTAGTTTTTAGCTTAGCTTTTAGCTAGTTCCAGCTTAGCTTTTTTTAGCTAGCTTTTAGCTTAGCTTTGTTAGCTTAGTTTTAGCCTGTTCCCAGCTTAGCTTTTTAGCTAGCTTTAGTTCCTTAGCTAGCTTCACCCCTGTTCCAGCCCTGTTCCTGTTCCAGCCCACCCCTGTTCCCACCACCAGCCCTGTTCCCACCCCTGCCCTGTTCCAGCTCCACCCCAGCCTGCCCTGTTCCCAGCCTGTTCTGTTCCTGTTCCCCAGCTCCCTGTGCTCCCACCTGTTCAGCCTGTTCCCACCCCACCCCAGCCCCTGTTCCCACCCTGTTCCCCACTCCACCACCAGTTCCCAGCCCTGTTCCCACCACCCCACCTGTTCCTGTTCCCTGTTCCTCCCCACCTGTTCCCAGTCTCCTGTTCCCACCCACTGTTCCTGTTCCTGTTCCTGTTCAGCCCCACCCCTGTCCTGTTCCAGCCCCAGTTCTGTTCCTGTTCCTGTTCCCCACCCCACTCCCACCCCAGCCTGTTCCACCTCCCTGTTCCCAGCCTCCACCTGTTCAGCTCCCTGTTCCAGCCCCACTCCCACCCTGTTCCCCAGCCTGTTCCACCCCACTCCCTGTTCCAGCTCCCACCCAGCCCCCACCCTGTTCCCAGCTCCACCCCACCTGTTCCAGCCCCACCTGTTCCAGCCTGTTCCCACCCCTGTTCCCACCCACTCCACCCCTGTTCCTGCCCTGTTCCCACCCCACTGTTCTCCCTGTTCCTGTTCCACCCCTGTTCCCCCCAGCCTGTTCACCACCTTCCTGTTCCAGCCCCAGCCCTGTTCCCTGTTCCCACCCCACTCCACCCTCCTGTTCTGTTCCCCACCCCTGTTCTCCACCTCAGCTCCTGTTCCCCACCCCTGTTCCCACCTCCCCAGTTCCACCCCACCTGTCTCAGCCCTGTTCCCACCTCTGTTCTCACTCCCTGCCCTGTTCCCAGCCCCCACCTGCCTGTTCCTGTTCCCAGCCCCAGCTCACCCCACCCCACCCAGCCCCACCTGTTCCCACCCCCTCCACCTGTCCCAGCCTCCAGCTCCCCTGTTCCCACTCCCCCAGCCCACCCCACTCAGCCTCATCCCCTGTTCCCATCCCAGCCTCAGCCCCAGCCTCAGCCCCACTCCAGCCTCTGTTCCACCCAGCCCCTGTTCCACCCCAGCCTCAGCTCCCCAGCCTCACCTGTTCCCAGCCCCCAGCCTCACTCCCCAGCCCCACCCCAGCTCCCACTCCCAGCCTCAGCCCCCACTCCTGTTCCTCAGCCTCAGCCTCAGCTCCAGCCTGCCTCCAGCTCCCCACTCAGCCCCAGCCCCAGCCTCCCAGCTCAGCCTCAGCCCAGCCCTCACTCACTTAGCCCAGCCTCAGCTTAGCTTAGCTTAGCTTTTAGCCTCAGCCTTAGCTTAGCTTTAGCCTCAGCCTCAGCTTAGCCTCAGCTTAGCCCAGATTCCTCCAGCAATTCCCCACGGAAGTTCTCCAGGAATTCCTCCGGAAGTCTCTTCAGGAAGTCCTGAAGTTCCTCCAAGATTTCCTCCTTAAATTCCTCCAGGAATTCCTCCGGAAGCTCCTCCGGGAATTCCTCCGGAAGTTCCTCCAGGAATTCCTCCGAAAGTTCCTCCAGCTCCTCTAGGTATTCCTTTGGAAGGTCCTCCGGGAATTCCTACTGCAGTTCCTCCGGGAATTCCTCCGGAAGTTCCTCCAGGAATTCCTCCGGAAGTTCCTCCAGGAATTCCTCCGGAAGTTCCTCCAGGAATTCCTCCGGAAGTTCCTCCAGGAATTCCTCCGGAAGTTCCTCCGGGAATTCCTCCGGAAGTTCCTCCAGGAATTCCTCCGGAAGTTCCTCCAGGAATTCCTCCGGAAGTTCCTCCAGGAATTCCTCCGGAAGTTCCTCCAGGAATTCCTCCGGAAGTTCCTCCAGGAATTCCTCCGGAAGTTCCTCCAGGAATTCGTCCAGAAGTTCCTCCAAAAATTCCTCCAGAAGTTCCTCCAGGAATTTTTCCAGGAATTCCTCTGAAAGTTCCTACAGGATGTACTCCGGAAGTTCCTCCAGGAATTCCTCCGGAAGTTCCTCCAGGAATTCCTCCGGAAGTTCCTCCAGGAATTCCTCCAGAAGTTCCTCCAGGAATTCCTCCGGAAGTTCCTCCAGGAATTCCTCCGGAAGTTCCTCCAGGAATTCCTCCGGAAGTTCCTCCAGGAATTCCTCCGGAAGTTCCTCCAGTTTTACCAGGAATTATTTGGAAAGTTTGTTTAGGAATTCCTCGGTAGGTCTCTACAATTTCCATTCAAACTCCTCCAGCTATTCCTCAGGAAGTTTCGTCATGAATTTCTTCTCTAAGAGTTTCTCATGAAGTTCCTCCAGAAGTTCCTTTAGGAATTGCTCCTGAAGTTCTTCCAAGAAGTCCTCCAGAAGTTCCTCCATGATTTCCTTTAGAAGTTCTTGCAAGAATTCCTTCGACATTTCTTCCAGGAATTCTTCCAGATTTCACCAGAAACTAGTTGGGATGTTTCTCCAGGAATTCTTCGAGAAGCTTCTTAATAAATTTCTCGGATAGTTCCTCCAAATATTCTCCACGAAATTCCTACAAAAGTTACATCAAAATTCTTCGGGAAATATTTTCAGAAGTTTCTCCAGGAATTGCTTCGGAAGTTCCTCAGGAAGTTCTTCCGAAAGTCCTTCTGATAATTCAGATAATTTTGAGCAGACAATGTCATTGACATTAGGTCATTAGGAAATACTTTATACTCATTTAATTCCAGTTCCCAGCATGATGCTCCGATCTTGTTTGCGTCTATCGATATTTCTTGGTATTTAACCGAAATTGGTGATACAGCTGTTTTCGGTAAATTAATAAACGAAATTTTATTTACAGTTTCCAATTAACTTGCGCATTGTTGCCGAAACATCTGTAATTTTGATCACCGATATTTTCTTTGTTCAAGTGTGTATACTTGAAAATTCTATCGGCAATCAGAAACTTTCACAGAAAAACCTTCCGAAAGTCCCTCAATTTTT
The DNA here is from genome assembly GCF_024139115.2 of Armigeres subalbatus. Classification (NCBI taxonomy): domain Eukaryota; kingdom Metazoa; phylum Arthropoda; class Insecta; order Diptera; family Culicidae; genus Armigeres; species Armigeres subalbatus. Next base: position 135,443,880 of record NC_085141.1, read on the forward strand.
TTGGTACTGTACCAAAATTTCTAACCTGGAAATTCTTCTTCAAATTCTCCTGCGTTCTCTTCCTTGAGTTCCGCGGAGCTTCCGCGGAAATTACTTCAAGAATATTTATATAATTTTTTTTATAGATTCCCCAAGAAATTTATTTTGAAATTCCCACCGAAATATCTTAAAGTATAATCCAATAACAATTCTCCAGGAACTGCTCGTTTATATTCCTCCAGACGGAATTCACGATGCAATTCTTGTGGGATTATCCAAAGGAGTTCTTCAAAGATCTCGTGAAACAAGTCCTGAAGGATTTCTTTAAGAAGTTCCTGAAAAAAATCGGGAAGGAACTTCTGGTTGAAATAACTAAAGAAACTATAGAATAAATTCGTGGGGATATTCTCGATGAAATTTCCAATTTATTTGCCAAAGGATTCCTGGAGGTATTTTGAAAAAAAAAAATCTGGAAGAATTGTTGAAGAATTTTAGGAGAAATTCCAAATGGATTTCCTGGTTTGAATCAGTGTAAACTATTTAGATGAATTCCTAAAATAATTCCGGGTGTGTTTCCCGATTGGCTTCTAGAAGATATTTTTAAAAGAATTACTAAAATAGTTTTATAGAATTTTATAGAATAGAATTTCAAGCAGGATAAAGCAGAGATAAAAAGAATATTTTTATGGTGGCCGAGCATACTTGTACATACATATATCAAAATCAGCTTTGAATTTCTGCTATTCTCTGTGACTTTCTTAAATCTCTTGAATTAATTAAGGGTTGAACACTGACTACGCGCTTGGACACACTGTTTTTGAACATGAATTCTCAGTTCTTTTACAATTTTCGTACACGAATAATGTATAAAATGCTATACATTCTAGAAGCATGCACTTAAGTTGAGTGAATCCATGTTCAAAACAGAGGATTTGATTTGTCAATTTGATGACACCTTTACTATGATTGATGTATTTTGATAATGACCTCCATTGATGGAACGGTATCAAGAACAAGACACTAGAGTTATAATGACACGACAATAAATGCCAAGTAGCAATCAAATCCTATTGTGAATATAGAAGTGACTGATACCTATCTTGAGTTTTATTTCTTTTCTCTCGTTTTATCTGATCAATGTGCTGTATAAACCACAACATTTGAAATCCATTCGTTTTGTACATTTTCCCAAAATTATCTAAGCTATGTTATGCATAATTTAGTTCGCGTTAAATCTCTCTTGAACCGCGAACCTTACCCAGACAACTGTTATCTCATATCGCCATGGCATCTTCAAGAAGCGAGGGAAACATCATCGCAATCTACATCGCACCGGTATTTCCATCTGGCAGACTGCCGTCGCCGTCGCCGGAGTGGATCAGGGTTCGCTCTACGCGAGTGACTTGAACGCCGGGGTAAGGTGGAAAAATAATACGAAATAATTACGGGTGCACGTCACCGACCGCTGACGATGACGACGAAAACCACCCTCTTCTCCCATTCATCAAACAAATCGGATGCACCGGAGAGGAAAACTGGAACCATTCGGTGGTGGAAAGTGAAAACTCGAGCGGTTGATGAGGTAACTTCTACGGCAGCGTAAGCAAGCGAAGCCGATGAGTGTTTTTATTCGGTCTTCGTCCCCATGCTGCGATGGATGCCGTGAGATGTGACAACGATTGCAATACGATGGCGGCGGAAAGAAAGGGAGAAGGAGCATTTTCTCGTGGGAGACAATTACCCCTGCCTGTCGAACAACCGGTCCAGTGCGCGCCGGATGCAATAACAATTCAAAATACCCCGCGCAATCAACACGCACCAAATCCCACAGAGTGTTGCCAGTAGTATGAAATGTGCTACAATTGAAAGTCAAAAAATCACCTATCAATCAAATTCAGAACAAAGATTTCCGGCTGTTGCAGATGCACATGATTTGAATTAATTGTGGAGTTTATGATCCAATAATATTTAATTTAAAAAATGGTTTTGCGATTTAGAGTATTTTTCATTCTGTAGATTTATTCATTGATAAGTTGCTAAACGTTACCACGTTACAACACTGTGTGGCAACATAGGCAACACTGCTCCTTTACCGCAGGTCGGTACCCAGACCCACCCCTTCTTCACCATCACCAAAGGGTGAAAAAACTTAACAATTGTCTTCGCTTGACTGTGGAGAAAAGGGTGCAAGACAATTTCACGGCATCTTGCGGCTGCGTTGACCTGGCTGCCAGCGTAGAGGGTGATCTTCCATTCCGGGCAAATTACCATCGACAAACATTCCAATGTTCCGGCCGGCCGGTGGAGGGTGAAATGTGCATCTTTGGGCTCGGTGCGTCTTCGCACTTGTTAGCTTACGGTCTTGAGGAGGCCTCGGTCTAATCGAATTTTCTGTTGTCGGCGTCGCGCGAGTTCGTCACTTGAATGCGTTGAATGGCGGCGAGGTCTTTGAACATTGGGAGGCACGTACTGATTAACGGGGAAACGGATACACTGTTTGTCGTCATGAGCAGAGTTAGAGAATTTGGTGGAGCGTTTTCCCATGCGTGACACTTATGACAGTGTTAATTGATTTCAAAAACAAAATGCGCAATAAACTTTGTTTGTAGGTACTCTTGGCTTGTAATTAGTTAGCTTTGAGCCAAAACGGTCTTTTGAATAAATTATACATATTGCTATAATGAAACTATGCTTGGGCCTTGAAGTGGCCTCTACAAAACGTAATCACACTTTAAAAAGCATCACATCAACATATTCTTCTGTGCCTTTCTTACACATTATAATGTGTTATGAGGAAATCGCATTAGCACTTTTAAGAGAAAGATTGCTTTATTTCAATCAATCGACATTAATTTTCGTTAAATTTAATACATTGCAGCAAAAACTGAAGAAAAAAAAATTTATTTTGAAGCGGGGGGTGTAGTTGTCTAGAACCCCGGAACGCCGGAAAATAGATCTCATTCCCCGTGGGGTGGTTGGTTGGTTGGTTGGATTGGTTGGATTTGGATTGGTTGGATTGGTTTGTGGATTTAGATTTGGATTGGTTTGGATTGGTTTGGTTGGTTAATTGGTTTGGATTGGTTGGGTTACCAGGTTGGATTGGTTTGGATTGGTTTGGATTTGGTTGGTTGGTTGGATTGGATTGGTTGGATTGGTTTGGATTGGTTTGGATTGGTTTGGATTGGTTGGGATTGGTTTGGATTGGTTGGATTTGGTTTGGATTGGTTTGGATTGGTTTGGGTTGGTTTGGATTGGTTTGGATTGGTTTGGTTGGTTTGGATTGGTTTGGATTGGTTGGATTGGTTTGGATTGGTTTGGATTGGTTTGGATTGGTTTGGATTGGTTTGGATTGGTTTGGATTGGTTTGGGATTGGTTTGGTTGGTTTGGTTGGTTGCGGTTGGTTTGGATTGGTTTGGATTGGTTTGGTTGGTTTGGATTGGTTTGGGATTGGTTTGGTTGGTTTGGATTGGTTTGGATTGGTTTGGATTGGTTTGGTTGGTTTGGATTGGTTTGGATTGGTTTGGTTGGATTTGGTTGGTTGGATTGGTTTGGTTGGTTTGGATTGGTTTGGATTGGTTTGGATTGGTTGGATTGGTTTGGGTTGGTTTGGATTGGTTTGGATTGGTTGGGATTGGTTTGGATTGGTTTGGTTGGTTTGGATTGGTTTGGTTGGTTTGGATTGGTTTGGATTGGTTTGGATTGGTTTGGATTGGTTTGGATTGGATTTGGTTGGTTTGGTTGGTTTGGTTGGTTTGGATTGGTTTGGATTGGTTTGGATTGGTTTGGTTGGTTTGGATTGGTTTGGATTGGTTGGATTGGTTTGGATTGGTTTGGATTGGTTTGGGTTGGTTTGGTTGGTTTGGATTGGTTTGGGTTGGTTTGGATTGGTTTGGATTGGTTTGGTTCTTGGTTTGGGTTGGTTTGGATTGGATTTGGATTGGTTTGGATTGGTTTGGATTGGTTGGATTGGATTTGGATTGGTTTGGATTGGTTTGGATTGGTTTGGTTTGGTTTGGATTGGTTTGGATTGGTTTGGATTGGTTTGGATTGGTTGGATTGGTTTGGTTGGTTTGGATTGGTTTGGATTGGTTTGGATTGGTTTGGATTGGATTTGGATTGGTTTGGATTGGTTTGGATTGGTTTGGATTGGTTTGGTTGGTTTGGATTGGTTTGGTTGGTTTGGATTGGTTTGGATTGGTTTGGTTGGTTTGGATTGGTTTGGATTGGTTTGGATTGGTTTGGATTGGATTCCGGATTGGTTTGGATTGGTTTGGATTGGTTTGGTTGGTTTGGATTGGTTTGGATTGGTTTGGATTGGTTTGGATTGGTTTGGATTGGTTTGGTTTGGATTTGGTTGGTTTGGGATTGGTTTGGATTGGTTTGGATTGGTTTGGATTGGTTTGGATTGGTTTGGTTGGTTTGGATTGGTTTGGATTGGTTTGGATTGGTTTGGATTGGATTTGGATTGGTTTGGATTGGTTTGGTTGGATTTGGTTGGTTTGGATTGGTTTGGATTGGTTTGGATTGGTTTGGATTGGTTTGGATTGGTTTGGATTGGTTTGGATTGAATTGGATTTGGGATTGGTTTGGTTGGTTTGGATTGGTTTGGATTGGTTGGATTGGTTGGATTGGTTTGGATTGGTTTGGTTGGTTGGATTGGTTTGGTTGGTTGGATTGGATTGGTTTGGGATTGGATTGGATATGGATTTGGATTGGTTTGGTTGGTTTGGATTGTTTGGTTTGGTTGGTTTGGATTGGATTTGGGATTGGTTTGGATTGGTTGGATTGGATTTGGATTGGTTTGGTTGGTTTGGATTGGTTTGGATTGGTTTGGTTGGATTGGTTTGGTTGGTTTGGTTGGTTTGGATTTGGTTTGGATTGGTTTGGATTGGTTTGGTTGGATTTGGATTGGGTTTGGATTGGTTTGGGATTGGTTTGGATTGGTTTGGATTTGGTTTGGATTGGTTTGGTTTGGTTTGGGTTGGATTGGATTGGTTTGGATTGGTTTGGATTGGTTGGTTGGATTTGGATTGGTTTGGTTGGTTTGGTTGGTTGGTTGGATTTGGTTTGGATTGGTTTGGTTGGTTTGGTTGGATTTGGTTGGTTTGGTTGGTTTGGATTGGTTTGGATTGGTTTGGATTGGTTTGGATTGGTTTGGTTGGTTTGGATTGGTTTGGTTGGTTTGGTTGGTTTGGGTTGGTTTGGATTGGTTTGGTTGGTTTGGTTGGTTTGGTTGGTTTGGATTGGTTTGGTTGGTTTGGATTGGTTTGGATTGGTTTGGTTGGTTTGGTTGGTTGGATTGGTTTGGATTGGTTTGGATTGGTTTGGTTGGTTTGGATTGGTTTGGATTGGTTTGGTTGGTTTGGATTGGTTTGGGATTGGTTTGGGATTGGTTTGGATTGGTTTGGTTGGTTTGGGTTTGGTTTGGTTTGGTTTGGTTGGTTTGGATTGGTTTTGGTTTGGTTTGGATTGGTTTGGATTGGTTTGGATTGGTTTGGATTGGTTGGATTGGATTGGATTTGGTTGGTTTGGATTGGTTTGGATTGGTTTGGTTGGTTTGGATTGGTTTGGATTGGTTTGGATTGGTTTGGATTGGTTTGGATTGGTTTGGATTGGTTGGATTGGTTTGGATTGGTTTGGTTGGTTTGGATTGGGTTTGGTTGGTTTGGTTGGTTTGGATTGGTTGGATTGGTTTGGATTGGTTTGGATTGGTTGGATTGGGTTTGGATTGGTTTGGATTGGTTTGGATTGGTTTGGATTGGATTTGGTTTGGTTTGGATTGGTTTGGTTGGTTTGGGATTGGTTTGGTTGGTTTGGGATTGGTTTGGATTGGTTTGGTTGGTTTGGATTGGTTTGGATTGGTTTGGTTGGTTTGGATTGGTTTGGATTTGGATTGGTTTGGATTGGTTTGGATTTGGTTGGATTTGGTTTGGTTTGGATTTGGGATTGGTTTGGATTGGTTTGGATTGGTTTGGTTGGTTTGGATTGGTTTGGGGTTTGGTTTGGATTGGTTTGGATTGGTTGGTTGGATTTGGGATTGGTTTGGATTGGTTTGGTTGGTTTGGGATTGGTTTGGTTGGTTGGATTGGATTTGGGATTGGTTGGATTGGTTTGGATTGGTTGTGGATTGGTTTGGATTGGTTTGGATTGGTTTGGATTGGTTTGGATTGGTTTGGATTGGTTTGGATTGGTTTGGTTTGGTTTGGTTTGGATTGGTTTGGATTGGATTTGGGATTGGTTTGGATTGGGATTTGGATTGGTTTGGATTGGATTTTGGTTTGGGATTGGTTTGGATTGGATTTGGTTGATTGGTTTGGATTGGTTTGGATTGGTTTTGGTTGGTTTGGATTGGTTTGGATTGGTTTGGGATTGGTTTGGGATTGGTTTGGATTGGTTTGGATTGGATTTGGGATTGGTTTGGATTGGTTTGGATTGGTTTGGGATTGGTTTGGTTGGTTTGGATTGGTTTGGTTTGGTTTGGATTGGTTGGTTGGTTTCCCGGATTGGTTTGGTTGGTTTGGATTGGTTTGGATTGGTTTGGATTGGTTGGATTGGTTTGGATTGGTTTGGATTGGTTTGGTTGGTTTGGATTGGTTTGGATTGGTTGGATTGGTTTGGATTGGTTTGGATTGGATTTGGATTGGTTGGATTGGTTTGGATTGGTTTGGATTGGTTTGGATTGGTTTGGATTGGTTTGGATTGGTTTGGATTGGTTTGGGTTGGTTTGGATTGGTTTGGGTTCGGTTTGGGATTGGTTTGGGTTGGTTTGGTTGGTTTGGATTGGTTTGGATTGGTTTGGATTGGTTTGGGATTGGTTTGGGATTGGATTTGGATTGGTTTGGATTGGTTTGGGATTGGTTTGGATTGGTTTGGTTGGATTTGGGATTGGTTTGGTTGGTTTGGTTGGATTTGGTTGGTTTGGATTGGTTTGGTTGGTTTGGATTGGTTTGGATTGGTTTGGATTGGTTGGATTGGTTTGGTTGGGTTTGGATTGGTTGGTTGGATTGGTTTGGATTGGATTGGTTTGGTTTGGTTTGATTTGGTTTGGTTTGGATTGGTTTGGATTGGTTTGGATTGGTTTGGATTGGTTTGGATTGGATTTGGATTGGTTTGGTTGGATTGGTTTGGATTGGTTTGGATTGGTTTGGATTGGTTTGGATTGGTTTGCTGGATTGGTTTGGATTGGTTTGGGTTGGTTTGGATTGGTTTGGATTGGTTGGTTGGTTTGGTTGGTTTGGATTGGTTTGGATTGGTTTGGATTGGTTTGGGATTGGTTTGGATTGGTTTGGTTGGTTGGTTGGATTGGTTTGGATTGGTTTGGATTGGATTTGGATTGGTTTGGGATTGGTTTGGTTGTTTGGTTGGGATTGGATTTTGGTTGGTTTGGATTGGTTTGGTTGGTTTTGGTTGGTTTTGGATTGGTTTGGTTGGTTTGGATTGGTTTGGTTGGTTTGGATTGGTTTGGTTGGTTGGAGTTGGTTGGTTGGTTTGGATTGGTTTGGATTGGTTTGGTTGGTTGGTTGGGATTGGTTTGGTTGGTTTGGATTGGTTGGTTTGGATTGGTTTGGTTGGTTTGGATTGGTTTGGTTGGTTTGGATTGGTTTGGATTGGTTTGGATTGGTTTGGATTGGTTTGGTTGGTTTGGATTGGTTTGGATTGGTTTGGATTGGTTTGGATTGGTTTGGATTGGTTTGGATTGGTTTGGATTGGTTTGGATTGGTTTGGATTGGTTTGGATTGGTTTGGATTGGTTTGGGATTGGTTTGGGATTGGGATTTGGTTGGTTTGGATTGGATTTGGATTGGATTTGGATTGGATTGGGTTTGGTTTTGGTTGGATTTTGGATGGGATTGGGTTGGGATTGGTTTGGATTGGTTTGGATTGGTTTGGTTGGTTGGTTGGTTTGGTTGGTTGGATTGGTTTGGTTGGTTTGGTTGGTTTGGATTGGTTTGGTTGGTTTGGTTTGGTTTGGATTGGTTTGGTTTGGATTGGTTTGGATTGGTTTGGATTGGTTTGGATTGGGTTTGGAAAGGGTTTGGATTGGTTTGGATTGGTTTGGTTGGTTTGGATTGGTTTGGTTGGTTTGGATTGGTTTGGTTGGTTTGGTTGGATGTGGTTGGTTTGGTTGGTTTGGATTGGTTTGGTTTGGATTAGTTTGGTTGGTTTGGTTGGTTTGGTTGGTTTGGATTGGTTTGGATTGGATTTGGATTGGATTTGGATTGGATTTGGATTAGATTTTGATTATATTTGGATTGGATTTGAATTGGATTTAAATTGGATTTGGATTGGATTTGGATTGGATTTGGATTGGAATTGGATTGGAATTGGATTGGAATTGGATTGGATTTGGATTGGATTTGGATTTGGATTGGATTTGTATTGGAATTGGATTGTAAATATGTGCTCCGAACTCACCGGGATTTCACTACAGTGTTAGGAAAAAATATGTCTTTCAAGTAACAGAGAATGATAAACTTCTGCGAAGTTCGTATTGATTCAAATTGCTTGTAACTCATTCTTATTGTTTTGCTAATATATTAGTCATGTTCGTCAAATTGACGATCCAGACCTTATTCTTTTTTATACTTGTTGTTATCATGCATACGAAAAAACCCTGATTAATCCACCTAGCGGTGTGGAGTGTTTTTTAGCGTGTTTTGCGCATAGAAAATAGTATTTTGGCCATAACTTCCGATCCCATAGTCCAATCTGGCCAATTTTCAATAGCAAACAATGGAACAGGATTCCCAGTAGAATGGAACTTGTTGCGAGTGATTCGGCCAATGCTAAGTTCCAAAAAGTGTGTCTACAAACATTTGAACACATACACACAGACATACATACATACACACAAACAGACATCACCTCAATTCGTCGAGCTGAGTCGATTGGTATATAACACTATGGGTCTCCGAGCCTTGTATCAAAAGTTTGGTTTTGGAGTGATCATATAGCCTTTACGTATACTTCGTATACGAGAAAGGCAAAACATTAAAGTTTAGTAGGGTTTTCGTCACCGTGAATTTTTATATCTTTGGGTTGTTGATTTTTTTCGGTGAAAAACGACTTTTCACCGTTTTTCACCGAAAAAAATCAACAACCCAAAGATATAAAACATTAAAGTGTGAAGTCTTACACAAATAGCAATGTATTGTTCTGAATAAAAGAAAATGTAGGTACGGGATAATTAATTGAACAATTTTTTCACAAGCTGATCTAATGAGGCTAATTTTTGATCATTAACCATTCGTGTGCCCGCCAACGTTCAAATGGAAGCCTAACGTACGCATGCATTTAGGAATAAAAAAGCTCGTTGTGCGTGTTTAATGTGACCATTGACCTCCCCAACTACATATGTCTGTACAACAGTTTGCGAAAAGCGGCTGATCATCAATAACCGACAATAGCAATTTCTGTACCGGGCTGTAAGTAATTTGTTCCTCGGAATCCCACGTGCAAGCAAGTTCAGTTTTATTGCAAGAGGTAAAGAATGTAAACATTGTTACGCAACCTAAGAGGAGTTGCAGCTTTATAAAGCTCAAGACGCTTCCGTATTTTATTTTCAACTTCATGCAGCAATAACAAACGTGTAATTTCGGATACGAGGCAGCCTTGGGCTGAAAGTCTCCTTAATAAAGATTAAAAAAAGGGTAATGTAACTATAGAAAAGTTCGTTCAAAATCTGTAATCCTACTTTAGAAGTAATTGCTCCAAAGCTAAACTAAGCTCCTATGAAAAGAAAAAAATTACCATATCATCAAATTCTCAAACACACTTTGTTATGTCTAAATTGAGTCTTTTGTTTTGCTTTAATCATGACTCGTCAAACAGCTATGCATAACGAACCAAAAAAGAACGAGTGGCTCCATTATAAAGCAAAAAGACCTCTATTCTACTCCCATTCTCATGTTTACTTTCATTTCTTCTCTTCCCAACCGCAGTGCTATGCCCCCCACGGACCGCATCGATTCAAGTCGAAAAAGAGGCCTACTTCAACGGCTCGGCGTATCTTAGGTTAAAAACGCCAATGACCCTGTGGAGCCATTCGGCGATTAGTTTTAAGACCTGTAGAGGTAAGTAGCCGTCAGTTCGGTGTTCCCTTGGCGTTCCGGTGGAATGCTTTCGCTAGCAGTTGGCTATCATCACTACGTACCTTCTAGTTAGTTCTATGGCTCGCAGTTTGAACCCCCCACTAAGCGGCATTTCCCACAAAGTGCCGACCCAAGTCGGTTCGCCTCTACCCGGCGCATTCCTATGTTGTGTAAGAGCGTAATAGAGAAATAACTTGATCGTAGATTTGAGGCTCGAGAAAGCACGCGGTCTGGTTTGCGAAGCGTGCGTAATTATAGTAGTGCCGTACCCAATTCCGATCCTAGAGTATATTGAAGCTAAATCAACAGTTACAAAATATTTCCCAAACTCTGACTTGTAGTGTAAAACAATAAAATACAGTGTTTAGGACATGGAGAAATCAATCATTGTCTAGGACAGAGCTTCCCAAACTTTTGGGTATGCGACCCACCCAGCAAAATTCTATATGTCTCGCGACCCACCTATGAAAAATGCATATCAATTGAAAATGAAACAGATTGTCATCTGTTTTGGCTTCTTCCACATGAAAAATATTTACGTTAGCTTACATGTACAAATGAAAAAATGACGAACATGATATTGTTTGTCAAAATGTTAGCGTTTTTATTTTACTTCATTAAGGGGATAAATGTTTTCTAAGATAGCATGGAGGTGAATATTTTTTTTTTTTTTTTTTTTTTTATCTTTATTAAAGAGATTTTCAGCCCTAGGCTGGCTCATCTCTAGGTGAATATTTAAAATAAAATGCGGTTTGGAACTTTGAATTATGTTCCTGACAAAAAATGATCAAAAGGTTCGGCATCCGAGCTGCAATTAATATTTGTTCTACGCGACCCACCAACAATCCGCTCGCGACCCCCCTGGGGGTCGGGACCCACAGGACCCACAGTTTGGGAAACCATGGTCTAGGAAGTAAAACAGCATATGAAAATGGTGGTTTATGCAACGAGATGCAAAAAGAATTGTTTTCAGCACAAGCTGTACGTTTATTCAACACGAATTCTTTTAGAGAGCACACTCCAAAGACGCCTTATTAAGTAAATTTAAAACCCAAGGAATGTCTAGAAAACCCCAACATTCTCTTAATACCCTTCACTTGTAGCACTTTCTGTTAAATTCGGCGCTTTGCTCGCCATGAAACCGTCGAGCATTAGCACCTCAACACCGCCCGGGTTAAATACCGGCGTTGCGCAACTTTTTTTACATACCGCACGTGGTTTTAACGGTAACAAATTTGAATCTGGAGGAAACAGGGGAAATTAATTGAAATTGAACTGCTGAAGCGTAACCCGAAATGAAGCACTTCCAGAGCAGCAATTATTGGCGTTTATGTTTTACACAGTAGGATGTTTCACGGTAGTTCGAATCTTACAGTGTGAACTATCGGACCATAATAGATAAGATAGGCATTTGAGTGCTGAGGGATTTGAACTGGGGTATTAAATCGTAATTTGATTCCAATTAAGGCGTTTTGCAGTACCAGTATGTTGATATCAGTTATTTATGCAACGAGCTACTAAAATAATTATCGAAATCGACTTTTACAACGAGAAGTGCAGATACTATTCTTTAGCTGTTTTGATATTTTGAATAATTTCTTAACTTTCAAGTCGTGGGTAGAGAAAATGATTCTTCGTGTATATACCAACGCTTTAAGAAGAGTATTCGATTTTTTTTCTGTTTGGAAATATGTACCCAATGACAATACAGGTATATACATTTGATAGGTATGATATATATTCTGCAAGGCAGGTGACTTAAATACAGCGTTGACAGTATCAGATATAACAATTTTGCTAAATCCACGAAAACGAAATTTTGTCCGCATATAAAAGTTAAAGAATGGTTAAAAAGGAACGTAATTCATTGTGCAATGATCAACATAAACAAGTGCTACACTCGTTACAATCAATTAAAGGCAAGATGGGTAAAATTCCGGCTGTAGATATGAAAAAGCGCACCGTACAACGAAAGATCAAGAGCACAATGGAAATTGTGGAGGTGAAGAAAACGGATAAAATCTCGGGTGCAACCGTGGTGGATAGAGCCAAGAGTAACGTCGAAATCTGGGCCAAACAACGTAAAATAAACCTGGACGAAATTCGTCGTGTCGCCGCCGAACTACGGAGAGGCAATTCTGGATCTAAACCTCTGCGGGAGAAAATAGCCCAAGGCGCTACAGAGTATGCGAATAATCAACAACAGGCGGATAAACCTGTATACGACAAACGATCATCCCAGCAAACAGAACAAAAAATATACTGAAAAATAAAACAAACTGCGACATTAAACATTAAACTACGTGACTAAGAATATATTAACAATAAACCTAAAATGACAAAATTTCAAAATCCTAAGCTTCTTTAGTGCTAGAAACCTTGGTTTCTTCAAAATAGTCCATTTCCCCGCATTGAACTTTAGTTTTTAGGATTGGGCTCAAATTAGGCAATGGGAATAAGGAATGCAGGCTGTGATAGCTTTTTTGTTGAGATTTTATTATCACTGCGACCAGTATTTAGATCTATTGTGACTAGATAGCTTACACTGGATGATAAAATCAGAAAAAAAAAATGTCTTCACGATGCTCATGTGCTGCATTTGTAATTTTCAACCCACATGAGAAATGGTAGATGGAATATTAAAAACTGTTCAGCTGCATCTAAGCATAAGAGCATTAGCGTAAATAAGGAGCTTAGACCTCGCTAAAAAAAATAGCCCCCCCCCCTTAGGATTTGAAAAGTTAGTTATCCGTGATATCAATTTTCAACATATAGCATAATAAGTTACTGAAAAAGTTTGAAGACAAAAGAGTTATCACCCATATTCAGAAGATAAATGAGCTTGTTTCTCATTTCTGAAACAGATTCCATTCACTACCACAAATTGCACTTGGTGTAAATTATGAAAAAGCAATATCAATGATTTTCTGGCAGTGGCTGATTTTCTACCCACCGCTGCCACATCCAGGCGCTATAGTATATGCGCAAAAAGCCGGCATGAGTTAATCGCCAGAAATTTGTATGGCGAAAGACATCTAACGCGGGTTTTCTCAACAGTAGGAACTTTTCATAAAAAAAAACTATTTGGTACCGGTTATGTAGGAAGGTATCCGCTACTACGCCTACCAAATATTTTTGCGATGAAGGTGCTTAATTTTGAGAAATCGATCCTTAGATGCCTTTCGCCATACTGATTTCAGAAAGTTAACTCCTAGTTTGCGCTATAAGCACGCTCAAAGTGGGCGATTCATTAATTTGAAAACATCAAATTCAGCTTGATACGAACAACAACGGAGAGTTACCAAAATATCAATCAAAGCAAGCGTGGTACTTCGCCAGCAGTCAAAGGAATGTAGTCAACCATCACGGACTGGAGTAACAGTTTAACAGCAGACTTCCGCTTGCCGCATCAGAATTCGAGAGGAATTCCCATCAGAATCCGAGAAGAATTATCATTGGAATCTGAAGATTTCCTTTCCAAACCATCGAAGTATTCCAACCGGAATCCAGAAGAATTCACACCGGATTCCTTTTGGTGTCGTTGAGGGATACCCTTGCGAATCTGTGGGGAATACTTTTCACAATCCATGGAGGATTTGCTTCAGAATCTCGCGTTGATTTTCTTAGGAATGAATCACATACAGTGGTTGGTTTCCTACCCGCCGCTGCCGTATCCAGGCGCTAACGTATATAGCCAGCATGAGGTTTGTATGCCGAAAGACATCTAACGCAGTTATGTAGGAAGGTGTCCGCTACTACGCCTACCAAATATTTTTTCGATTAAGTTGCGTATTTTCGATATATTAAGCTTTAGATGCTTTTCACCATACTGATTTCCGAAAGTTAACTCCTAGTGTGCCGCTGTAAGCACGATCAAAGCAGGCGATTCATTCCTTCAGAGTCGTTCGAAGATTTGTTTCGGAATCATTCGGAGATTTGCTTCGGAATTCCTTGACAATTTGTTTCAGAATACTTCGACGGTTTGCTTTGGAATCCCTTGAATATTCAATTCGAAGTCTCTCGACTTTTGCCCCGGAATACCTTAATTATTCGCTTCAAAATTCCGCGACAAATAACTTCGGAATCATTCGACGATTCGCTTCAAAATACATCGACGGTTTACTTCGGAATCCCTCGACAAATTGCTTCGGAATCATTCGACGATTTGCTTCGAAATCCTTCGATGATATGCTTCGGGATCCCACGACGATTGGCGACGAAGCCTCAATAAAGAAATAAAAGAAGTCGACCGAAATCTAACCTGGCAACAGGCTAAAGCGATAGCCTGGCAACGCTCAGGATGGAGATCTTTCAAGTCGGCCCTTTGCACGACCGGAGGTGTACAGGATCCATAAGGAAAGGAAAATCCCTCGACGATTTGCTTCAACATCCTTGGAGGATTCCTTTTGGAATCATTGGAGGATTCTTTACGGAATCTCTGAAGGATTAATTCTGGAGTCCTTCGACGATTTGCTTCGGTGTCCCTCGACAGATTGCTGCGGAATCCTTTGACGATTTGCTTCTACATCCCTGGAACATTACCTACGAAATCCCTTGAACATTCATGATGGAATTTCTGGAGGATTTCCGACGTAATCTCTGGAACGTTGCCGTTGGAACACCTGGAACATTCCCGCCGAAGCTCCGGGAAAATGGTTAAAAAGTTCAAAAAAATGGCGGAAATACCCAAAAGTTCAAAAAATGGTGGAAATACTCGCTTCACGAGTATGAAAAGAGTGGAATTCGGCCTACCAAAAATGCCACACTAGCGCGAACCTACTGCCTGCATTTCCTGGCGCTTGTTTTGTTCGCGAGTACGAGTACAGAGCAAAAATGAAAAGTAGAGCAGTATTTTGTTCGCGAGTAAAAATCATAGTCGCGAGTATTTGTAATATTAATATTTTTAAATAAACCCAATATCTTCTTCTTCTTCTTAATGGCATTACATCCCCACACTGGGACAGAGCCGCCTCGCAGCTTAGTGTTCATTAAGCACTTCCACAGTTATTACCTGCGAGGTTTCTTAGCTATGTTAACATTTTTGCATTCGTATATTATGAGGCTAACACGATGATACTTTTATGCCCAGGAAAGTCGAGACAATTTCCAATCCGAAAATTGCCTAGACCGGCACCAGGAATCGAACCCACCACACTCAGCCGTGCGATAACCCGAATGACTCGCGAAGCTTCACGAACATTTTCGGGGTTTGTTTTTCTGTATTCTCTGCGAGTAGTGGATTCGTAAGAAAAAGGCAAACAAATGTTCGCCACTATTTTGCATTGCCTACTTCTCGTTTTGTGAGCAAGGTTCACTGTTTTCACCACTGGTCAGAACTTCTAAGGGGCCCCATACACGCTCCGACATGTTGTACAACTTTGACTCCGCCCCCAGGAATTTTGCTTCGGTTGGAGTAAAGTCGAACCGTCTGTGGGCAAGTTGTACGACTGTTGGATAGTATAACTTGCCCACAGACGGTCCGACTTCACTCCGACCGAACGAAATTTCATGGGGGCGGAGTCAAAGTTGTACAACATGTCGAAGCGTGTATGGGGCCCCTAAGGGACTCCATACACGTTTCGACATGTTGTACAACTTTGACTACGCCCCTGGGAAATTTCGTTCGGTCGGAGTAAAGTCGGACCGTCTGTGGGCAAGTTGTACTGCTCAACAGTCGTACAACTTGCCCACAGACGGTCCAACTTTACTCCGACCGAGCCAAATTTCCAAGGGCGGAGTCAAAGTTGTACAACATGTCGGAGCGTGTATGGGGCCCCTTAGAAGTTCTGACCAGTGGTGAAAACAGTGAACCTTGCTTTTTTTACCATTCGCTGTGTTACTATAGCATTATTTGCGTTACATATAGATTTTTTTTACAAAATAATAAAAATTGATTTTCCATTTTTACATGACCTGTAAATACTTTATTAAAATCCGGCCTTTTGCTGATTATTTTAAACATTTTTATTGTTATTCAAAACACACTTGGTGAATTTTCGATTGATGTAAAGAAAAACTACTATCTGTAAAATTGCTAAAAAGTAAATTTGTCGTTATCAAAATTATTATATTACAATATGTACAGCTATTTTGATCAGAGCCTCGAATATTCATCTTCATGAAGCAATTTCAGTCCGAATTTTGACAAACATCGCATGATTATTCAAAACATAGAATGACATAGTCAGATGACTACTCCACCAACTCATTCATTCGACTGTCACTGAATGCGCTTACTATGTGCAGAAAAAACATAATTAGCATTGTTTATATTGATGTTTACCGTTGAAAGTGCCTCGTGGATGAAAATCAGATTCAGTTCTATGTGATAAATTACTTTACTCATTTAAAACGTGTTCAGATTTCAGATAATTTATCAATTTGTAGAATGTGCATAAATATTCAATGACTAATATTCAACCGAATATTGACAGTCCAGAGCCGACTATGAATGTATCTGGAAGTGAGCTGACAAGTGAAGAGAGGTAGGTAGAGATTTGTATAGCGAAAGTCATCTAACGCGGGTTTTCTCAAAATTAGAAACTTTTCATGAAAAACTATTTGGTACCGATTATGTAGGAAGGTGTCCGCTACCATGCCTACCAAATA
The DNA here is from genome assembly GCF_024139115.2 of Armigeres subalbatus. Lineage (NCBI taxonomy): Eukaryota > Metazoa > Arthropoda > Insecta > Diptera > Culicidae > Armigeres > Armigeres subalbatus. The sequence goes on from NC_085141.1 coordinate 135,460,559, forward strand.
TTTTGTTGATGAAAGTGCTTAATTTTGAGAAATCTAACCTTAGTTGCCTTTCGCCATACTGATTTCAGAAAGTTAACTCCTAGTGTGCCGCTGTAAGCACGCTCAAAGCAGGCGATTCATTTGAACGGTACCTTATTCAAATTAACGGGGTTCATTTTTAATTTGAACTTCTGGTTACTCTATTTGCATCAGAAAAACTGGTTTCTGGCCGCTCTCTTTGCTGGTTTGTTTTGATTCTGCGTTCCGTTTCAACATGTTTCATTTTTCTTCTGTCGATTCCACGTGCTAAATGACGTTTGCACCATTTTTAATTTGAACGATGTTCAAACCAACGGGGTTCAAATTTAAAAGTATTCAGATTAAAAGCGGTCATATTACCGGGGGTCCACGGTACTCCAATACTCTCACCTTTTCTGATATCCCATTTTCTTAGATTCTAGAGCTTCGATTGGATCATTATCATTATCTTAACTTTACAGAATATCTTCAGACACGTTTAACTCTGAGAATCATACAAATTCTTAATATTCCCACATTCTTTAAACCCTCCTGGGTAATCAAATACTTAAAATTCCTTAGATTCCTGCGTTATTCAGAGTTTGACAAATTATTTCAATTTTCGTTGATTTTTCAGTACATATACGGAAATGGCCTAGATTCTCAAAATTATTTAAACCTCCATTCTCCAAGTTCAGTAGACCCTCTAGAGTGTCCAAGATTTCTTTTTTCTCCTGGTTTTTCGGATGTGGACCATTTTTTTAAATCCACACACTTGAAATAAATCGCCGAATTCGGTAAAATTTTACCGAAATCTCAACAGCAGAACTGTTCGGTAAATTATTTAACTGATTTTCGGTGATTTTGACAGTTGAGCAGTGGAAAAAAATTACAAAAAATCTATAAAATAAATTACCGAACAGTTCTGCTGTTGAGATTTCGGTAAAATTTACCGAATACGGTGAAATGAGGTAAGTGTGCAATTTCTTACGAATTCCATAGCTCATCCAGAATTTACAGATTTATCATGTGGTAATGCGGGACATTCTCCGGGCAATTCGGATCAAGCAGGCTGATTCAGTGAATCCAGGACTGTAATGTTAAAATTAGTAAAAGGATTGATGGAGATATCCATGCTGTTAGATCAGGGTTCCAGACTTGTCTGAAACTCAGAATTCAAAAAAGCTGATAATAGCAAAAGAAAATTATTTAAGGTCATCAAATATAACCAGGACAAACAGTTACAATATTTTTATAAATATATGCCTACTGAACAAATCATTTAGTAAATTCAGTGATATGACGTGGCATATAAATTTGTAAAATAAGTAGTTTGAACTAAAATAGAATATACAAATATATCGGTGACGAACACGTTCATTGGTCGTTTTCATATTCCAACAAGAAAAAACTCATTTTTCTTATAATGTTTTAACGTCTGTGATGGGTAGTGACCGCAACCAGATGGCGCCATTGTATGCGTTACTAGCATTGCTTGCATTCAAATTTGCTTTGCGCTGTACCTGTAACGTTGTATACAACGAGCGCAGAGCAGGGTACGTATCAGCGTAGAATCATCATTGCTTGGGTAATACCAACGTGATTCTGGGTGACAGATATATGATTTTATGCTGTACAGTGATTTTCGCATCATATATCTGTCACAAGTATTATAGTAGAATTGAATACAGAATATTATGCTGAAAACCTCGAGAAGATTAGAGTTTATTAGGTAAAGATATTAGCAGTTTACTGGAGTGTTGTAGGGGTGAATTTATTTCTTTTCAAAGGTAAAAGAAACGAAATTTGCTCAAACCCCACTTCAGAGAAATGCTAATAACTTAGCCGGGAAAACTCTAATCTTCTCGCGGTTTTCTGCATAATATTCTGTAGTAAATTCTTCATGATCTGAATGAGTATCATAGTTCTTCATCGTAAGTTGTGCCGTCTAACTGCAATTCACTGTTTTTGGATGTTTCTGCATACATTTTTCCATATAAACTTCCAACGAGTTTAGCACCGCCCAAACGTTGACCGATTTGGCTGAAATTTTGTCCAGAGCATCAGGGCATCAAATAGAACCGTATAAGAAGGCGGCCCATCAAAAAATTGAAAAAAGTTTTTCCCATACTAATTTGAGCCACCCTAATGGGGCCCCTTACTGATGGAACTAGGTACTAAGTTATTTTCATTTCAGGTGATTATAGAATGAAGCCCGTGGTGAATTTCAAATTCACCACACGTTTATCTACATACATTAATAGTTTTCGTACAGTGCCGAAACTCAAATTATGAATGTTCAGCATAACTAAGCAAACGATCTACCATTATTTCAGCCCCACACGCGTTGTGGTTGTTTCATGTGTGGTTTACAAAATGGCCGATATCTGGCTTCATTGTATAATCACCTTCAGCTACAAAAAAAAATGGGTGGTAGAGGAAAGTTTAAATTTGCCACGTTGATAATCGATCCTTTGCCACGTTGATAATCGTTGATAATCTGATCGTGATCGAAAGACTTTGCCCAAGAAGGTACGTTGCTGACACATCTACAAAAATGTTATAACCCTTTGAAGGTGGATTGTTCAAACCGTGTGCAAGAAATCAGAAAGAAACAGACGTAACTCTTAGTAAAAATCAGTCGGAATTTTCTAGTCATCGAACACAATTGGAACACTAGCGCCATCTGTTGCACAATCTACTCGAATCAATGGCAACCATGATAAATTTTGATTTAATTCTAGAAGCAACGCTTTGGCCATTCGTTACTACAGCAACACACTGCAGTGCTTTTTCCACAAGTAACGCGAATCGGTGCTGCAATGGCGATGTTTGTTGTGAAAAATATTCATGGTAGCCATTATAGATAGTAGAATCTATAGATGAGCAAAACCATGGCTGAGTCGGGTTTTTTGACCGTGCACACGCGCATATGACGTCACAGCCCTCAACATTTCCTTAACGTGACGTCATGCTCGTTTGGAGACACGTTTGACAGTTCGTTTGGAGACAGAGGATTTATCGTCGCTCATCTATATATTCCACTATATATAGTAACCATCGTTAGCTGTTGAAAATTTGGTGATTACTCTACTTGCTACATTATGCCGTGAAGCCATATCTTCCCTGTATCGAAACTTTGTTATATTTCCATTTATACTGTTGCTCCCATCGCTCAGATTCGTCACAATATAATCAGCCACAATGTAACCCACCTGAATGAAATGGATCTGCTGGATCATCCTTTCGAACTGCGTCAACTCTTTTGATGGTATTGTCTTTAGCAACTTCTGTCCGAAGGATAGTGCCCGCTTTCCACAATCTGAGCTGAGTTCATTGGTAAATTTGGATTTTTGTTCAAAAAGCTCCGGCTGATGAGTGATGGATGGAAAATTTGCCTGGTATCTTCTATGAATGCAGAGCCACTACATTTTGCTCGCTCTTCCACAATCCAAACTTCAAAAGTATCAGTACCAGAAGAAAAAGTTATAAAAAATATGACAGTTAAAAAACACTTCCGTTCCCTGCCAAAGCTCACTGGATCCGCTCTGTAAATTCCAAGACCCGCCTAAAACAAAAGTGTGAAAACTGATCCCATTATAATGCGATTTTATTTGTACCAATTCTCATATTTGGATCCACTATAGAAGTGATCCTTTTAATCAGAAAACAAACAAGGGCCAATTCAAATAATGATCTAAACAACAAATTGAGCATTTGATATGAAACTCCGTTGGTTTTGCATGTTCGAAAATTTTGTAATGTTCCTGTGCATAGTTGTATTGAAAGGGTCTGGCGCCCGCTGGTTGGAAAACAAGCTCTAAAAACAAGAAACGCATGATAACATTATTTAGCATTGGTTCCTAACAAAACAAACTACACCATATCGGCGTTTTCTGTATTAATTTTGCCCGACATCAGAGCAAGAATGCCTTTTCACCATATTCTGCTGGCTTCAGTTGCGAAGAAAATATGTCCCGTGGGTTCCAATGTTTCAATAACTTCGTCAAATAGTGTACCGCACTTAAAAAAATCTACGCAACCGCGACTAAAAATAAGCGCCAGATAGTCGCCTACGAATAACATACCTAGGGTAAGACGGTATAATACCCCCCCCCCCCTAATGCAACTCCTTGATAACTTTTTACTTTTCAATGCAATTTATGCAAACTTTGTACTATTTGGTAGTCCAAAAAGTCGCCAATTCATTGCCTGTGAGTAGTCATATAAAATTTTACAGAGAACACGTAATAAAGGTTTTTTGAAAAGTCAAAAACAAATGGATTTCAACAAGTGCCTGGGCAAAACGCCCCACCTTAACCAAAGACGTTTCATAGCCCTTCATTGGTATTTTATCTATCCCATAATTAACTTTACATCAAAACTGTAACTTTTTGTATTATTTTCATTATATAATGCAAAAATACTTTCAATTTCACATAGGATGATAGTTTTACAAATATTTAAAGGATTTTTACCCTTAGTTAGGTATAGTTTTCCTGAAATCAAAAGGGGGCGTTTTGGCCAGGTGGGGCGCATTATACCGTCTTACCCTAACTGCGGCAAAAAGCTACTTTGATAATTTAGAAGAAGAAAAAACGCCACGTGGTGGTTTGTAGCGGTGAATGCTTTGATAGCGCGTGCTGTTTGTACTGCGGATAAATTTTTCAGATCTGTTGAAGCCTTGACAAATGATCACGAAAGTTGTCAAGGCACAATAATTAAAATAATTCTGAGAATGCATCCGAAGAAACTTTGAAATTCATTAGGAAAATGTTTGACACTTGTTTGTTTATTGAGAAGCCTGATGAGTTCCGATATTTTTTTAATAGGTCGAGGCCTACGTTGATTGAAACATGTTAATATTTTCCTTGAATGTCATAAGGGAACTCACTAGGCCGCCATTATCGAGTGCAACTTACCACAGATAAGCAAGATAGTAAAGCCTATTTTACTATTGTGGAATTAGATCCAGTAAATTGGTCTTTCTGAACGATTCACAGGCTTTTTACAAAAATGAACAAAAATACGAGTGTTAGTAATATGCGATCATGGGCAGGATGTATGTCGCTGTGATATACGATTTCAAACACATGGGAAAAAATAATTGTACAATTAATGCAATCAATATGCCTAATTTATTTACAGTTTCATTTTTCACAAACAATGTCATTTTTACTTCAAAACTATAATAATTAAAATATTAGCATTCCACAAAGTTGCTATCAACTTTCTCTTTTAGCGTTTTCCTCTGTTTCTGTTGCATCATGTTTTGCCACCGCAGTTCGTCAGCCTTTCGCCGAATATCGTCCAGGTTCATCTTCCGCTGCTTAGCCCAAATTTCCAGGTTGCTTTGGGCTCTGTCCGCAACGGTGTCTCCCTTAATCTTCTCAACTTTTTTGACTTCCAAAATTTCGAGGGCTTTCTTTACCTTCCGTTGTGTGTCGCTGCTTCTCTTTATCACGTTTGATTTCTGCACTTTACCCATCCTTTCCTTGACGCTTTGTAGAGACTGTATCACTTGCTTATGCTTATCGTCGCACAATGAGGTCCTTTGCTTTTTCACCATTTTGAAGATGTAAGATATTACTCCTCTAGCTTGGTATTCAATTTGTATAGTTTGATGATCTGCTACCAAAATGCGCAGCGCATATATACTCAATATTCAGTGGTACGTTACGGTTCTCAATTAGTACCCACATCTGAGCAAAATCCTGTTGGCATAAACCCTAGGCATGGCCTTACACTTCGTTAGTACCCGCAATAATTTGCCGGACGAGTAATTCATACCCACCACAATCAACGAACAAATTTTGCCCTTATTAATTTTTTTTACTAATTTTCAAACATACCTACCTATGCAAGCATCGCTGCAGACAGGCAAAATTTCGTATCTGAAAATTGAATGATTTTTATACCCATTAATTAACGGAAAATAACGACCAATGCAGTTACAAGAAGAAGAAGAAGTTTTTGAAACCTTGGGAGTTCCTGTTGAAACAAATTTTGGACAATTCTCTTTTATTACTTTTATAACATCGACAAAGGGATTTGAAGAAAAAGGTATTTGTAATACCATGTTCCAAGTACTTCTCGTCGACGGATAGCTCGATATCTTCTTCGATATCCATCGGTTCCGGAAGATCTGCCACATCAGATTCTTTCGGTTTTAAACATAACCCCAAATAATGTTTTTGGAAATGGCGTTTAAAATTCCAAAATGATGACAGTAGGGGAAGGTGGGTAGACTTGATCCCCGGGGAGACAAAGAAATACATAATCTGATTTCCGATGAAAACCCCGAGGGGAACATTTTACAAAGCGAACATTAATTTGTGCGCGAAAGGTTTGAAGTTAGCAAACAAGAAGCAACAAAGCGCGAAGAGCTCTTATGTAATGTAATGACGACTTTGGCAGGTTTTGTTCTATTATTGTCAGGGGGGTTTTCTATAACCAATTATGCTCAAATTTGGCCTAAACATTCTTTGCATATCAAATAATATTGTGGCCGAATTTCATATGGCTTAAGTATTGTGCATATAAATTTTTGGTATTTTACCACTTTTTTTGTCAAAATTCAAATGACCATAACTCCCATATATTGAAAAATGTTTTACATTGGCCAATATGCTCAGAACCGGCTTCACGGATTTCACTGGAACGGCTATATCTCGGGGGTTACGATCTGTGACATCAAAATATATCAATCAACCCAGGAAAAGCTCGTTTCTGAAAAAAACAGGAGAAAAGCAAATATTTTAAAATTTGCTCTTGTTTTTTCCAGTCGAGACATAACAGAATCACAAATATCGGTAAATAACCACAAAAATCAGACCCACTGCTAGGTGGATTAATTATAGTTTTCTGCTCTAGCAACACGACGTTCATTTTTTCGTCGCTTGTTTTTTTAAAAGCTGGCTCCAATCCTCTAATTATGCTCGTCCCTCGCTGACACTCGGACGATGATCAACCGTCCCTAGCATGGAGAACAGACCCAAGTTAAATTTATTCATTTTTATGGAGGTTTAGATTAGCACAAAACAACAACTCATTGATTCATCACTTTGAAATATATTTATTTTTCATATTTTTAACAAATTTTCACTTTCATATTTTTAACAAACATCGTCATTTTTATCAGTACATTCAAAGTTAATTGCCTATATCCCGGGTATTAAGCCACCCGGAGTGGAAATTAATTACTATGTCTGAAACTTGATTATGCATATGTACAACATGTGATAGATTTAGTTCGGAAAAGGTATTGGAGGGTAACCGCCCCTTCGGTGGGGTTTGATCCCACGACCCCAGTTCGCATGACAGGTGCTTTCCCTACTAAGCTACGAAGGACCTCCGTCGTCCACCGCAGCTTAGCGGGTACTGATGAAACCAAATTCCCAGCACCAGAATGTACTGATCTCGAGTGGCGATCTCTCTTCGCTTGTGTGGTCGTGTTGGGATCTGAAGACCAAACTGGCACAACCTCACACAACCCTACTTCATTGAGCGCCGGTGCTGATGAAGCAAGTGTTTAGGAGCCGGTCACTATTAAATACTCATCCTACTTGGTTGCCCTTGTGTACAAAATACATTTGAGAGAGTTAGTTCTGAAAATGTATTGCGAGAGATCGGCTGGTACCTGGTGCTGGGAATTTGGTTTCATCAGTACCCGCTAAGCTGCGGTGGACGACGGAGGTCCTTCGTAGCTTAGTAGGGAAAGCACCTGTCATGCGAACTGGGGTCGTGGGATCAAACCCCACCGAAGGGGCGGTTACCCTCCAATACCTTTTCCGAACTAAATCTATCACATGTTGTACATATGCATAATCAAGTTTCAGACGTCATTTTTATGTTCAAAAATAAAATATAATAATTTTCATTGGAAGTATTAGCATGCCACAAACTTGCTCTCAACTTTCTGCTTCAACGTCTTCCTCTCCTGCTGCTTTAAGTTTTGCCACCGCAGTTCGTCTGCCTTCCGTCGAATCTCGTCCAGGTTCATTTTCCGCTGTTTAGCCCAAATTTCCAAGTTGCTTTGGGCCCTATCCGCCACGGTGGCACCAGTTATTCGCTCAACTTTCTTAACTTCCAAAATTTCAATGGCGTTCTTTATCTTCCGCTGTGTGTTACTGGCGCTCTTTTTCACGTCCGATTTCTGCACTTTGCCTATCTTATCCTTGACTCTTTGTAGTGATTGTGCCACTTGTCTATGCTTCTCGTCGCACAATGAGGTCCTTTGCTTTTTCACCATTTTTAAGTTATATAGTTCGTCTATAGTTCAATACTCAATTTGTTCAGTGTTGTGATTTGCTAACAAAATGCGTACCATTTTATATTCATATCTTCATAGGTATAGAACGGTTCTAATACAATACCCACGTACCAACGAAGTCCTGATGGCATACACCTTTTGCCTGGGTGTTCAGCGCACTTCATTAGTACCTGCATATCTGAGCATTAGCAAGATGATAGATCAATAATACAGTTTGAAGTGAGTTCAATCAAAATGCTGGACATTCGTACCTGTATGAAAACAGCATAGTGTTTGTGTACAGGTACATTCCCGAGCAGACCAGAATAGCTCAACAAATTGTGATTTGTTGGCAGAATGAGATATGGAGATCCATAATATCTTTCTCTTTTTCTTTTTGGCATTACATCCCCCACTGGGACATTGCTGCTTAGTGTTCATTTGGCACTTAGTTATTGACCGCGAGGTTTCAAAGCCAAGTTACCATTTTTGCATTCGTATATCATGAGACTAAGACGATGATACTTTTATGCCCAGGGAAGTCGAGACAATTTCCAAACCGAAAACTGCCCAGCCCGGCACCAAGAATCAAACCTAGCAACCCTCACCATGGTCTTGCTTTATAGCCGCTGATGAGGGCCCCTAAAATCCATAACATATATTGATATTTGAATGATTTTGATGCAATTTTTTGTCATTTTCGCTTGTTCTTTCATCTCTTATATCAACCATTTACTAAGTAACGGGCAACTTGTATGCACCCAACAAAAAGATGTTGCATAAGTAGATTTCAAGGATTTGTGAAAATTAAGTTTAATAATTAGGCCTGTGTAAATATTGCATAAGAGTTTTGTTCATATATGGTCGTTATAAAATAGTATAAAATCAAAAATACATCTAACTTTCGATCAGCTATTTTTCTGTATGCACTACAAGGTAAAACAAAGATCATTACAGTCATTGCCATTGCGATGCTCGTAGCTTCAGTTCCAGTAGGAAAATAGAGACAAATTGGCCTACTATTAGGGTATTTTCGTCCTAGTAAACAATCAAATTAAGTCATATAAAAATCCGAATAATTTCTACTGGAGATCTTGGATCAAAGCATTAAAAATAAATCTGAGTCCATACTATGGATCAGTTATTTCCCTCTTTAGCAGAGCGCCTTCACACGTTTGCCAATCAGGTGCGAAGATTATCTCTGATCCGTGCTTACCCCACGCAGCCACATTCAGCAACGACCCACAATCGCCAGATGATCCGATTTACCCAACAGCCAACGGCATCGACCACCTTAGCGTTTCAGAGCCAAACCGTGCATCAAGCTACGTCTAATCTAATGGAACCAGCACAACCGCCGTTCGTGGGACTTTGGAAAAAATGGGTCTTCACGCGTTCCGTGTTGCTCGAATATATTCACATGCGGCGTCTAATGACTCCGTTGGTTGTCACCCTTGCCGACTGTGCCTAACTGCCTGGAGGTGATGATGATGATCATGCTAGGCCTCATAATAATGTGCTTAATACAGTTTGCCAGCCATTTGGGCCCACGAGAAACCGCTAGGTGAGACACATGTTGAAACTCTATGGCAAAGTGACAACTAGTTCAAGCGATGACCAATGTAAGGAAAATACGAGGGTAATGGTTCATCAAATTGGAACACACACAAGTCGGCATTTGACACCTGTTATTTACTAATGAGTCATGAATGAAAGTCGGCCTAATGTGACAGTCAGTTTTACGAGACTATTTCCGTTTGCAGTTTTTTCATTTGGATCTCTATTAACAGAAAAACAGCCATGAGAATCATTTATTATTAGGTATATTTGATTACATAGGTATATTTGAGTAACATCCTTATTCTCGGCTCAAGTCTATCAGCATCTGGGTACGTTGCAGTATGTACCCGCATAAGTATGATCCTGATCCAAAATGGGAACAGATATCAATCGCTTTATACACATACATATGTTTGAATTCTGATGGGATTCCCGTTTTTTACGCGGTTTCGGAATTTACATGTAAAAACCAACTCCAGTGTAGGGGAGACCGGTTGAGCTTTGTTTTCGGAATGTTTGTACTAATTCTGGTTAGACTGTTCGAAAAACGGTTTGTCATAAAAAATAATATTCCAATACTTGGATATATTTGCATCGATGAAAACAAATTAAGGGCTGGGGTAGATTTGCCAATTTTGTTAAAATAATCAAATGGATCATTGGAAAACGTTCAGTAGTAGAAAAAAGGCAGTGTTGCTTGAACTTGATTGACTGCCCGTACTGCCGTAATCTGAAAAAGTGACGTATACGATATTTTCCAAAAATGGTGTTAACGAGTACTATTCATTGAGCTCTTTAACAGAAAAATGGAAAACATGCATGTTGTAAAATGGCGGTTATGTCACTTTTCGAGATTACGGCAGCGTAGTTGCTACTCCATTATGACCAGATCAGCTATTCTTACACAGAGAATCAACAGATGTTTGCTTGGGACTGTCACTTATCTTCAATGCAACTTCAGAATGCAAATCAATGTAGGGAATGGGGTGGAAATAAAAAAACAATCACTCGCCCACTGCAAGCCGAATATACCTCTGCACTTGCCACGAGTTCATGCTGAATTTGTTGGAATTTTGCAGTAATCGAGAAAATGAACATTTCTGTTACAGATTTTGCTTAAATTGTTATTACTAGACCTGATTGAAATTTTACATGCGGCCCATTAGTGATTGACGGCGGAACGGCGGCGTGGATCGACATGAACCAGTTTCAAGCGCCAACATTTCAGGAGTTTCTTCAAAAGTTCTTGAAGGAATTCCTCAGGAAGCTCCTCCACAAGTTCCAGATATTCCTCCAAAAGTACCTATGGGAAGTTCCTCCAGGAATTCCTCCATAAGTTTCTTCAGGACTTTCTCCGGAAGTTATTCCAGGAATTCCTCTGGGAGTTGTTCCAGAAATTCCTCCGGAAGTTATTCCAGGAATTCATCGGGAAGTTGTTTCAGGAATTTCTCAGGAAGTTACTCCAGGAATTCTTCCAGAAATTCCTCCAGGAATTCCTCCGGAAGTTCCTTTGGGAATTCTTCCAGAAGTTCCTTCAGAAATCCTCCGGGAAGCTTCTCCAGGAATTCCTCGGAAAGTTTCTCCAACAGTTCTTCTCAAGGTTCCTAACCAAATCCATCCACATTTATCCAGCAATTCCTCAGGAAGTTTCTTCGAGAAATTCTTCTTAAGTTCCTCCAAGAATTCTTCTGGAAGTTCCTCCACGAATTCTACGGGAAGCTTCTCCAGGAATTCCTCGGAATTCTTCCCAGAATTCCTAACAAATTCCTGCAGCAATTCCTCAGCAAGCTTTTTCAAGAATTCCTTCAGACGTTTCTCTAAGAGTTTCTTCTGGAAGTCCCTTAGTTAACTCAGGTAATTTCGAGCAGACAATGTTATTGACTGTGGGATTTTAAAATTCAGGAGGAAATACTTACTCATTCAATCTCAGTTCCCTCCATGATTTTTCGAAGTTGTTTATTTCGTTTACCGATTTTTCAGCTTAGGTAATATAGCTCTTTTAAATTTTGATCGTTAATATTTTTCACAGAAATATCTGCAAATTATTTTAAAAAAACACCGAAATTCAGTAATTTTATTTATAGTTTCAAACTAAGTTGCGAAATATTAACGAAACATCCGTAAATTATTAGATCACTGATATTTTCAATAAATTGAATGACCGAATTTCGAGTCTTTGCTTAATGATGACAATGGATCGATCGCCGCGATTTTATGTTTCGTTTACTAATCGATTGGTTTTCGGCAAGAAATAAAACAAATGTTTGCCAGATTGTCCGGACGTTTCGGTCGATTCACTGACCTTCGACCATCTTCTGCGGACTAATCTTCCTGCCGCTTCCTTACTCTAAGACGGCCATTACTACTACTACTTATTTCTCGCCGAAAACCAATCGATTAGCAAACGAAACAGTCTTTGCTTAAGTGTGTGTATACTTGAAATTTTCCGGACAATTCTCACAGAAGCTTTCACAAAAAATCCTCACGAAAGCCCCTATTTTTTTCCTGGCCCTGCATCCAAATTTCGCCCAGAGAAATTCGCCTGCGTTCTCCTCTTCGAGTTCCGCCAGAACTTGATGTAATTTCCATGGAAATTACATCAAGAAAACTTAAATAAATCCCAAGATAAATAGATTTTCCAAGAAATTTCTCTGGAAATTGTTTGGGAAATTTATTTCGAATTTCAGGAATTACTTAAGGTATACTCCAAAAAAATCTTTCAGAAACTGCTCCGATATATTCCTCCAGCTGGAATTCACGGTATTTATACGGATTTTTTCTGAGATTATGTAAGAGAGTTCTTTAAAGATTTATTGGAACAAGTCCTTATTTAATGATTCCTTTAAAAAGTTCCTGAAGAAATTCGGGAAGAAGCTTTTGGTTAAAATCCCTATAGAAATTATACAATAGAATCATGGGGGAATTTTCGATGACATTTCTGATTTATTTCCCAATGGATTTCCTAGATGGATTCTCGTAAAAAAATCTGGAGAAATTGTTGAAGAAATTTCAGGAGAAATTCCAAAAGGATTTCCTGGTTTAAACCACTGTAAAATTTTTAGATAAATTCTTGAAATAATTTCAGGTGGATTTCCCGATGGGCATCCAGAAGGTATAATTTAAGGAATAACTAAAATAGTTTCTGAATGCCGACGAACCTTTGGTAAAACTTGGGGTCTTAAACCCAAATATATCAAATGGATTTACATAACAGTTGTACAACCAGTTTTGGCTTATGGATGTTTTGTGTGGTGGCAAAAGGGGGAAGTGAGGGCAATTCAGTCTCAATTAGGCCATCATCAAAGGATGTGTCTAATGGCAATGACTGGTGCGTTCTCTTCAACTCCCACAACTGCTCTCGAAGTTCTTTTCGACGTAGCCCCACTACACATACATCTCAAACAAGAAGCATTTTCTTGTACTTACCGACTATGGGTACCTACTCGGTTTTATGGAAGAGAATCCTGTAAACCACAGTTCTTCGTTGTTACCGCTTATGGTTAATTGGGACAACATGTTCCTTGCTCCAAGTGATCTCATACACGTTAGTAGTTTTCCTTATAGGACATTTTCAACACAATTCCCCTCGCGGGATGAGTGGACATCTGGCTATTTGGAGAGAAGTATGTCGGACAGCATTGTTTGTCACACTGACGGCTCCCCCCTCGGAGGTAGAGCAGGTGCAGGCGTCTATTCGTGTGAGCTGAGATTGGAACAGTCACACTCACTGGGTACACACTGCACTGTCTTTCAAGCGGAAATATTTGCCATCATGTGTGGAGTGCAATCTGCACTGCAGCAACGCATTATGGGCAAAGTACTATACTTCTGTTCAGATAGTCAAGCAGCTATTACAGCTCTCGCATCGGCCAACTCAAGGTCGAAGTTAGTAATCGCATGTCGAACTCAAATTGAGGAACTGAATTCAGTAAATATTTTACACCTTGTATGGCTACCTGTACATTCTTCCATAGCTGGAAACGAATTGGTTGATGAGTTAGCTCGTAATGGAGCATCGCATGGCTTTATTGGTCCTGAGCCAGCTATTCCAAATATGTATTTCCGATAGGATGAACACGGTGCGCCGGTAGACCGTTATTATAAAATAAAAATGTTCATCAAAACCAAGTACAGGGCTCGATTCTTGTGCTAATTCTGCACCTCTGGACAGAATTTAAAAAAAAATCCCTAGGAAGAATATCGAGAAATCTTAATTTGAAGTTTTTAGCTAAGAAATTTCAAAAGAATCCATATTTTAATTCAACAATATCCTCAAAATACCTGCAAAAACCCCAGAAAAGTGGTCCAAGTTGTTTTCAATCAGTTTGAATTTGTTACCGTTTCATTTCTTATTTAGTTGACATCTAACAGATAAGACTGAATCAACAATTTAAAGCCAAAATACGCGATTCGATTCGAGTCCCGATCTCTCCATCCTCGGTATAACGCTCCACGCTCGCCAAGTCGTTCTGTGCCAGGTTAGCACACCACGCTTGCTGGCTGCTCTTGTACCTGCCAGGTTGGAAGCAAACACCATCATTGCAGGGTTGCTGTCCGGCTTTCTTGCAACATGCCCTGCCCATCGTACCCTTCCTGCTTTATCTACCTTCTGGATACTGGGTTCGTCGTAGAGTTGGGTGAGCTCCTGGTTTATCCTTCACCTCCACACACTGTTCTTACGCATACCGGCAAAGATGGGTTTAAGCACACGTTTCCATTATTCCAACTATAAATATTTCCAACTGACTTATCTTACCAGTCTGACTTAAGTATGTTTTTGATATGGATAACCGGTTCAAGTTTAGTTGTTACCTTCCATGTTTAATGGAGTGAAAAAATGAACTTTAATTTAGTGTTTATGTTCATATTGGAGAAAAGTAAGATTAGAGTTCATGTAGAATGATAGTAGTTAGAGGCTAAAACATGTGATCGCTGTTTCACTCGATTACAGCAGTTTTTAACCGATCTTTAGGTGCTCTGTACAGCTGCCAAATCTAGTCAAAATTCTTATGAACGGACTCGAAAAAGCATGTTTGTTATGTAAGCCAAGACTTATTCCGGTGCCTTTACAGAACGCTGAAATATGATAATTTAAGATATGGTACGAGATTTTCCTTACCGCCATCCTTGCAGTCATTACCAGCCGGATGATCAGTTTGCGGGGAAATATCAGACAAAATCATGGAAAAGCTCTGTCCAATTGTTACGGCATCCGACGAAGGTCCAAAAACTACACTACTTCTAACAAATCTTTAAGCTGTCGGTTTCTTTCCACCAATTTCTTCCGTTTTCCAGGTTTGATCTTTATTTCGCATATATTTTTATCACACCCAGAGAATGAAAAAAATATATAACACAAACTTTAATCTAATTAGAATATAAGGTTTTGCTCATACTACGAATGTTTCTGCATTAAACAAAGAATCTGCAGCCTGCAGGTGAATTCTTGAAACAAACTTTCTACATATTCTGAACGAGAGGTATCATTCTTGAAGACTGACGGTATCAAGCCATATACAAATTATAGTCAGTTTGGTGAGTTTATCAGTTGTAAATATTTATAAAGACAACAAATGAACCGTTTGTTTGAGAAACTGCATATGTAACATTTTTGGCCAAAATGAGATTTTTATATATTCTGAATCCTCGTCCAAAAATACGTATTCTGGCAAAAACACGAAAAAAAAATTTTTGTTCAGGAATGTATGAAAAATTTTTCGTTTGTTTGAGAAACTACATATGTCCACGTACTTTGAAGAGCAATTGTAGAGTACTGCTTACATTTTTTGCACCGAAAGTTCCCCAGGGTGTTGAGTTTTGCCAAAAACTATTGATCTGTATCGAAGAAATCGAAAGATTCGTTGCAATTGAGTTTGAAATGATTGAATAACAAATTTGAAAAATATTGCAAAGATATCATACTTAATATTTATATATTATCAATGGTGTTAAAAACAGTTTTCATGCCAACTTCAAAGGTACCCCAATGGGCACAATATCGTCAAATTAACTCAACCAAAGTAATTTACAATGTTTTATAACCTGTATAATGCGAGAAAAATATTTAAAAAATTGAATACATCATTTTGTAAAATGACCTTTTGACCCTCTTTCTACGGATTCGTCCCTCTGTGCGACGGCGGCGGCACACAGGTCTAGTTATTACGATCTCATCACTTTACAGTTTCGCCATATTAAAAATAATTGCTCGTGCTGATTCCTTGATTAATGAAAATACGAGTATCGGTTTGTTTTTCTGGACAAATCGATACTCGTATTTTTCGCACTGGAGCAAGTGCGCGCAGTCTATTTCAACAGTTTTAATCGTTCAACGAGTATTGATAAACCATCATGAAAATAATGACAATGTTGAAAAAAGGCTTACAAATTAAAAGAGGGATGATCTAGCAAAATAAAATCTAGACCAAATTTTGACCTTTTGACATTAGTGAACACGGAACGAAAATAGTTACAATAACTATGGAAAACCAGCTAAACTTTCTCGTGCGCACACTTGCCCCGCGCAATGTTCACACTTACCCCAGAAACGGGGTAAGTGTGCGCATTTGATTTTTTCCATAAAACTCTCTTCTGCTCAAATTTAAATGGATATATTGTGAGAAGATTCGGAGACAATAAGATAGGGTACTACATACTGGTTACTTAGTCAAAAACTTTAAAGCATTCCTATCAAAAGTTATTCTAATGAAACAGTTAGGTGCGCAAACTACTTCATCTATGCGATAATTTCGAGCTCTCCATGAAAACCTTGTGGACGGTACGGCGTTGGATTGGTAAGGGTCTTTATGGATGAACAAAAATTGTATATACAAAGTTAAAAGGCTTTACTATTCCATTTACTTCTACTATATGTATTCACTTTGTGACAACAGATACGTATTTCGTTTTCTACTTGATAACTTCTTCAGTGTTGTTCAAGTAGAAAACGAAATGCGTATCTGTTGATACAAAGTGAATACATATAGTGGAAGTAACGGGGTAAGTGTGCCCATGGAAATGGAATAGTGAAGTTTTTTTTTAACTTTGTAACATTTTTCCTTAAGACGCTTAATATTAATTAAAAATTTTATATAGATCGTCACAATTCACCCCTTCTTCTTTTAAACGTTACGAAGTTTATGGATGTTCCCTAATAACATGCATAGAAAGGCTTTAATTAATATGTACCTATGTTCTAATAAAACAAACAACTAAGTTATAAAACCCAAATCCATCAATAAAAAATCAGTATATTGTAATAGAAGACGTCTTTACGGATAAATGGCATATCTGCAAATTTAAAGTAAAGCAGCTCAATCAAATTAAGTGGTACTACTCGTCTTATAGACATCAGACGGATGAAATGAAAAAAAAATGAAGGTGGGGTGTAAATAAACTATATTGATACTAGCGAGCAAAATTATCCGCCAAATTTTATGTTTTCATTGTTCATTTGTACACAAAATTCAATTTCTTCAATTCGAATTATTAGGTGCGATATCATTAGCTGCCACATTTTAATTTCGATTAGCATCTTCTAGGAAAACACCACCGACGTGTGTGATTTGCTGCTTCATGCTTCGTGCTTTCAATATCTAAAAATACATCTCGCCGGGTGATGTAACAAAGCTGGATTATTATTTATATTTCTTGTCACTTCAATGTGATGGCGATGGATGCGACCATCGGCAGTAGAAACATTGCACAATGGTCCAATGCGGAAAGATGCATTTTACGTCAAAACTATAAGAAAATTATTTTGAGCTTTTAGTGGAATGTCTTTATTTGTCATGAGACGAGTTCGTACAATTTCATTTAATTCCAAGTCGAGTCAAGTGCGATACACTGAAGACTGTCTTACTGTTGAGGTCGAAATACGTATTAAGTGGAATTGTACGAACTCATCTTATGACAAGCCAAAACTGTGTTTTTTAGAAAAAAAAAAACCCAGATTAATCCACCTAGCGGTGATGGTGCCTTTCTCGTTCGTTCAAAAGGTTTGGAAAAATTTCAAATAACACCAATATGTGGATTGGTCTTATTTTTCATATTTGTTTATATGCATAAAAAAATTCTCGCCAAACGCAATTTGTTGCAAACAAATCGGATGAGCATAAGAGCAAAAAATGGCATTTTATTTTGTATTTTTAAAATTAGTATTTTCGCCATAACTTTTGACCCAATTGTACGATCCGTCCAAGTTTCTATAGGAAACAATGGGACAGGATTCTACGTCGAATGCAACTTGTTGTGAGCAAATCGATTGAGGATAAGTGCCCGAAAAATGAGTGACATTTTTTACGCGATTTTTACGTATGAATTTGTATTTTGGCCATAACTTCCGATTCCATAGTCCGACCTGGCCAATTTCAAATAGGCAACAATGGGACAGGATTTTACGTTGAATGCAACTTGTTGCAAGCAAATCGGTTGAGAATAAGGACCCAAAAAATGAGTGACATTTTTTACGCGATTTTTTCGTATGAATTTGTATTTTGGCCATAACTTTCGATCCCATGGTCCGATATGGCCAATTTCAAATAGGAAACAATGGGACAGGATTCTACGTCGAATGCTTGTTGCGAGCAAATCGGTTGAGAATAAGTAACCGAAAAATGAGTGACATTTTTTACGCGATTTTTTCGTATGAATTTGTATTTTGGCCATAACTTTCGATCCCATAGTCCGATCTGGCCAATTTCAAATAGGAAACAATGGGACAGGATTCTGCGTCGAATGCAACTTGTTGCAAGCAAATCGTTGAGGATAAGTGCCCGAAAAATGAGTGACATTTATTACGCGATTTTTCCGTATGAATTTGTATTTTGGCCATAAACTTCGATCCCATAGTCCGATCTGGCCAATTTCAAATAGGAAACAATGGGATAGGATTCTGCGTCGAATGCAACTTGTTGCGAGCAAATCGGTTGAGGATAAGTGCCCGAAAAATGAGTGACATTTTTTACGCGATTTTTTCGTATGAATTTGTATTTTGGCCATAATTTTCGATCCCATAGTCCGATCTGGCCAATTTCAAATAGGAAGCAATGCGACAGGATTCTACGTTGATCGCAAATCGGTTGAGAATAAGTACCCGAAAAATTAGTGACATTTTTTACGCGATTTTTTCGTATGAATTTGTATTTTGGCCATAATTTTCGATCCTATAGTCCGATCTGGCCAATTTCAAATAGGAAACAATGGGACAGGACTCTGCGTTGAATGCAACTTGTTGCGAGCAAATCGGTTGAGGATAAGTGCCCGAAAAATGAGTGACATTTTTTGAGTAGTTTTGCGCACACACACACACACACACACACACACACACACACACACACACACACACACACACACACACACACACACACACACACACACACACACACACACACACACACACACACACACACACACACACACACACAGACATCACCTCAATTCGTCGAACTGAGTCGATTTGTATATAACACTATGGGTCTCCGGGCCTTCTATCAAAAGTTTGTTTTTGGAGCGATCATATAGCCTTTACCGTATACTTAGTATACGAGAAAGGCAAAAAGTGGTATAATTTTCGATCCCATAGTCCGATCTGGCCAATTCCAAATAGGAAACAATGGGACAGGATTCTGCGTCGAATGCAACTTGTTGCGAGCAAATCGGTTTAGGATAAGTGCCCGAAAAATGAGTGACATTTTTTACGCGATTTTTCCGTATGAATTTGTATTTTGGCCATAACTTTCGATCCCATAGTTCGGTCTGGCCAATTTTAAATAGAAAATAATGGAACAGGATTTTGCGTCGAATGCAACTTGTTGCGAGCAAATCGGTTGAGGATAAGTGCCCGAAAAATGAGTGACATTTTTTACGCGATTTTTTTGTATGAATTTGTATTTTGGCCATAACTTTTGATCCCATAGTCCGATCTGGCCAATTCCAAATAGGAAACAATGGGACAGGATTTTGCGTCGAATGCAACTTGTTGCGAGCAAATCGGTTGAGGATAAGTGCCCGAAAAATGAGTGACATTTTTTACGCGATTTTTTTGTATGAATTTGTATTTTGGCCATAACTTTTGATCCCATAGTCCGATCTGGCCAATTTCAAATAGGAAACAATTGGACAGGATTCTGCGTCGAATGCAACTTGTTGCAAGCAAATCGGTTGAGGATAAGTGCCCGAAAAATGAGTGACATTTTTTACGCGATTTTTCGTATGAATTTGTATTTTGGCCATAACTTTCGATCCCATAGTTCGATCTGGCCAATTTTAAATAGAAAATAATGGAACAGGATTTTGCGTCGAATGCAACTTGTTGCGAGCAAATCGGTTGAGGATAAGTGCTCGAAAAATGAGTGACATTTTTTACGCGATTTTTTCGTATGAATTTGTATTTTGGCCATAACTTTCGATCCCATAGTCCGATCTGGCCAATTTCAAATAAGAAATAATGGGACAGGATTCTGCGTCGAATGCAACTCGTTGCGAGCAAATCGGTTGAGGATAAGTGCCCGAAAAATGAGTGACATTTTTTACGCGATTTTTTTGTATTAATTTGTATTTTGGCCATAACTTTTGATCCCATAGTCCGATCTGGCCAATTTCAAATAGGAAACAATGGGACAGGATTCTGCGTCGAATGCAACTTGTTGCGAGCAAATCGGTTGAGGATAAGTGCCCGAAAAATGAGTGACATTTTCTACGCGATTTTTTTGTATGAATTTGTATTTTGGCCATAACTTTTGATTCCATAGTTCGATCTGGCCAATTTCAAATAGGAAACAATGGGACAGGATTCTGCGTCGAATGCAACTTGTTGCGAGCAAATCGGTTGAGGATAAGTGCCCGAAAAATGAGTGACATTTTTAACGCAATTTTTCCGTATGAATTTGTATTTTGGCCATAACTCTTGATCCCATAGTCCGATTTGGGCAATTTCAAATAGGAAACAATGGGACAGGATTGGTTGAGGATAAGTGCCCGAAAAATGAGTGACATTTTTTGAGTAGTTTTGCGCACACACACACACACACATACACACACACATACACACACACACACACACACACACACACACACACACACACACACACACACACACACACACACACACACAGACATCACCTCAATTCGTCGAACTGAGTCGATTGGTATATAACACCATGGGTCTCCGGGCCTTCTATAAAAAGTTTGTTTTTGGAGCGATCATATAGCCTTTACCGTATACTTAGTATACGAGAAAGGCAAAAACGTTGTTCTGCAAAACTTTTTGGAATAGTAAGGCCATCATTATGGTGCTATCAAAGAATAGGGTGGCCCATCACATAAGAAAATATTATTTTTTATTTTACGGGATACTGGCATGTAATGTTCTACAAAGCTATAACGCTGTTTTTGTAGTGCTGCAGGGAAAGTTGTAGCAAATTTAATTCAATTTTAACATTGGTCGAGAATATTTCCAACCCGAACATTTCCTAGACCGGATCGGAAATCAAGCCCAGCCACCTTTACCATGATCTTGCTTTGTTCCCGCGCAAAAGGGATCAATATCTCGAGCTATTAGTTAGTACTTATCCATATAATTGATATTTAAATGATATTTCGGGGCAATTTATAATTTTGATTTTGTTGCTTGTTCTTTTATTACTTATATCAATCAAGTCCATATCATGTTTTGGTATGCACTTCATGGCTTCGGCCCGGGTTGTTTGTGGTATCAAGATTGCACTTCAACTTGGCACTATGATACTCAATTTGAAATCTCAACGAATCATTTCATATAACAGTGCGAAGATTCATCATTTCGAAGTCATGTTTTGAAAAGATATCCATATGTTTAGTATATTAAGTAAAATAATAATAATTTGTCGGTTTTAGGCCATTTTTTAACATGAGCTAGACTTGACTCAGAATTGAAGTTGTGAGTTCCGGATTGATTTAACGCATTGGCTTACAAGAATGACTGACGAAGCGAAGCACGCTCTACTGTCGAATGAACAGCATAAAAATGGTTACTGAAATACAATTCTAGATTGCTTTGAGAATAGGTCGTATGTGCAAAAGAGAGATTCTCTTTGATCACGCTCTCTTTCGCTAATAAATCGGCTAGTTTTGCATGTTTTGCTACGATTCCACTTCAGCATGATAGACAAAGCTATTGTCTTTGGATATCTGCCAAGAAATTCTAAGTAAATTTTTGTATAGTTTCGTAATAATCGAAAGAGAATAGATCTAAAGAGAGACTCTCTTTTGCACATACGACCTATTTTCAAAGCACTCTAGAATTGAGGGTCAGAAATGGATCATCGTCGTAAACTACTTCCGCCAGAATGATCTACAGCAGCATCTAAATAATATGTATTATAACAATTAATAAGCATAAAGATCTTAGCTGAATTAGAATACACAGCACATATCCATCATCATTAAACTTCTACATGCATCGTTGCCAATTTACCAGCATATCACATTTCATTCTTTAAGGTCTTGAGTACCTACATACGTACCTACAACGTTTCATCATCCACGTTGACAAATACCAACCTTGGATCTCACCGAGCAGAACCTTTGTCTTCCGAAACCTACAATGAAACAGACTCATAATTTCATACCGCACGCAACCTACATATATCCGACATAAACATTCGCAGCATGTGAAGAACCGATGATCGGATCGTGCCACCACCGCACATCACCTTTGCGCGTTCAGTTCCCAGAGCCTACATGCATGCGCCCAGTTATGCATGGCTCAGCCCCAGATTATGAGTCATGCGATCATGAATGCTCTTTGTTGGATTACTTGGGTGCGGACAAAGACGAAGGGAAGCGCGTTTTAGTTCCCAATGAAGAAAAACGCGAACCCCACAAATCACCTCGCAGTGTTGAGCGGAATCGTCGCACCGGTTCCCCGCTTTGGCGGTACAATACGAATCTAGGTCTATGTACAAAGCAGGAAAACATGTTTTGTCAACCGGGCAGGGCTGGGAACTGTGAGAAAAAAAAGGAAATTAACTGCCGGTGTGACCAATTCTTCGACTTTCCATGTGACGACGGACCACGGTCAATACCTACTTAGCGCCAGTTGGTTAAATAAACACTTTTGCTCGCTTTCGGGGATTTCGGTGTAGTCTACTAGCTAGCATCGAGCGCACCTTGTCGTGCCTTTTTCATGACCACACGCTTCGTTGGAGATGTTTGAAATCGAAAATCGATTTAGTACAAACGCAACAATACCGCTGGAAGGGCTTCGATGTGGGTGATTTGAAAGTGATAGGGAAAGTAAATGCTTGTTCAATGAAAGCGAACAAAAACAAGTATACAATGCGATTAAGATGGTGATGTTATCGAATAAGTATCCATGTTATGAGATTTGAACAAACGGGGTTCTAGTATGTCTAGAGGGGAAAGGAGGCAGCAGTATGTAAGCTCCAGCAGTATGTATTTTTTATGTTTATTGTTCTTGATTGATTTTTTTTTATTGTATGTGGGAAAATGTATTTATTTTGTGGAAAATTTTGTAATTGATTTATTCATGGAAATTTAGTATTTTTCTATGGAAAATTTGGAATTCTTCATGGAAAAGTCTTCTTTTATAAATGCAATTTTTACATTTGAGGAATCATCAAGATGAGCCCCGGAAGAATTCCTGGAGGATATTCAAAAGAATTTTCAGGAGGAATTTCCGAATGGATTTTTAAGGAATATTTAACGGAGAACCTGAAGAGATTTTTGAAGAAAAAAATCTAAAGGAATATGTGAAGAATTTTGGTCCAAAGGATTTTCGAAGGAATTCCGAATGGATTTTCGAAAGGAATTCCTAAAGGAACTTTCAAAGATATTCTGGAAAAAAAATCCTAAAAGGATTCCAAACAATTCTTCATAGCAATTAAAAAAATCCCGGTGATATTCTGATAGATTTCTATTGGAATTTCAAAAAAAGGTTCAAAAAAATTTTAAGCGGATTTTCTAATATAAATTGTCTTGGAATCTCCTAAAGTGATTCCGAAGAAATTACTGGGGGAATTTCCGAAATACATGAAACAAATTCCTTTATTATAGTAGCCTATGACCATTTAAATTATTTTACCAAAATATGCTTCTAAAAGCTTAGCTTTTAGGCCGTTTATTGTCCGACATGCTGTAGTGCATGTTTAGGCTTCATCACTAAGATTGTTTTGACACTACCGGAACGACATTAGCAATCTCATACTTTTGCATCAACTGTTATTCCGAACGAATTTCTAAAGGAATTCCTAAGGAACACCTGAAGGAGTTTCCAGAGGAGTTCCTTAAAACATTTCCAAAAAAATGCCAAAGGGATTTCTAAAGGAGCTCATAAAGGATTTTTTGAAGAAGCCGCTAGAGGATTTTCCAAATAAATTTGTATAGAAATTGCCAATGGCATCTCCAAAGGAAATTTCTGGGCAATTCCGTGATATGTTTTCAAAAGTCGTTGTACAGATATTTCCAATGATATTCTGAAGGATGTTCCGAAGAAATTCCTGAAGGATATTCCGAAGTAGTTCTCGGAATTCCCTATTTCAAGAAATTTCCGATTTAATCCTTTTAGATTCGAAGGAATCCCTAAAAGAATTTTCGAAGGAATTCCTGAAGGATTTGAACTTGCGAAGGAATTCCTAGTTAGAAGAATTTCTTAAGTAATTCACGAGAAAAAAAATCATGTGAGGGGAGCAATAACTTTTATTTTATTGAGAAACGTTTTTTAGCAATACTTACTTGTTTGAATTGATTATTTTGCTGCAAACACCTGCAAATGAATGTAATGCATTTGAAAAAACCTGAAAAAAAATTAGGTAATTTTGTTTTTACCGATCAGTAGACACAGTAGACAGTAGACACTAATATGTTGTAACCGTTGAATCGTGTTAGTAAAGGTTACTGGGCACCAGATAAATTGCATACAGTGCACCTAAAATGCTGACCTTTTTCAATGTTATCTTCAATTTTCGTTGTAAGCTATTTTTCTGTGGCTTCTTGGGGTATCAACACACTCATTTTTTAATCTCTGCAACTCGGCCAAAACCCCCACAGCCGTGTGCATAGCAAAATAAAAAGTAATTTTCACCAACCTTAAAAAAATGCTGAGATCCCGTTTAAAAAATGCAGCAAAGGCCCACCGCAGTCTTCCGATTTTCGCGGTGTGAACGATGGGTGGTTCTCCCAACAGCTGATGCAACTCGTGGTTCATTCGCCTCCTCCACGTACCGTCCGCCATCTGCACCCCACCATAGATGGTACGCAACACTTCCTTTCAAAAACTCCAAGTGCGCGTTGGTCCTCCACGAGCATCGTCCAGGTCTCGTGCCCGTAGAGAACTACCGGTCTTATAAGCGTTTTGTAGATAGTCAGTTTGGTACGGCGGCGAACTCTATTCGATCGGAGCGTCTTACGGAGTCCAAAGTACGTACGATTTCCAGCCACTATGCGCCTCCGAATTTCTCTGCTGGTATCGTTATCGGCGGTCACCAGTGAGCCCAAGTACACGAATTCTTCGACCACCTCGATTTCGTCACCACCGATAGAAACTCGTGGTGGGCAGCTTACATTGACCTCTCTTGAGCCTCTTCCTATCATGTACTTCGTCTTCGACATATTGATGACTAGTCCCATCCGTTTAGGCTTCGCTTTTTAGTCTGATATAGGCTTCCTCCATCCTCTCAAAGTTACGTGCCATGATATCAATGTCGTCGGCGAAACCAAATAACTGGACGGACTTCGTGAAAATCGTACCACTCGTGTCAATCCCGGCCTTCGTATTACTCCCTCCAAAGCGATGTTGAATAGCAGACACGAAAGACCATCACCTTGCCGTAACCCTCTATGCGTTTCGAAGGGACTCGAGAATGCCCCTGAAACTTGAACTACGCACATCACCCGATCCATCGTCGCATTGATCAACCGTATCAGTTTATCCGGAAATCAGTTTTCGTGCATTTGCTGCCATAGCTGGTCCCGATCGATTGTATCATATGCGGCTTTGAAGTCGATAAATAGATGATGTGTGGGCACGTTGTATTCGCGGCATTTCTGCAATACCTGACGTATGGCGAACACCTGGTCTGTGGTAGATCGTTCACCCATAAATCCCGCCTGGTGCTGCCCCACGAACTCTCTTGCAATTGGTGTTAGTCGGCGGCATAAAATTTGGGAGAGTACCTTGTAGGCGGCGTTCAGCAATGTGATTGCGCGGTAGTTGTTACAATCCAGCTTATCGCCCTTTTTGTAGATGGGACACACGACACCTTCCATCCACTCCTGCGGCAGAACCTCATCCTCCCAAACCAAACCTCTAGCCAGTGCCTCACCACCGTGTTTAAACAGCTCTCCTGGTAGTTGGTCAACTCCAGGGGCTTTGTTGTTTTTCAGCCGGCCGATCTCCTCCTGGATTTCCTGGAGATTCGGAGCCGGAAGTCGCATGTCCTGCGCGCGTGCTCCTAGGTTCATTACCATACCGCCACCGTTGTCTGCCATTCAGGTGCTCTTCGTAGTGCTGCCGCCACCTTTGGATCACTCCACGCTCGTTTGTAAGAAGGTTCCCGTTTATGTCCTTACACGTATCGGGCTGTGGCACGTGGCCCTTACGTAAACGGTTCAACTTCTCATAGAACTTTCGTGCGTTATTAGCGCGGTACAGTTCCTCCGTCTCTTCACGGTCTCGATCTTCCTGCTGGCGCTTTTCCTCCGGAAAATCGAGTTTTGTCTGTTCCGCGCCCGTTTGTATCGTGCCTCGTTCGCCCTCGTGCGGTGTTGCAGCAATCTCGTCCATGTTGCATTCTTCTCCCCAACTAACTGATCACATTCGCCGTCATACCAGTCGTTTCTCTGATCCGGAGCCACCGTGCCTAGTGCAGCGGTTGTGGTGCATCCAAAGGTGGATCGAATATCTCTCCAGCCATCTTCAAGAGATGCTGCGTCTAGCTGCTCATCCGTTGGGAGTGCCACTTCCAGCTGCTGCGCGTAGTCTTGGGCTAGCCTACCGTCTTGTAGCCGCCCAATGTTAAGCCGCGGCGGACGACTCCGACGCGTGTTGATCACCGTCGAGAGTTTTGAGCGCAGGCATACTGCAACGAGGTAGTGGTCGGATTCAATATTCGCACTGTGGTAAGTGCGTACGTTCGTGATGTCGGAGAAGAATTTACCGTCGATTAGAACGTGGTCGATTTGGTTTTCCGTTACTTGATTAGGTGATTTCCATGTGGCCTTGTGGATATTCTTGCGGGGGAAGAAAGTGCTTCGGACTACCATTCCGCGGGAGGCTGCTAAGTTTATGCATCGTTGGCCGTTGTCGTTCGATACGGTATGCAGACTATCCGGTCCGATGAACGGTCTATACATTTCCTTCCTTCCTTCCTGAGCGTTCATGTCATCGATGACGATTTTGACGATTTCCTGCAGCGCTACGACGTCGAAGTTGCGGGGATGTAATTCATCGTAGATTATCCTGTCGCAACCTGCGAAGCCTAGCGACTTGCAGTTCCATGTTTCATCTAGATGTTCTAGGTTCTCCGAATTGCATGTCTATACAAAATGGTTCTATGCAGATCAAACTAATTTAGACTGTACATAATACGCAAGGGCTCTGTGGACTTGCATGAACATGCTGGGTTGATTTCGATTAGATACCAAGCGTAGTTGATCTTGTCGAAAAAAATGATTTAAACTCCAGAATATTTTAGTGAACTTAGAATATCTACATCAAACCAATATAACACGCAAGCGCTTTAGCGGCCCTTTATACAAGTTCTTTACACCGGTGATTGTTAGATTTTCTAACAAATCTGAATAAGCCTAAATATGAACTGCGAATATGCGAAAATGCAAGATGCTTATACAAATATTGTATGAGACCTTACTATTGTGCAACTTTTCTTGGAATATTTATTAATGAGCTTACATTTTTTGAATAAGAATCAAACAATTTTGCTTATGCCCACTTCTTATACAAATTTTGGTAGGTTCATAAACAAAGGAAATCTAACAGTCACTGGTTGGATACAAATGCTTGCACACTTGTTCATTTATTTAATAAACTGGATGTGTTGAAATTTGCATAAAAAGTTTGACATAAGATGAATCATCGCACAAATGTACCAAGCGTCTCCATTAGCTTTTATGCTTAAATGTTGCTGAACACTTTTAAAACCCCCTACCGTGGGGCATCGAAATCCGTACACTTAAGCACCTTAGTATATGCAAAAGTCATTAGAAAATAGGAATCGAATGTAAATAAAACGTTCGTTATTGACACATGAGCATGAAGGCTTGTACTGAGTTCAGTGCGTGATCTCTCATGTTTCGGACAGCAGAACGATCGCGCGGTCGGCCGAATTATTGTGTTCTGCATTGCGCGGCCGGTAATAAAATTAATCAGTTCAGTACCTGATACTTGTTTCGAAGCGGGCTTGGTAGTCATATGGCTACTGCTTCTGCCTCATACGCAGGAGGTCGTGGGTTAAATCCCAGGTCCGTTCCATTATCCTACTTTGTATCTTTCTCTTTATTTCTCATGTTCTAACAATCGGTAGAACTGGAAATGGACTTCCATACCGTTTCCATTACTATTCCTATACCTTCAACTTGAGTATTCTAACAGTAATCTGCTAGAATTGGAAATTAACTATAGAGCTCGTTTCCTACATCCAATTAGAAATTCCATCAGTTACCTTCTCCTATCTATCACATTGGCAGCTCGTTAACCAAGACGGACCTCTGCCTCTCCAACCTAACCCATAAATTCCAACAAATTCCGCATGAACTCGTGGCAAGTGCAGAGGTATATTCGGCTTGCAGTGGGCGAGTGATTGCATCATCATTTCCTCCCCCTTCCCTACATTGACTTGCATTCTGACGTGGCAGGCACCAGTATGACCTAACAAATGAGATCACCAGTACTTGTACATTGAAGATGTGTGCTAGTCCCAAGCAAACATCTGTTGGTTCCCTGTGCAAGAACAGCTGATCTGGTCATAATGGAGTAGCAACTACGAGCAGTCAATCAAGCTCAAGCTCAAGCTCATGAGCATGAAGGCTTCTACTTTTGAAGTATTTCACATTTACTCATTAATAACTACGAAAAACATGATAAAATAATGAATTAAATCAAATATTCATGACTCGAAACAGCTCCGTACAGCTATTTTTTACCTAAATATTTAAATTGAAGCAGTCTGATTGACAAAACTACCACTGTAAATAGTTCGATACGCACCTTGAGAAGCGATCCATTCGATTTGTATTCCGCTTATCTTATGTTATGATTCGCAATTAGCAATTAGGTGAAACACAGTTACTTTTGGTGCAATTATGCTCTACCCGAAAACAAAATGGCGGCAAAAACTCTGCGTTTGGTGGGTGGCGATTTGTTTTTGATTTTTGTTGTTTTAATTTCGAAGCCTTCTTTCCATTTCTATGTCCTAAAAGCTTACTGTCAAGAATCTGAACAAGATAAGATAAATTATTTCTTTCTAAATTAAATCTTTCATTCATTACATTTAACCCCTTTTAATCTTTTAATTTATTGATATCTCACGAGGTGGACGGATTTCGGTGCTGTACGGATTTCAGTCGCGCACGGTACCTATTGTTTCCTCTTGGAAGCCCATTTTTGCCTGAAAAACAGTCATGGGGATATTGAGATATCGTAATAACTTAGATTATCGTTACTCAGTATTTTAACGTATATAAACATGCAAACATGCAAGTGACTTCAACGTCGTTAAAGCGAGTACCTTTTTCAACTTTGTGACCAAATAATTTCCAAATTTTCCCAATTTAACAAAAAAACGCCAGTAACCAGTCGATTTTGGAGATTGAGAATTACAAATGCAACATATGAGTATCGCGAATACAAATTTACTATCGAACAGTGTTATGTGTCGTATTAAAAGTGTTTAAAGATCAATAAATTAAGTGAAAAACCAAAAATTTAGGATTAAAACCTTTTTACGCTACCGTAACGTTCGCAATTAATCTTTGATTTTCACTTTTCAAAATGTTTGCTAATTTTGGTTGTTGGCACCCAAAATGGTCGGTTGTCGGTACCCTTTTTCCAAGGGAATATCAAGACAAATCAAAGTTAATGGCCTAATTTCAGGTTTTTAGCCAGGTTGAGAGTAAGAATGACAATTTTTGAAAGCCTAATGAAATATGTATAAGGTATTTAAATGTAATTAATCTCATTGCCATTTACATAATAAATCTTGATATTTTCATTCATAACGCTAAACAGTTCATATTTTCCGTTTTAATGGTATTTTTGGGGGTGCCGACAACCAACCACCTTTTTATACACGGTATAAAATCATCACCTAACGAATCTATATTTTTAAATTTTCTGGGAGATGAAAATAATTAAATTTCTTCACCAATTATCAGCTTATGCATAAAATAGGCTTCCATTGGTATGCAAATATCACCACTTTGTTCAATTGGGCAAAAGTTATGAACCAAGAACAAAGGGTGCCGACAACCGACCACCTTCCCCTACTACATGTTGAGAAAACTGTCGTTTTGAGATGTGTCCATAGCTGGGAGATCTGAATTTGTGTCTGAATATGCATAACAGTGCTACTTTAGACTTTTCTTTATATGTGCACGAGAAAGGCACTGACACCGCTTGGTGAATTAATCGGATTTTTTTGCTTTCGACACTTTCAACACTGTCACGCTTTTGATCATAGCTTGAAAACGTCACACTTTCAAACTGACTTGTTTGATTTAGTGCAAACGCATTTAGTGCTCAATAATCTCAACTTATTTTGCTCGTAGTGAAAAGGGAACATCCAAAAAATTACAGAGGGGAGAAAGGTGTTGGGAGCAAATTTAGAAGATGCAACATGTGACTGCACCGGTTTTGGCAGTAGCGGTTAATTTTGAAAATAAATCAGCCTTCCAATAATATACCTATCTTATCAGATTTAATTTGCGTGAGTGTGCTATTTGGTTCGACGAATCGACGTTTGAATCTTTATTTACGAAACCACTAAAGTCGTTTTGAAAATTTGTCCTTGCAATCTGGCAACTAACGTGAGTTTGCCGAATACACCCCCTTCTAAATTGCTTCTCTCGTTCTTAGACTACCATTCGGTAGCTCATCTTATTTAAATATCAAAATCATTTTATTTTTAGCCCCTTGGTTCGATTCAATTTGCACCTCCAATCAATTAACAAAAATAAAATCCTATTAAACGGTTGATGACTTCGTTGTTTACGCTACAGCTCTTCTTAGAGCCGTTTCAGAAGATTGAACAAATAAAAGAAAGGAAATATGTTTAAAGATGCATTTTGTATTGGTACCTCTAAGACGTCAATTCTCCACTTAACGTAGCGTGTAAATTCCATTAATCGCTTCATTTTCCAAAGAAATATTGGCTCAATTCGAAGGCGAAACAATAACTTCATTAAACCAAAAAATGTCCGAAAGTGGGTCAAACTGCGAGCAAGCATAGTAGAATTATTAAGGTGAATCGCGTTGGAGCCCAATTTCAAATCTACATAGCACTTTTGAGGGCACATAACTTGAAAAGTAAACGACAGACAAAAGCAAAAAGTAGTTTTTCACTTTTGCTCACTTGCAGCATACATGAAAAAATGGTTTCCAGATGTGCTAACCGCCTAAATATTCACATTTGTGCGAGCAAAAACGCGAGGTGAGAGATAGCACGGCCATTGTGGCTGCCATTTTTGGACGCCGCCGTAACTCACCTTAACGATTTCCTGCGTCCAGCACCGGTCTGCCAAAGAGACAATACCACTCTGATGCAGTTCACTCTAGCCGTAGGGCCATATCTCATTCGATACACATTGTTTCCAACAGGTGGAGAAATCCTATCCCAGCGCTATGCCGGTCATGCACTGCTGGTGTCGGTGCTGCCGGACTCGATTTCGATAGTGCTCTCCGCTCCGAGCACCCAACCAATCGAGGCACGCGTTCTGGGTCGCTACTTGGACAATCGGTGGCACACGCTACAGTTTGTGTACCAGTTGGGAGCGTTGTACTGCATCATCGACAAGCAGTCTTCGACGATCGCCAATCAAACCTTCAATACTCAGCTGATCGCCGATCAGGAGATCAAGAACGAAGCGGCCGTTTTGATCTTGGGCAAACAGTACTCGGGATGTTTGCTGCACGGTCCGGGGTTAGTGTTCAATTCCAGCGCTATGAATGCTGAGGCCGTCGTGTTCGGGCCATGTCCGTTGGCGCCGGGGCTTTGTACTGATCATGACATTCTGACAGGAGTGCCACCAGATTATTGTTCCCATGATCCTTGCATGCAACATGGGACCTGCATATCTCGGTCCGATGGATACGAATGTCATTGTACGGCTAGGTTTAAAGGAAAGAACTGTGAAGTGGATACCGGACCTCCTTGCCAGGCATATCCCTGCCAGCATGGTGCTACTTGCATAGAAGACGCCAAAGGAGACTATAAATGCACGTGTGCTCCTGGCTATACTGGAACGTTCTGTGAGACGGAGCTGAGTGTCCATCCACTGTGCGAAAAAAATCCATGCATCAACAACGGCACTTGCCGAGTTCCTTCCGGAACGAACTCTTATGAATGTGAATGCTTGAAAGGGTTCATCGGAACTAGGTGCGAAATCAACTGGGACGATTGCAAGCCCAATTTGTGTTTAAATGGCGGACGATGCGTGGATGGGGTAGACGCATTCACATGTGACTGCAAGGGTACAGGATACGGTGGTACTCTGTGCCAAAACAATATCGATGAGTGCCTTATCAATCCTTGTCTGAACGGGGGAACCTGTTTCGACACATATGGATCTTATCTTTGCGAATGTCCAACGGGATTCACCGGAGCCAACTGCCAGCTGAGTATCAACGAATGCAAGTCCCAGCCCTGTCAACACGGTGGAACCTGCATCGACACTCAGGAGGGCTTCGAATGCCGATGCCTTCCGGGTTATTCTGGACTATACTGCGAGCTTGAACCGGGCTGTGGCCAGTGCCCAATCGATTCGGATTGCATCGCTGGACGATGTGTTTGCAAACCAGGTACCACAGGTAAGCTTTAACTATCAACGCTTCCAATCCTAACCTAATTAATCACCCTGCCTAGTTCGTAACTTCCTCTGTATCCGCATACACACTTCCCACTAACCAATCAATGTTTGGCCAATCCATTCCTGAACGAGCAACACCTAACCTGATTTGACTAACCAAGCACACACCGCACGAAATTCAAAATTTTACCCATCACCACTGTCAAAAATTCGATTCTTTCGTAGGCTTGGTAGGCAACTGCGTTGAGCAGCAAGCCGCCGGCACTAGCACGATCGCCCAAAAAACGGCCTCCAATGCATGTTCAGAGTATTGCTTCAACGGAGCCAGCTGCGTGCTTGCCAACTCCGCCGGCCTTCGGATCGCTAGTGCCAACAGCAGAAATTTCACTTGCATTTGCGCTACCGGATTCACAGGTTGGAATTCTTGGTTCACCAATGTTTTACTATAAACCTTAATATAAATAACGTGTTTTATTATCAGATCACATTTTAACTAATTTGTGCATAATTCACAGGTTCCCGTTGCGAGTCCCCGATCGCTTTGCCCTACTCGGATGAGTGCAACTGCCTCAACGGGGGAAGTTGCACCCCGAACAGCTCCACCTGCATCTGCCCGCAAGGTTACGATGGCGCACGCTGTGAACAGGTGGTTGTTTGCTCTGCGACCAACTGCCAGGAACCGTTCCGCTGCATCGCAGGGAAGTGTCAATGCCCCGATAATACCAACTGTGAAAATGTGTGTGCACCGAACCCGTGTCTGCATAATGGTTCGTGTTACCCTCAGGGACAGGACTACATCTGCAAGTGTCCTCCCGGGTACGAAGGCAAACGGTGTGAAAACGACGTCGACGAGTGTAAAATTAAGGATAAGATCTGTGTGAACGGCATCTGTCAGAACACGCCCGGATCGTTTAGGTGTTTCTGTACGCCGGGCTATACCGGTTTGAACTGTGATCTGGATGTGGACGAGTGCTTAAGCCATCCGTGCAAGAACAACGCTCAGTGTGTGAACAAGGAGAACGATTTCGAGTGTATATGCCCTCCGGGATATAGCGGCAAGGATTGTAGCACAGATATCGATGAGTGCGAGAGTAATCCCTGTACGAAAGGGTCAACGTGTCGCGATCGAGTGGCGAATTTTACGTGCGTTTGTATTCCGGGAATGACTGGGCGTCTGTGCGAGATCGACATTGATGATTGTGAGGTGAGTTTACTTTGGTTTATAACTTGTTTTTTTGGTCGATCACCTATGTAATTATTTACTTGATCTACTGGAACATGTACTGGGGGTGCTGTTCGCGTTACGAACAGAACATTGTCAGAGAAGAAGATGGCGAGTTCGATTCTCAGTCCGGTCTAGGATGTTTACTCGTGTGAAACATTCTTGACTCTCTGAGCATAGTGTAACTATTGTACTTGCCACACAACATACATGGCAGACATAGAAAAACTATAGGAAGATTTGGTCTGCATTTCAGTCTAGTGTTATATTCACATTTCCACAGTTATTAATTGAAAGCAATGAATGACAGGCAAAGGAAAGCATTCAATATAAATAGAGAAAACGACTACAAGTGGGCGAAATTTTGCATTTGCTGCCATAAGGCGATGAAATTTCCAAGATATTAAATTCGCTAATAACAAGTTTCTCTAATAACAAGTTTCGAATCTTCCCTGTATGATACATATAGGGCCCCCGAGGGTCTGTAATAAGGGATTTCTCATCTACCGTCGAACCTCCATTTGATTTTTATGTTCATGAAGACTGGGACATGGTTGATGACAGCACGACATGACGAAACAGTCGTGCGTATTCATCTGAAAAGAAAGTAGAAAAATTTGATCAGCCAATATTTTTGATATAAAGGTAGAAGTAAAATTTTGAAAGTATATAAATATTATGGAAAAACCGATCTTCTATCCGATTATTATAGATATAGCATGGTGATCAGTACTGAGATTTTCATTTTCATTAAGAGAGGTCACGCGACATTTTACATTTTATTCTCTCTCGCTTTCATAAAAAACATAAACAATGAAAGGAATTCCGCTAAATATTCACGGATTTTTATTTCATGAAAGCTATTATAAACAAGCTGATTCTTCTTCAAAAATGTTACTTCTAACTCGAAAACCAGGAACAATATAATCATTTTATCGACTAGTCATCGTTATTTGCACAGATATATTGAAACTATTTAGAAATTTGAATCTCAAAACAAAGCAACATTCCCATCATGACTGCTTATAATGTGACAGGTGACCGGGAGCCCGCTACTTTTTCATTTCGTCTCTTGAAAATGAAAATGCAACTGTTTTCGCTTTCACATGACGATCACGAAAACTATTAGTTCCAGTACCAGAAAGCCTGGCGATCATCATAAAAAAACTCTATGATTTTTTATGCTGCTGGATTGCATGATCTGTATATAGATGTAACATGTGCCGAAGTTGTTGATAATATTTCCGTCAACCCCACTTACTTATGGGCCCTATGTACACCTCCGACGGTGCAAAGGGCTGACTTAAAAGATCTCCGCCCTGAGTAATGTCCAGCTATCGTTTTAACTTGTCATAAAAAGAGTTTGTACAATTCCATTCAATTGCACCACTTGATTGCATCTTGGACAGATACGTATTAAGATCTCAACAATAAGGCCGTCTTTAGTTTGTCGTACTTGATCGAATTACGTATCTGTCCAAGGTACAATCAAGTGGTGGAATTAAATGGAATTGTACAAACTCTTCTTTTAACAAGTAAAGACATTCCACTAAAAGCTCAAAATAATTTTCTTATCGCTTGTTGCCAGGTTAGATTTCGGTCGACTTCTTTTATTTCTTTATTTAGGCTTCGTGCCATGAGCCTCTGGATATGCCTCTGCTGCGATGTCCCGCTAGGTTCCATCCTAATGCTTGTTTACAGATTTCGTTTCCGCCTCTACGTAGAGTGTGGTCGACCCAGCCTAACTTCCGATCCCGAATTTCTGTTTCTATCGGCCTCTGGTGACAACGACGATGGAGCTCGGTGTTTGAGATCCAGTTGTGAGGCCACCAGGCCCGATTTATATACCGCAGGCATCTGTTGAGCGTTCACTACTGATACACACCATGTTTCGCTAGCGTATAACAGTACAGATCTCACGTTAGAGTTGAAAATTCATATTTTGGTGCTTTCACTTATCTGCCGTTTTTTTCAGATATTTCTTAAACTCGCAAAGGCAGCCCTTGCTTGTGTTCAATTCTAAAGCTTTTCAATTCGATAACCAAGTCACCTACATAGTGCAAACACGTGAGTTTCTTGTTGCTTCTTTATAAGGGGGTGTATTGATGTGTTTTGAAGCTGTTTGGAAAACAAATTTTCATCTTCTTCTTCGTCTTATTATTATTATTCTTCTACATCTTCTTCTTATTCTTCTTCTTATTCTTCTTCTTCTTCTTCTTCAATGGCTCTTTATTCCAACTGGAACTTGGCCTGCTTTTCAACTTAGTATTCTATGTATAAGCATTTCCTCAGTTATCAATTGAACGCTTTTCTATGCCCATCATTGCATGAGTATGTATCTTGTGTGTCAAGTACAATGCAATGGATACACTATGCTCAGGGAGTCGAGAATGTTTCCAACCCGAAAACGAGAATCGAACTCGCCGTCTCCGGATTGGCAATACTACGCCTTTGCAAGGCTACTGGAGACACTAAGAACAAATCTAATATATTTCAATTCTTGTGTTGTAATTCGCCATAATAATCATTAGGCGATTGATAACAATACTTCCGCCTTACCAACAAGCATTTGTTTACCTTGCTCGATAGATATACCGTTTGACAGTTCGATAGGTAGATTTGGCTTTACTTTTTGCGCAATTCTATATAATAAATGGTATCTACCAGAATCTCGTTGATTACGATGAGAAACAGTAACGATGATATAAAACATATTGCCTCACACCAGCTACGACCCAGACAGGGTCGGACAAGACCCCACTCTGCACGAGAAAGCTTCGCACTGTGGTTCGATAAGGCAGATAATTTTCTCAGGAACCCTGAAAGCTTTTTCGTAGTCAATTGATACCAAGGGACTCTTGGAATTCGTTGACCTGCTCCAGAATGATACGGAGCCTGACAATATGGTCCACACAGGATTTTCCGGCAAGGAATACGGTCTGCTGCCGTCGGAGAGTCGCATCGATCTTCTCCTAAATCCGTGCTAGGATAACTTTGCACAGAACTTTGAGAACTGTACACAGCAACATAATGCCCCGCCAGTTACCGCATACAGTCAGGTCACCATTTTTGGCACCTATTGTAAGTTACCATGCATTTAGGAAAAGGAAAAGTTGCGGTGTCCCAGATATTACGAAATAAACGATGCATTACTTAGCTGATTTCATGGGGTCAGCTTTGAGCATCTCGGCTGATATGCGATCGATCCCTGGGGCTTTGTTCCATTGCATGCTTTGGATAGCTGTTTGAATCTCTAACAGTAATGGAGCTTCGGTTTTGACGCGTGTTATACGTCGGATACTAGGCAGATCATGCTGAGGTAGTGGTGGCCTGGCTGGCACTTGAAAAAGTTGTTCGAAGTTTCAGCAGAGATGTCCTACACAGCTGACAAAAAAATCTGCTCTTTTATTTTTTACAAGATTTAACAGTCAAATAAAATTCATTCAGTGAGTGCAACCAATACATGGATATTTAAGTTTCCGAAATATTACTTCAATCTGACAAAATGGTGCACGCGAAATACAAACGGGCGTGCGCACAGCAAATACACCGGCGTGTATTACACGCCCGTGTATTAACTGTGCGCGCACCCGCGTGGCTCTGGCGTGTATTATTTTAACATATCGAAGGGTGTCAGGCCATTAGGCCGAAGGCCGTTAGGCCGAAGGACATTTGACCGAAGGACATTTGACCGAAGGTCATTAGGCCGAATGGTTATTAGGCCGAACGGTCATTAGGCCGAATGGCCATTAGGCCGAATTAGCAAAAAGAAGCAAAAAGTGAAAAATGAGAAGTTCTTCCTTCTCCCTTCTTGTATCTTCCTTCTTCTTCCTTCTTTCTTCTTCCTTATTCCTTCTTCCTTCTTTCTTCTTCCCTCTTCCTTCTGCCTTCTTTCTTCTTCCTTAGTCATTATTTCTTCTTCCTTTTTCCTTCTTCCTTCTTTTTTCTTCCTTCTTTCTTCTTCCCTCTTCCTTCTTCTTTCTTTTTTCTTCCGTTTTCTTCCTTCTTCCTTTCTTCTTCTTCCTTCTTCATCCTTCCTTCTTCCTTCTTCCTTCTTCCTTCTTTCTTCTTCCTTCTTCCTTCTGTCTTCTTTATTCTTCCTTCTTCCTTCTTCTATCTTCCTTCTTCCTTCTTCCTTTTTCCTTCTTCCTTTTTCCTTCTTCCTTTCTCCTTCTTCCTTCATCCTTCTTTCTTCTCCATTCTTCATTCTTCCTTCTTCCTTCTCCCTTCTTCATTCTTCATTCTTCATTCTTCCTTCTTCCTTCTTCCTTCTTCCTTCTTCCTTCTTCCTTCTTCCTTCTTCCTTCTTCCTTCTTCCTTCTTCCTTCTTCCTTCTTCCTTCTTCCTTCTTCCTTCTTCCTTCTTCCTTCTTCCTTCTTCCTTCTTCCTTCTTCCTTCTTCCTTCTTCCTTCTTTCTTCTTCCTTCTTCCTTCTTCCTTCTTACTTCTTCCTCCCTTTTCCTTTTTTATTCTTCCTTCTTCCTTCTTACTTCTTCCTCCTTTTTCTTTTCTTCTTCTTCCGTTCTACTTCTCCCTCACTTCACACTAGTCACTTCTCACTTCCCAGTTCTCATTCGGCCCAATGACCATTCGGCCTAATGGCCATTCGGCCTAATGACCGTTCGGCCTAATGACTATTCGGCCTAATGGCCTTCGGCCTAATGACCCAGCATCATATCGAAGTGACATTTAGAAAACTAAAATATCCATCTATTAGTTGCACTCTGTTGCACTCACTGGAATTAAAAAATTTGAAAAATAAAAGAGCAGATTTTTTGCCAACTGTGTAGGACATCTCTGAGTTTCAGCTGATCAGTTGGGTCGGCCAATAACTGACCATTCGCGTCTTCCACAGGCATCGTTGCATTCATCTTCACCTTGTTTAAGCGTCGTGTGATATCGTGAAGGAGGCGAATGTCCCCGGTTGCAGCGGCTCTCTCTCCTTCGTCGGCCAGAGAGTCCGCCCATGCTCGCTTGTCCCGTCCCACCGAGTATCGTTGATGGGCTAAGACTTTGGATCGTATGATCCGTTTGGCCAAGCGACTTCTTCACCCACATGACCTGTTCGACCACTTCTACCAAATGGCGTTTTGGCCAGCTCGCCCGGCAGCAGAAGGCGGTCGGCGGTATGAATCTCGCGGCTGGTGATCGTAGAGTGCTTGTTGCAGTACGCCAGATGGGAGGCCTCAGCCGCGATACGCTCGAAGATGTCGTTTATGAAGCTGTTCACGATTCGACTGTTCGGCCACATTGAGAGTTGACGTAAAGTCAATGTCAACTTCTCTCCACAAACAGCCTAGATAGCCGTGTGGTGTCGGCAGCTGGTTATCCGGCTAAGAATAACATTATGGATTGTCTGTTCTGGTGGTAAAAGTCCACCATACAGGTGAACCCTAATTCTCGGTGTGATGCGGCTTTATGCTTACCGTGCCTGCGAATGAATGGTTAGGGGGGTCTAATAAGAACCTAACAGCAAACGGAGCCTGTGAAGCACCAGGGCCCCCTTCACAGTATTAAGCCCTCGCATGCGCTAACCGGAGCTATGGCGTAGTTGACTTTTTGCTTCTCCGAGATAATCGGCTACTCTTATTCAATCTGAACGTGAGGTTAAATAAGAGTGGGGTTATGAATATGTGTTTTACTTAGTTTTCATCAAATTGGCACCTATATGGATTCGCATTATGCGTTTTTCACAGTGTATTCTGTGTTTCGTCCTTGACGTTCGGCTTTGGCTACTCTTGTTCAATCTCAACGTGAGGTTAAATAAGAGTAACCTATGAATATGTGTTTACTTAGTTTTCAACAAATTGCCACCTATATGGATTCGCATTATGCGTTTTTTTACAATATTCTTTGTGATTGTCACCTATATGGATTCGCATTATGCGTTTTTCATAGTGTACTCTGTGTCTCGTCTTTGGCGTTCGGCTTAGGCTACTCTTGTTCAATCTCAACGAGAGTGTGGGGTTATGAATATGTGTTTTACTTAGTTTTTCAACAAGCTGTCACCTATATGGATTCGCATTATGCGTTTTTCACAGTGAACTCTGTGTTTCGTCTTTGACGTTCGTCCATTGTTATGTCCTCAGTGTTTTTGTGTCACCTCTCTTTAGTCCCCAGCTTAATGCGTTTGAGTCTACATAATTGGCTTTCCTATAAATGGTATATCATATGCATTTGCATTGTGTGACTTATCCAGTATATTTTATGCTTCGCGTTTCATTGCGTTTTACAAAATGCATCGTATGTATGTATTATTGATTGTATCCTCCTTCTTCAGAAACCTGTTCCATTCTCCTTTCCAACTTCACTTCCTCTTCCATTCCCCTTTTCACTTCCTTTTCCGTCAGGTAAATGATGAGAAAGGCCAGTGAAGGTGATGGCACAAATCTCACAAATTGAGGGGAACGTGCCTCCTGAGCCGACGTTCTAATACCTGATACCTGATACCTGCGGCTCTCTCTCCTTCGTCGGCCAGAGAGTCCGCCCACGCTCGCTGTCCCGCCGAGTATCATTGATGGGCTAAGACTTTTGATCGCATGATCCGTTTGGCCAAGCGACTTCTTCACCCATACGACCTGTTCGACCACTTCTACCGAATGGCGTTTTGGCCAGCTCGCCCGGCAGCGGTCTGAATCATCACA
The DNA here is from genome assembly GCF_024139115.2 of Armigeres subalbatus. Lineage (NCBI taxonomy): Eukaryota > Metazoa > Arthropoda > Insecta > Diptera > Culicidae > Armigeres > Armigeres subalbatus. The sequence continues at coordinate 135,501,272 of NC_085141.1, forward strand.
ACTATGAATTCGATAGCGGTCACAGCACCCTAAGATCAGTGTCAGTAAGCATTGGCGTAAACAAGGGGAGGCTAGAGGGGGCTTAGCCCTCCCTAGAAAAAAAATAGTCACCCCTAGGCGTTAGCGTTAGCGTCAGCGTTAGCATTGTTACGATATACTTCGTAGATTGGACACTAGTGATACTCATGTTTCTTATGGAATCCTTATCCAGGTTGCTATCGGAAATCAAGGTGGGGAGTTACCCCAAGGTGGGGAGTTAGAAAAAAAAAAGTCACCCCTATGATTTGAAAAGTTAGTTAGCAGTGATATAGTTTTTCAACAAATAGCATAATAAATTACTGAAAAAGTTTGGACACAAAAGAGTTATCTCCCTTATTGACCCTATCATAATGAAATTACTGGAAGACAAATGACACATAACATAAGTGTAACTTCGAAGAGAAGTCGTAGCAAAAAGTTGGCCCCCTTTTGCTTCTCGCCAAAGTTGTATAACTGGTACGGGGAACATCGTTCTGTCATCTGAGAAAAGCGACACGGAACTAAAAAGTGGTATAAAAGTAAAGCCCTGCACGGTCTAATAAATTAACCCAAAATTTGAATCACATTAATTGCATATTATTCGGCGATTCGGTCGCACGAAATAAAAAGTCTGTTATTTCACTTTGTATGCGGTACGTAGCCGTGTTTCGTTTTATTTTCTCATTGAATTTAATGAATTATGAGATAAAATATATGGTATTTTTAAGGTATCAAAAATGATTAATTTCACCACATTAGGCATCCATTAGGCAACATAAATGTTGTTGTTGAACGCTTTTGAGATTTATTCAGATCAAGGGCCTATTAATATATATAACTATAATGTTTGATTTGAAAGCACCCGCCACAGTCTGACTAAGCACCTGCCACTAAGTCAGACTGAGCCCCGGTGACTCATTACAGGAAAGTCCATCGTGGCAGCTGGGCTGTCAACGGCGTTTGGTGGTCATCCTATGGAGGAAGTCAGAATAGACGCGAAAAAGAAGTTTGACAGTTTATTGATAATAGTTATTATTCCTTCACGTGATTTGCAGTTGCAACCACAGAAATGCTAATAGATTACTAATTTCCAGTTGGAATACCTATAGTGATATAAAAGAAGAAGCTTGCGATGCTCTTACGAGTTCGACGAATCTACCGAAACCGTCTGCTAAACTATTAGCAATTGTTCAATAGCAAATATTATCATACATCAATATTGTATGTAACCTAGACTGATTCAAATTTTGACTTTTCGCCCCCTGTGCTTAAACGATTACATTTGCTATTTTAACAATCATCCTAAATTTTTAGCTAATTTGGTTGTAATTTGAGTGAGCACGCGCAATATGAAGTTTGTATGAAAATCGATATGAAAACAGTAACTTTTGGGTAAACCGTTCCACAACGCTTCCCATTAAGCTTCAAAAACGTATGAATACATCGACCACATAGCAAATTTAGCAAGGAAGCAGCTCGTCTTTGTTACGAATCAATTTGATGCTTACAAGAAAAGTTATTAAGGAAACACTGAATCGTGGGATATTTAATTTAACACGTAAAAGAATAACATCAATATCAATAATGAGCATTTTTGTTTTCTATATAACTTTGCTTACAAAAGTCAAATCGCTTCGCAACAACAACTGTATTTCAGCTTAGGAACTGTTCAACGCAGTCGACGCGTTTATTATATTCTAATAGTTCATGGGCCACCTCACGGAACGATCTATTACATCAATAGCGATTTCCATAGTAATTTTCATACAAACTTCAAATGACGCGTGCACAATCAAATTACATCCAAATTAGCTAAAAATTTAGGAGGTTTAATTAAATAGCAAATGCAATCGTTTAAGCATCGGGGTGCAAAAAAGTCAAAATTTGAATCACTCTACTAACACACTGAAATCGGTTTTAACGCGGAGGATATGGGCCGCGTAAATTAAAACAACGTAAAATCCGCGTAAATCCCAAAATATGTCTGAATGACCAGCGGAAATCCCAAAATTTTAGTGAAAAAAATCCCATATAATACGATTCGTGTAGAAAAAGCCAATATAGAAAAGACAGACGTAGGGTAAATGATATATTTTGGACATGTGCATATTTTGGACAAGCCTGAGCTTCTTCGATCAATTTTAGATAATGTGTAGGAAAACTTTTATCGATGATCATTGCATACTTTTACCTCAACTATAGCGACTCCTAATGAGAATTCACAAATCAACTATTATTTATCTTTAAAATTACCTAAAATGTAAAGCTTTCTACCAAAGTGCCTGCTGGACGCCAGTATGCAGGAGAACATGCATTATAGGACTCTTCGTAACATGCACCTGAAACACGTTTAAAATGGTTCAAACGGCAATTTTAAAGGTCTTGCAGCCAAAGTTTGATTGTAATTGAGATACTAACATATTCCAATCGCTTAACATGAACTTGAGACGGATAAAAAAGGAGTGACCAAAATGAAGTTATGTTTTTATGCATCAGACATTTATTGGTCACCCCATGTACAGTACATGAATGAACCATTAATTGCCAACTTTCAGGCTGTTTTCAATGATATCGATAAGATTGCGAAACAATGTTAATTTCTGGTTTAATCTATGTCAGTTAAGCAAATAAATGCATTTAAATGAATGTGGATACGTGTAGGTAAGTCATACCATTGAGATCTGTAGGTGGCCATTTTTAAATTAGGAGAAAATGACTCTGTCCAAAATATATGCATTTTCCATGTCGAAATTATATATTTGATGTCCAAAAAGAAAATATTTCAGTTCGCAGTATATCACAGTTTACACCTAGTAAACGTAATTTACTCAAAAATTGGGCAATGGAGACACAAGACTAATCATAGGTTATGTATTTGGATGAACCTAGTGCTTTTCAATTGTTTTATACTATTCAATCTCGATATATTTCCTAATGAATGTCCTGCGCTTGTCCAAGATACATAATTTACCCTAGTTCTATGTCAAAAGAGTGACTTTTTCACGGTAGGAATAATATTAACTTAAATACAGTACTTATTAATGGGTTAAGTCATCTCATCGTGTAAGGTTTGATTGTGTTTACTATATTTTTTCCGTGTTTCGAATGTGAACTGGTATAATGCCTTTGACATTATGATGTTCTCTATACCACCTCTGAATCTGTACTTGGGTACAACTTTTTGAACCCGAGTTACACATATGTTATGTGCAAATGAGCTTGTTTGGTGAAATTGCACTTGATGTTAATTTTGAAAAGGCAATAGCTAATTGATTTTAAAGCTTCAAAGTAAGCTTGATATGAACAACAACGGAGAGTCATCAAAATATCAATCAAAACAATCGTGGTACATCGCCAGCAGCCAAGGACATGTAGTCAACCATCACGTAATGGAGTGACATTTTATCAACAGACTTCCGCTTGCCTAGCTGCATGATAATCTCCACAATTCCCATCAGCGTTCGAGAACGATTATCATCAGAGTCCGAGAAGAATTGACATTGGAATCTCTGAAGAACTTCTTTCAGAATCATGGAAGTATTTCAACCGGAATCCAGAAGAATTCACACTGTATTCCTTTTGATGTTGCTGAGGGATACATTTGGGAATCTTTGGGGAATACTCTTCATATTCCATGGAGGATTTGCTTCAGAATCCCACTTTGATTTTCTTCGGAATTCCTCCGGAGTCGTTCCAAGATTTGTTTTGGAATCATTTGGAGATCTTTTTCGGAATTCCTTTGACCATTTGTTTCAAAATGCTTCGGCGGTTTGCTTCGGAGTTCCGAATCCCTTGAATATTTAATTCGGAGTCTCACAACGCTTTTCCTCGGAATCCCTCAATCATTTGCTTCGGAGTCCCTCGACGATCGGAATCCCACTGACGATTTACTTCCTAATCCCTCGATAAATGGCTTCAGAATCATTCGACGAATCGCTTCAGAATACCTTGACGGTTTGCTTCAGAGTTCCTCGGAGATTTAGTTTGGACTCCCTCGACGATTACTTCGATATCCGTCGATGATTTGCTTCGGAATCCCTCGAAAATTTGCTTTGGAATCCCTCAACGATTTGGTGCAAAGGGCCGACTTGAAAGATCTCCAACCAGAGCGTTGCCTGGCTATCGCTTTAACCTGTTGCCAGGTTAGATTTCGGTCGACTTCTTTTATTTCTTTATTGAGGCTTCGCCGCCATGAGCCTCCGGGTCTGCCTCTGCTGCGATGTCCCACTGGGTTCCAGTCTAATGCTTGTTTACAGATTTCGTTTCCGCCCCTACGTAGAGTGTGGCCGACCCAGCCCCACTTCCGATCCCGAATTTCTGTTGCTATCGGCCTCTGGAGACAACGACGATGGAGCTCGTTGTTTGAGATCCAGTTGTGAGGCCACCAGGCCCGAATTATATACCGCAGGCATCTGTTGATGAACACCTGCAGCCTTTGAGTGTTCTCCACTAAAACACACCATGTTTCGCTAGCGTATAACAGCACAGATTTCACGTTAGAGTTGAAAATTCGTATTTTGGTGCTTTCACTTATCTGTCTGTATTTTCCAGATATTTCTTAAACTCGCAAGGGCAACCCTTGCTTTCTTGATCCGTGCGCCTATGTCGATCTTGGTACCGCCGTCTGACGACATTTGGCTACCAAGATATTGGAAGCTTTCAACATTCTCCACTGGTTGCCCGGCTACTGTGAAACTGGAAGGAGTCACCGTGTTTACATCCAACGATTTGGTTTTGTTGACGTTGATGACTAAACCTGCCGAAGAGGAGCGCCCGGCAAGGTCGTTGAGCTTACTCTACATATCAGAGCGCGAGGAGTGCAACGTCATCAGCCAATTCAAGGTCGTTTAGGTACTCCATGGTTATAGGCTGCCATAACAGCCCGTGGTTTGGTTCACGGTCAATCGCATCTAACAGAATCTCGTCGATTACGATGAGGAACAGTAACGGTGATAGAATTCATCCTTGCATCACGCATCCAGCTACGAGCCGGATAGGGTCGGACAGGACCCCATTGTGCAGCACTCTACACGAAAAGGCCTCGTACTGTGCTTCGATGAGGCCGATGATTTTCTCAGGAAATTAATTAGGAGTCCCTCGACGATTTGCTTCGGGATCCCTCAACAGATTGCTTCGGAATACTTCAATGATTCGCTTCTACATCCCTGGAACATTGCCTACGAAATCCCTGGAAAATCCCTGGAAATTTTTGGAACTCCTGGAACATTCCCTTCGGAGTTCCTGGAATATTCCTTTCGGAGTTCCTAGAATATTCCCGTCGGAATTCCTGAAGGATTCCGTTCGGAATCTCTAGAAGATTATCATTGGAACCCATGAAATATTTTTCCGTCGGATTCTCTGGAACATTTTCATCGGAATCTCTGGCACGTTCACGTCGACATTCCGGGAGGATTTGGAAACCCTGGAACATTCCAGTTGGAATCCCTGGAGGTAGCCTTCGGTATACTTAGAGGATTTCCGTCGAAATCTCTGGAGATTCTTGAATTTTTGTAAAGAAGCTCAAACTAGAGAAAATAGATAAAAAGGCTTTAGCGAAATACTCTATTAATAATGAGTATGGAAGTTCATGTCGCAAAGCGTTAGTAAATATATTAAGTTTACCTCCATAGTAAACCTGATGAAAGAAATGAAAAATTAATGCAAAAGTGAATGAAATTCGATCCTTGAGTTCGATTATCGGTCCGGACTATGATGTTTTCGGGTTGGAAACATTCTCAATACGCTGGCTATAGTGTATCCATTGCACTGCTAATAGAATAAATTCACCTTATGAAAAAGAAGGCCAAGTTCCAATTGAAATGTAGAGCCATTTAACTCCAAACCAATTCCAATTTCCATATTTCGAAATTCAGAAAAACTGAATCTAGTCCCTCTGCACGAGAGAAAATCGTTGGATTCTAATCTAAGTAATTTAAGGGTTCATCATATGTTGTCCATGTATGGACAACGTGGGGGCCTGGGGCCAACAATTTTTGGGGTCTGATTGGTCTGGGGTCAGAACCTCCTCCTCCCAAATCTTGGTAATTACCCAAGCAACCAGAAGTTCGGATAAGAAGGGCTATACTGGCTTAATCAGCTCTCATTTTAAGTAATTTTTCGTATGGTGGGAGCAGTGAACTTTAAAGTTTCGTTAAGGATGCTTGGAACTTGATGTGAACCATAGTGAACCAATTAGTTCGGTTAAGAGTAAATTTAAGTAAAATCTGAACTTCCTCACTTGCCTCACCACCGTATTTAAGTAGCTCTCCAGGTAGTTGGTCAATACCAGGAGCATTATTGTTTTTCATGAGGCGAATGCCCTTTGATTTCATGGAGGTCTAGTGCTGGAAAACGTAAGTCTTGCGCGCGCACTCCAAAGTTTGTCACCATCAGTGTCTGATGCCACATCGCCGTTCAAGTGCACTTCGTAATAATGCCACCACCTCTGGATCATCTCACGCTCGTTAGTAAAAAGGTTTCCCCCGTTTATGTCCCTACACATGAAAAGCTGTGGCACATGGCCCTTATGTGAACATTTTATCTTCCCATAGAACTTTCGTGCGTTATTAGCGCGATACGTTCGCTCTAAAATCGAGTTTTGTACACACATTATTGACATTTGTTTATCGATACTGGGTGGGTGCCAACTATAGCATACTCGGTCCAAATAGTATTGACATTTCACTGTACTGGGGCCGATAATAATCGTTTTGCTGAATTGCATTAGCGTGAATCTCTTTTGGTCCGGTGGATGGTTTATCATCGAACAAACCCGACTTGCCAGAGGATCCCATCACATTTTCGCGGTATAACAATGTTTAATTCATTTTGATACCTTATCAATAATACATTTATAATAATACACTATTCGTTTCTGTATCTTCCCACAGTCCGCACCCTGCCAGAATGGAGGTCGCTGCATCGACCAGCTGGGTGGTTTCCTGTGCGATTGCAACCAGACTGGATTCTCCGGGTCCTACTGCCAGCACAACATCAACGAGTGTGACTCGAACCCGTGCTCCAACGGGGCCGAGTGCGTCGATAAAATCAACGACTACCAGTGCAAGTGCTATCCTGGCTACACCGGTAAAAACTGCGAGGAGGACATTGACGAGTGCGAATCGAATCCGTGTCAGCACTCCGGGAAGTGTTTGCAGCGATCGAACGTCACGCTGTACTATCTGAATAACTACACCAAAAATTTGCCGGCGATATTCTCGCAACAGTTTTCATTCGAGAATGCCAGTGGGTATGAGTGCATTTGTGTTCCCGGTACGATGGGCAAGAATTGCGAGATCAATATCAACGAGTGCGACAGCAGTCCTTGTAAGAATGGCAACTGTCTCGACGGAATTGGAAACTATACGTGCGAGTGCGAACCGGGCTTCGAAGGCGCACACTGTGAAACGGATATTGACGAGTGCTTGAAGTACAAACCGTGCGTCCATGGAACATGCTTGGATGGTCGAAACAACTACAACTGTGATTGTGATGAATTGTGGGGAGGGAAGAATTGTTCGGTGAGACTAACAGGTTGCGTCAACCAACCATGTTTAAATGGAGGGGGATGCATACCCTATCTGGAAAACGAAACGCAACATAAGTTTAACTGTTCGTGTAAGCAGGGTTTCCAGGGAATGACTTGTGATACGGTTACAACGATGTCTCTGGCTGCCAGTAGTTTACTCATCGTGAATACTTCGCGAGATGAAGGTTACGACATACAACTAAGATTTAAGACAACTTTACCAAATGGAATCTTGGCATTCGGTAACGGAGCTACCTCATACATTTTGGTTCTAAACAATGGTCGACTGAACCTGCACTCAGCTTTACTGAATAGGTGGGAAGGCGTTTATATAGGATCTGGGCTTAACGACAGTAAATGGCAGAAAGTGTTTGTTGCGATCAACTCATCGCATTTGGTCTTATCAGCCAATGAAGAGCAGACGATTTATCCAATCAATTCATATGAGGGAACAAATGGCAGCAACACATCGTTCCCCATCACGTATTTGGGAGGTACCACTCCGACACTTGCTCAACCTTATCTGAAACACATAGCCAGGGCAGTTTCAAGCTTTGTCGGTTGCATGGAAGATGTCGTTATCAACGGCCAGTGGGTCCTTCCTGGCAAAGAACAAGAATTCACAACACTGCACAACATCGACACTGGATGTCCGAGAACTCCTCAGTGCGAGCCAAACCCTTGCAACTCCAATGGACACTGTACCGACCTGTGGCATACCTTCTCCTGCAGCTGTCAGCGGCCCCACCTTGGGCACACTTGCAAGTATAATATCACGGCAGCAACCTTCGGACATGAAAACACCACCCGATCTGCGGTTAAGGTCATCGTAAGCGACACAGCTAGACGCGCTATTCGTACGGTGTTGGATATTTCAATGTTCATCCGAACACGGCAAGCTGCAGGAACCATATTCTATTTGGGTAGTGATCCCAACATGAACAGTACACCAGGAGATGACTCGTACGTAGCCGCTTTCCTGTCCAAGGGAGAACTGTTGGTGCGAATGATCTTCAATGATACACCAGAAGGATATACGGTCGGCGGTAATAAATTGGACGATGGATATCTGCATTTGATAGAAGTTATTCGGAACTCGACACTGGTGCAGGTCAAACTGAATGGAACGGAGTACTTCCGAAAGACACTTTCTTCTTCTGGACAATTAAACGCTCAAGTATTGTACCTGGGTGGTCCTCCGCCGTATGCCGATTCCATTTATAGCTTGTATAAGGATGAATCGGAGAAACAGCCTTTCAAAGGCATCATTCAGGACGTCCAGGTGTCTAACTGGTCACACTCCATGATCGTCGAACTGTATCCACTGAACGAAGACGGTCTGGTTCTGCCACCTCCATTCGGTGAAGTGACCATCGATCGTACCTCGGTTCTGGAGGGTGTCGTCACGGACGACCTGTGCCGAACTCAGCCCTGCAAGCACGACGCCATTTGCGCCAACACATGGAACGATTTCGTGTAAGTAACTCGCATTCTAAACTCACTATGAATATGCCAAAAATCCATTGCTAACCTTTGCATTAAAAATCATGTCTGTAAATACTAACCCGTGGACCGTTGTTTCAACTTTTTCTCGCACGCCTGCTGCACACGCATTTCCTTTTGTCCGATCCATCCTCACGCGCCGTGCACTGGCCCTTTGACGCCCACACTGTTTGCCTAAGCCGTTGCAAGTGGACCTACGTAAAGGATACTTTCAACGAGCTCAAGCAGCTGATGTGGTGGAGCAACCGTTCAGCTCTAGCTAGGAAACGCGATGGACTGTGGAATATAAGGTTGAAGTTGTTTTAGTTGACTGGTGGTGCTTAGTGTCGATAAATTGAACCGCCGAGGGTATATAATGAATGATAATTCTTAGTTTCAGTAGATTCAATGTTTTCAAAAATCTGAGAAATCTGATTCAACAACAACGATATTTATAATATAAAATTAACCCCTGAAGCTGCGTTAGATTTTACGGATGACTTAACATTGATTGGTTTCTACGTGAGTAATACTCCGAAAATGGCTGCTGTAGTGATGTTTGTTTTCTATGAACATCTATCCACGTGGTTTATTTATCTATTCCGTTATAACTCCGCAGCGAAGAACTAGACATTTATAACTCTAAAAGTTTAATTTACAATGTTCTGAAAACTCAGATGTGAATATGTACATTATGGGTGTGAATATGTACACATGGGAGATTATGATTTGAAAAATGTATTGGAGTTTCGAGGTAACCACTTTTCCTTCGTTGGGACTCGAACCCACGACCCTCAGCACGCTGCACTGGTGCTTTTAACCAACTAAGCTACGAATGACCTCCGAAGGCCTTCGCAACTTAGCGGCTACTGAATGAGCTCGAGATTCCCAAATTGGCGGCATAGTCGAATCACTTACAATCCATATGTTTGATATTCTTGAAAGGATGTTTGTAATGCCTAAACCACTGATTCAGCTGGCTCGAGGGATCGGTTAACAGTTAAAAGGTATTGTCAAAGCCATCGCCAAAATCATTTCTACCAACATCGCTCTGCGCCCTCGTCCTTCAGGCAGTAAAATCATTGTTCAGGCAGTAAAATCATGTTAGCCTCTCCTGCCTAGAACCTTCAGCACACTAGAAATTTACTTTCTCGTTATGCAACGTACACACCAGTCAAGCAGTTTGACGAACATTGACTCCACCCCCAAGAAAACGCTTCGGTTGCTGCTTTGTTGGAACGTGTGTGAAGCTGTTCGAACAACCATTTGACAGTTGGCGGCTCGGTTAGAAAAAATTAAAACGGTTTGATTTTGGTTTGAGTTGTCGGGGGTGGAGTCAAGGTTCGACGAATATGTTTGAGCATTTGTAGTAAAGTTGTGCAAACCCCCATATATTTGTTGATGGTTGGTGCTCAAGTTGGCGCTTCGGTCGTTCGTGTGTGATTGCTCGTGCCGCTGTTGGTAAAACTTGATGGATGTTGGAATAAACGAGAGGTGGAGTCAATGTTGGTCAAACTGCTTGACCGTGTGTACGTTCCATTAAGCTTGCATCATCTTGATCAGAGATGCCAGATTTGAAGACATGTCTTCAATTTGAAGACATTTGAATCTCCGTGAAGACATTTATTTCGTGAAGACATTTTGAAGACTTTTCAAAATATTTGAAGACTTATCTACTTATTTGAAGATACTTGAAGTCAATCAATAAGCCAGCGAATAGAAACACAATTGTATTACTTACTTATAAATTCTGCGACCTCTATATGTAAACTAGGTATATAAGTATTACAAAAGTTATAATAGTCTTTGTCTCGGTCTTAGAATCTCGAACATAAAATACATTCACACTAGCCGGTTGATGACTGCAACGCATTTTAAACCCTCATACGCACTTGACTTTGAGCTGTGCGCTGGTGAAAAAATTCCCGTTGGCAGCATTCGTTTGAATTTTTTTTGGCGGCGTTTTGACGTGTCTGTAAAAAAGTATTTCGATCATTACAACGGAAAGCAATGACCTATCTAATTTTCGACAAACATAGGCTGAATTATTGAATCTATTCAACCGTTGAGCTAGAACCAGTTTTTTTTTCTAAATTCCTTCTGAATGGCATATGCATACCATCATCCCACAAGAAATTAAAATTGTTTTGGTGTTAAATATATATTTCTCAGATCTTCCATGGTAAATTACTACAGCAAAATGTTCTTAAAAGAAATCCGGAGGAAACTTAATTACACACCTTCGCTAAATTCTTCCTTGAATTCCTTTGGTAATTCTACAAGAAATATCTTTGGAAATTCTTCCAGTGTTTTATCTGAGAATTCCTCTATGAATTTCTCCAAAAAATCGTTCTAGTATTGTTTCTGAAATTCCTCCTAAATTTGCTCCACGAATTTGTCCGGAAGTTTCAGGAATTTCTCCGAAAAATCCGCCAGGAATACCTTTGGATTTAAGTCTAGGAGTTCCTCCGTAAGGTCGTCCGAGAATTCCAGCGAAAGTACATCAAAGAATTCCTTCGGAAGATCCTCCTGAACTATACTCCGGTTGTTCCTTCACGAATTCCCCCAGCAGTGCTTTCAGGAATTCCTCCGGAAGTTCTTCCAGAAATTCTTCCGAAAGTTCCCCCAGAATTTTCGAAAATTCCCGTTTAAGCTCCTCCAGTGATCCTTCCGGAAGTTTCCCCATGAATTCCTTTGGAATTTTTTCCACGAATTCGTCTGAAAGATTCTCCAAGAATTTTGCCGAAAGATTCTCCAAGAATGCCTCCGAAGGTATACAATGGAATTTCTCTGGTATTTCCTCCAGGGTTTCTTTCGAAAATTTCTGCAGCAATATCTCAAGAAGCTCATCCAAGAATTTATCCAGAGCTACTTCCAAGAATTCCTCCGGTAGTTTCTTTAGAAATTTCGTCAGGAATTCCACCCGAAATTTCTTCAGTAATTCCTTAGGAATTTCCTTCTGAAATTTATCAAGAAAATTCTTCCGGATTTCATCCTGAAGTTCCAATAGGAATTCCTTCTTAAGTTTCTCCAAGAACTCCTTCTGCAAATCCTCCAGCAATTCCTCCAGAAGTTTCTTCAGTAAATCTTTTGAGTGTTCCAACAGGAATTCTTCGGGAAATTTCGTCTGGATGTTTTTCAAGCTTTTCACGGTAAATTTTGAATCCTTACAGGGTATTCTTTAAAAATAAATTTGGAAGTGTTCCACATGGAAATTCAGTTAAAAAATCAGGTGGAATTTTAACCAGACTCAGTATAAAATCCAGGGGAAACTCGTTATACACTATGTTGTAAAATTTTTATAGAATATTCTCTAAAATTCTATCAATTTGAATGTTTAAAAATAAACATTATTCCACATCAATAAAACAAGGACATGATTGAATTTACAAACCTATTGGGTTTTAAAATTTCTCGCTGATAATCATAATTTTTATATTGAAGACATTTGAAGACATATTTAAACGACTGTGAAGACATTTTAAAATATTCTCTGGCATCCCTGATCTTGATTGTACTAACTGCTCTTCTTTCTTCCTCCTGGGATTCATGAGTCGATTCAAGTGTTGTCTTGGCTCAAGACTCCGTCACGTATTTTGAAAATTAATGACTGTATCACTTGTTTGTAATAGTGATGCAATTGGTACGGAAAAGTGCAGCAGCGATAAATAAAATGTTGTTTACAACTAAGGTGGGTGGAAATGGGGTGGTAAAAATATGCCAGCTGATGCATAATGTTGCCAGACTTGACGAATTGTTTATTTTATATCACAAGACATGTTCATGGTGTATCAAATATATGGGTATTTATGGGTTTAAAATTTTTTCATACACCACTTGGAATGTAATAGAAGCTTACGTAACATGTTTAAATATTTGTTTTTGGTTTTATTGTTCAATCCGACAAACAGCAATGATTTTTTCCAATAAATAAATCTGGCAACTGCGAAGAGATGATTATTTACTTGTGTATGCACATCTTTGTTTGCGTGTTGGCTGGTGTATACGTTGTATTGTTTGGATTGAATGAAGTTGCATCGCGTAGATTTTGTACTCACCATTTCACTTATTGCGCTAGTGAATTTGAGTCTTCCGCATTTTATTGCATTCACAATACGGTCGTCAAATTTGTCTCTCACTTCGATTTTTGGAAAGCAGTTTTCAACAGTTCGGCACCAACATTTCAAAAGGGCGAATCTGCTTTTGTAAACAAGAGCTTCTCAGGTCGCTGGTGGGCTAATTTGTGCCCACCCACGCAATCCAACGTTATGCAATGAAAGAAGAGGATCTACTGCTTCCATCAGTGGTGTTGGATTGCGTGGGTGGGCTCAAATTAGCCCACCAGCGACGTGAGAAGCTCTTGTTTACAAAAGCAGTTTCGCCCTTTTGAAATGTTGGTGCCGAGTTTTTAGGCGTGAAGTGAATTAATTGGTAGTCAAGGTTGATGAAAAATGTGAAACTCAGTTAGTGAATATGTTTTAGGAGTGATAAAATCAAAGAAACAATGGGAAAAGATCAAGTGAAAAATCAAGTGAGTGTGTATGTGTTTGATCCGAACGTTCGAACGTTAGTATGCGTTCGATGAACATACGAATATCGGCCTAGGAAAAACGCAGTTTTCAGCGTTTTTCCAGCAATTTCTCAGTAATTGCTAGTTTTGATAAGTGAAAAATTAATATGGAAATGCCATGAATATATTATGATGGAGGGTAAGTCCGTAAATAGCCCCAAAATATTGAATTTAGTTCAAAACTGTATTAGTATTAGTGCGGATTCGAATAAAATCATCGTCATTATCGGATTGATTACGGTTTATAGAGCCTTAATGTTCAGCTGATATAGTTTTTGAGGATAACGATGAAGGCGGGTTACCAATGAAAACCTGTGATGATTGGAACTTGTGCTTCTTCTTTGAAGTAGGAACAACGAGTGGTAAATGATACCAATTTGCCGTGGAAATTTGAACAAACTTTTCTGGTCAAAAATCGAACGAATTTCCGGTAAAAAAAATTGTACTCCCTACACAACCTGTGTGTTCCTACTCCCCGTAGATATTCTTACACTCCAACTTGTTGTAAATAAATCATTTGACCCCTTCCTTCAACTCCTCCGGAAGCTGTTCTGATTCCCAGATTCTCACTTAGCCAGCATTCCCGGGCGCATATTGATGAGTTCGGCTCCTATATTATTCTTATCAGCTGCTATTGTTCTTTATCTGTTAGAGGACACTTTCACTTGATTCAAGGTATGAGCTGGTTGGTTTCCACCTTCTACTGAACTGACGAAGTCTCTCCTCCCCTCCGCTGCCTTGACTTTCACTGCCTGTGCCCTCAGCGGCATCTAAGTGTTCCTTGGAGTGCTGTTTCGACTTTACGATCACCATACGTTCGTTCGTCAAGAAGTCTTCGTCGGTTGCGGGGAGTTCCTGAGAAATCTTGCGACACAGCTGTTCCATTTCCTCGCACTCCGCTTCTTCCAATGCCGCCTCTTTCTCCTGAAAGAGGCGGGTCTGTTGTCTCCGTTTCATCTATAGTATTCCATATTCTGTCGGGTCCCCTGCTAGAGCACGACCGCCAAAACAACGTTCTTCTTCATAATTTGTATGCACTGTTCGTCGAACCAATCGTTCCGTCGACTTCGTCCCACATACTCGACGTTGCATTGCACTGTCATCAGGAGGAACCCCATCAAGCAACGCAATTGTCATAGACGAGCTTCTGTGACTTATGTAGAACCAAATTTTGTTAAATTTGAGTTGCTGCCAGTGTTGGTAAAATCATTCACAAAACTCATTCATCGAGCCCTAACGCGCGAGCAACTCAGAGAATTAGAATGAATGCATCACGGCTGATTTTTTCATGCCAAATCGCACCGTTTCACTCATTAGCCAAAAAATCATTTCGCTGCAACAAGCAATTAAAATCGATTCGGAGGCATTTTTTGTTTATATATGCACGTAAGAGTATGCTATGGTTTAAGACCTAACGCACAAAACTGATTTTTATTTATTTATTATCAGACGGAGTGACCTGTGCAGTGCATAAAAGTCTTCTCCATTCTGTTCGGTCCTACGGAACGTCCGAAAATCGTCCTCCACCTGATCGATCCACCTTGCTCGCTGTGCACCTCGCCTTCTTGTTCCCGTCGTTGTCGAGGACCATTTTCACCGGATTACTGTCCGACATTCTGGCTACGTAGCTAGCCCACCGCAGTCTTTTTTTCACGGTGTGAACGATGGATGGTTCTCCCAATAGCTGATGCAACTCGTGGTTCATTCGCCTCCTTCACGTACCGCCTGTCATCTGCACCCCACCATAGATGGTACGCAGCACTTTCCTTTCGAAAACTCCCCGTGCACGTTAGTCCTCTATGAGTCTAATTAGCGTTTTGTAGATAGTCAGTTTGGTACGGCGACGAACTCTATTCGATCGGAGCGTTTGGCGGAGTTCAAAGTACGTACGATTTCTTGCCATGATGCGTCTCCGAATTTCTCTGCTGGTATCGTTATCGGAGGTCACCAGTGAGCCCAAGTACAAGAATTCTTCAACTACCTCGATTTCGTCACCACCAATACAAACTCGTGATGGGTGGCTTACGTTGTCTTCTCTTGAGCCTCTTCCTATCATGTACTTCGTCTTCGATTTGTTGATGACTAGTCCTGACTAGTCCAATTCGTTTATCTTCGCATTTCAGTCTGATGTAGGCTTCCTCCATCCTCTCAAAGTTACGTGCCAATAACCAAATAACTGGACGGACTTTGTGAAAATCGTACCACTCGTGTTAATCCTTGCCCTTCGTAATACTCCCTCCAAAGCGATGTTGAATAGCAGACACGAAAGACCATCACCTTGCCGTAATCCTCTGCGCGTTACGAAGGGCCCCTGAAACTCGAACTACGCACATCACCCGATACATCGTCGCCTTGACCAAACGTATCAGTTTATCCGGAAATCCGTTTTGTGCATTAGCTGCCATAGCTGGACCCGATCGATTGTATCATATGCGGCATTGAAGTCCATAAATAGATTATGTGTGGGCACGTTGTATTCGCGGCATTTTTGCAATATCTGACGAACGGCAAACACCTGATCTGTGGTAGAGCGTTCACACATAAATCCCGCCTGGTATTGCCCCACGAGCTCTCTTGCGATTGGTGTTAGCCGTCGGCATAAAATTTGGGAGAGTACCTTGTACGCGGCGTTCAACAATGTGATTACGCGGTAGTTGCTACAATCCAGCCTATCACCCATTTTGTGGATGGGACACATGACACCTTCTATCCACCCCTGCGGCACAACCTCAGCCTCCCACACCTTGGTAGTTACCTAGTTCAGCGCTCTAACCAGTACATCATCACCGTGTTTAAATAGCTCTCCTGGTAGTTGGTCAACCCCAGGGATCAACCTCCTGGATTTCCTGGAGATCCGGAACTGGTAAAATTATGTACTACGCGCGTTCTCCCAGGTTCATCACCATACCACCATCTTCGTCTGCCAGATCGCCATTTAGGTGTTCTTCGTAGTGCTGCCGCCACCTTTATATCACCTCACGCTCGTTCATAAGAAGGTTCCCGTTTATGTCCTTACTCATATCAGGCTGTGGCACGTGACCCTTACGTGAACGGTTCAACTTCTTATAGAACTGTGTGCTATTATCGCGGTACAGTCGCTCCGTCTCTTCACGGTCTCGATCTTCCTGCTGGGGCTTTTTCCAACGGAAAATCGAGTTTTGTCTGTTCCGCGCCCGTTATATCGTGCCTCGTTTGCCCTCGTGCGCTGTTGCAGCAATCTCGCCCATGCTGCATTTTTCTCTTCCACTAACTGCTCACATTCGCCGTCATACCAGTCGTTTCTTCAGCCAAGTGCAGCGGTTACGGTGCTACCAATGGCGGATCGAATATCTCTCCAGCCATCTTCAAGAGACGCTGCGCCTAGCTGCTCTTCCGTTGGGATTGCCACTTCCAGCTGCTGTGCGTAGTCTTGGGCTAGTTTACCGTCTTGTAGCCGCCCAATGTTAAGCCGCGGCGTCCGACTTCGACGCGTGTTGTGCACCGTCGAGAGTTTTGAGCGCAGGCATACTGCAACGAGGCAGTGGTCGGATTCAATATTCGCACTGCGGTAAGTGCGGACGTTCGTGATGTCGGAGAAGAATTTACCGTCGATTAGAACGTGGTCGATTTGGTTTTCCGTTTCTTGGTTAGTTGATTTCCGTGTGGCCTTGTGGATATTTTTGCGGGGAAAGGAGGTGCTTCGGACTACCATTCCGCGGGAGACTGCGAAGTTTATGCATCGTTGGCCGTTATCATTCAATACGGTGTGCAGACTATCCGGTCCGATGACCGGTCTATACATTTCCTTGCTACCTGTGCGTTCATGTCGCCGATGACGATTTTGACGTCCCGCAGTGGGCATCCATCGTATGTCTGCTCCAGCTGTGCGTAGAACGCTTCTTTCTCGTCGTCGGGTCTTCCTTCGTGTGGGCAGTGCACGTTGATGATGCTATAGTTGAAGAAACGGCCTTTAATCCTCAGCTTGCACATCATTGCGTTGATTGGCTGCCACCCATTCACGCGTTGGCGCATCTTGCCCAGCAGTATGAAGCCGGTTCCCGGCTCGTTTGTGGTGCCACAGCTTTGGTAGAAGGTAGCCGCTCGATGCCCGCTTTTCCACACTTCCTGTCCTGTCCAGCAGATAGCCTGCAGCGCTACGACGTTGAAGTTGCGGGGATGTAATTCATCGTAGATTATCCTATTGCAACCTAGCGACTTCCAGTTCCATGTTCCAAGCGTCCAATCGTGATCCTTTATTCGTCGCTTAAGTCGTTGCCGATTGTATCAAGTCGTATTATATTGTATATGTCGTTCGTAATGGTTGTTTTGGGCCTGCGCAAACACCCTGTCTCGTCGGAGAGCCTTCGTGGCAGGTCTGTTTACTTACTTACTTTTGGATCCTGTACACCTCCGGTGGTGTAAAGGACCGACTTGAAAGATCTCCATCCAGAGCGTTGCCCGGCTATCGCTTTAACCTGTTGCCAGGTTAGATTTCGGTCGACTTCTTTTATTTCTTTATTGAGGCTTCGCCGCCATGAGCCTCTGGGTCTGCCTCTGCTGCCTCTGCTGCCTCTGCTGCGATGTCCCGCTGGGTTCCAGTCTAATGCTTGTTTACAGATTTCGTTTCCGCCCCTACGTAGAGTGTGGCCGACCCAGCCCCACTTCCGATCCCGAATTTCTGTTACTATTAGGTCTGTTTAGCGTCCCATCTAACACTTTGTGCGCTTTGAGCGCCACACGGTCGCTTTGGCGGAGCCTAGTTGCAGATACATGCAGCTTTTTATAGAAGCTTAACAGAGCCCACTGTGAAACCCCACCACATCCTAGGGAGGCACCACAACTCGCAGATGGCCTGGGGAGCGATCACCAAGCCCTTGACCATAGTCCCTGCTGCCCCCAAAACAGATAGGCATCATAGAACAAACTGTAAGTTTCGAATTAGGCTCTTTGTGTATCAATAATCGACGAACGGCACTCCCGTACCTATATTCAATGCAAAAGAAAGAGAAGCAATGCATGCGATGCTGCTCTGTCTTACATATACGCGTTGTTCAGTAAAGCTTGACTTCCAGCGCTAGGTTTGCTAGCGTTTCAAAATCATGGAAAGACCACAAAGATGCAAAGATGCTTATATGTTTATGTGCCTAACGGGTTGTTAAGATCGTAAGTTTCGAGTGAAAGAAGGATTTACAGTTATAATTCGTCAAAAAAGGACAAACATATATTTTTCCCCATTGATATTAATTATTTCGAATCTCCTGTGTTAGATTATGGGGCTATTTGCGTGAAAAATGCTTTCTGTATACATTGGTTTTTAGATTTTCGACGAAACTGTGTTTTTTCCAAGGGTCCCCTTGGGAACCAAAGCGCAAAAAAAAATTTGTAGGGTATCTGTTCCCATATTAATAACAGCCCGTATATTAATCCCAACTGTCGATAAACCAAATAAAAAATCAATTTAATTACAATTTCTCACATCGTATGTACACAATAATGGATGGAACACATTCTTGAATGTTTCGAATATTATTCAAGATTTTCTTAAAGTAGTTTTTTAATGCACAAGAATCAAATTATCAAAAGATAAAATTATTATGCACTTTCATTTTCATTTTCCTACCTCTGAACTGTTGGTTTGATGCACTGCTCGATTGCTACTAGCAGATTCATCCGTTTTCACGCCGTTGTTTTCCACTCAATTTCAAGCTAACACAAGTGTATCCTTTCGAAATTCACTTCACAACACATAAAGCACATCACATTTTCACTATACATATAATTATATTTGAAAAACCAACGCGATTTCCTATAGTTTGATATAGGTTTATTTCGAACAACGTCTTAATTATCCTTGCCCGTATTCCAAACTGTTGCAGTACGCCCAAGGGTTGCCGACCTAGATTTTTATTTCAAAAATGCTTGAATAAACTTTTACTGTGAAATACAACTCTTATGTTTGTGAAATAAGGTATATCGAAAAGATAATCTACGACAAACATAAAATTTAACTGATAAGTTGAAAAACTACAACAAAAACTGCAATTTCGTAATTATATTTCAACTCAAATACAAAACATTGTAGAATTCGGCATCACTGCAATCATATCGTTACGTATACACACAAGTAATAGTGTGCGTCTTTTATGTTGGAAACAGTATTATTGATATAGGTACAGGCATAGGATTAACTATTCTTGAATGTTATTGAAATAGGTGCATGGCGGTGATGATGTTTTTCAGCTAAATACTTCTAAAATGTGATGATAATTTCATTTTTGAAGTTACCAAATTGTTTTCAATTAAAAATTACGTGAGCCGAGCATAATTATTCGCATGTTTCTTGATTATTGGGTGAGAAATCAATGCATTTTATATCCGCATTGCCTTATTGTTATTGATATAGGAACAAATACCCTATGCAGAGGTTTTTGGGGCCGGGGAAGGTTCTTAAGATATTTCGAGACCCCTCCCGCTTTTGAGAAAGGGGGCTCCCATACAAATAAAATTGAGATTTCTGCATAACTCGAGAACTAATCAGAGAATAAATCAATTTTAGGCGAAACGAAGTTCGTCGGATCTGCTAGTATTAAATAAAAATATTAGACTTTTATAGCACCCCTAAAGACTAGGAAACAAAAAGTAAACAGTAAACACGAGTCGCACGAGAAGAGTGGCCCATCACGTCAGAGCTCTGCGTACAACGCGGTGTGGGACACTTTCTGTGGGGGTACAGCAGATGTATCCCATTGACTTCGTTAGCGGCCTCCCGAGCAGCACAAGTCAGACGAAAATGGTTTTAGCAACTTGATTGTGATGGAATCCGGTCACATATGAGTTGCAGTAAGGGGTCGTTCAAAATGATGTCACATGTTTTAGGGGGGTCTAACATTTTGTGACAGTACATGTGCTAGGTATACAAAAAAGCGTGACAGATGGGGGAGGGGGGTTCTAGAAATCCCAAAAAGTAGTGAACGTCATATTTGCAGCGCCCCTAACCTATGAGGAATTTGTGTGCTGCCAGAGCTGCCATGTCATTAATCCCTTTATTCTCTTTTAGGGTTTTTCTATCTTATAATTAAGTTCAACACCGCAATGTTATATTATTAGATTCACTGTCACCGATCCTGACAATATGATCACATTTACTCCGTTTCGTACCACGTCAAGGCACCTTTATTTCCTCAAGTTACTTTGCTTATTCTGATGGTTCGATTATGATAATTCCTTGGGGGCAAGAGAGATAGGTCTAGAATTGGATTCTCTCCAAAGTTTGGCGGAAACTCAAAAAATCCCGAAACCCAACTAAACTTTGCATCGTCCTGTTTCATTTTGAGGGAGAAGGGAAACGAAAATGGACTTTGGAGGTAGCGCTGAATGTGGGTACGTAAGCCATCTCTAACACGTGTCATATTTTTCACGGCAGATCCTCATGCTAGTTTTGTTGCAGTCCAACCAGACGTTTGGACTAGGCCTGTCCGCTTTGAGCGGCAAACATCGTTTTGTCGTTGCTGGCTTTCGAATAAATGCAGCTTCTTTCTTATAGAATTCGTTAAACCATTCCACACACTACGTAAGCTCTACAACTCTCAGAAAATTTATGAGAGGGAGTAATAGAGGTAAAAAAAACTATAGATATAGAGGAAGATTGTCGCTGTCGTCACTAGCGAAATATATTTCTTTTTTCGGCCAAAATCTATGCGAAATGCACTTTTGGAGGATCCACTTTCAAACCAGTGACGCAATCCAGATAGGCGTCCCGCGTTTCACTGGACGCTTGCTGGTCACATTACGCAAAGGAAAAATCAGTACGTTTTGACAGTTGTGTACCCCACATGTTTGGGAACGAGAAAAAAGGGAACAGCAGCGCCAATCTTCCTCTATGGTTTATTACCTCTATTGGGGGGGTCAACAAATATTTTGACGTAGTTCCTGCTGTCAATATCTTTTAGTATACGTTTCTTTAGATGGTACTGATTTGTTCTTCCAACTGTTCCTTTTGTGCTGATGAGGGATGCCATCTATAAAGAATGCGAATATGTTTGTATTTATACAAACATTCGATCTTACATGCAGAGTTCTCGTCTTAGTTTTGACGTAAACTACGTCTAAGGGGAAGACTCAGATACAGGGTGTAAAACCGAAATTTCCAAATTCGAGACCGTCACGAAATTAGGATAGATTTCAAACGCTAATAGCGTCTTTATCTTTCGATGGATTTTCGAGATTTGCTTATCAATAGATTCGGAAACTCTCCAGCAATTTGCCAATTCTATTGATACTATTGATTATCAACGTTAAACTATTGAAAATGTTATTTCTTTCCAAAACGGGTGATAAATTCAATTCCGTTCATAAATCCCCAACACGGACATCAGATTGCAGTAAGGTACGGGCCTTTTGATCCACTGCTTCGTTTTCCCTGTGTATAAAAAGCCCCATGTTTCGCGTGCGCGCAACATTTTCATTCTGGAACGGACCAGCGCGGTTCCAGCGATAACGCCTGTGGTTTGGTCTGTTGTGGTGAAAACTCATGGACGATTCAAATCAAGCCCAACTCAGCACCTAAAAACTCATGGATGAGTTGAATCATCGTATGCTTTCTGTATGTATGTAGAATCACGAGCACACGCCAAACGGAGAAACTGCAAAAATGTATTCGCATGGATGACTATCTACTAAAATTATGCCTTTCTCGTTGAAATCGTGCTCTCGTGATTCTACTACCGACGGAAAACAATCTGCCATCACCAAGCAATTAAGTTTTACTTTGATCAAAATTCATCTCGCCTCAAGTTGTGACTTAAGAGCTACTTTCATTGATGGTAGCCAATCGTTAGTAGGGGAAATTACGGCTTTGGCAGGTTTTGTTCTATTATAGTCAGGGGGTTTTCTCTAACAAATTATGCTCAAATTTGGCCTAAACATTCTTTGCATATAAAAGAATATTGTGCCAAATTTTATAAAATTAGGTCAACAAACCCCCCAAAGCAAAAATAGAACAAAACCTGCCAAAGCCGTCATTCCTTCTACTTCATACAAGAAAAATTAAACTGAGCGCTGCTTATGTTAATGACGACGATCGCGCGACCCACCCCATCGCCGGGAATAAAATTTCCGGTAGGAGCTCCGCCGATGCCGAAGGTGATACCACGGTCTGCTCTCCGCAACATCTCGAATGAAATGGCTCGCGCGCGCGGAAGAGCTGCTTTCTTGTAATCAATAAAGTTGAACCTGTAGCCACGCCCCTTTGGTGAGTGTGTGAAGGTTACACAATATTTGCAGTCATACCGGACAACAAAGAGGCGGGACTAATGAGCCATCTTTATTGATTATAAGAAAACTGCTCTACCGCGCGCGCGTGGTATTTCAGCACCTAAAAACTCATGGATGAGTTGAATCTTCGTATTTTTTTGGTATGTATGTAGAATCACGAGCGCGCGTCAAACGGAGAAGCTGCAAAAGTGTTTTCGCATGGATGACTATCTACCAAAATTATAAGTCTTTCTCTGAATCGTGCTCTCGTGATTCTACTACCGACGGAAAACAATCTGCCATCACCAAGCAATTAAGTTTTACTTTGATCAAAATTCAATGCGAATAACATTATTGCAACGTCTCTCTCCGACAAACTGTGCAGAATTGAATATGATTGCATCGAATAGTAAAGTTCGCAATATTCTGACTTTGGATTTGTTGTTATGACTGATTGGAAATGCGTATTATTGAAAACAAATTGGACTATTGAAAATA
Source organism: Armigeres subalbatus (assembly GCF_024139115.2). Classification (NCBI taxonomy): domain Eukaryota; kingdom Metazoa; phylum Arthropoda; class Insecta; order Diptera; family Culicidae; genus Armigeres; species Armigeres subalbatus. Next base: position 135,524,599 of record NC_085141.1, read on the forward strand.
ATTGGTTATTATCATTGCACCAAAAGGTTTTTCGTAGTTTACGTCGGGCGGTCGTGTCTTGCACACAACCCTTCTGATTTTTTTTAAATGCCATCTTAGCCAATTTACACTATAGATCCATTTTCACTTTTCATTTACGGATCGCAATCGGCATTTGATAACAGTTTCGAGATCCTGTTCGATTGCCATTGTGTGTTAGCTGAGGGTTCTCTTTCCTAAAGTTATCTTCTTGTTCCGAATCGTATTGGTATTCCAATCTAATCCAAATTTGGCTTCTGCCTAACATCATTTTGATGCTTAACTTTGAAATTTTTTTGACATTCTTATAGTTTTCAACAGTCTACTCTAAGGCCAATGATCAGCCGTCGTGATATTTTCTGTTGCATCACACATCTTCCTTCCATACAAAAAGCTAACAAACTACCACTAAGCTCCTCCACGGTTCAATTTATGTAGCGAACTCGGCTTGACAATGTGTACAAAAGACTTCAACGCATAATCTGGCAACAAACCCCTTTCAAAATTTAACCATGTGCGATGTGAAAAATCATCTGATGAATAATTTCAACAACAATTAAACTCACCGTCTCACAATTTTCTCCCATCGCCACCCCACAGATGTACCTGCCCGCGAGGATATAAGGGCAAGCTCTGCCAGGAGATCCAGTTCTGCGAACTGCAAAAGTGTCCGTCGAACGCCACGTGCCAAAATTTGGACACCGGCTACGAGTGCATCTCCAATATGACCTTCCACGACGACAACGAGCCGCTCAAATTTGTCTTCAACGCGGGTGGCGACCAGCAGCCGTACACCAAGGACACCAACATGGACACCATTGAGATCTCCTATCGGACCAAATTCGGAGGAACGCTGCTGTACGTGCAGGAGAGCGATATGTACTTTGAGATTTCGACAATCAACAAGTTGGTTACCATCTCCTGGAAGCTGACGCTGGATTTACCACTGAACAATCGATTTGAGTACGACGAGGACGATAACTATGGCTGGCATACGATTTTCATCAAGGTTTCAAACAATGGCAAACTGGAAGCCGGTTGGAAGGGCTGGGAAACGATGCTCGACCCGCAGCCTCCAATTTCGGTAGACATCGACTACTTGGCGTACAAACATCTGTTCTCGGGGAAGCACTACATTTATTTGGGCGGTATGCCTGCCATGTCGCACATCGAGAATAATTCAATCGTCAATGGGGGAATCGACAAAGGCTCCACATTCAAGGGATGTCTCGGTGAGACAAGAGTCGGCGGGTATTTGCTTCCATATTTCCCACATGAGGTCATCTACCCGGACACGTTCCAGTTCACGGGACCACACTTCCATCTGAACTCCAGCACCCCGGAAGAAGGTTGTATTCTGTGTTTCCAACAGTCCTGCAAAAATGGAGGTGTTTGTAGCAATCCATCGGAGAAGTACGCTTGCGATTGCCCCGCCGGGTACGATAGTGACGACTGTTCACAGAACATCGACGAATGTCTTACGGCGAACTGTACGAACAATTCGACCTGTATTGATGGAGTGGCCAGTTTCACCTGCCGGTGTCTCGAGGGATACGAAGGCGATTTGTGTGAGTTCGAAATCGACGAGTGCATGTCAAATCCCTGCCGAAATGGCGGGTCCTGTACGGATCTTGTGGCTGGGTTCTCCTGCGAATGTACCGAAGAGTACGCCGGCCCACAGTGCGAAGTGTTCCGATTGGTAACTTGCGAGAATGTACCCTGCAAGAACGGCTCGATCTGTTTCGATGGATTCAGTGAGTGATGGTAAAATAAAAATACAGAGGAATGAAGGATTAATCGATTCTTTTTCTACAGATTCTACCACAGGCAACAACTTTACATGTTCCTGCAAAAATGGATTCTCCGGACCATTATGCGATATTCCATTTTGTCAAGTGGAGGAGTGCCAAAACAGTGCGATTTGCATGACGAACGACGACAATGTACGTAGAATTGGAATTCACGATATTCTTTATTTGATATTCACCGGATAATCCGCTCATTGAATCGAACTCATTGATGAGTTCGACTATGATGTCCATCATATCTCCAACTTTTATTTAAAAGCTTGACAAGAGCGTAGAAATCACTACAGAGTTCTTGAATATTTTTTAAAAACCTCAATCTTTACTATTCTCTCGCAACAGATTCCGGTGTGTCGCTGCATACCCGGCTACACCGGACGACTGTGCGAAATCGAAATCGACGAGTGTGAATCGATGCCCTGCTTCAACGGCGGACGGTGCATCGATTTCATCAACGACTACAAGTGCAACTGCACCGGTACGGGCTTCGAGGGGAAGAACTGCGAGGTGGACATCGACGAGTGCTATGAGCTGCGGATCAACTGCGGTGGCCGAGGGTCCTGCATCAACACCAGGGGGTCGTTCAAGTATGGCTGTCAAAATAATGACTTTCAAGGGAAATTAGCGATTAATTTGTTTAACTTTGTAGGTGTCAATGCGACGAAGGAATGTGCGGAAAGGAATGCGCTCAGGTTGACCCCTGCATACAGAATCCGAACGTTTGTCAAAATGGCGGTGTATGCATCGAAGATTGTGACAAAGAACACCGTTACTACTGTAACTGTACGGTCGGATTCACTGGGATCAACTGTTCCGAGCAGGTATGTTTAAAAATAATTATCATGGCCTAATCGTCATTCACGCTTCGCACACAGCGCTTAAAAGCAATTAATCACATAACGCTTCTATCTCCTCATCGTCTCATTTTCTCTCCATAGGACGGCGAGAATCGGGTCACAGAATTAACCTCCTATATGGATACGGTGTATTACTATGTCGATAAGATTGTGGGGAGTGTTCAATTCTTTTTATAATCCGTTGGGTGTTGGTGGTGCTATTGGGTCTCACAAAAGTTAACCACCATTCCAATGTACATAAGGCACAAATTTGGTTACATTTCCGTTGGCGACTAATATAGTCTCTTAAGTTTAAAGCAATCTAACATATGTAGTAAGGTGGCTCAAAAAACACTTTTTCAAATTTTTTGATGGGCCGCCCTCTTATTCGGTTCTATTTGATGCCCTGATGCTCTGGACAAAATTTTAGCCAAATCGGTCAACGTTTGGGCAGTGCTAAACTCGTTGGAAGTTTATATGGAAAAATGTATGCAGAAACATCCAAAAACAGTGATTTGCGTTTGGACGGTACAATTTAAGATCTAGAACCATGGTAATCATTCAGTTCTTGTAAAATAAAATACAGAAAGTTATGCTGAAAACCGCGAGAAGATTAGAGTTTATTACGCAAAGATATTAGCATTTCACTGGAGTGTTGTATGGGTGAATTTATTTCTTTTCAAAGGTAAAAGAAACGAAATTTGCTCAAACCCCACTGCAGAGAAATGCTAATAACTTAGCCGGGCAAACTCGAATCTTCTCGCGGTTTTCTGCATAACATTCTGTATTAAATTCTCCAAGATCTGAATGAGTATCACAGCTCTTCATCGTAAGTTGTATAGTCCAGCTGCAATTTACTGTTTTTGGATGTTTCTGCATACATTTTTCCATATAAACTTCCAACGAGTTTAGCACTGCCCAAACGTTGACCGATTTGGCTGAAATTTTGTCCAGAGCATCAGGGCATCAAATAGAACCGAATAAGAGGGTGGCCCATCAAAAAAATTGAACAAAGTTTTTCCCATACTAATTTGAGCCACCCTAATATGTAGTGTAGTTCATTTGTTGCATAAGGTCTTGTTTTTGCATGCATTACCTTTAATATTAGAATTCTAGACCAACATGTGAAAAGGGCGCAACAGCCAACATTTATTCCTTCTGATTCTTCGTCTACATATAAAGCTGTATATGCTGATAAAGAATCAGAAGGAATAAATTTTGGCTGTTACGCCCTTTTCAAATGTTGGTCTAGAATTGTTACAGTTTCCATTTTAAATCTGACAGTCCCAAATTATCTTATAACCTAAGAAGAGAATATAAGCAACTGGGGTATTAAGCAAAAGATTTTACGGATATCGAACTACCCATTTATTTACTTACATCATTACGGGTCATGTACACCTCAAGTGGTGCAAAGGTGCCCGTTTCCAATTTTTCAATCTACGTACCTCCGGATAAAAGCCGAAATGCTGACTTGATGGATGAACACATCTCCACCGTTCGTGAGCTTTGTAAAAATGCGTCTGATGATGACATCGGTTGTGTGTTGTTGATGAGAATGGAATCCGTCCTTTACCAGGGAATCAACATTCGAGCAACGCCTAACAATATACCCTTTGTCATCAACAGAGTTTGTTACTGACCAACGCACCTAGCGACAAACCTTTATCAGAACTCGAACACAATATGACAAGAATCATTTGCCTTACATGCTCTGATATTTCCGAGAATACGATGCTATTTTTGTAATCGGAGTTAGATTCTCGAATATTTCCATAAAAGCAGAAACTACGATAGCTTTGTCGTTGGTTACAATACATCTTCTATGACCCCAGCACGAACTGCTTTGCTAGATGGAATGGACTTCTTGAACCTATTCCGTATTTAACTGCATAGTCCCATTTATAAGATATTATTGTGCTGTCCCGTCGTAATCTAAAAAAAAACTCCATTTGTCCCGTTTTTTTATTGATTCTTCCAAAACAACAGTTCAGAAATTATTAAAAAAAATCAATATTTTAGGCAGGAATGTAGAATCAAATACATAGAAAGATTTTTTGTGCGTCTTTATTAGAGAGATTTACACCCCTTGGCGCATCTCTAAACGAAGAAAGTGGACGAAACCTATAAGAAAAAGTGTGAAATATTATGTTATTAGTGTTGCTTTCAAAAGAATGCTATCTATGCCGTTTTGTATATTCCATTTCATAAGGCTTTTAACAGTTAATGGCAACAGGTGTTTCTCGTGAAGATTTTTACATACAGTTTCATTTTGAGCAGGTAATTTTTTTTTCTAATTTGCTTTTTAATCATTTGATTATTTTCGAAACATTAAGAATCATTTAAGTCAAAATCGAGTCCTATACATTAGAACAGCGGTTCTCAACCTTTTTCTTGAGAGGTACCCTTTGGAACTTTTGCATTAATTGAGGCACCCCCTCTCGAAATTAGGCTTCCAATTATTTTGAAAGAATAGTACCGAGTCCTTTGAAGGGAAGCTCCTTTGAGCTTTTGTATCCCTTTGAAGTAGACTTCCGCGCCTCTTCATTAGAGGCTTCTGAGCATCTTGTAGAGAGGCTTCCGAGCCTCTTGAAGGCGGTTTTTGAGCCACTAAAAAGAAGGCTTCCAAGCCTCTTGAAAAAAGGCTTCCGAACCACTTGAAAGTGCCTCTCGAAAGAAGGATTCTGAGCCTCTTGAATGGGGGCTTGCGAGCCTCTTGAAAGAAGGCTTCCGAGCCTCTTGAAAGGAGGAGGCTTTTGAGCCTCTTGGAAGGATGCTTTTAAGTCTCTTGAAATGTGGCTTCCAACCCTCTTGAAAGGAGCCTTCCGAGCCTCTTGGAAGGAGGCTATTGAGCTTATTGAAAGGAGGCTTCTGAGCCTGGAAGATAGTTTTTGAGCCTCTTGAAAGGATCTTGAAAGGAGACTCCCAAACATCTTGAAAAGAGGCTTCCGAGCCTCTTGAAAGAAGGCTTCCGAGCCTTTTGGAAGAAGGCTTCCCAGCCTCTTAAAAGGATGTTGAAAGGAGTCTTCCGAGCCTTTTGATAGGAGCCTCTTGGAAGGAGGCTTTTGAGCCTCTTGAAAGAAGGCTTATAAGTCTTGAAGGAAGCTTTTGAGTCTATTGAAAGGAGACTTCTGAGCCTCTTAAAAGGAAGCTTCCGAGCCTCTTGAAAGGAGGATTTTGAGCCTCTAGAAAAGCAGGATTTTGAGCCTCTTGAAAGGAGGCTTCTGAGCCTCTTGTAAGCCTTCCGAGCCTCTTGAAAGAAGGCTTCCGAGCCTCTTGAAAGGACACTTTAGAGCCTCTTAGAGGGAGGCTTTTGAGTCTCTTGAAAGGGATTTTTGAGCCTCTTGAAAGGAGGCTTCTGAGCCTGGAAGAAGGTTTTTGAGCCTCTTGAAAGGATCTTGAAAGGAGACTCCCAAACATCTTGAAAAGAGGCTTCCGAGCCTCTTGAAAGAAGGCTTCCGAGCCTTTTGGAAGAAGGCTTCCCAGCCTCTTAGAAGGATGTTGAAAGGAGTCTTCCGAGCCTCTTGATAGGAGCCTCTTGGAAGGAGGCTTTTGAGCCTCTTGAAAGAAGGCTTATAAGTCTGGAAGGAAGCTTTTGAGTCTATTGAAAGGAGACTTCTGAGCCTCTTAAAAGCAAGCTTCCGAGCCTCTTGAAAGGAGGATTTTGAGCCTCTAGAAAAGGAGGATTTTGAGCCTCTTGAAAGGAGGCTTCCGAGCCTCTTGAAAGGACACTTTAGAGCCTCTTAGAGGGAGGCTTTTGAGTCTCTTGAAAGGGATTTTTGAGCCTCTTGAAAGGAGGCTTTTGAGCCTATTGAAAGGAGGCTTCTGAGCCTGGAAGAAGGTTTTTGAGCCTCTTGAAAGGATCTTGAAAGGAGACTACCAAACATCTTGAAAAGAGGCTTCCGAGCCTCTTGAAAGAAGGCTTCCGAGCCTTTTGGAAGAAGGCTTCCCAGCCTTTTAGAAGGATGTTGAAAGGAGTCTTCCGAGCCGCATGATAGGAGCCTCTTGGAAGGAGGCTTTTAAGCCTCTTGAAAGAAGGCTTATAAGTCTGGAAGGAAGCTTTTGAGTCTATTGAAAGGAGACTTCTGAGCCTCTTAAAAGGAGGCTTCTGGGCCTCTTGAAAGAAGGCTTATAAGTCTGGAAGGAAGCTTCCGAGCCTCTTGAAAGAAGGATTTTGAGCCTCTAGAAAAGGAGGATTTTGAGCCTCTTGAAAGGAGGCTTCTGAGCCTCTTGTAAGCCTTCTGAGCCTCTTGAAAGAAGGCTTCCGAGCCTCTTGAAAGGAGGTTTCCGAGCCTCTTGTAAGGCTTCCCAGCCTCTTGAAAGAAGCCTTCCGAGCCTCTTGAAAGGACGCTCCCGAGCCTCTTAAAATGAGGCTTTTGAGCCTCTTGAAAGGATGCTTTTGAGCCTCTTGAAATGAGGCTTCCAAGCCTCTTGAAAGGAGCCTTCCGAGCCTCTTAGAAGGAGACTTCTGAGCCTGGAAGGAGGTTTTTGAGCCTCTTGAAAGAAGACTTCTGAGCCTCTTGAAAGTAGTGACTTCTGAGCCTCTTAAAAGGAGGCTTCTGGGCCTCTTGAAAGAAGGCTTATAAGTCTGGAAGGAAGCTTCCGAGCCTCTTGAAAGAAGGATTTTGAGCCTCTAGAAAAGGAGGATTTTGAGCCTCTTGAAAGGAGGCTTCTGAGCCTCTTGTAAGGCTTCCGAGCCTCTTGAAAGGAGGTTTCCGAGCCTCTTGTAAGGCTTCCCAGCCTCTTGAAAGAAGCCTTCCGAGCCTCTTGAAAGGAGTCTTCCGAGCCTCTTGAAAGGACGCTCCCGAGCCTCTTAAAAGGAGGCTTTTGAGCCTCTTGAAAGGATGCTTTTGAGCCTCTTGAAATGAGGCTTCCAAGCCTCTTGAAAGGAGCCTTCCGAGCCTCTTGGAAGGAGACTTCTGAGCCTGGAAGGAGGTTTTTGAGCCTCTTGAAAGAAGACTTCTGATCCTCTTGAAAGTAGTGACTTCTGAGCCTCTTAAAACGAGGCTTCCGAACCTCTTGAAAAGATATTGGAAGGAGGCTTACGAGCCTCTTGAAAAGATATTGAAAGGAGACATTTGAGCCTCTAGAAAAAGATGCTTTTGAGCCTCTAGAAAAGAAGTCTTTTGAGGCTTCCGAGCCTCTTGAAAGGAGGCTTTTGGGCCTCTTAAAAGGGATTTTTGAGCCTCTTGAAAGGAGGCTTCCAATCGTCTTGAAAATAGGCTTCGGAGCTTCTTGGAAAGAGGCTTTTCAGCCACTTGAAAGGAGGCTTCTGAACCTCTTGAAAAAGGCTTTCGAGCCTCTTGAAAGGAGGTTTCCATGCTATCGCATCTTTTGAAAGGAGGTTTTCATGCCTCTTAAAACGAGGCTCCCGAGCCTCTTAAAAGAAGGCTTACGAGCCTCTTGAACCTAATCACTTGAGGCAACCTAATCACTTGAAAGGAGGCTTCTGAAGTGCCCAGGAGGCTTCCGAGCCTCTTGTAAGAAGGCCTTCAAGCTGCTTTGAAGAAGGCTTCCGAGATGCGTAGAAGGATGCTTCTAATCCTCTTGCAACGAAGCAACCGAAAAAAAATGAATTTGTTCATTCGACGTTTTGCTCATTCGATCTTTTGTTCCGCAGCCATTTATACATACATTGTGCTGGTTGTGGAAGGCAGAATTCAATTGGGATTTATTGATTGCATTGCATATTATTTACAATATAAATTTAAATACACAATTATCAAAACTATATCAATGAGTTTTGATTGGAATTGTAATACGTCCGCCATTACGCATTTGTGTCCGAGGTACCCCCTAGCACAGAGACCAGACGTTGAAGCTCCACTCGCCATGTTGTGATAACTTTTTACTGTTCATTTTGAAATTACTTTGGAATGTCGCCGTTATCTCGTGCATAATCAGCGCTAGCGTCATCAAAAAATGCCACTGTGCGCTAGTGTCGTTATGCATGGAAGAGCATGCCAGCGCCATCGTGTTGTCAAAATGAGATTGTGAGTTGCAATGTCGACATCGATGGCGAAGAGGTTCAGGATGTTTGTTTACACATGTTTTGCAAGAAATTTTGTTCGAGCCTCCATGTCTGTTCTCTGTGCCCCTAGGGCCAGCGAAGGTACCCCCAGGGGTACATGTACCCCAGGTTGAGAACCGCTGCATTAGAAGCTTGTCTGCAAAATTTGCTCCCATGTGTGTGGACGGGATTTATGGAATTTCATTATGACAAATTAGAAATTCAGCCCGATTTAAAGTACAATCCGGCGGAAATCGCCGGGAGTCCGAACTGTAAATCAGACTATAAATTGACTATTAAGACTATAATTGAATCACATGGGAACAAAATCAATAGACAGGATTCCCGAGGTGTGAATCGTTTAGATTTGAATTGAATAAATTTTATCCTCATGTGTTTTCGTTCGCGTCCCTTTGAAGAGTGAAATATTTTTAGTTAAGTATTTTTCGACGACTAACTTAGGGTCGATTTCTTCACCTTCACTTAGGCCTTAAACCATGTTTAGTGTATGGGTAAGCACCGCTTAACAGTTAAGCGAAGGTGAAGAAATTGGTCCTTAATACAATAGAAAGTTAGGGTGGTGAATGATTCACGCCAAAATATTTCGAATTTCTTACACGGAAAATGAAAATTAAGCCCATAAATTTTGATTTTTCCATAGCTCTTGAATTTTATCACAAGGTTTTCTGACATGTCCCGTTTTGCATTTAAACGTCCCGTTTTTCCACCGAAATGATTTGGTCAGTCAAATTCCAGGCAAATGTTCAACTCAACGGCTTAGGTCGTACATACACTCGACATGATTTTCGCTCCTATTGGCCCTGAGGGCAGCGCGAAAACAAAATTGGGGCTGGGTAATGCTTCTCAATGTCACCCGGCAGGCATCTTCTTCTTCTTCTTCTTATTGGCATAACATCCCCACACTGGGACAGAGCCGCCTCGCAGCTTAGTGTTCATTAAGCACTTCCACAGTTATTACCTGCGAGGTTTCTAAGCCAAGTTACCATTTTTGCATTCGTATATCATGAGGCTAACACGATGATACTTTTATGCCCATGGAAGTCGAGACAATTTCCAATCCGAAAATTGTCTAGACCGGCACCGCGAATCGAACCCAGCCACCCTCAGCATGGTCTTGCTTTGTAGCCACGCGTCTTACCGCACGGTTAAGGAGGGCCCTTAATTTCCACTTATGTGCCTTATTAACAACAACCACTGGACTGCGCGACCGCCATCCGATGATTCAGCTCAACGGACGCCGTCGATTGTCGATTGAACATGGGTGCAAATTATGTGCTGCTGCTGCCACGACCGCCACTACCACCGAGCGAAACAATTTCATCCGCACCACCACCGCTGAGACAGCCGTTGTCACTGGGATCGCTTATGGACGCCCGGGTTCGCTTTTCGTGACATCCAGAATGAAAATGAGGCTCCGTCAGCTCCGGATTTATCACTGGCTCGGAGCTTAGTTCGTTCACTAAATTTTGAGTTACTAATGTCAGAGCATTGACTGTGCTTTAGCAACTTCAACTCATTCATGATGGCCTCGGTTGAAGTAGACCTGTGCGCCGCCGCGCCACGCCGCCGCCGCCGACACTTTTTGGCATACGCTGACGCCGGTCAAGGTATCGGCGGCGCGCCGTACGCCGGTTGCCTCCACGCCGCCGAATTTCGTATTTCACGCCGATGATTGGCCAACACAAAAATCATAATATGCAGTGCTTTTGCATCTGCAAAACCAAGGCAACCTATCAGGCATTGATTAAATAGCTATTATAACTTTAGCTGATTTGTTTGCTATTTCTGTCACTTTTACCCGCATTGGCATGTTAAATGTTAGGTCATCTAAGGTCATCTTCTTGGCTACAGACCTACAAATCAACGAGCGTAGCGATGAACTTCTAATCTCATATGTAACTTCATGTGGAATAACCTCATTCTGGTCGCATTAGGTGGTTCATAATCTTTTTGAAGGTTTGAAATTTACATCCTAATTGGTGTAGTGCTTATATTCGTGGCTACACTATGAATGTTGGATTTGGATTCCCAGTCTGGTAGGATTGTTTTAAACTTCCCTGGGCATAGAATATCATTGTGATAGCTTCGTGATATACGAATGCAAAAGCTACAGCACGATGGGGCATGTGACCCAGCAAATTGAACATTTCCTTCACTCCTGCTTGTACTTAAATTGCCAGAAAAAAAACTGGTTTCGATTTACATTGATGAACAAGTGCCAAAGAAATTTCTTGGTTTTCCTGAAATAATTTCCGAAGTATGTCCTGGAGGAAGTTCTGAAGAAATACATGAAGAAAATTCTTAGTCTTGAGGACTTTCTGGATTTATCCCCGTATTTCAGGAGGATTTTCTGAAGGCATCCCTTGAGAAAATTTTGATGGAATTCTTGGAGGAATGTCCAAAGAAATTCTTCCAGAAATTTAAAAATGTCGATTATTTCTTTAGGAGTGCCTTTGGAAATGGCTCTAGCAGTTCGTACGGAGATATCCAAAAATACGTCGTAGAATTTTGGAAGAAAATGGCGGAGAAAGTTCCGAAGAAATTACTAAATGAATTTCCGAGGCAGAGTAGAGACACTTACGCGAAGCCCGCGGGAAAGAGATAATCTCTTTTCAACAGTGTTATCCAACAGACTAATAAATTACTTTATTTTGATAAACAATTCCCAAATAAATTTCTTGGTTTTCTAAAATAATTTATCTGGAGGAAGTTCTGCACGAACACATAAAGAAAATTCTTAGAGTCTTGAGAAATTTCTGGATCTATCTCCTTAGTAATTTCTGGAGGATTATCTGACGGAATCCCTGAAGAAAATTCCGAAGAATTTCTTGGAGGAATGTTCAAAGAAATTCTTTAAGAAATTCAAGAATATCGGTAATTCCTTTAGGAGGAAATTATATCTAATATCTGGAAATTCTCCCTAGAATTTTAGAAGAAAATGGCGGAGGAAATTCCGAAGGTATTACTAGATGAATTTCCGAAGAAATGGAATGTGTTATGGAATACCTGGAAAAGTTCCAGTGCAATTGTTAAAATAATTTCCGAAGAAATTTTGTAGGAAGTTTTAAATGTATGTAGGGCAAGTGTACAAGAATATTTTAAAAATGTTTCAAAAAGAATTTCTCAAGAAATTCCTGATGGATTTGTCAGAAATATTCTTTGAAGGAATTTTGCAGGAATTTCCAGAAGAATTCTTTAAGAAATTTCCTAGGGTCCTAAGAAGTTTCGAAGCAATTCCCGAGGGAAATTTCAAAGAAAAACCTGGTTTCATTTGTGGAAATTTTTTAAGGAGGAGGAATTCCCGGTCGAATTCCTGACGGAATTTTTGAAGGTTTACTAGAATGAGTTTCTTTATGACTTACCGAAATAATTACTAATTAATTTCCTAGAGAATTATTTGAGGTATTTACAAAAAAAAAATCCTATGAAATTTTCGAAGGAACTCCTGCAGTAAATTCCCAAGGAATTCTTGATCCGAATCCTTTTTGTTTATTGAATAATTCCAATTTTTTTCAAATAATTTACTGTTTTATGATAACATATAGCCTAACATTCTTTTTAATTTCATACAGCATCGAGTTTTCCAGAATGTTTTGTATGTTTGTCAAGTGCTATAATATTTCTTTCGCAATGTTTCGAGGATTTTGCACACCGTGTTTTCAGCTATTACTTCAAAAATGTCATCAATATTACTACTTAATCCATTCTATCTGGTTTTTATACTCATTCAATAAGCATTATAGATTTTAAAATTAAAATAATTTCTATCGGACGAGAATTAGAACAATTTCAAATTAATAGCGATTAGCCCCAAAAAACATTTAAAATTATTCCGAGCTCTCGTTTTTCAAAAGTTTTTTACTTTTTGGAGCAAAGTGGTCTGTGTCATTAGTGTCCAGATGAAACCCCAAGATAAACCGTAAATTTTCAAATATTTTTTTTGTGGTTTTTCGAAATTTGCAGGTCAATGAAATTATTTTCCAGCCAGATCTCGTGCGAAAAGACAGACATTATTATCTATTATACATCTGTATTGAAAATTTTATTACCTATACGTTCTTTTCTATGTAATTTACAAAAAAAAACACTTTCCAAAAACAACCCATTTAGTGCAAAAAAAAAATGGTCAAAAATCAAAGCTTTATATTTTCCTAATTTTAAGCAAAAAATTCGAAACTAATACATCACGTGAAAGAGCAGGATGTAATTTATAGGAGTTATCGACATTTTCATTGAATAACAAACGGTAATTCAATTGGTGACTTTTTCTTAGTGTATTTATAATTATCGGAACGGTCTATATCAGAAATTTCGATATTTTGGGAGTTTTTCTTGGCATGTAGTCTAGATTCTAGAGTCAAAATTAAGTTTGTTTTATAGCTGTCCGGATTTTCTAAGAAATTCTAGGAGAAATAATGAAATTTTTATTAATATTCCAATAGCTACTTGTTTGGAAAATCCATTAAAAATTCCTTTGTAATTTTCTTTCAGAATTCCTTCAGAAATTCATTTTAAAATTCTGTTCGAAATTTTTTTCAGGTTCTTTTTGGTAATTCCTTCAAGAATTGAGTCAGAGAAGGAATTTCTTTGAGAATCCCTTTAGAAAAGCCACCAGGAATTAATTTGGACATTCATCAAAAGATTCCTTCAGAAAACCCTCTAGATAGCCCTTTTATTTGTTTTCCTTTGGAACTTCCTTGGCATTTTTTTTTCAGTGAACCATACAAAATTGCTGCAGGAATAGTTGTGGAACGAATCCTAATTTGGAGCAATTTTTAAAGGAATTTTGAAAAAAAGGTATTTGAGTGTTGAACTTATTTTCAACTAAAAAACACTTAAACGACGTATTAAAAAAAATTAAGGAATATTATAAACGAAATTTCCGAAGACTTCCCAAAAGCATTTCAGAAGAGATTCCCGAAAGAATTCTTAAAGAAATTTTAAAGGAAATTTTCAAAGATCTACATTCTGCAGGAATTTCTGGAAGAGTTGCTAAAGGAACTTCCGGAGGAATGTCCGAAGGAGTTCCTATAGGAAATTCGGAAAGAAATCCTGGAGAAAGTTCCAAATGAATTCCAGAGAAACATTTTGAACAAATACCAAAAGTATCTTTTTAGAGTTACCGAAAAAATTCTTAGAGAAATTACTGGCAGAATTTTTATTAGAAATTCATGAAGGAATTTAAAATAAATCCTAAATCAAATTCCGAAGGTTTTCTTCTAAAGGGATTTCCGAATGTATTCCTAAAACAGTGTCGGTAGGTATTCCTATAGAAATTCTTGGAAGATTTTTCATGGGTTTTTTTCTAAAGAATCCTTGAAGGAATTTTTCAAACTTGTTTGGGAATACAAGTTTTCGAATTCCCAATTCCCAAAGGCTCCGTGAAATAATTTCCGAAGCAATCCCTAACAAATTCCTGAAGGAACTTTTGAAGAAATTTCGGAACGAATTTCCGAAGAAATACCCAAATAAATTTTCAAGGGAATTATTGGAAGGAAGTTCTGGAAGATTCTAGGAGGAAGTTCTGAAGGAATTCATGAGGGAAACTCTAAATCAATTCTCATAATTCCTTTTTTCTGAGATTTTCTGAGAAATATCTTGATGAATTTCCAAACGAATTTTTGGATTTATAATCGAATTACTTTCCAATGAACTTATGTGCTGTGATGCGGCAATGTCCTAGTGGAGGATGTAATGTAGACTGTTGCTGTGGAGATACAAGCTATAGTTATTAGGATGTTCACCCTATCAGTTTGACTGTAGCTAGCAATTGTACAAAACAATAAATTCATAAAAAGCATTATACGCCTTGCAGCGTTTTTTTTTTATATGCTCTAAGGGTCTGTCTCAATTGGATAATTAAACTGAAATTAAACTTAAAAGTGACATTTCAATAATTATCGAATAACCATGCTCGCAGAGCAAGATTACTTTGGACAGATATCGAATCATTTTTCATCGATGTCTTATTGGAATTGCTGGGTAGCACCAGCCATTCTTATAACGGGGTGTTTTTTTTTAATTTTCGAACTGTCACTTTTAAGTTTAATTCTCCAAATGAGACAGACCCTAAGTTCTTCACGCCGATTAACGCCGCCGCCGCCGCCGCCGCCGGTGTAAAAATGGCCTTACGCCGCCGCCGTTCTCAAATACTTCGGCGCACAGGTCTAGGTTGAAGTAGATTCACTCTGGCTTGAATTGTGTTCCTCGTAATGGTTGGCCATTCTGATTGTTGGCGAGCTCACTTTATCGAATTCAATACATATTCGGTTTAATTCTTTGGTGAGGTCGATTGCCAGTATTTTTACAATATTTTTCATCGTCGACTACAATGACGAATCGAACAGTGACGTGATGTGATTTTTTATCTCATCAACATCAGCAGTTTTTTGTTCATGTTACTCTGATTTTGAGTAGAAGATTGTATTTCCTTCTTTAACTCATTAATATCCACTTCAATGTTCTCAAAGCTTCCAGTTTTTAGCTGGATGAGAACGGATGCTAACTTGTGATTAGCATCCCTAAGGAACTTATTATGCTTTAATGCCTGCTGGCTGAGAAGTTTTTCAAAACTAACTTCCAATACGAAGTACTTCCTTGTACTACCTTGTATCCAGAAGGTAGATAAAGCCGGAAGGGTACGATGGGCAGGACATGTTACAAGAATTCCGGACAGCAACCCTGCAAAGATGGTGTTCACTTCCAATCTGGCAGGTACGAGGCGGCGTGGAGCGCAGCGAGCGAGGTGGGCAGACCAGGTGCAAAACGACTTGGCGAGCGTGGGGCGCATTCGAGGATGGAGAGATGCGGCCTCGAACCGTGTATTGTGGCGTCAAATTGTCGATTCAGTGTTATCTGTTCAGATGTAAACTAAATAAATGAATAAATAAATGAACGAAGCGCTTTTGGCATTCGTAGCACAATGGTAGCATATATGCAATAAGGCCGTTACAAATATTTAATTAACATTTTGTCCTACTGGTCTCCGAAAAGTCAAGGAGGGGGGGGATAATAAAAAATGAATGTTAAAATGAAAAATTAACTAAAAAACTCCTCGGATTTGTTAAAGATTTTTTTGAAAATCCTCAAAATTATCCAAATTTTATTTTGTTGCCCCCTCAAAATATTTTTTTTGGCAAAAAAAATCCGAGGGGGAGGGAGACAAAATAGATTTTAAATATTTGTATCGGCCTAATGTGTTTCTTGTAATTTCACTGGGCGCCGACGCATGCAGCATGAAACTATCTACAACACGACCCGAAACAACACCACTTGTCGCCACTCACGGAACAGTTATTGATATCGCACGGCATAATTCACTTACGTAGCAATAGCGCGTTCAATTAAGCGGAGCAAAATTAATAATAATGTACGTGCTACCCGATCGGTGACTAATTACAAACAATTTTCGAAGATATATTGAATTATTTTATCTTGCAAACAAATTTTCTTTTCTTTTACTGTCTCCTCCTCCCTCAAAAAAATCATAAAATTTCAACCTTACCTAGAAAATTCTTCAGGAAAACTGATTTTTGCGATTTTATCAATTTCTCTATTTATTTTTTCCACACCCTTTATTGTTCATAGACTAGAATAGGACAATAAAAGAAATAATTATTTATTTCAGTCTATTTAATAATTGGATTTTATTTTAACAAACTTTAATTTAAAGCGAGATGCACGAAATATTTTGCTACTAATTATACTTAGAAATCTAAACGGTGAAGGAACTTCTAACATTTCATTTAACATCGCATGTGCAACAATATAGCTTTATCAACTGCATCGATCACAAAACCATATGATCAACTTGAATCTCTCGTCCACATTAAACAGGCTACACTGGAAGCTGAGGGAACAACCGGTGCGGACATCGCTCTCATCGTGGTACCGGTGGTGATCGGTATCCTGGCGATAGCGGGCGCTCTGTTCGGTGCATTCCTGGTGACGGCGCGTAACAAACGGGCCACCAGAGGAACGTACAGTCCCAGCGCCCAGGAGTACTGCAACCCAAGACTGGAAATGGACAACGTCCTGAAACCACCACCCGAGGAGCGACTCATCTAGACCAAATTGGTTCTCTCGTATGTTTCCTTGTTGTACCTTTTAGATATTTTGTAAACATTGTTTTGTCGAGTTGCGAACAGACCTGGGAGATTCGTTATCTCCTTCCAATAGGTACAGGGCACACAACACACACACCGTTCCGGGTATCGTTTGTAGATATGTGGAAATATTATGATCTTGTTGAAAGCGCGTGCCCATCCGTTTGTTGGTTACATTATATTGTGAATAGAAACAAATCTTTTACTCAATGTAGGCTTAGGGATGAAACTAACTTAATCAATCCACTTGGGTTGACTAAACTGCATCTGGCCCGACTTCCCAATTGATGATACAATTTGGAAATTAGTTGGTCAAACTGAGAAACACTCGAACAAATTAAAGTCGCGGGAGAAAAAATCATTTTAACTATTACTTAAAGAAGACATATTGTGATATAAATCCTACCCCCTAGATGCAGATTGATAAGAATGGAAATATTTTAACATGAAACACAGCACTTTCTTCGGGAGCATGAATCTTTTAATTGAAACCTTAGCCTAGGATACAAAAAACATTCCTTAGAGCCTTGTAGGACATCTACAAACTCCGTCCATTAGTCTATGACTCTAGTAAGCATGTCTGATCACATCTAAATTCAAGTGCCGTATTTTCCTTTCGATAACAGTCGCACTGACTACTAACTCTACTTCATTAAATTTCGGGTCGTTTTAAATTATAATTAAAATTAAAATTACGTCAAAAAGCTTTTTGATCGCATTTGTTTCCGCTATGGATTGAAGGCAGTTCTGCTAATATCGGCACCAATCGATTTTCAAGCGAAAAAATATAGGTATTTGTCAACGCAGGCTGATTAAAAAACTATCACCATAACTAACACAATTCATTTCAATAAACGCGATACATTCCATTTCACCAATTATTTATGTTTAAAACGTGCTGCTGCCGACTGACATCGCTTTGAGACCTACGATAATAATTTTAAAAACTGTCTTTTAGTGTAAGCGATTCATGCATGATTTAGTCCGAAAGAAAAACAAAAGGCTAGAAGCAGTAAATCAAGTATGACCATAAGATAGGTATAACCAGGCACCACTGCCGGTTTGCTTCTGTTTATTGGCGAAATGACCAGAAAAAAGCTATCTAAACCTTCATCTTTTTTTTTTCGACGTTTAGAGAAAACGAAAGAAGCCTATTTTGTAAAGTAGATCTTAGAGCGAATATTTTTAGATCTATGCCTGCGTCGTTGCTAGGATAATGTAAAATAAAACAGATATTTAAACAAACAAATCCAAAACCTTCGTTTTTTTTTTAAGAAATATCACACTAAAGCCAACCCTTGTCGATACTTCTCCATAGGGTTCCTGAACATTTAGAGTGTCCAGGTTCACTTCTGCTGCAACAGATAGCCTTTTGGGGTTTTTGGAAGTAGGCGGCCTCTTTCCAGTTCATTCGCATTATGTGAAAAGCCCACTTAAGTTTGCATTTTCTAATGCATCTACTGTTCTTTCACGTTGGCCCTATGACCCCTAGGGGGTTCAGAATATATGAGTGAGTGAGTTCTCTCAAACCAATTAGTTCTTCGCCTTTTGGGTCTGTCTCATTTCCCGAATTAAGCTTAAAAGTGACTGTCAAAGATGTTATCGACAATTTAGGGTCTGTCTCATTTGGAGAATTAAACTTAAAAGTGACAATTCGAAAATTAACAAATAACCCGGCCATAAGAATGGCTGGTGCTACCCAGCAATTCCAATAAGACATCGATGCTAAATGATTCGATATCTGTCAAAAGTAATCATGCTCTGCGAGTAGGGTTATTCGATAATTATTGAAATGTCACTTTTAAGTTTAATTTCAGTTTAATTCTCCAAATGAGACAGAGCCTTAGTATGTAATCTGCGTTTTATCATTTAGTAGTCAATAACACATTATTTATTACACATTATTTATTATTATTTATTCAGACTAAGGCCGAAGTGGCCTGTGCGGTATATAAGAGTCTTCTCCATTCGGCTCGGTCCATGGCTACAAATCGCCAACCACGCAGTCTACGGAGGGTCCGTAATTCATCTTCCACCTGATCGATCCACCTTGCCCGCTGCGCACCTCGCCTTCTTGTGCCCGTCGGATCGTTGTCGAGAACCATTTTCACCGGGTTATTGTCCGACATTCTGGCTACCTACGTGCCCGGCCCACCGCAGTCGTTCGATTTTCGCGGTGTGAACGATGGATGGTTCTCCCAACAGCTGATGCAACTCGTGGTTCATTCGCCTCCTCCACGTACCGTCCGCCATCTGCACCCCACCATAGATGGTACGCAGCACTTTCCTTTCGAAAACTCCGAGTGCGCGTTGGTCCTCCACGAGCATCGTCCAGGTCTCGTGTCCGTAGAGGACTACCGGTCTAATGGTCGTTTTGTAGATTGTCAGTTTGGTACGGCGGCGAACTCTATTCGATCGGAGCGTCTTGCGGAGTCCAAAGTATGTACAATTTCCAGCCACTATGCGGCTCCGAGTTTCTCTGCTGGTATCATTTTCGGCAGTCACAAATTCTACTACTCGAGGTGAGCCCAAGTACACAAATTCTACTACCACCTCGATTTCGTCACTACCGATGCTGACTCGCGGTTGGTGGCTCACATTCCAAGCGATGTTGAATAGCAGACACGAAAGACCATCACCTCTGTCTCCAAACGAACTGTCAAACGTGTCTCCAAACGAGCATGACGTCACTATTTTAATGAAAATGTGACTGTGACTGTGACGTCATAAGCCATGCTTTCGCTCATCTATAGATTCTACTATCTATAGTACACATATTCTCGATTGTACGACACATTGCGGAATGTCATTCCGCGGAATTCCATTTCGCAGAGTCCCACATTGCGGAAACCCTTTTCCTTTGAAAAGGGAAGCCTTTGAAAGGCATAATAAATTCTTTTATTATCTACATTATCCCGAGCTATTGCGTAATTTAAAAGAAGGAATAGTCTCCCCTTTTGCATTGCACCGAGCAAATGCGTGCTTCAAAAGAAGACACCATCAACTCTTTTGAATTATCACGAACAATCGTGGAATGATCTCCCCTTTTGCATTCCTCCGAACAAACGTGTGCTTAAAAAGAAGGCATCATCAACTCGAGTTGAGATCTTTTGCAATTACCTCGAGCTATTGCGTAATATAAAAGAAGCAATGATCTCCCCTTTCGCATTGCACCGCGATTTAAAAGAAAGGCCACATCACGTGTTTCGCCTTATCTCGAGCTACCGTTTGATTTAAAAAAAAAATGATACGAACAAAGAATCAATAGAATAGAATTACTTTTCTGCTTTTACTTTCACTGTTTGGGGAATAATACGTTCTGAGGAATGGTCTCCGACGGCAAACGACTATTATGACAAATTATTTCATGCCAAACGGCCCCCGGGCATATGCGTGCATTAACCGATTCAATATGGATTTGTTTTTCGTCGTATTTCAACATAAATTTTGGACATACTGTTTCAAAAACGGACGCAAACCATAAAAAAGTAGAAATATGGGGGGAAATTTTTTTTAGATCTTTTTGGGCTTCTAAACCCTTCTTGAGTACAGAACTTGATGATCTACATAAACAACAAAGCGTTCTACGGGGCCTAAATCCTAAAATGAAGTTGGAAATGGTACTTGAGACATAATTAAACTATTTTTATCAAATCTCAGTGTTACCAGAACATCAACGGTACTCCAAACTATTCTTGAGTTCAGATCTTAGAGGTCTACAAGACTAACATAGTGATTGATAGGTTCCTGAGCTTGTATGTTAGTTGTAGGATCCCCATGGGACAACATAACATCAATATACAAAAAAATCAACCTTCCCAGAATAGCCACGGTACTACAAACCATTCTTGAGTTCAGATATCGGAGGTCTACAACACCAAGAGAGTGATTCATAGGGTCCTGAGCTTGTGTGATAGTTGGAGCAACACCACGGGACATCATTACACCAGTATACATAAATCACAACATTCTCAAAGTTCCTGCGGTACTCCAAATCATTCTTGAGTACAGATATTGGAGGTCTACAAGATCAACAGAGTGATTCATAGGTTCCCGAGCTTATGTGTTAGTTGGAGAAGCTCCACAGGACATCATTGCGTCAGTATATAAGAAATTCAACATTCCCAGAATAGCTACGGTACTCCAAACCATTCTTGAGTTCAGATATTGGAGGTCTTACAAAACCAACAGAGTGATTCATAGGATCCTGAGCTTGTGTGATAGTTGGAGCAACCCACGGGACATCATTACACCAGCATACACAAATCACAACATGCTCAGAGTTCCTTATTATTATTATTATTTCAGACTAAGGCCGAAGTGGCCTGTGCGGTATGTAAGAGTCTTCTCCATTCGGCTCGGTCCATGGCAACATGTCGCCAGCCACGCAGTCTACGGAGGATCCGCAAGTCATCTTCCACCTGATCGATCCACCTTGCCCGCTGCGCACCTCGCCTTCTTGTGCCCGTCGGATCGTTGTCGAGAACCATTTTCACCGGGTTATTGTCCGACATTCTGGCTACGTGCCCGGCCCACCGCAGTCGTCCGATTTTCGCGGTGTGAACGATGGATGGTTCACCCAACAGCTGATGCAACTCGTGGTTCATTCGCCTCCTCCATGTACCGTCCGCCATCTGCACCCCACCATAGATGGTACGCAGCACTTTCCTTTCGAAAACCTGAGTGCGCGTTGGTCCTCCACGAGCATCGTTCAGGTATCGTGTCCGTAGAGGACTACCAGTCTAATGAGCGTTTTGTAGATGGTCAGTTTGGTACGGCGGCGAACTCTATTCGATCGAAGCGTCTTGCGGAGTCCAAAGTATGCACGATTTCCAGCCACTATACGCCTCCGAATTTCTCTGCTGGTATCATTTTCGGCAGTCACCAGTGAGCCCAAGTACACAAATTCTTCTACCACCTCGATTTCATCACCACCGATGCCAACTCGCGGTGGGTGGCTCACATTGTCTTCTCTTGAACCTCTTCCTATCATGTACTTCGTCTTCGACGTGTTGATGACTAGTCCGATCCGCTTGGCTTCCCTCTTCAGTCTGATGTAGGCTTCCTCCATCTTCTCAAAGTTACGTGCCATAATATCTATGTCGTCGGCGAAGCCAAATAGCTGGACGGACTTATTGAAAATTGTGCCACTCGTGTTAATCCCTGCTCTTCGTATTACCCCTTCCAAAGCGATGTTGAATAGCAGACACGAAAGACCATCACCTTGCCGTAATCCTCTGCGGGTTTCGAAGGGCCTCGAGAATGCCCCTGAAACTCGAACTACGCACATCACCCGATCCATCGTCGCTTTGATCAACCGTGTCAGTTTATCCGGAAATCCGTTTTCGTGCATTAGCTGCCATAGCTGGTCCCGATCGATTGTATCATATGCGGCTTTGAAGTCGATGAATAGATGATGTGTGGGCACGTTGTATTCGCGGCATTTCTGCAGTACTTGGCGAATGGCGAACACCTGGTCCGTGGTGGAGCGTTCGCCCATAAAACCCGCCTGGTACTGCCCACGAACTCCCTTGCAATTGGTGCTAGTCGACGGCATAAAATTTGGGAGAATACCTTGTAGGCGGCGTTCAGCAATGTGATTGCGCGGTAGTTGCTACAATCCAGCTTATCGCCCTTTTTGTAGATGGGACACACGACACCTTCCATCCACTCCTGCGGCAAAACTTCCTCCTCCCAAATCTTGGTAATGACCCAGTGCAGCGCTCTAGCCAGTGCCTCTCCACCGTGTTTAAATAGCTCTCTTGGTAGTTGATCAACCCCAGGGGCTCTGTTGTTCTTCAGCTGGCCAATCTCCTCCTGGATTTCCTGGAGATCCGGGGCCAGTAGAATTATGTCCTGCGCGCGTTCCCCTAGGTCCATCACCATACCGCCATCTTCGTCTGCCACATCGCCATTCAGGTGCTCTTCGTAGTGCTGCTGCCACCTTTGGATCACCTCACGCTCGTTCGTAAGAAGGTTCCCGTTTATGTCCTTGCACATATCAGGCTGTGGCACGTGGCCCTTACGTGAACGGTTCAACTTCTCATAGAACTTTCGTGTGTTATTAGTGCGGTACAGTTGCTCCGTCTCTTCACGGTCTCGATCTTCCTGCTGACGCTTTTTCCTCCGGAAAATCGAGTTTTGTCTGTTCCGCGCCTGTTTATATCGTGCCTCATTCGCCCTCGTGCGGTGTTGCAGCAATCTCGCCCATGCTGCATTCTTCTCCTCAAATAACTGCTCACATTCGCCGTCATACCAGTCGTTTCTCCGATCCGGGGGCACCGTGCCAAGTGCAGCGGTTGCGGTGCTACCAATGGCGGATCGAATATCTCTCCAGCCATCTTCAAGAGACGCTGCGCCTAGCTGCTCTTCCGTTGGGAGTGCCACTTCCAGCTGCTGCGCGTATTCTTGGGCTAGCCTACCGTCTTGTAGCCGCCCAATATTAAGCCGCGGCGTCCGACTTCGACGCGTGTTGTACACCGTCGAGAGTTTTGAGCGCAGGCAAACTGCAACGAGGTAGTGGTCGGATTCAATATTTGCACTGCGGTAAGTGCGGACGTTCGTGATGTCGGAGAAGAATTTACCGTCGATTAGAACGTGGTCGATTTGGTTTTCCGTTTCTTGGTTAGGTGATCTCCATGTGGCCTTGTGGATATTTTTGCGGGGAAAGAAGGTGCTTCGGACTACCATTCCGCGGGAGGCTGCGAAGTTTATGCATCGTTGGCCGTTGTCATTCGATACGGTGTGCAGACTATCCGGTTCGATGACCGGTCTATACATTTCCTCCCTTCCTACCTGCGCGTTCATGTCACCGATGACGATTTTGACGTCCCGCAGTGGGCATCCATCGTATGTCTGCTCCAGCTGTGCGTAGAACGCTTCTTTCTCGTCGTCGGGTCTCCCTTCGTGTGGGCAGTGCACGTTGATGATGCTATAGTTGAAGAAACGGCCTTTAATCCTCAGCTTGCACATCCTTGCGTTGATTGGCTGCCACCCAATCACGCGTTGGCGCATCTTTCCCAGCACTATGAAGCCGGTTCCCAGCTCGTTGGTGGTGCCACAGCTTTGGTAGAAGGTAGCCGCCCGATGCCCGCTTTTCCACACTTTCTGTCCTGTCCAGCAAATCTCCTGCAGCGCCACGACGTCGAAGTTGCGGGGGTGTAATTCATCGTAGATCATCCTGTCGCAACCTGCGAAACCTAGCGACTTGCAGTTCCATGTTCCAAGCTTCCAATCGTGATCCTTTATTCGTCGCCTAGGTCTTTGCCGATTATATCGAGTCGCATTATCTCTTATATTGTTCGTAATTATTGGTTTTCCAGGCGGCTTATTGGGCCTGCGCAAACCTCCTTTCTCGCCGGAGGGCCGTCGTGTCAGGGCTGTTTAGCGTCCCACCTAACACCAGGACTTGGGCTTGTGCGCTTTGAGCGGCACACGGTCGCTTTGGCGGAGCCTACTTGCGGATACATGCAGCTTTTTATAGAGGTTTAACAGGGCCCACTGTCAAACCCCACCACATCCTAGGCAGGCGCCACAACTCGCAGATGGCCTGGGGAGGGATCGTCAAGCCCTTGGACAAAGTCCCTGCTGCCCCTGCCTGCGGTACTCCAAATCATTCTTGAGTTCAGATATTGGAGATCTTTAAGACCAACAGAGTGATTCATAGGATTCCGAGTTTGTGTGTTACTTGGTGAAGCCTCATGGGACATCATTATACCGGTATACACAAATCACAACATTCTCAGCGTTCCTGCGGTACTGCAAATCATTCTTGAGTTCAGATATTGGAGGTCTACAGGACCAACAGAGTGATTAATAGGTTTCCGAGCTTGTGTGTTAATTGGTGAAGCCCTACGGGACATCATTACACTAGTATATACAAATCATAACATTCCCAGAATATCTATGATACCATAAATGAGCTATTCCAACTCATAAAAATAGTGGAGACATCCAAGATCTTCTTGTTAATCTATTTGAATATTAGGATCTTAGCTCAAAGACAGTTTGTAGTGTCGTAGAAACTCAACGAATTCTCGCTTAACTTTTCAAAAGGACCTAAGTAACAGCTATTCCAGCCCATGAAAATAGTTGAGACATCAAAGATCTTCGTGTTGATCGTTTTGAATGTTAAGATTTGTACTCAAGAATAGTTTGGAGTGTTGTAGATATTGATCTAATTCTGTAGTGTGTCTGTAATGGTGTTACGAGATACCGTTGGTCTATTTCAATTTATAAAAATAGTGGGGACATCGAAGATCTTCTTTTTGATCGATTTGAATATTAAGATCTGTACTCAAGGATAGTTTGGAGTGTAGTAGATATTCATCGAATTCTGTGGTGTGTCTGTAATGGTGTTACGAGGTACTTTGGAGCTATTCCAACTCATAAAACTAGTAAGGACATCGAAGATCTTCATGTTGATCGATTTGAACATTAAGATCTGTACTCAATGATGATTTGAAGTGTCGTAGATTTTGAGCGAGGTATCTTGGAGTTATTCCAACTCATAAAACTAGTAAGGACATCAAAGATCTTCATGTTAATCGATTGGAATATTAAGATCAGTACTCAAGGTTAATTTGGAGTGTCGTAGATATTGATCGAATTCTGTGGTGTGTCTGTAATGGTGTTACGAGGTACTTTGGAGCTATTCCAACTCATAAAACTAGTAAGGACATCGAAGATCTTCATGTTGATCGATTTGAACATTAAGATCTGTACTCAAGGATGGTTTGGAGTGTCGTAGATATTGATCGAATTGGCGGTGTGTCTGTAATGGTGTTACGAGGTACCTTGGAGCTATTCCAACTCATAAAACTAGTAAGGACATCAAAGATCTTCATGTTGATCGATTTGAATAATAAGATCTGTACTCAAGGATAGTTTGGAGTGTCGTGGATGTCGAACGAATTCTGTAGTTTGTCTGTAATGGTGTAATTATTATTATTACGAGGTACCTTGGAGCTATTCCAACTCATAAAAAAAGTTGAGACATCGTAGATCTTCTTGTTGATCGATTTGAATATTAAGATCTGAATTCAAGGACGATTTGGAGTATCGTAGATATTGAAAAAGATCTGTTATACCGCTGGACAGGCGCAGAAGTTTATCATTGAGCATTTCAATTTCAATTATTTAACAAGAATATGGTGAAGTATGGTGTTGATTCTTAAGAACATCGAAATTAGAAAGGATAGTTTGGATGCTCTAGATCGTCGTAGTCCCCGTAACCTGACCTGTGCAATATTTTTCCTGGATGGAGCAGTTAAATTTGAACATTTTTGCTGAAGAAAGCAAGGCTCTATCTCTTAAAACTGATTTTTGACAGCTGATTTTCGTCTTGGGTCATATATGACCCATCTGTATTGAATCGGTTAAAGAACGCAGAACCCAATTTTTGTCGTGTATCGAGAAAGCGCGTGTATGTGAAGAAGGCCAGGGGGGCCTCCTTAGCCGTGCGGTAAGACGCGCGTCTACAAAGCAAGAACATGCTGAGGGTGGCTGGGTTCGATTCCCGGTGCCAGTCTAGACAATGTTCGGGATTGGAAATTGTCTCGACTTCCCTGGGCATAAAAGTATCATCGTGTTAGCCTCATGATATACGAATGCAAAAATGGTAACTTGGCTTAGAAACCTCGCAGTTAATAACTGTGGAAGTGCTTAATGAACACTAAGCTGCGAGGCGGCTCTGTCCCAGTAAGGGGATGTAATGCCAATAAGAAGAGGAAGATATGATAGCAAAATGATATATGGACATGATTGATATAAGAGATAAAAGATCAGACGACAATATCAATATTTTGCACTAAAATATCATCAGGATATCAAGATATGTTATTTGTAATAAGTGATCGATATCAAGTGCCATTAGTTTGTTCTTATCTATAGCATATCTTGACATTTAAATGATATTTCGGTGTAAATTTTTGATATTGTTGCCTGTTCTTTTATCTATTATATCAGTCAAGTCCATATCATGTTTTGTTATTCTATTCATGGCTTCTGCCCGGGTACAGAGCTTTCAAGGTGTAAACATCGGTAAAATGAACTGCATTCCTACGAAGAAATCCAAAAACTGCGATGCCTTCGCCGTTATTGCAGAAATATGTTCGTTGAACCACAATTTAGAGTCCATTGTAACGCCCAAGTCACGAATCGACGAAACACGCTCTAGTGCAGTATCGGCAAAAGTATAGCTGTGTACATTATTGGTGATATGATTCGGCAGAAGGTGATTACTTTACATTTCGCCACATTCACGCTCATTCCGTTCTCATCGCACCAACGGCGGAGTACGTCAATATCAGTTTGTAGAGCAACACAATCCAGCAAAGAGTGAATTACTCTGAAAATTTTTAGGTCGTCAGCGTACAGAAGCTTTGCAGAGGTAAGGCAGTTGGTCAAGTAATTGATATACAGGAATACAGGATAAACAGTAAAGGTCCCAGAACGCTGCCCTGGGGCACACCCGAGGTAATGCTGAAAGTCCTAGACCGTGAGGCATCAACACGAACGAAAGCCTTTCTGCCATTCAGGTATGACATTATCCAATCTGCTATTCATTCAGGGAAACCCAAGTGGCGTAGCTTTGCAGCAGCATGTTGGTGAGGTACGGTGTCGAAAGCTTTAGAAAAATCTACGTATACGGAGTCCACCTGATTGCGCTTCTCGACTTCACGGAAGAGCGCATTAGAATAGCATAGCAGATTCGTTATACTAGAGCGTTGAGGAAGAAAACCGTGCTGATGAATTGAAATGAATGATTTAACAGCAGATAACAAAACTTTATGAACTAATGATTCAAGAAGTTTTCCAACACAACAAAGAATGGAAACTCCACGGTAGTTATTAACAACCAGATTTGTGAATTGGAATCATCGTTGCTGTTTTCCATAGTCCAGGGAACGTTTTTTTCACTTAACGATCTGTTGAAAAGTAGTGTTAGTGGAGCCGCTAGTGATTCAGCACAGGCTTTCAGCAGGAAAGGTGTTAGGCCATCCACTCCGGCACCTTTTGAAGCATCTAAATTGCGAAGAGCTTTCAACACTTCTAGGTCGGAGAACAGAAAGGGCGCGAGGTCAATATCGTGCGGTAGAACATTCGAAAAAATATCTGGGTGAGTTTGCGGAGGGTTCACATTGAACACACTCTGAAAATAGTCGGCGAAGAGGTTCGCAGCTTTATCAGATGTGGTAGCTGTAGTGTCGCCATAAACAACATTGTTCGGAACTTGATTAGCCGTCTTTTGCGATTTGATAAATCTCCTAAACCTGGGCGGATTATTTTTAAGATTTGATTGGAGGTCGTTCATATATCTTCGGTAACTGACATTGAGGAGATCGTTATAAGAGGTTTCTACATGATGGAGGGAAACTCTATTCCCGTCAGTTTTGTTGGCGATGTACTGTTTGCGTGGCTTCCTCAATCTGTTGCGCATGTTTCTGAGGCCCTCCTTAGCCGTGCGGTAAGACGCGCAGCTACAAAGCAATACCATGCTGAGGGTGGCTGGGTTCGATTCCCGGTGCCGGTCTAGGCAATTTTCTGTTTGGAAATTGTCTCGACTTCCCTGGGCATAAAAGTATCATCGTGTTAGCCTCATGATATACGAATGCAAAAATGGTAAACTGGCTTAGAAACCTCGCAGTTAATAACTGTGGAAGTGCTTGATGAACACTAAGCTGCGAGGCGGCTCTGTCCCAGTGTGGGGATGTAATGCCAATAAGAAGAAGAAGAAGATGTTTCTGAGTTGAGCATTCCACCAAGGCTTGTTATTAACATCTCGATTAATGCGACGACGGCGAGGAGCTATTAAGTACAATATTCCACACAGCTTGTCGTAAAACAGCAGTACGTTAGCATCTACTGAGTGCCCATGGAAATGATGACTCCAGTCAACCGCAGAAAGCTCTGTATTAAGTGAAGTAAAATCGCACCGCCGAAAGTCGAAATCCATGGGATCCGGTTCCTGGTCAGAATAACGTGGTATGAGGCAGCAGGTGTCGATATGTAACACTACCGGTGGATGGTGCTCGTCGATTGGTATGAGAAGCAGAACGGGCTGAGAAATGTCCATGTTGTCAGAAGCATTTGTGAAAACCAAGTCGAGCAGCCTATTGTTACGGTTAACGAAGGGGGTGATTTGCACCAAACCACATGTCGAGATGGCTTCGCTAAGGGAAATTTCTTGCTCGCTTGTTGCGTTAGTTGCCAGATAGCCGTTGATGTCGTCATCGAAGATTCATTGAAGATGAGGGAGATTACAATCCCCAAGCAGCAGGAAAACGTCATTAACGGATGATTAATCAATTACGCTTTGCACTGCCGTACAGTGGGTAGCATAAAGCTCGTAATCGGAATTCGGGCGAAGATAGATGCCGTCTTCCTCCGTACGCCGTTGACAGTTTTAAAAACCTCCGCACAACGTTCTGCTCCATTCTTTCTTTATACTGTTTCTTCTTCCTGCGGTGGCTTCGTTTTTCGGCTGCTCCTTGTACCAATCTCTATTCAACCGGGTACCCGACACCAATATCCGGCTTCTGGCAACGTTGTTCTCGTTTGTCAATCTCCTACACTTCCCATCGAACCGACCAACATAATGGGTCGCCTCTGTATATACTGGTAAAAAAGATCTTCTTGAATGATTTCAGGATTTTTAGGAATTCTTTTAGCGGATGTGCTTTCTGGATTAATTCGGATACAAGACTGAAACAATGGTTTGTAAAACAATTTTGATTTTTCATATTTTATTCGCAATTAAAAAAAGCTTAACCTGTCACTATTTATTGACCAAAAAAGTTTGTTCTATTAGTTCTCTGTTAAATAAAAGCGAGAATCGAAGTTTATTTTGTTTATTATCAGTTTAAATAACGACTCTGTCTAACTTTTTTCCTCATAATATTGAATATTTCTAACTACAAGTGATTTGTTTAATAGCTTTCTGCGCTGTCGTTAAACCAGTTCGTTCTACAATATATTTGTGATATTTTAAATTTTCTGTAATTCTTCATATCAACATATCTGTTTTTAATAATTTAACGATCTCTCTACTACATTGTTGATCATTTGCTTTAATAATAAATTCAGTATAGATAAAGTTGCTTACTTTTAGTTATCACATTTTCATCTTTTGCAGTATTTTTATCGCATAGTACCCTCCACCAACAAAGGTCCCATTCGCCCCTTCTTTCGCCCAGCAACGCTCAAACAGACCCACAATGAGGAGATAAACAATAACTCTCCAGCACTTATGCGATAAAATTTATACTTTTTTTTATTTAAAATTCTTCCTACATCGTTCTCTTCCTGCGAGTCTCAAAAAACAATATCAGCTATCTTTTTTTTACAAAAATAAAACTTTGTATTTTATTAGTTTTATTAACATTTCGAACTGTCTTCCTACTAAACGCTATTCAAAATTTACACATGTTTGTAATCTTTATTGGCTTTTACTGAACGTTCAGACACGTGATCAGATATTTTATGCTATCTACCATAAGACTTTTTTCTCGTTCTGAAGATCGAATAGCACAAATAAAAGAACACTTTTCTTCATAATTACTCGAGAGATGCAATGATGCAAATCATAGTATTTTGCTACTATTTGGATTTGATTTATCCTAGCAAAACAAGAACAAGCAAATAACTATACAATCAAAAATTGTTAATAAACCTAAAATGTCAACATTTAACCGAACTGTTTTACGCGGAACTAAAGTTGGTATACACGTTACCATCCCATCGAAATAGTCTTTTGAACGGTTTCGATGATTAGTCTTTCTCTATTGTTTTCTCGCCACACCAATCGATTAGCATTTACCGTAAGGCGACAATTTTTTGAAAACATGTCTTGGATTTATCATGGCAATTTACAAACTGTATACTAAGAAGAGGTTTGGCTGCTTCTGCTATACAAACATTTTTTTCTTAATGTCGTTCACGCTACGCTTCCTGAACGTTAACAACAAGACTTGGAACAAGAGGAATAAGGGTCTATCACCAGTACGAATGTTTGATTTCGGTTTTGCGTCTATCTGTACGGAAAGATACCTAAACTAAGGTCGGATCGGAGGGCACGTTTGAAGGATCCGGTTTGGTCGTTGTAACACTGGGATCGTCGCACACGCACTCTGGTTGCTCTGTTAGATCGAGGGTAGCCTGGGGGCTGATAGCGGTTACAAAAGAATCACTTACCGTTGTAGTACTCCCGACTGTCAGGGGCACCTCCGTTGACGGTTGCTTGCTCATCGAACCGGCAATGGCGGAAGCGGACGAAGACGACCCCGAGCCGGATGCGGATACCATCAATCCAATGGTGTTGTACTCTTTGAGTCCCTTCTCGCCGATTGGCACATAGCGTTCACCGATTTTCATCAACATGATGGTGCGATTCACGTTGGACCGGAAGTGATGGTCCGGGTGATTCGGTTGCCAGTAATGGACAATATTTCCTACCATTCCTTCCTGGGGTTGCCAGTCTTTCCAAGACGATCGACCACCGTAGCTGCGGAACTGCTCATTGGGCCAGGTGACATCGATTCGACGCCCAAGATCCAGACAGTCATAGATCTATTAAATGTGGACAAAGAGTTAATTACATTAAAAAGGGATGATATACAAAAGCTTATTGAAAGTTCAGTTCTATTCACTGAGACTAAGACTGGTATTTTGATTTTTTTAAGGTCAAACTTATGAAAATGTTTTATAAGAATTGAGCTAGAACTTCACTTTTCCGTTAATATTCGCCCAAATAATAACGCTATAAAGTATAAGTAATAATTACTATAGCGCAATCAACAGAAAAACATGTAAGCTTTTGATTGCAGTACTCAAATTAATTCATGAAAAAAATGTTACTTAGGTCCTTTTGAAAAGTTAAGCGAGAATTCTTTATCATATAAAAAAATATTGACTCACCTGCGCAGCGTCCACAATAATGACTTTTCTGTTAAGCCCGATTGCAGGCGGAGCGTTTATCCACTGTGTCTGCGATGATTGTTGCTGTTCATCTGTATCGGTTCCCCGGTTCGATCTGTCCTTCCCTGCAGCCATCCCACCGTCCAACCTTTCAGCGCTCGCGACTTCTGTCATGGAAAATATTGTGTATGAGTTCTCACACGGTGGTGACAGGGTCAACATGACGGAACTACTGGCGGGGGCTGTCGTGGCACTTGTGTTTGGCATGTTCAGATTCATCGACGATGACGCGTTGCTTTTTGCATTCCCCGAAGTAGATTCCACACTTTCCTGTTGCTTTAGACTAGAATTATTGCTACTCCCGACCCCTGCTGCTGCCAACCCACTTCCACCCGCCAAGGCTTCCTTGAAGGATTCCCTCTTGGAGGCTGCCAATGCTCGATCTATCCGATCCTTACTGTTGCTACTTAAATTACGCTTTGTTACTCCAGCCCTATCACGCAGAACATCACGTTCTGCATCGCGTTCCCGAATGAGCAGCCCCGCCAACAATGTCGAACTAGTCGGTTTGTTAATACTGGCCAAACTTCCTCGGTTTGCAGCCCCGGAAAGCGAAATATTTTGGCTACCATACGACAATGTTCCCGCCGTACCCGATAGAGTATTATTTGGAGTAGGTGTATTACAGTAAACTCCCTGTATTTCACCCATTTCGTTGTCTATTATTGCACTACCACTGCTGCATCCCTCGCGGCAACGCTGTCTCACACGATTGAAGAACCCATTTACCATAATCACAATCTTTTCCAAGGTGATCTCACCACCGATGATTCTACACAGCTGTGGATTCGTTTCCGCGTAGGACGTCGTCAGGGGAGACACATAGATTGGATATCCAATCGGTTGATCACAGGACGAATTGATAATGTTGCGAAGAGCTTGTTTCGCATTTTGGATGCTCCCTCGTTCTGGGTTGCGATTCCGGAGGTAGATCAGCTCCTGCTGCTGGCCTGCCCATAAACCCCGAACGCATTCACGATTCAGCTTAATAACGCGAAAGCTTAAAAATCGCTTACTCAGTCTTATAACTCTATACTCATCCGATCCATCGTCCATCACGTGCCGCAGGGCAAGTAGATTTGGAGTGCCCCTCAACACGGCGTTTCGCCACAATGGATCGGCTTCGTGCGAAATGACCAGCTCTTTGGTATGATAATCGATAGCGTTGAACAAGGCTTCGTAGTCGTCGTACTCGTCCGGACAAAGAAAATGGTCCTGATGAAGCTTCAGCGACATCCGAACTGCCGGAGCCACGACTCCATGCAGCAACTCCATATCCGCGAAAACCCACTCATCGCGGGTTGAAGTTATACGGAAATCGCCCTTGAACAGTGCATGGAGGCCATGGAGGAAAAATTCTACCCCACAGGATGAGCTGTGGCTGGCAGTTGCCAAGGTTCGTCGAGCCAACAAAGCCAACGCCATGCAAAGGGACGTAACCAACGATTCTCGACTCTGAAAAAAATGAGGAAAGAACATTTAAATAAATAAATTTGGAATGATTTTACTTAATAAGTGATTTTACCGGATGAATCAGTCTACTTTGGCTAAATAAATACCGGACAGCAGGAATCAGTTCACATACTTCTCATGAAAACAGGGAGTGGAGTGCTTTGAATCGCGGTGCACTTTTCGGGGCTAATAATCAATTAGCGAAGCAATTCCTTGAGTGACGGCATCGCGAGTATCGCGAATATTTGGTCTTTTGAGTCGGATCGAAGGCATTTCATACCGGAAAGTGATTACCGCCGTGATTGTAGTGCAATAAAAAGCAATCTGACCAAACGCACGCGCTGGTCATCAGTGGTGGCTGCCATTCAATTGTTGGCATTTTCGATTGCTTTGTGCGAACTAATAGTGCGAGTGCGCTGGGAAGCTTTACCAAGGTGGGTAGACATGTGGGAGTAATAAATTACGCATATCAATCATTGCGACGGTATTTTGGTGTACGGACTAGTGACTATCCGTTCAAGTGTTTCAATCGCAGGTGAGAAGCAAACTTTTAGAACACATTCTGCCGTCAGCAAACTCTTTTCGTACGTTATTTGCGTGAACAACTTTGCGCATGAGAGTGCACTAAGGGGAGTGTTACTCTAGTGAACTTTCTGTGGCCATTGTGGGAAGGTGATTTGCCCTATTCATCTTTCGCCATCTTCACCGCTTGCTAGCGTGGATTGAAGCAAGACTCGGCGCCATTTGATCCGTTTGGCACAATTTCGTCCTTTTGGAAGGCATCCAGTCCCCAGGATAGCCCCCGGTGAGTCTGTTCCACGTTAGTATTGCATGTGGCTAGCAGTGTAGAGAAACGGGATCAGGAATAGGCCAAGCCAGGATATTCTTTACACAAACACAGAAATAACCGGATTTACAATTTAACGTTTTATTCCACCAGACTGCATTACATGCGTCCTACTAGTTTTGCTCTTCCTCACTAACTGACTCTTGTTCTAGTTACCGCGTACCAAGGATGTTATCGATCATTTAGTAATCTGCCTTCGATCATTTAGTAGTTTGTCAATAATTCATTCCAGAGGCTAAATTTCATAATATGTTGTATGGTGGACTTTTAGTGCGAAGGTTTTTCTACAACTCTCCTTAACAGGTCGATGTTCGAATTCCACTATTAAAGGAGTTACGGTGCTAGTTGCTGTACTTAAACTAAATGATAACAAAATATGCAATCATTTAGTCTAAGTTACTGCTACTAGGCGCTATAACTCCGTTATTAGTGAAATTCAAACAACGAACTGTTAGAGTAGAGTTGTAGATAAACCTTGCACTAGAAGTCCAATACCATTTGAAATTTAGCCTCTGGAATGAGTTATTGTCAAACTACTAAATGATCGAAGGCAGATTACTAAATGATCGATAACATCCTTGCCGCGTACTATTCTCTTCCCCTACAATCCTCCCTTACTTTAATTGAATTAATTTTGAATATAGTCCTTATATTTCTTAGGTTCAGATCTCACTCTTTTTGTAGGTCTTTGTTCTTCCAGTTGTTCGAAATCACTCCGTTTGTCACTTAGTTCCGTATCCTGTTAATTACTGTCAACTTCTTCAGCGCATTCTTCTGCTTGCTTGTTTCTTGTTCCGAGTTTCTCTTCCACTGAACAACGGTTCTTCGATCCTCTGGTACTCAAATCTGCAGCTGTAGATGATTCGGGTTCACAATTCTGATCATTTGATTTTGTGGCTCTTCGCTCTTCACATTCTTCTATTGTTGTCACATTTGGTAATTGAATCTTCTTCAAATGTGCTACATTTCTCCTGTATTCTTTTCCTGTATCGTATGACCGTACTGTAGTATCCCCTCCAGTTTTACGAATGACTTCAAATTCTTCCGGTGAACACTGCAACTTATGGATTTTTTTCATTCTTTTCACCACCACACGATCTCCAACATCAATGCCACTCTCCTTGGCAGATCTTTTCTTGTCAGCATACAAATTCCTCTTTTCCTTTTGTAATTTATCGCGATCACGAATTTCTTCGTCCATTAATTCTATGAGTGGTACGCTAGGTAGTTTGTTACGTATCTTCCTTCCCAACATGAGTTCTGCAGGTGATTTTCCTGTAACACTATGATTCGTTGAATGGTATGTTAGCAAATATTGTCGTAGTTCTAATCTCCAATCCTTTCTTAGCTCTTGTGCAATTCTTAGCCTTTTCAGTATAGATCTGTTTCGTCGTTCGACCTCACCATTCATTGCCGGCCAATACGGAATCGTATTTATGATCTTGATGGCATTGCTTTCACAAAAATCATTAAACTCAACACATTTTACATTGAACTGTGGTCCGTTATCCGCGCGTAGTGTATCCGGCAGCCCATAACGACTGAACACAATAGCCAATTCCGCGATGGTATCTGCAGCTGTTATCTCTTTCATTTCACAAACTTCCATGTATCGACTGTAATAATCAATAATTACTAACAAGTATTGACCTTCCGGTAATGGCCCTAGGAAATCTACAACTATGTCTACCCATGGCTGGTCTGGGAGTTCGCGCCGCGTTATTGGTTCTGGAGGATTTGGAGCTGACACCAATGTACATCCTTTGCAAAGGTTAACAAATGTCTCCACGTCATGATCCAATTTAGGCCACCAAACATTGGTCCTCAAATGACTTTTCATCATATTCACCCCTGGGTGTTCTTCATGTGCAATCTGTAGTACTTTTTCTCGAAGAGTCCTGGGAATGACAATTCGATCAACCCTCAGCAATACAGTATCAATGCAGCACAGTTCATTTGCTATGACTCGGTATGCTAATGGCAAATCTAGCTGATTTCCAGTTTCAAGAAGTAGAACGACCTGGGCGATTTCGGAATCCTTTCCACTTTCCTCTTTTATCTCGTTCCACTTCAGGGCATATGTTGTTCCGGCTTGAGCTGCTATTTCGTGGATGACAATTTCTTCTTCAGGATCAAATGCAGCAGATGATACAGTTCCTAATCGAGAAAGACAATCAGCAATATTCTGATTTCCAGGAATATGTACGACATGATAATCGAATGCTTGCAGTCGCAATATCCACCGTTCGATCCTAGCACACGGCTTCGAACGAGGAGTGAATAAGAACTCTAACGCTTTACAATCGGTCATAAGAGTGAACTGCTTTCCATACAAATACAATTGGAATCGTTCGACGCTCCACTCCACACTAATGCCAATGTTTTTTTTCGGTTTGGCGGTACCGACGCTCCGTGTCGGTAAATGATTTCGATGCGAAAGAAATAACTCTGCGATTACCTTCTGAGTTTTCTTGCAACAACACAGCTCCCAACCCAGAGGGACTAGCATCAGCTACAACTATCGTTTTGTCTTCTGGATGATAAAATCCTAATGTTTTTGCTGAAACGAGCTGCCGTTTGATGGTTTTGAACGCCGATTAATGAACGTTTGTCCAAATGAATCTATTCTCCTTTATTGTGAGATCCCGAATAGGTTCAGCGATCGATGAACTTATTCAAATAGTTCGCAAGGCCCAAAAAACTGCGTTCTTCCGATTCATTAACAGGCGAACGAAATGAAGAAACAGCATTCACTTTTATATACGATGGGCTTATACCAGATTCAGAGATGCAATGTCCTAAGAACTTAAGTTTGCAAACCTCAAAAGCACATTTTTCCCAGTTTAACTCAACACCTCTTTCTTTCAGCTTATCAAGCACCTAAGAAAAAAATGAACAATCCAATGTGTTTATTTTAACAATTTCAAAGTTTTATCAAGCTAAAGCACTACCTTTCTAAGATTTATGTCGTGGATTTCTTTAGTTTCTCCTTCAATGATGACATCATCGAGATACCACAATGTTCCTTCGCATCCCGTTAGCATTTCCTCCATGATCCGCTGGAAAATCTCAGGTGCTGTCACTAGGCCAAACGGTAATCGCTTGAACCGAAACAGTCCTCGGTTAATGATAAACGTTGTAGCAACTCTTGATTCTACGATTAACTCGACTTGATGGAATGCTTCGCGTATGTCCAATTTACTCCAGATCTTTCCTTTTCCCAGCCGCGCAAGGTATTCATCGACAACAGGCATCGGAAAGTGTTCCCGAACGACTGCTTGATTCACTCGTCGTAAATCCAAACAAATTCTTGGTTCTCCTGAAGCTTTTCCGACAACTACTAGTGGTGACACCCAGGAAGCTGATCCTTTCTTGACTTCTATAATATCACGAACCAGCAACTGCTCAAGCTTGATATTTACTGCAGTTTCTATCGGAATCGGTACTCGGCGTAATGGTTGAAACACAGGCCTGATATTCGGATCCATTTCTATTGTCGCTTCCACACCACTGATCTTAGAAAATGGCTTGAGCTCTACGTTGACGTTATTCACTCCTACGCCTTCTTTTAGCACGCCCAATTTTTTAGCTGTTGAATCCCCGATAATTTTTTTTTGGCCACCATTGACAACGAAAAATTCTGCAACCGTTCCAGCAACGTCAAGAGGTTTATTGCTTCCGTATCCTTTCAGAATACGAGACGATCCTTTAGCTGACTTCATAATCTTAATCTTTTTCTCTTTCAATTCCTTCCATGTTTCAAACCGCATCAAGTTGGCATCTGCACCTGAATCAATTAACACTTTCACCAAAATTCCTCCTATTGTGGCATCCAGAACGTTGCTTTCATTCCCGCCATAAAACGCATAATACACTTTCTCTTCGGTTGAAATATTTTCCTCATCATCCAGTTGATCGGTATGTCCAGGTAGTTTATCTATTTTATACACTTTCTTTGGATTTCCTTTCTTCGTGATGTTCGCGTTACGTTTTCTGCACACAATTTCAAAATGTCCCAACTGCTGACAACGACGACAAGTACGACCATGAGCTGGACATTCCGGCGAAGTTGAGAAATGTCCCAGCTGTCCACATGAAAAACATTTAGCTATTTTGCTGCTTCTTGCCAGTTGCTGTTGATTGTATCGACGTCCTACTGCACTAGATGTTTGGCTTTTCCGTTCGTCAGACCGCCGCAGTGGTCTTCTCACTTCTTCTGATTTCGCAAACGGATGCTTCGCGTATTGCATTGTTGTTCTCCTTTAGTTCTCTCATTTGTTGGTCGGTGTCTTCGATTGCCGCCGCAATTTCTTCAATTTCCTTAAGTGTGCGGTCCCGTTTCAAAATAGCCTTACGTATTTCATCTGATCGACAATTTTCAACGATAACATCAATGAGATAGATTTCCTTGAGTATTTCATTCACTTTGCCTGGATACTTCTCGAAACCGCAGTTCATACATTGTTGGGGAAGCCGAATAAGAAAATGAGAAATTTTTTCGTTCAGCTCTTGTTTCAGCTTACGGAGCTTTCTGCGTTCTATAACATCTTGCCTGCCTGCTTGAAAATATGAATCAAGCAACTCGATAACCAAGTCATAGACTTTCGGATCAGTCGTAACCAGAGGTATTTTATCATGATCCGGTAAACTACGAAAAATTCGTTGGAGCTCAACTCCACCAAGGTGCAGCAGCTTCGC
Organism: Armigeres subalbatus; assembly: GCF_024139115.2. Lineage (NCBI taxonomy): Eukaryota > Metazoa > Arthropoda > Insecta > Diptera > Culicidae > Armigeres > Armigeres subalbatus. The sequence continues at coordinate 135,563,367 of NC_085141.1, forward strand.
ACGCTTCATCTTCTGTTCTGTTCTATTGAACGCTTCGAAGTAGCATTCGAGAGACCATTTCCAGGTTTCCCATTTTCTGGAAATTTTTCCCTTTTCAATGACATCACACCGAAACGGTGGAATGGCTTATAGTTTTACTTGAAATATTTCAAATGCACCTTGGTTAAGACCACACCACTTTGAACGCTCCTGGTTCACGTATTTCACTAGAACGCTGCTGGTTCATTTCGAACATCCTTTGAACGCTCCTGGTTCTTTTCATCAACCTCCACAGAACGCTCCTGGTTCTTTGCAACTTCTTCCACGGAATGCTCCTGGTTCTTTTCAACATCCTTACCTAAACGCTTCTGGTTCTAGCTCGCAGTACTCTGAACACTCCTTATCAAGAAGCATTCCACTTTGAACTAGGGTGGTCGGTATTGGCCATTTTTGACAAATACCGGTTTTCTGTATTTGGTGGAGTCAATACCGGTAATACCGGTAAAATACCGGTTTTTGCAAAAATTTCAGAAATGTTAAAAAAACTTTTTATTTTGACTTTTGTGTGAAAACAAACTTTAAAATGTCAAAGTAATTGCTTGTTGTGTTTGTAAAAAGAAAATTCAAGAAGATATAACATACTGTGTGATTCATTTCCCAATCCGCATTAATCGAAGTTGTCAAGCACCCTTAAGGACAAGCCTCCCGGAATCCAAAACTAAATACACTCGCGTTTTCAAAAGAACCCCATTCAAGACGGAAGCCAAACAAAACTGTCAAGCAAAGCTGTAATAATAAGTTTGAATGGTTTGCCCTTGAAAATGGGGTACCCTTGAAAACGCGAGTGTATTTAGTTTTGAATTCCGAGAGTCTTGTCCTCAATCATAGCCAGTGTTGGTAGAATCATGCTTAAATCTTACTCACCGAAGCCTCATGCCCGAGCTGACTCGCTTGCGATTCTGCATGGAAAGCATCGCGCATGAGTTTTTCAAGCAGTATCGCATCGCACCCAATCGAAACGTATTTTATGTTTACGTATGGATTTGTTATCCATTGTTTTAAGCAAAGAAAGTTATTCTGATGAATTTAACGAAGAGAACACGCAAAAATCACGCAATGATGCAAATCGCGAGTCGAATCATGGACGATTCTCTAGGCCATGATTCGGGTGAGGTTTGCCTCGCACTTGATTTGAATAGTGGATGAGATTTGTAAATTTGAGTTTTTACCAACACTGATCATAGCAGGAGAATTCTCACGGATTGCTCGCAAGAATCCTGGCGTCAACGTAGTAGCCACCGGCAGCGCAAGTGTTTTGCTCTGCTGTCTTATCACTAGTTGTTCTTAAACTGATAAACCAGTAAAATCAATCATAGAGATATCTTATTCGTACCTATCGTCAGGTATGGTCGTTATCTCAGTTCCAACGTTGCATCAGAAATAATTAGTTGCTTCAAGATCTTGTCTGCTTGCTTAATCAAAGTAGCTCTGGATGCCTTGAAAAAAAAATGCCCAAATTGTTTCTGATCAATTGCTTTACGGCAGCATTATTCAAAAAAGCAAAAATATCGACGTATTCTCATCGTCTTCCTTGGATTAGTTCTTTGTGAACATAGAATCAGTTGACGGCAATTTCTGTGGCTTGGTTTGAAAATTGCTCCAACATAAATTGGAGCTTCACGATGGCTTCATGGTAGAGCGCAGAACTCACGGCAGAACAGTTTCACAGCAGCTTGAACAAGTTCGAGGGCTTGAATTGCTTCAGCTATCTCCAAAACATCGTCATCAGTGAAGTTGAATTTGGAATGAAGTTTCAAATCGTTCAGAGTTTTCAAGAAACCTCTCAACACATAGAACTGTTTGAACTGTCCTGTTTTGGTATCAGCGAATTCAGAAGGCACATATTTTTGCAGCAAGTCTTTTTCACAAGTGTTCTACGTTAGACAACTGTTACAACACCTACCTTTTGACGTAGAATACGTCCTTCGGGAAAACATAGGGGGGGGGGTCATTCTGCAGAATTAAATTTGAGACTGTTACGAAAAGTGGTCAGGAAGTATGGGCCAATAACTCAGCCATCTTCCAACCGATTTTTTCACAATTTCGGCTATTCTCGACAATGTAAACAGTGTTCGTTGAAGAAAAAAGTCATTGGCAATTTGACAGATGCCTAAGAGAATGAAGAGTACGATGATGACCGAATTTTGCTGTAGCGTGAACGTCTTCAATGATGCTTACTTGTGCAAAGCTTCATTCATGTGCACATTCAATTGTTGTAAGTGTTTGTTGCAGTTTTTAGCTGATACATTTTGGGTTCTAACTATTCAAGATTTTTTATATTGACAAATTTTTAATACCGAAAATACCGGTATTTTCCGTCACTAATACCGGTATTTTCGGTACTCAAAATTGGCCGGTAATACCGGTATTACCGGTTTCGGTACTACCGGTTAGACCACCCTACTTTGAACGCTCCTGGTTCCTGAAATATGTCGCTCGAACGCTCCTGGTTCGTTTCCACCATCATTTGAACTTTTCTGGTTCAATTACATACGACATACAAAACAATTTCAAAGTACTCTGAACGCTTCTGGTTCAATTTTTTTTTTCTCCTAACCCACGGCTTTCCACTCTGAAACGAACGCCTCTAGTTCAACAAATATGTTTACGCAATTACCCAACATTGTATTATCAAATCTCAGTCTCCAATTAAATGGACTTGCATAAATTAAATTGCAACAATGCAATACTAACATTTTCAATAGCGTGTTGAGGTTTGGTAATCAATGTCCTACAGATAATTCTTCTCATTCACAACATTAGCATAATAGTAATCATAACGGTTAATACATTTTCGATTTTTTTCCCATTCATATTTTCCATTTTTTTATTTATTTGCATACAGTAACGCACGGTACACTATCACCATTCATTACTCTTCCTCACTAACTGACTCTTGTTCTAGTTACCGCCTACTATTCTCTTCCCCTACCAGCAGTAGCCGTGATTATAGTACGTAAGAAAATGGGTAGCTATTATCTATTTGCTATTGTGGCTATTGTGAAGACTGCCGCGAATCGAGTGAAAACCCGTTCGCGCCCTCAATTTGCGATACCGCGTAGAAGTAGATTCGTTCGCGACGGGAAGGAGAGATTGATTCGATCAGGCCTGGGATTTGTCACCTTCACACAGAAAAACCATGCGACAAAACCAAAGAAAAAACAGTCACCTCAAACTTGACAACACAACCTAAGCAACGACACCCGATTGACGATTAAAGGTTGCATGAAGAAGAAGAAGTCGAAGGATGATATTTGAAAAATATTGCACGGGGAAGCATACGGGAAGTTTTTTAAAACTCTTCTCAAAAATTCTAGGAGCAATTTAATTAAAAACGGTTAGCAGTACGGGGTTGGACTTTCCTTCTACTGCATAATAAACGCAATTTTTCGATTTCAAATTTTATTTTATGATATCATACTTGATACACAGTATAAGGAAAGTCCAACCCCGTACTGCTTTCCGTTTTTAATTAAATCGTTTCTAGAATTTTTTAGAAGAGTTTTAAAAAAATTTCCGTATGCTTCCCCGTGCAATATTTTTCTAATATCATCCTTCGACTTCTTCTTCTTCATGCAACCTTTAATCGCCAATACAGCACACTACTGGTCTCCCTCTCCGACAAGACATTTTTAAACTTGTCCCATACTTATTTTGTTACGATATATTTGTCGCGTGACGCTTTGCACCACGACAAAAGATTTGCACATACCATACGGACAAAACTAGTTGTCATGGTTATTGACAAAAAAGTTCGTCATGTCACCTTCGAATTCTGTCGCGACAAAAATTGTTGTCGTTGTCAGCAAAATGTTGTCATTATGAATTGACGACAATCTGCTGGGAAACCGCTAAAACGGTGTGGTTTCTGGATGTTACAGCAGTTGAAGCCTAGCTCATTATAAAAACGACTAATATGTACGGCATAAAAATAATGTTTCGAATTTTGGTGATTTTACCTACACTCTAAAAAATCATCACGTGATATTCACGTGAAAAATCACGTAACTCGTTTGTCTTGAACAAACGACGATTGTTACGTGACGTTAGTAATGCTCACCTGAAATTCACGTAACTTTTACTAAAAATTTTGGCGAATATGACTGTATACCCACGTAAACAATTTAAGTGAGATTGTGTTAGTGTGATTGCAGCTTTGCGTAAGACCTGCATTGTAAACAAGAATGATTGATACATAACATAAACATAATGAGGCTTCGCGGAGGTAAGTGATATTTCAGGTGCATCTAGGAGGATATTTTCCGTGCCTGCATTTTTTCTCCTTGAAAAAAAAATCAACTGAGGTTGGATAAAATTTATTAGATTCGTTGAAAAATGATGTGGAAGAAAAGGAAGCTGCATGGAAGTCTAGAGCTACAGTTTTCCGGTTGCGTTAGTATAAAATTTGTAGTCTTTGTTCAACTACTTTTTGGTTAATTACAGTGGCAATATTAGCAATTTTCGAGCAAGTAACTGGTTTTAAAATTCTCAGCGATTCTCATTGACATCATTTCTCAACAAATCTGATAAATTCCATTCAACATCCGCCGACAACTTTTTTTTTCTTCAACAGTGTTTCTGCGGTAACTCCAAAGCGCAATAACCAAATGACGGCATTTCAATGTATCAATGCATCAACAACGCGAAAAAGATTCCCTTTTATGGGCAGTCCCTGTTCGTTTTTGCATTCATTCCAAAATCACTATATTGTAATACATTTCAAAACATGTAGTGGTTACCTGCTGTCTTGTAGCTTTCATTAAAATTTCACGTAACCAGTACGTACAAATCACGTCAGGTTCACCTGATCAAACACGCAACTACTTTCAATCTTCACGTCATTAGTACTGGAAGATCCAGTCAGAGTCACCGGATAAATCACGTAACTCAAGGAAACTAAAATTTGTTCAGGTTACTTGTCATTCAGGTCACTCTTACGTGAAAAGTATGGTGGATGAGAACCACATTTGTTTTCAGGTAAATATGACGTGAAGATTTTTCAGAGTGTAGTCCAGCTCTTTACTCGTTATTAAATGCTCTTGAACATTTAGTTTGTTATATTTGAAATAAATAAACATTATCTCAAACCTCGTAGTTCAGTCTACGAATATATAAAAAATGCGACCATCAATCTGTAAAGGCAAAGAATTAATTTATTTTGAAGATAATTGCTTTTTTTTTGGTAACTGAATAAATGACCATATCTTAAATTCATGATTAAAAATTCACGAATGGTTTGTAATGATCTATAACAGGAAATCTTCTAGGTGGGACATTAACACTCGAGCACACAAGCTGTTGTATTTTGAACAACATGAACCAAAAAACATAGCTCGCTATACATAGCATGAACAAGCCCGCATGAACGTTTCATAGTCATACACTTATGACGTAGGCACTTATGCAGTACTATTATTTTCTTACGATCCATATAAATAAAAAAGAATGTGTGAAAAAAATCTCACATGGAGGGAGGGGCTTTGAAAAACACAGAAAAAATGCTTACGTAATTAGTGTACGGCCCCCACAACAGTGCCCGTGCAGAAAATTTAATACTCCACCCAAAATAACGTGCAGTAATTCCAATCAATCATAAATTTATCGAAAAATGTTCCCTGATTGCCCCCAATATAGGTTATACGCCTGAAGAAAATTCCGTATTTCTCTTATAAATAAAGTATTGCAGTTAAAAAAAGTCCACCAGGCAATTGCTACAAACGGTGTACCAGTCAAAATCCACTGAAGTCGATATTTACCCGAACGATTGTACTGCGTAAGTCAAAACTGCAAATAATAACAAAAAATGCGTAAAAACGACAAATTCGTTTACACGTATCCTCCAATATTTTCAAAAACCGCGTGAGCAAATATAAATCCAAAACCAACTTGGAAAGCGCGAAAATTCCATAACCCGCGTAAAAAGCGAGCAAACTTGCGTCGCGTTAAGTGGCTCAGCTCAATAAATTTCTTATTTCTCTTATTTCTTATTTCTCAACAGAAAATCTGTCAAGAGAACAAAGAAATGATTAATTATAAAGTGCTCTTTTCGGTATGATATTTTAAATCTGTCCGCTGCTATTGCTGCTCCACGAGAAGACAACCAGAAGATGCGACATAACTTACTTTCGGGACCAATGTTGTGTCGTGCACAGAGCCGAAAGTGTACGCCTTGTCACACTTTTGTCACAGATGTGTGCAGTACACGACATACAACAAAAGCAAATTGTCGCGATAGGAAAAAGTTGTCAGCTGGTCGTGGGGATCCAGTCGTGCGACGGAAAACTGAAAGTTGACAAGTATTTTTTGACTGACCATGTTTTTATGTATTTTGTCAGGTGTCACTGACAAACGCGACAATTCCCAGGCCTGGATTCGATTATAAAATGATCCACTTCCGTAGGACTTTAAACGTCGCGAAGGGTTTTTACACCCCGACTGGAAGGAGCAAATCGTGTGATCGCGCCTGGGAGGAGAAGACTAGCCACAAGGACGATGTGAAATATGATGAACTGTCGATTTTCTCTACCAGCGAGTGCGTTCACCCAATTCCGTCGGGCTAGACAGTCATCAATCAGCCTCGTCGAAGGTGGCCGGTGTTAATCGTAGGAATATATCGACATTGTTGTTTCATAAGGGCGAAAATCGCAAACGTGAACATTGACTTCTTCTGCTAATTTCAGGAAGATTAAAGACTTCTGGCGATATTTTCCACTTCCGTTTGATAGGAGTGCCATCAGTTCCAAGTGGTTGTTAGCTGGGAGCGGTCCTAGTTGTTGAGAAATTTGCAGGAAAAAGCATTGTTTACGTTTGCGAGTATGCATTTGTCCGGGATGAAGCAAAAGAGTAGATGACTCCTTCTTTAAAAGTATGCATTTGCTCGGGATGAAGCAAAAGAGAAGATGACTTCTTTAAAAGTACGCATTTTCCCGGAATAGGGCAAACGAGTAGATGACTCATTTTTTAAAAGTACGCATTTGCCCAGAATAATGCAAAAGAGTAGATGACTCCTTCTTTAAAAGTACGCATTTGCCCGGAATAAGGCAAAAGAGTAGATAACTCCTTCCTTAAAAGCAAGGATGTTATCGATCATTTAGTAATCTGCCTTCGATCATGTAGTAGTTTGTCAATAACTCATTCTAAAGGCTAAATTTCAAAATGTGTTGTATGGTGGACTTCTAGTGCAAAAGTGTATCTACAACTCTGCCTAACAGTTCGTTGTTTGAATTTCACTAATAACGGAGATATATCGCTAGTAGCAGTAGCTTAGACTAAATGATTGCATATTTTTTATCATTTAGTATGAGTATAGTAACTAGCACCGTAACTCCTTTAATAGTGGAATTCGAACATCGACCTGTTAAGAAGAGTTGTAGAAAAACCTTCGCACTAAAATTTCACCATACAATACATTTTATAATTAGGCCTCTGGAATGAGTTATTGACAAACTACTAAATGATCGAATGCAGATTACTAAATGATCGATAACATCCTTGCTTAAAAGTTCGCATTTTCCCGGAATGAAGCCAAAAGAGTAGATGACTCCTTCTTTCAAAGTACGCATTTGCCCGGGATGAAGCAAAAGAGTAGATGACTCCTTTGAAAGTACGCATTTACCCGGAATAAGGCAAAAGAAATATGACTTTAAGAATCACACACACACTTTCACTCCAACATTGCTCACAACATGTCGTAGAAACAAAAAATACTGCGGCGCGCTTTGTAAATTTTTCAAGCGAACAAAGATCATGGGAAAAGTACACGGTCGAACATTTTAAACGTGAAAATGTTATGAAAACTGCCAAAGCATTATTTGGTCTACTCAGCTCTATTGTATACAAAGGGGATTGTAAGGCCAAAGCCACGAAGCAACTCATAAGCAGGATCAGAAGCAGCACAGCGAACCACGGAACATATGCCAATATTCATTAGTCTAAGTTTGAAGACTATGGACAACTCTTTGTATAACATATATCAGATTGAACTGTACTTCTTTGTATTTTTTATCCCGAGCCATTTTTTTTAATCCCATCTTTTGGTTGCCACTCGTTAGAAGAAAAAGTAAATCACTCCTTAAAATACGCATATGCCCAGAATAAGGCAATAATACAGATGTAAATTGAGCTTCTTCCTAGAGTTTTATAATTCTTTTACTTTTTATGCCAAATGGTCGTTATGCCAAATGGCCCTAAAATCATTAAGACTATTTTTCTTTGTTATGCCAAATGGTCTTCATGCCAAATAGCCCCTGGGTATTCAACTCGTTATGCCAAATGGAATTATGCCATTTGGGGTTGCCCCCGATTAACAAATGTCGGAGTGTGCTCATCGTGGCGGATAATGAATAGGTGGAAAGTACCGCCAAATGAAGTACCTATGATTTATCCATTGCCGAAAATAAAAACATCAATGCAGTTATCAGTACAGAGGCCTAGAATCAACTTACCGAGCTGAAAAACGGCTGACTGGAAGTTCCGGCAATAGAGCTTCCATTGTTCCCTGAACTAGAAGTCGCTGCCCCATTCGTATTTGATTCGCTTCGCTCCGTAGGATTTGCCTTAGTACCATTGCTTTGCTGTTCGCCCTGGTCCTTCGTCGTTTCTTCAGCTGCTCCTTTTGCGTTCGCATCAAATGCTGATGAAGTCGTAACCGTAGTGGCGGCGACTGCTACCGTGGCAGGACCTCCTCCACCCGTAGGAGCCGCATTCTTTTTAGGAGTATTTTTCTCGTTAAGGGCAGCCTGCATCTGTTGACGTTTCTTTTCGCAGCAAAACTGAATCCACTCGCCGTAAATATTCCAAAAGCTGGCTCGAGTCACTCCTGCAGCACGAAAGTCATAATCATCGTCAAGATTGTGATTGAACACGGGATCCAAATCAACGAACTGCCTATCCAAGGTGTGCTCAAGTGCCTCCTCGATTGCTTGGGATTGTAACCAGTTTATCAGTTTTGGCGAACGAATGGCGTAGTAAATAATACTCTGAAAAAAAAATTGAATATGTGGAGGGACAAATCGACTGCATAGATAAAATCCGGATAGTATACCTTAACATAGTACGATATGAGAACCTTTCGGAACTCGAAAACTTGCAGCGTTGCCGTTGCCGAATTGTCCGAAATTGAGTATCCTTCCAGGACGTACTTGGAGGCCATTACCTGCCACGCGAGCCAGCGTGTTGTGAACATGGCGTTGGCGCTCAACATCCGTGGAAGGTGTCCAACCGTACAGCAACAGCAGCCTGTGGGTAGAAGGAACAATCGTAATTTACTAAGAATAATCGCAGGAGCTCCATAAAGATAGAAAATCCAACAAAGGGGACTGATATGTTTATACTTTAGTAGTTTATCTGCTATGTTTATATGCACCACAAAAACTAAGCTTTTATGTCTGAATTTTACTCACCGATATTCTCCTCCACTTCTTCCGAAATGGCCTCCACTTCTCGCTGCTGGCAATATGTTCCACGGAACTCGAGTCCACGCATTTGGAAGGTACACAATCCATTTCCAAGCTCAATAATATGGACTAAACAATTAAGATAATCCGATGCCAACACTGAAGGAGTGAATTCCAAAACTGTAGAATCATGCTGATAGAAATCTCATCACCCGAATACATACCGAAACAATCGCCTTGGCTGACGTTGCCCCACCGCCCCATTAACAAATCGCCACACAGCGAATGCTGCAGCGATCGCGTTAGATGTTCATAGAATATGCTGTTCAGGTTATTGTCGTCCGCCCCGAGATCCCGCTCCAGCTGTGAACTTAACCTAGTATTGGAATGATCGATCCGGCGAGTGTTGTAGTCCCGTTCCCAAAACTTGATCGGCCGCACATACGACGTCAGGAATATGGCACTTCCTGTGAATGATAAAAGGGGAGCATATAACATGAACAGCCTGTTCAATAACGTTATAAACACCTACCCAGGAAAGGATTGAGCGGAGTAGACAGCAGTGCACTGATGGCAGTTTGAAGAAAAAGCATTGCCGAGTGTGGCACGCTGAACGGTTGCGCAAAGGCGTGGAATGCTGAACCCCAGGTGATTTGCCAGGGTGCGATGTAGGTCACTACGAATTGTAACTATAGCAAACCAAAGGAAGAAAAAACTTTTACAATTCATTCAGAAAGATCAGACACCACATTTTACCTTGAGTAGAAATTCACTAATCTTACGATACAGTATCGACACGAAGAAGTAATCGACGAGGAAAGTCTCACTGGATAGCTTATAGTCTATCCGGAAAAATAGTACGGTGAAAATCAGAATGATGTACTGGCTGCCGATATCGGAGTACGCGTTTCGAACACCTATCAAGAAAAAAAATGTAGGTAAAAATGGAAAAATAGATGTTAATGCATCGAATTGCGGTAAATTGTTTCCGATCAGTAACTTACATTTCAATCCACAAACGACAACCAGCGTTGTTCCCATGGTGAGGCCAAATTTGTCTGCTATCGCACCGGAATCGGCCGTTAGTGCACTCAGGAAAATCAATGGATACAGAATGTTTCGCTCGAAGAAGCACAGAGCCACATACATCGTTTCGAACCACATGATTTTCGAAAGATTCTGTACCTCAAACTGACCAAACTCTTTTGCCTTCAAGATCGGCTTCGCAATGCACAGCCACGGTAGATGTTTTCTCAACTGGGGAACGATGTAATGAATCATAAAACCGAGTATGCATGCGCCGGTATGGAGAACATAGTTGATGTCCGGTTGCAGAACCGTAAATACCGTACTGCAATGCAGACTGAAGATGATGAGCGATAGTGCAACGCAGACAACTGCATCGTTCTTCAGCCTAGCAGTAACAGTGGCCTGCAGCTTTTTCGGTAGAGGATCGTCCAGCTCCTTAGTCGATTCCCGATTCGCTTCCTCATCGAGGTCCTTGTTTATCTCGTCGCTCGATCTCAGATGATCATTGTCCATCTTGTTTTCTTCTGAGTCATTTGACATCTTGGAATCCTCCTTACTATTATCATCGTACTCGGGATGAATGATAAGGCTGGATTTAATTACGGCCCAGATGTAGGTGAAATCGCTGGAACAGCGCGAGAGGTGGTACGAGACGGTGATGAGAAATGCGCAAAACATGGAAAATAGTACGTGCTGGGTTCCCGTCTCGGAAAGCCCACCGAACGCTGGTCCAAACAGCAGGGTGCAGGCCAGAATTGAGCGTATCACTGAGAGAAACGAAGACAGAAGACTACACGACGCATTGCAACCGAATATGTGCATATCAATTTGTTCCAGGAAATACATGGCAAACGTGTTAACCTGCGGGAACAATCCCAAGCTGAACAGGAACGGAAACAATAATATTACAACGGAGAGAATGCTTTGTATGCACTGCAATGATTCGATTATCGATATGTGAAAGCCGAAAAGAGTCACTCTGTCCATCACGGATTCCGGATTCAGTTGATACTCTCGTAGCATATGGTGGGCGCCCAAAAGAAGCGAAGAACACAGGCAAAAATAAATAGGTCTCGAGTAGGTTACAGTCTTGTTGAAGCCATGGATCGGTGATGCAGCATCCGGTTGAACACTCTTCAGAAGCGAATACTGACTTCCGGCAATCACGAAGCAGAATATGAATGCGTACAGATCTTCGTAGAACTTCAGGTACAACACCGTCGAGCCGAGCAACGAAACAAAAGTGCAGAGTATAATGGCCAGCGCCACCTGAAAGCAATTTGTGTCCCGATCAAATAATGCCAAAAGCTGCAATCGGTTCATTGAAATACTCAGTTCTTTGAAACATAAAAAATTAATCGGAAATTTATAATATCTCTTAGGCCGTATTTGAGCTTCGCCGAATATTGATCTTGGTACAACATCGATCGCACTTTGTGCACTGGACAAACTGTACTCCGTTGGTGCCATCGCTTTGTCGATTCCGGACGAATTGATCGACGTATTGTTATTGTCCCCTGACGACCCAACTCCGGTGCGGTTCATCGCCATACGCTCCTTCAAAACATTCTCTATCGTTGCTCGCTCAATCAACTGAACCCATCGTTCTGATTCATCTACAAATAAACTTAAAGGCACCTCAGTTGGATCATGAAAGGTGGAACTTGAACCTCCCACGCTCCGGCTAGACGTCGTTGGATTATCGATCGAGTCTAAGCAGTAATTACAATTATTGTTATCGTCATCGCGAAACGAGCCGCCGTTGTTGTTTGTACCACTAGAACCGGCGCCACTATTCGGTTCCATCGACACGACCGGATGTTTACTCCGGGCCATTCTCAGCCGACATTGTATTTGCCTATAGCTTCTATCTGACCCGTCGAATCTTCTCCGAAACGACGTAAAGCTAGAAGTTTGCTGCTCTGATAAGGAACTATTGCCCGGCAGATAAATGGGTGGGATGGGAACTTCCGAGCGATAGTTGAGAAATGTTATCAAAGGAGCAGCTGTTGCATTCTCCGGTATCCGCTCGGCCGATAAACGCTGTGAAAGTGTACGATTGTAGATTTTGCTGCTGGTACTCGGATAGTTCTCCTCTGCACTCAATCTCCGACTGGTGATTCTACTCGAGCATGTCTTAGGAATCGCTCCCAAATTACGAGTGACTGCCACTGTGCCTTCCGATGATATTGACCCACTTTTTTCCCTGTCCAACTCCTTCTTGCTACCATCCTTTTTCTGATGGTCACTATCGTGGATTGAACATCCCTCATCGGGTGCAGTATCATAGCTGTACTCGAACCACTTCTCCTGACTTTTGATCTGACTCCCACTTGCTGCAACGGCTTCACTCGTATTTCCCGAACTGGATCTTGGAATTTCACTTTTCCCCAACTTTTCTGCTTTTTCTTTTGTTATTAGCAAATCTTTTGAACTTGCACTTGCCTGTTCCCAATCACTGGACGACGGCCCACCGTTCTCTTCAAAGGTTTGTTTCGTCGGTGAGTCTTCTATTGTGAGAGTTGATGACTTTTTCATCTTGTCGCTCGACTTGGAGAGCTTTAACTCACCGTCAACGGCACTGGATAATGAAGGAATAATACATGATGGATTCTTGGCCTCTACAATCACCAGCGGAGCCCGGCTCCGTGGTTCCAACAGTGGTGACCTCGAACCGGCATTGTTTTCCGTGTCAGAATCAGTAGAATGCAACAGTGCCGGATGATCAGGGTCCGAGTCCGTATCTTGCTCTGGTTCCGCGGAAGCAGGCGTCACCGTGGCCACTCCGGTAGCTTGAGATGACGCTTGCGAAAGGGAGGCAGGATTCGATTGTTGGGAATGCTGCCTACTTATGCCACTACTGACGTTTCCAGGAAACTGGTGATGATGATGATGATGCCGATGGATATGCGTATGGATTGCACTTTCAATGCGCATTCGCTTGGACGAGTGGGCGCTTTCATCTTCGCTCACTCCACCCCGAAGTCGATCAATGGTCGCTTCATCGTCTTCATCTTCTTCTTCGTCATCGTCATCATCGTCATCTTCCTCCTCATCTTCATCATCTTCGTTGTCATCGTCATCATCTCCTTGTGCATTGTCCGAGTCACTTGGTTCGAATTTCTCAATCTTCTCCGGTAGATTTTTCACCGGCGTGCTTTCATCGGCCTGTTCGGCAATCGGGTATACCGGCTCATTGTTGGTTGCATTTCCATTCAAAGCCACTCCCAAACCTACCAAGCCAGAAGAACTATCTCCGTTGGATTTCGGAAACAGGTTCAAATGTGGGTTTCGCGAAAGGCTCTTACTAGGTGGTGGAAGAACTGTATGCTGGGGATTCCGAAGCGTTTGCCCGCCGATAACCTCGACACTGTTCGGGTGAGTTGGTGCCAGATTAGATATAGAGGAGGGGCTGCATATTTCCAATGCCGCACTTTTGATCCGACGCACAGATGTTAGTGATCTTGGAAGCGGTCGCGCTCCAGCCCCTGCATTTGAATTGGCATTGGAATGGCGTCGATTCTTCGCGGAAGAGCTCCCCGCCATTGTCGGAAGCTGTAAAGCCGACATTGTGCTGTTGGAGTCCCTCCTGATTGGCGTCGACTGCTGAAGCAGATATATCTTACTCGTTGTTTCTCCAGGAATATTTTCTACGGCTAACTGAACGGCTGATTTTGTATAACTATGATCCATATACAAATCTGGATCGAGATTCTGCAACGCCAACATGTGATGGTGATGATGATGATGATGAAACAGTGACGTATTAGACTTATTGTTCTGGTCCTCCGAGCTCAAATGCCTCTGAAGATGAGCCCCACCGCTGGCCACTTCATCAGCAAACACAATTCCCATGCCGATTTTTTCCGAATCCAACGATATTTGTCGCTGCAATTGGCTGTTCATGAAACGTTGTTTCCGTTTCGACTTATACTGATGTCTCCGCAATGTGGCACTATTCTTTTCTCCATCTTTTGATGGATCAACACCGACAGCCCCTTCCTCTCCGTCCGTCACATCTTTCACATGCCCATTCCCTTGATCGTTCCCTCCCAAATCTAAGGATTTACCCTGGTTTGGGGTGCTGAGCGATCGTTTATGAGAATTTACACTTGTGCTACACGCTTCCATCGGATGAGTTTGAACCGAAGACGAATGCGCTACCGATTTCGCACCGACTCCGGCTCCCGTACAACTGTGCCCTCCGTCTGCACCATTGCTATCGCTAGACTCGGAACTGTTTTTTCGATGCACGTCCACCTTCAAATCGATTGTACTAGTGACCTGCTCTTGATAGTCGATCGATATGGCACTGTTTGCGCAGCTGATCTCATCACTGTGCCGTTCGACCGACGTCCTGGAGGACATATCCACGGGAGGTGTTTCCACGACTTCCACCGCGCCCATCTCCTGCATTTCTATGCCGGATTCATCCTCCCTGAAACGAAAAAAAAAACCAGACCAATAATTACCCGTTATCGTAATCTAACGGCAATAAACTGCACTCACCCTGATGTCTCCCTTGGAGCCTTTGTCGGTTTCTTTAGGTTTGTGTCGGACATAGTCCGCGCCTTGTCGTACATTCGATGCAGCGCCACATTGATGAACTTGAACACACTTATAATGATGGCAATCAGTACGCAGTAGAGGCTCCATACTAGTACGGTTGTGGGAAAGTACTGCAATGATACAGAATGGAGAGAAATTTGAAGATTAATTGACATCGTGATTTTTTTTTTTTTAAATTTAAATTTATTTATTACACCAGTGATTTTTTATTATTCTTTTGCTGTCTCGTCTCGACCATTAATTGTATTTTTTGACGTAGGGCTATGTCTGTATTTTTTTTATGATGGGAATCCCCAGTCAAATAATAAAATATCTATTGGATGTTTGGTAAATCAATTGATATGCGTTTGTTCATGTTCCTGCGGCACGTTTTTACCCAAAAAAAATTCATCGGACCAGATTGTCTGCATACCGCATCAAAAAACAACGGCAAACGATGCATACATTTTGCAGTCTCCCGCGGAATGGTAGTCCGAAGCACTTTCTTCTCCCGCAAGAATATCCACAAGGCCACATGGAAATCACCTAACCAGTGCAGGGTGACCACTTAAAACGAATGTCAATGATCATATTTTTTTTTATTCTTTATTCTTCACTTTGAGCAGGGAAAAGCCCACTTGAGTAGAGCAAAATCCCTTTCTCAAACGGGCGCAAAACCTCCTCTTTTTTATATCAACAGAAATTACAATTTCCAACAGATACAATATTTCCTAAGACTATTACAATTTTACAATTAAAGAATACTTAATGTCTATCCTGGCTAACTATCTATCAAAGGGTGTTTTTGTTAGAAGCGGGAAATATTCGGCAAAACTTTCTCCGAATATTGGGGAGAGAGAGGTGAAAGTCAAATTCAGTAGCACATCGATTGAAGATACGGCTCATACTAGTGAATGGCTCGTTATGTCCATAATTTGTACGACCACCCTGGAGAAACAAAAAAGAACTGGACCTAAGCTGACGACGGGCGCATTTAGGTTCAAAAGAGAGAGCAAATAGGAGGAATCAATTCTTGATTGTAGAAGGTCGGAAATAAATAAAGCCCTGGATATATCCCGACGCTCGCTCAACAACTCTAATCTAGAGATGGTCGGGTTTCACATTTTGTAAACCCGAACCCGACCTGAACCCGATTTAGAAATTCCTTTCAAACCCGGACCCGACCCGAACCCGGAATGAAAAATCTTATCAAACCCGAACCCGACCCGTACCCGACATTTTTTGCAGTCTTAAACCCGAGCTGGACCCGAACTATTTTTTGGCGGAAAACTCAAACTAGATATTTCATATTCCTCTTTACACCCAAAAGGGTATAGGCCCAAACAACGAACAAGCCTTAAAATTACCAGAAACGAAGAAAAACGAAACGAAAAAATTCAATATTTGATTTCTCAAACTCGTACCCGACCCAGATTGTACATTTTATCATCTCACAAACCCGTACCCGACCCGAACCCGACATTGTTCTAGTTTTCCAAACCCGAACCCGACCCGTACCCGTCGGGTTCGGGTTCGGGTCGGGTTTCGGGTTTGAAAACCCGAAACCCGGCCATCTCTATCTAATCCAATGAGCTTGCAGCGGTTATGGTAACTTGGTAGGTTGTTTGGATCATGCCAGTTAAGATGCCGTAACGCGAAACGAACAAATTTGCGTTGGATTGCCTCGATACGCAATATACTGTTTTGGTAAAACGGTGCCCAAACAACAGAAGAGAATTCTAGAATCGATCTTACCAAGGAACAATACAGTGCTTTCAAACAATGGATATTTTTGAAGTCTTTAGATATGCGGAAAATGGAACCAAGCATCTTAGAAGCTTTGGCGAATGCGACATGATCGTTGAAAGATAGTTTTGAATCTAATAGTACGTCTAGATCCTTAACAACGCATTCTTTTTTTTTAAGATTCGTTATTCCAATTTTGTAACAGTAGTCAATCGAGGAGCGTTTGCGCGAGAATGAGATCACTGAACATTTGTCCACATTAAGTTACCATACGGTTTATCTCACACCAATATTGTATTCTAAAAGTGCTTTTAATTGACGTTTGCTGTCAAAAAACTAGTTTTATTGTCTCAGTCAATTCTTTGACTAATTTAAGGTCATTTTTTAAGACTTTTAAGGGTAAAATCAGCAATTATTCAGTTTCATTGTATTCTAGTTTGAATTTTGTGTAAAATAGAACAAACTCGCTGGTTTCCCCAGCAGTGTTCTATTCATGTTTAGCAAATACTTTATTACATGAAATAATTATATTGCTGCTAAATAAGCGCCGAAACTGCAAAGTGGATTGATCCGTCAATCAAATGACGCATCCATCCAAAAAAATTAGTTCTTTGTCTATGTATGTCAACGTAGAACCGAGAAAAATAGACTTCGACTATTACCCCATTTTCAATTATTGGTCTAGAGTTAACCTACACTCAGAAATAAAAGTAATCTAAGAAAGGTTTGAAGTTAAACTTATTTGTCATTTCTGAGAGATATACAAGCTTTGGTTTAAAATATATACTATATATTATTTTAATTTAAACTAAGTGTGATTAATGTAAGAATATATGCTTCTTCGCATTCTTTTTTGGATATTGTTATGATCTTCGCACGCGTAGTGAATTTTATTTGTTTCGTGTCATTACGTGTCATTAACCATTGAAACCAACAGCGACAAAAATGTGAGAAATTTAGCATATTGTAAAAGATGTGAATATATTCATTTTAATTGTTTTTTTTTCTTCTAGATTCAATAACATGCAGAAGAGAAAATCATACTGCACTGTGTGAAATTCGGAAATTGTATGTGGAAGATGGTAAAGCATTCGAGCACGCCTTTCCGGAGGAAATTCCACGACGATTGACACGGAACAAAATAGCCATCTTCATCGTATCGTTCATCCGCTTCCACGAGTGCCGTATAGCCCTCAAACAAATCGGCCGTTTAGACATTGGAAGTACAAACTCGTCGCAAAATACCAATCGGAATGCAGATTGTGAAATGTCCGTCCAACTCCGGCGTGACACCGATAAAAACCTAGATAGCAGTCACAAGCGGACGCAGGACGACGATGCTTTTACGGCGATCACAGAATCGGTAACGTTATATCAATGGTGAACTGCCAAATAACTGCGGTTAGGATGGGGGTTGACTGTAAATAAGTTCAACGGGTATGCCATGCCGCTACTTTTCCAGTTTGCGAACTAAAGATTGGCAACGAAGTGAACTAACAGTTAGATGGAGTTAGGAGTCAGATGATGCCGAGGATGTGGTCGTTACGAATTGGAAGCGATGAAGACAAATGTGGTGCATGATGAACGTAAGTATCGAACTATTGTCCATAAACAAAAACAGACGCCTAATGGTAAATCAAAATTCATTTTAGCTCAGCGCCAGAGTCTCCATGAAGTCAACCCTGGTCTACGTTGCATACGAAAACGCCGACCCCTCAAGATGGGAAAATTTCTACCGTGGCGGAAATTCGTCCTTCCAGCCTGATGCTGACAAACTCCTCCGTTTCGTTTACGAAGCTGCTGATTCTGACCATGGGAAGCTTTGCTCCATCAAGAAGCCTCACAAGAAGCAGCGAATTAGTGTCCATACAAGAATAGAAATTAAGAACCTTGCATATAGTGCTTGACGATGTGATGCAGGTCAATGCGTGTGTGCAGGTCAATGCGTACCACGGAAGATGGACTGCTGCATGTTTTCCTCATCGCTACGATAGTGTTCCATATGAATGATAGAAAATATTGGTTGTGCATTACATCACGAAGAATAAATAAAAATAATAATATATTTGTTTAGATTTGTATACATAAATCATTTTACAAATAAAAAGAAAAAAAGTAACATAACCTAAAAATATGGATCATTATTTAGACGGCACAATTAAACCTAAAGAGTAATAAAGTCCATTTATACTAATCCTCGATTTTTTAAAAGTTATACTATGCCGGTATAGTCGAATCAAATACGAGCTTGGGGTCAACCAGGCGAATAGGCAATTAGTATGACTTTTAACCTATTAAGTATAAATTTATTTCTGAGTGTACAAATAATAATCCGTCGAGTGAATAAACATTTTTGCTTCTGCCAATATTTTGGCATCCATCTTTTTCAGAGCTGAGCCAGCCTAGGGCTGCAAATCTCTTTAATTAAGATAATAATAACAATAACCTTTATGTTTTTCATTGCTTGTTTCCTATCTCATTTTTTCCTCAATCTATTTTCAGTTCTTGTTTTTCAAGAGTGTTTACTGGCGGGACACTGAATAGAGTAGAAACCTCTGCACCAGGCCTTTGATGATACCGTAGCATAATTCCATTCGAAGCAGTTTGCCAGCCGTACACGAAACATGTCATCCAAGAAGACGCTGTTGCAACTGAATCAGAGCGAATTACGTTCATAAATAGTCAGACAGGTCTTATGCTAACTAACATCTTTATAGTTTAAAGTCATTTTTGTCATTTTCTTGTCAAATTATTTTGTCAGTTTTTATGCTATGTAGACGTCTATTGTCATTGTACGCGCTCGAAATCGACCGAAGCAGTTTTTTCAACTAACATGGAACGTGTTGCCCAATGCTTTATCGAAGAAACTGAGTCGAAAGTTTTTTTTTTAAATAAAAAATGACAAGTTAATAACTTTTGAAGCAAGTTTCCAGCCGTACAAGGATCATGTCGTCCATTAAGACACTGTTGAACTGGCTCAAAAGACTAACTCTAATAGATACTCTCTCCCATTATCTCATATAGATTTTTTTTAATCTTTCGTTTATTTTGGAGGCTTAATTGCCGAATCATATAGCTGATCTGTACGTCATTCTTGTCTTTATTGTCAGAAGGTATGAAGTATGCGTTCCTTGAATCACTTTGTTTGCCTAAGTTATTAATTCATCCTATGTCAATACTATCAAACACAATGTAAGTTATGTCTTGTAGAAAGTGGAAACTGTTCGAGCATTTAGTCTATTTTATTGTTATTCCTTTGTCAAGGTATTACTATTATTATATTATATATATACTATATATAATAGCCCTGTTTGTCTGTCCGGTGACTAGCCAACCAGACGCAGCACGCGGGAAAATTTCCAAAAAATAAAATATTTGACACTTCAATTCTTTTTTACTATCAGATGCAGAACCAGTGACAACCTTAGACAACCAGACACGCAATTGATGAAAAAAAATCACAGACAACAGACGTTGATTTTTTTTTAATGTATGGATTAAGGAACCGTTTATATTGAAAAAAAATGTCACGGGCGCTACTGCGTCCACAAATAAACTAGTTATGTTATAATAAGTAGCTTGATCGTTTCCAAACTAACTGTCATTATCTATCATGTACTAATGATCATTTATGAGTCAGCTATTGGATTCACTTTTCGGTGGCAAAGTAAGTAAGTAGTAAAAATCGTGAATGAAGCTGTCATTTCATATACCATCATTATAATGTGTGGTATTTTTTATTATTGCTCTTCGAAGTGAGGAATAACAAAATAAAACTGGCACCACGAAGAGAACTCACATCATTATCACTGATGAAAAAGGCCTCTGCCTGACTGCACTACCATTCAAGGCTTCAAGATGTCCGTTGAATCACATGCAAATGCCGTAAATTAGTGCGTCAATACCAGATATGTAACGCGGCACCAAATAAAAATAGTCAACATGTGATACCACCACGACAGGATATGTCTTTGGTTGCCCACCGCGGCAAGGTAACATATCCGAGGGGAAGGATTTTCCTCAATCTACTTTCAGTTCTTGAGACTTATTTTACCTTGAGCAGCGAATTATTATTGATTTGATTCTTTCTACTATTACCAAGAATCCTGATCTTTTTATGGCATCATATTTTATTATTTATGCCAGTCTTTCCTTCATTTTTATGCTGGTTTACGACCAAATAGTGTTCATTAATCTAAAGCACTTTTCCTGTACAGCGTTACCATGTGATAAAATCAAGATGTTAACAACGAATGACCAGAGCTTGTTGAAATGTGCGTCTGAAATCGAAGTCTCCAGACAAAACTCGAGTCGATTTCAAGAAAATATGGACCAAGCATCTTCTTCAGGAATCCACAAGCTGCAACGAAATGCTAATTAGCTTCTTTTAGGACTCTCGGAGATATTCTAGGTTTCAGAAACCTTCCAAAACGTAGGTGGCATTTTGCTTTCCATTATCACTACCGAAAAGAGCTCTAGACTCGGCATTAAAGAAATCTGGTTTCAATATAATTCTGACAAAGCCAGATAGTTCCTCAAATGGTACGTGGAAAAGCCTATGCGTTTAAAATAGTAAACGATGTTCTCCATGCTTTAGACAAGAATAATTATACATGAACCAATGAAATGAACACCTGATGATTTTTTTCCCGATTTTTTGTATAATTTCAAGAAATTTCCGACTTTTTCCCGCATTTCCCGCATGGACTTTCAATTCCCGCATATTTCCCGCATTTCCCGATTTCCCGACTCCCTCGCCACCCTGTATCCAAGAAACTGAAAACCAAATCGACCACGTTCTCATCGACGGTATTTTTTTCTCCGACATCACGAACGTCCGCACTTACCGCAGTGCGAATATTGAATCCGACCACTACCTCGTTGCAGTATGCCTGTCGAAGTCCGACGCCGCGGCTTAACATTGGGCGGCTACAAGACGGTAGACTAGCCCAAGAATACGCGCAGCAGCTGGAAGTGGCACTCCCAACGGAAGAACAGCTAGGCGCAGCGTCTCTGGATGATATTCTCTTGATATTCGATCCGCCATTGGTAGCACCGCAACCGCTGCACGGTGCCCCCGGATCAGAGAAACGACTGGTATGACGGCGAATGTGAGCAGTTAGTAAAAGAGAAGAATGCAGCATGGGCGAGATTGCTGCAACGCCGCACGAGGGCAAACGAGGCGCGATACAAACGGGCGCAGAATAGACATAACTCGATTCTCCGGAGGAGCTCCAAGGAAAGATCGACACCGTGAAGAGACAGAGCAACTGTACCGCGCTAATAACACACGAAAGTTCTATGAGAAGTTAAACCGTTCACGTAAGGGCCACGTACCACAGCCTGATATGTGTAAGAACATAAACGGGAACCTTCTTACGGACGAGCGAGAGGTGATCCAAAGGTGACGGCAGCACTACGAAGAACACCTGGATGGCGATGTGGCAGACGAAGATGACGGTATGGTGATGGATCTGGGAGAAGGACATCATTTTAATGGCTCCAGATCTCCAGGAAATCCAGGAGGATATTGGCCGGCTGAAGAACGGCAAAGCCCCTGGGGTTGACCAACTACCAGGAGAGCTATTTAAAGACGGTGGTGAGGCACTGGCTAGAGCGCAACACTTGGTTATTGCCAAGATTTGGAAGGAGAAACTTTTGCCGCAGGAGTGGGTGGAAGGTGTCGTGTGTCCCGTCTACAAAAAGGGCGATAAGTTGGATTGTAGCAACTACCGCGCAATCACATTGCTGAACGCCGCCTACATGGTACTCTCCCAAATTGTATGCCGTCGACTAGCACCAATTGCAAGGGAGTTCGTGGGGCAGTACCAGGCGGGTATTATGGGCGAACGCTCCACCACGGACCAGGTGTTCGCCATTCGCCAAGTACTGCGGAAATGCCGCGAATACAACGGGCCACACATCATCTATTCATCGACTTCAAAGCCGCATATGATACAATCGATCAGGACCATCTATGGCAGCTAATGCACGAACACGGATTTCCGTATAAACTGACACCGTTGATCAAAGCGACGATGGATCAGGTGATGTGCGTAGTTCAAGTTTCAGGGGCATTCTCGAGTCCCTTCGAAACTCGCAGAGGGTGATGGTGATGGTCTTTCGTGTCTGCTATTCAACATCGCTTTGGAAGGGGTAATACGAAGAGCAGGGATTAACACGAGTGGTACAATTTTCAACAAGTCCGTCCAGCTATTTGGCTTCGCCGACGACATAGATATTATGGTACGTAACTTTGAGAAGATGGAGAAAGCCTATATCTAGATTGCTTTGAGAATAGGTCGTATGTGCAAAAGAGAGGCTCTCTTTGTTCACGCTCTCTTTCGCTTGTACATAAGCTAATTTTGCATATTTTGCCACATTTTCACTTCAGAACGCTAGACTATAATCTTTAGCTATCTGCCAAGAAATCTGAAGTAAACTTTAATAAAGATCTGTAATAATCGAAAGAGAATGGAGGCAAAGAGAGACTCTCTTTTGCACATACGACCTATTCTCAAAGCACTCTAGATATCAGACTGAAGAGGGAATCTAAGCGGATCGGACTAGTCATCAACACGTTGAAGACGAAGTACTTACATGATAGGAAGAGGTTTAAGAGAAAATAATGTGAGCCACCCACCGCGAGTTTGCATCGGTGGTGACGAAATCGAGTTGGTAGAGGAATTTATGTCGAGTTGGTGTGAATTTGTGGGCTCACTGGTGACTGCCGAAAATGATACCAGCAGAGAAATTCGGAGACGCATAGTGGCTGGAAATCGTACGTACTTTGGACTCCGCAAGACGCTTCGATCGAATAGAGTTCACCGCCGTACCAAACTGTCACAAGAAGGCGAGGTGCGCAGCGGGCAGGATGGTATATAACGAGTGGCCCCAAGATGAATACACAGCTAGGTGTTGCAATGTGCTCAGTTTATGGAAGAGAAGAAGGCGGGGGTGAAAAATTCATTTTCAGTGCAAAACGACAACAAACCGGCTGGCTCTCCCATACTAAAATCCAAGATGGCTGAATCGTGAATTTGGCAGATTGGAACACCTAGTGGTGTATTCATCTTGAGTGGCCCAAACGGCCAAGCTTTGCAAGTGTTGGTGAGTGTTTTGCCGTTGACAACGGAAAAAACAAATCATCAAAAATTCACTGTGTGAGTGCAAAATTCACCGAGGTCGGATTACTAACACAACTACACATCTTTCCACCCGTAATATACCTGAGCAAACTACACGCACAGCTGAAAGTATGCTCTTTTGGGCAGAAATACACTCTTTTCCGGGAGAATGGAACTACCCACAAAAGGAGTAAAATTTGACGCATAAAAAGAATAAGTTTTACACACTTTTCCTGTTTTTATGGATAAATGTTATTCATTTGTGAATAAAAGATAGTCATAATTGTGCATAATATTTATTCCTTTTTGTGTGTAGAGCGTTCTCCCATTCTCCCACGAAAGAGCGTACTTTGAAGTCATAATTGAATACTTTATAGTCAAAAGAGCATATTTCATAGTCTTTTGTGTGTAAACTTTTTTAGCAGTGTAAAGGAGGAGCCTGGCTTTTCATGCGATGCCTCGTTGGATTGCTCATGGGAAAATACTTGCCGCAAGAACGCTATGAAAGGTTGATTTCGTTCACATAGCAAGGTGCACGTGCACAGGAGTGCGTGAGCTCATTGCAATGAGGTATTGAATATATTTACATTATTGCAGTAAATTTAGCATACTATTTCTTCAAAAAAATCAACTTGCTAGTTGTGTAGTGCACGCAGTGCACATGAGGACGAGACGCTACTGTTTAAAATACAGATGAATAGCAAAAGTTGGTGAAAACTTGGGTTTTTTTATAAGAAATCTGCATTAGAAAATAAAGTTTTTTAAAACAAACATTTTTTAATGGAAATCTTGACCAACTACACATTTTATATGACTTCAAAAAATATTTTAGGGCCATTTAAAATATTCACAGTGAAATGCTTAATAAGATTTTATTTTCATTTTCATTTTGCAACGTTTGGTGGGGCAATGAGAGCGCAAGTCAATCCAAGGCCGATAATAGAGAGGGTAATGGCAGAAGAGTCCTTGCAGACCACTTGAACACCGTGGGGTAGGATAAGGATGGGTTGAAGTGAGGTTCGGATTTGGAATCGACCCGACACTAATGCAAAATGTATGTGAATGCAAACTAGTCAATGATTAAAGGTTTTTTCTAGTTTTTAAAAGCAATGTTTAAAATGCAATGTCTTCTTCTTTTGTCTTGGAAGCAGCTATTTGGGTTAGTCTAATAATAAGTTATTTATTTATGTAAGAAAGTATAAGAAAGTATTATGCAACATATTGAGGTAAGGGGTCGTACACATATTACGTAAGCACTTATGGGGGGAAGGGGGGTCTGTTGATATCTTACGCGCCATATAAATAAAAAATCTTTTGTATGGAAAAAATCTTACATGGAGGGAGGGGGGTCGAAAAACCCAGAAAAATTGCTTACGTAATAAGTGTACGGCCCCTAAGGTGTTCCTATTGTATGTCCTGTCGCATGCATTTCAATTCTGCATTTAGTAAATCTAAATTAACAAGAATTTGTCGTTCAATCACATTTTTAACCGAGACGAATAGTGCCATAATAATGTTCTCAATTTTTAACAATGACTAATGAAAATTGAAAGCTAATGCCGTTTTGACTCCGATTCAGAGCGTGGGTTATATTCCGAAAACTCGCTTTAATGGCAGTACACTCTAAAATGCCAGTGTTCGGAGTGTGAGTCATGTTCGGGATTTCAGTCAAAACGGTAGTTAATATTTTTGGACAGTTTCAAAGTTTCGGCACTTTTTTTTAGACTCCCTCATTGTCAACAAAAATATTTATATTAGATTATTGGTCGGGGCTCTGTCAAAACGCACCAAACTGCTTGATGATTAACTCCACACATATGCTGTAGGATATGCTTAGTTGTAGGCCCGAATAATTGTTGTAGCACACTCTTTCATTTAAAGTTTGTGTATCTTTGCATTTCCTCAGCTGATTACCACCTTGGTATAGACCAGTGCATGATGACGTAGGTTGACAGTTCACAGAGCTATTTCACCAGGACTTAGTCTCTGGCGAAGCTTCCGATAAAATTGTTTGATCATTTTATTCGCATGTAGATGTCCTTTGCGATTGATTTTATGCTGAATGCAAAGAATATCACTGAAATACTCGGATCACAGCAATTTTAAACTAAAAATATGAATTTAAATTTTCCTCTCATCGATTTTTCTTCTAACACCTTGTAAACAAGCTCTATGAACTGTCAAAATAAGTGAGGTTACGTTAGAGTTTGCATTGGTCTATTGGTATCAAGCATTTTTTTTTTTCAAAATAAAAAAAAAATTCAGCAATGCTCACTGTCGCACTCACTTATTTACAAGCTCTACATCTCGCAGTTACGTCAAATCCCTCACTAGACTGCCCTTATATCACGTTAATACATTGAACGTACGCATTTTTTCACACAGTTTTTGTCCCACGCGATTTGCTATTGAACATTTCTTTATATGTAATCTTCTTCTTCTTATTGGCATTACATCCCCACACTGGGACAGAGCCGCCTCGCAGCTTAGTGTTCGCTAAGCACTTCCACAGTTATTAACTGCGAGGTTTCTAAGCCAGGTTACCATTTTTGCATTCGTATATCATGAGGCTAGCACGATGATACTTTTATGCCCAGGGAAGTCGAGACAATTTCCAATCCGAAAATTGCCTAGACCGGCACCGGGAATCGAACCCAGCCACCCTCAGCATGGTTTTGCTTTGTAGCACGGCTAAGGAGGGCCCCAATGTAATTTATTACGCTCTATTACGAATAAAATTATAAGGATTGAACAATACTTTATACCATAACATACATATAGATTAGTGTCTTTCCTAAAGTTGTGATGGATCCCTTATTTCATATTGTAGTTTTGAAATATAAGTACCGTCGTCGGGGGTGACAGTGGGTTGGATGGGCGTGGGAGTGGGCTTGAAGTCTAGTCTATATGTAAACAGGGACTTTACAACACCTAGTATTGATGACAATCGTAGATTGTCGAATAGAGTTCTTGAGATTGTCAAAAACTAAGCTAAAAACTATTAAGTATTTGATACACACATTAGCGTATTTCCGATAGGAAACTCTTGATGTGTACTCAAAGATTCACGATAAAGCTGCTCAAAATTGAATACAGTTAAACATATTTTTGAAGCTATGCAAAAGTCACTGGGCTGTTTAACAAAATAATAAATTATCCAATATCCACTCCACTTAATTGCATAGTTACCCAGGATCATTAATTAACCCATCCGTAAATGACATGCCTAAAATATAATACAAATAATTACATTTGAGCATGAGCATGAGCATGATTGACTTCCCACGGTTGCTACTCTGTTATTGCCAGGTCATCTGTAATGACACAGAGAACCAACAGATGATATTTGGGACTAACATCATCCTCAATGTGTAAGAACTGCTGACCCAAAATTAAGCAATACCAGCGTCGGCCGTGTCCGAATGCAGGTCAATTAGGGAATGGGTAGGAAATGTTGACGTGATACTCGCTTTGATGGAAGCCGACGAGTCATCTGCACTTCCACGAGAAATCACTGGGATGTTGGATATATGCGGTAGGGAGTGTAGCAGGGTTCGTTTTGGTAAACGATATGCGGGGTGTTACGTGTAGTTTGATCGCAATTTAACAAAAACCCATTCGAACGCGCATTAGTTAATTGAGTTACCGACCGCACAACGCATAACAAAATATTTCGGTGATCGCACGAGCGTGTTAGAAGAAACCCGATTGGACGCGCACTACTGTTTTAATCGCTAATTATTTTACTAACTTGCACTACGCAGAGCAAAATATTTCGAATATCGTGCGATCGTTCTGCGTGTTTGAGACCGAGAAAACAAGAAACATGATCGGATGCGTACTTCTTTCACTAGAAATCATTAAAATGATGGATATATGGGGTTGGGAGTGTAGCAGGGTTCGCTTTAGTACACGATATGCCGGGTGTATCGTGTAATTCGAAACTGAGCTGGAACACTATCAAACGCGCACCTATTACTTTGTTTTCCGACCGACTATATGAAGATACACAGAATGATTCGGACTTCGCGAACATTCTACGCACCTCATGAAAATACGATTGAACGCGCATTAATTATTTTGTTTTCTTAACGACCGCATGGGCCAAAACATAGCAAAACTGCATGGAATGTTTCGCGAAAATTTTCCGTGCCTTCCGAAAACAAGTACCGCCATCGGGGATGACAATGGGTCTGTGGGGTGAGAATGGGTCATCGCTCTCACCGGCATTCTGGAGGCCGTAGGGAAAAATCGTTCAAAAAGGTCTCTTATATTTTAGTCCTCCTGCCCTCAAATGCATCAAATCCATTCCACAAGAATTCCAAGTAGTTGCAACAGTGACCCACTCCCACGCCCATCCGACCCACTGTCACCCCCGACGACGGTACTTATAATTCAAAACTGCTACAAATACAACTTCTTAGACATAAGTTCTCACATTATCCAGTTTTCGAAAATGTTAGAGAATAATTTTGGGCAGCATTCACAGACTCTTTAGCCAACTTCCTATTGTTAACATTTCGTGGATAAAGAGCGGGTTCTTCTCCCCATCTATTGGGTCAATCTGGGAAACGAGGGCGTGTTTTTATTATTATTTGTACGAACTTCCTTTTGGAAGGAGATTCATTCTCTATTCATCCCGTGAATTTCGCAAAAGTGTCTGCCCTTCATACAAGAGTTTGATGAAAGGCAAACAATAATATAAACATGATCAAATCGTTTGTTAGATATGGCCAGTGCTATCGGCAGGTGCCTTGCTACAATAGATGGTAGTATCATCATCATCATCATTCACAGACTCTTTAGTCGAACCCAGAATTCATCTAATTAGTCCGTTAAAAAGAATACAGAAAGCATTAATAGTAATGATGCATCAAATAGATAATTAAAACCCTGGAATGTGACACACAATATATCGACGAATCAACAATGAATATAATGAATGTCATAAGAGGAGAGGAAATCTGCAACCTAGGTGAAGCGATACCCAGATAGTGTAAAGCTGAATTCACTGCTAACTAAAACCAACTCACTTTGCACTAGTCAATCCCCTCCGGCCCGGGGGCAGCAGGGACCATGTCCAAGGGCTTGACGACCCCTCCCCAGCTGTCTGCGAGTCAGGGGGTTCTGCCTAGGAGGTGGTGGGGTTAACAGGGGGCTCTGTTAATTCCCTCCCAAAAACCACATATCCGCAAGCAAACCCTATCAAGCGACCGTGTACCGCTTAAAGCATACAAGCCCCTAACCCCGAATCCCAAGGTGTCAGGCGACCCGTGCCGAAGGGATGAATGACCTGGGGGGTGAAACAATTAGCCAGGTCGGTAACGGAGCCTGTGGAGGTCCCACAGAGTGAGAGCTGCTTCGGCGGCAAGCGGGTGGCAGTGGGTGGTACCCACACACCCCCAAGTGGTGCACATGTGGTGCAAGCGATTGGGAGTTGGGGGTATTACTCGTAATACCCCCACAGAGTGAGGGACCGAGTGTATGGGTGAGCACACAAGTACGACTCGCATGGTACGCATGGTCGGTAGTGTTAGAATGACTGAAGTCTGGTGAGGCCTGGCAGGAGTGTCGGGGGGCAGATACCTCTGCGGCACCTCAGAAGTAGGGGACACGAAAGTCTCGCTGCGACTGGCAGGAGTGTCGGGGGGTTGATGCTTCTGCGGCATCTCAGAAATTGGAGACATGTAAGGTAAGTGGTGCCACCCCGTTGCAGGATGGGGAGACCACCACACTGACTGAGGACTATCTGGGCTTCAAAATATCAATAGGTGGGTGCTGCCTGCAAAGTACCTAACGGGGATTGGCAGTATCAAAGCCCGGGTAGGTGAGTGTTAGGCACGCGTGAAGTGCCGGGTGTTCCACGCCGAAACGATGCACAGGAGGTGCACAGATGGGATAAAAATGGGAGATGGGGGTATTATAACCCCCACTGAGTGAGTGACTGAATGTCAGGAGAGTGGTGCACAAGTGATGCAAGCGATTGGGACTGAATGTATGAGCGAGCACACAAGTCAGACTCGCATGGTACGTATGGTCAGAGTGGCTGCTTAGGCAGTAGTGTGATCCGGCTGCCAGGGACGGATTGAGTGAAGTCTCGTTAGGCCTGGCAGGAGTGTCGGGGAGCAGATACCTTTGCGGCACCTCAGAAGTAGGGGACACGAAAATCTCGCTATGACTGGCAGGAGTGTCTGGGCGTTGCTTCTGCGGCACCTCAGAAATAGGAGACATGAAAGGGTCTGCCTCGTAGCTGAGGTAGGAGCGGCATAGGAGCCACCAACCTAGGGTCGCCTCCGGCTTGGTAGACAAGTGGTGCCACCCTGTTGCAGGCCGGGGTAACACCATACTGAGTGAGGACTGTCTATGTTGTGAGATGGCGGCATGGGGTACCCACTGCAGGGTACCTATTGGTCCTCTTGCAGTCATTCAAGCGGCATTGGCAGGTGAGTGTTGGGGCACATGTGGTGCCAGTGTGTCTTGTGCAAATGTGTTGCATGGGGAGTGTCGAAGAGTTGAGGCGCATACGTGCACTTGTATACGTCATGGAGGGGGCGCAATGCCCAATAGTCATCCCCCGAAGTATTGCTTAATTGCGGGCCGGGGGAATGACTGGAGAGGAAGGAGTTGGTTTTAGTGGGTCGGGAGTGGTGATCCCATCCCCACACTACCTGGGTTCGCCTCCCCAGGTGTCTGGTTGCAGATTTCCATTACCATCGTTAAAAAAAAATCCACTCCGGCCCGCAATTCTAAGAAGCCTAAAGGTATGTAAATCTCAAACAGTATGAGTGGTCCTCTAGATAAGGCAAAAGAAGTGCTGGTGGAGTCGGGATGGCAAATACAAGAGTCGTCGATTAGCACGTTGGGCACGCAGAGCAGTAAGCGCAATCCCAAAACAGCCACTACTTGCAGTATAGCCGGAGAAAAAACTGGCTAGTACAAAGGAAGTTGATTTTAAAAAAAATCAAATGAGTCGAGGTTAGTGAATCCAATCATACTACCAGGGTATCGCCTTATCAAGGATTCCTTTCCTAAAATCACTGATCATATTATTGTAGATTCTTCGATTTCTTGTGGCTCTGTTGAGATAACTGAGTAACCTTTGTAGTTTACTAATGTATATACATAGCTAGCCCTAGCAACTTGGTTGTTTAAGCAGTTCCAATAAATTTTCATTCCAACTTCAAGCTTACACCAGACCAGACGTTCTTTCACTAGCAAGTGGTTATGGGCCCAGGACGTGGTCGTGACTTGAAGTAAAGCTTGTCCCTGTTATTCTCAACACAAATATATGCATTTTTAAAGAAGCCATGATTCCGAGGGATTGTGACCAACAGAGTTCAGGCGGAAGCAATTCAGGCAGTAGTAGGACGAATGCGACTGTTAGCGGTAATGCGGCCGGATCTGAAGACGATCTGACCAGTGGCTGGCGTCATTACTGATGAAGGGGCTTCCAGAATACTATCATCCCATGGTAATGGGATTGCAAGCGTCTGGTTTACAATTGACTGCTGATGTGGTAAAAACGAAGATTCTGCAAGATGTTAAATGGCCAATTTCGAGTTCGGGGTGTGAAGGCGCATTATATACGAAATTCAAGTCCAAACATTTCAAGGGCACGAATAAGAAGAAGGACAAAACGTGTTTCATTTGCAATAAACTTGGACATTTCGCGGCCGACTGTAATCAGAAACAAAAGCAAAATGTTTATTCAAAACCGAAGAATAATGCTTTGTGTGCGATATTGGCTGTTAAAAAAGGAAGCGCAGAAGATTGGTACTTCGATTCAGCTGCTAGTTCACACATGACAAGATCCGAAAATAATTTCACGAAGCAAGAAGTATTTTCTCATCCAGTCGATACTGCAAACAATCAATGTGTAAGGAGCTACGTCACAGAAAAAGAGAATTTGCCTACCCTATATTTGTAACCCTTTTAAAAAAGAGATGTAGAACGGAAGAGGAAATAAAAAGTCAGTTCTTGTTTGAAGGCCAATGAAACGAGTTGTATTTTTCTTGACTCGCTTTCCCGAGTTCTCGGTCCGATTCCCCGGGTTCGCGTTTTGATATTGACCTCCCGGCATTGTGACAATTTAAGAATTTACATTAGTGGTCGAAACGAAAGAAAAAAAAAACAGTGCGTGGAAAAACCGGAAAAAACAGTTTGAAAATTAGACATTCCGAATTGACAAAATGGCGGAGAGTGTGACGACAAAAACTCTCGGTGCTTACGTGCACAGTATTCGCTTCAAATTTGCAACAAAGCAAGTTGTTCAGAAGTTAAACGTGTTATTGTACGGTGTTGAAGGTCATTTGAACAGATATCGTGCCAATGTGATAAATTTTCGTGGTTTCCAAACTAAGGAAGAACTTGAGGAATTCCGCCTTCGGTTGCAGAAGTTACCTCAGGAAGATGTAGTTATTATCGCCGAGTTGTTGAACGGTGACACGACGACAGTTACGAGAAAAAGGATTTGTATGACCTAGTGGCGAACCTGGGCTCCACCATGAACGACGAACCTATAAAGAAAATGGAAAGAAATCGGCAGGCTTCAGAGCTGGAAGCTAAAGGTGCTATCAGTGCGTCGGGATCGGTTTCTATGCATAGTGTTCGATCGACGTTTAGTTCGGCCGTTGAAGAGGCAGAAAAGGAACTGGAACTAACGAAGAAAATACTGGAGCTAGAAAGAGCCAAGATGGAAGCGGAGCATAACCTCAAATTAAAAGAAATTGAGAACAAAATTCTCCAAGCAAGGTTAGATGATCAGGACCTGCAATCCGAAGCGAGCTCCTTGTACAGTGTGAAGAATACGTTGAAAAATGAGTTCAAGACAGTAAAAGTGTTTCGTATGCGAAATGAACGTCTATTGCATCCTCCCGTAAACAATCCTGCTTCAAATCGACTTGAGAAGTTGTTAACTCGCCAATTATTAGGATTTGATTTGCCTCGTTTCTCAGGAAATCCGGAGGAATGGCCAAGCTTTATAACAGTGTTCCGGCGGTCGACCGAAGACGGAGAATTCAGTGATGCCGAAAATATGATGCGATTACGTAAGTGTTTGGATGGACCAGCTAAGGAAAGCGTCGAAATGTTGCTTCTCACCAATGACGTTCTCCGTACTTTGGACGTCTTGGAGAGAAATTATGGAGACAGCAAAGTTATACTCCAGAAAGTGCTAGACAAGGTATCGAATTTCAAGTTTGTACATGACTCGAGAGGCTTCCTTGAGTTCAGTAATCTAGTGGAGAATGTTGCAGTTATCATCGGATCATTTCAAGCCAAGAATCATGATGTGGAAGCAGTTCTCGGGAAATTGCTCCAAAAACTGCCGGATTATTTGCGTATGCAGTGGGGTTCATTCCAGCAGGATTATCATGTACCTGTTCACAACTTGGATGGCTTCTCGGCGTGGGTCCGTAGACAGGTAGCGGTTGTAAAGAATGCTCACATCGGGCAACAAGTTTCGGCGCAGGAGAACATCAGACCAACACCAGTACAGAACAACATGAGGACCTGCCTGGTGTGTAAAACTGGTGAGCATCAGATTGAAAAGTGTCCTATTTTCGTGAAAATGGACTTAAATCGACGCTGGGACGCAGCACGGAAGTACAGTCTATGTTTCCTATGCCTGACGAAGCATAACGCAAAGTGTACCAATACTGCGGTTTGTGGATTGAGCGATTGTTCGAGACGTCATCACAAACTATTGCACCGTATGGAGTCTTCCAACCCCTTAGGAGTAGTCGTTGAAGATCGTACCCGGTCTGCTATTTTGAAGTACGTTCCCGTTCAAGTGCGGGGCCCGAATGGCGTGTTATCAACTACTGCCTTCATCGACGACGGTAGCAGTTTGACTTTGATAGAAGCTGACGTAGCAGCTGCCATCGGAGTAACCGGTCGAAAAAGTCCAGTATCATTCACTTGGACTGGTAACATACGGAGAGAAGAAGAAAATTCTGAAATTGTTCAGCTAAAAATCAGTGCTGACATTCCGGGTTGGCCTGAGTATGAACTAGATTACGTACAAACGTTGGAGAATCTCTGTATTCCATACCAACAGTGGGATGCTGATAGACTGCTACAGAAATATCCGTATCTCTCATCTATTGACCGACGAACAATCACCGGTAGTCAGCCAACTATTTTAATTGGACAAAACAACGGGAGGCTAATTGTGCCACGGGAACACTACGCACCAGATGGAAATTCACCGATAATCAGCAAAACTCGCCTTGGCTGGGTGGTACACGGTCCTGTAGTAGGTTTGGGATTCAAACTCTGTGGAACGGAAGAAGAAGCTGTGAATGTTTGTGTTGAAGAACAATTAGCCGAACTGACCGAACTGGTACGGAGTAATATGGCTTTGGACAATTTCGGAGTGTGTATGGATAATGTAAACAATCAGAAGAGTGTTGATGATAACCGTGCTATAGACATTGCAAAAAACAGTATTAAAAAAGTTGGAGAACGATACGAAATCGGACTACCGTATGTTTATGATGACACGGTGATGGAGCGCAGTCTTGGTACTGCATTGCGTAATCTGGAATGCGTCGAAAAGCGGCTACAGCGACAAAATCTAACGGAGCAGTACAACGAAATCATTAGATCGTATCAAGAAAAAGGTTACGTCACACAAATTCCTTGGCATCAAGTAGACTGGAACAATCGCAAACTATGGTTTTTGCCACATTTCCCTGTTTTAAATGTCCACAAACCGGGAAAAATACGGATGGTTTTCAATTCAGCCGCCAAAAGCAACGGAAAATGTTTGAACGATTATCTTCTTCCTGGACCTCCGAGTGGAATAATGATTTTCGGTATACTTGGTAGGTTTCGGAAATACCCAGTGGCTGTTGGAGCCGATGTGTCCGAAATGTTCCACCAAGTTTTTGTACGAGAGCAGGATAGTTGGTCGCAGTGCTTTCTACATCGCAACGATCCATCTGAACGACCTCAAGTTTATCGTATGAACGCTATGATTTTCGGAGCAAATTGTTCGCCATTTTTGGCACACTTCGTAAAAAACCACAACGCTGAACTGCACAAACATGAGTGTCCTGAAGCAGCATCTGATATAATAGAACAACATTATGTTGATGATTATTATCAATCGTTCGTCAACGTACAAGATGCAAGCCACATATGCAACGAAGTCATCCGTATTCAGCAAGCAGGAGGTTTTCATCTTCGTGGGTTCATCAGCAACAGTCAAGAGTTGCTTGACGCTTTACCGGAGGAACGTGTAATATCGGTGTCATCAATGAACATTGAAGAAGCAGCGGTGCATCGCGTCCTAGGTGTACGCTGGAATGCGGTGACGGATGAATTTGAATTTGTTCCTGAGTTTCACAATATCGCCATGACTAGAATGGAAAATCCAACCAAGAGGGATATTTTGAAGGTGGCTATGTCTCTTTATGATCCTTTGGGATTCATCAATCCAGTAAGTATTAAAATCCGTATCTTGATGCGACACATATGGGAAGAAAAGGTCTCATGGGACGATGAATTGAGATGTGATCTTATCGCAAAATGGCATGAGTGGCTGAATGACCTGCAAAAAGTGAAAACTGTTAAAATTCCACGTTGCTTACTAATGCACGCTGAAAAAATGGTTGCACTCGAGATTCACACCTTTTGTGATTCTAGTCATTTGGCATACGCTGCTGTGGTGTACCTAAGAGTGAAGTATCATGACCAGTATTGCTCTTCGTTTTTGGCGTCCAAAGCACGCGTCACACCGCTCAAAGCTAACACTTCAACCACCCCCAAGTTAGAGTTGACGGCGGCTGTACTCGGTGCAAGACTTTGCGAGACTGTTGTTAAAGAGTATCGTTTGAGTGATGCATCTTTATATTTTTGGACGGACTCTACGACGGTATTATGCTGGTTGAATTCTAAAAAACGATTGGTCCCTTTTGTGGCTACTCGAGTGAATGAAATTATTTCTAAGACAAATGTGACAGATTGGAAATATATTCCATCTTCGTCAAATCCGTCAGATTTTGCAACGCGTGATAATCCGATAACGACTGACAAGCTGCGAGCTTGGGTGGCGGGGCCTACTTTTCTTTTGCAAAGCAATGATGACTGGCCACCGGAACTAAAGTGCTACAATATCACGTCAACTACTGGATTCGTATCTACGATAATCGAAGACAGTAAATACACATTTTCTAAAGCGCTGCCCGAGCCTGAACGATTTTCGAACATGAATCGACTCCTCCGATCTACTGCGTGGATATTGCGTTTCTTTTGGAACTCTTCGAAAAGGCACGAACGTCTTGCTGGGGCTTTAACTACGGACGAAATCGAGCGTGCTAGAACATTATGGATCCGTTCAGTTCAGCAAGATGCTTTCGGCGACGAATTGAAACTTCTTCTGTCAAACAAACCGGTGCAACATAAACACCTGATGAAACTGGATCCACTCGTTTCGGATAATGTTATGAGAGTCGGCGGCAGATTGCAGAACGCTAAGTGCTTGGATGAAAATGCTAAACATCCCATCATTCTTGATCGTCATCATCGGTTCGTCAGACTGTTGGTAGAAGACTACCATAAACGAGCTAATCATTATGGTATGGAGCTAGTGCTAAATCAAATCAAGGAAAAATACTACTTTTCCAAAATGAGAGCTACTGTAAAGGATGTCTTTCGCAAATGTCAAGTGTGCCGAGTCAATAGGGCACTACCAAAGGAACAGAAAATGGGAAACCTTCCTGAATATCGTCTAGAAGCGGGTCTACCAGTTTTCGCGTTCACAGGCATGGACTATTTCGGTCCCATCACGGTCACGGTAAACCGGCATCACGAAAAACGATACGGAGTCATTTTCACGTGCCTAAACTCTCGTGCTGTACACATCGAAGTTGCAGGAAGTCTTACTACTGACGCTGCAATCATGGCTGTAAGGAGGTTCATTTCACGGCGACCAAAACCAAGGATGATTATCAGCGACAACGGTACCAACCTACGCGGAGCGGCTGTTGAGTTGAAGCAAAGCTTGGCAGATTTGGATTCAGAAAATATTGCAAATTGCTTATCGGCTCACTCTATTGACTGGAAGTTTATCCCTCCAGCGAGTCCACACTATGGAGGAGCGTGGGAGCGTGTTGTAAGAAGTGTAAAAACAGCATTAAATGCAGTGCTCAAAGAAAAATTTCCCAAGGAGGAGACGCTGTATACTTTGTTGGTGGAAGTGGAGCATTTAATCAACAACCGTCCATTGACTTATGTTTCGACTGATCCTGAGGACTTCCGAAGTATTACACCAAATGACCTACTATTGGGAATTCATCAATCAACAAATGGTGCTCCAGGTGTGTTTTACGATAGTGACGAAATTTTGAGGAAGCAATGGCGGTACGCGCAACTGCTGGTTGATCGTTTTTGGAGTCGCTGGGTCCGGGAATATTTGTCAACGCTGCAGTCTCGAACTAAGTGGAAAGCAGCAGTCGACAACGTGAAAGTTGGAGACTTGGTGAAGATAACTGAACCGAAGGTTTCTCGAGGAGAATGGCCATTAGGACGTGTTGTAAAGGTGTACACTGGAGAGGATGAACTTGTTCGCTATGCTGATGTTCGTACTCAGAATTCAACACTGCGTCGACCAGTAACTAAGCTAGCAGTTATTGAGGGTTTAGATTAGTTAGTTGCCCCTGGACAAAATGAGGGGGAGAAAATGTAAGGAGCTACGTCACAGAAAAAGAGAATTTGCCTACCCTATATTTGTAACCCTTTTAAAAAAGAGATGTAGAACGGAAGAGGAAATAAAAAGTCAGTTCTTGTTTGAAGGCCAATGAAACGAGTTGTATTTTCTTGACTCGCTTTCCCGAGTTCTCGGTCCGATTCCCCGGGTTCGCGTTTTGATATTGACCTCCCGGCATTGTGACAATTTAAGAATTTACACAATGTATGATGACTTCAGCAAAAGGAATTGTGAACCTTGAGCTACAAGAAGGACCCATCGAAGTGAAGGAGGTTCTACATGTTCCGGATTTGGCAACAAACCTACTATCGGTCAGTAAGATTTGTCGAAAGGGATCAACGGTAACATTCACTGCCGATTCTTGTAAAGTTTTTGATGAATATGGAGAGGTGATTGCTTCCGGGACCGAGGTAGATGGTCTATATAGACTCAACTGCGTTAAACCGTTGTTATTGACTGTGTGACTTGTGCCACAGGTAAGCAAGCTCGTGATCCGTTTTATTCCAGCACAAGTCGAGCTGAAGGATTGTTGGATTTGGTACATACGGATCTCTGTGGGCCAATCGAAGAACCATCGCTTGGTGGAAGCCGTTACTTTCTTACATTCGTGGACGATGCCAGTCGCAAGGTTTTTGTGTATTTCTTGAAGTCAAAGAGCAGCGTCAAATATGTATTCTCGAGCTTCAAGAACATGGTTGAACGGCAGACAGGAAGAAATTTGAAAGTTCTAAGGTCGGACAATGGTTCAGAGTATATAAACTCAATGATGGAAGCAAGCCCTCCTTAGCCGTGCGGTAAGACGCGCGGCTACAAAGCAAGACCATGCTGAGGGTGGCTGGGTTCGATTCCCGGTGCCAGTCTAGGCAATTTTCGGATTGGAAATTGTCTCGACTTCCCTGGGCATAAAAGTATCATCGTGCTAGCCTCATGATATACGAATGCAAAAATGGTAACCTGGCTTAGAAACCTCGCAGTTAATAACTGTGGAAGTGCTTAGCGAACACTAAGCTGCGAGGCGGCTCTGTCCCAGTGTGGGGATGTAATGCCAATAAGAAGAAGAAGAAGAAGAAGATGGAAGCAAGCATGAGAAAAGACGGCATAATTCATCAAACCACTTGTCCATATACTCCACAACAAAATAGGGTGGCTGAACGCTTGAGTCGAACGCTCGTAGAAAAAGCAAGATGCATGCTGAATGATTCGAAGCTTCCGAAAAAGTTCTGGGCAGAGGCAGTGTCAACCGAAGCGTATCTTGTAAATAGGAATCCCACACGGTCATTGGAATCATTGACGCCAGAAGAAGCGTGGAGTGGCAGAAAACCAATGCTTCAACATCTCAAGATTTTTAATTCCAAGGCAATGGTTCATATTCCCAAACAGAAAAGACAGAAGTTTGATCTGAAAGCTACTGAAGGAATTTTTGTCGGATATGCGGAAAAATCAAAGGGCTACCGAATATTCAAACTAGATGATGATACCACAGACAAACAGACGTAACAGTTTGAACATTTTTCAGAAAAATCCATCGTCCAACTCCTCTACCACCATCTTGCGAGCATGTTGCACGAAACAAGGTTTCGTATGACATTGTCACCAGAAGGCGCTGGAGTGAAATGTCAAACTCGAAGGATTACGACGCTAGCGCCTCTAGTTGTGAAACGCGCAATCGATCAAATTCAAATTGGTCGTTGAAGTCATGGTCGGTGGAAATTTCTCTAGTGTTACGTCTGTTTGTCTGTGATGATACTATCATAACAAGTCGTGACGTAAGGTTTATCAATGAAGGGAAATCCTTGGCGTGTAGCGAACTGCAAAGCAAAGAAGTCGATTTCATGGAGCTTAATTCGTGGATTGAAATTGCTGAACAAAACGAAATGGTTTCCAGTGTGCAAAGCAACATTAATCTGAATCCTCCTACTGAAGATGTTGAAATATATTCCTTACATCAGAATGCCGATTCTAGCGAAGATGAGCTCGTTGATGCAGATCAGAATGTTGCGCTCCCACCGCAAACAACAAGACTGGCTGATGATCAGCAATTGTCGAAGCACAGCGGTCGGGAGCGCCGATTCCCAGGCAAGTACAGCGATTATGTTTGTTTTAGTTCTATTGCTGGCTCTGATGATTTCCCACAGAACGATTCCGCAAATATTATGAGTGATCCATCGAACTATAGAGAAGCAGTCAATCGATCGGATCATGACAGTTGGATTGGGGCAATGAATGAAGAAATTAAGGCACTGAATGGCAATAACACGTGGGAGCTGACTACCCGAGCAAAGCTTGAGAGCAAATCGATAACTAATTTTGCTGTTGTGAAATCGCCTAATTTTGATAACTCAGGTTGATATCCTTTTGGTCGTTTTAACGGTTAAAAGATCAAAATCTACAGCAGAAAAATATTACTGTGACATCAAATCGAAAACTATTCCTGCTATCGATGAGAGCAAATCGAAAACTATTTTTGATATTGGTTCCGATAACAAAATAAGTACACAGTTTGATGTCAGATCATACAATTTAGAAATCAACAGCAAAATGAGATCAAAATATGTGATCAGTCATGATGATTCATATTTGAAAACAAATTATGATTTCGATTTGATATCAATATCGAAATATGTTTTCTATATGCTCTCATTGTGTTTTCAGACTTTGCTC
This sequence comes from Armigeres subalbatus, assembly GCF_024139115.2. Classification (NCBI taxonomy): domain Eukaryota; kingdom Metazoa; phylum Arthropoda; class Insecta; order Diptera; family Culicidae; genus Armigeres; species Armigeres subalbatus. The sequence continues at coordinate 135,603,623 of NC_085141.1, forward strand.
GGGTATGCTGTCTTTATGTTTTCAGACTTTGCTCGGGTAACTTGCCAGAAGGAAGGAAGGCTATACGCAACAAATGGATATACAAGACCAAACGAAATACAGATGGTGACGTTATTCGTTATGAGGCCAGGCTTGTGGTGAAGGGCTGCTCACAACGTCCTGGCATAGATTATGCAGAGGTGTATTCCCCGGTTGTGAGATACTCAACTATTCGTTACCTGATGGCTCTCGCAGTGCAGCACGATCTTGAAATAGAACAAATGGATGCTGTTACAGCGTTTCTTCAAACAGACCTGAAGGAAGAAAGTATTTTCATGGAACAACCAGAAGGTTATGTGAAGGATCCTACTAAAGTTTGCAAGTTGAAGAAAGCTTTGTATGGCCTAAAACAATCAAGTAGGGCATGGAACCGACAGCTAGATGAAGCAATGCAACAGTTTGGACTTTCTCGCTCCAAAGTCGACCCGTGTCTATACTACAAAGTTCACAAGCAAGAGATGATTTTTGTTACAATTTACGTTGATGATTTGCTGATAATTACTAACAACTTGAAACTGAAGAAGCAACTTAAAGAATTCCTGAACAATCGCTTTCAGATGAAGGATCTCGGGGAAGCTGAATTGTGTCTAGGCCTGCAAATCGTTCGTGATAGGACGAAAGGAATATTACGGCTCAACCAAAAACATTATATTGAGGATGTGTTGAAACGATTCAATTTGGATAACTGTAGACCTGTGGCAACTCCAGCTGATCCAGGAAGTAAATTGGATGATTCCATGGTTGCAAAAACGGCGGATGAGATTCAACAAATGAAGAATGTTCCATATAAAGAGGCAGTAGGATGTTTAACTTATTTGGCTCATGGCACGCGACCAGATATTTTGTTGGCAGTAAACAAGATCAGTCAGTTCAATAGTAATCCAGGTCATCGTCACTGGGAAGCTGTGAAACGAATCATGCGATACGAACTTCGCATTACAGCCTGGAATACAATAAAGAAGGTAATCAGTTGTTTACTGGATATACAGACGCGGATTGGGGAGGAGATCCATCCAGCAGAAAGTCGACTACAGGTTATATTTTCAAAATGATGGGAGGAGCAGTTTCCTGGAATGTTAAAAGGCAGACGTCAGTTGCGTTATCATCATGCGAGGCAGAGTACGTAGCGCTTTCTCGCACGATACAAGAAGCTCTATGGTAGAAACAGTTATTACAGGAGATAAAAAGCCAGCGGTCAATTCCAATTTTCTGTGATAACCAATCCGCGATGTGTATTGCTGAAAACGAAGGATTCAACCCCAAGACCAAGCATATTTCAATACGGTATCATTTTGTCAAGGACAGTTTGGAAAACGGAAATGTTGAGCTAGACTACATCCCATCACATCAACAACCAGCAGATGGTTTCACCAAGATTCTTTCCAAGCAGAAGTATGAGATTTTCCGGACGTATTTGGGGATAGTAAACTAAGGAGGAGTGTTGAGATAACTGAGTAACCTTTGTAGTTTACTAATGTATATAGCTAGCCCTAGCAACTTGGTTGTTTACTATGTATAAGCAGTTCCAATAAATTTTCATTCCAACTTCAAGCTTACACCAGACCAGACGTTCTTTCACTAACTCACAAGTGGCTCTCACATTCCTAGAAAAGAAAATTAATTGATTATTTGTCGAAAATACATGGAGAAAAATACAAATACATGGAGAATAACAAATCAGAAAATCTTTAAAACTGGTTTGTTTGATACCGCATGAGAGCCAATGTTTTTGCCTACATTTTTTTTTCTTTATTTGAGTGATTTTTAAGTAAAGTATAAAGTTCATCACTTAGTTTTTGCCTACATTGTTTTAAAGTGTAAATATTTTCTACCTTTTGAATGTCAAAAAGGCACTCAATAGGCCGCCATTATCGAGCGCAAAATACTAGATGCAAAATATGATTTAATGCTTATCAAAGATGTTGTGGTCTTCAAGATAATTCCGAAGCAAGTGTCGTAGCCGAACAAAACTATCAGCGGAATCCACTCGCGTAGGACGCAGAAACCAAATTCACGTGTTTCCGCTCTAAGAAAAGAAATTAAATGTAGCTAATTAATTTCACTGTGAATATTTAAAATGGTCCTAAAATATTCTTTGAAGTCATATAAAATGTGTAGTTGGTCAAGATTTTCATTAAAACCCAGTTTAATCCACCTAGTGGTGATGGCGCCTTTCTCGCGCAAAAAGGTAATAAATGTAGCCTTTACGCTTACACCTCGATGATGTACAAGAAAAGCAAAACAGTTACACCGTCTAATGTTATGATAGAAAATTTACACTAGTAGACGACAGATGGCGCTGCCAAAAGTTTCTCGAATTTCCTATGTTCGAATTTTGACTTTCGGACAATTTCATAGTACTATGAAACTGAACGAAGAGCATACTTACGCCTAAATGCGTACAACACGAGCATCTTTATAGTACGATGAAACTCTTAATGCGAGCAAGTCACGGATAAACTTTAAGAATATTCATAGATGCAAGGCATTTTTCATAACACATTATTGTTCTATGTGACTATGTCTCATCACTATTTTAATATTATCTATTTTTTGCAATTTGCAATTATTATGAAATTCAATAGTGATCAACAGCGTTTTAGTCTCTGTCGGATGCAACTTGTTGCAAGAAAATCGGTTAAGAGTTTCTATGTGAAAATTTGGCTAATGTTTTTATGGCATTTTGTGCACACACACACGCACACACATACACACACACACACGCACACACGTACAGACAGACATTTGTTCAGCTCATCGAGCTGAGTCGAATGGTATATAACACTATGGGTCTCCGGGACTTCTAACCAAAGTGCGAATTTGGAGTGAAATGATAGCCTTTCGGTACAACTTAGTTGTACGAGAAAGGCTTTTATGGCATTTTGTGCACACACACACGCACACACATACACACACACACACGCACACACGGACAGACAGACATTTGTTCAGCTCTTCGAGCTGAGTCGAATGGTATATAACACTATGGGTCTCCGGGACTTCTATCAAAAGTTCGAATTTGGAGTGAAATGATAGCCTTTCGGTACAACTTAGTTGTACGAGAAAGGCAAAAATGTTTAAATTCATGTGTATTTCAGATTCATTTTATTTTTATAACATTTTTTAGTGTCAAAAGCGAAAAAAAGCATAATAGCATAATAAGGGGTGCTCTTTTTGCCCCGGGTGGCGATCTTGCCCCGTCCTCCCCTAATAATGATTTATGAAAAAATATTATTTTAACTGTAGACGTTAGAGAACAACTAAGCAATTAGGTGTTCATTTTTGGCATGACGAAAACAATCGTTTGGATATCATCAAAAATCTCTTCTTTTATTTTCAATATTTAACACTAGAGCAAACATTTCCATACTGCTTTCTAGGAAACATAATCCGCTGACTTGCAAAATAGCTTAGAAAGCACCCATCAACCAACACTTGTAATGCAATACCAATTAATATTGAAATTTACAAACAAGTCTCGTCAACAGCTACCGCCAACTATTGCAACGCCACGATGCTGCAATCACACACTTTTACTCTATGCTTTACGTGTACATTCGCTAGATGGCGGACAGGTCGGCGCGACCACAGTCGTGAGCTCGTCGCGTCTCGACAATGAGCTAACAACGAATAAAGACAACTTTCTGCTTCAATGCATTCATAATTCCTCAAGATAATCTGACTCAGCTGAACCAAATAAGATGTCCGTGGATATTAATTTATTGTAAATTATAAATGAAATCGATCCAAATGAAATCAAATTGTCTAGATTAGGAATTTTGCAATGAGAGGAAAACTTGGAAATTACTTAAATGAGTAATCTAGTTATTAAGAATTGCACCCTGAGGTCAAAACAACAGCTCAGAGAACGGAGAACTCGCCGACCCCCCTCTCCTCCGCGGAAGATTACAACAAAAAAGTGAAATCCGACATTAAAATAACGGGACTAGCAGCATCTCTCGACTGGTTCACGCAAATTTGTGCGCGACAAGTTGCCTCTTCTCCGGGACTGCTTGAGCCACCGTCTCGGCAGCCACTTGCTAATGGGAGTGTTGATGACGTGCATCAGCGACCAGAGCGATCGACATGAAACTGAGTAGCGCAAGGAAATTAAACGAGAAAGCCGTAACAAAAACACTTACCATATAAATGATGAAGGGAAGAAACAACAGGAACAGCCAGATGTACAGATGGACAGCATTGCAGAACACATTCTGGTGGACGTCATAGAACCACCCGCCGGTCAAGCTGGCCAGTACTCCTTGTCGCAGTATTTCCAAGGTTTGCGACCCCATTGCCGAAGGTTCATTTCATAATAGCCCCTCGTACCCCGCGTTGCGAAACTGCCAAACTTCTTCCTACGCAATGCCTTTGAGCACTAATCCAGGACAGGAAATCGCACCACCACGGCTGTGGGACTTATCAAAACACAGTTTATCACACAAATCCCCCCTCTCCGACCAATCACGACCCGGAAACTATATTACTCGAGCCAAGCAGCCACTTTTCAAAATAAGCTAGAAACTACTTTCAAACCCATTTTTTTCTCGTCGCCTTCCTTCTTTTCTGGGGGGCTCCGCACTGGTGCTACTTTTACAAGTGGAGGAGTCAGCGAAAACTTTCCTTCACTTCTTCGATCCGATTTGAATCACACTATTTCGCACTAGATTCCACGAACTTCGTCACTTTTTCCGCATCAAATGCGAGCCACGACCGTTGCGTAAAGATTTCGCGTAACATTAATCTCATACAGCGGAATATTTTAATCAAATTTGCACGATTTTTACGTCCTACAAACGAAACTACTTCTATCCACTTTATGATTTTCTAAGATTTTTTCCTCTTCTTTTTCGCCTTGAAGGCTGTTTTGACAGTAAAAACGCAAAGGTTTGCGTTCAGCACATCGCCGCACAGTGCTGAACATCATTTTGGTTACAGCTCGTACATTACAGTACATTACAGCTCCAATGGATCAATCAAGGTATTGACGCATTTGCCCAAAAGTACACGCGGCGCTCCCCAAAGGAAACGACGCACCGCGTTTTTTGCTGCCCGTATACACGGTTAGAAAAAAGTACCTAATTTTAGGTACTTTTTTTCTCTTGCATCTCCCTCCCTCTTCCTTTTGTTGTCATAAAATGAAGAGCAAAACCACTCAACAAGGGCATTAAAGTATGGGAACCCAACGTTGAGTAATCTCATGTTTACAAAAGTTGAGTGAAATTTACCTAACTTTTGGTTAGTTTCTATTTAAAATTAAGTATATTTTACTGAATATTAAGTGAATTTTATTTAATTTCAAGAAAAAATTACTTAATTTTGGGTTCCCACACTGAACCCCCGATTTGAGTGAAAAGTACCTAATATTAAGTACTTTTTTCTAACCGTGTACTCGATTCTTATGGGGAGATAACATTGCGGCGTTTCCTAGGGTGCGGTTGTTTCTTTAGAATGTGGAACGCCGCGTGGAATCTTGTGCAAATGCGCTTTTGGAAACATTACAACAGTCGCGCAGTGTATCGTATTGATAGCACCCTACAATAACTCATTTTGCACTCACCGCATCAAAACAACAGCGGCACTGTATACGCATATTTCTATTCGTGTTGTTTTGACAGAACATGTCTACGGTGGCTCGATCTGTTCGTTTCATAGCGGCAGTTTTTGCTTATTGATTGATCCATTCGCGAAGTCGAAACAAACTGATGCTCTTCCCTCCTATGGGAAACCCCATTGCTATCTGTCAGAGTTTGAGTGAAACATGGCCGCCATCTCCTCCTCTCTGTTGCTCTACTGTAAAAACCCATAAAGAACTGTCATTGTTTGTGTAAAGAATTTTGCTTCGACTTCGCGAAAAGATATTAAAATTCCGTTTTTCAATTGAATAATTTTTACACTACTAAAAATCCACACATATTTATTGGCAAAAATCCATAGATTTAACTTGTGATGTACATCAACGCACACATAACCATTCTCCACGCGAACTACTAATAAAATATATATCCAAATAAACTTTATGTGTGGTCTCAAATTAGCAATTATTTAATTTATGTGTGGTTCTATTTTGATTATATTAGGGTGTGTTCTGTGTGGTTATGAAGCACTGCACGGACTGCTTTGTCTCTTTCTCGCTGCAAAGAAATTAGGAAACAACAAGGCCAGTAAACGTCAAAATTCATGAGGAACGAAAGAGAGAGATGTTTCCGTGCAGTGCCCTATATCGATTTATTTTAGGAAATTTATAACGGCGATAGATATATCTTATATACACTGAAAACCAAAACTACCCAAAAGTGGGTTGTTTGCACTCAAAACCGTGGTTTGGGCCAATAACCCAAATTTGAGTAAAATGACTTTTCTGGCACTAGGTAGTTTGCCTTTAATCCCATGTAAACAATTTACCCAAAGCTGAGTTTAATTTATCCAAAGCGGACCTTGATCAACCCAAAATAGAGAATATTGAATTTACTCAAATTTGGGTTATTGGGCTGAGCAACCTCGGTGAGGTGTTTGCATCTTGCTCTAGTTTTGATAGCAATCATGGGAAAGAAAGGGAAAACTACCCAAATTTGGGTAAATTTTTTCTGCGATATTCTCAATAGTGCGTATATTGAACTCAAAGTTTGGGTTGATTTATCTGTCCGTGTAGATATTTTTGGCAGTGTACGACTGCCTCTACAATCCCAGCAAACAAAATGTGAGTCGTAAGCCATTCGTTAGGCACTAGTGAGTGGCTGAAAATTGAAAAAAAAAAACAAACGTTTGATCGAAGCGTTTGAACCTTGTTGATATTGTTTTTATTATTTCTCCACCGATGCACCAGACGTTAGTACTTGCAAGAAAAAACATGTCGTCGCGTCGGTGAAATTGTTATCTTTTTAAAATAAAGTTCTCTAGAACAAAATATTATTCAAAAAGTCGCGAGTTGTGTCGAAAAAGTATGTTCATACGCGAGTTCAATGGATACCGATAAAATAATTAGCTCGGAATAGTCGGGTTCGTGGTCGCGACTTGCAAATCCGGACGTCGTCATTGAAAAGTAGTTTTTACCAGTCTCGTTCCACTCGCGCTTCAGCTTCAAACATATCTGAAAACTTATCTCAATTTTTTGAATATTTTCCAAAAATGTATCTATCATACAGTTCGGAACTTTTTCCGTATCATACATCAATCAGATTTTAATTACATTTTGTCTAGAATTTATTATAAGCATTTTAAAATGATCTCCCTATGCTGAGCTGTAGGATCTGTCAAAGTTAACACCGTCGTGTGTCTTCTTCTTATTTTCACTTGGATTCGTCTATACAGTAGCCGTTCGATAACTGCAAAATGTTTACTTTTCAGTTAACGAATGCCGTTCGATAACTGCAACGCATTTTAGACGTCAAACGGTTGTCAATCGACGTCAGGATGCAATAAAAATGCATCTAAATGTACAGCGCAATGCAGCTGTCATTGAGTTTGACATCAGTTTGAAGTTTAGCGGTCCGATAACTGCAAAACAGTTGCAATTATCGAATTGCAGTTGAAAAGCATTGCAGTTAAATGACCTGCAGTTATCGAACGTCTACTGTAATAACTAAATTATTGAAATTCAGCGCTTCAAAAAAAGTTTTTTATTATTCAGATATTCGAAGTTGTTGAAACAGTGGCCCATGGTCACTTCCAATAATGGTAGTCATGAAAACTTATATAATTTTTTTTTTTGACAAAAAAAGTATAAAATTTACGTGCCTCTATGAACTGATCATTCAAAGGCCAAAAGGGTGCCGCAGTGTGCCACATCGAGGGCCACAATTGTGAATCGAATCCTGGAAATGTGTGCTTGGAACAGTGCACTCAGCGTCCCACCCCTTGGATGGTAAACATGTTTCTTATATCCACACTAACATAAATAAAATGCGTAACGCATATATGCGTTATAAATAACTTCATAACAGATGAAGGGTGTGTTATGAAGTTTATGTTTGCACACATACAAATGATATTTTGAAAACCTAATGAATCGTATGTGTGTTAAGTAAATAAATTAGGGTAAAGTGCCCAATAGTAGACCCCCAACCAATAGTGGACCCCATAGCCATTTTTACATTATTACAACATAATGTAACCATTTTGCTATGGAATTCCATCGGGAGAACCTACCTTACAGTCCTATGGTTTGATTACATGCATTGGAAATGCTATGGAAAGTAAAATCAGAGGATTTTTTACAATTCGATAAAAAATAAACACGAGAGTGTCCATTATAGGAATATTTTGGGGGTTCATAATAGGGAAGAAGAACGTCCCGAAACGGAACATAAAAATCAAATGAAGTGTCGACTATAGGGAAGCAAATTACTGTTATGGACCCCCAGGAGGTCTACTATAGGGCGAATTCAGGCAGACTTTAAAATGTTAATTTAAACGAATAACGTCGTGTATTTGAGAGTTTTATGTATGTATCGTGAAGAAGAGATGCAGAACTTGGTATTAGATCCCGCATAATAAAAAAAACAACATGTTATATGGTCAGAATCATTATTACGATGTAAGATATAGCTTCACAGTTTACGTTGCGGCTATCGAATACTTTTCGATCGATTCAACCATAACTGCTCGACATCATCACTAAATGTCAACATATAACATGCTGTCTCTAAAATCAAGACAAAATTTTCAAAACGACTTATCTGCTTTTGTAAACAAAGATTCAAACGACGATTTGAGGAATCTGATAGCTTTCCCACGCAAACCAACACCATTAACAGGTAGCGGAAGCCTTCACCTACCTATTGATGGTGTTAGTTTGCGTGGGAGAGCTATCAGATTCGTCAAATCGTCGTTTGAATCTTTGTTTACAAAAGCAGATAAGTCGTTTTGAAAATTTTGTCTTGAAACGTTCTTTATTCCCTGCATTATATGTCAACATTTTATCATACTGTTGAGCGAAAATTTTGCACGCGAAAACAGACGATTTTTTATGGTGACATAACTTAACAACCCATTCAACTTGTTATTTGTCAAATAACCGTACCACAAACTGTTAAAACTTTATATGAGATTGTTCATTTACAGTTGTCAACAGTAAAGGCTACCTTACACCTCGGGAAAATTTTCCGCCGGATTTTGAACCCCGTGCATTTTAAATGGGGCCGGGATTTTGATTTTCCGTGTCCGAATTCCAAAAACATCGCATATGCAAAAATGCATGGGGAAAAAATCCGTGGACCAAATTCCCGAGGTGTGAGGCTACCTTAAAGGATACTGTTGTCGACCGCACGGGAAAATATCCATGTACAGTTTGTAATTATGCGGGATGTCAAGCAGAATTAATATGTTGAAAATTTCTACTTTTTATGGCAGGAGGAGCAAAATTCCGCTACTAGGGGGTCTACTATTGGGCAATTTTTGCATTTTTATTAGCGTACACATTATATTTCGAGTGGAAAATGAGTATGAATGCAACTAAAATGCACTCGTTACGAGATTTCATGAGATTCAGCAGCTGATTGGAGTAGGAATGTATGTAAACCATCGTAAAGTCATGTAGTGTCTTTCGCATTTGTGCGCCTTCATGCAGCATGGAAAGAGAAATCCGAAGAGCGGGAAATGTTTGACAGCCAAGTAACTGCAAAATAATTTTGCTTATTGGATTGATATCAAAATATCCCGCTACTCGCTTGAGAGCACTAAAGCGGCTCTATCCGCAGCACCCAGCTGGTAACTAAAATATCTTTTGGGTTTACCTATATATTGCGATTTGCAAATAAAATTAGCATTGCAGACAACCTGCAAGCAACTTGCACAGGAACGAGCTGTCAAAATTCATGCTGATTCGTCTGTTTTAGGCGTGTTATTCATTGGATTCACGTTAGTTTTAGCTTGATGTATACATCAGAGCAGTGGTGCTATCATATTTTACTTACTTTTCAGGAGAAGTATGTCAATTGGCACTTTATTCAGTTTTATGATACTTTCCTGTAAAAAATTAACTTTCTATCACAATATCTTAAATGTGGAGTAAGAGCTCATTATATTTTGCTTAAATAGAATGACAAATCATAACGACTTCAATTATAACATAATCTTCTTAAAAGATAAAATAGCCAGCAACACTGTATGCAAGATCTTTTCTAGAGTACTTTTTGAATAGGTCGTAAGTAACAAAAATGGAAAATTCGAGCTAATTGCAACAATAGATAGAGCATACATAGTTCCATTATTGAAAAAAATATTGAGCTTTTCTTCAATTTCTTTATTTTATAATAATTCGAAAGAATTTCGACCTAAGTGACAATCCCTCCTGAACTAAAAAAATGATTATTTCGACCTTTTGCGGAAAAAGGTCATTACAGTGAACGTTCGCCCTCCTTAGCCGTGTGGTAAGACGCGTGGCTACAAAGCAAGACCATGCTGAGGGTGGCTGGGTTCGATTCCCGGTGCCGGTCTAGGCAATTTTCGGATTGGAAATTGTCTCGACTTCCCTGGGCATAAAAGTATCATCGTGCTAGCCTCATGATATACGAATGCAAAAATGGTAACCTGGCTTAGAAACCTCGCAGTTAATAACTGTGGAAGTGCTTAATGAACACTAAGCTGCGAGGCGGCTCTGTCCCAGTGTGGGGATGTAATGCCAATAAGAAGAAGAAGTGAACGTTCGCTAATTGGGGTTTTTCTAGTTGGGGCGTTTTTTAGTTGGGGGTTCGCTAATTGGGGCGAAACCCAATTAAAAAGCAGCTAAACGTCAGAATGTGATGTCAAAAACTCGTTGACATTTTGTTTCCGTGTTTGGCGGGATCGATATTTTCTGGCGCGTAAAATTTTCTTTTGTTCAATGCAAAAAGTAAACAACATTGACGCTTGTCAAATCGCCCCAATTAGCGAACGGCATTCGCTAGTTGGGGTGAGGTCGTGCCCCAATTAGCGAACGATCACTGTACTGAGAAAAATGAATGAATTTTAGATATCGTGTATTCGACCTTATGTCAAAAAAAAGTCGCATGAACGAAATCTGCCAAAATAACAAAATGTGTTCATAAGACCATTTGTTGTCGAATTTTGTTGTTGAATTTTTGAAAGAAAACTTCTAAATTTAATAATATCAGATATCAATCTTAAACATAAACTTTCAAGTTTGTTTCGTGGGAACAAGATATAGCTAGGTGAGTCTTTCTTTTATTTAAATAGAGAAACCTATTTTATTAAATGTATTCATTTATGTGCAGTACAATGGCTGGATGCATGTCAAGTAAAGCTCTCGATGTTCTGGAAGAACATTGCTATGCAACTTTGTCTTCGTCATTCCATAGAAGAAGTGGTAAGCAATACACGTGATTGTAATTCCTGTAATACTGTGCTGTAAATCAGCAACTTATCCAGTAAAATATTTTGTACTGAATAACCAGAAATCAATTACACCCAGTTGGAATTCGTTAATTTCTCGGCTAACCTGAACTTTCACAACTTTTTGAATACCACCCGAATTTTATTTGATTTTTTGTGTTCAAGATGCGCGGCTACAAAGCAAGACCATGCTGAGGGTGGCTGGGTTCGATTCCCAGTGCCGGTCTAGGCAATTTTTGGCTTGGAAATTGTCTCGACTTCCCTGGGCATAAAAGTATCATCGTGTTAGTACGAATGCAAAAATGGTAACTTGGCTTAGAAACCCCCTCAGTTCATAACTATGGAAGTGCTGAATGAACACCAAGCTGCTAGGCGGCTCTGTCCCAGTGTGGGATGTAATTTCAATGAAGAAGATGATTATTATCATTCTGACAGCTTAATTTTAATGATTTTCCAGTGATTTTGCAATAGCAGGGTATTTTGGCCCCGAAATCTAGAAACAAAAATACTTAAAAAAATATTCGCCAACGAACTGATGGCATCGCAATGAAGAAGAGTCGTAAGGGTCCGGTACACTAATTACGTAAGCATTTTTTCTGGGGTTTTCAATCCCCCTCCCCCTTGTAAGATTTTTCCCATGCAAATCATCATGGAGCGTAAGAAATAGGCAGACCCCCCTTCTCCAATAAGTGCTTACGTAATTAATGTACGACCCCTAAGTGCTGTTTGATGTAAATGTTTTTGAATTTAATTTGAACAATTTTGTTATTATTCGAGGATTTATGAGAAATTGAGGACAAACTTCGATGCAAAAAATGCAGGCAACCATCGAACTAAATTTTGAATATGTACTTATTAAATCGTATTTATTTTATTTTTATGCGAATGAATTACGAAAACTTTTTGCAAAACCAACATTAAGACTTGCGCGAAAATTGTATTAAGAAAAGAAAGCCCGGCAAAGCTTCAAAGTACTGTTCAAAATTCCTTTACTGAAACTCCAGGAAGAACCGAGAAGGAGAAACGTTTCCATAGCATTCTGTTTGGCTGAATCGCGAAATTGAATTTTGGTGTGAAAGCGTTCTCGATTAATAAACTATGATGAATATGAGGCATGAACCTCTCAGTCAAACCAAAATACATCTTGAGCCCCGGTTTTCCCGAAATTGGAGCTTTATGTAGCTTTAACTTTTATTTACAGAAATATTGAATTTCTCAATCGTTCTAAGCTGTATCTAATACAGTCTTTTAATTTCATTGTGATAGATCCTCCGTTTGAAGTCTTGGAAGTTAATAAAGACAAAGCTAATAGCAGAACTGAACCAGCCTGTGAGACAATTAATCCATTATTGACTCCAACACTGTACTCAATGAATCGATCGACGCCTATGGAATCAATTCGTTCAGGATGGAAAACATGTTCAAATCGAACAAACCCTTGGCTAAATCGTTCTACACCTCTTTATCATGACAAAGAAAATTCCAGACGTTTCAATCACTCTGGCAGCATTTTCGCAACAAGCTGCCTTTCAGAAGGAAATAGTGCGCTACAGTTGAACATGAGAAAATCTTGGTTGAAACGATCAACACCTCTTAATCAGCATGAAAGAGAAAATAGCAAAACGTTCAAGTTCGCCAGCAACTTGGAAAGGAGTTATAATTCAGAAGGAAAACCGACACATCTAGCGGAGACTCAGAAGAAGGCGTTAAAGCTACTTTCGACAGCACCTCCGAACTTTGAAGGTAAGTGGGACCTTTCGATCACAAACTCAGACAAACAGATATACCCGAGGAAATATCTTTGAAAATTTCAAGTATACTTTTACTTTTTACCAGCGATTTTTTTTTGTTTGATACATAAAAGATTATCTATCCGACAAAAATCACTATCGGCATCTGTAGTGGATGAAAGCAAACGTCGAAAGCAACCAAAATTCAGTGGCCGTTTAACCACCTAAGGCGGCGAACCATATCACCAATTCCTTTAACTTTTACTTAAAATTTATGGTTATTTTCCCATAGTGGTCAAAATTTTACTCAGAAGCCGACCAATTTGAGTTTTGGCAGATTGATAGTTATTTGTAACGGAATGGATTTAGCACCAAATTTCTCGCGAACCTTAAATAGATAAACTATGAAACATCTCAGAGTGCTATGTCTGTTTGTCTAAACGACTGAAAACTAATTTCGTTTGTCAATAAGTTAAACATATATTTTTCTTCAATAGGACATGCTGCAGCTTCGCACAGTACAGTATGGAATTTCCCGGAGATAAAATATGTGGTAGTCGAACAAACGAGTCGAACATTGAAACTACTATGCATCCGTCTTTCATCAATATAGTGACATCCACACCGCTTCCATGTCAGGAAAGGAATTTACGACGATTGCCTGCGTTCTCCGTAGAAACAAGTGCAGTAGAAAAAGAAGAAATGAAGCAGATTCAATCGAACGAAGCAATAGACGAAGAAGGGTTATCTTATCTATCAAGGAAACAGAATAGTACGCTAGAGTTGCGTTCGAACCATCATGGTAAGTGAGATCATATAACATCACTTTCTTTTACCAACGAAGTTCACGAGTTTGTACACCAAAGTGTTACGAAAAGGTTATAATATATTATGTTGTGGACTTTTATATACCTAATAATCAACTGAGGTTGATGATTAGAGAAGATGTCTGTGAGCAAATATTCACTAATTTTTTAGACACGTACCCTCAACCGGTTTGTTTGCAACAAGTTGGGACGGGGAGACCTGTCCCATAGTTTCCTACTAAAAATTGGACAGCATTATAGCCTCAAAAGTTATGCCCAAACATTTTTTTTTGTGATGCACGAGAAAGACGCTATTACCGTTAGGTGGATTAATCAGGGCTTTTTAAGCCTAAAAAGGTTGTCCAAATTGTACAGTGTCGTGTTTGTCACAGTTGTTCCAAATCGTCAAGCCTGTTTTCCCGGTTTACTATCCGGCAATGACATTGATATGAAAACTCAAGCTGCATATGCACACCCAAGTAACCATGAAGCTATATATGCTTGTAAAAAACACAGCCCCAAAAGTTGACTTAAAGTGGAAAAGGGCAATTATAAGACCGAATTAATGGTTCATTGCTTTGGCATGTTGAAATAAAGCACCAGTAATGTATCGCTGCATTCGTACTGCTGATTTAGAGTATCGTCTGACAGTTGATAAATAAATGCAACAACACATCATTAAAACAGATCTAATGCAATTAGCATTTAGCATGCCGATTTGTGATTGATATATGTGCAATATTGTAATGCTTGGTGTTACTTGGGCAACATGTAAAAGGTTCAATTTGAAAACATTCGACGTGACATCCTATAGAAGGAAAGTGATTACCTCCCATACCTTTTTCGAATTAAATCTTCCACATGTTTTTTTTTATTTTTAAATTTATTATTTTTAAATTTTTGTTTTGTTTCATTACAGGTCATGCTTCAGTTTCGCACAGCGCTATGTCATTAAAATATCCCGGTTATGCAAAGATTGGTAGTGTTCAAATACATGAGTCATTCATTGATACCACTATGCAACCGTCTTTCCACGATATTATAACATCCACACCTCTTCCTTGTCATAAGATAAGATCACGACAAACTCAATTACCGGCGTTCTGCGTAAAAAATATTGCCACAGGAAAGACGGTACACAACCCAATGAAACTAAAGGAAGGGATGTTCGATGAGAAATATGTTTCCGAAAAAGAATTGTTCAGCAGCGACGATGAAGATCCGGATTGGAAATTTGAGAATGATTCAGACAATTTAACAGATGAAAGCGAAGACGAAGTTACAGCCTTGAACGATCTATCTATATATGAGTATTTCCAAAAGTATAGAACTGTAGATGAGATTGATTCAGATGTCCCTGCTTCAGATGAATGCTTAGCAAAGATGTCCTCCATACAGACTGTGAATTCGGCTTGCGAATCTGAACCAGGTAATATTGATGATCTTTCTTATTTTTTCAAATTTTCTATGCCAGGGATTGAGTTTGATAATTTCTATGACGATAATGAACTGATTCGAGGGGTATAATTCATGATCATTTCATGGGGCCCTCCTTAGCCGTGCGGTAAGACGCGCGGCTACAAAGCAAGACCATGCTGAGGGTGGTTGGGTTCGATTCCCGGTGCCGGTCTAGGCAATTTTCGGATTGGAAATTGTCTCGACTTCCCTGGGCATAAAAGTATCATTGTGCTAGCCTCATGATATACAAATGCAAAAATGGTAACCTGGCTTACACGCTTAGATCAATTTACCTATTTATAGGTACTCGTTTCACCCATATTTGAGTAATGCGTAATTTACCTATATTATGGGTAAAATGTACCGCGAAAATCAGTGAATTTCACTCATATTACAAGAAAAGTTGCTTTACCAATATATGGGTAAATTAGGTTACCCATATATGGGTGAAAAAATGTAAGCGTTATTGTTCGACTCAGCCTCTATTTGACTGAAAGTTGAAAGCCATTTGTGGTTCCAAAGAAACAAGTATCGGTCGACTGGCCCAACATTAAAAGTGAGTAAATAAAAATTAATATAAATAATAATAAATATAATGTCGGTATTCTTTGCATCTAATTTATTAATAGATAATCAAAACCACGAACACAGCCGCATCTTCCGGAGCCCCGGGGCACCAAATCAACGATGGAGTGCATAAGCCAATCGCCTAGTCAGAAACCGCTGTATGCCTCTAGCATGGGACACGATAAGGCAAAAGCTCGTTTAACTGGTCCTGGAACATTGAAGGATTTAAATAGTTGCCGGGATACAGATCGACCCGAACGGTATGGACAGCCATCGAAGTCCGCTCCGTTACAGCAAATGGTGAGTTGAATTATGATCCTTGTATGTACACATAATGACTTTTCATTTTTCTACCAGCCTCAAGTGGGAGAGAGATCACAGGATCGGCTTCTGCGACTACCACAAAGTATGAAATCCAATTATTATCCTAAACAAAAAACAATCTAATCTCTTGTGAGCTGAAACTTCCGGACTTCCTGTGAGCTAAAATAATAAGTGCAGAAGGAAACCACCGTGTCGGTGTGCAACGTACCCTACCCTTCACATCAACAGGTATGTTAAATTATAATCTATAGATATACACAAACTCGCAATGACATATTTTTTCTCTTCCAATCATCCGTATAAACAGATACCTACAACCTACGCCCACATCACCCAAAGATATTTTTACCTCAGCAAACGGATTCGTCGTATCAAGCAGGAATTTCCGAATCGGACACGACGATTTTCTACAGGTGTCCCCGTCAGCTCCTTCTCTATCAAATATGGTACTACAAATCCGAACCAGATGGGTGGAAGCATTACCGCTGCACCATTACAGCATATTATTTTAGATAAAAGAATTTAATATGTATTTCAATAAATTCCAATGATTTGCGTATTGTTGTTTAAATTACTTTTGTTTTTATCATATAATAATCAACAAACAGCAATTAATCGACAAACGAAAACAATGATAATTCACTCAAATATGGGTGAAAATTACCTATAATAGGCTATCGCTCAGCTACCTAAATATGGGTAAAGTTGGTTTACTCATATATAGGTAAATGCCACTTCACCCATATCTAGGTATGTGCACTTTTTGGCGATTATAGGTACTCTTCACCCATATTTGGGTGAACTGAAGTAAGCGTGTAAGCTGCGAGGCGGCTATGTCCACTCACAAAAAACTCCGCATTATTTTCATGAGTTTACACATGGATTTTTGCAATGGGGGTAGCGAAATGGATTCCATAGTTTCGACACATATATTCCATGCGCCCACATGCATTGCATGAGTGTTCACACATACTATCTATGTGGGACATAGTATCCATGTGTGAATTTGTATGCAATTAAGTATGTGCCGACACATGATATACATATTTAAAAATACATGGATTTTTGCCATAAAGTATGTGTCGATTTTCCTGCGTGTATCAGAAACTTTGCCCAGATCAAAAACACCTCAAAATTGTGTTGTTTGATCTAACCGTGCACAGATGTGTATTTCGAACCGAGTTTGCGTTTTTCGACCATCAGCTGTTTTTGACAGCAGTTCTTCTTCGTACTTCTTTGTTTATTCGCTTATAAACATCGCATGTCATTGCACCCATGGTTAAGATTACGAGCTTTATCACTTGATAAAGAGTATATTCATATTAAATGAAAATAAAATGTGTGAACTTGACATCAAGACACTGTTTACCAAGTGATAACATTTGTAATCTGAAAGGGGTATAACTGCAACAGCGCTCGCATGAATGGAAACCGCACGGACGTTGACAATGAACAATGTCCACCGCACCGCTCGAGTAGCTGTTGCATGTTCGTAACTGTGCGTAGTGTACAATATTGTTAGTGTGTGTAACAATCATCAATGAATCGCGCAAAGTAAACATACCACCCTTCAGTCCAGAAGCTGAAGCAGAACTGTGAGGAGATCAGTTTGTTTTATGAAATCGTTCATTGATGATATCGCGTTGTCCCGTGTGGTGCTAAATTTCAGTCGAAGGTAATACATATTTGGACCCGTATTTCTTTTCACCACGATTTCATTCAAAGTTATTCAAAAGAGTTATTACTATATGAATGTCTCGTAATATGTGGTTGTATCTAGAGGCCTGGAAAAGTTGTATCCAGCACTGCCGAGATTTTCGCAACCTTATGATAACGATTCTTCTTCTTTGTACGGTAATTAATAAACCTGTTAAACTCAATGTCATCAAATCAACCTACACTTTATCATTTGGAGGCAATTAAGTGCGTAGAGCGCATGCCTGACCTTCTTTGTCTTGTACCGTCGAAATGTGACCATTCCAATGAGAAGACAATCGGTTTGTTCCACTGAATACGAAATTAAAATAATCCTTGATTTAATTCTTATTAAGGATATGTGGCATGCGTTTTTGTACCAAAACAATGTAACATGAATGCAAAATACGAGATCACTATTAGATTTTACTGAATATAAAAACGAGTCTTTATGACCTTAATAAAATACTAGAATATATAATTCAGAGTGGAGTAAAATAATGAAAAAACAAAATGCCCAGAATGTTCAGTTTAAGGGTTTGTAACATTTTATTCTGTAATATAATATTTATAATTATAATGTTTATTTTTTATAATCAGTTAAAGAAATGCCCATGATGGGGTAATAACTGGAACATGTTATGAGTTCAATTTTAATTCAAAAGCGTATTTCCTAACAAATTTATAATCATTTTTTATTGCTCTAACAATTCTGATCTTTGCTGTATCTTCGCTGCGCTTACAACAAAGGCAATGGCACCAGTTTGTTTTATTTTGTTATCAGCTGATTTAGCTTAATTTAAAACCAGCTCTACAAATCAAGAAGCGAAATTAGAGATTAACACCAACACACCTAGGTTTGACTATAAAAATATTACGTATTCCTTATGCATCCTTATCTAATAAACGTTAAACGCAAAATATTCATGAACTTGAACTCATAATTAGGAGAAAGTAGCTTTCTCTAAGTGAATGCTCAAGTACAATTAATATTCTCCAGGAGTCGAGATCAGTTCCTGAATACTAGTTTCATGTTCTAAGATAGTTATAGGATAGGATTTTTTCCAATCATTTTAAATATTTTCTATCCCATTTCAGAAATCTATCAGAAGAGCTAAAACATCATCGGCATAATGGGCGGTGATTTGAAGGAATTTCTACGCCAAGCAGCAATGCAAGTTGGTGCAGGCGGCTCAGCAGGGTTTGTGGAAGTTTGCATCATGCATCCATTGGATCTGGTCAAGACCCGGCTCCAACTGCAAGCGAAGCCTGGAACTGTAGCAGCTCAATCTGGCGTAAGATAGATTTTATGTCATTTTATTATGTTTATTAAGATAAAATTATGTATTTTTTTTCAGACCTATTACAATGGAGTCTTCGATTGTATTCGGAAAATGGCCAGTACAGAAGGTGTATTTTCCTTGTACAAAGGAATTCTTCCTCCAGTATTGGTAGAGACTCCGAAACGAGCCGTAAAGTTTTTAACCTTTGAGCAGTACAAGCGATTCTTCTTGTTTGGTGCAGATAAGCCTACGCCATTGGTATAGAACTGATCTATCTGCAATATTTTATACATCAATTTTTTTTTATTGTAGACATTCTCCTTAGCGGGCCTTGGTGCCGGGGTTACCGAAGCAATTTTGGTGAATCCTTTCGAAATGGTTAAAGTAACCTTACAAGCCAATAAAAACAAGTAAGTAGAATGCACTAGCAGTTTGCGTTAAGACTAAGATGCCCTCACATAGGATACGTTTGCGTTGCGTTTGACCAGAGGCGTCGCGTGAAGAAAATGGTCACCTGTGCACCAATATAATTTGTTCCATGTTTAAGAAGTTTTCGAACTATCATCAAGCTCTTTATATAATGATGTGCCTATTAAATCTAACTTCATCCACGCTTCAATGTATTATTTGCAAATCATAACAAGCTCTTAAAGAGTTTCGCATAATTTTCGTACAGACTATTAATTGGAATTGAACGTTGGAATTGGATTATTAAAACGTTGAAACGTTAACAAATAAACGTTGAATTAGCAAAAACATAGAAATAAATTTCGGTTTCCAATGTCCGTTTTCGTACTTCTACACGATTTCTGAAGGATGTTTTGCGCAATATCCTACTACAAAAAAAAGTCTATTGGATTTCAAAGGAGAGGTTTTGTGTATTTTGTTATTATACGCTGATGGTAAAGAATTATTCTTCCTCTCCTAAAAGTATATAATTAATGCAATTCTATTGTCGGATATAGTGCATTGTCTGCTAGAACTAGCGAATATGTAAACGGGCCATCACCGGAGAGAGTGCACGACAAGACAACGACAAGCGGCTAGAAGGCATCGGATAGCGTGAACAAACTAAAGGAGGCGCGTGGCTTTTCATGCGGTGCCTCGTTGGATTGCTTATGGGAAAAGACTTGGTGCAAGAACGCTATTTTTTTATTTGAATATTGAAGTAGGTAGGTATATTTCAACTAGAGTCTTAAACTTTTGACAGAAGGCATTTTGCTACGAGGTAGTGGTCGGATGTGCGGACGTTCGTGATGTCGTAGAAGAATTTACCGTTGGTTCTAATCGAGTCGTAGTCGATTTGGTTTTTCGTTTCTTGTTTAGTTAATCTCCATGTGGATTTTTGGATATTCTTGTGGGGGCAAGAAGTGCGGGAGGCTACAAAGTTTATTTATGTATAATTGGTCGTTGTCATTCGATGCGGTATGCAGACTATTCGATCCGATGACCGGTCTTTATTATCGTTGGGTCGCATTTCTTGTGGGCAGTGCACGTTGATGACGCTGTTTATCCTCAGCTTTCACATCCCTGCGTTTTGACTACCACACAATCCGAGGATGTTTATTATATTTAGAGTACCAGGACTTGGACAAATGCGTTTTGAGTACACGATCAGTGTTGGTAGCATAATGCTCAAATCCCACTCACCGCATGCGCGAGCTGATTCGCTTGCGATTCTGCAGGGAAAGCATCGTGCATGAGTTTTTCACGCAGAATCGCATCGTTTACGCTCATTCGCGGAAAAATGATTTCGCTCCAAAAAGTGTCAAAACCTAATCGAAACGTATTTTATGTTTGCGTATGGATTCACTATCCATTGTTTTAAGTAAAGAAAGTTATTCCGATAAATTTAATTAAGAAGAACACACATAAATCACGCAATGATGCAAATCGCGAGTCGAATCATGGACGATCCTCTGGGCAATGACTCGGGTGAGGTTTGCCTTGCGCTTGATTTGAATCGTGGATGAGATTTGAGAACTTGAGTTTTTTCCAACACTGCTCACTATGGCTTTGGTCGGGCCTGCTTGCGGATACATGCAGCTTTTTATAGAAATTTAACAGAGCCCACTGTTGAACAGCACCACATCTTAGGCAGGCCCAAAAGGAAGCACTTCCTCACTCTAGCTGATGTCAGAAGGATAACAGTGCCCAGGCTGCCAGCTAAGTGCAAAACCGACGGTCGATCGATCTCATACTGCACTTTGGAGGAAGGGTTTTGATTTGACAGATTTGAGTTATTATATAATTAGGGTTGTTTCCCGATTTTCTGCGTAGTTCGTAAGAGGATTTGCTCGACTTCCTCTACGGTGCCTTTGAAGTAAACTAACCCTGGAACAAAATAGACGCATCGTGCGGGCTACGAAAAGAGTGGCGCTTGAGCCACTCGATTTTTACATGATCGGCCAGTGACAGTGTCCATTTGCATTTCTTCCGCAGAGTTGGCCAGGTTCCGAGCACATGGGCCGTAACGCGGCAGATCATCAACGAATCCGGTTTTGGGCTGAACGGCTTGAACCGAGGACTGACGGCAACGATCGGTCGGAATGGCGTTTTCAACATGATCTACTTTGGGTTCTACCATAGTGTGAAGGGCATCCTGCCGGAGTACGAAGTAAGTTGAACCATAGTTTTCGATTGGGAAGATGATTCATTGATGTGCATTTCTATTATAACTTTTTGCATTACATTCATGCTTACTCTAAAGAATGACTAGTGCTTTTGGATGGAAAAGGGTAAGTTCGAACTCCCTGCGTTTGTTTGCCATTCCTCCTAGATCGCGCATGTTAGGCTAGCATGTGTCAATGTTGTGCTTGACTTACTTCGACGGAGAAAATTCACTTAGGTAATTAATGGTTTGATCAGCTTCGAATAATCTTATCAAAAAGGGGTTTGCTGGTCTAAAATTATTTAAAAAATATCAATGGATTGCAAAAAAACTGATGATAATACCTACAAAATATTACTGCCAATAATAAAATAAATTATTCTGCATGCATTATAGAATCCAGAAAGTAAAAATAATCCAATAATTTGATAAAGGAATTTTTCCAAAAAAATACTAATATGAAGACATTTCTTTGAACAAGTTCTACAACTAACTTTCTATTTATATTTCCATTTGATTGAACATGTATTGTCTTTTATTTTGTATTTCAATTGATCTAATCTAATTGAAGCGTGAATAGTTATTATAGGATGGCTGTCATCATGTTGTAGTCGCATACCCCCATAGTTTTTTCTCATATTTAAAATTTAGCCACTCATAAAGGAAACGCCACGCCGATGATGCATAGGAAAATGTTATGATGCTGCGATTGTTTATTCCAGGATCCCGTAAAAGAGTTCCTACGGAAGGTTGGAATCGGTTTCGTTTCCGGCACACTTGGATCGATTGTAAATATTCCGTTCGATGTGGCCAAATCAAGAATTCAGGTACACAAATAAATTTCAAACAATCCTAGGATAAGCATATAGTAAAACTAATGCCTACGATCAATTCTTCAGGGTCCTCAACCAGTGCCTGGTCAGGTGAAGTACAAATCCACTTTAGGTTCGATTGCCATTGTGTATCGCGAGGAGGGCTTCGCAGCACTATACAAGGGTTTGACGCCGAAAGTGATGCGTTTGGGACCAGGTGGAGCAATCATGTTGGTAGTGTACGATTACGTGTACGCTTTTCTTGATAACTACTTTAAACAATGACCGGAAGTTACTGCAGTTAAACTATAGCCAACGACTTTCAAGTCAACCTCAGGGTGTTCCTTTTTGAAGTGTTATTTGTATATTTAACGTTATTTAAAACGACTGTTGACAATCACATCAATTCCAATTATCGCCACCAAGCATTTTTGCGAAACATTTAATTTATGTCAGTTTTATTCGTACTATAAGCATTTATGTGTAATAGAGTTTATTCAAAGTGGATTTTTTTAAATATGTTGTCCAGATGAAATTCAATATTTTACACTTACATGAGAGAACGCATATTAACCTTAGCATTGTAGCATGTTAAATCAATAAGAAAAAAATATATTGTTGTAAAGTGTTATAAATATTCAAATTGTTGAGCATTTAATTAAAAATTTAAACAAATATGTTCTATTATTCTAAAAGATAAATCACATCCTTTGTATCTAACCCAACTAAAAAAGTTCAAGGTTTATGACAATTTTAAAATAATTTTATAATGAAAGCTTCCATACTGGGTTTCATTACTTGATGTTGTCCCCTTAACCCGCGGAGAAAAGGTAATCCAGTTGAATAAAATTGTTTGTACATAAAATAAGATATTGAAAAAATAAATAATTTAGATTTAAAAACAACCACCAAAAACTATTTATTTTAACTATGAAATATTTAAAAAATATTTTTTGTAGTCGACGGCAGAACCACTCAACGTCAAAACAAAATAGACCCCATGATGACGATGATGATTTCATCTTTTTTTTGCGGCTAATCAACAAAAGACATGTCTGTTTTGTTTGTTTTTCCTAAATTGGACTTCTATTTTCAAGAACAAAGATGATTCGCTTCGATTCTGATGAATAATCTGCATTTGAAACATGAATAACAACGTCTTGAGCAGACTACAAGAAATTAGTAGTAGGGGAACTGGGAGTAGGACGCCCACGTTAAGAAAAATGCCGTTTTTATCAATGAAAACCACCAGTTAAGCCTGTTTTCACAGCGCAAACTGAAGAACAGCTTATCTGCTACTGACTGCCAATGACAGTTATCTAATTTAGCATTTTATAGAAATTTGTTTTTTAGAAAGCACCCGCAAAAAAAAATATTGTTTAGCCCATCCCCAGATCGTAGCCAGGATGTCCTGGGCTATATTTTTTTTTTCATACTGCGTTTCAATGATGATAGCGGTCTATGTCTATTGATGATGATGACACCGCGCTTGTCACCGGATCGGTTAAAGGTTCCCCCAAACACACGGGATGCGACAGTCGCGACGCGATTCTATCGCTTGGCGACAGCGATTTTGTCGTCGGCAATATGGAAGCGTAAATACCAAATTGCTTGCAGCGACCCAACGACAGAATCGCGGCGACTAGTTGTCGCCGTCGCGGCGATGAAATCGCTTAGGTCTGGGGGAGCCTTAAAACGCGCATGTGCTCATCGTACTGATTTTCATTTTAATTGCCTACATTATTGAATTGAAATTATTTTTAGGTTTTAATCAGATAAGATCCGTAAAGTACGTCACGCAGAAATGGCTACTTTCAATCCACCCTTTCCCCTTCGTCACGCTTTTTGTAACAAACCTCATTTTTTTTTTGTAAGGATCGTCACGCTGCTCTGAACCCCCCTCCCCCTAGAGGCGTGACGTACTTTGTGGATGGCACCTCACCTATTTTGCGCTATTTGTTTATTCAGCAATGGAATCAACTGGGTTATATGCTTTATAATTGTAAAGCGAAGGAACGGAGAGACCATGCCATGTTTTTGTTTCTGGTGAAACTTGAAAACGGTTGGATGGATTTTCGGGTTCAGCAATTCTGTTCATTATAATCTACGACGGGCTTATGAAATGTTTTCTCGTGGAAAATACGAGTAAAATTATGAAAATCGAAGAAAACCTCAACTAGGATTTTTATGGAAACGAAGTGGAAGCAATTCTTGTTTAACTTTTCAAAAGGACCTAAGTAACATGTTTTTCATGAACTAATTTGAGTACTGCACCCAAAAAACAAATCTGACAATTATTGTATAAAATCTGGGCATATACAATTCTGTAAGCTTTTTATACAAATATTGTATTAAAATAATACAAATCTGTATTATTTTAATACAATATTTGTATAAAAAGCTTACAGAATTGTATATGCCCAATTATTATACAGTTTCTGTAAGGTTCTTATGCAGAACTGTATTAAAATCTGCCATCCCCTGGTTGGGTGTGCAATCGAAAGCTTTCATGTTTTTCTTTTGATTGCGATATTCAAATTAATTCATGAAAAAAAATGTTACTTAGGTCCTTTTAAAAAGTTAAGCGAGAATTACCCGCATAATTACAAACTGTACATGGACATTTTCCCGTGCGGTCGACAACAGTATCCTTTACTGTTGACAACTGTATATGAACAATCTTATATAAAGTTTCAACAGTTTGTGGTACGGTTATTTGACAAATAACAATATGTTGAATGGGTTGTTAAGTTATGTCACCATAAAAAATCGGCCGTTTTCGCCTGCAAAATTTTCGCTCGACAGTATGATAAAATGTTGACATATAATGCAGGAAATATAAAACATTTTCGGGACAGCATGTCATACATTGACATTTAGCGTTGATGTCGAGTATAGATAGTGGAATATATAGATGAGCGAAGATAAATCCTCTGTCTCCAAACGAACTGTCAAACGTGTCTCCAAACGAGCATGACATCGCGTTTTCAATGGAAACGTTAAGGGCTGTGACGTCATATGCACGTGTGCACGGGCAAAAAAATCGACTAAGCCATGCTTTCGCTCATCTATAGATTCTACTATCTATAATGTCGAGCAGTTATGGTTGAATCGCCGAAAAGTATTTGATAACCGCAACGTAAACTGTGAAGCTATATCTTACATCGTAATAATGATTCTGACCATATAACGGTTATTATGCGGGTAATAAAACTTTTCATGACAATCATTCTCCTTGTGTCCCCCACAAAAAGATATTTTAGTTACTAGATAAAGATTGTCGCTTCGGTTCCCTTTGTTCTGCTGTCCGGAACATGTTGGGTACCAAGCTGTCAAATCGTATGGATTTTCCTTCTTTGACATTTAGCTCCCCTATCCTCGCCAGCAAAAGATGTTCCGGACAGCGACGACAGCGACAATCTTTATCTGTTAACAAAAATATCTTCTCCCCCACATTATCCCGAGTCCAAATTTCTGAAAGCTAAAATATGCACATTTTGTTTTACATATATGTAACTGTTCGATAAACCACAGACAAACAGACATAATACATTGAACATTTACTCACATTTACTTATTAAACTCATCGTCATTCAAACACTAACGACATCTGTTGATTTCAGTTAGTTGAGCAAATCATGAATCAGATGGCGGCGCGCGCCACGAGTGATCGATTGGCCAACTAATGATTATTTGAATTGACCAGCAAATCAGTGAACGATGGAAATTTGACGACATTATGTCTGTTTGTGGATAAACGATTACTCATTTTAGAAGTCAAAGCTTTCTTCAGGCGTTGAATGTGCAGCGCAATGTAGCTGTTATTGAGTTTCACATACTTTTGGTGGTCCCCTGTCTGATAACTGCAAAACTGTTGCAACTACCAAATTGCAGTTAGAAAACATTGCAGTTAAATAACTTTCAGCTGTTAAGGCCAGTATCGACTTGAAAATTCAATATTACCAAGAGGAATTTTGACAACTGATCTGCATGGAGCAAATTGTCACTTTTACTTACGGAATAATCGAGCAGAATATTTTTCCGAAAGTAAAGTGACAGCTCTCATTACTTTGCGTGGGAACCTTTCAAAAGCCAATTTTGTTTTCTGTTCTTTCCATGTGGATACTGTTGTAAGAATTTTGTTGCGATTCTTTACTTTTCCGATTCAGTGAACGGAATAACATGTGATTGAGATAGAAAAAGAAATTTCTTTTGAACACGATACCAACCTTTAAGCGTCTAGTGTATATTGCGACATTTACTCCTATTTAGACTTACCCTGAAGAAATGATTATCACAGTCGAATCTCGCACTCGATTTCGCAGTGCGTCAAGGTTACTGCATAGTAAGAATATCTAATTTTTCCATACAATATTTATTTTGAAATACCTTATTTTGATTGGCCTTGCATCCGACAGTCAGCAAATTCGATGGTCAACAATAAAAATATATAGTTTGTTTTCATCATCGTCTCAAAGCTGTTGATAGTGCGAAATTGGTACTTTGCGTACCTAAAGGAATAAAATAGACCCCCGTGTCGTAACCGCAAGTTCAGAACATCCGAACTTAAATTTAAACCGAAACCGCGACTATTCGCACCAACAATCGTTCACAGAAAGACGAGAGAATCTAGATGGATATTCTTCAGCATCAAATCAGTTCTTTTCTCACACAAACGACCCATTTCAAGGCATTCGCTAGTTTTCTCTCTCGCTATTTCCTACTTCAAACTTTCGCAACGCTCGTGCAATGCGAGGGACCGTCTTCGGCTATGTCATCCCTTCTCTCTCATAACTGTAACTTAAGCATCTTTTCTTCTCTGGCACACGTAGATTTTTTCGTTGCAATTTCTGCTGCGGGTCATCGTACGCATCAGTTTGGATATATTCATCATTGATAGTCTTTATCGGTTCAACAGAATTGGGCGTTTATTCTTTTTTTAATAAACCAGTAATTTGATAACTGTTCATATTAAATTATTATTATTTCACAAACATTTGTTTGTAAACTTGATTTATATTTTGTATTCCTTATATTCACTACATTCGTCCTCTTCTCTACTCTTTTGAGTTTTATATATCCAATAGGGCTTATGTTTCGTATCACTAGCACTATATTTCTGGTACATGGTACGCGGTGATCCAATTCAAATAAAATCTTATTCAATTCCAGAAGATTCAAGCCAAACAGGATGTAGCATGATTCAAATCAAATCCAAATTGAATTAAGGTTGCGTGGCCGAAAGGGTAACCGCTTGAGTCGTCCAGTACCGATAAAATCACGCTTTATTTTTTATACGCGAAAGGTATACAAACACACCACCACACCACCGAACATTTCCACAGCCTCTTATTGTCGAATATATAAATTATCAAATGCATAACAATTTCATCTAATTTAAATATTCCTATAAGAATGCAAATCCAACCCTATCCAAGCCTATCATTCATTCATTCATTATCAGAATTCAAATTCAATTTACAGTAAGTACAAATCAAATCTAATCAATATTTTAATCCAATCTAATTTTAATGGATTCCAATTCTTATCTATCTTCTTTATCTTCTACACGCCAACTGGACCTTGATCTTGGCCACTACACTCCAACTGGACCTTGGCCTATTTTCTTGGCCTTACAAGCATTTCCTCAGTTATTAATTGAAAGCTTTTCTATGCCCATCATTACATGAGTATGTATCTTGTGTGGCAAGTACAATGGATACACTATGCCCAGGAAGTCAAGAATGTGTCCTACCTAAAATAATCTCAGACCGGACGAAAGTCGAACTCACCATCTCCGGATTGGCAATCCAATACTTTGCTCGTAAGCCTAACTGGAGACTTTCAAACCTAATATAAAACCCAATTTAAATACAATCCAAAATAGATTCAAATCAAATATATTTCCAATCAAACTTCTATCTCAATCAAATCCAAATCCGATTCAAATCGAATCTAAATCCCATTCAAACCTTTTCTAAATTCTATCCAAATCAAATCCAATAATCGAAATCCAATACAATCAAATCCAATCAAATCCAATCCAATAAACAAAATCCAATACTAATCTAATCACATCCAATCCAAATCATATAAAATTTCCAACGAAATCCCATCCGAAGCCTTTAAGAATTTGATCCAAATCCAATTCAATCAAAATTCAATTTTAATACACATCCATATAAAATCAAAACCCAATCTAAATCCGATGCAAATACTATCAAAATACTAATTCGAATCTAACTTAAATTTAAATCTACTCTGAGTCCAATCCAAATCCAGTCCAAAAATACGTTATCAATTTTGATTGATCCAAATCCAATCTAATCGAAATCCAATCCAAAGTGCATCCAAATACAATCCAAATCCAATTAAAATATTATAAAAATTAAACCCAAATCCAATCCAAATCAAATTCAAATCCAATTGAAATTCCATTCAAATCCAATCCAAAATGAATCCATTCCAAATTGAATATAATTTCAATCCAAATCCAGACCATATCCAATCCAAATCCAGACCATATCCAATCCAAATCCGAATCTAATTCAAACTTAATTTAAACCATTTCAAGTAGTATCCTAAATCGTATCGAATCCAATTCAAATCAAAATTCCATCTCAATCAACTTCAGATCCAGTTTAATTAAACTAAATCCAATCAAAACCAAAGCCAAATACAATTTAAATCTTATCTAAATCAAATTCAAATCCAATCCAAATCAAATTCAACCAATCCAAATCAAAATGAATATAAATACAATCCAAATATAATCAATCCTTTCGAATATAAATATAAATCTAATCAAGTTCAAACTAAATCTAATCCTAGTCTAACTCAAATCCAATTCAAATTTAATTGAAACCCAACTTGAGCTAAATTCAAATACAATCCAAAATCGATTCAAATCCAATCCAAATTTAATCTAAATAAAATTCAAACCCAATCTAAATCCAATTCAAGTACAATTTTAAACAATTCAAATCCGATAATTCTATCTGAATCAAATTTCCATCCGATTCAAATCTAATCAAAAACAATCTGAATTCAATTCAATACTAATCAATCCAATCCTAATCCAATTCAAACCTTTTATAAATTTAACTCATTCCAAATCAAAATTAAATCATTTTCAAATCCAATTTGAATTCTCATCCTTATAACCAATCCAATTCCCATACAAAAAAAATCAGAATCTTTTTTTTTCTATTCATCATCAAAACCCATCAATCTAATATCGCTCCAAATACAATTTAAATTCAATTTGAGCCCCTTCTAATTTCAAGACCAGTTAAATCTAGTTATCAATAAAATTCAATCTGTGTCCAAGATAATTTTCATTAAAATTATATTCTAATTCGATACAAACTCCATCCAAGTTTTTTTTTCAAACTATATTCAATCTCAAATCTAATCAAATACTGAAAAAAATTGAAGCCGATTCCAATCTAAATCCATTTCAATTTTAATTGAAATCCAATACAAATTCCATCCACAACAAATTCAATCCATATCCACTCCATATTTGTTTTAACTCTCAAATCATACAAAATTGCCAGTTTTGTATAAAAGTTCAAGAAATAGTTATGAATTGAACATTTCTGGTATTGGAATTTCACCATTTTCTATCTAAATTCAAATCTTTTTCGAATCCAATCTATATATAAACCATATTGAAATCACCGTCCAATACTTCTTTGTTTGAACTAATTTTCGAGTCACCGTGCAAAATGGTCAGTTTTGCATAATAAATATGTCAAGAATAAGTTATGTTATCATGTTTTTAAACACCTCACAAAATGACTAATTGATTCTTACTTTGTTTATGTTCAATAAATTGTGCTGGTATCCACACGTCCGCACGATTTTTACTTTTGGTATTTTGGCATGCAGGTACGCACCCGTCCTGCATGCACCAAATTTAGATTTATTATTTTCTATTCGTTCTTGCGGCTTTTTCAATTCATATCCATCTTCTTTTGCTTCTATAGCTCTACACTCCAACTGGTCCTTGGCCTATTTTCTTGTCCTTTCAAGCGTTTCCTCAGTTATTATTTGCCCACCATTGCAGGAGTATGAATTTTGTGTGACAAGTACAATGGATTCACTATGCCCAGGGAGTTGAGAATGTTTCCCACCCGAAAACATCCCAGACCGGAACGAGAGTCGAACTCGCCATCTGCGGATTGGCAATCCAATGCTTTGCTCGTAAGGTTTACTGGAAACTTTCAAACCTAATATAAAATCCAATTCAAATATAATCCAAAATAGATTCAAATCAAATTTAATCCCAATCAAAATTCTATCTCAATCAAATCAAAATCCAATTTAAATCGAATCTAAATCCCATTCAAATCTTATCTAAATGTTATTCGAATCAAATCTAAATCCAATTCAAATCAAATACAAACCTTAAGAAAACTTAATCAAATTCAATACAAATCTAATCAAATACAATCAAATTCCAAACGAAATACCATCCGAAACCTTTAAAATTTTGATCATAACCAAATTGAATCAAAATTCAATCTAAATACACATCCATATAAAATCAAAACACAATCTAAATCCAATGCAAATACTATCAAAAATCTAATTCGAATCTAACTTAAATTTAAATCCATTCTGGTCTAATCCAAATCCAGTCCAAGCAAATCTTATCAGTTTTTGATTGATCCAAATCCAATCTAATGGAAATCCAATCCAAAACAAATCCAATCCAAATTGAATCTGATGACAATCCAATCCAAATCTAATTCAAACTTAATTTAAACCAATTCAAGTAGTGTCCTAAATCGTATCGAATCCAATTCCGATCAAAATTCCATCTCAATCAACTTCAAATCCAATTTAAAATTAAACCAAAACCAAATACAATTCAAATCTTATCTAAATCAAATTCAAATTCAATCCGAATCAAATTAAAAACTTATCCAAATTGAATTCAATCTGAATACAATCCAAATATAATCCAATACAGTCCAAATCCAATCAAATCTAAATATAAATCCAATCAAGTTCAAACACAATCTAATCCTAGTCTAATTCAAATCAAATTCAAATTTAATTGAAACCCGACATGAATTAAAATCAAATACAATCCAAAATCGATTCAAATCCAATCCAAATTTTATATAAATAAAATTCAAACCCAATCTAAATCCAATTGAAGTGGAATCTAAAACAATTCAAATCCGATAATTCTATCTGAATCAAACTTCAATTTGATTCAAATCTAATCAAAACAATCTGAATTCAATTCTAATCAATCCAATCCTAACCCAATTCAAGCCTTATTTAAATTTAATCTAAACTCAATCCAAATCAAAATCAAATCATTTTTCAATCCAATTCGGTTTATCGTCTATACCCGGGTAGAGGTTAATAACAAACAAATAACATAATAATAACAAATTTTGCTATGATATCAGATTTAGTTATTCCTATGTTATTTATAAATAACATAAAATAGCATCCCAACAACAAATTTTGTTATAATAGTAAAATTAGTTATATATATGCTATTGTAAAAAGGAGCAGAACATCAAATGAAGAACACATTTTACAATCATAGCAGAGTTTGTTATTCATTTATCATTTGCATTTTCAACATATCAATAATAACTGATTTTGATATTTTCTTTTCTACAAATATTTTGCTATTGGTTTGTTCTTATAATAGCAAAATGAGTTATTTATGAGTTATTTGCTAGAGTAATGTCTGTTATTATTTTTGCTATTTTAGCAACTATATCAAACAAACTAACAATAGATTTTGCTATTCAGTTATTCATATATTAATAGTAAAATTTGATATTATTTTGCTGTTTTCTTCTACCCGGGTAGTCAATCTAATTCCCAATGAAAAAAATCAGTCTTTTGCGAGGGACCGTCTTCGGCTATGTCATCCCTTCTCTCTCATAACTGTAACTTAAGCATCTTTTCTTCTCTGGCACACGTAGATTTTTTCGTTGCAATTTCTGCTGCACGTCATCGTACGCATCAGTTTGGATATATTCATCATTGATAGTCTTTATCGGTTCAACAGAATTGGGCGTTTATTCTTTTTTTAATAAACCAGTAATTTGATAACTGTTCATATTAAATTATTATTATTTCACAAACATTTGTTTGTAAACTTGATTTATATTTTGTATTCCTTATATTCACTACACCCCGGTCCTTAGCTGTAGTGAATAAGATTAGAATGAGGAGTTATTGCAAAATACCACTGAGATTATTTCCTTGTAACGATATGAACTCATTTATTGATTAATTTTGATCAGCGTGTATAGTGCTATCTTGTGCTCCATGGTAACGCAAAGGTGTTTTCGGTTTTTCGTTCGTGTTGGAACGAATCGATAACAGAGTTCAGTTTGCTAAGTATTGTCGAGCTTGAAAACCTCGTCCGGGTCACGACATTAGCCTCTTACCCAGCTACTCCTATCCCTACATCCCCGTGGTGCTGGCCGGGATACGAGCAACCTTAAAGAAGATCGGGTAACCAGCCCCGGTGGGAACTATGGTCGTATGCTGACAGGGAGGGGAGGGGGGTTTGATCTTCTCCGGAGGTGCAAATCTTACTGTGCGTCTGTTCTCCATGTCAGGATCGGCTCACAACAGCGTCTGTTCTCCATATTAGGGGCGGCTGATCATCGTCCGAGTGCCGGCGAGGGACTCTAAGTGAAACTGTGCACCATGGTCCACCGGGAATAAGGAGGAATGGTCCTCCGGAAATTTAGGGAGTTTGGTGTCAGGCCCTGCAAGCCAGCCTCTAAAAAAACATACGCAACGAACAATCAACAAGAGAGTACGGGCCGGAACCATCGACGAAGACCACCGCGACGAAAAGGGACTAGCGATTGGAAACTCGGTTCGTGGAACTGCAAATCTCTCAACTTCATCGGGAGCACACGCATACTCGCCGATGTGCTCAAGGACCGTGGATTCGGCATCGTAGCGCTGCAGGAGGTTTGTTGGAAGGGATCAATGGTGCGAACATTTAGAGGTAATCATACTATCTACCAGAGCTGCGGCAACACACACGAGCTGGGAACACTTGAAATAAATCGCCGACTTCGGTAAAATTTTACCGAAATCTCAAACGCTGAACTGTTCGGTAAATTATTTTACTGATTTTCGGTGATTTTGACAGTTGAGCAATGGAAAAAATACAAAAAATCTGTAAATTAATTTACCGAACAGTTCAGCGGTTGAGATTTCGGTAAAATTTACCGAATACTGTAAAATGAGCTAAGTGTGTGGGCGATATGCAAAGGCGCGTGATCGGGTGGTGTCCGATCAATGTGCAGGTTGAGGATCAAAGGCCGGTTCTTCAACTTCAGCATAACCAACGTCCATAGTCTAGACTCCGGAAACACTGATGATGATAAGGACGCATTTTACGCGCAGCTGGAACGTGAGTACGACAGCTGCCCAAGCCACAACGTCAAAACCATCATAGGAGATTTGAACGCTCAGGTTGGCCAAAAGGAGGAGTTTAGACCGACTATTGGGAAGTTCAGCGCTCACCGGCTGACGAGCGAAAACGGCCTACGACTAATTGGTTTTGCCGCCTCCAAGAATATGGCCATTCGCAGCACCTACTTCCAACACAGCCTCCCGTATCGGTACACCTGGATATCACCACTGCAGACAGAATCACAAATCGACCACGTTCGGCACTTCTCCGACATTATCGACGTCAGGACATACCGTGGCGCTAATATCGACTCTGACCACTATCTGGTAATGGTGAAACTGCGCCCAAAACTATCCGTCATAAACAATGTTTGGTATCGACGACCGCCGCGGTACGACCTAGAGCGACTGAAGCAACCTGATGTCGTCACTGCATGCGCGCAGTATCTTGAGGCAGCTTTGCCGGAATAGGGTGAGCTCGATGGGGCCCCTCTTGAGGACTGCTGGAATACAGTCAAAGCAGCAATTGACGACGCAGCGGAAAACAACGTGGGACGAAGTCGACGGAATGATTGATTCGACGGACGAAGAGTGCAGACAGATTCTGGAGGAGAAGGACGCAGCGCGGGCGGTCGCGCTGCAGCAAGGTACCCGGCAGAACGTGGAACGTTATAGACGGAAGCGGAGACAGCAGACCCGCCTTTTCCATGAGAAGAAACGCCGCCTGGAAGAAGCGGAGTGCGAGGAGATGGAACAGCTGTGCCGTTCTCAAGAAACATGCAAGTTCTACCAGAAGCTCAACGTATCCCGCAAAGGCTTCGTGCCGCGAGCCGAAATGTGCCGGGATAAGGATGGGAGTATCTTGACGGACTAACGTGTGGTGATCGAAAGTTGGAAGCAGCACTACGAGGAACATTTGAATAGCGCTGAGAGTACAGACAGTGAAAGTCAAGGCAGCGGAGGAGATGACTACGTCAGTTCAGCGGACGATGGAAGCCAACCAGCCCCCACCTTGAGGAAAGTTAAGGATGCCATCCAACAGCTAAAGACCAATAAAGCAGCTGGTAAGGATGGTATCGGAGCTGAGCTCATGAAGATGGGCCCGGAAAAGCTAGCCACTTGCCTGCACAAACTGATAGTCAGAATCTGGGAAACTGAGCAGCTACCGGAGGAGTGGAAGGAAGGGGTTATATGCCTCATCTACAAGAAAGGCGACAAGCTGGAGTGTGATAACTTTCGAGCGATCTCCATCCTTAATGCCGCCTACAAAGTGATATCCCAGATCATCTTCCGTCGTCTGTCACCATTAGTGATTGAGTTCGTGGGAAGTTATCAAGCCGGCTTCGTTGACGGCCGCTCGACAACGGACCAGATCTTTACTGTACGGCAAATCCTTAAAAAATGCCGTGATTACGAGTTCCCAACGCACCATCTGTTCATTGATTTCAAGGCGGCATACGACAGTATAGACCGCGTGAGCTATGGAAAATTATGGACGAGAACAGCTTCCCTTGGAAGCTCACCAGCATGATCAAATCAACGGTGGATGGAGTGCAAAACTGTGTGAAGATTTCGGGCGAACACTCCAGTTCGTTCGAATCGCGCCGGGGACTAAGACAAGATATTAGACTTTCGTGCCTATTGTTCAACATTGCGCTAGAAGGTGTCATGCGGAGAGCTGGATGTAACAGCCGGGGTACGATTTTCAACAGATCCAGTCAATCTATTTGTTTCGCGGATGACATGGATATTGTCGGTCGAACATTTGCAAAGGTGGCAGAACTGTACACCCGCCTGAAACGTGAAGCAACAGAGGTTGGACTAGTGGTGAATGCGTCAAAGACAAAGTACATGCTTGTGGGCGGAACCGAGCGCGACAGGGCCCGCCTGGGAAGCAGTGTTACGATAGACGGGGATACCTTCGAGGTTGTCGAGGAATTTGTCTACCTCGGATTCTTGCTAACGGCTGATAACAATGTTAGTCGTGAAATACGAAGGGGCATCATCTGTGGAAGTTGGGCCTACTACGGGCTCCAGAAGAAACTGCTGTAAAATAGATTCGCCACCGCACCAAATGTGTCATGTATAAGACGCTAATAAGACGACGTATCGTGGCAAGAAGACGACGTGTCGTGGCGAAGAATGAACCACGAGCTCGCCCAACTCTACGGCGAACCCAGTATCCAGAAGGTAGCTAAAGCCGGTAGGGTACGATGGGTAGGGTATGTTGCAAGAATGCCGGACAACAACCCTGCAAAGATGGTGTTCGCTTCGGATCCGGCAGGTACGAGACGGCGTGGAGCGCAGCGAGCGAGATGGGCAGATCAGGTGCAAAACGACTTGGCGAGGGTGGGATGTATTCGAGGATGGAGAGATGCGGACTCGAACCATGTTTTGTGGCGTCTGTTTAGATGTAGACTAAATAAATGAAAATGAAATGAGTGGCATCTCTGTAATTCACCATGTATTTACTCTGTTATGTGACCGAAACTCGGTTGCGTGACCAAGTAGAGGTTGTGTGTGCTCAGCGAATGTAAAACTACCACTTTGCCAATGATAACAACTTTGTCCTCTCTTGTAAATGTTAAATGTTGGGACAAACTCAACTCGCAACAAGCGTTTGTTTAAAGCAACAGCAGCATAGAGGACAATGATCACCTGCCGCGCATTTAGGAAATTTGTCGGTTTTTGATGATGTTTTCGGTTTGAAATGTATCAATTACACTGGACGACAAAATCAGAAAAAAAAAATGTATTCACGATGCTCATGTGTTGCATTTGTAGTTGTCGACTTCTAAAATCGACTGGTTACTGGTGTTTTTTGTTTGATTGAAAAAATTCCGAGATAATTTGGTCACAAAGTTGGAAAAGATAGATCACTTTAACGGCGTTGAATTCACTTGCATGTTTGCATGTTTATATAAGTTAAAATACTAAGTTATTACGATATCTTCTTCTTCTTATTGGCATTACATCCCCCACGCAGCTTAGTGTTCTCTAAGCACTTCCACAGTTATTAACTGCGAGGTTTCTAAGCCAAGTTACTATTTTTGCATTCGTATATCATGAGGCTTTTTGAGTTAGCCGAAACTATAGATAGTAGAATCTATAGATGAGCGAAAGCATGGTGACACTCTTTAATATATTCATAGAAATCGTGACGGCATGCTCGTCTGGAGACAAGTTTGAGAGTTTGTTTGGATGCAGAGGATTTATCTTCGCTCACCTATAGATTGTACTTTCTATACTAAGAAATCGTTGCCGACCGAAAATTTTGAAAAATCCTTTTTCGTTTGTAAGAACCATGAGATTTGTGTTCAGTTTATATGGTTGGGGCTGTACAACTGAATTTATCCCAACTTGGAAGATGTATGAGGGTTTAAATAAATTATGATTACTTGTCATAAATTGTAACGTTATTACAATCCTAAATCGCCACCAAATTTCCTGAATTTTTGGTAGAACTGATAGATCGTCAAAAAGATTTTCTAACATTTTTTAAATGTGTACGGCTCTATTGTATATTACTATACATCTAAAGACACTAACCCACATGGGTTTTATCGGTTTTACTAAAAAGCAAATACTTCGATAGGATTGTAGCTGAGTAATAAACATTGCCGACGAGAACGAGAGTACACTGTGGTCACTTTTTATGCGGATTTTAACTTACAAAACTTTTAAAATATCACCAAATTTTTCATTGATTTTTTGTGTGGTTTTTTTTCTGTCGTGTCTACTTAATTAAGACCTTAAGCTTAATCCAAAATACAGGTAAAAATCAAAAACTCATCGCGTAATAAGTGACCCCAGTGTTCCACTTAAATAGATCTTGTATCAAGCAGTACACTGCAGTGGTTACTCAAACATATTTCGTAGCAGCTGTTGAACGTTATGAATTTTCTATAATTTTTTAATTATTTTAATTGTCCACAGTTTTTTTTATCGTTGCTCCAGCTCTAGCAAAAAAAATGATTTATAGGCATATTTAGAGCAATCATTTGAGAATCGTTGTCCAATATGCTTTTCCTTTTGAATTATATTAACTAGTCGCGTTCAGTCACTACAGGAAAAAAACACATAAATAAGAAATCAAACCATCTGTGTTACATTTTTTATGCAAAGGATGGTTAATATGGATACATCATTTGAAATCCAGAAGCAGTAATCCTACAACGTTTGATCCATTAATTGTCCACACCAAAATAAAAGTACTTTACTTATCAATATTTCATCATTTATTTCTTCATTCAATACGTTTTGAGATTCACTTTCAATAAAAATTTTGCTACAATTTTTCCTAGGAACTACGTAACAGAAACAGGCACTTTACACGGAGGAAAATAAATTCGAGTATTTACAACAGGTAATTTTAACTAAAACTTGTTACACACAACTTGCAAACAGCGCACGGGCCTCAGTACGTTGACGGTAGTCGGTTTCCAAACACTTGATTGTGATAACTGGACGGCGAGCTGGCCGAGTCACCGTGGTAGGTCACGAGATCGTACGGTTGATCGTGCATTTTCACGCGACTATGGGATATGGTAGAGGCGGCCGCGACCGGACTAGCCGCCTGATACTGTTGGTAGCCCCCGAAGTGACTGAAAGGCTGGGGGATGAAAGGAGCTGGCAGGAACACGTTATTACCGAAGTAGGTGGTATATGGGAGCTGCGTGTATGCGGCGTGCGCGAAAGGATTCCATGCTGGTCGACGAAAGAGATGCTGCTGCTGGTTGACGACGTTCGTTTTTGGTTGGATGGAATTATCTTCGATTTGGGTGGAATTATCATCTCGCTTCTCGGCGTCATTGTTGGCGAGATCATTCACGGCTGTGGGATCGATGGTGGTTTGTTCTGGTTGATTGGTGGGCTCATCATCAGCTGGCGATGAAGTGGTGGCTGGCGCTTCAGATGAAGGTTCCTCGGATGGAGGAGCCTCAGAAGTGGTGCTGGTTGTTTCGGTAGTAGCTGGTTCAGAAGGTGCTTCGGTAGACGCCTCAGTAGATGAAGGCTGCTCAAGGGATAATCGATCAGGACCAGGAGCCGTGCTTGCTGCTTGCACTAGTCGTTCAGGTGGGTTAGGAATTTCAAACTGCCCACTGAAAGGTTTCGGAGTTGTGGGTGGCTTCTTCGATCCACTGCCTCCAGAAAACTGTGCAGATGAGGACATCAGCAAATGTTTCAACGGATTAACGGCAATATCTTGTTTTTCGTTAGATTTAGCAACATTACTCAATCGGAAGAATTGCGCAAAATGGTTCACCAGATATTGTATGGTTCTTTTTTCACGAGTCACTTCACGACCTTTGTTTGCGGATTGCACCGGAACTAATGCTAATGTTAGTAGCACGATTGCGACACACCAGACCACTGCACCGATCTTCATTGTGATCTTCGGAAGGATCGTTTACATGTATGAAACCAATCGACAAAAACCGTTGCCCAAGAACCACCGGATACGCCTTGCTCGGATCACGTTCAAAAGTGAACTGATTAAACGAGTTCAGGTGACCGTTGCTTATTAGAATAGAGAGAACGGTCAAGCAGTGTATCATTTTTTCGTCTACTGTCGTTACACTGCGTTGATTTTTTTGCTTATGTTTCATTGCATTTTTTTTTTCATCCAACCCGGTTTTTCTCAACTCTTTTTCGCATTTACTTGCTCGATGTATGATGGTTCGGCTCTGAGGAGACAGACTTTAATACATCATTAACCGAGTCACTAAGTGTGCACCCTGCTTGAACCTATGGGCGTACGGGTGGGTCACAGAGATAACTCACAGACTAATTGCTGAGAAACGATAAAATTGATTTTTTTCTTGATTGGAACAGAACTGGACTTGATAATTCTCTTTTATAGTGGATGGAGAATTTAGGTCAGTGTAATTATATTAATTTGTAAATATTTGTAGGACTTTAAATAAAGTGGATTGTTTTTATTCTATTGTTATAGAAAGAACGTAATGGTATACAACTCGAATTCCGCAAGTCTTGTTCGTGTCATCATTTTTTAAACTGTTTTTAATGGCCAATGATCTATTACATGCATCCATCTCTTATACAGGTGTTCCTTGTTTGATTAGCACTATCATCCTTATTTGCTATGATACATTTTTTAGTTATTATTAATACATATCAATTGCTTCTGGCAGTTAATATTTTCTCTCTGGTTGAATTGAACCATGTATGAATTTCAATGTTATTCACAACTTAAACTAAACTTGACTTAATTGAACCTAAGGATATAAGGAGCTGATCGTTGCAATAGAAGATTGTAAAGATTTTTGTCCAAAATTGGAAATTATTTTATTGGACATTTGTTGCAGTGTCTCAATATAAGAAATGCTATGAAGTTCTTTGGTACTATACCAGGGAGGCAACTTCAGAATCAATTTCAAAATTTTATTTTGAATCCTCTTTCTGCTGTTGCAGCAACTAGTCGATATTAGCATTCAACATAGCTGGTCTAAAAATTCGTTAGTATACAAAAAAAATGTTTTTCTGACAATTTTTTGATTTTCTGTTTTTAAGTGGACATAGATAAATTGTTACCTTTGGCTTGAATGCCTTCAATGAGATTTTTGAAAGGTAATTTTTTGAGCTAGTATAAGTCCACAATATTTGAGTCCGCTAGACTAATTCATTGGAACCCCATTCATAGTGGCAATATGTCTGCTATATAGAAGGTTTCAGGGGGTCTCCAGTAGCCTTGCGAGAGTTATGGGAACCAGGGAACCAGGAGACGTGCCGCCAAGGTAAACATCGAACCGTGGGCCCAACGTTTCGCTGAGTGTGCGCTACCACCGTGGGATCGCGAGACTATCATCACCTAGCTAGGGACCGTAGGTTATGAGGTAATTAGGATTAGAGAAATAAATCAGTTTTAGTTTCAGCACCAGACCAGAACGCACCAGATGGCGAGTTTGATTCTCGGTCTGGTCTAGGATGTTTTCGGGTTGGAAACTTTTTCGGCACCCTGGGCATAGTTTATTCATTGTACTTGCCACACAAGATACATACTCAATGATGGGCATGGTGGGCATAGGAAAAGCTTTGAATTAATAACTGAGGAAATAATGCGAATAGAATACTAATTTGAAAAGCAGGCCAAGTTCCAGTTGGAATGAAGAGCCATTGAAGAAGAAGAAGGTAGATGGTTACAAATAAGAAGCTCTCGGCTTCTGTGGAAAAATGATAGGCTGAGTTTTGGAAGCACGCGGGGAAATTTTCCATTTTAGCAAGTAGGGTAAGACAGTATAATGCGCCCCACCTGGTCAAAACGCTCCACTTTGATTTCTAGAAAACTATAACTAACTAAGGGTAAGGTCATTCGCTACCTATAAATATTTGAGAAACCATCATCTTATGTGAATATGGGAGTATTTTTGTATTACGTAATAAAAATAATAGAAAAATACAAAAAGTTACAGTTTTGATGTAACTTTCAATGTTTGTTTGCTCAATATTCTGGAGCAACGCTTGCATACTCTCCGCAAAACTTGCACTGGAACACTC
The DNA here is from genome assembly GCF_024139115.2 of Armigeres subalbatus. Taxonomy (NCBI): domain Eukaryota; kingdom Metazoa; phylum Arthropoda; class Insecta; order Diptera; family Culicidae; genus Armigeres; species Armigeres subalbatus. The sequence continues at coordinate 135,645,218 of NC_085141.1, forward strand.
AGTTGGGCAACCAAATAACTTTTCTCAGTGGCTCTCCCGTGTTGAACTTAATGTAACGTAACACATGTAATGTTACTATGGTATAAAATTGCTTCCATCTTCAAAAATATGTTTCACTGGTCAAATCGCCCCAGTGTATGCAGGACGATATGCCCTTACCAACTGGACACAAGCGCTGCGAGCTTGCAGCAGTTGCCACCAAATTATATGGAAACTATTGAAATGTAATTCCAACCTGCTTAAATGGACTTATGTTGGTTTTTTAATGTCAAGCACATAAGGATTTGTAACCTTTTTATTATGGGATTGATAAAATAGTAATGAAGGGCTATGAAACGTCTTTGGTTAAGGTGGGGCGTATTGCCCAGGTACTTTATGAAATCCATTGTGCTGAAAAGTAGAAAGTTATCAAGGAGTTGCCTTAGGGGGGGGTGGCATATTATACCTTCTTACCCTAAGTGGAAAAAAAATACAAACTTGTTTGCAAAGGTTAGCGACGTTAGGCATAAGGGTGTTAGGCATTGTTTAGACTTCAATAAATACGACTCATCTGATTCAAGTTGTCTTTATTAGTCTTTATATTGTCAATGTCCAATTTCTCAGTCCATTGCCTACTTTGATTGAATTAGACAGATACATTAATCTTATTTACTACTACTTCGGCCAATCTTACATATCCTATGTCCTCATCGATATTATCTTCAACTGGTTACAGGTTAATCATTATGCATTATGCAACCATTTTCTCATATTAATAGGAGAGCAAATAGCATTGACAGGAGTACTTGAAACTTTAAATCCATCTATAATATCAGATAAAACAAATCGATCATTTGGTAAAACTTGTTTTATTTTATGCGGACCTTTTAAATTTAGCAGACAACTCATGTGAATCGATAGTTTTCAGAACAATGAAATCCCCTTTCTTGTAATCTGGGCATTTTAATCTTTTCTAATCTACCATTTTTTTTATTATGTTCTTGTATTTCTCGATTTCTTAGTTGTGCATTGCGTCATATTTCTTATACGTTTTCTTCTTCTAAATTAAATTGCTTACTTTTAACAAAACATTTAACATCAAAGTTTTCACTCTCTTTTAGGATTTCATCCCATTTTTGTCTAGTTTAAAGAGATAGTTTAGTAAGCATAGGGGCATAGTTTTATTCACTCTACTTGACCGTTGGATTCAGGTGTTCGAACAGCTATTTCAATATGATTTATGCAATGTGCTTGAACGAAAGTTTCATATTTACTACTTGAAAAAACATGATCCTCTGTCAGTAATAATTCCTGTGGGTCTGCTATAATATTTCATATAATTACTAACATGTTTCATCACTTCATCAACATTAATTGTTTTGTAAACTTTGTAAAAGCATCAACTACAACCAAAACATATTTATGAGGATTTGATGCGGATAATTGAATTGGATTATTATAAGAAAAAGTTGATTACCTTTTTCGATAATTTTGAAAACTCCCTCCTTCTTTTTATTCGGGCTATTAAAGATACATGTGAGGCAATTTTGGAGATATTTCTTCACAATGTTTTGTATGTTTAGTAAACTAAAAAACTGTGCATTTTAGTTTAGACTCATACTGATCATATCTTCCTATCATACTATCTGACTGAATGAAAATTATCATCACCCTGCTTCTGAAGTAATATTGCACCAAATCCATTAGAACTCGCATCACAATGTAATTGTGTCTCTGCATTAGGATTATAGATTACTAATATTGGAGATGAAATCGACCTTTGTTTAAAATGCCTTTAAATGCCTTTTAATATACATTTTAAATGATTCTACAGAAGATTATGAAGTTGTCGTGCGACTGTAGCAAAGTTTTGTACACATTTTCGTAAATAACTTAAAAGTCCCAAAAATCGCTGAATAGGGCAAATGATGTATTTTGGACATCTGAATATATTTTAGACTTTAAGCTATATATTGCGTGTTTTACTTAGCTTTATTCAAATAAATTGAAATCATGTATCTGTTTAGTCACTTTCATATCAACATTTCCAATCATATTTATGTAAAAAAAATATAGGCAATAGTCCAAAATATATTCAGATGTCCAAAATACCATCGTTAGCCTATCTTTGCCATTTTTTGGCACTGAAAATTCAGAAATACTTTCAATATGTACTTTATTTGGCTTTCTGCCGTTTTATTTAACGTATTGCCCAATTATTCAATTTGTGTTACCACGAATTTGCATTTTTCGAAATTGGTTTCTAAAAAAAAATCAAAATTTCAAATATTTCTTGCAAAATTTGCTTGTGTTCTTTTCTTGTGTTCTTTAAATTTTCCCACTATCAATTAGATGCCTTGTAGTTACAAATGATGTTAATTTTGTTGATTGTTCTGATTATTATATTTAATGAAATCCTTATTTAAGATCCAAAATTGAAAATTTGTATGTTTTGTTCCTCAAACTATCAAATTTATCATGAATAATAGGTAGATGAAAATTATCACAAACCGTATCCTTATTCAGTTTGCTATAATCTACACACATTCTAATGTCATTTTTATAGGTCTTGCGAATTAATACAATAGGACTTGCAAAAGGTGAATTACTTCCCTTCATTATTCAGTTACTAAAAAGTTCTTTTATTTTAATGTCAACTTTCTTTTTCTGATCGAAAGATAATTTACACGGCTTATAACGAAAGGGATCTCTTTTTTTATATAATCTCCATTTCATACCTACTTAGTTTCAGGAATTAATAGTTTATTAAAATATAAATAACTTTCACAAAAGATGTCTGATCTTTTGTGATTTCCCGAATTACTTCGTTTAACAACATCAAGGACATCTGAGTTGACATTACTTATTAATTGCATGTTTACCTTGTCATTAAGTTTGGTTTCAGGATTAAGAGTTAAAATTGCCGATTTGATTAATTTTAATATTTCGATGAATAACTGTCCGAATTTCTGAATGCATTATGATATCTGGTTCAATGATAGTATCGACATGACCAAGCGCCCTATCTGCAGATGGTAGGATCCCGTTACGCTGGGATCTTGATACTCTGAAGTAGTGCGTAACGGGGTAAATCCGGTCATATCGCCAGGATCGGCACAACACTTATCCTGACAGACAATATTAGGTTTCTAACCCAGAATCCCAAGGTATCAGTCGACCCGGGCCAAAGGGATGAATGACCGGGGGGTGAAACAATTAGTCAGTCATTTAACGGAGCCTGTAATGCTGGGTAGGCATCTGTTTAGTAGTGCATTACGGAGTAAGATCTACCACACTGTGCTCCAGCTCTTACTATTCTTGTTAACACTTATGAGTGATGGTCGGAAGAGAATGGAACGACTATAATTTGCTTTTAGATGACCCATCTTTTGCCACCCATCTTTTGGATGGAGTCAATGGAGTAAATTATAAAAACGCAACTCAATCTTAGGCTGGTTTTAAAGCCGATGACATGAATATCAAAGCTCCAGCGCGCTGATTAATTAGGAAAGAAGCGGATACGAATTTGGTGGATCTGCTGAACCCTCTGACTGATTAGAGCTCTGTGTAAAAGTGAGATTCAGAAATGCCAAACGCAATGAAATCAGATCTCTGTACAAAAACGAATCCGGAACTCATAAGACGACGCAAAAATATGTTTGAACTTCAGTACCGATGCATGACCAAAATCAGTATTATCCCACTTATTGTTGAGCCGAAACTGATTGAGGGGGGCGCCTTTGAGAGTTGGTATAAGCCGTTTCTGGAAGGGTATAAATAGCGGTACCTTAATCTAAAGAGGCCTTACATTAAGATTGAGAAAATGTCTGAATAAAAAACGACTACTTCATTTCTTCTGAACAGAAATGGAGCAGAAAGACAGGCACTAAACAAATGACACGAGAATACTACAAAAGCTCAATATTATGGACGCAATGGTTCATCCCGAACAAAATAAGTAAATTGACTTAGGAGTGACCGATACGGAAGCAACGCACAACTGTCATTTTTATTGTTTAAGGTTACTCCTGACGGAATCCAAGTTCCAACGTGCTCGCGTTTTCGGGGGCACACCACTCGATTGAGAGGCGGCGCACAACTGTCATTTCTGTTGATTTAGCTTTGCTGCGTCGCAGCATGCGTGAAATGATAAAAATGACAATTGTGCGTTGCTTCCGTATCGAGTGGTGTGCCCCCGAAAACGCGAGCACTTTTAAGCTTGGATTCCGTCAGGAGTGACCTTAACGCATGACAGTTGTGCGCCGCCGCCGTATCGAGTGGTGTGCCCCCGAAAACGCGAGCACTTTGAAACTTGGATTCTGTGAGGAGTGACCCTAATGCAATGAGCTATCATAACAAGTATGGCATTTTTTGATCGGTTTGCATGCGAGATTTGATACAAAACGCTTAATTCAAAGAATGACACACAAAATTATTTGAATGTTTACAATTTTAATTCATTCGCCCAATGTCTTGAGTTTTCTCCCAGATATGCCCTGGTATCGTTCGTTTAAATGATTTTAAAAATACATTCTTTATCTAGTGAACAACGACTTATAGGTGAAATAGGGCTCCCAGTGTCAAATAAAGCTTTAAAAGTTTGATACTACTTTGTTCATTCGTTGTTCATTTTTTTTATTCGTATATTTATTTGGTAGACACTCTGTGTTCTTCACCGCTACTGTGCCGTGATCTACTGTGGTACTCTGCTGAACAGAGTCCACACAGAATCTATTTTTAGATGTCCATAACTCGTTATTGTTGTCGTTGCCAGTCCATAGTCCATTGTGTTAATTTGTCCATGTGGTAAATCCAGTGATTGTTGCTTTGTTCGATTGTCATTAGTCGAAGAACGTTGGAGGAATGCCTCCGAGAAGAACAGTTTTGCTAGTCGTCATCAGGCAGCCGTGTCGGTGAGGCGTGTTCCCCAAAACGCCACAGTACGGACTGCGCTTCTGGCGACTGACAAGGGTTTGGTGGAGGGGCCAGAGTTGTCACATTTAAATCCTACCAGTTCATTATGTCCTTCTTCAGTAAAATCGCTCAGGAGCGCCCATCTTTCATAACTGCGTTGATAAAGGGCCTGTTTGCTGCAGGTTTTCTTCTGATTTCGTAGCTTGAAAGGTTGATGTTGATAAAGATTTCTGATCCGAAAAATGCCGCCAATAGCAGCAAAATGACGTGACTGATTACAGGCATACTACAGGTTTGGTTTCTTCGGAAGTACCCCATTGCCTAGTCTGACCATCCGGAATGCTTGCATTATGTCTGTAACAGTCTTAAACTTTTGAATTCTTGCTTGATTTTCCAAAGTTACGTCTCCAATTTCTTCCACAATGTATTCAACAAGTCCTGTTTCTTCTATGTTGACCTTTTGTGCTGTAAGCTCCTTCGATTGACAATAATCAGCAAAAGACTAACGATCAAGTTCCGCAATTCAAACCCATTAACCGGGACTCCAAACGTCTGGCGAAGATCTTCCAGAGTTTCCTCATAAGATTTCGACATGAAGTCTGTTCGAGTGTGTAACCAAGTTCTAGCGGAACCTTTCAGTTGCTTAATGACTACTAACTTCATAGTTTGGCTATCCAGCCAAAGTGCATGCTTCGTATTGTCGGCGATCGCAATGAAAAGGTTGATATCTTCATTCCCACATCCCCAAAATAACGGTAAAAAAGCTGCAACTTCCTCAAGACGATAACCATTGATTGAAGGTACTAGTCCAATGTTGATACATTCGGTACCTTCTTTGTACATTTTACATTGATAAATTGCGATCCGGAAACGAATTTGTTAAGAATCCGTCACTGTGCCTGTCGTGTTTGGAGGTAACAGTTTTCCAGGTTTAACTATTTTTCATTAACCTTATCGTTCCCTACCTACCACGTGCATAGGCCTGACTGGATTGTAACGACGGAACTATAGCATTCATAGTACTTTGAGCAAGGATTCCTACAGATTCCTATCGAACTTCAACTGGCAGTATTCTGGTTGGAGGAAGAGGAAGCACTACAATGATCTCCGGAATGAACCAGCTCATTTTATGTCTTCTGACTTCGCAGGAATATCCCACTTCTGATGTTGTGGAGACTTCAATAAATACGACTCATCTGATTGGAGTTGTCTCAGTCCATTCTCTACCTTGATTGAATTAGACAGATACATTAATGTTATTTACGTCAGGCATAAGTACTTTAGGCATAATGAACCATAACGGACGTTAGACATAATGTAAGTTCACCCTAATTTTCATCTACTCAGTGACTGAGTAAGATTGTATTGCCGTTTTTTTTTCTTCCCTCGGAAATTTTACTCAATTTCCATCAAAAGCAGGAATACTTATATGTTTGAGTAGTCCCGCTTTTGACGGAAATTGAATAAAATTTCCGAGGGAAAAAAAGAGGGCAATACAATTTTACTCAGTCGCAGAGTAGGTGAAAGTTAGCGTGTTAAGCATAATCGACGTTAGGCATAATTTTGCCATCTATATGTAATGGGCTGTTCTTTGATTCATTTTATAACTGATGTCCGTTATGCCTAACGCATATTATACCTAACGTACTTATGCCTAACGTCCTTATGCCTAACGGGGTATACCCTTTTTGCAATCTACTACAAATGCCACGAAGGCTTCGCCCTTTGGCGGAAAGGCCCGTGTCATTGGCAAACAAAGATTTTTGACACCCAGGTGGTAAATCAGGTACGTCAGAAGTAAAAATGTTATGCAATATGGGCCCCAGTATGTTGCCTTGAAGAACACCAGCTCTTACAAGTGATCTATCCGATTTCGAATTCTGATAGTTTACCTGCAGATAGTTTCTGATAGTTTACCTAAGTTTACCTTATTGGTTTAATAATGTACTGAGGAAACATGAAATTCATCAATTTTACAATCAAACCTTCATGTCAACAACTGTCAAATGCTTCCTCTATATCAAGAAGAGCAACTCCAGTCGAATATCCTTCAGATTTGTTGAGTCGAATTAAATTCGTAACTCTTAACAACAGATTGAATGCCCAAATTGTTCATCAGCTTGTTGAAGAAAACAAACTGATTGGAAGATAACTAGAAGCTTCAGATGGATTTTTGTCCGGCTTCAAAATTGGAACAACTTTGGCATTTTTCCATTTATCTGGAAAGTATGCCAATTGAAAACATTTGTTAACCAAATTTAACCAAAAAGGATAAAAAGCTCTCAGAAAGTTCTTGATTGAGGATGTCTTCGAGCCTCCGCGTGATCTGATCCTCAATTGGACTAGTGAGACCTAGACTAAAATTATGAGCACTCTGAAACTGCTGAGTAAGCTTTTGAGCCTTTTCGCCATTTGTTTATAAAATTTTATTTCCCCCCTTCAAGTTTCGAACTGGGATCCAACTTTGAGACATTATTCCCAAAGTTGGTATTTCTCAGAATAGCGAAACGTTTAAATTTCATTTTGCAATAACGCCAAATAACTTTCAAAGCGGGATCGCGAGTTCTTTGGTATTTCCTTCTCCTCACATTTTTAAGCTGAAGATCGTCGTCACTAATAATGGAGGTCAGTTTTATTTTACATTTAAGAATTGCAATGCCTCTGGCTTCAACAATTAAATGTGTCAAAGATACGAGAGCATTATCAATTTTACTTTTAGTATCGGGAGGAATACCAACATCAAAATTCCTATAGATATACGTTTGATATAAATCCCAATCAGCTCTATGATAATTGAAAGTAGAGCTGATTGGATTATAAATGGCTTCTTGCGAGATTTAAAATGTTATAGGAAGGTGATCAGAGTCAAAGTCAGCATGAGTTACCAATTGGCCACACAGCTGACTTGAATCCGTTAATACCAAATCAATTGTCGAAGGAATTCGACTGGATGAAAAACAGTTGGTCTTCCAGAGAGAGATTTTTCAAAACCGACCATTTCCTTCTGGACTAATCATCTCCAGAAGTCCAAACAAAGTGTGCTTTCTATTGCAAAGCCGTGTTCCAATTTTTTCCAAAAATTTCTTCTTCTTCGACCATAAAGGCCCACAAACTTCAGTTAATTTTTTGGTTACATCTTGAAGCGCAGTCCGGGAAAGAAAAAAATGAGATTTTCTAAATTGTTCAATTTCTTCTGGACTAAACAAGTCCAGGACTCCATACAAATTTTGGTTTTGGATTGCAAAGCTCTAGTCCAGCGCGGCTTTTCAATTAAAAACCAAAACTTGTATGAAATTCTGGGAACTATCAGCCTGGAAGAAGATGATAAGTACCGAAAATTTATATTTAATTACTTCACTAGCTCACTTATGACAAGTGATTCAATATAGAATAAGAACCAAATACTGCAAAATATTTTGCGGCATGCTTCAACAGTGCAAAGTAGCTGTGTATTCCATGATAGTATGCATGCTGGGAGCAACTGATCTAGAACATAATTTTCAAGCATATCTGTATTTTAATTCATATCATTTGAACAGCATAGCCATGATGGGATGCTAACGGTTTAACCAGATGTAGATGACTACCAACGGTATGAGCTCCAGAACAATTTGGAGTGCTTGGAACAATTCCCTGCGCAATGAACTGAACTACTCCAAAACTGAATTGTAAATAATACCCACGGACTCTGTGAGCCTGTATGAAAAAAAAAAAACAGTTAACTTCTATTCCATATCAGGTGTAGTTTACCTGGAAGACCAGATGGTCTAAACTCCAGGATAATTTAAAGAACCTAGAACATTTGTAGAAATATTTATTGTAGCACGCATGTTAACATTTCTAAAATTGTCTAATTCTCGTAAAAACAGAATCAAAAATCAATTGAAAAACAAAGAAAATACTGAAGAAACATGAATGCCAGTGCCGGGTTGATAACACTCTTAAGTTAGGCAATCAATGCCACCAGCAACGTTAGATATTCCTCTTGGCTTGAACATCCTTAATTTTCCATACAAACTTGCGTCTTGGATTTTGAAGTCACGCTCTAATTTTTCATGAATTCTTTCACCAGAGGTCACTATAGAGACCCTAAACCTCAGTTAATTTTTTGTTTCATCTTAAAGCGCGAACCAGTGTTGCGCAGTGTATTCAACCACCTACAGTTTGGTTTTGTTTTGTAGTCGCACATCTTACCGCGCGGCTGAAGAAGGACCCCTTAACGTACTTTCTTATATATTTCATGTATTGAATTGAATTTTTATAATTCAAATTTATACAAAAGATTTCTTTTTGCACAACTAAGAAGTCTGTTCAGATGTCTGTGCCAAAGCAAGAATCATTCGCGCATAGCGCGCTGTGAAGACTAGAAAATTAATCCAACCGCACAGAGACCCAAGACTGTCCCACACGAGATACTTTTTTAAACGCATAGGCATGGTAAAAGTTGCACCAGATTTCGGCCCGAGCTAAAACATTCTCAAAAAGAACGCTAACCGGACAGAATCTCATCAAGGACTGTGCCGTGACTGTGAAAACGCTCATGCTAGGAGAATATGGCGCGAAAAAAAATCTACAGGGTCTCAAATCTTACGTTCACTTTCACCGAATCGGTTTCCGCACATATGCCTTTTTTACTTGGTTTTTGTATGTTATTGAGATGTATGTATGGCCCACTAAAGAATAGCGATGAGTATTATCATGCATGATATCACATCCAACCATTCTATCGTGACTATACCAGCTTCCATTCACTGCAACGATATGATGCGGAGATGAGTCTTTTTCTCGTGTTGTAATTGTACGATTTGAACGATTAGATAATTTTTTTATTAGGATGGGCGGTAGTTAAAGTCTACGGCAGTGCAAATGGTTACGATGGCGTTTAGTGTTAATGTTCATTTTTTATTACTTTTATTTGCATAACTTCTTCGTCAAGACGTTGCCTGAGGCATTGTAGACTAGAGGACTCTTTTCAATAAGTCATCGTATGTTAAATTTACTCATTTACTTTTCACATTTGACCACCAATTGATTTTCTCAGCAAGTGATCAATCCTTCAAGATTTTTAAGTTTTTCCAAAGTATGTTTATAGATATTGAAAGCTTTTTTCTCTGCAGATTTGTCTGGGGAAGTGGTCGAGGGGTTTTGCTATTATTTACCGAAAATTTTGAATAGGGCACTGCACGGAAACATCTCTTTCTCTTTCGTTCCTCATAAATTTTGACGTTTACTGACCTTGTTGTTTTCTAATTTCTTTGCAACGAGAAAGAGACAAAACAGTCCGTGCAGTGCCCTATTGCCAGTAAACACGCTGGGCTTCTTGATATCCGAGAAAAACTCAGCAAACACTGAGATTTCAAGGAGAAATAACTTACCATTATACAGAGAACTTAGAATTCTTTCGGAAGAACTTCTAAAACGCAACAGACTTTTTTTGCTCTGTTATTTTTGGGAATCTTACGACATTTCTAGATTTTTCATGTCAAGAGGACTGAGCGTCGTTGAACAACCATTGTAATATCCTAGTTTGTAATACTGTACCTTGCAACAAAATGACAACTTTCGTTAGCATTTTCCATGGCTCTCATAGATGTGTAAAATTTATCCGCAGTACAAATAGCACGTGCTATCCAAGCATTCACCGCCAGAATCCACCACGTGGTGGCTAAATTTTTTTTCTGGAGATATATTTTTCTTAGGCGACTATCTGGCGTGTATTTTTCGTTGCGACTAAAAATGAGCGGAGTAGATTTTTTTTATGGGCGGCACAATATTTAAGTCGTCTATCACTCAAAATAATCTACACTTCAATGCCACCTGGAAAATCACGTAGATCAGACAGAATGAACTTTCTCCTGACTTCATCTGTCGAAGGTAAAAATCATTGGACCTTAGATAGAAAACAAATTGAAGACCAGTAATTGTTATCGTGGGGCACTGTGTATGTTACGTGGAAATCACGTGGATGTTCTCAGTATTCATTCACTATTTTAGTTCACTAGGTGCTGTTGTTCGCTGCCATTTCTGATTGACTTCTAATAAAGAAGTCGAAAATTAACTTAGAAATTTGTTACAATTCATAGAAAACAAGTGGTTTTCGTACAGCAAACCAACGATATCGATTGTTAGTAGAACAAGCCATGTCTACTTAACTTCTTAAATCTGCAGAAATTGAACAAAGGTATGTACAACATAACTAATGCAGATGTACATAAATGAAATATTTTTTCTCATACTTTTGTAGAAATCCAAAATTACTACCGTTTGTGGCAAATAGCACACCATAAAATGTATAAAAGCAACACCGATGAAATGGCAGTGACGGAGAAGCTACACATTTGTTTCGTTTTTTGATGTCTATTAAATATATTTTATGCCTCAAAGTTCTTGACTTATTTTAATTGAATAATAATAGCTAAAGAAAAATACCTTGAAATACAAATTAAATATCCATAATGATCACCAAAACACCATTTACTTTTTATCAGAACATAACTTTGATGCCACCGGAAAAGTCACGTAGCTATTATGTGATACTCCAGTAACATGATAAGAGTTCACGAGTTCATTTGTCACCTACGATTCACGTAGCTGCTACGTGAAAAGTATGATGGAAAAAAGCCACTTATGTTTTCACGTAACATTGACGTTTGGAATATTTTGAGTGTAGATGTGTTGAAAGCAGGGACGGGAATGGTTGACATTTCTCGCTTAACTTTTCAAAAGGACCTAAGTAACATTTTTTTTTTCATGAATTAATTTTAATAGCGCAATCAACAGAACAACATGAAAGCTATTGATTGCAGTATTCAAATTAATTCATGGAAAACCCAAATTTATCCACCGGTGGTGATGATGCCTTTCTCGATTCAATATGTTGAATTCAAATTAATATTGTAAAAACAGTGCTTATTGCCTACATTTCGGCGGTAAAAAGATTTGGTGCAATTCTAGTACGTTGCTTAAAAATTACTTACCGTGGGTTACCGTGGGTTGCGCCACGGCTAAAATGATTGATGATTCAATGTGCATTTGTGTTTTTGTTGATTAAAAAATAAAAATATAATCCAAACTGCTTGATTTATTAAAAAACAAAAACAATAGTGTCCAACTAGGAAATTTGCTCCGTCGAATGAAACCAGTTGCACTCGAATCTGTCAAGCCCTTCTATATGAAACGCGTTTAACAAAAAAAAAATATTTATGGGCTACACACATACACACTTTTGGAGTGAAATTATAGCCTTCTGGTACAACTTTGTTGTACGAGAAAGGCAAAAATGTTACTTAGGTCCTTTTGAAAAGTTAAGCGAGATTTCTTTTTACCATTCATTCTTCCATCAGGGATGCCAGACATACAGACATGTCTGTATTTATACAGACATTTGGTCTTGCATACAGACTTCATACAGATTACAGACATTATACAGACTTTTGATTAAAGTTACAGACTTTTACAGACATTCAGTTTTTAAAAAAAACTTTGGGCTGGAAACAGAATCCTGTTGAGCTTTCCAATAAAACTTCTTCTTCTTCTTCTTGGCATTACATCCCACACTGGGACAGAGGCGCCTCGCAGCTTAGTTAAGCACTTCCACAGTTATTAACCGCGAGGTTTCTAAGGCAAGTTTCCATTTTGCATTCGTATATCATGAAGCTAACATGATGATACTTTTATGCCCAGGGAAGTCGAAACAATTTCCAATCCGAAAATTGTCTAGACCGGCACCGGGAATCGAACCCAGCCACCCTCAGCATGGTCTTGCTTTGTAGCCGCGCGTCTTACCGCACGGCTAAGAAGGGCTATTTTGGGCTTTCAAATAAAATCGTTATAGGGATTTCGTACGAAATTCTATAAGGTTTCTGTGCAATTCGACATCGCGCATATTTGTCACCCATCATGTTTGCACTGCTGCACTCGCGAGGAATGTGGGATCAACTGCCCGCGAATGTGTATACTAACGATGACTGATAGGATCTGTCATTTGACACATGCATGCTAGGCCTGTTCATGATAATAGGCCTGTCCAATGCCACACATCTTCCCTCTTTTCAAAAAAAAAAGTGCATTAACCCTTTTCTTCTGCATAAAAAAAAAATAACACCTACGACATATTATGTATCATCCGGTTACGCTCTCATCATGATACAAAAGCATCTTGCAGCAGACAATCATTCCCGGCACTCCATTGTATTGCGTGCATCTCATTTCATAATCGAGGAACACACTTAAATGATGGCTCACATAAATATGGGAAACCACTCTCAAGGAACTCCCATGCAGTGGGCGTCTCGACTCGCAATTGTACTCACAACTCGTGAAGTAACATTTCACGTGTACTTCAAATCACTACCACTACTTCTGCTTTTTTCGAACACACGTCCAATGCACTGTGCATTCACATTTGTGAAACAACCAGCAACAAAAACCAGATACCGTAACTAAAAAAAAGGTCGATGAACAGCTCCAAATCATGGCAGAATATCTAATATCAGTTAAATCAATCCTCTTGTGTACCTGTGACATTTCGGATCCACAACACAAAACTACTTGTAGGTCATCGACCATCGCTAAGCAAGAGACTCTTGCTTGGCTGAACTGTGATCACTCCGATCAACAATAACACCGTACTTCTTGCGGGCGTCCCACCAACGCAGAGGAAGAAACTTTTGAATGCGGGCGTCCCACCACGCAGAATTGTGACCATTCCGATCCACAATAACACCGTTCTTCTTGCGGGCGTCCCACCAACGCAGAGGAAGAAACACTTGAATAAGGGGGTGCCATCACGCAGAATTGTGATCATTCCGATCCACAATAACACCGTTCTTCTTGCGGGCGTCCCACCAACGCAGAGGAAGAAACACTTGAATGCAAACATTCACCGCGCAACACTGTGATTCATCTTCAGCTATACCAATCAAGCTCTCTTTATTGAACTCTGTCGCTCCCCTAGACAACGCATGCGAAATCGATTCTTCCTTTTCATAGTTTTATCTTTTATTCTTCTTCTTATTACAGTTGACCGACTTTTCATAGCGCTATAAGTGTTTCCAATTCGCGAAAGTGTTTTTTTATGTTTCACAATGGTTTTCATATCGGAGTAAAACACATTCATAACTATATAATATCAGGCATCACTGTTATATTTGAATACTCTTCAAAAGGGAGAAATCTTCGAAAATCAAAAGTAATTCAGAATATTGTATTCAAGATGCTAGATACATCTGATAGTTCGTGGTAGCGTTTGGCTGAATGCAGATGACATTACATTTTCTCTTCAAGTCCCATCACAAATTGCACCTTAAATTTTCCCAAAGGATAGTTGAAAAACATTCAAAGAGTACCCCGATCTTTCAAAACTTTGCCAACCTCGTAGCATACACTAGCCATCAACAAATTAGAAAATTTCTGTAGCACTTTCCAATCCATTGCACATCCAAAGAACTGTACGAATACGTGTTCTTGATAATTCAAACTATTGTAATAAAAAAAACATTTAAACATTATAACATTTAGTTTCAAAATGAACTTGGTTTGAAAATAAAACTCTGAAGTTCTTATTGGTGTATTTAAGTTTATCGCCAATCACACACTTGATTAGTCCATTAAGAATCAAATCAAATCGGCGAGATCGTATCTAAGAAACTACTTCTCTTAACAAATTGAAAGAGACTGGCAAACAAGCATATCTTTTTGCGTTCCCCTTTCCGCAGAAATAACTCGGTTTGACATTGGAGTGTTTACAAAAAACTAAAACATAATCGTCACTCTTCTTACCAATGCAAAAAGCTCCGCTGCCTTTACTTTTTTCGGCTGCGTCCGAAATTGTTTTTTTTTCACACTTTTCTATAAACATGATGGGTGACTTTATGCGAAATATGTTTATGCACTCCTGGCAGGATCGCCAAATGTGCAATTCGACATCGCGCATATTTGTCACCCATCATGTTTGCACTGCTGCACTCGCGAGGAATGTGGGATCAACTGCCCGCGAATGTGTATACTAACGATGACTGATAGGATCTGTCATTTGACACATGCATGCTAGGCCTGTTCATGATAATAGGCCTGTCCAATGCCACACAGTTTCCAAACGGTATCATTTTGGAATTCCAAGCGGATCCTTTCAGGCTTTTGAACGGCATCCATTTTGGGTGCCAAACAGAATCCTTTTAGAATTTCAAACGGAAAGATTGTTCGATTCCTTTCGGGAACGTAAAAAGATTGCATTCAGAAGTCCAAAATTAATCCATTCAAAAGCACAAAAACCCATTAGGTTGCGCTAAAGATATCAGATCGTACGGATTTTCAATCAGAATTATTTGAACTTCCGAACGTAATCCTTCAGAGTTCACTTACGGAATCTATTAGATTTTCTGAACGAAATTCTTTTGGGCTTTTAAAAGTAATCACTCTGGGCTTCCCAAAGAAATCCTTTTGGACTTCCAAACGGAATTGATGGGATTCTGTACAAAATCGTTCTAGAATTAAGAACGGAATACTTTTGGTCTTCCGAACGGAATCTTTTGGACAGAATACAGTATCCCCCCGCTTATCCGGACCTCGGTAGTCCGACGACTCGTTAGTCCGGATCTCGCTAATTCGGAAATTTCCGGATTAAAAAGTATCAACACCCATTTAAACACATTATACTGTCAGTTTTCAAATTTGTGCTGTGATTTTGTTTTGGTTCATTTGTATGGATTTGACAGTCGGATTAACGAGAGAAACCCCGATAGTCCGGCCATACATTTGTCGGATCAGTGGGGGTATACTGTACTTTTGGTCTTCCGAACGGAGTCTTTTGGACTTTCGATGGGAGAGTTCTGGGCTTCTGAACGGAATCTTTTTCTGCTTCTGGGCAAGAGATTCTGATTAGAATACTTATAGATTTCCTACCGAAGCTCTAACATAATTTGGATAGGATGCGCGAAAGGAATCGATTCGAAAACCTAGAAGAGATCTCTTCAAAAGCCGAAAAGAACTCCGTTCAGAAAACCAAAAAATCACGGTTTGTAAAACAAAAACAAGGCGTTTCTCTGAGTTTCAGAGCGAAATTATTTGGGATTCTGGAAGAAATTTGTGCAGTGTAATCTGACTGTAGGCAAGCGGGAGCCACGTGTACTTCCAACACTCTATGCCATTTGATGGTTCACTGCATGTGGCTATCGACACATTGTCCGATTGCTTTGATTGCTAATAATGTGACTGTCAGGTATGGTTCGCATTGAGCCTACTTCGATGGTTTCAAAGTAATTTAGTATTTGTTTTGTATAGTAAATGGCAAGTGCTATTTCGCTGCCACACAAAATTCTTTTGGGCTTCCTAAAAAGAATTCTTTTGGATTTCCGAACGAAACCTTGTTGGGCTTCTCAACGAAATTATTTTGGACTTTACTTTCAAACGGACTCGGACTTTCGAAAAGAATACTTTTGGAATTCCAAGTGGAGCCATTTGGGCTTCTGAATGCATTTTTTCTGTTTCAGTAAAAGGGATATCCTTTTGGGATTCCGAAGCCTTAAAAGATAACGTTCGGAAGCCAAAACGATTTTGTTCAAAAGCGCAAAAAGAGTTCTGTTCGGAAGCCCAAAAAGACCAAAGGTTTACTCTGTTTGCAAACCCAAAAGATCCGTTTTTTGGGTTTCTAACCGGTTTTTTTTTCTGTGCCTCTCCTCCGAGCTGAACTCTTTTGAATTTCCCAACGGATTATCAGTTAGAAGGTTGCGTATATATTATCGATTTGTTACATTCGCATACATATTGATAAGAACATTATTCAGAGCTTTGTAGTGGAATATCTTCACTTAGCATAAGACAAGAAAGTATTATCCCTTTTAATTCCACCACTTGATGGTAACTTTAGAGTAATTTCCAAAAATACGTACAGTGATCGTTCGCTAATTGGGGCACGACCTCACCCCAACTAGCAAATGCCGTTCGCTAATTGGGGCGTTTTGACGAGCGTCAATGTTGTTTACTTTTTGCATTGAACAAAGGAAAATTTTACGCGCCAGAAAATATCGATCCCGCCAAACACGGAAACGAAACGTCAACGCGTTTTTGACATCACATTCTGACGTTTAGCTGCTTTTTAATTGGGTTTCGCCCCAATTAGCGAACCCCCAACTAAAAAGCGCCCCAACTAGAAAAAACCCAATTAGCGAACGTTCACTGTATTTCGACCTCAACAGCAACCTTACTTGTCTTTAGTGTATCATACTTGACGCGACTAAGTCCTACACCGACATTTTGATTCTTGAAACCTCGATATTCTACGTTGTCAAAAGTGCATGATTTTTAAATATTTTTTTAATTCCTGTACCTTATGAACTCCATACAGACAAATACAGACATTTTGCTGAGATTAATACAGACTTCTAAAAATTGTATCTGGCATCCCTGTCTTCCATGCAATAACAGAAGAACAAAACCACGGCAGCAGCAGCCAGAGCCACGCTAAGCAGACGACAGTCAGATCATGGTTTTTTCTATTTTCTCTCCCCACAATTCATGTTATCGTAAAATAATTTCACAACGTATAACCGTTTATGGCGGGAAATATTCATTTCATTACTCCTTGCTCATTACTTTAGAGGTAAGAACGAATAAATAAGTACCTACGGGTCACACCTTCTAGGCTTTGCGCCACATGTAATTAAACTCGATTCTGTACTGTTTGCGCTGCGCACGAGCCGAAACAAAAAATCTCATGCAAATGCTGACCGCACGCCGGCACGACTCTAACGTAGCAGCAAATAAACAGTTTGTCTCATCGGCAAAACAATTTTTTTTTGGAAAACTGTTTCGGCTTGTTTCGTGTATGAAATTTGATTGGATAAAATTGTAAATATTCGCATAATCAAAGTGTATTAATGTACATTTCCATACACTGGTTGAGAGAGCTATCTGGTAGCCCAACAAAGCAAAAATAGTAGCTTCACTGTGTGTCGACTCGAGAAAAATTATAAAAAGTAGCCTCCCTAGAATTTTTCCTTAGTTACGCCAATGGATATGTTAGGGTGTAAATGTGTCGGGAGAAATGAAGACCTCTCAATAGCAGCTTCTGTATGAGCAGGTCTTCATTTCTCCCGCCACATTTACATCCTAACAAACTTCAAGAATTTAAGTCTTTTTCCCGGGTTACGACTGCTCTAACGAATTCATTACTAAAAATATCTAAGAACTGCAGAACAGTAGATTTTCACTGCTCTCAAACTGTTTTGCAACCATACTCGCTAGGACGGGGACCGTAGAATGGCCTGCTGGCACCGTGTTCACAGCTTGTGCCTCTACCCAATGTGTTACTTGCTGTTCGCGAGACTCAATCTCGTCAATCCGGCTTCTTACACTTCAGTTTCGAACTCCTCCTGTAGCGATTCCTCCAAAAGCTGATACTTTTCATTCACGTACTTTTTTTCCAACTCTAGCTCCATCAATTTCTTGTCAAGATCTCGTTGAGCCTCAAGCCGCTGCATGTTTAATTCTAAACGCGCTTTCCGAGATGCAGATGACGAGGCGATGGAACTAGTTGTCTTAACGGAGTCTGTGACGCCGGCACAAGAATAATGCCACCAGATAGAACATTTGTCACAAGCAACTAAGTTGTCGACAGAATCCGGTCTTTGACACGCCACGCAGCTGTATGTATTGCTGTTTGAGAAAACCTTCCCACAATCCTGACAACTATGTCGCTTAATCCCAATATGACCGGTTTTAACATGGTTGTTCAGATAAGACTAGGGGAAAAGTGGGTAAAACCGACACCTTAAGCAACTTTACAGTTCCCCAATGTATGAAGCAATTTTCCGGTCTAAAAATTTCATACAAGCATACTTTGGCTCTAAATGCATCAGTCCATGTGGTCTCAGGACAATATTTCTTGATAGAATTTGATTTATGATGAAAACGCGAATAGTCCATCTTCCAGCCCAACCAGCTGGGGTGCGGGTAAGATCGACACCACATGAGGGTAAAACCGACACATCAAGTCGTTATGGAATCGAACATCAGAACAATTCTAAATGATGTTACAACATAATTGGAAATGTTTAACAACATTCATTTTGATATGTGTGTGTGGAATTCATGTTTAGGGGTCACTCATAAACAATGGTTGAACAAAATTTTATATGTTTAAAATCATCACCACATATCATATTTTATTTAGTTTCTGTAGTGGGCAAAATATATAGAGTATAAGAATGTTAGTAACAAATTTACCAACTACTGCAAATATTGACCTACATTTAAATTACACTTATTTGAAAAAGTTGTTTATAACGGCGATTTAAAATAAATGCGTATGGAGCAGTTATGACAATAAATGAAAATAACTAGTTCCGTAGTTGACAAGCTACATGTTTACAGGGGTGAAATGGATCTCAAAAGAACAACACTAGAGAACGGATTGAATATATCTAACAGCAAAATAAGCCTAAAAATACGGTTCTTCTTTGAGTGCTATTATTATCCGACCTGGAGGTTTTCCTTGACGACTCATTATTACCCCCTAGACCTATTGTCACGCCCAATGATGATATGGTATGTAATCAGTCTTTGATTAAGTTATATTTCCCGGCGCCTTGTTTTCCTATACTTGAATTATAGTATGCGAATGATGAGTCTAATAAAACAGAGGTATTTCGTGATTCGATGGCAGGTGTCGAATTCACCCCAACTGATAACATAATAATGATGAGATACATGTGGATGTTTATAATTAGACAAGTAAACTATTTTTCTACAACATACACAAAATGATGTTCAATTATGGATCAGAGATGGATTAAATACTGAAAATCAACAAATTATTGTCGAAAAAGCTTAAACATCGATGACAAAATTTCACATGACTCATCTCTTAAATGGTGATCAATGCTAATTTTCTGTTTATTATGACTCTTACACGTCTCCGCCAGTTACAAAATGACTAGAAATACAAGAAATCAAACGTTTATTCAAAGTGTGTTGAAATTCTGTCGGATAATCACTTGAAGTCAGAGATTTGAGGTGGTGTCGGTTTTACCCGCAGTGTCGGTTTTACCCACAATTCCCCTACTTTTGGAAGGCTTTATGGTCATCGCAAAGTTGACACATGTAACTTTTGACGACGTTGTGCGTCTCCGAGTGATTTTTGAGTTCCTGAGATGTTCGGAAGGCTCGGTCACACAGCGTGCAGAGAAAGTTTCGTTCCTCTGAGTGAGTTTTTCTATGCGCATGAAGGTTACTGGAAGTCCTAAAGAGCTTACTGCAGATCTCGCACTGGAACCTCCAACCTCATTGTTGTGTACTCGCAGGTGTAACTGCAAGTTTCCGGATTGGGCAAAACGACGATTACAAACACCGTCGTGATCGTGATCATGCAGCTTCCTGTTTTACACTAATGTGTGCACCTAACTCCGTAATACAAAATTTAGATTAATTTGTTTACTAACTAGTACCCAATCCGCGCATGTGGCAATATTCAAATAGGGTTACTGCTCCTGGACTTCATCTCATAGCTCCGATATTCGTCCTACGAAAAACAAAGCAATGAAAAGGTATTTGATTTGTTTATTATTTTGTGATTTTTTTCTGCAGTGAGCACGCATGTTAGCAAAAAGAAGCGACGAAATTGGTGCCGTATTTCTTTGTTTCACGATGAGATGAATATATGTTCAGTGAGATTGAAAACGGAACAGTTCCCTAATGCTAATGCTAAACCAAAGGTACAGCTGCATAGCTGTACTTAATCAAAATTTCAGTAGCAATTCAAAAACATCTTCAATTTTCAATTTCCTTTTGCGTAGTTGTGTAGTAGCAGATGAACATCTTGGATATGTGTGCAGTCTACTAGAACTAGAACAAACGAGCTCAAAAAATATTAGAAGAAACAACGAACAAACGAGCTCAAAAAATATTAGAAGAAACAACGATTAGAGTTGGAGATCGCTTCCAGACTGGTTTGATATGGCGCTACGACGAAATAGAACTACCAGATAGTTTTCCGATGGCTCTACAGCGTTTAAAATGCTTGGAACGGCGAATGCTACGGGATGAATGCCTGAAGGAAAACCTACATAATCAGATTGATGAATACCAGAAAAAAGGATACGCTCATCGTCTAACTGAAGCTGAAATACTATCGAACGAATCAAAACGAGTCTGGTATTTACCTATAAGTGCTGTGACAAACCCCAAAAAACCAGGTAAAGTGCGTCTCGTATGGGATGCTGCAGCAAAAGTATCCGGAATTTCGCTGAACAATCTGCTACTGCCTGGGCCTGATTTGCTGACCCCTTTGCCCCATGTCCTTTTTCGCTTTCGACAATTCCCGGTGGCCATCTCCGGCGACATTAAGGAGATGTTTCATCAGATAAAAATCATGGAAGCTGATCGTCATTCTCAACGGTTTCTGTGGCGCAGTAATCCCGAACAAGCTCCTCAAATCTTTGCGATGGACGTCGCAATTTTCGGCGCAACTTGTTCACCGTCGTCTGCGCAATTTGTGAAAAATAAAAATGCAGCAGACTGCAGAATTCGCCACACAGTACCCTAAGGCAGCGAATGACATAGTAATGTGCCATTATGTGGACGATTACCTTGGTAGTTACGAAAGCGTCGAAGAGGCTAAGGAGGTTTCTGAAAGTGTGAAGTTTATACATTCGAAAGGGGGATTTGAGATACGAAACTGGGGATCAAACAGTGCTGCTGTTTTAGACCATCTGGGTGGAACACAGGCGGAAGGAGTTAAAGAGTTGATTTCGAAAGGAAACGACAACGCAGAGCGGTGCTAGGAATGCTTTGGCAGTCAGAATCAGACGAATTGCACTTTTCAACAACGTTTCGCAACGAAATCGTTCAACTGATCGATAAAAGGAACCAGGGCAACTAAAAGACAGATCCTAAAATGTGTCATGAGTTTATTTGACCCGCTTGGCTTGCTAGCTTCGTTTTTGGTACACGGCAAGATCATGATGCAGGAGGTCTGGAGGACAAAAATTCAGTGGGATGAACGCGTGAACGATTATGTCTTCGGACGCTGGAAGAAATGGATTGCTTTATTCGACACCATTGGAGAACTTCAAGTACCCCGTTGCTATTTTCACAACGCAAGCACTAGATTGTACTCGACACTTCAGCTGCACATCTTTGTTGACGCAAGCGAGGACGCATACTCTGCCGTGGCTTATTTTCGAGTAGAGGACGATAATGGAATTGTTCATTGCGCATTAGTGTCAGCGAAATCAAAAGTGGCGCCTATTCAGCACGTTACTATCCCCAGATTAGAGTTGATGGCTTGTGTATTAGGAGTACGACTGGCAACATTCGTAGGCGACGGCCATTCATTCCCAATCAAACGAAAGGTGTTCTGGTCTGACTCAAAAACTGCGTTGGCGTGGATTGGGTCTGAACACCGACGCTATAGGCAGTTTGTGGCATGCAGAATTGGTGAAATACTGTCATCGACGGATGCAAGCGAGTGGAGTTGGGTGCCAAGTAAACTCAACGTAGCAGATGAAGCCACAAAATGGGGCAAAGGCCCCTGCTTTGACGCTTCCAGTCGCTGGTATAAAGGGCCAGAGTTTTTGTATGAGCCTGATCAATGTTGGCCACAACCTGTTGAGCGAATTACTACTACTGAAGAGGAACTACGTCAATGCTATATTCATGGTATATGCACTGCACCGCTACTACAGATAGATCGTTTCTTCAATTGGAATCGGTTGCTGCGGACCGTAGTTTACGTGAAACGTTTTGTAAACGCATGCAGGCGAAATTTGCAGAGACACCTTGTTGGAGATATCCTAACGCAAGCAGAATTAGAAGATGCTGAGACTGTGTTATGGAGAATCGTACAGTCGGACGGATATTCAGAAGAGCTGGCTATCATAAGAAAGAACGGAAGGTTGCATATCGAGCAACAAATTACGCTGGACAAAAACAGTGTTCTGTACAAACTTACACCGATGTTGGACGATCAAGGTGTTCTTCGTGTTGATGGCCGTATCGGTTCTCTTGAAGTAGTAGCAACAGTACCCTATTATTCTTCATAGGAACCATCGTGTGACCTTTTTAGTTATCGACAACTACCACCGCAAGTATCTCCGTGCCAACTCGGAGACAATAGTTAATGAAGTGCGACAACGATTTTACGTGCCACGGTTACGTGTGCTTGTTAAAATGGTTGCCAATCGTTGTCAAAAATGTAAAGTTAAGAGAGCTAGGCCGGCTCTCCCAAGAATGGGACCTTTGCCTGCAGCGATTAGGCCCTTCAGCTATGTTGGATTAGACTATTTTGGTCCGATAATTGTAAAGGTTGGCCGCTCAAATGCTAAACGATGGATTGCACTATTTACGTGCCTAACGATTCGCGCTGTGCACATAGAAGTAGCCTTCGATTTGTCTACGCACAGTTGCATTGCTTGTATTCGAAGGTTCGTCGCTCGAAGGGGATCCCCAATCGAAATACATTCCGATAACGGGAGAAATTTTGTTGGTGCTGAACGCGCTTTAAAGGAGCAAGTTACACGTATCTATGAGGACGCAGCAGTAACTTTTACAAACGCTCGTACCAAATGGGTATTTATAGCACCTTATGCTCCGCACATGGGAGGCTCATGGGAGCGTTTAGTTCGATCCATCAAAATTGCTATGACAAGTTTACCACAGGAGCGCAAATTGGACGACGACGCATTATATACCACAGCGGTAGAGGCAGAGGCAATCGTCAACACGCGACCGCTGACTTATTTGCCTCTAGATTCAGCAGAACAGGAAGCCTTGACCCCAAACCATTTTTTGTTGGGATCATCTAGTGGTGTGAAGCAGCCAGCAATCGAAATGGATGATTCCAGGAATGTCATTCGTAGTACGTGGCACCTGATACAGTACAAACTCGACCATTTCTGAAGACGCTGGGTCAAAGAATATTTGCCCCCATTAACAAAGAGAACCAAGTGGTTTGGTGAAACAAAAACGATACAGGTTGGTGATTTGGTTGTAGTTATTGATGATGTCAAGCGAAATGGATGGATGCGAGGGAAGATATTGGAGGTGAATCCTGGAAAAGATGGTAGAGTGAGACAGGCTGTAGTCCAGACTTCTGATGGAGTGTTTCGAAGACCAGTGTCCAAACTGGCCATTCTTGAGGTAAAGCAGTGATATAGCTGAGGCAGATACCCATCTTTACGAGGAGGGGGATGTTCAGGCTGGCAACCATTCCGTAGTCAACGAACTGAAGTCTGCTGCGATAGCACAGCCCTGTCATCTCATCAGATAGCATTAATGTCAAAACATCACATGCGTTTGTTATTCATGCACAAAGCGATTGTCTATTTCAATAATTTAGTTTATTTTATTAATTTCTACAGTCCTACATTGAATTAAATTCAAAAATGCGTTAGAGGTGAGAAATAACAACTTATTTATAAAAGGCTCAACATTATTGAGAATTATCTTATAGCACAAAAATGGTAAATTTATAACCTAATTGTTCGTGGAATCAAAAAACTACTAAGCCACTGAATTTGTAAGCAATCTCTAAATTAAAATCTAAGCAAACTTATTACTACATTTAGGGCAGTTCATATTTTAAAAATGTTCAAAAATTTCAACTCCCATATGTCTATTAGCATCATTTTGATAATATAGGAGTCCTGGCAAAATTTCAGGCAATTCGGTGGCCATTTAGGGGTGGCGCGAAGTCAATTTATGTTTATATGGAAATTTGTATGGGAAAAACTTAAAACTTATTCAAATCCCCCTACAACTCTTAAATCGTGATGAATTCAAATACACATCCCCAACCTCCATTTTTGGAATCTATTTGAGCTCAACCAGTGGGTAACTCATTAATTTTGATTTATATTTCCACTGCTACGTTGAGGCTTATTACACCACTTTAGACATTTATCCCATACTCACACTGTCAATAGAACCGTTCAATCCACTCATTACTAATATGTTATCCGGAGGTCTCATTTATATAGATTCCAAAAAGGAAGGTTGGGAATATTTATTTTAATTTATCACGATTTGACAGTAGTAGGGAGACTTGAATAAATTTTAAGTTTTTCCCATACAAATTTCCATATAAACATAAATTGACTTCGCGCCACCCCTAAATGGCCACCAAATTGCCTGAAATTTTGCCAGGACTCCTATATTATCAAAATGATGCTAATAGACATATGGGAGTTGGAATTTTCGAAAAAAATTGAAATTTGAACTGCCCTACTACATATATCCTAAATATATTGCAGCTTAAAGCACTACGCTAACGAGTATCGTGCGTTCTTAGCTCGTTCCCGAACAGGATATAAGTAACATAAGCATGAAAAATCCCTCCTTAGCCTAGCGGTAAGATGTGCGGCTATAAAGCAAGACCATGCTGAGGGTGGCTGGGTTCGATTTCCGGTGCCAGTCTATGCAATTTTCGGTTTAGAAACTATCTCGACTTCCCTGGGCATAAAAGTATCATCGTGTTAGCCTCATGATATACGAATGCAAAAATAGTAGCTTGCCACAGAAACCTCGCGAAACAACCGTCTAAGACGAATTAAGTACTGTCCATTTAATTCCACCAGTTAATTTTCGTTATCTTTGAAGATACGTATTTGATCACAACTGTGTGGTCGCCTCTGCGTCTTAAATTGCTTGACTCGATTTCGCTGAAGACGACCACACAGTTTTAATAACAGCCAGGTCGAAATACGTATCTGCAAAGATAACGAAAATTAACTGGTGGAATTAAATGGACAGTACTTAATTCGTCTTAGACGGTTGAATACATTCCACTAAAAGAGCTATATATATATATTTTTTCTTGCGAAACAGTAAGCAGCGAGGCGGCAATGTTCCAGTGGGGGATGTAATGCCAATAAGAAGAAGAAGAAGAAGCATGAAAAATCACTGTTTTTTGTAGCCTGTTTTTACAAAAACCCCTCCCACGAGGTAACCGCCTACGGTCTATCTTAACGTCTGGCAAGATAATAGAATTATCTTTCAAAGCGCGATGCTCATCATGCGCGGGGTCCTGGAACGCTATGCAGACCCGTTTTTGCTTTGTATCGCGGGTGATTTTTATCGTTAGTGTCATGCAAAATACGACAGCGTGTGTGCTCGAGTGTTAAGGTAGCCGCATACGGTGTTAGGCCATTTGGCCGAATGCCGTTTTGCCGAACGCCATTTGGCCGAATTCCGTTTGGCCGAACGCCATTTGGCCGAACGAGTCGTTTGGCCGAATGCCGTTTGGCCGAATAGTTAAAAAAAATTGACCTCAGTTTACGATTAGTCCTTCTTTACTTCCTTTTTCTTTCTTCTTCTTTCTTCCTTCTTCCTTCCTCTTTTTTCCTTTCTCCTCTTTCCTTCTTTTTTCTTTCTTCTTTTTTCCATCCTCTATCTTCTTTTTTCCATCCTCTATCTTTTTTTCCATCCTCTATCTTCTTTCTTCCTTCTTCCTCCCGCTTCCTTCTTCATTCTTTCTTCTTCCTTCTTCATTCTTCATTCTTCATTCTTCATTCTTCATTCTTCATACTTTATTCTTCCTTCTTCCTTTTTCCTCCTTCCTTCTTCCTTCTTCCTCCTTCCTTCTTCCTACTTCCTTCTTCCCTCTTCCTTCTTCCTTCTTTCTTCTTCCTGGTCCCTTCTCTTTCTTTCTTCTTCCTTCTTCTTTTCACCTTCTTTCTTCACCCATCTTCCTTCTTCCCTCTTCATTCTTCCTTCTTCATTCTTCCTTCTTCTTTCTTCCTTGTTCCTTCTTCCTTCTTCCTTCTTTCTTCTTCATTCTTCATTCTTCCTTCTTCCTTATTCCCTCTTCCTTCTTTTTTCTTCCTTATCCCTTCTCTTTCTTCCTTCTTCATTCGTCCTTCTCCTTTCTTCCTTTTTCCTTCTTCCTTGTTCTTTCTTCCTTCTGCCTTCTTCCTTATGCCTTCTTCCTTCTTATTTCTTCCTACTTTCTTCTTCCTTATCCCTTCTCTTTCTTCCTTCTTCCTTCACCCTTGTTCCTTCCTCCTTCGTCCTTCTTTCTTCTTCTTTCGTCTTTCTTCTTTCTCCCTTCATAAGGAAACGTATTTCAACTATTCGGCCAAACGGCATTCGGCCAAATGACCTTTTCGACCAAATGGCATTTGGTCAAACGACATTCGGCCTAACGGCATTCGGCCAAATGACCCTCATACCTCGGGAAAATTTCCCAAAGGATTTTGGTCAATGTGTATTTCGAAATGGGCGGGATTCTTCCTACTTTTCGTGACGAAGTTCAGTGATTTTCACCGCTTTGATACACGAAGAAAAATCTATGAACAAGATCCCGGGTGTAAGGCTACTTTCATAATCGCCGAATTTAATCGGCTATTACGAACCACTAATGAGTAAACCGGAAACCGGAACAGCATCTGTGCTGTTATACGCAAGCAAAACATGATGTGTATCAGTGGAGAACACTCAACGGCTGCAAGTGTTCATCAACAGATGCCTGCGGTACATAATTCGGGCCTCGTGGCCTCACAACTGGATCTAAAACAATGAGCTCCGTCATCAGTGTCGACAGAGGCCGAAAGCAACTGAAATTGTTGGTCTGAAGAGGGGCTGGGTCGGCCACATCTTACATAGGGGCGGGAACGAAATCTGTAAACAAGCATCAGACTGGAACCCAGCGGGACATCGCAGCAGAGGCAGACCCAGAGGCTCATGGCGGCGAAGCCTCAAGAAAGAAATAAAAGGAGTTGACCAAAATCCAACCTGGCATCAGGTTTAAGCGATAGATGGACATCGGTCAGGATGGAGATCTTTCAAGCCGGCCCTTTGCACCACCGGAGGTGTACAGAACCCATAAGTAAGTAAGTAATTACATAGTAAATATACAAGAGGCCATCCACAAAGTACGTCACGCTCCTAGGGGGGGGGGGGTTCCGAGCAGCGTGACGACTCATGCAAAAATTTTAGAGGTTTAATACAAAAAGTGTGACAAAGGGGGGAGGGGGGGTCAAAAATCTCCGATTTTTGCGTGACGTACTTTATGGATCTTCCCCAATCTTTGGTGCACTCTACATGAGAATATGACTTCTATTTCTATTCTGCCAAATATCATCTAAGGGCTAGAAATTTTAACCCCCGACTTTTTACTGAAGACCAAGCAGATAATGTTTGAACAGTGCTGATGCTGGAGCCACGACAACAGGGCAACATTGCGTTATTTGGTTGGAAAAGTCCTTTTATTGTTGTTTTTGAATAAAAACGGATGTTCCGTTAAGCTTTTATCTTAGAGATGGGATACCGTAAAATATCTATATTATGTAATTTTTCTTCAACACACTGTAATTAATCAAAATGTGCATGAACGTCTACTTTCAGAACAGAAC
Organism: Armigeres subalbatus; assembly: GCF_024139115.2. NCBI lineage: Eukaryota > Metazoa > Arthropoda > Insecta > Diptera > Culicidae > Armigeres > Armigeres subalbatus. The sequence goes on from NC_085141.1 coordinate 135,673,456, forward strand.
GAGCGTATAACAGCTGACAACGAATCGTTATTGAATGACAGGAATCAACCCAGTAGAAACTTATAATGAGTCTCTTTACCTAGCTAAAATGCTGCTAATTTTAAACCGGATTTTGCTGCGTCAAGTGATTTGATTGCAACTAGTAACTGGTGCTATTACTGGGCCAATACTGAACTCAAAGTGTGGTGGTTCATTCAATTTGTGAATTTTGAATTATATATTACCACAGCAAAACGTGTTTGTGTACATACCTCGAAGGAAACGGTTGTGCGTTTTTGGAATTCTAATATGGTATTTTACAACCACAATGTTGCTTATATTAATTCGGACGTACCCTTACTTCACATAACATATGATTCATTATCATTTCACCTACATAAATGGGATTTGATTTCCTATAGACCGCAATTCGGCATCGCACAAAAGTACTTCGTTATGGCGTGGTCATGCCGCCCGTCCGTCGTCGTCGTCCTCGTCGTGCGCGACAAGATAAATATAAATTAGTTCAACAACACGCGATCGACATCCAAAGAGAGTGTCTGCCCGTTCCATGCCGCGGAGGGCCGGCTTCAATATTGAACTGGTCCGGTACATGTCGCTAGGTGTCCGCCAATGTTGTTGAACTAGTCTCGATAGATCGCGAGCGAATGCAATTGGCCACGCTTGTATGCAGTTCGGGTTCTGCATTGATCTGTCTGGTTCTCAAATTCAGGGGCGCAATATTGATGTGATTATGGAGATTGGCTCATGGGATTGTGTGTATGCGTGATTGAGAAAGAGGACAGTTTTTTATGGTTTAGTTAAAATGGATTGGCAAATGGAAGAACATACGCTTCCGAACTTCAATAGCTAAAAGTAAGGGTTTGTTTAAAAGAAACCTGTTCCCTTCAGGTGGTTGCACTGATTTAGGCTACATTCGTGATCTTGACAAAAACTTCAATGTCAAAGTAGAATTGCAACTTTCTGTTTGCTAATGAATCATGCATTGTCCTTAGGCGCTGCATAGTCTTTGTATAGGACTACAAACTTTCATTTCGGTATAAGTGGAAAGGGGTGAGATGAAGTTCAAAGTAGAGTTTCTTCATTTCTAGTTTAGACTAGTCTACACTATACAGCCAGTTCGTGAATCCTGGAAATGGATAGACTCAAGTACATCTATCACTTTTCAAGTAAATATTTATGTTTGAAGCACAACATAAATGTTATTCAAACATAAAATCGGCCAGGCCTACTGTGCAGCGTTGTTAAAAATACCTGTGAGAATCCATCCCTTTATTTCACAATTAAGCCATAGAACGGAGACATCTTGTGCCAATCACTCTGTTTACATTATTAGGTGATGGTTGTTGAATCGTATGGAGTGACTTTGCTAAGGGGCGATTCAAATATGTCTTCCATTACTTTTTAGATTTGTAGACCACCCCGTCTCATTTTTTCTCAAAATATCTTAGACTCCTTCCCCACCTATTTTTTATTTATTTAGCTTACATCTGAACAAATATTACTGAATCAACAATTTGACGCCGCAATACACGGTTCGATGCCGCATCTATCCATACTAGAATGCGGCTCACGCTCGCCAAGTCGTTCTGTACCTGGTCAGCCCCCCTCGCTCGCTGCGCTCCACGCTGTCTTACACTAGCCGGATCGGAAGCGAAAACCATCTTTCAGGGTTGCTGTCCGGCATTCTTGCAACATGCCTTGCCCATCGTACCCTCTCAACTACCTTTAGCTACCTTTTGGATGCTGAGTTCGCCGTATGGTTCAAGTTTCATGTCCGTAGAGGACTACCGGTGGGCTGCAAAATGGTGGGTTGACCTCAAGGAAGGAGCGCCCAACATAGCTCTGGTCCCTACAAGTCCATATCTCACGCTTCCACGGGTCGTCCGATGACAAAAGACCGCCAGCTAAGGGTTGTGTACTCAGCTGGTAGTGCAGCCTGGGCACTGTTGTCCTTCTGACATCAGCTAGAGTGAGAAGGTGCGCCTCGAGCGTCTGTTCACCAGGACGTGCGGCTCAAACAGCGTCTGCCTGGTACCCAGTGGCTGGAAAATGAAATGCTGTATCGCGTTAGCTATATCTAAGGTGGTAGCCCCATCATCGCGATGTAGGTAACGCGACCCCGGTAAGGTAGCTTACTTAAGCCTCTCAAATACCATGAAAAATGGAGATAGAAGAAAAAGAGAACGTTATTTTTGGCAACCGACCCGGCAACGAAATAAGGACTATGATTGGAAACTCGGTACCTGGAATGTCAGGACCCTAAATGAACCTGGACGAGTGAGCCTTCTGGCTCGTGAACTGCAGAAGGTTGGAGTGAACGTGGCTACTATTCAAGAAGTCCGATGGCCTAGATCCGGAGAACGTGAATTCCGAGCCGTGGACCCCACGACCAATACTGCATTCAAGTATAACATCTATCACAGCGGCGGTGAAAAAGCAGAGCATGGAGTTGGTTTCGTAGTGATGGGCAAGCAGATGAAGCGAGTGATGCGGTGGAAACCCATTAGCGGACGAATCTGTGTGTTGAGTTCAAATTCTTCAATTACAGCCTAATCAACGTTTACGCACCGACAAACGATAAATCCGACGACGTGAAGGACACGTTTTATGAATGTCTTGATAAAGCCTATGGAGAGTGCCCAAAGCATGACGTGAAATTGTTATCGGAGACGCTAACGCTCAGGTCGGTAGAGAGGACTTTTTCCGTCCCATAATCGGTAGGGAGAGCCTTCACTCCGCTACCAATGACAACGGCCTACGGCTAGTAAATTTTGCTGCTGCAAGATGGATGGCCATCAGTAGCACCTACTTTGCACGAAAGAACATCCGAAAGTACACCTGGAGATACCTAAATGGTGAAACTTGCAACCAGATAGACCATGTTCTGGTGGATGGGCGCCATTTCTCGGATGTTATCATTGTGCGGACATTCAGAGGTCCGAACATTAACTCTGATCACTACCTCGTTGTCAGTAGAATTCGATCACGGTTGTCAACTGTATCGAACGAAAGATCACAGCGAACGATGCGTTACAATATCCAGCGATTGTCGGCGGAAGGAGTATCGGCTGAGTACCGCCAGAAGCTCGACGAACGGATAAGTGCAATCAACGTTAGCGACAACATCAACGATCTATGGGAGTCGATCCATGAAGCGGTGAGCACAACAGCACGAGAAGTGGTAGGCACTGCACAGAGGCGACCCAGGACAGGTTCGTTCGATGTGGAGTGTCAGAGAGTGACAGACGAGAAGAACGTTGCCAGAAGCCGGATGTTGATGTCGGGTACCCGATCGAATAGAGATCGGTACAAGGAAGCAAGAGCAGCCGAAAAACGAACCCACCGCAGGAAGATAAAAAGAGTACGAAGAACAAGTTATTAGTGAGGCGCAGGAAAAATGGAGCAGAACAATATGCGGAGGTTTTATGAGTCTGTCAATGGCGTGCGGAGAAATACAGCGCCATCTCCCGTCATGTGCAACGACCAACAAGGGAGTTTGCTGACAGATAAAACTGAAGTGGCTGCCAGGTGGAAGCAACACTTCGAGACTTTGTTGAATGGAGGAAGTGACGGTGCATCGGTGAACAGAATAAATATTAGCGACGATGGACAAGCTGTGGAGTCACATACACTAGATGAGGTAAAAAAAGCTGTTAAAGAGCTGAAAAACAATAAGGCTGCGGGGAAGGGCCAGCTCCCGGCTGAGCTTCTCAAACATGGCAGTGAGCAGCTTTATGAAGTTCTGCACCATATGTCGAAAATATGGGAAGACGAGGAAATGCCTGATAGCTGGTTGGACGGCCTCATTTGCCCTCTCTTTAAGAAAGGGCACAGACTGGAGTGCGCCAATTACCGAGGAATAATTCCTCCTTAATTCGGCGTACAAAATTAAGTCCCGTATTCTGTTCAACAGATTGAGACCGCTTGAAGAGTCCTTTGTCGGCGAATACCAAGCAGGTTTTTGTGAGGGCCGATCAACGACGTATCAAAAGTTTACCCTGAGACAATGCACTCTCGAATCTACTGTTCAATATAGCGCTCGAGGGAGCGATTAGGAGAGCTGGTGTGCAAAGAAGCGGTACCATTATCACAAAATCGCATATGCTCCTGGGATTTGCGGACGATATCGATATTATCGGAATTGATCGCGGTGCCGTGGAAGAGGCTTTTGTGCCTTTTAAGAGGGAGAGAGCGAGGATTGGACTCACAATCAATACCAGCAAAACGAAGTACATGGTCGCTGGCAATCAACGTGGGTTCATTAGTGGTGGTGGTAGCGAAATGGTGCTGGATGGTGAAAAATTTGAAGTGGTAGAAGAATTTGTGTATCTTGGAACATTAGTTACGTGCGATAATGATGTTACCCTCGAGGTGAAAAGGCGTATTGCAGCTGAAAATAGGGCTTATTACGGACTTCGTAATTAGCTTAAGTCCCGTAGTCTGCAAACGAAAACAAAACTCGCGCTGTATACTACTCTGATTCTTTCGGTGGCTTTATACGGCCATGAGACGTCCGTTAAAGGAGGCTGATCGGAGAGCCCTCGGAGTGTTTGAGCGTAGGGTGCTGCGGACAATACTCGGCGGTAAACAGGAGAACGGTATGTTCTCCCACTCAATGCATAACATAAATAATCTTATTACTGAATATGAATCATAATTGGACTCTTATTCAATAAAGTCGATCTGTCAAACTAAGCATATGCGGTATTTCGAAAAATTTCGTTTCAGGTGGTTCGAAACGAAATTCCGCGGAATTTCGCGGAATTTGAGCATGGCGAAATCTGATTTCTTGATTTCGTTTCGTTTCGTAAAATTACAAAAATTTCGCTAGAAAAAGCTTGCTTCTAACGAAATTTAACGGAATTCCGCGGGATTTCGAAAAAAATTTAAACGAATCCATACTTTACATTATAAAAAATTTTGGCTGCGCCGCTGAACTCCAACTCCAACTTCAGCAAGCTCCTCTTGAGGTTCTTACTGATATTATGCTTCGATGATGGCGTCCAGCTGTTCCGTCGCCACCTCGAAGGCCGAAAGCCCATCGCGTTTGCGGTTCATCGCCTCCACAAGCCATGGGCCGTCGATAACACCTACCGGCGTTTTTCTAGCCGAGAGGAAGGTTGAGTGACCCACGCTGGCGCTGCGCACTGAGCTGCCGACTATTGCCTCTGGCCTCCTAGGCGGAGACCTGAACAACCCACCTTTCGCGAAGGGGTTGTCGCATACACTACTTCCACTAATTGAAGAATTGACTTGGTTTTCCATTTTGGTCCCACGAGTTGCTCGGGAAAAGAGGTCCACCACGCCAGAGCCCAGCATGACGCGGTAAGGGACAATTACTGTGGAGGGTGCCCAGGTACCCCATAGGCTCCGTTAGAGGCCTAGCTCATTATTTCACCCCCCTGGCCATGCATCCCCTCGGCAAGGGTCGCTTAACACCTTGGGATTCGAAATTCGGGTTAGGGACGATGGTCCCTTTGGTCGCACCCCCTCACTCTAGCTGATGTCAGAAGGACAACAGTGCCCAGGCTGCACTATTAAGTACAAAAGCTAAGTACAAAACCCTTAGCTGGCGGTCGATTGTCATCGAAAGACCCGTGGAAGCGTGAGATTGGAACTTGTGAGGACCAGAGCTGTGTAGGTCGCTCCTACCCAGTATGGGTCTGTGAAATTCAATCTGAAATACATATCTTTGTGCATTTTAGAAAGGTGCACAGGATTCTTCTTGTGAGCAAATGTATGCTATACAGGGGTTAGGCAAAATGATTGAGATAGGCAAAATTTGGCCCAAATTCAAATCCTTATAACTTTTTGAAAAATTGATGAAATTAGACAAAACCGGAAGCATTCGACGGCAAATTTAGTCAAGATTTAGGAACATGTGCGGTCACGAATACTGGCCACCGGACACCGGAGATGTTCCGGATTTTCGGAGGCCATGTCAAAAACACATTTTTTTTGCCGCTCGTATTTTTGTGTGGTTTGAAGTTACATCGATAAACACTATTTTCCTAGAAACTAGATCTTATTGAAAATTGAATGCGGGCTGTTGCGCTAAGATCCGTTGAAAAATATCCGAGATATACATAATTGAGCCGTCAGGGCAACTGATCGTCCTGAATATGCTTCCTGAAGCATCTCCATGAAAAATCTTGAAGTTCGATACCCATATTGATAGGGTTCTGAACGTTTTTCAAATTGGCCACTTCCCCCGGGGCACCTGGAACCTACTACAGAGTGGTCAGAGCAACTGATCGTCCTGAATATGCTTCCTGAAGCATCTCCATGAAAAATCTTGAAGTTTGATACCCATATTGATAGGGTGCTGAACGTTTTTCAAATTGGCCACTTCCCCCGGGTCACCTGGAACCTACTACAGAGTGGTCAGGGCAACTGATCGTCCTGAATATGCTTCCTGAAGCATTTTCATGAAAAATCTTGAAATTTGATACCCATATTGTTAGGGTTCTGAACGTTTTCAAATTGGCCACTTCCCAGGGCACCTGGAACCTATCACAGAGTGGTCAGGGCAACTGATCGTCCTGAATATGCTTCCTGAAGCATCTCCATGAAAAATCTTGAAGTTTGACACCCATATTGATAGGGTTCTGAACGTTTTTCAAATTGGCCACTTCCCCCGGGGCACCTGGAACCTACTACAGAGTGGTCAGAGCAACTGACCATCCTGAATATGCTTCCTAAAGCATCTCCATAAAAAATCTTGAAGTTTGATACCCATATTGATAGGGTTCTGAACGTTTTTCAAATTGGCCACTTCCCCCGGGGCACCTGGAACCTACCACAGAGTGGTCAGGGCAACTGATCGTCCTGCATATGCTTCCTGAAGCATCTCCATGAAAAATCTTGAAGTTTGATATCAATATTGATATGGTACCGGATAATATATACGTGATTGGAAGGATATACATAATTGACCATAGTATCCGGAACCAGGTTCACTGAAATGGCCATATCTCGGATATTTTTCAACGGATCTTAGCGCAACAGCCCGCATTCAATTTTCAATAAGATCTAGTTTCTAGGAAAAAGTGTTTATCGATGTAACTTCAAACCACACAAAAGTACGAGCGGCAGAAAAATGTGTTTTTACATGGCCTCGAAAATCCAGAACATCTTCGGTGTCCGGTGGCCAGTATTCGTGACCGTGCATGTTCCTAAATCTTGACTAAACTTGCCGTCGAATGCTTCCGGTTTTGTCCAATTTTAACAATTTTTCGAAAGTTATAAGGATTTGAATTTGGGCCAAATTTAGCCTATCTCAATCATTTTGCCTAACCCCTGTATATGTAGACGAAGAATAAGAAGGAACAAATTTTGGCATATACGCCATTTCCAAATGTTGATCTAGTAATATCAATTCTATATCTGCGTATACGCCTGGCATATGTGGATACATAATTAGGTATCCCACTAAATAAAAAAACTAAGCATTCTTTTTCAAATGTTGACTAAGTCAATACTGTAAAACCACGCTGACAAGACAATATGAAGTATGCTTCAGCATAATTACATAATTCTTAGGTGAACTAAGGTTTTAAACGAAATTTGAATCCGTACCTATATGAAAAATCGCACAATTTATTTATTTTTATATACTTACTGATATAAAACTGATATAAAATTGATCAATAAGATTCGGGAGCACACGGTCCACGATTAATTCCTTTGAAAGCGGCACAAATGCTGGGGTATTGCCTTATCGCCAATGGTATATGCGGCGAGAATGTGACGATTTATCATAGATTGCCTCTTCAGTTATTATAACTCTTTTGGTCGCAAAACAGTTATTCGACTTCGAAAAAGTGAAATCAGAATTGCGTACATAATGTAATAAAAATTCCGCGGAAAAAAAACAAAATTTCGTTTCGTTTCGAAAAATTTTGAATTAAATGAACCTTGATTTCGTATCGTTTCGAAGTATCGAAAGAAATCTATATTTCGTTTCGATCCGAATCAACATAGACATTTTAAATTTCGTTTCGTTTCGTTTCGTTAAGAAAAAGTGTGTTATCGCATATCCTTATGTCAAACTACAGTTTGTTAATAATTGTACAAGATTTTTATTTCAATCATTGTTCAGCCAGTCATAACCATCGCACACTAGGAAAAATACGTAAAAATAATGTCGATAAACGATAAAATAAAATGCGTCCTTAATGATATTTATGAATGTACGAAAATAAAATCAATGTTTATTCGACCTTCCTCAGAATCTCTTGATAAACGGTTGCGATATGATTGTCAAATGCTAAGATTATTCCAATTTCGCCGCAATAAAGATCATCATCCATGCGATAATATTGGGATTCCACACACCAAAAATTCAATAATTTTCCGATGTTATTCAACGGCGTTAAGCCGGCTTTTAGTAAATTCAGTTCCGCATGAATGCATGATTTTTTTTTCATTGCTCCAGAAGTTTTGTTCGTTATAATCTCCGACAGCTTAATAAATCACGAATATAAAAAGCATGTCTTGAAAACAAATAATTATTTTCCTATAAATCAAATTTTTCAGATCAAAAATCCAGATTTTCTCTCAAACTGAAAAAGCATAATGTTTTTTTTCCCATTGTGCGATACTTCAGATAAATCTGAAATCCAATGGTTAAGAAGGACAAAGGTTAAGAAGGATGTCTAATGCTTGCTTATTAACTTACTATTCAAACTCAATTCGACCACCCTTTCAGAGCATCGCATCATAGTCGAACAGAGAACTTTAAAAATCATTAGTTCAGCACATTGTTAAACTTCCCCAATGTGCTGAAATGTGAAAGAACGAAAACGTAAGTTCGACTTCAAATAAAAGTAGTAAACAAATAAATAGACCATGTCGAATATTAGTTAGATTAAATGCTGAAATGAAATCTGTCTAGCGAATTATTCAGCATTCATTTTATTCAGCTACAAAGATCACAAATAAACAATAATTCAACCTAGATGCTTATTTGTAGCTTGTCGTTGTTTGTTGGGGAGGACCTGAGGGCGCTCAATGTTCAGGGCGACTGGAAGCGATTGGCCCAAGATCGAGTCCAGTGGAGAAGGATACTCCATTCGGCGTAGGTTCATCGAAGAGCTGTAGCCCATCAAGTATCAAGTATCAAGTAAGAGGACTACCGGTCTTATGAGCGTTTTGTACACGACACATTTGATGCGGCTGTGAATCTTTTTTGATTGCAGTTTCTCCTGGAGCCCGTAGTAGACCCGACTTCCACATATGATGCGCTATCGTAGTTCACGACTAACATTATTATAATCCATTAGTAAGGATACAAGGTAGATGAATTCATCGACCACCTCGAAAGTATCCTCGTCTATCGTAACACTGCTTCCCAGGCGAGCCCTGTCGCGCTCGGTTCCGCCCACAAGCATGTACTTTGTCTTCGATACACTCACCACCAGTCCAACTTTTGTTACTTCACGCTTCAGGCGGGTGTAGGGTTCTGCCATCTTTGCAAATGTGCGGCAAGTGGCCAGTTTTTCCGAGCCCATCTTGATGAGCTTCGTTCCGATACCATCCTTATCAGCTGCTATGTCGATCTTCAGCTGTTGAATGGCATCTTCAATTTCCTTCAAGGTGGGTCTGCTGTATCCGATTCTGTCAATAGCGTTCCCCGTTCTGCCGTCCTTCTCTTCCAGAATCTGTCTGCACTCTACGTCGAACTAATCCGTCGACTTCGTCCCACATACCGGACGTTTTTCTTCACTGCGTCGTTAATGGCTGCTTTGACTGTACTCCTGCAGTCCTCAAGAGGGGCCCCATCGAGCTCGCCCTCTTCCGGCAACGTTGCCTCGAGAAGCTTCACCCATGCGACATTAGGTTGCTTCAGTCGCTCAAGGCCGTACCGCGACAGCCGTCGGTACCGAACATTCTTGATGATGGATAGTTTTTGGGCGCAGTCATGGGCGTAGCCAGGATTTCGATTAGAGGGGGGGCAAATTTTTTAGGTCTTCTGAATCGTAGTTTTATAGTAGTTTTATAAAAACACATGAATATTAGTGCTTGGTACTTTTTCCTTCTAAGCTCCAAACACTTTGAAACCAAATCCACAACCAACAGTAAAGGCTGAATCTCAACAGCGCGTTGCGCGTCAGCGTTGAAGTCAGCGTTTTGTACTAAAACGTAATGCCAATAAACGTGACGCATTCACGCCCGGATTCTTCAGGAATGCCTCCAGCAATTTCTTCGGCAATGTCTTCAGGAATTCCACCATCAATTTCGCCGGGAATTGACCGAAAATTCCACCATTATTTACTCCAAGAAATCCTCCACGAATTCTTTTATAAGTTCTGCAGGGAATTCTTCAGATAATTCTTTCGTGCTGTTTCTCATAAAAAAAATCTGAAAAATTGCACCGTGGAATTCCTAAGAATATTCCGTGGAAATTCCGCAGAATTGCCAATAAACATTCCTGAGAATTTCGCGAAAAATCTTCGAACTTCCTGTGTAAATTCCATATTTTTTTCCGTGAATGTTTCGAATAATTTCTTTTGAAAATTTCAAAGAATTTCTCCAGGAATTCCACCGAAAATTTATACAGAAACTATACCGAAAATCAACAATGGAATTTTTGGAGGAGTTCCTAGATTAATTCCCAAAGAAATCCAGAAAGAATTCCGGTGGAAACTTCAAGATTTCCACTGCACATCCTGCAGGTGTTTCTTTGAAAATTCCTCCGGGAGTTCCTCTAGGAATTCTTCCAGGAGTTCAACCGGCAGATCCTCCAAGAATTCCTCCAGGATTTCCTCCGAGAATTATTCCAGTAGTTCTATCGGCTGTTCCTACGGGGGCTCTCTGAAAATTCTTCCAGAAATTTCTCCAAAATTTCCTCCGGGAATTATACAGAAATTCCTCCAGAAGCTCCTCCGAGAATTTCTCTGGGAGCTCTTCAAGGAATTCTCCGGGAGGTCCTCTGATGATGATGGTGGTCCTGCTACATACCCCTACAAAGGTTTCAGCTAGATGAGATTTGTCTATAAGATGAATTCTCCAAGATTTTTTCCGAGAAAAGAAATCTTCAAGAAACTTCCACATAAATTTCCTAAAAAAAATAGTTGGGCGTTTCTAGATAAGGAGAAATTACAATAACAGGAGAAGGATTTTCAAACGATTTTCAGAGGAATTTGTGGATAACTTTCCGGAGGAATTTAGAAGTTCACAGGGGAGCTTCTAGAAGGATTTCTAGGAGAATTCTTGAGCCCGAAAAAAAAGGGGGCGACGCGTCGCGACGGCCCCCCTGCCCCCCTCTGGGTACGCCCTTGGGCGCAGTTTTACAATCACCAGGTATCTGTTCCCATATTAATAACAGCCCGTATATTAATCTCAACCGTCGATAAACCAAATAAAAATCAATTTATTTACAATTTCTCACATCGTATGTACACAATAATGGATGGAACACATTCTTGAATGTTTGGAATATTATTCAAGATTTCGTTTAAGTAATGTTTCAATTCACAAGAATCAAATTATTAAAAGATAAAATTATAAAGCACTTTTAATTTCATTTTCCTACCTCTGAACTGATGGTTTGATGCACTGCTCGATTGCTACTAGCAGATTCATCTGTTTTCACGCCGTTGTTTTCCACACAATTTCAAGCTAAAACAATTCTATCCCTTCAAAATTCACTTCACAGCACATAAAGAACATCACATTTTCACTACGAATATAATTATGTTTAAAAAACCAACGCGATTTCCTATAGTTTGAAATAGGTTTATTTCAAACAACGTTTAAATTATCCTTGTCCGTATTCCAAACTGTTTACATGGCTTGCAGTACTCTCAAGGGTTGCCGACCTAGATTTTTATTTCAAAGCTCTTGAATGAACTTTCACTGTGAAATTCAACTCTTATGTTTGTAAAATAAATTATATCCAAAAGATAAATTATGACAAACACAAAATTGAGCTGATAAGATAGAAAACTGCAACAAAAACTGCAATTTTGTAATTATATTTAAACTCAAATACAAAACAATTCGGCATCACTGCAATCATATCGTTACATATACACACAAGTAATAGCGTGCGTATTTTATGTTGGAAACAGTATTAGGCATAGGATTAACTGTTTTTGAATGTTATTGAAATAGGTGCATGGCGGTGATGATGTTTTTTAGCTAAATACTTCTATAATGTGATGAAAATTTCATTTTTGAAGTTACCCAATTGTTTTCAATTAAAAAATACATGAGCCGAGCATAATTATTCTCATGTTTCTTGATTATTGGGTGAGAAATCAATGCATTCCATAGCAAGAAAGCAAGTGGACGGGATCATGAAGCGTCTAATCATTCCTGATGTGATCGTTGAAACTGAGACAACGACCGACCGATCGGCACGAAATAGATACCTCTATGGGTATGCTGAATTGAAAAGTATTCTAAGTTGCCGCTTCCTCTCCCCCGGAGAACATCAATCATGCCAACTTGCTGTGGCTGGGTTTGATTCCGGGTCCGCTCCAGGAAATTTTCGGGTTGGATATTTTCTCGACTTCCCTCATAATATACGAATGCAAGCTTGGCTTAGAAATCTCGCAGTCCAGTGGCCGGTTTTTCATGGGTCTCTAAAACTGGTTACGAAGTTTAACTCTTAAGCCTAAAACAAAGGGTCATATTAAAAATGATGGTTACCATAAATAAGATGAATATATATCTTATAAGAACATCTGCATTGAAAGATTTAAGCAACTAAACATTTGTTATGTTAAAATTTGTTGTAGGGCATTACAACAATCCATAATGACTGTCCAAATGGAATATCTATAATGACTGTCAGTGTTCATCACGGAAAGTATTATTAAAGTATTTCATAAAATAATAATCAAATCCGAATTGGTCCAAAATTTTATTTTATTCTTGACACCCTGCTTCCGATGACAACTCCAACCAGCGATCGGTCCACTTCAAGGTTGGAATTTTTTGATCAACTCTCATATCCAGAAGTGTCACAATTCACCAAACTATTGAATCGCTCCATTTTTCGATTTTAATAGAATTTTCCAAAAAAATGAAACGTTTTCAAAACTTTCTAAGAATTTTATGGATATCCAGCAATTTTTACTACTTAGTAAATATTCGAAATAATAAAATAAATATTCATTCAGTACATCCTACCAAAAATGTTAAATTCAATCTCCTTCCTCGTCATGCTTCCTCTTTTGAACATCTCATTTTATTATATAATTTGTACGCTTTTTTATAAATCTATACGCTTCTCAAATATTCTCCTTCCGTACTACGTGATGTTCTTTTTAAAAAACGGTAAGGAACATTTTTGGTTTTGATTTTTCCTCTGCGAGATTCCTAACATAAAGTATTATGTAGATAGTCAAACTATCAAAAATCTAAGCAGAATTTTCGGCAATTTACATAGATTTTCAAGCCACGCTACGGCTCTGTTCATTTCTCATCTAGGGTATCTGTTCCATTATTAATAACATGCTTCTATATCAATAACATTCGCAAAACAGTCAATTTAGACTAAATTTGTGTCGTGCTGAAAAAAAATCACAAAAAAAAAATAAAACAATTAGCGCACCAATTCTTTGTTTTCGAATGGTATTGATTTGGGTACATAGTATGAATCCAAGGAGCAGTTCCCCTGTATTTACACTAACGATGAGTAGCAAAAACATATTGTAAGAAACATCTTTCCCTAACTCGAATATAAGAATGAACGGATTCGGTGGGATAAAGTACACCACGGGAAGTGGAAAAGGAAAAATCAATAGTTCATGTTCAAATTAGTGTAAAACCTAGGCATATGCGGTATTTCGAAAAATTTCGTTTCAGGTGGTTCGAAACGAAATTCCGCGGAATTTCGCGGAATTTGAGCATTACGAAATCTGATTTCTTGATTTCGTTTCGTTTCGTAAAATTACAAAAATTTCGCTAGAAAAAACTAGCTTCTAACGAAATTTAACGGAATTCCGCGGAATTTCGAAACAAATTTAAACTTAAACCATACTTTATATCATCAAAAATTTTGGCTGCGCCGCTGAACAAAATCGTAAAGTTGTTTTCAAAACTTTAGGTTATACAATATTCCTATGAACGCTTACTACATAACCCCATTCTGAGTCGACAAATTCGCATATGACACATTTCAGCGTAGCGCGATACCGTGAGGAGCCGGTATACGGTTTGGAGTCTCAATTTATTCTAAGAATTTCTCGTATACATCAACAAAAATGAGGCTGTGAATTGAAATCGCTGAAAAAAAAAACGGAGATTATAAGGAAAATTACTGAATTGATATCAATACCGCCGCGCTACGCTGATCGACAAACAGTGTTCTGCAAATGGTGTCGCGTTACGCAAACGTGTTTATCGTTGATCGAATACTTAATTTCAGCAAATTTCGATGCGACATGTTGTAGTCGACACAGGATATTGTCACATTATCTATCGTTGAATGTGGTTTGAGATGGTGGTCACGATCTGGAGTTTCGATTATTAAGGTTTGAGGGACTGACCGGCACATGATTGCGGCTCCGTAACGCTTCTCGTCAAATAAGCCTTTCAAATAAACGAACGATTGAAAAAAAATATAATGCATACATCTACAAACAAGTTTTACGATCCGTTACCGTATCCGATCCGTTAAGTTTACTCAAATGAATGCATGGTGATATTGAGTGCTGAGAGATAGGTTTGAAAAAGCCTTACAGTCCATACGAATAAAAAAAATAACACAAGTTTCACGTGATTTATTGATGGATGACCCCAATGAGTACTACGCAACACCAAACATTTGTAATTTCCTACCGCTTCGTAACATTTTGGTACGGGAACCCATTATTTGTAGTATGGACAGTTACCAAATTACACACCCCGTTACACCCCCAATTTAGTTACGCTATTCATGTAGAAGCCTTAATTTACTTAAAAGAAACTATTTCTCGATTTCTAAGCCATTGTGATACTATATCAATAAACCGAAAGTTTTTTATCCCTTATTTCAGAAGCCAATTGAATTCGATAGAAGACTCGGAGACCCATAGTGTTGTATACCAATCGACGCAGCTCGAAGAATTGAGGTGATGTCTGTATTTTTTTTGTCTTCCTAAACAATGGAGGGGGAATCTGCTTAACAGACATCCTGGGTTGACCAGGAAGTGCGGGGTTAGGGATCACCGAGGGAGGCAGGACTGCATCCCCGACCCGCTAAACCATTTCCATTGCCGCCAAGCCCATAGTCCCTTCGGTACAACCAGAAAGTAATGCTTCAAAGGGGGGCCAGTGCACAACGCACCCTCGAGGTTAGCTGCGTGTCCTTGCAGCACCAAACATCGTAACTCGCTTTTTTAGAAGAAAATCATGGTATCGTGCCAGCGCGTTGCCGGCTTTCCAGGTGGCCTTACCACGCCCTATGTCCTCGGAAGGTGGGCAGGGTCGACTTCGCGCCTGCTTCCCTCTGCACGACTGGTATCAAGAATGATGATGCCGCGTGCACCCCAAACTGACCTTTCTGCGATAGGGCCTATTCGCCAGCACACAGGGGGACTTGCCGACGCGAGGCCTACGCCTGCCCCAGCCTTGACGAGGACCCCTTTCCGTCCTCGGGCTCGGAACCCGCCCGGTCGACCGACGCCGCGAAAGCGACGATACCATGTTGTTCTTCGCGCGGCCACTTGTTCGATAAAAGGATCGAGTTCGACCACAGAGCATGACCACCGGTATGACCCATGAAGCCAACTCCGATCCCTTGGACCACCTCTTATTTGCGCCTGAACTAGCCATCCTTGAGTCCACGTGCCACCTTCTGTGTAGCTCCGAGACGATTTGGGCGATAGCCGATGAAACGGCGTTCCAGCCAACTTCATCTTTACACATCCTCCGAACTAGGTTGTCCGGGGTAGTGTCCAGACCACATGTGGCAAGCATGTGGTCACGCATTGCGCGAAAACGTGAGCACATGAACAACACGTGTTCCGCCGTTTCCTCTAAACCTGCGCACACCAAACACTCGGGCGTGGCCGAGCAAGCCAGCTGCGTTACCTGCACTTTGATTTTGCAGCACGCTTAAACGCCGGGCACATCGAACCCCCCATGGGGTGCTTGCTGTTCACAGCTTTGCTGGAACAGATCAAACAATTGGGAGGGTTCGTGCAGCATTGTGCCTTATGTCCCTCCAATCCGCAGCGTCGGCAGAGATTGCTTCTGTCAGGGCCTTTGCAGTCCCATTGCTTGTGCCCCGGTTCCAGGCACTTGAAGCAAACTTCGGGTTGTTCGTATATGCGCACAGGGCATACCGACCATCCCACCTTGACGCTCCCTAACTTGACTACCTTGGAGGCGTCCGCTGCAGATAGCCGAACCAATGCTACCTGCGTCCCTGCCGGACCTTTCCGTAGCCGAACGGTGGAGACGCCCACTTCACACTGTCGCCGCAGTGCCGTGACGAGCTCTTCACCTTCAGTGATCTCGTCCAGGTCTTTAACCCTTAGATTCACCTCCGTCGTGAGTGCCCTCACCTTGACCGTCTCGCCTAGGACCTCCTCCGCCAACTTCTTGTAGGTGGCGCCCTTTTGCGAGACGCCCCGCTTCAGCTCGAGTATCATCTCGCCCATCCGGGTACGTCTAATTCGACGAACGTCGGCGCCGAGTTCACCGAGCTTGACGTCACTCCTCATCGTCTTCAAAACATCCGAGTACTTAGCCTCGTCCGCTGTGATGACTAGGGCATCGCCCCTGGAGCGATTGGCGCCTACCCTAGACTTCTTGCTACCCTCATTCGCCTGGGCCTTCTTTTCGGCCCTTGACGTCTTCGGTTTCCTCTTGTTCTTGACCAGGGTCCAGGAGGCGTCATCCCCCTCTATTTCCCTGGTCTGGTGCGGCTGAGAACTTTCAGCCTGCCGTAACCCCTTACCACCGTCTTTCCTGAGTGGACGGACCTTTCCAGGACCTTCCTCCCCCGGTTTTGGAGGTACCTGACCGGGGTTCAGCTTCCCAGCCCCACTACCCTTGTTCGGGGTTGTAACCCTCCGCGTTTTGGAGCGGCCCCCAGGGAGCTCATCCCCTGGAGACTGTTTCCCCCGTTTTTGTGTCTGCTCCGTTGGAGCAGTCACCCCCGACGTACCCGCAAATACTTGAGCCTCAGTCTGGGTAGACTTTGGCACCACCGTCTTCGCTGGCACGCCTTCGGTCGATTCGACCTTGCCCGAGTCCGCGAATCCTTGGGCCTCAGTCTGGGTAGACTTCGACTCCACCGATTTCACGGGTTTACACTTGGCCGTCCCGACCGCCCTCTCCAGCTTGGCGTCCAGCATCGACTTTCGAAGTTTCTGCAAGCTCCTCTTGAGGTCCTTGCTGATATTATTCTTCGATGACGCAAAGTCGATGATGGCGTCCAGCTGTTACGTCGCCACCTCGAAGCCCGAAAGCCCATCGCGTTTGCGGTTCATCGCCTCCACAAGCCATGGGCCGTCAATAACCCCAGCGTTTTTCTAGCCGAGAGGAAGGTTGAGTGACCCACGCTGGCGCTGCGCACTGAGCTGCCGACTATTGCCTCTGACCTCCTAGGCGGAGACCTGAACAACCCACCCATCTTGCGAAGGGGTTGTCGCCTACACTACTACCACTAATTGAAGAATTGACTTTGTTTTCCATTTTGGTCCCACGAGTTGCTCGGGAAAAGAGGTCCACCACGCCAGAGCCCAGCATGACGCGGTAAGGGACAATTACTGTGGAGGGTGCCCAGGTACCCCACAGGCTCCGTTAAAGGCCTAGCTTATTATTTCACCCCCCCTGGCCATGCATCCCCTCGGTACGGGTCGCTTGACGCCTTGGGATTAGGGGTTATGGACGATGGTCCCGGTCTAACTCGCAGTGGCCATGGGGAGGGGTCGTTAAGCCCTTGGACAAAGTCCCTGCTGCCCCCAGGTGATGTCTGTATGTATTTATGTGTGTGTATGTGTGTATATGTACAAAAAATGTGAGACACACTTTTTGGCACTCTGCATAATCCGATATACTCGCAACAAGTTGCATTCGACGCGGAATCCTTCCTTATTTGAAAATTGCCCCAATCGCGTTCCGGATTTATTGGAAAAATATTGATTTTTTTCACATTTTTCTCCTTGGAAATTTTTTTTTACAAATTCGAGTTTTTTTTAGAAAGGTGCACAGTATTCTTCTAGTGAGCAAATGTATGCTATATATGTAGACGAAGAATAAAAAGGAATACATTTTGGCTGATACGCTCTTTTCAAATGTTGGTCTAGTAATATCAATTCTCTATCTGCGTATACGCCTGGCAGATGTGGATACATAATTGAGTATCCCACTAAATACAAAAATAAATCTAAGCATT
This sequence comes from Armigeres subalbatus, assembly GCF_024139115.2. Taxonomy (NCBI): domain Eukaryota; kingdom Metazoa; phylum Arthropoda; class Insecta; order Diptera; family Culicidae; genus Armigeres; species Armigeres subalbatus. Next base: position 135,691,799 of record NC_085141.1, read on the forward strand.
CATTTTCTAATTTTGTCTAAGTCAGTACTTAGTCCACGCTCACAAGACAATATGAAGTATGCTTCAGCATAATTACATAATTCTTAAGTGAACTAGGGTTTTAAACGAAATTTGAATCCGTATATGAAAAATCCTACAATTTCTTACTGATATAAAATTGATCAAATTCGGGAGCACACGTTCCACGATGAATTCCTTTGAAAGCGGCATAAATGCTGGGGCATTGTCTTATAGCCAATGGTATATGCGGCTAGAATGTGGCGATTTATCACAGATAGCCTTTCTGTTATCTAACTCTTTTGGTCGCAAAACAGTTATTCGACTTCGAAAAAGTGAAATCAGAATTGCGTACGTAATGTAAAACCAATTTAATAAAAATTCCGCGGAAAAAAAATTTAAAATTTCGTTTCGTTTCGAAAAATTTCGAATTAAATGAACCTTGATTTCGTATCGTTTCGAAGCCTCGAAAGAAATCTTTATTTCGTTTCGTTTCGTTCCGAATCAACATAGACATTTTAAATTTCGTTTCGTTTCGTTTCGTTAGGAAAAAGTGTGTTATCGCATACCCTTAGTAAAACCAATTTAAATTATCTGAATGAAATCAATCATTGTGGGCTACCAGATATATAGACTATGTCATACCAATTTTGCATTATTTTATTCGATTTCGATTGCTTCAAATTTGAAATTTAAGAGTTGTTTTTCCTATTAGCCCTTTGAAACAATGTTGACTTGACCTTCAATTGTGATGAGTTGTGACAAATAATAAAAATCAGGATTGATTATTGATTGATTGCATTAACGAAATTGGTCTCCAAGGAAATCTTAGAATAACTAGGGGCACGCCATTTAGCCTTCCTCGGCCTTCCCAAAAGTAACAATTTAAACCGATTCGAATATTATTACATCATTGTGTTCCATTTAGTAAATTTTTGTAAGAAACATAAATCAGCATCAAGAGACAAACCGAAACCGACAAAACGATCGCGATCGTTGATTGTATCGGAATATGAAAATTACCCTACTTTAGCCCGAAGAGCCATCGCAAAATTTATCGTACATCCATTCATACACTATCGAAAAGTTTTGCCGATAAAAATAAATGTGCGTTAACCTCAGGGCGGTTCCATTATTTGAATCAATGGTAACCGTTCAATCTACATAACTTGGTCAGTATGGTGTTACGCCACTGACTGGCTGGGCAAGTGCATCATCGATCGTCATCACCGGCTCTTTATAGGGCATCTGGCGTGGGTAGACAATGTGCAAATGTGCACTGGAGCTCGCAATTTTGCCATTACCACATTCAGTGATCGATTAATATTGTCATTCGCCAAACTTTCGGGGGCCTACAAGCGCTCCTTCGACCCAACGATCGTGCGTCTAACACGCGGCCATATGTTTGTCACCGGACCGACGGTTACACGATGGAACGCATTGTATTTTGGGTTGCGTGCGCGGGCAAAAACTTTATGCTTCCGAATCACGATCTACAGAGGTAGTGAAAACTGAAAGCACTTATCGCACTGACCAGGCTGGAATACTAAGCAATGGTCACACGCGGTCCAACACTTTTCATTTCGTTTGGAACGGGCTGCCTTTTGGGTTGGGGGAGTCGATCGAACAATCCACTACCAACGATCAGTTGGACTGAATGGATTCAAGGGATAATATAGTGGCTAACACTTGAGTAGGGACCAAGGTACATGTGTGCCTTTATTAATACATATTATGTTGTATCAGTAAAAATTACTTCGAAGAAGGTGTCCAAAAATTGAAAACAATTATCATCGAGCGTGTTATAAATATGACTTGGTGTTTAAATTGATAGTTCATTGTTGCATTGGTATCCGGTCGGACGATTATTTGTGGTTCGTGGTGGTGAAGTGGAAAATTTGGTTTGCAGAAGAAGCTCATAGTGAAAGGACGATGAAGATCAACAGATGTCTGAAGCTGTGTTTAGTGCTTAGTTGTATTTTTGTGTGCATAGATGCTGCGAAGAAGAACAAGCGGGGACTGTATCATGGTCATGCAGGATATGCAGTACCGTTAGGAGTTGGACTTCATCGTCCCTATCACCCGAGTCCGTACGCGAAATTTCCAGGACTGTACAAAGGATTAGGAGGTGCACTGCCCCCAGGATATGCTCTGTTTCCTGGAAGTGCTTCAGTCGCTTCTTATCATCGGAATTTCCCCAAAGTTCCAGCTGTTTATGCACCGAATTATTTCCCAGCTTTCGGAGTGCCTGCTTCCGGTGTTGTCAGACCGGTGACCAATCTGTCACCGGTGGCACCAGTAGCTCCATTGGCACCATCCTATCCTGTGTTTCCGCAACTTCCTACTGCTCCACTGCCTGCTGTTCAAGTTCCTGCAGCGCAATATCCTGCCTACTTTCCCATTGGAGCACCACAGCAAACTTCTTTCTTCGCCACATACCCTCAAAAACCATTCATCCCGATTGCAATTCCTGCAGTTCCCGAGAAACCGAAGATTCCCGTTGTTGTCCCGCAGAAGCCTGTTTTCTCCACGGTACACAACTATCTGCCCAGCGGACTTATCCCCGCCGGGGTCTATAATCCGACCGTTGCCGTATCGAACGTTTCCCCAACATTCGTGGGGATTCCAATCGGCCCCACTGCCACAACCCCGACAGTGTCAACGGCCACCGTGACGCAAACCGCTCAGCAGCCCTGGCGCCCGGTTTTGGTGAACAATCCTACTGCCACACCCACCACCACAACGGTTTTCAAGCCATCGCTCAATCTATTACCTCCATTCACTCTTCCAGCTAACGCTCAAGGTCAGATCTACCTCAGCAGTACACCAGCCACGCACGTCCAAGACAGCCCACAGCAACAACAGCAGACTCTGCTAGATCTGGAACAGTGTAAGTGTAATAAACAAACCTAAAAATATTCGTAACTCATGCAATGAGCCATGCCAAAAATGTTTGATGTCTGTCGACGGTAAGCAACAAGCACGATTATTAGGAAATTGTGCAAAGCCTTGAGTTGAATGTTAATTATACGTATTTGTGGTAGAGTTTCTTTCCTGGCCTAAAGGCTTCTTAGCTCAGACATAAACGATTTGATCGCTGCGATGGCGACAACTCGTCGCCACGATTCTATCGTTAGGTCGCTGCTGGCAATGTTCCATTTACGCTTCTATACCAAGCATAGACAGAATCGCAATCGCCAAGCGATAGAATCGCTTCCCGTGTTTTTGGGGGATCGTTAACATCCGTAGAGCTGCATTGTTAATCGATATTTTTCGCATGTTTTGGGCCGTGTAGTGCAATAATATCCAGATTTTGTCATCCCCTGGTGAATTTTGGGGTGATAAAATAGCACATTTCCTATTTCCTGTTCCAAACCAGATTTTTCAATTTGTTTAGCAAATATGAATCAATTTATGCCTTGGAAAGGAATCCATAATTTCTTGTCAAAAAGTCTTACAAAATTCTTGACAGTTACTCAGAAATGATTAATAAACAACTGGCGATGAAAGTTATTTCATGAAAATCATTTTTCTTTGCGGAATTATTTGCAAAAATAAAAAGTGCGACTAAAATTTTCAAATTTTTTTGGTCTGTAATACGTAATAGTCTGTAATAGAATCGGGACGTGATGAAATCAGGTTAAAAACGTGATACTATTGGGGGTATACAAAATCGTGGGTAGCCAAAATTGGATCAATACTGTATTTCAATTGATTTATCATCTGTTTGAAAATATTTAATCCTTGCTCACCCTAGTTAAGAAACGCTATTTTTTTATTTAAAGTATCGAGGACCAGCACTTATTTAAGTCATTGTGTTGTGATTGCGTTTCCAACATAGGGGAAAATACCTATTCTTGGCAGTCTAAGACATTCGCCAAATTGAATGATAAAAATAATGAATAATTACACTAAAACACAGGTACAGTTTAACTGGTATACATTTGCATGCTCTTTCTTTGATGATTGGTGTTCACTAAATATAACAGCTTTCACCACAAACTCAGTAAATTTAACATAATGTAACAGGTCAATGTTTCTTCTATTGGCATAGCAATTTCTTTTATCAGCAATGAGTTTGCTCTCTTCAGCAACTAGACATGGAGGTAGAAAACTGGTAATGTATTGGTGCCAAATGCTGGTTGTTTATATCCTCCAGTAGTAAAATTCATTCATATTAATCGGCCGCACGCTCATCTCGCTTCACTCAATTTTGGAACAAACTTTATTGTTTATCAAAACTGGCTTAAAACAAAACATGAATTTTTAGCCTTGGCATCAATTTTATGTCATGTAGACAAATAGGCAAAAGCATTTAAACACATTGTAAAACAAATTTAACCCTTATGCGGCCATAAAAAACAGACGTGAATGGCAGATAGGGTACCTGTGTACCCAGATATTGACCTTTTTATAACTTTTACCAAAGAGGTGAGCCAGCCTAGGGCTGAAAACCTCTAAAATAAAGACAATAATAATAATAATAACTTTTACCATTTTCAACCTATTTGAATAATGTTGGCCATTTTGGAGAAGGGAACTTATGTGCTTTTTGTCCGCTGCTAAGATTTACATCTTTTATCTTTTGTTATGCCTTAGAGTCGTAAGCAAAAGTCTATCAACCAGTTTCAAATATACAACTTGCTCTTTGCGGTCCTTACATGATATGTTTGTTTCATCAAAAAAAATCATGGTGGTTGTGCACAAGACACGACCGCTCGACGTAAACTACGTAAAACCAAATCTATACACTTAAGAATGAATTTTTGTCTGTCTGCCCTTATAGACTAGGAAACGGTATTGAAAGCTTGGAAAGTATTGAAGTTGCAAAAAGAAAACGATCCTGTCAGCCACATAAGGGTTAAAATATTACGGTGTTGCTATCACTTTTGATATAATTCATGGCCTGCGTAAAAATATGAATAGAAGCATTTATATTTTAACACTTTTTTTTTTAAATAAATGCCATCGCCGGATATTTTGTTCGTATTTTTGCTAAAATCATATCACATAGAATTGTGCGTGGTATTTTTAGCGTGTGTTTGATATGCTCACAAACACATTCTCTCGCTCTATTCCGAAGTGTGCTGCTGTCAAAGAAAACGAACAGTCCCGATTTTATTTAGTGAAACATAGAGCAAATATTGCATAAATTTGCTCTTTGTGGTGATAATCAAGTGGTGATAAAGTGTAAAAAGTAGTTTACGTACTTGATTTGCGTATCATACGCAATAAAGAGGAAAAACAGGCGATCCAAAAAAGTAAGTAACAGTTTGCTTTTCGAGGGCTGCTTTCTTTGGCAATGCAATATTGGCAAGGATTTCGTAGGTGCAAATTTGTTTTGGTGATTAACACATCAAATCTTGCTACTTTTACACAAACAACTTATTCAAATGAAAGCTTAGACTTGAAATTGTGTGATTGAATCAAAATTATGTTCATAAATAGTTTATGTTTACTGGAAAACGCAAATATTGTTGAGGGTGCCAACAACTGTCGCACCCTGCCAATGCCGTATTCTACCCTACTTTATGTTGTTTCGCCAGATACTGCAAAACCAATTTTTCTCTCATTCTCCCGATCTCTCGGCACGATAAAATGTGACGAAAACAAACATATCACGGCGTGTCTCATGACGTATTTGTGATGAAAAATGATCGTTGTATGAGTTTCTCGTATTTTGAATCTACCAATAATTACAAATATTTTGATAAAATAAGCTCAAAAATCGAAGAGCACAACGGAGCCAAATTCAATGCAATTTTGTAAACACTATAAAAATTCATCAGCCTTTAATGTAAACTTGATCCCTACATTATCATTGTATGTCCATACCACGTGGAAGTATAGACAGAGCTATTGAACCGCTCCCCGTTCTCCGTGGACAACCGTGGAAAATCATATAAAATTCCCCTCTTTGTTTACGAAGCCTGTTTAGTAAGAAGCCTTTTTAGTAAGACAAAATTTTAAGATTTAATTCATTCATTTACTTCCAATTTTTTTAAATTTGTTTGTATTTACTAGATACGTATTTAGTTATCAACATGAAAACTGTTTTGTTATTAATTGAAGAAAAGTATTGCTTGTTAGCTTTGAATATGGTGTGTAGGTAGAACAGTTCTTCCAAATTAATTTTTGTTCAGAACATTTTTGCCTTCCTCGTTCAACAAAGTTATACTGAAAGGCTATCATTTCACTCGGAAACCCATAGTGTTATATACCAATCGACTCAGCTCGATGAGCTGAGCAAATGTCTGTCTGTCCGTGTGTATGTGTGTGCATAAAAGCTAAAAAAATATTAGGCGTCTTTTTATATAGTAATCGTTAACCGATTTTGACGTAAACTAAGTCTAAGGGGAAGGCTCGGATACAGGGTGTAAAATGAAAATATCCAAATTTAGGACCGTCAATAAGTCATGTAAGATTTGTAACGTCAATAAGTCCTTCATCTTTTGATGAATTCTAATGATTTATGTATCAATCGATTCGCAAACTCTCTACCAGTCTGCCAGTAGTAGTAGCTCTTTCATGCATCAAGAATCCCCTACTCAGCGCGTTTCAATCCTTGGCAATTGCATACTTGTTGGGTATTATCAATTATTAAACTGGGGTGTATGAATGGGATAGTCCAGCTGCTAGACAGTGGAGTCCCTACTCCCCCACAGAGTGGGAGGTGCTGCTAAAGCTGGGTAGTAGTTGCGGAGGGATGGTACCGCTCTATATTGAGCGGAGAATAATTGGTTCATTGCACTATATTTAGTTTTAATACGTAGTTTACGTCGAGCGGTCGTGCCCTGCATACAACCCCACGATTTTTTTCGCAACAAGTTCCATTCGACAGGGGACGAAGCCTTGTTGATCACTTTTGAATTTGATAACGATCGACCATTGCGTTTAAAAGGTAACAAAACTTGCCGAAACGTTGGGATAGATCTTAAACGGTTGTCCTAAAAATATCCAGACTGAAAAAGCCGAAACCTCGCAAATAGATTAACATAAGCAGTCGAACTCTCAATCTACTAAGAAAATGGTATATCAAAACATATAAGCACCGTGTAAGGGGTGTCAGGCCATTTGGCCGAATTCCGTTTGACCGAACGGGTCGTTTGGCCGAATAGTTAAAAAAAATATCTTAGGTTACGAGTAGTGAAGAGCAAGAAATGAGAAGTGAGTAATGAGAAGTAAGAAATGAGAAGTGAAAAGTGGGAAGAGAAAAGTGAACTGAGAACTGGGACCAGAAAACTTCTTTCTTCTTAGTTTTTAACCTCCTTCCTTTCCCTTTCTTTCTTCTTCCTTCTTCTGTCTTCCTTTTTCCATCTTCCTTCTTCTTTTTGCTTTCTTTATCCTTTCTTCTTCCCTCTTCTGTCTTACTTTTTCTTCTTCAATATTTATTCATTCTTCCTTCCTTCTTCTTTCTTTCTTCTTTCTGCTTCCTTCTTTCTTTGTCTTCCTTCTTCCTCCTTTGATCCTCCTTCTTCTTTATTATTTCTTCTTCCCTCTTCTGTCTTCCTTTTACTTTTTTCAATCTTTCTTCCCTCTTCTTTCCTCCTTCTTTCTTTCTTCTTTCTTCTTTCTTCCTTCTTCCTTATTCCGTCTTCTTTCTTTCTTCGTCCTTTGTCCTTCTGTTTTTTCCTTTTTGCTTCTTCCTTCTTTCTGCTTCTTTCTTCCGTCCCTCTACTTCCTCCTTCCTTCTTCCTCCTTCCTTCTTCCTCCTTCCTTCTTCCTTCTTTCTCCTTCCTTCTTCCACCTTTCTTCTTCCTCCTTCTTTTTTCCTTCTTCTTTCTTCCTTCTTCCTTTCTTTGTCTTCCTTCTTCCTCCTTACATCTTCCTTTTTCTTTCTTCCTTTTTCGTCTTCCTTCTTCTTTCTTTTTTCTTTTTTCTTCCTCCTTCCATCTCCTTCTTCTTTCTTCCTTTGTCGTCTTCCTTCTTCCTATTCCCTTTTTACTGCTTCCTTCTCCCTTCTTGCTTCATCCTTTTTCCTTCTTCCTTTTTTCCTATCTCCATTTTCCTTTTTTTCCTTCTTCCTTCTTCTTTCTTCCTCTTTCCTTCTTTTGTCTTCCTTCATCCTTTCTTCTATCTTCTTTCTACGACCTTTTTCTTTCTTCCTGTTTCCTTCTTTCTTCTTCTTACTTCTTACCAACTTAACTACAAACACTTCTTAACTCTCACTACTCACTACTCATTTCTAACTTCTCACATTTTATAAGGAAACGTATTTCAAATATTCGACCAAATTGCGTTAGGCTAAATTGCATTGAAAATATGATAATACCCGAGTAGCACTAGGATAGGATGTGACAATAGAATTGCAACTGCCTTGTTGTTTCTCAATCGATTGCTTTGACGATGTAGTGGCTAGTGCTTCCGAATATTGTTTTGTAAAATCCGCCGAATAGTACATGTGAAAAAATCATGTTTTCTCGTTCTCTTCTTCCATAATTCGTTATAAAGGATGCTACGTACTATCAGAAAAAAGTTTTTACATGGAGATGAAAGAGTTTTACAGTTGAGTGGTTAAAAAGTTGGTCAATGATGGCGCCTCATCGAGTGTTTTAAATTAGCATAACTCTTAATAATCATGCATACATCATTTCTAGCTTAACTTTTCAAAAGGACCTAAGTAACATTTTTTTCATGAATTAATTTGAATAGCGCAATCAACAGAACAACATGAAAGCTTTTGATTGCGCTATTCAAATTAATTCATGAAAAAAATGTTACTTAGGTTCTTTTGAAAAGTTAAGCGAGATTTGCAGCCTAGCATAAATTATTTTACCCAAAAAATGAGAAAACAAACTTTTGAATTTTGTCAAAAATTTCAATTTAATTACCCAGCAACACGGCCAAGGTAACAACAAGCTGCCCTTTTGAAAATGTGATATCGCCGATCGAAGTAATCGATTGTCATTTTCACCCAATCAGCAACCGGTACGATTGTGACAGAAAATCGGTACGATTTTTAATGACTTATTGGCACATCCTATCCTAGAGTAGTACCAGTCAGACAAAATGGTTGCAGCAACTTAGTTGTGACTAAATCTAGTAACCTATGTGAAATATGTGTGCTGCTAGGGTATGTGAATAAGAAAACTTGCAAAATTGTACTTATCATAAATGTCATATGAATAGTAATCATTTCATACTCGTCTTGTCTGTTTCGTCGATCATTTTTTGAAACCTGTTTGTAATTTCAACGGAGTTCTTGTTCAACCACATGATATAGTATCTTAACCATCGAGCATGACAGCATTACGCTTTTCTTTTGCTCCTATTTGCAAGATTTACAAAAGGATGTCTTTGCACAGCAAATAATTTTGAAAATTCAACGACGTGTAAAATTGTCGTCCCAACAAACCAAATAACATTCGATATTCAATTAAGTTTGATTGAATTTCACAAGCAAGCACCGTTTAAATTTATTTCGATTGAGAAGATAATTGTGATCGATTGAATTTTACGTTTATTTGCATGTTCCAAATATGTGCATAAAAATACATTTAAAATCACAATTCATATATTTTTATTTGTGTGATTAAGAACACGCTGCCAATGAGCATCTATCTTGTGGTGATTTATTATGCATTCGAAACATATCCAAATAATCAGCGCTATAAAACTATCAGCATTTCTTACTTTCAATAGACGAATCCAAGTAAAAATAAGAAGAAGACACACGACGGTGTTAACTTTGACAGATCCTACAGCTCAGCATAGGGAGATAATTTTAAAATGCTTATAATAAATTCTAGACAAATTGTAATTAAAATCTGATTAATGTAGGGTACGGAAAAAGTTCTGAATTACATATTCGGAAGCTTATCTCAATTTTTTGAATATTTTCCAAAAATGTATCTATCATACAGTTCGGAACTTTTTCCGTATCATACTTCAATTAGATTTTAATTACATTTTGTCTAGAATTTATTATAAGCATTTTAAAATGATCTCCCTATGCTGAGCTGTAGGATCTGTCAAAGTTAACACCGTCGTGTGTCTTCTTCTTATTTTTACTTGGATTCGTCTATAGTAGACTTAATTATTTTCTGGCAACCGTTCTGCATTGATTCTTGCATAACATCACAAAAGATCTTTTCAAGCCAAATTTAAGCCAAATTGAATTTTATGTCACATTCTAGTAGATCTCAATGATATTTTGTGAAAATTTCATATTACATATTATCATCCCAGAATAATAAAAAACCTCAAAAATGTTTGTCAAATGTTTGATAAATATACTTGAGAATTTATTTGTAAACGTCTACGTTCTCGTAAGTTATGTAACAAACCCTTTTCAAATGTTGCCAAAAGTGTCGGCAGTAAAAACAAAATGTCGCAATACTGCCGTAATCTGAAAATGTGACGTGTTAACGTGGTGTTAACGAGTACTACTCATCGAGCTCTTTAACAGAAAAATGAAAAACATGCATGTTGTAAAATGGCTGTTACGTAACTTTTCCAGATTACGGCAGTATAGTCCAGACGTCGCTATTCGGATTGGTACTAGATTGGGAACCTACTTTTTATTATAAATAAGCCGTGAAACACATTACATCAAGATGAATACAGTACTAGGTGCTCCAATCTGCCAAGCTTATGGAAGAGAAGAAGGCGGGGTGAAAAATTCATTTTTAGTGCAAAACGAAAACAAACCGGCTGTCTCTTCCATACTAAAATCAAAGATGGCTGAATCGTGAATTTGACAGATTGGAACATCTAGTGGTGTATTCATCTTACATTACATATTCTACTCAAGCGCGTAGAGCAATAAGTGGAAATGTAAACAAACGATCATTTGGATTAAGTTTTAATTTTCCAAATTCGCGAAGTCGAAGCAAAATTCTTCACACAAACAATGACAGTTCTTTATGGGTTTTTACAGTAGAGCAACAGAGAAGAGGAGATGGCGGCCATGTTTCACTTAAACTCTGACAGATACCAATGGGATTTCCCATAGGAGGGAAGAGCAGAATTTGCTTCGACTTCGCGAATTGGAGAAGAACGAAGGATGAAGGGAGAGGGAAGCCAAAAAGGAGGGAATAAGAATTAATTCCATAGTTATCAATTCTCACATGTCACTTTTTACTTCTCACTTATCACATCTCACTTCTCTTTTCCTATTTTTCATTTCTTACTTTTCAAGTCTCACTTCTTACTTCTTGTTTCTCACTTCTCACTTTCTCATTCACTGTAACTTCTCACATCACTATTTTCCATCACATGTATAGTATCGGAGCTGAACTCATCAAGATGGGCCCGGAAAAGCAGGCTGCTTGTCTGCACAAACTAACTGTCAGAATTCGGGATATGTCCAATCTTTTTTTCCGTAATGCTAGGTAGACACTAAGACACTAGACTGGCCCAGCTTAGTATGGGGAGAAAAAATGTTGTCGAATTCCACGGCGCAACCCCTAGGATTATGTCTTTTGGTGAGAAAATCAATCTATCAAAATTTCAGCTCAATCGCTTCTTGCATAAGCTGGCGCAATTGATTTGAAGTTTGTATGGGGATTTCAGCCAAAATGTATAGGAAAATACACCTCAGTCACTCATTTGATCTGGAAATTGGATCTGATTGCTCAATTGAGCTCAGAATTGCAAAAACGGCAGTTGGTATGCTACAGAACAATTGCACAGAGCATTGTATGATGATTAAAAGAACTTTTACTTAGCTTTCGGCTGATTTATTAGGAGCTAAATTGTGTATTTTTGCATTTATTGATCGAATCGTATCAGCCGAAAACTATATGAAAGTGAGATGTATTTTCCTATACATTTTGGCTGAAATCCCCATACAAAATTCAAATCAATTGCGCCAGCTTATGCAACAAGCGATTGAGCTGAAATTTTGAGAGATTGATTTTCTCACCCAAATACACAATCGTGGGGGGTGCCCCGTAGAATTCGACAACTTGTTGTTTCCTGGGCCAGTCTAGTAGACACCTTTAGGGGGGCTGGGGGTAATATGGACATGCTAAGGAATCGCGTCATTTTCACAAGGAAAACGTCATATTGGGGACCTAAACCACTTACGTGAATCTTGAATAGAAGCACTACGATGGCTTGAAGTCAATTTAGTGGAAAACAATCGGATTTTGTGATTTTTTTTACTATGAAAATCAGGATGAAAAAATCTCATTTGAAAAGTATACGGGTGAAATGGACATAGTGTGTGGTTAAAACGGACATGTTAAGAAATTAAGCTTAAGGTGACTCGGGGAAGCACTACACACTGTGTTATTTTTCCTAATAATGGCTAATCTACATCACTGTTCTCTAACGAAAAATTTGTGGGATTCGTTACTAACTTTTGTTTCATAGAACATGCTGAGTAGGCGTAATCCAGCGTATATTACCCCCCTGGTATTACCTTTTGGTTCAAGCCGAAACTGATTAGGGTCGTTCCTTTGAAGGTCGGTATAATAAGTTTTCGGAGGGTTTAAATACCTCACCTAAAAAGGCCTCACAATATCGTTGAGAAATATCTGAATGAAAAACGACTACTTTTTTTTTTCTCTATAGCAATGGAGTAGAAAGCATCTTCCGATTTTCGCGGTGTGAACGATGGATGGTTCTCCCAGCAGCTGTTGCAACTCGTGATTCATTCGTCTACGGTACATGGTCCGTCTTCCATCTGCACCCCGCCATAGATAGTAAGCAACATCTTTCTCTAGAAAACTCCAAGTGCGCGTTGATCCGCCACGAGCATTGTCCAGATCTCGTGCCTGTAGAGGACTACCGGTCTAATGAGCGTTTTGTAGATAGCCTGTTTGGTACGGCGGCGAACAAAAGATATTTTAGTTACTAGATAAAGATTGTCGCTTCGGTTCCTTTTGTTCTGCTGTCCGAAACATGTGTGGTACATACCTGTCAAATCGTATGGATTTTTCTTCTTTGACATTTAGCTCCCCTATCCTCGCCAGCAAAAGATGTTCCGGACAGCGACGACAGCGACAATCTTTATCTAGTAACTAAAATATCTTTTCGGCGAACTCTATTCGAATGTTTTGCGGAGTCCAAAGTTGGTACGATTTCCTGCGACGATGCGTTTCCTAAATTCTCTTCTGGTATCTTTATTGGAGGTCACCCAAGTATACGAATTGGCCCTCTCCCAAAAAAAATAATATTCTGCTCGCTTCACCCTTGTCGCTTGTTTGCGATATCTATACGGGGTGTTTATTTCCTGAGTGTGCATATTTTCGGGCCTTTAGGGGACCCCAAAACATGAAAAGTTACGGCTAAGTGAGCTATTCAAAAATCTATGTTTTAATTTTAGGTCAGCTTTATCAACCTCCATCTCATTAACAATCAATTGAAGAATCTGAGTCTACCAGCTGATCTTTGCTTTTGAGCCTCTTTTCGTACGGCATTGGTGGCATCCATCATGTGTTTACAAATCTCGCTTAACTTTTCAAAAGGACCTAAGTAATATTTTTTTCATGATTTAATTTGAGTATTGCAATCAAAAGCTTTCATGTTGTTCTGTTGATTGCGCTATTCAAACTAATTCATGAAGAAAATGTTACTTAGGACCTTTTGAAAAGTTAAGCGAGAAATGATCCCACCACGTACAGAGCGCGAACGCCCACACGCCTTAGGTTGGATTGTTTGTATAATAACTGTACTTAAAAGCACTTCTATCAAAATAAGTTCAAAGAAGCTTGAATAGCTGAGACTTAGATTATACGATTGATAGTTAATGAGATAGAGATTGATAACAAAATTCAAAAAAAGTTTTGTTAAAAATAAGTTTTTGCAAGGGGCAACTAACTCTAAACTTTCGAACGTATCCAAAAATACTAACAAATACTAGCGAAAAACTACGTCGTATCTACGGTAAATTGATCGAAGAGCCCTGGTTGCATGAAAATCAACGCCACCCAGTCGATACAGTACACCCAGTTTTAAGCAACACATGATTTCAGTCATCTTTTAATTATTAAAAAATCACTGAACAATTATTTCTATTACTATTACTTTTTAAGCAATTTTTGGGGCCCACGTTTTAGTTTGATGGTATTAGAAACATAAAATGCGGTTTGAAAGTTATCTAGAATCCGTGGAAGATAGAAATCATGTGTTTCCTATACGGGGGAGCACTGTGTTTCATCAACTAACTGACAAACGCCATAACAACCGAACTAGCAACCGTTTCATTGTTTGACGAAAATCATGGATACTAGAAATATCACGAAATACTATTGCGAGACAATGAGTGATATTATCGCAAAGTTTAGAGTTACTTGCCCTTTGAGTTTTTGACTATAATCTTCTTTTTCTATTCTTCTTCTTCTTCTTTTCTGTATAATAAAAAATGAAATGGTTTGTGTTCGTATCCGCATAACTCGAAAACGGCTGGATGGATATTCTTCATTCATTCAGCAGATATGTTCGTTACAGTTTCCGACGGGTTTATATGATATTTCCTCTTGTAAAAATCACGAGTAAAGATGAGTAAATGGTGATAACTGAAATTAAGATTTGTATAGAAATTTCGCTTGAGCAGTTCAGAACGCGCATTTTCGCCTAATTAAGTGGGATGTTTTCACTTGTCATAAAACGAGTTAGTGCAAAACAATTTATTCCACTTAAAGCTGACAGTTGAGGTCGAAATACGTAACTCTAAAAATTACAACGTGGTGGAATATAAAATAGTAGTGAACTCGTCTCAAGACTGATCCAAGCTCGATGAAATGCGTTTTTACCTGTCAGACCTTATTGCAGTGAAATTTGTTATCCAATGCCCTTGCCTTACATGCAAGAATCAATAAAATCGTAAGTGACTACTTCGATCAATATTAAAAAAATGATAAAACTGATTAATAAATAAACTGTCGAAATCCATCTGATTTAGGTTTATTTAAAGATGAACTTATATTTATGAAAAAAAATCAAAATTCTCTAATCTCAATGAGCTCGTTCGTGTTCCCTGTGTCCAATGATTTTTTCTAACATATCGCGTAAACGAACATGCATGATAAACTAGACTTTGGCCAGTTTTTTTATATTTGTTCTGCCGAAAGAAATACTATCCGCAGAGGTCCAAAGTTGCAGCCATCAATGTAAGATTTCTCGGAGTAAAAGTTTGGGCGTTAGTACATCGTTGCGGCTGCATCCATAGCTTCCCGGGGTTCAGAAACCTCAAACCGTATTAAAAGTGACTATGTGCGTCCATGCATCTGATA
This sequence comes from Armigeres subalbatus, assembly GCF_024139115.2. Classification (NCBI taxonomy): domain Eukaryota; kingdom Metazoa; phylum Arthropoda; class Insecta; order Diptera; family Culicidae; genus Armigeres; species Armigeres subalbatus. The sequence continues at coordinate 135,706,978 of NC_085141.1, forward strand.
CCATCTGACCTACAACAAAAAAAAATTCTTCAAGGATGCGCGATGGTGTAGATAAACAATGTACTTATCAGATTACTGATGATAGATTTCTTGAAGTATCTTGTATTTCTCGTGGATGGACAATCTGTAAACACAATTTTTCAAAACTAGTTCTGCTATTGCATTTACCTTCAAACAATTTGGCGTATTAAAACCCAAGTATCAAAGCGAGCCTTCGGAATAAGAAGTCTAATTGCACACACTTCCTTCTACTATTATAATAAAATTTATCATTAGATTTCGAATGTATTTTTAAATTTTTGTTTCTACTCAGTGGATGCTTACAAAGAAACCAAAATAGGAGTTCCAGTTTACATATTTGAGCATTGGACATATTTGGGCACCGACATTGATCAAAAACCAGAATTTCATTTAACACATTATCGAACATTATATGTTTTTCATTTTGGTACAATACCATACTATACGAATCGTAAACTCATTTTAAAATGGATTTTAAAGTGGTATACTTTTTCGTGACTTTACGCATTGAAAAACCTGTTTTTAGAAACGAATCGTATTTTCCGTAGTCTATGTATGTGAAAAGGGTCTCCGAGCCTTCTGTAAATACTTCGTTTTTGAAGTGAACGATTGCAATCAAAATTTCAGCTCGAAATTTTTTTTCATCACTTTCCTGAAACGCTGCTAAATTCGGTTGTGGGCACCTTTATTAGTTCGGTTATGAACCCCCTCTTTTTATTGACAAATCGTCCAATACCACTGAGTGAGGTTATAAACAAACGAATCAACAAACTTATTTTAATGCCGTTTCAATACATTTTCTTCGAATTGTTTACTCATAGTTTATTAAAATAATATTTTTTTTGTTTTTTTGGTTTATCTAACGATTTTATATGGATTTTTTGGAACTAAGCATTGATCGATTTACACACAACAAGTTGCATTCGACGAGGAATTCAGTGTTATTGTTGCCATTGGAAATTTGACATTTTAGACATTGCCTTCTGAGGTTGTTGGCAAATTATTGTTTATTTTCATAGGAATCCCTCATTGAGCAGAAAAACGCGAAATTTCAAAGATATGTTTTTTTGCCTGCGGTGTATATAAATGAATGCAATATATGTAGATTGATGGAAAAAATTAAATCTAACTACCTGAAGTGCTATTTTGGACCTTTCTTAAGTGATTGTTTTTGTTACCTTCTTCAATGCATAATAAAGGCATCATCACTGCTAGGTGGATGAATCTACACGGAAGAAATAAACTACCCAATAGCGAGTTTAATTCACCCAACCTCGAACATCCGTACGGGAAGCCAAAATTGAGTAAGTAGGGTCGAAGTAGTTTGCCTTTACTCCCATGTTAAAAAAGTACCCAACGGAAAATTTATTGACCCAAATTTAAGTTTAATTCACTCAATTTCGACCTCAGGTAATAAAACTCAACATTGGCTTCCCGTATTGAACTGGCGTCGTTGGATTGTTTGGCTCTTTTGTTTTTGACAAAAAAAGAAAGAGTGGATGAAAGCGAAGAGAAAAAACAACTCAAAAGTAAGTTTAAAAGTACTCAATTTTGGGTACTTTTTTTCTTCCGTGTAGGTTTATTATTGTTTCATGACAATTAAAACTAATAAAATACTATTTTTCTTTGAAACTGGGTGGATTTCATTCGTTATTCTTCATTATTAACCGGATTTTCAAGGGTGCCCACAACCGAACCACAAAACTGAAATGTCCAAAAATGCCGAATTTGCGAAATTGTCAATAAAATGTTTCAAATCGACGAAATCAAACTAATTTCTTCCCTAGTAGTAAGGTTGTACGTCTAGCTTTCCATTGGTATAAAAATGTAGACATAATACCAACTAGAACCAAAGTTATGGACAAAATTCAAAAGGGTGCATCAAGCAAGAGATCCTAGCGTTTTCTTGATGTCCTCTGAGCTTGGACAATGAGCAATGCCTCGCCATCACACTTGAAGTCCACCATACAACACATTTTTAAAATTCGGCCCCTGGAATGGCTTATTGACAAAATATTTAATGCTAATGAAACGAGATGAATGGAATGAACAAAAAGTCCAAAAAGTATCGAAAAAGTCCTTGTGAATAAAATCGATTACGAATTACTTTTTTGAATACAAATCATACTCGTAATTAAAAGTACCAAACCAACTAATGAAACAATTGATTGTATTCAATGTCATCCTAATTCTCGTTCCCAATGTCATTGCAACTCAAAAAATATTGCAATACTAGGCTAGTTCTTCCCAAAGCAAACTATTCGCCTCGTACCAAATGAACTAATATCATTTCGAAATCTATTCCAGCCCCCCCATATCATCAAGGACAGGAGGAAGGGAATGGAGCTTTCAATGGTCAGCCGTACGATGTAGCTTCGAATCACGGCCGATACTCGGGTCCTTCTAGCTACGATGTAGACATCACTCACAATGGATATCAGAAGAAGTGAAGGACCTACCCTTCATAATCCTAGGATCGGTGAACGCTGTCCAATTGCCATTATCATGCTTGTTAATAGTTTTGCATTTTTAATGTGACTAGGTTAAAACAATTAAAACTATTTATTACTTTGCCAAGATTGTATTATTGTATGCATGCGATGGAAGGAAAGAATATCCAAAGACCTCAATGTCATTCAAGTGATAGCTTGTAAGCAAATTAAACGTAAAAATGCAAAATGTATGTCTGTTGTGCCGGAAGCAATTCCCTTAAAAACCATTCACCTATGTCTTACAAATGTTATAAACTGTCGAACACTTTTAAATGTCCCAATGTTTCCTAATCCCCAATCGTAACGGAACTAATTGACCATTCTCGAACCATACCCACCCTTGCTCACGCAATATAAGCTCGTCCAACCATTCCGAGCATCGACAAATGTGTACATACGACAAATCATTCCACATTATTTCATAATTGAACGTGCTTCTCGGTTGCCTTGAAAAGTATGGTATGTACCACCAAAGAAAGTGAATTGATAACGTAATAATCCATACCTTTCAACGATAATGGGACGTGACAACGAACATCTACCGACCATACCGGAATGCCGAAAATTGCATAGATAATATGCCGTCGACCATAAATATAATTTTCGATTAGTAATCGAAGCATGATCGTTAAAATGCTAATCAATGCAAGCCGGAGGGGTGGGTTGGATTCAATATGGTGTAAAGAAGGTGAGGCGATCATTCGGTGTATTACACAGCCATTTGGAAGTAGTAGTGCGTCGTTTCTTCGCGTCTTAGCAACCTTTAGAAGTACATGACGACGGCTGACGTCACAGAGTTTGTTAGAAAATTTTCTTCGATTTCCCCTCCTAGCGTCACACAGCGCACCATCGTTTCAAGGGGCAACCAGTACTTTGTTATCCAAACAATAACATGCAAAAATATTTCGCGGCGAGGCGAGTTCATTATGGATTCCTCCAGGAATCCCGCAAGGATTCCATACATATTTTAAATAACGTTTGATCTTATTTATTACAGATGACTGAGGATATCGATGATATTAAACATTTTGTTATTTACTTTGTGGCTCAGAAGGCAGAACATCTGTGATAGTGTGGAATTTGTTATTATTGTAAAGTGTTGAAAGCCGTATGCCTCGTGGATGATGGCAGATGGGCGGGTACAGAATTCTTTGTAATTTGAGCTGCGACTTGTTATAATTTGAAGAGGATTATTATTTGCTGATGCTGTTCTCATTTTGCTTATAGAAAAATATTTCCATCATTTTGCGGGCCGCAAAAAAACCGTCAAAACAGGTTTTCTCGAACATGGCTCATAAAGGCTCATGGGAGAATGGAACGATGTGACGTCACATACCTTCCCCTCAAACTTTGTTTATTTTTTTAGCTTACTAATACCACCAAGTATGGACTTCCTCCACACCTTCTTTTTATCATATTGGGTTGGATTTAGGAAGCATGATGGATTCGCTTGCTCACGATATGCTTTAATGTAGCATGGATGGCTGTAAACGGCGACCGTTTGATATGTGATCAAGATTGTTACTATTGAAACTTGATTGAAATGTTGTTTGCAACTTGGTTGTGAATGTTGCCTAAAAACTGGCACGACTTGATTCAAACGATATGAACGAGATTATCGGTTCTTCTAAACGAATCGTTGAACAATAATAAAAGAACTTTTGTTTGAAACTAGGACACACATATTTTAACTAATTTAGTTAAACTCACATAGAGATTCCACAAATGACAACAATATTACAACAAACTTACAAAATCATCGGGGGGTGACAATGGGACAAATAGAATGGGTCCCTGTTTCAACTAAGGTACCCCGGGGCAAGTGGGACCTTAAAAAACGCTAGTTCAGAAAAAATGTTAACGCATTCTTAGAAAACAGGGTATTTCAGGACATTAACCACGGATACGTCATCATATGCTTCCGTTGTTGAAGTGTGGACTTGTTGTAAGCCATTTATTCAGTTACAAAAAATATTGGTAGTGACAGAAATAAATTTACCTGTGGGACCCACTTACCCCTTCAAACGGGGCAAGTGGGACCTATTCTGCTTTATACTGTCGAACGAAACTAATTTGAAGAATGTAGATATAATGTTCATGTAATTTCTGAGTTATAGTATTTCATATCATGGATGGAGATTTATTGCTTGACAGACTTTTGTTTTTGCAAAAAAAAGGGATAACAATGTTAGCAGATATAAAAACAAGACAACACCCGGTTCACTGTTTAACTGACTGTTGCCTGGCTTCTATTAGCTTACTTTCTTAACAAATGTGTCAGATGGAAAGTATAAACAAATCTTTGTTCACTTTTCGAATGAATGTTTCTCTGTTTGGAACACAAATTAGTACATAAATTAGAACTTCAAAAGGAACGTTTTTATTCAGGCGATGCGCAGTGTTTTAAATATGTAATAGAACGAAATGGCCAATTTATGTCTTAAGCACTTTATTTAAGTAAAAATCTTTGAATCTGATGCGAAGTTCAAAAATAACAAAACACAAGACAAAACCTGCTGATCTGTTGTAGAAAAAATAGATTATTTGCACTGTAAACGGAAAATTTCGTATAGTCATTGCGTTTTCCTAATTTTCAGAAAGTACACATACACATTTGGTAAATCAACTGTACACTACTTCTACAACGGAATCAACGATATCAACTGCAGTTGATTCAAATCCATATGATATATGAGTGTCCTAATTATGTTTCACTAGACAACAATCTAAAAATAGGTTAAATGGCTCTATCGAAAATGTTGTTCAAATATGTCCCACTTGCCCCATGTATGTTTAAACTCAAGGGCAAATGAAAATTGCAGATTTGGGCTTTAATCAAAACTTTTAAATCGTTTTCGATGTCACACAATTATTTAATTGCTCAAAATATTCACTTTCCACATCAATGATGAATTTATGAATGACTATTTTGTTGTAAATCCATTGGATTAAAATAAAAGTAAAAGATTTTGCCGGTAGTTCAAAGTCATGATTGAACAATACCATTAGTATGGTGCCGTAAATGTTTTTGATTCCAAATATTTTTGTGTCAGGTGAATTCGTTGATAGTTCTGCTTCATCTTTCTAGAACATTGTTATCATTAAAAACGTTCACCGATTAATCGGCAGCCATAGTACCCACTTATCCCGTATTTTCACTTGCCCCGGGGTACCTTACTTAAAATGCTTGTAGAGTAAATTGAATGTATCTGAGGGCAACAAAACAAAATTATTGTTTTCTGTCACATGTTGATAATATATCTAACGATTTTGCGCAGCGACTTTGTCATACTAAAAAAAAATCCACGAAATCCCGCGAATCTCCTTTCATTTGAACAAAGTCGGTGAACAAGGTTCTCGAATTATGACGCTGCTTCTAGGCTGAGTCGCACTTTGTTTTGACACGATCATTCCGAAATGCTGGTGGATTGAATCAATATATAATCAATAATCAATATTCGAGCATCGCCTAACAATATACCCTTTGTCATCAACAGAGTTTGTTACTGACAAACGAACCTAGCAACAAACCTTTATCAGAACCCGAACACAATATGACAAGAAATGGCAAATAAGCCTTGCATGCTCTGATATTCCAAAGAATACGATGCTTTTTTGTAATTGGAGTTAGATTCTCAATTATTTTTATAAAAGCAGTATCTACGATAGCATAAAATCGAATTTTCTGTAGAGGTAATGCAAAATAACGGGATGAAAAGTTAGCAATAAGATTGTCTTCTTTTTTTGTTGCTGACAAATAATTTCTGATCTTTGTCATTATTATCTCCGATAGAAACAAAGCTCTGTCGTTGGTTCTGTTTTTCGCGGCAAAACATACTTTTGCATATAAACGATAAAGACGGATCCATAAAAAACTGGAAAAGGATCCATAAATAACATCTGAATGCTCCTTAAAATGCTACCATAAATCCATAAAATAGTTAATGAGATTCCATAAAGAATAATTTTTCGATCCATAACTAAGCTAAAATTTAGCAATTAATTGGAAAATATGTTCCATTAACATGGTCAAGAAAAACAATACAATTCTTGCTATTTTCCCATGAAAATATGACAAATGATCCATAAAAAACTATATTTTGATCCATAAAACTTCAAATAAAATCAAATTTGCGCATTTTTTTTATCGTGATGATGATCCATAATTTCAGTAATATGATCCATAATTTTAGTCATATGATCCATAATACTGGCCATTTGATCCATAACTTTGTTCAAATGATCCATAGTTTTGGTGATATGATCCATAAATTTTGATAAATGATCCATAGATTTTATAAAATGTGTGGATAAATTAATATAGTTTCATTGGCCTTCTTTCCAAGCATTATGGATCACATTATCAAAATTATGGATCACATGACCAAAATTATGGATCATATGGCTGAAATTATGGATCATCATCAGGATATCAATTGCGCAAATTTGAAATTTTATGGATCAATATATAGTTTTCATGGATCATTTTTCAAAGTTTTATGGATCATAAAAATATTCTTTATGGAATCTCTCGAACTATTTTATGGATTTATGGTAGCGTTATATGGAACATTCAGATGTTATTTATGGATCGTTTTTCATTCTTTTATGGATCGTTTTTCCACATTGAACGGTGCAAAGTAAGGGCTGCCGTTTTTCGCTTGTTTCGCATGCGTATTTCAGAAAAAATGATTCTCTGCAGAAGAGTATATTCTAATTAGACTTTTTGATTGCCAATATCACAATGCAGTAAATTTGATCACTTTTTTTTCGATATTTTATAGACCTGATCTTTTCTACTACACTTAAGATTAAGGATTAGGGGGTCATATTATCATGCTTCAAGGACTGAACTTGACAATAGCTTAGCTTAGACTGACTGTACATATCAATGGTTGCTACTCCGTGATTGATCAGAACTGGTGCGAATAGTGGTTGGGGTTTACCATTTATTCTCGAAGTGCACGTTTCAGCAGCTCTCAAATGTTGATCAATAACGGCACCGGCCAAGTCCTTACAGTCAGTTGGGGAAGGGAGGAAATATCAGTGTGTGGTTCTTGTTGCTACTAGAGACCGAGAATACCTCTGCATCTCCACAATTACCACGGGAAGGAAGTTGTGTTAGTTGGGTGGGGTAATCAGTAACATAGATCGGGATTCACCATGGAAAGTGATGTGACTATGCAACTTCTATTCTACAGTATTAGCATTTCCTTGATTTGTTCAATTGTTTATCCTTCGCGAGAATAAACAATTAATCGCTCAAAAAGAGCGATTGTTCATTTGAATTTCGGATGAGGCGCCCGCGGCATCATTTCTTCAACGCAAGAAAAGTGAAAAAAACGGGATTTAAATTGAAAATAAAGTAATAATCACGGCTGTTCAATCAAATTGATAGTAATCGAAAAGCTAATTATGTTATCTCTATTTGACGTTAAATAAGGATGTTCAGCCAGACATATTTTGTTAATTTACGTTTATTGTATACGTTGTTTATTTCGCATTACTTTCGCGCGTGTGTTTGTCGCTTGCCGTGACCAGTATACCGTAATCAGGATCTCACTGGTATTAATCCTGATGTGCCGGTTGGCACTCGTGTTGGGCTTGTGCGCTTTGAGCGGCACACAGTCGCTTTTCAGTCAATATAAGGTCGTACATGGTGCAATACAAGATGCTGAATTGGAGACGATATAGATACACGATATACATACATGTTGTATGGAGAAGCACCTATAACGCCTCCACTTCAACAGCCTACTCGACACCATATACTTTCATGTGTTGACTGGGTTTGATAGGGCCTGCCTATAGACACATGCAGCCCCACCACATCCTAGGCAGGCCCCCTAACTCGCAGTGGCCATGGGGAGGGGTCATCAAGCCCTTGGACATAGTCCCTGCTGCCCCTATTATTCACCGAACATTAAAATCAGAACCAAAAACTCGGATTTTACGAATGTTCTAAATCCTACCTGAAACACGTCCGATCACGCACCAATTGTTTACTCACTCGGCCGCGCGAACTATCTGCTTACTGAGCAGAAACACGACAAAACTGGCACTGACGGCCGCGCAATGCAGAACACAATATTTCGGCAAATCGCGCGATCGTTCTGCTGTCCGAAACAAGAGCCAACACGCACTGAACTGGTTAACTTTATTACCGGCGCGGCCGCGTAATACAAAACACACAATTTCGGCAACAAGAGCCAACTCGCACTGAACTAATTAACTTTATTACCGGCCGCGCAATGCAAAACAAAATTTCGGCAAATCGCGCGATCGTTCTACCGCCCGAAACAAGAGCCAACTCGCACTGAACTCTCAAGGACTGAATTTGACAATATCATATTTACTTCGTTACACTCCACTAGAGACGTCTATCCGTGTTCCAAGTCGTGGGTGGGACAAATTAAGGAAATGCAGATTTGACCAACAGTTCCGGTGTTGAGAAATCGATGCACATTAATATAATCAATTCTAAATATAAACAAATCATGGGGTCTCCAGTACCCTTGTGGGCAAAGGCGTAGGATTGCCAATCCGGAGATGGCGAGTTCGATTCTCGGTTTGGTTGGAAACTTTCTCGACACCCTGGGCATATCCTGGTGTATCCATTGTACTTGCCACACAAGATACAAACTCATGCAATGGCGTGCATAGAAAAGCTTTCAATTAAAAACTGAGGAATTGCTAATAGAATACTAAGTTGAAAAGCAGTTCCAGTTGGAACTTCGGTGAATCGGCACTAGCTAACCCAGCGTAACTATCACCAAGTCGACAGGGGTTGGTTTCAACGGTGCGTAGATAAGAGCATCGACCACGAGCGGCATCCGGTGTCATCCGAAGACGTCGATGAGCAGCTGCACGCCATCCAGGAGGCGCTCTCTCAAGCCCGCGAGCAAGATGTACCAAAAGCCATTCACCAAAGAGCTATCATCGCATCAACCTTATTTCAGGGTTATCCAAGCTGTTTGAAAGGGCTATTCACAGTCGGTTACTTGAGTCTGCCAAACAACATAACATCTTGCTCGAGAAACAGTTTGGTTTTCGACGCGGTCAACCAACCGTACACCAACTGACCCGAGTAACCAACGTCCTCAGACGGAACAAACATGTCTCTCACACATCCGTCATGGCCTTACTCGATGTCAAGAAGGCATTCAACGTGTACAAACTACATCTCTACAATCTTTCCAGCTACTTGGTGGAAATTATCCGCAACTATCTGTCGGATAGGACATTCAGCGGAGCGAGTTCCAATCCGCATGAAATTATCGCAGGTGTCCCGAAAGGTAGTATCCTCGGGCCCCTGCTTTTCAACCTGTTCACTTCCAACATACCAGAACCTCAATAAGGCAGCACTTTTCGTAGATGACACTTTACCCTAGATCGGAAGCTGTGAATCGCCTTTTCAAACAGCTTGAATAATCCTGAGATAAGGCTGATGGGATGATATTTTTATGGAGAGGAAGGATCCTTCCTAGGCCTCCGGATGGGAGTGGCTTTCGCAGACTTCCTGGACGATGAGAAGTAGCTGAGTCTATCTGCTTACTTACTTGATACTTGATGCTACAGCTCTTCGATGAACCTACGCCGAATGGAGTATCCTTCTCCACTGGACTCGATCCTGGGCCAATCGCTTCCAGTCGCCCTGAACATTGAGCGCCCTCGGGTCCTCTTCAACTGCAAAAAGCCATCGTGTACGCGGCCTTCCACGAAGCCTGCAGCCTCTTCCGGGTTCTCTACTAAATATTATTTTCGCTTTACGTTCTTCCGGCATACGAACAACGTGACCAGCCCACCGTAGTCTGCCGTGTTGTATAAGCTTAATAATATCCAGCCCTTTATACGCCTGGTACAATTCGTGATTCATGCGACACCGCCAGATACAGTTCTCCTGTTTACCGCCGAGTACCGCAGCACCTTACGCTCAAACACTCCGAAAGCTCTCCGATCAGTCTCCTTTGACGTCCATATCTCATGGCCGTATAAAGAAACCGGAAGAATAAGAATAGTATACAGCGCGATTTTTGTTTTCGTTTGCAGACTACTGGACTTAAGCTGGTTACGAAGTCCGTAATAAGCCCTATTTGCAGCTGCAATACGCCTTTTCACCTCGCGGGTAACATCATTATCGCACGTCACTAATGTTTCACCATCCAGCACCATTTCGCTACCACCACCACTAATGAACCCACGTTGATTGCCAGCGACCATGTACTTTGTTTTGCTGGTATTGATCGTGAGTCCAATCCTCGCTGTCTCCCTTGAAAGGCACAAAAGCCTCTTCCACGGCACGGCGATCAATTCCGATAATATCGATATCGTCCGCAAATCCCAGGAGCAATGTGATAATGGTACCGCTTCTTTGCACACCAGCTCTCCTAATCGCTCCCTCGAGCGCTATATTGAACAGTAGATTCGAGAGTGCATCACCCAGCTTTAATCCATCTAAGGTAACAAATGACGTCGATATTTCATCCGCAACCCTTACACTGGATTTCGATCCGTCCAACGTTATACGAATTAGCCGTATCAGTTTCGCCGGAAAACCATGTTCAAGCCATGTTCAAGTCTATCTGCTTACTGAGCAGAAAAACGACAAAACAGACACTGATAAAAAAAACGGCGCGAACTATCAAAATCAACCAAACACTTGGAATGTACAAATCATTATCGTTCGACATCGGCAGCAGCGCAAGTGATCTTCGGATGGAAATGCTGCGAACATTTATTTGCATGGATGGTGTCTACCACGTTTCAGCAGCAAATCTTCGATTGGCGTCAGAGGCAGTCATGTGAAGTTTCCTTTCAAGATTTTGATCCAGGTTTCGATTAACTGTTTGTGATTGGAGCGTCAGTAAATATAATCAGAATATTAAAATTTATTATTTTACACTTTACGTAATCCTACGTCCAATTGGTGGTCGTGTCTTGGATACAACCTTCTTATTTTTTTTAAATCTCGTAGAGTAGAGTGGGGCAAGAGTGCGCGTGTGGTAAGAGTACGTTTTCGATTTTTTGAAGTAATAAAAAAAGATAAACTAGAAGCAATGCATCAGTTTGACAGGTATTCTGGCCAACTATTATCATGTGTAATTGTAAACGATTTGAATAAACAACAAGGGAGATATGGAGTTAGATAACTTTTTGGTCATTTTGCTAAACATAATTTGATTTCCGCAACTAGTATTTCATTACCATATATACGTTCAATCAGGTGAACATTATACCATTTCAATAACCTATTGTATAGAGTACTTTATGGTACAGAACACCAATCCGGTTAGTTTTCCAAGAAGTCAAAACCATTACTTGAATAATTTTTGGGACTGTGGGGTAAAAGTACGCAGGAACTGGTGGGGCAAGAGTACGCATATGAATCTTCAAGTTATGATGTCAAACCCGTATCTCCGGCCGAAATAAGACTTCTTCCAAAGCGTAAAGATCCACAACTAAGAAAAAAGGGATAGAAATCGAAAATTATCACAAGTTTTTAGGATAAGTTGAAGTAATTCTGTGTTAGAAAGGAATTAGCGAACAAAGCACTGAAGTGAAATAATGAAATTGTATTAGGACTTGTTGTACACCTAATCATAGTACGAAAACACAATTTCATCTAAATGATAATTTCATTTAATCAAAAGAAATGTTCATAAATTACGCAACGTTTAGCTGGGATTGGTTGCGAGATATGTGACGATCCATATAATTTTTAGAGGATTCATACAAATAGTGTAAGAAAGGGGGGGGGGATGAGTGATGAAATAGCCAAATTTTACGTTACGTGATTGGTGGACTTTCTTTAATGAAAATGCCTTTGTATACGTCACGCGAAACCTGATAAATATTTTTACCTCTGTAGTTTTTTGTATATATAAAAAACAATGGTTGTTCGAATGAAAGTGCCCATTTTTAGGACCCCCTCCGTAATATATGCTCATTAAACATCAATTAAATGTTATTAACTTTTATTTGTGTTAATATATACTTAAAGCACATGATTGGATAAATGCGTACTCTTACCACACCCGATGCGCACTTGTACCCCACCGGTGGGGTAAGAGTGCGTTTTCACTTGTCTTGCAATAAGGGCTCTACTAAAACGAATCTCAATAATTTCAATATTTTTTCCACTGGGTAACATAAAGGAAGAGTATATGAATCATCGACACTGATTTCTCGCTTAACTTTTCAAAAGGACCTAAGTAACATTTTTTTCATGAATTAATTTGAATAGCGCAATCAACATAACAACATGACAGCTATTGATTGCGCTATTCAAATCAATTTATGAAAAAAATGTTACTTAGGTCTTTTTGAAAAGTTAAGCGAGATTTGATATGCAGAAGCTTGCTTCATAAGGGCCACATGATCGATTGAAAACTAAGTGCGTACTCTTGCCCCACTCTACTCTACTCCTTGGTCCTTCAGCTGGCTGAACAGGTAATCATTCAGCCGTGACACGGCATTGGCTTATGTTCTACTGCGGATTCTCGATTATTATTATGGGTGTTCCGTGTACCTATCCGGTACATGTTGAACAAGCGCTAGAACTGGCTCTGGCTTTTTACCTTGAGGACATCGCTCGCTTCTCTGCCAACCGACACTGGCGGTTTAACCGAAACACGGATACTACTGCACCACCCGACCACGTAGCTGCGGAGAGTGAACCGGAAGACGCTTCCACTTTACTATCGCCCAAGTCTCCTTTACCCGGTGGACTGTAGTGGACTATGTACCGAGTACCGTGCGCCTCCTTTACATGAACAAAAAAAAAACGTTCGTTCTACTCCACAGTATCGCGCAAGTCTTTTTTCTTCTCTGAACGTTTGAAGAGACGAACACAATTTATGCAAACTTTGTGTTATTTGGTAGTCCAAAAAGTCGCAAATGCATTGCCTGTGAGTAGTCATATTATTACTGAGTAGTATTACTGAGAACACGTAATAAAGCTTTGTTGAAAAGTCGTGAAAAAATTGATTTCACAAAGTGCCTGGGCAAAACGGACCATCTTAGCCAAAGACGTTTTATAGCCCTTCATTTGTATTTTATCTATCTCATAATAAAAAGGTTACAAACCCCTATGTACTTGACATTAAAAAACCAACATAAATCCATTCATGCAGGTTTGAATTGCATTTCAATAGTTTCCATATCATTTGGAAGCAACTGCTTCTGGCTCGCCGCGCTTGGTAAGGGCATATCGTCCTGCCTACACTGGGGCGTTTGACTAGTGAAATTTTTGAAGATGGAAGCAATTTTGTATCATACTAGCAGACCCGACGAACTCCGTTTCGCCTAAAATTGATTTATTCTCTAAACAATGCTCGAGAAGAAATTTCTGTTTCATTTGTATGGGAGCCCCCTGTCCAGAAGGGGAAGGGTTTTAAACCACCACAGAAACAAATTTTCCCTTGTCATAAGACGAGTTTGTACAATTCCATTGAATTCCACCACTTAATTGTATCTTGACAGATACGTATTTCGACCTCAACAGTAAGGCCGTCTTCACAGTCTTCACAGTCAAGTACGAGACACTGAAGACGGCCTTACTGTTGAGGTCGAAATACGTATCTGTCAAGATACAATTAAGTGGTGGAATTCAATGAGATTGTACAAACTCTTCTTATGACAAGTGAACATTCCACTAAAAAGCTCAAAATAATTTTCTTGAAATAAATTTTCCCTTCCAAAACCTCCACATGCCAGTTTGGTTACATTTGCTTGATTAATTCTCGAATTAATGGAAAATAAAGATTGCCCTGTAGGTATTCTTAGTAGGCATTGAATAGGAGAGTAGGGTTAGACAGTAGCAACCAAGATGAATACACCACTAGGTGTTCCAATGTGCCACACTCACGATTCAGCCATCTTGGGTTTTAGTATGGGAGAGCCAGCCGGTTTGTTTTCGTTTCGAAAATGAATTTTTCACCCCCGCCTTCTTCTCTTCCACAAACTAAGCACATTGCAACACCTAGCTGTGTATTCATCTTGGTAGCAACTAATAAATGTAATGTCAGACAATCTCGGTACTGTAAACCAGGTGTTATGATCAGGAATTTCAAAAAAATACATTTAAAATCACAACATATTTTTATCTGTGTATAATTTAATACCTTTATCGACATAGTTCAAAGTAAATATTATCATGAAATTATTTCAGGACAGTTTGAGCGGAAATGGCCGTATTTATGATATATTTTAAATGGTTCTAGGCTCGGAAACCGACCAATGCCCATACCGACCAATACCGATCAATATCCATATCCGAACAAAGCCAAATTCAAATCTTTGACATGTCAAGTTATTAATGGTCAATTAGATGCAAGACTTTGTAACTTTTCATTGGAATCAAAATAAAATCCCTTAATTTAGATTTAAAATTGTGTTTTATTGTACTGTACAGAATCTATAAACTATAATGGAGTAAAAGAGTAAAAGATGTCGTACGAAATAAAAAATCACAAGTATTTACACATGGTAAAAATTTTGAAACACTACATCGTTGACAGTGTATCGCTTCGTTGATATTGAGTATAAGGAGTAGTAGACATATAAAAAAAGGGATATAAAAATATACATGTCGTCCGATTGTGATGTTCGGTTGTGTTGAAGTCTCCGCAATACACGCAAAGTTTCAAACGAATGAAAGATGTTGTAGTTGTTGGAAAAGTCTTCGCCTCATTGTGTAGACACATCGTTTTGGTGGGTCGGAAAGGAACAGCCTTGTTTCGCATAGGAGCTCATCGTCGTCATCATCGTCACCGTCACCGCCCTTAGTGGAGTCCGTGGTAGCCCAGTCCACTGTATGGGTATCCGTGCAGACCACCGCTGTAGTATCCGTGTCCGCCGAGGTATCCTAAGTTGGCAAATGGCGATGAGTATTGTTTATATTAGAATTTAAAATTTGTAAAAATAATTTACCTGGGTATCCACCATAGTATCCGGCGGAGTGGTATCCACCATATCCGCCATAGCCCAGTCCGCCGGAGTATCCACCGAGTCCACCGACTCCACCGTAGTAGCCACCACCCAGTCCGTATCCGGGGTATCCGTAGCCGAGCCCTCCGTAGATGCCTCGCTTCTCAGTGGTCTTGGCTTCTTCAGCGCCATAAACGGCAGCGATGGCGAGAAGAACGAACAGAGCAATCTGTAATTTTGAATAATATGTTCACATTGTTCCATAAGGGCAAAAATTGCAAATGCTTGTTCAGTAATTAGGTTCGTTATATTAGATCTATATATAAGATATCTAAATTAGTATAACTCACAGGGATTATTGCATTCAATTTTAAATTAATTGTAGTACTCTGGTTTAAGCGATAGGCCAGATAAAAAAAGTTCTCTGGGAGACTTTGTATTACATATCAATATCTGTGCGAAGAAAAAAATGTAAATCTACTGGGAACTGTTCATAAATTACGTAATGCTCTAGGGGGAGAAAAGGAGTCAGTTCGTTACGATCAACGTTACAGTTCATACAAATAAATCAAATCACACAAAACGTGTTGGGAGGAGGAGGAGGCTTCCGAACCTCTTGAAAGGAGGCTTCCGAGCCTCTTGAAAGGAGGCTTCCGAGCCTCTTGAAAGGAGGCTTCCGAGCCTCTTGAAAGGAGGCTTCCGAGCCTCTTGAAAGGAGGCTTCCGAGCCTCTTGAAAGGAGGCTTCCGAGCCTCTTGAAAGGAGGCTTCCGAGCCTCTTGAAAGGAGGCTTCGAGCCTCTTGAAAGGAGGCTTCCGAGGCCTCTTGAAAGGAGGCTTCCTGAGCCTCTTGAAAGGAGGCTTCCAGGCCTCTTGAAAGGAGGCTTCCAGGCCTCTTGAAGAGGCTTCCAGGCCTCTTGAAGGAGGCTTCCAGCCTCTTGAAAGGAGGCTTCCAGGCCTCTTGAAAGGGGGCTTCTGAGCCTCTTGAAAGGAGGCTTCTGAGCCTCTTGAAAGGAGGCTTCTGAGCCTCTTGAAAGGAGGCTTCCTGAGCCTCTTGAAAGGAGGCTTCCAGCCTCTTGAAAGGAGGCTTCCGAGCCTCTTAAAAGAGAGGCTTACGAGCCTCTTAAAAGGAGGCTTCCAAGCCTCTTAAAAGGAGGCTTCCAAGCCTCTTAAAAGGAGGCTTCCAAGCCTCTTAAAAGGAGGCTTCCGATCCTCTTGAAAGGAGGCTTCCGAGCCACTTTAAAGGAGATGTGCACTAGGGCAGTTCACATTTCAAAAATGTGCTCCCATATGTCTATTAGCATCATTTTGATAATATAGGAGTCCTGGCAAAATTTCAGGCAATTCGATGGCCATTTAGGGGTGGCGCGAAGTTAATCTATGTTTATATGGACATTTGTATGGGAAAAACTTAAAATTTATTCAAATCCCCCTACAAATCTATTTGAGCTCAACAAGTGGATAACTCATTATTTTTTATTTATATTTCCACTGCTACGTTGAGGCTAATTACACCATTTAAGCCATTTATCTCATATTCACACTGTCAATAGAACCGTTCAATCCACTCATAACTAATGTGTTATCCGGAGATCTCAGTTATATATATTCCAAAACGGAATGTTGGGGATGTTTATTTGAATTCATCACAATTAGACAGTTGTAGGGAGACTTGAATAAATTTTAAGTTTTTCCCATACAAATTTCCATATAAACATAAATTAACTTCGCGCCACCCCTAAATGGCTACCGAATTGCCTGAAATTTTGCCAGGACTCCTACATTATCAAAATGATGCTAATAGACATATGGAAGTTGGAATTTACAAACATTTTTGAAATTGGAATTGCCCTAGTGTGCACACACATTCACGGAGAGTCGCTGTCATAACTAGCTAAATCACAAGACGCGTCTCGAAGACCGTCGGAAAATGGTTTGTGGTTTGCTAAATCAAAAGACGCGTCTCAAAGACCGTCGGAAAATAGTTTGTGGTTTGCTAAATCACAAGACGCGTCTCGAAGACCATTGGAAAATGGTTTGTGGTTTGCTAAATCACAAGACGCGTCTCGAAGACCATCGGAAAATGGTTTGTGGTTTGCTAAATCAAAAGACGCGTCTCAAAGACCGTCGGAAAATATATTGTGGTTTGCTAAATCACAAGACACGTCTCGAAGACCGTCGCAAGATGGTTTGTGGTTTGCTAAATCACAAGACGCGTCTCGAAGACCATCGGAAAATGGTTTGTGGTTTGCTAAATCACAAGACGCGTCTCGAAGAACGTCGGAAAATGGTTTGTGGTTTGCAAAATCACAAGACGCGTCTCGAAGACCGTCGGAAAATGATTTGTGGTTTGCTAAATCACAAGACGCGTCTCGAAGACCGTCGGAAAATGGTTTGTGGTGGTGCATCTGAAAAACCGCTGAAAAAATGGTTTGTGGTTTAAAGAACATCAAAGCCTCGCCGTGGAAGACCGTAAGAAATTGGTTTGTGGTTTGCAAAATTACAATGCGCGTCTGGAAGATCGGTGGAAATGGTTTGTGGTTTGAAAAACTATAAGGCGTGTCTGAAAGGTGACCGAAAATAATGTTTTGTAGTTTTTGAAACTACAAGGTGCGTATGGAAGACTAACGGAAAATGGTTTACGATCTAGAAAAATTCAAACTCCAGCGAGCATTGATTTTGATTAAAACACATTAAGATTTCATGAAGCCACTTGGCGATGTACATGAGACTACCAGTTGAGCTATGATATAACGAAATCTGAGAGAAATGGAGAAATATTCAATGCTGTATTATTCGAAGCTGTTCGGAAAGCCAAATATATTATCTAGAAATTTATCTTGGAATGTACTGACTTAGTGGTAATAGCGGGATTACCTGAAGGAGCAGATATCTTGGAAATTGAAAAATTAATATGGTTGTCGGTTTTTACAAAGCTATTCGGAAGTTCGAATTTATTATGCGTAAGAATAGTTTGAAGTTATTGGCTAGCAGTACTACTTGATGCCAAATGGTTAATAGTGTACTGCGAAACTAAAAATTGGATTAAATGTACGGATTTGGATTGGATTTGGAATGGATTTGAATTGGATTTGGATTGGCTTTGAATTGGAATTGTATTGTATCGGATTTTGGTTTGGATTTGCATTAGAATTGGATTGGATTTGGATTGGATTGGATTTGGAATGGATTTGAATTGGATTTGTATTGGATTTGGATTGGATTTCGATTGGATTTGGATTTGTATGACTTTAAGTACACTCTTTGTCATTATGAACATTTTTCAAAGCTGCCTGATATATATGTCGATATCAAATCAATCTGCTGGTGATCTTGACAAATATTTGTCATTAAGACAATGCGTATACTGCGTGCTCGATTTTATATAATCTTAAAAAAGCATTTCCTAGAATGGTAGGGAGAAGCAATATTTAGGCAGCACTTCCTATTCCCGTCCGCAGCGTTTATAACTTAGTTCTGGCCATTTAGGGCTACACAGGAAGGAGGCTTCCGAGCCTCTTGGAAGGAGGCTTCCAAGACTCTTGCAAGGAGGCTTCCGAGCCACTTGAAAGGAGGCTTCAGAGCCTCTTGGAAGGAGGCTTCCTTTCTTCCTTCCGAGCCTTCCGAGCATGGAAGTAGGCTTTCAAGAAGTTTCCGAGCCTCTTCAAAAGAGATTTTCGAGGCTCTTGAAAAGAGGTATCCGAGCCTCTTGAAAGGCAGATCTGGAGTCTCTTTAAAAGAAGGCTTCCGAGCCTCTTGAAAGGAGGCTTCCAAGCCTCTTGAAAAGAGGCTTCCAAGCCTCTTGAAAGGAGGCTTCCAAGCCTTTTGAAAGAAGGCTTCCAAGCCTTTTGAAAGAAGGCTTCCAAGCCTCTTGAAAGGAGGCTTCCAAACCTCTTGAAAGGAGGCTTCCAAGCCTCTTGAAAGGAGGCTTCCAAGCCTCTTGAAAGAAGGCTTCCAAGCCTCTTGAAAGGAGGCCTCCAAGCCTCTTGAAAGGAGGCTTCCAAGCCTCTTGAAAGGAGGCTTCCAAGCCTCTTGAAAGGAGGCTTCCAAGCCTCTTGAAAGGAGGCTTTCAAGCCTCTTGAATGGAGGCTTCCGAGCCACTTTAAAGGAGACTTTGGATTCTCTTGGGACTTTCGAGCAGCATGGAAGTAGGCTTTCATGACACTTAGAAGGAAGTTTCCGAGCCTCTTCAAAAGAAATTTCCGAGCCTCTTGAAAGGAGATTTCCGAGCCTCTTGAAAGGCAGATTTGGAGCATCTTGCAAAGCGGCTTTGGTGTCTACTGAAAGTAGGCTTTTGAGCCTCTTTAAAGGAGGCTTCCGAGCCTCTTGAAAGAAGGCATCCGAGCCTCTTGAAGAAGGCTTCCGAGCCTTTAAAGCTTCAGAGCTTTTTAAAAGGAGGCTTCAGAGCCTTTTAAAAGGAGACTTTGGATCCTCTTGGGACTTTCGAGCAGCATGGAAGTATGCTTTCAAGTCACTTAGAAAGAAGTTTCCGAGCCTCTTCAAAAAAAGGTTCCCGATCCTCTTGAAAGGCAGTGGAGTATGTTGAAAGGAGGCTTCAGGGCCTTTTGAAAGGCGACTTCGGAGCCTCTTGGAACTTTCGGGCAGCATGGAAGTAGGCTTTCGAGACACTTAGAAGGAGGCTCCCAAGCCTTTTACAATGAAGTTAATGTGCTTTTCGAAAAACGGTCTTCACGTCTCTCAATTTGAGGCTTTCGAAATTTTAGATTCTAGATTTTTGTTCAGAAGCATATTTTAAACATTTCATTCAACATTTTGTCTCGATCAAATTTATTACAATAAGATTTTCAAAATTGTCTATTCGACGTCCTTTTGATACTTTGTCCAACAGCCCTTTGCTGGTTGGGATGGGCAGGATTCAAACGTCTTTGATTTACCGATTAACAATACAAAGTTTTAGAATAAAAAATATGCAATTATCAAAACAGTACCAATTTTGTTTTTTTTTTAACTGTTTACATCCGCCATTACGAATTCTTATCCGAGGTACCCCGTGGGGTCAGCGAAGGTACGAAGGTACAGCGAAAGCAATGGAATTATAATAAACAATAGGCCGTGCAAATAAAAAAATAAGTTGCAGTTTACTATATGTCTGATAGTAAACGAACGCTATTTGTGGAATATGTGCGTATTACCAATACCAACTAACAATAATTGAATAAAATAAATATTATATAAATATTACTACTAGCTTTTTACTTGTAATTAGGTAATTGAAAAAAAAATGATCAGTTATCCGAATAGAGGAAAACTTAGCAAATAAAATGTTATGCAAATATTTTCATAAAAATGCTAAAGAAATGTTTTTAAAAGAACTTTTTACATTGGCCAAAGATTCATATGCATCAGTTATACTCAAGATGCAAATCAAGTTATAGATAACAACAAAATTATTATCAGTTTAAGGTTAGATTTATTTTATGTTGAAAAACTTCTTCTATCATGCAGAATAGACATATATTTTGCTACAATCTGAACATCCTCTAACGTCCATTTTTTTGTTCTCACTTAAAGCTCTTTGAACCTATTTCCGCTTTGCACAACGAAAACATACAATTAGTAATTCTATCAATTTCAAAGTTAAAAAAATGTTTTAAACTAAATTAATAGGGGTCTCATATCCAAATCAGCATCGTCTTGACAATCTATGGAAATGGTAATTTGCGTGGAAAAAACATTTGGATCAAATCCACGTTTAACTATCTATTCGTAATGAATTAAAATATACAAAAACCTCCGTTTCTCCGTTTCTTTCCCTAGATGGATACTGTTCCTTTTCTTCATCTCATAGCTCAAAATCTCAAAACCCGTGATGATTCAAATCAAGAGTGAGTTTAAATATACCGAACTCATCTTCCAAAAAACAAAAAAAACATGTCTGAGTTGAATCATTATTGCAGGATTTTTTGTTGTCCATTGGTGAAAACAGTGAATTGGCGATCATCACATAGAGCAATGTTGCATAAAAAGTTGCCGTCGATGAGTATTAAAAGCTTTTAGGTCCCGAGACGAGTCAGCCTAGGGCTGAAAGTCTCGCAAAATAAGCAAACAAGATATAAAAAAAAGCTTTTTGATTTTTCGGCAATTGAGGAAAAGGATGTTATTTAGCATGAAAAACTCAATCACTATGATTTCCTTTAATATCGCAAGCGAGTTTACTCGTTCGTTAGTGCTCACTTATTGAAATTTGAGAATGAATGTATCAAAACTGCATAGCTCCCGTACTCATCCTATCAAAAGCAGAGAAATTTGGATGAGAACATTTCTCTTATATGTTTTAATATATTGATATATTATGATAGTGAATAAAAATAATAGTATTCATCAAACACTAAGCACCTAGTTGATAAATATAAATGAAATTTGAATGTTTCACTAAAAAAAGTTTTGATATTATATTAAATTCGAAACGCATCCAATATGTGTTTTAGATTACGTTCGCTTGATGTTGTAGCAAAGCAATGCTTCATTAGCCCACGTTCAGATAAACTGGCGAACTCCATCTCAGCACATTTATGCACTGCAGTTCTTTTTCAGAATCACTTATTGAACTAAATATAATATTCCACTAATTTCACTGTCTTTGCCAGTTTGTTATCAACGCTTGTTTTCCTGGCACTAGTAACCTTCTTTTGATAAGAGTCTTTACTGTTTGTATTTTCCACCACACTAAACTTCCGTTTTCTATATCACTTACGAAGGACTTCATCTTGACGGTTGATTTGGGAGTTTTCAAACAGATAGACTGTAAACTGCACTTCTGCACTGAAGGGTTGCAACGACTGTTTTGATACCGTTGCTGGAAAAGCCCATTACTTTTATAGTCGAAACATTTAGACGCTGCTAATCTACTCAGCGACGACAATTCCATCAACCAGCCGGCTTATTATCGTGCTGCTCTCACCCTCTCGCTCTCGCAGCGTGGAAATCTGCTCGAAAGCCAAAAGCGCGCCAAAACCATTCGAAAACTGCACACTGCGTTTGAGCCGCGTGGCGGCGATTCAAGCGAGTGCATCCAGCACAGAAGTGCATTCAGTCAGGCTAAGCCCCCAAGCAAAAGGTAAAGGTGGGCGCCCCGACACAGACGCAGAGCAGGGTGACAGAGGAAGAAGAAATTATCGCGATGCAAAACACCGCCGCACCCTCCGGTCTTAGTAGACGCAGCTGAGCTGGTCCCTCAAGAGCGCTTTGTGAGGTCCAACACGGTGGCGGTGTGGTCGAGAAGGGGAGGTTTTCCACGAGCGCGCACTCTCAGCCTCAGTCGCAGTCGCCGTCAACGTGCTGACACGAGCGGTGCATCGCCAGTTGGAGTAGGGTAATAGGCATCTAGACCACAAGTCAGCAGAGCTTCGTCGGTACGATTCTAGCTTTTCTCTGCAGTCCGACTGTGTTGGAGATCGAACATAGTACACAGAAGCATGTGCTGAGAACGAGGCAAACATAATTCATAATGCTGTTACGATAGCGGACTGGGCGTCAAAATGTTCTGTTTTCGGCTTAGAAAGATATTTACGACTGCATTTGGCGTTGTTTGCGTTCTCCACCCGTGGGATTTTTATCGCGAGATGGTTCGTGCAAGTAAGTTTTTGCATGTCGAGGCTGTTGATTGATCTATGTATGCCAGTTATAATTTGGAGCTTGGCTTCAGCTAATTCAAGCACGCTAGAACAAAGCATTAATATGCATTAAGACAGTCATTTGGGAGTTAATATCAATTCAATTTAAAGTTCAAACATAGGGCACTTCACCTACGACAAACGCAAACTACAGACCACACCTATTTATATTGCAGACATCTTCTAAGGGATAGATCCTTTTCTTCTAAATCATATTTAACTGCACTGTGTTCCTGACTCGAACTTGGCCAGACTACAAACTTAGTGCTCTAATAACCATTTCACATAATTGATTGAAAGCTTCCTGTAGCAGGCACTGCACATATATATCTTATGTAGCAAGCATGATGAATATTTGTAATTTTTCTCGTCTAAAATTGTGTATAAGTAATTTTGATAAGCTCTAAACGTCACAGACCAAAGATTGTTTGAATATTTGATGGATCATAGTGGCTCGAAAGTGAAAAACTCACTTGCCGCGTTGAAAATCGCAATGTGACTGACTTGCAATTTCTTTTCATCTCAATGAGAGAAATAATCGAAAGTCAGTCACGTTCCGTCGAGCGAAGCTTAAATTTGTAAAAAAAAATATAATGCTTTAAAATCAAACATGGTGAAGCATACAATCTGAACATTTTGAAACTCTTGGATGCTTAAAGCCAACATCACAGATTTTCGTGATATCGTGATGGTAGTCTGTTATAGGCATAATATAATGTCGATAATGTAGTATCGATATCAAAACTCAACAAGTATTTCCTTCCGCAACAATATGAAAGTGTTTCATTTCCCGCTTAAAATTGAAGGAAAATTTATATGCTGCACACATTTGAAAGAAAACTTTTCCACAAAGTTTTACTAGTAACAAAGTTATTCAAACTAATTATGTCAAAATTAAATTTGATATGATTTTTAAGAAAGTAGGGGACCAGGGAGCATTACGAACACCCGGGGCAGATTGGACACCCCCAATATTCTTGTTAATTCAATCATTTTTCTACTTTCAATGCAGCGAACTCTATAATCCTTTTATAAACAACTAATTCATAGCGTAGAAGTCATTGTTTTATCTTCTTAGTGCATAAATTTGACAAAAAAGTTAGAATGTCTTCCAAATGATTAAAAATTATAAGTTTCACCTCCCATAAAATAAGCTTTACTTTACCATAGAAGATGATTTCTCAATTATTGGTCATCCTATAGCAAAATTCTGTTATTTACAGAGGTCTGGAGTGTATTTGTGACAAGTTTCCTTGATTTTTACAAAATTTCCAACAGTTTTTAAATATGTTCAGCTGTTGGGGTAAACTGAACACTCTATATGGGGGTAGAACTGACACCTTAAAAATTAAAAAAATAACCTCAAACCCGAACTAGGCTTTCATATCAAAGTGTTTTGTATAGATTTGGCAATCTCGTTGGCAAGTTGATCGATACAACCCATTGGAAGGATTGGCTATGCCAGAAGGGTGGATAATAGCATACATAGATTATGCAATGCTTAGAGGAGAGACGATTGGGAACGGGTCTTGCAATAAGTGTGAGGATCCATATAAAAAAATCATATGCTTCATACAAAAAGTTCGACATACATGTATGAGGCCGGCTGAAAATGGCAAATTTTTGCGTTACGTAATCAATCTTCTTCTATTCATCATGGAATAGAAAACGACCATATATGACCTCGCTTAAGAAGAGGGTTTCGGATGTTGATGATCCAAACAAAATTTTAGGTGTCTTATACAAAAACATGACAGGAAAGTGAACAATTGGGTAATATTTTTGGTGGATTATCCATAAAATAGGTTACGATGGCATATAATCACGAGTGAGATAATTTTCTTCATATTTTATAAGGGTGCCCATACTGCCCCATGGGGTGTCCAATCTGCCCTGCTGCTTTCCTGAGAGTAGTGAAAATTAACTATTACAAAATCGTCCTATTGATTGAAATTGCCTTATTTTCAATACGATTCCAAACAGAACTGGTAGTTAAAGAGTAATAGTATCACGTATATGCTGAAAATCCGATTTATATTCAATTTAAATCACCTGATATTGATTAAAACCTTAGAGTGTCCATATTGTCCCTTGTTCCCCTATTCTTTTCGAAGCCTCAATAAAGAAGTAAAAGAAGTCGACCGAAATCTAACCTGACAACAGATTAAAGTGGACTGGACCAAGATGAATACTCGCTTAACTTTTCAAAAGGACCTAAGTAACATTTTTTTCATGAATTAATTTGAATAGCGCAATCAACAGAAAAACATGAAAGCTTTCGATTGCAGTACTCAAATTAATTCATGAAAAAAATGTTACTTAGGACCTTTTGAAAAGTTAAGCGAGAATACACCACTAGGTGTTCCAATCTGCCAAATTCACGATTCAGCCATCTTGGATTTTAGTATGGGAGAGCCAGCCGGTTTGTTTATGTTTTGCACCGAAAATGAATTTTTCACCCCCGCCTTCTTCTCGTCCACAAATTGGGCAGGTTGAAACACCTAGCTGTGTATTCATCTTGGACTGGACCAAGATTTTTTTATGTACAGGTTATCCGACTTTTAAATATCCCCATGCTCGTTTATTTACGTTTTGCACTGAAAATTTATGTTTCCCCCCCGCGCTGGTTATTCCCATCTACTGACGGAAGGATTTTTAATCCAAGACGTTTTCTAAGTATTTTTAATCCAATATTGTCTAGAGGCTCAAGAATAAAGAATGTTTAGTGAATTTCCAGAAATTAAATTGTTTTGATGATTTTATGAGTTTCCTTAAAGTCATTGAATATTTTCAGGAAGTACGCAATGGTTTCTTTTAAAAATATTTATTGAATCTCAAAAGAGTGTTTGAAATTCTATATGAATTTCTGTAGAAAATAAAAATTGTTAAAATCTGCTAATAATTAATTACAAGCTTATAAAAAGCCTTAGTTATAAATTCTAGCAAGTTCAGATAAAATGTTGAAAATCCATTGTAAAACCAAAATCATCCCTAAGTCCACATATCTTGTACGAAATAAGACCCGGAACTTTAGAGCATTCTTGAACGGTCATAACCCGAGCAGCACAAGTCAGTCGAAAATGGTTGCAGCAACTTGATAGTGACTGAATCCGGTCACATATGAGTTGCAGCAACCTTTCCTACGTGTGCTGCTAGGGAAGATTTCTAAATAATTCGTGGCGATCCTTATATTTTTTTTAGGATTTCTAAACGTTAATGATCATTTCTTGAAATCAGCGGCTTTGATTTTCTCTGATTCATGATAATAGTCTGCAGGATGTATATCATGCTTCTTAGGAATCCTGCTACGTCATTTCCGCTACTTGTCACTTTGTCCCACCCATGTTTTGGCACATAGCACATGTTTTGGGAACAGGAGAACACTGCTGAGAATACAAATAGGAGTGATTTTATTGTAAATGATTCTTTTAGCTGGTCAATCTGTTGATAAAATCATTTGCTCACCGAGCAAACTTGTTTGCGATTTTGAAGAATAGCATCGCGATTCATGTGAATAACATTCGGAAACAGGATGATTGCGCCTTATTCTCATCATTTAATTTTATTGGGTAAGTGGTAACAAACAACACGTAAATATATCAAAGCCCTGAAGTAAATCAGTTTGAAATCCAACTAATTATCTGGGTGAGAAAATAGAATGATTTCACAATAGTAAATTTGTTGTCTATTAAGTAAAATGGGAAATAAACATCACCTTAAAAAAACTTTATTATCATAAACCATGCATGCAAGTTTCAACACGTTATATTGGAAATTATTGATGCAAAAGTGAAACGATGGATAGCATACTAGGTGCAACGTTGTATATTCCTCTATGCATCAATCTTCATTCATCTTCAAATTCAATCTAACTTCCAACCACAACATAAACTTAAATTCCAAATGTTTACACAATTTTCTACGGCATTTTTCTTTTGAAATGATTTGCTTTTTTTTCGAGAGGTTTTTTAAAGGGTGTTCTGAGCACATGTATTGAACAAATATGAACAATATGTACCTATGACATTTTACAAAAGGAATATACTTTTACTCGATGTGACTAACTTGCGGTTACTTTTCCATATGGGACAATTTGACTTGGTATTTTTTCCACTTTTCTGGAACAAACATCTCGCATAGAATAGCATAACTCATAGTACATGTGAAAATAAAGTGAAAAATGATAATTACTTAAAACTGCCAAAAACTCGGATGTAGGTACTCGACTTGCAGTTAGCGGCAGTATATCAGGAAGGCAGCTTCAGAGTCATTTTTAATATTTTATTTTGAGGCATTTTAGCTTCTTCCTGAATTTCTGCAACCAGTCTACACGCACAGCATACAAAATGGCTTGTCTAAACATTTATCTATGAATGAAAAAAAAATGTGCTTAAGACAAAGTTTTTATTGTCTTCGTATAAGTGACTATAGACCGTTCCGATAATTATAAATATGTAGTAAGAAATAGTCAGCAATTGGAATCCCGAGCAAAGCTTGAGAGCAAAACGATAACTCGTTTTGATGTTGAGAAATCGCCGAATATGATTACTTAATTTGATATCTTTTTGGTCGTTTTAACGGTTTAAATAATAAAATCTGTAGCAGAAAAATCTTACTGTGACATCAAATCGAAAACTATTCCTGTTATCGATGAGAGCAAATCGAAAATTAAATTTGATATTGGTTCCGATAACAAAATAAGTACACAGTTTGATGTCCGATCATACAATTTAGAAATCTACAGCAAAATGAGATCAAAATATGTAATCAATCATGATGATTCATATTTGAAGACAAGTTATGATTTGTGTTTTCTATATGCTCTCATTATGTTTTAAGACTTTGCTCGGGATGGCGCTTGATATTTCATGAAAATGTCGATTCCTCTTATAGATTACATTTTAACGTTTTTTCTTGTTGAAAATTAAGAAAATGTGAAGGTTCGATTCACAAAAAAAAAATGTTTTGCCTAAATGGGTTATTTTTGGAACATGTTTTTTGGAAAATTACCTACCTAGAGAAAAACGTAATCAATACAAACTTCAATACAGATACGTAAAAATGTCTGTCTTGTCGCATTAACGACAAGATCTTGTTAAAAAATGATTTCAAGGACCTAAAAATTCCGAAAAACATTAAACATTATTCTGAAAATGGAATAATACTCATGAGTACAGCTAGAGCTCATTCACAAATTACATAACGCCTCAAGGGGTGGGTACACAATACTGCGTTTCAAAATATAACGGTTTGTCTATGGGAGGGTGGGTTTCGTTAGTTCTGTTACGGGTAACGTTTATGATAATAAAGTAATTACTAATTAAATTCAAATTTGACAGTATTATAATGCACTATGAAGAAATATTTTTTTGTGAAATTTTAGTAAGACGTTATGCGTCACAGATTAGGATGAGAAGGTATAACAACAAACAAAGTCACAAAACAAGTCACAGAGGGCTGAGTGTGGGTTCAAATCTGTGTTTTTTAGCTTTATGTAATTTGCGAATGAGCCCCTATGGCTTTAGAATTAGACGATTTTCAGGTACAGTGTATCTTGGAGGGGCAAAAATTTTACAAAAGCGAGATGAAGGGGGTTAAAATCGCCATTTTTTGTGTGACGTACTTTATGGATCTCCCCTAAAGACACAGACCAGATTTCTCCAAAAAGTAAAAAACTGCACCCAAAACACAAATCTGACAATTATTGTATAAAATCTGGGCATATACAATTCTCGCATAACTTTTCAAAAGGACCTAAGTAACATTTTTTTCATGAATTAATTTGAGTACTGCAATCAACAGAACAACATGAAAGCTATTGATTGCGGTATTTAAATTGATTCATGAAAAAATGTTACTTAGGTCCTTTTGAAAAGTTAAGCGAGAATTATGTAAGCTTTTTATACAAATATTGTATTAAAATAATACAAATCTGTATTATTTTAATACAACAATTGTATTAGATCTTCCGAAATTGTATATGCCCAATTATTATACAGTTTCTGTAAGGTTTTTATGCAGAACTATATTAAAATCTGCCATCCGCTGGTTGGGTGGGTTGCATTAGTAAAAATGAAATCTAGAAATAATTTTTATTGTTTTTTGAGGCTATTCGCCATTAGTTTGAAATTGTTCTTATTATCGTCCGATTGCAATTATTTAAATTTCAAAATCCATAATGCTTGTTAAATGAGTGCCAAAAACAGATCGTATGGAGTAAGTAGAAATATTTAATAAAAAATTTTAAGTAATAGCTGAAAAACATGTGCAAAATCCTCAAAACAATGGGAAGTAAAAAAATCATAGAACATGACAAATGACATTCTCGAATACTCGATGCTAAATGAAAGTAAATAAAACATTGGGCCATATGTAACCATAAAATATTACATTATTTGAAAAAGATTGTTCAATAAACAAAGTGTATTTATTATTATCGGAACGGTCTATAGACACCTTCAATGTGATTTTTGAGACATTTTTAGACGGATCAGTAGCTGAAGAACATTGTCAATAATAAAGGAGTTGAATTAAATTTCTCATTTAGAAATTGCAATGCCTCTTGTTGAAGTAAGTTGGATTTGTCGAAGTTACGAGAGCGTTGCCAATAACACATTTAGTATCCAGAGAAAGAAATGAAACCTTTAAAGTTCCTGCAGGTGAACCTCTATCATGCAAAAGCTATACCAACATTTGAAAAGGGCGTAACAGCCAAAATTTATTCCTTCTGATTCTTTGTCCGCATATATAGATTTATATGTAGACGAAGAATAAGAAGAAATAAATTTTGGCTGTTACGCCCTTTTCAAATGTTGGTCTAGAAAGGAGCTTCGGCTGTTATGAGTAGGAGATTTAAAAAGAAGGAATTTGGCGTGGCACTAATGGTCTAATAAAGGGAAAATAAATGGTATAGACATACAGAACTGTAAGTTGTTTTATGATGAAAAACAAAGTTCGCCAAGAACTGCTATTTTAGTCGATAAAACATTGAATTGTTACCCCATTACAAGCTTTTTAAAACGGGACATGGTTGCGATCATGGTTGAGATGTCAACCACCAATGGGAAAAACTGAGGTTGCTGTAGCTTCGGCCTATTTTCCGGGTGATAATCCTGAGGCCCCTCCTCCTGAGGTCGAACCATTTGTCCAATACTGTGAGAGAATAACAAGTCATTCATCATTGGCTGTGATGATAAAACACATCATATCGTGTGGGAGAGTACGGATATCAACAGTAGAGGTTAATGCTTAAATACTAGAATATCTCTCATCCATTATTGGATTGTTTATATTTGCAATAGTGGAAATAAACCAACATTTTCTAATGCAATTAGTGAAGAAGTCTTAGATCTGACATTGTGCAACGGTGCGATTTATGAATTAATTACAAATTGGCATGTCTCTAAGGTAACATCATTGTCAGATCATAGACATATTGTGTTTGGGGCAGCAACATTTAAATTCAGACCCATTTACAAAAGGTGGAAAGATTGATTTAGTTCAAGAACTGGAATATTTTTCCCAAAAGGTAAATGATAAGATTTGAACTGCTTTCTACAATAGTTGTCCTACTAAACAGTCGTCCTCTAACAGGAACGTTCCGTGGTGGAACTCAAAATTGGAAGAACTGCGGAACTTTATACCAAAAGTAGGAAAGCGAGATAAGACGCATCCTAAATCGTTCAGGCCCATTAGTCTTTCATCAGTTCTGTTGAAAACTATGGAAAAGGTGTTGAGTGATTATATCAACTCAAATTACATGATTAAACATCCACTGTCTAAGTTCCAGTTTGCTTACCAGTCCGGTAAGTCAACAATTACGGCACTTCATACAGTGGTATCTAAAGTGGAAAAAGCGCTATCGGCAAAAGAAATAGCACTTTGTTCTTTCTTGGATATTGAAGGAGCTTTCGATAACGCTTCTTATTCGTCAATGGATCGTGCCATGAAGAAAAGAAACTTCGACACGAACATTATCAAATGGATTCACAGCATGCTTGCAAAAAGAGAAATCTCTTCAGAACTATGAAGTTCGTCTCTTACAGTATGGACAACCAAAGGTTTCCCTCAAGGAGGGGTCCTCTCACCACTAATGTGGTCCTTAGTTGTAAACGATCTTCTAGGAAGCTTGAAAGAGAAAGGTTTCGAGGTTGTAGGTTTTGCAGATGATATTGTTTTCATAGTGAGGGGGGAAATTCGACAATATCATTTCTCAAAGAATGAAGTGGGCTCTAAAATTTACCCATTTATGGTGTATTCAGGAATGCCTTAGCATTAATCCGTTAAAATTCTAATTGTACCATTCACTAGGAAAAGGAAACGTGATCTAAAAGCTCTTAAGCTTGGATGACTAGAAATTCAGCTTAGTGAACAGGTCAAATACCTGGGAGTCATTCTGGATTCCAAACTGAACTAGAATGCTCATATTAAGTGTGTGGTTCGGAAGGCAACCAGTGCCTTCTGGAAATGCTTTAAAACATTTGGAAGCAAATGGGGCTTAAGACCAAAAATTATTCATTGGATCTATATTTCCATTATTCGTCCAAAACTGACATATGCTGCTCTTGTCTGGTGGCCAAAAACAAAAGAGGCTACTGCACAGAAGAAACTGAAAAAACTGCAAAGGTTAGTGTCCATTGCTATAACGGGAGCGATGCGTAGCACCCCTTCAAAATCTTTAGATGCAATTCTTAATCTGCTACCATTGTATGAATTCGTGCAGCTAGAAGCGGAAAAGAATATGCAAAAAACTTAAACGATTGAAGTTATTCAAGTCAGGCGATTTAGTGGGCCACTTGAGTATTTCACAAAATTTTCAATATGGGCCAGTGATGAATATGAATGGAGACTGGATGAAACCTGTGAAGAAATTCCTTACAACATATACAGGGGTTAGACAAAAAGGTTGAGATAGGTAAAATTATGTCAAAATTCAAATCAACATAACTTCGCGTAGAATAATCCGATTTTGATAAAACCAGGACCATCAGAAGCGGACACTCTTCTAGTATACTGTCCTTTTACAAAACCTGAAATTGGTTCTTGGCTACCGGAGATGTTCCAGGTTTTCCGAGGGTATGTTCAAAATGCATTTTTTCCACTGCTTGTCATTTTACGTGACGTTTACTTTTATACTGTTTAATGCTTTCTCCAAAAACTCCAAAAACCAACGGTGGATGTAGATCGAGAATCCATCAAAACTACGCAGAGATATGGCCATTTCCGTAAAAACGGTTCCGGGAACATGATGAAATGATAACAGATTGGAATAATGCAAATATGAGTATCTAACTTCATGGCTTTGCGAGACAATGATTACAGAAACATTTACAGAATGATAGAGTCCACTGCCACCCTTATAGCAGGTTCCAAGGGCCTTCCAGGAGGTGCCGGTTTTGGCACCATCTGGAACCATGCATATATGGGTGTCAAAATTCATGTTTTCCAAAGACAATGAATATAGGATCTTTATTAAAAATACATTTTGAGGACTGTAAGACTCTCTGGTCAATTTGTAACGGGTTCCGGGTGTTCTGCGAAAGTGACATTTGTTCAGGGTGTATGGCCCATCCCGTACCGTTTTCACGAAAAAAGCCATATCTCTGCTTATACCTAACGGATTTTCGATCTGCAGCCAGCATTGGTCAGCATATTAGTTCTAGTTTCTGGGGAAAGCATAAAACATGATGGCAGTAAACGTCAGATAAAACGACAAGCAGAAGAAAAATGCATTTTTTACATATCCTCGGAAAACCCGGAACATCTCCGGTGGCCAATGGCCAATCTGAAGGTTTGCATAAGGACAGTATACTAGAAGAGTTTCCGCGCCGAAGGTCCCGGTTTCATAGAAATCGGACTGTTCTACGCAAAGTTATGCTGATTTTAACATCGACAAAATTTTGCCTATCCTAACCTTTTTGTCTAACCCCTGTATGAACCATCACGTATGGTTTGGGATGTCGAAGGTTCCACTGTTCGAGACGGTTCCATAAAATTCTACACAGATTACTCAAAAATAGGAACAAAAACGGGTGCATGAGTTTTCGGCCCTGGGAAAGCGATCTCAGTGGCAATGGGAAACTATCCAACTGTGTTCCAAGCGGAGATTTTTGCTATAATGAAATGTGCTAATATCTGTGTAGAAAGGAAATAAAGATATGCAAATATTTGTATTTTCACAGATAGTCAAGCGGCATTAAAGCGTTGAGTAGCTTTAAATGTACGTCAAAACTTGTCTGGGACTACATTCTTTCATTGCGAAAGGTGTGCCAAGAGAACTCCGTAAATCTGTACTGGGTTCCAGGACACTGTGGCATTGAAGGTAATGAAAAGGCAGACGAGCTTGCAAAACGAGGTTCAAACACACAGTTTATTGGCCCAGAACCTTTGTGCGGTATATCATACTGTACTATAAAAATGGAATTGAAATTCTGGGAAGCACAAAGGTTGATGACCAACTGGTTGGTTGCCGAAAAGTGTGCTCAATCAAAGAGATTTATAATTCCCGATTTCCGTAACCGAAAAGCTCTTGGAGCTCAGCAGCTCACAGGCCTAATAACCGGACACTGCCCGAGCAGATATCACTTGAAAAATATTGGCCAGATTCAGAATGATATCTGTCGTTTCTGTAACATGGAACGTGAAACCTCGGAACATTTGCTTTGCAGTTGTGATGCATTGTACAAGGGTAGATTTAAATTTCTAAATAGTGGCTTTATGCAACCAGAAGATATTTGGACTGCAAATTCTGGAAAGGTAGTGCGTTTTATTAACTCAATTATACCGGACTGAGAAAAGACGCGTCTTAGGTTGTTTACTTGACAAATGGTGATCAATCTAGAAGATGCGAATAGTTAATAGTAATCAGGGGTATACCACAAAAGTTCAACTCAATGGACGCAGTGGTTCTACGCCCCAACAAAAAAATCCAGAGAAATATCAAAATCAAAATTGCTATCAATGTATGTTTTATAGAGAACCCAAGCAGCTCTATGGTAATTAACAATCGAACTAATTGGATTGTGAATGGCCTCTTGTGAAATTTTAAAAGTCACATGAAGCTGGTCAGAGTCAAAGTCAGCAAGATTTACCAATTGGCCACACAGCTGATTTGAATCAGTTAAAACCAAATCAATTGTCGAAGGATTTCGAGTAGATGGAAAACAGGTTGGCCGATGAACACCCGTCAAATAAAATTTTACCGTTGGAATTGCTTTGAGCATTATTACACCAACGGAGTTGGCATTGAAGTTACTAGTTTAGATCTGTTACGAGTTGAAATTTGAAGATCAACTTTTATCAAATTGTTGGCGAGTAGGCAGCTAAAAGGAGAATTTCCCAAAATATGTTTCACCGTAAACACCTAAGGAGAGTTTCTAGTATACTTCACCGAAACTAGTTTCGTCCGTAGATTGAAAGCAACAACAAAATCAACTTTGCTCTAATAAATTTGTCCGCTGAAGAGCCGTTGGCGAGTTTTACTTCCCCGTCGGCCACATCAATGATTGATTGGCTACCACAAGTTTTTATTTTTATATAAGGACCTTTAATTTTATGAGACAACTTATTTATGACTATCACATCAACAAAATCACCTTGTTTATATTCTTGTACACTGTTTCGTTTTTATCCGCACTACGATTATTATACACTTAAAGCTTTTGAATATTTTGTTTCGTTTCATTTCTGATGTCAATAATGTTCTTACTCTAAATATAAGATTGATAAATTTAAATAAAAAAAATCATATTACAGCTCTACCTCATCAGCATGTTTCTGCTATTTTCCAAATAATTAGATAATTTCTATCTATTTCTATATTTCATTATGCACCGACCCAGCACACGCGAGGTAAGCTACAACATGGCAGTGTAGCTTTTTGTAGAGGTTTAACCAGGGATTGAATCCTAAAGAGAAAGACCAAGTCTCTCATTTATCATCTCTGTATACATATACGATATGTCGCATACAGCGAGAAACTTTTTTCGCAAGCTGTCATGCACGCTAACTTTCACCTACTCAGTGACTGAGTAAAATTGTATTGCTCTCTCTTTCTATCCCACGGAAATTTTACTCAATTTCCGTCAAAAGCAGGACAACTCAAAACTATGAGTAATCCTGCTTTTGACGGAAATTGAGTAAAATTTCCGTGGGAAGAAAAGAGATGGCAATACAATTTTACTCAGTCACTGAGTAGGTGAAAGTTAGGGTGTGATAGAGAACTGATTCGGGATGTTATACCCCATGATAAATTTCTTTTAGAAAGCTCCAAATGCGAGGAACACTGGCTCTGATGATGCATTTCAACTTGTTCTACACAGCTGTGCAGTAACCAACACGAAATGAGCGAAAACAAAGCTAAAATCACCATTTTTCTGTGGGGGCTGCCTATCCGATTCTGTTTTTAGCACTTGTATACAAGTTTGATAAATTTGTTATCATGGCTTGTTTTGATTCGGAACAGTTTTTGCCTCTCTTTTATCGTTGTTCGTTATCTATTGAGAGCGATTTCTGCAAACCCTGGGTTTAACAGAGCCCACTGCCAAACGCCACAACGTCCTAGGCAAGCCTCCTAACTCGCAGAGGCCGTGGGGAGGGGTCGTAAAGCCCTTGGACATAGTCCCTGTTGCCCGTAAGTAGGCGTTTGCCTGGAATAAAGCATCGGTGGATACGATTTCTTCTTTATAAACAAGCGTCTACCCAGAATATGGCGATTATGAATTTGTTCCCTTCTTTAAAAATCTGTCAAAGTTTTCAAAAGTTCAGTGTCAATAACAAGACACAATTACACTGTTGACCAATTAATTCCGATTGTATAAAAAACAACAAATCAAACTGGCAATTCCGGCCAAGGCCGGGTACATTCAGCTAGTCTTCTATAATAGAAAAATCAATCCATGCGTGTTGTGTAAGTATATTCGCTAACTACTTCTAAACCACTTGACCGATTGCTACCAAATTTGAAACACAATTTTTCTATCCTGAACGGAAGAACATAGATGGGGTGAGTAGGTCATTGGGAAAGATGGAGGGTATGAGGGGAGGGGTCTCCAGTAGCCTTGCGAGCAAAAGCGTAGGATTGCCAATCCGGAGATGGCGAGTTCGATTCTCGGTCCGGTCCAGGGTGTTTTCGGGTGGGAAACATTCTTGACACCCTGGGCATAGTGTATCCATTGTACTTGCCAAACAAGATACATACTCATGCAATGGCGGCCATAGAAAAGCTTTCAATTAATAACTGAGGAAATGCTAATAGAATACTAAGTTGTAAAACTGGTTATGTTCCAGTTGGAATGTAGAGCCATTGAAAAAGTAGAAGATGAGGGGAGGGATACTATTTTGAAAACGAGCAATTCAGTGTAACTTTTATCTTCCAGGAGCGATTTCAACCAAATTTGGAACACACATTCTCCTCACTGAGGAGTTGATACTATTGGGTGTAGGAGGGTCACTGGTAAAACAGAGAGGGGAAAGGGTTAGGGGTAGTTACGCTTACAAAATTAACAATGTTGCGTGATTTCTGAGCTCCTTGACAGATTTCAACCAAATTTAGTACGCATATTCTCTATTTTTAAAAGCCGTTCATAGAGGAGGTAAAGGCCAACGAGAAATTGATGTTGAGGTTGTTGATGTTGAGATAGGGATACCGTGTAGAAAACGAACAATTCAATATAGTTTCGAAACCGCTGGACTGATTTTAACCAAAATTGGCACAAATATTCCCTATCCATGTAGACGATTATAAAGAGTGGGAGTGTCATTGTCAATAGGGGGAGGGTTGTTTTTTACCAAGTGAATAGTTTGATTAAGTTTGATTACACGAGGCCATTTTTTTTTCATATATTTATTTGGTAGGCACTCTGTGTTCTTAACCGCTACTGTGCCGTGATCTACTGTGGTACTCTGCTGTACAGAATCCACACAAAATCTATTTTTAGATATCCATATTCGTTATTGTTGTCGTTGCCAGTTCATCTTTGTCGTGAGTCCATTGTGTCCGTTTGTCCATGTCGTGTATCCAATGATCGTTGCTTTGTTCGCTTGCCATTTAATCCGGGTAACATTGGAGGAATGCCTCCGAAAAGAACAGGTTGTCAGTCGTCATCAGGCAGCCGGTGACTGTAAGGCGCGTACCCCAAACGCCACCGTATAGGCTGCGGATCCGGCGACTGACGAGGGTTTGGTGGAGGGGCTGGAAATCGAACCCATGACCATTCGCTTATAAGGCGAACATGTAGCCAACTACGCTACGGGACCCCCCTCATGAGGCCATTCGAAAAAAGAAAAAATGTAGGGTAGAAACTGGAGGACGAAAGCATATGATGGAAAAAAAAACTGAAAAGAGAAGAAAGAAAGAAAAAGAAACCCGTGTTTAACTTACTCCTAAAATTTAAAAAATACGTTGATAAAGAAAAAAGAAATAAATGGAAGAATGAAGATAAAAAATGGAAAACGTAGTAGAAAGAATGGAGGAGAAAAAAAAGAGAAAAAAAGGAATAGAAAAAAGGAAGAAGAGAAAAAGAAGAAGGAAGAATGTAGAAGGAAGAAGAGAGAAGAGAAAAAGAAGATGAAAGAGAGAAGAAGGAAGTAGGGGAAACTGGGGTAATATGAACCCCCGGAGCAAAACGACCCTTTGGCATTTTTTAGTACATTTCCGGCAGTTTTTCCAGAGTATTTACTACAGCACATGTAGTTCAGATCTCGATCTATTTTCAAAATTGAAAATGAGAAAAGGTCGTTTTGCCCGGGGCTGCATATTACCCCAGTTTCCCCTACTTCCTTCTTCTCTCTTCCATCTTCTTTTTCTC
Organism: Armigeres subalbatus; assembly: GCF_024139115.2. Classification (NCBI taxonomy): domain Eukaryota; kingdom Metazoa; phylum Arthropoda; class Insecta; order Diptera; family Culicidae; genus Armigeres; species Armigeres subalbatus. The sequence continues at coordinate 135,744,856 of NC_085141.1, forward strand.
ATCTCTTCTTCCTTCTTCGTTCTTCCTTCTTTCTTCTCTCTTCTTCCTTTTTCCTATTCCTTTTTTCTCTTTTTATCTTTTTTTTTCTCCTCCATTCTTTCTACTACGTTTCCATTTTTTATCTTTCTTCTTCCATTTATTTCTTTTTTCTTTATCAACGTATTTTTTAAATTTTAGGACTAAGTTAAACCTGGGAGCTGCGGATAGAGCCGAAACGAGTGTCAAAAAATCTCCAAAGTAAACTGTCAAAAAGTATCCATCGCATCGAGAGAGGTTTCGAACATTTTGAGCGGAGTCGAGAGAGAACACGTATAAATCAACTCATACTAATTATAGCCCATTTTGAACATATTTTAATTTTTTGGTGTTGTCGACAGCACAGAAGCGCGTAAGCAAAGGCAATAGAACCACTGATACTACCCGTAAAGATGGTACAATTTGTCCTTTCAACTGAATCACTGTATTTCGCTTCACTATTTGATCTTACTTTTATTAACGTTACTTCAAACTTCTTCTAATTCTAACGTTTATTTCAATTCTACATATTCAACTTTTAGGTACTCCATGCGCAACAAGACTATATTAGGTTGATCTTAGGTTGTCGTTTTAAGTTCACTCGATGAATACCGAAGCCGATGACTAGTCCGTGTGACGAAAAAAGAGACATGATGACGTTTTGTTCAGTCCTTTTATATATAGACCTGTGCAGGAGTTCATCAAATTCACTCACCTGATGGATTTTGACATTTGAGCGGGTCGTCTTCTCGAACAAAAGTTCATTTTGCGTTCATTATGCGACCCGCTCAAACGTCATAATTTCTTGGGGGAGTTCATTTTGCGTTAGTCTATTGGGCGATCGGAAATAACTTTTTCTCCATCTTGGTATTTCCGAAGGGCGGCTGTCAGTGGTGTTCGACTCGATTCGCCTGCTGAGGGAGTGGTTGCTTGAACTTGACGAAAGCAAGCACACAGATAGGTGGCACAGACCATGAACTTCCATACACTGTTTCAGCTGTGCGTGTAGCGCACGAACATCTTGCCCCCTTCAGAAAACGTTTCTGAATGCCAACGATCCGAACTTAAGAGGCGAATGCCGTCATCGTACGAGGTTCATCCAATCGCAGTTTGTTTTGATTCAAATGTCAACTCGTCGTCGCCTCCATAGAGCAGCATTTTGCAGTGGAAAAAGTATTTTGCTTAAAAAAAATAACAAAATTGACCCGGTAGCGGGTTTAAAAGGTTTAAAGGATAATGGACAGGTTCTCACCTTGCCCCCTTTGATAAAGGGCCTTGAATATATCGTTGCAGGTTCCTCCGAAGGTGAAATTAACAGGATCTAGTTTTGGAGGTTGAGTCTAGTGCATCTGTTTTTTGGCAAGGCGGTGATGCGACGGGCAGCAAACATATTTTCGCTACCGGCCGAATGAATTTCCCCTGTGGCGATCGGAGAGATACAACACGAACGATTCCGTCCGACCCGGGATGTAGTTCTTCGATTCTCGCAGTTCTCCAGTTCATAGGCGGAACATTGTCATCTTTCATGACGACCAGTCGTCCCACCTCGATGTCCGTTGGTGCGTTAAGCCATTTCGTGCGCTGCTGAAGAGTGCACAAGTATTCTCGGTGCCATCTTTGCCACAGGTGTTGGAAAAGTTTTTGTGTCAGCTACCACTGGTGTAGGTGATTGAGTGGAGTAGTTGAGAAATCAACGTCTGGAACCGCTTTCATTGGAGCTCCCACTGAAAAGTGCCCGGGAGTGAGCACTTCGTAGTCACTTGGGTCATCGCTGACACTGACTATCGGTCTAGAGTTCAAGCAGCATTCGATTTGCGAGAGTAGAGTTTCGGTATCGTCATAGTATAGGATGTGTGGTCCCAGGATTCGGAAGAAATGTTTTTGTGCAGAGACGATCCCTGCTTCCCACAGCCCACCAAAATGCGAAGCCGTTGGTGGATTGAAGTGCCACCTGATGCCGTTCGAGAGGCATTCTTGTGCGACTTCTGTCTGATGTTCCTTGATGTTTAATATCCGTCGCAATTCATTTGCGGCCCCGATAAAATTCGACCATTGTCACTGTATATGTCGGAACAGAGGCCGCGTCGAGAAACAAATTTGCGTAAAGCCTGAATAAATTTGGCTGTGCTCAGATCCGCAACTAGCTCGATATGCACGGCCTTTGTACTGAAGCACACGAAAACGGCTACATAAGCCTTGCGTGGGGCAGCTCGTCGATGTTGTTGCTTTATTTGAATCGGGCCCCAATAATCGATCCCTGTTGTCGAGAATGGTCTGGTGGCAGTTACTCGTGCAGTGGGTAGTTCCGCCATGAATTGTTCTATCTTTTTGGGCCGATTTCTGACGCAGATTATACAGTTCTGCACTGTACGTTTGGCCAGGTCTCTGGCGCCAATGACCCAATGGCGTAGACGAAGGACCGCTAGAAGAAGCTGCGGACCCGCATGAAGCTGTTGCAGATGAATGTGCTTGACTAATAATTTCGAAAATGTGTGTGTAGAGGGTAGGATTGCTTGATGCTTGCTTTCATAAGGTAGTTGGGAGTTGCCAAGACGACCACCTATACGAAGCACATGCTTGTCGTCGAGAAATGGGTGGAACCAACGAAGTCGTGACCTAGATGCTATTGGCTTTCCTTGTCGTAGTTGATTTATTTCATTGCTGAAGAACTGCATTTGAACGAGTTTGGTTAAAGTTGTCTCCGCTGTTTTAGTTTCTTCCGTGGTGAGAATATCTGTAGCCCGTTCATTACGTGGAACACGACAGTTTTGTAGAAATCGCAAGCAGTACGCCGTTATTCTCAGCATCCGTTGGTAGTTCGAGTGCCTTTCCACGTATTGATTTAAAATGTCGGTTCCTCAGAACCTGCAGCAGCTGTAATGCAGCTCGACTTGGCTTCACGGAGGACTTCAGTGGATGCCGTCATATTGTGTTGCAGAGTTGGCCATCCGCTCTTGTCGTTCACCAGCCATTCGGGACCATTCCACCAAAGTTGGTTTGTGATGAGCTTATCCGCCGTTGTTCCTCTTGAGATCAGATCGGCTGGGTTTTGTGTGCCAGCGACGTGGCTCCAGATACAGCTTCCTGTGGCTGATTGTATTTTAGAAACTCTGTTCGCCACAAATGTTGCCCACGCCGAAGGAGAAGATTTAAGCCAACAAAGTACAACAGTGGAATCTACCCAAAAGAATGTGTCTACGTTGATCTGAAGCGCTGCCTTGACCCTTTCATATAGTTGAACGCCGATTAGGACACCACATAACTCTAGTCTCTTTAGGATGCTTTGTTTCTTCAGTGGGGCAATTTTTTCATTTCGATGTTAATAGAGCTACCATAACGTCACCAGCAGCATTCGATGATCGGACGTAGATGCATGCGCCATACGCCTGCTCCGAGGCATCGGTAAAGATGTGTAACTGAAGTGTAGTTGGTCCCGGAAGGATAACACATCGCGGCACACGAAGCCTGTTGAGATTTGGAAGTTGGTTTTGGTAGAACTCCCACCGAGTCTTGAATGTTGACGGTAGTTCCTTGTCCCAACTCCAAGGTTTGCAATTGTCATCAACGAGTGTCCAGATCGCTTGCATGAAGATTTTTGCCGTGGTAATAATTGGACCTACAAGTCCCAGTGGGTCAAATAATCGCGCAATGTGAGACAGCGCGATACGCTTAGTGAGAGCTCCGTCACTGAGATCCCAGGTATGTTGTGTTTTGTAGCGAAGAGTATCTGTGCCGGGCTCCCAGTGCAGCCCTAGAGTTTTGATGCACTGTTCTCTGTCAAAGTCGATCGATGTTTGAAGTGCTCTGTTCTCTGGCGGGATGTCCTGTATGACTGCAGGTTCATTAGAAGCCCATTTTCGTAACTCAAAGCCACCACTTTGTAGGAGTGACTCTAGCTGGCTTCGAAGTTCGATGGCTTCCTCGATAGTATTTGCTCCAGAAAACAAATCGTCAACGTAAAAATCCTTACGGAGTACGTGCGCTGCCCGTGGAAAATTGATTTGTCCGTCCTCAGCTAACTGCTGCAGTACGCGAGTAGCAAGGAAAGGCGCACTAGCAGTACCGTAAGTAACAGTTTTTAATTCATAGGTTTGTAGTGGTTCTTCTGGAGATGATCTCCAGACAATGTGTTGCAAACTGCTACTCCTTTCGTCAGTCAAAATTTGCCGATACATCTGCTTTATATCAGCATTGAGTAGAACAGGGTGCATTCGTGACCGCATCATAATTGACCGGAGATCATCCTGTACTATTGGACCTACCATCAACGCATCATTGAGTGAAGGTCGAGTGGCTGTGCGGCAGGATGCGTCGAAAACTACGCGTACTTTGGTTGTCGTGCTGTCTTCCTTCAGGACGGCGTGATGGGGAAGATGGTAATGGGGATACCGATGATGTTGGGGATCACGAACGCTCTCCATGTGACCTAGTTCTAAGTATTCGTCCATAAACACTTGATACTGTAAGCGTAATTCTTTTCTGACCGCAAGTTTGTTTTCCAGGAAATGGAATCGACGAATGGTAGTGCTGCGATTGTCGCCAAGTTTTTCCAGTACATCTTCTTTAATGGGTAGGCTGACAATATAACGTCCTTCAGAATTTCGAGTTACTGTGCGCCGGAAATGTTCCTCACAGGCAGCTTCTTCTCCGGAGATGGATTGTTGAGCTTCGTCTCCTTTGATGATCCAAAATTTCTGTACCAGGTCATGCAGGTCATTTATGGTTGCGACATTAGCGACGATTGGTGTGTTTCCTGGACTTGAGATATTCCTGCCTGATATGACCCATCCAAATACTGAGTTGATGAGTGTTGGTAGTCCTGCCCCAAGCAGAATCCTACCCGAAACCTTGAATAAATCGAAGAAGACTTCGGCGCCAAGGATTAGATCGACTTTATTACTTCGATAGAACGCTGGATCTGCCAGTTGAATTCCCGGTCGAATGTTCCACGATGAGGTGTCAAAGGAAATAGAAGGCAAGTCAATGGCTACCTTCGGCAAAACAAGAAATTCGACTCTCGTTGAGTAGTCGGAGATACGAGAACGGATTTTTGAAACAAATTTGTAACGGGACTCAGTAGATGATTGTCCGATACCCGCAATTGGCAGATGGATTCGCTTGCGTTGAGCTTTTACGAGCTGGGAAAACGATTCAGTCGCGAAACAACATTCGCTGCCGGAGTCCAGTAATGCTCTGGCTGCATGCTCGGTCCCGTTGTCGTCGACTACAATGACGATGGCTGTAGCAAGTAAGACGCGCTGATTTCCCGACCGACAGAAGCGTAGCTGGTGTGATTCTCAAGCGTTGCTGACACTGATGCGTATGGCTGTTCGATGGGCAATTGATTGGTGTCTTCTCTTGGATGAGGCGTTTTGATACATTTAGCATTGGCCGTAGTGGAACTAAGGCAGAGTTGAGTGTGATGATGACCCCTACATTTGCGACAGGTACTTGAAGATGAACACTCTTTGGCCAAATGTCCTTTACGCAAACAATTCCGACATAATTGGTGACGCCGGACTTCCTTCTCCTTTTCATCGAGGCTGAGTTTGGAGAATACTGCACATTGATAAAGAGGGTGATGTTCCGAGCACGCGATACACTTTCTTTGATTAACAGGACTTGCTCCGTGGCTGCTTATAACTCGTTGGACTGAAGATTTCTTTACCGAGTAGGATGGCTGCTGCGATTCCGAGGTTTTGCTGATCGTTTGTAGTACGGTGACCCTCCGCTGTATGAAACCAGTAAGCTCCTTGAACGAGATGACGTTGAGTGTTGACGAGTGTTCCTCCCAATCCCGTCTGGTGGTGGGATCCAGTCGGCTACTCAGCATCCGAATTAGCAGCACATCCCAGAACTCAGTCCTTTCCCCAAGTTGACTGAGTATCTTCACATTTGTCTCGAATTTTTCTACCAGCGAATGTAACTCAGATGCGGATTCACGTTTAACTGAAGGGAACTCGAATAGAGTGTCGACGTAGGACTGTTTGAGTCGAGCCGGGTTCTGGTAGTGATCCAGAAGCAGATTCCAGGCAACCAAATAGTTATTAGCGCTAAGAGCGACAGTCTGTACGAGTTTCAAGGCCTCTCCACACAACGATGAGCGAAGATAATAAAACTTCTGAATACTGGACAGCTCATTTGACGAGTGGACCAACGAAACGAAGAGATCGTGGAAATTTAGCCATTGGTCTAATTGTCCGGAGAAAACGGGAAGTTTGATATCGGGCAACCTTACATGTGATGACAACAGGCCTTGCGCAGTTGGATGAGGAGTTGATGGTGAGCGTGGTGACGGCAATGCTTCCTTATTGACTGAAAGCAGGAATCCTTTAACTTTAAAGTACGACGACTCGAAATCTACACGTTCCTTGAGATGTGCGTCAAGAGCAGCCTCGTCCAACGTTTCGAGTTCATTTTGAACGGTGTTAAGATCCTTCCAGATAACGTTGGCGTGCTCTAGACAGGTACCTCAGGGACACTAGTTTCCTCATTGTACTCTTCGACGAACTTTTTGATGAGGCAGAACGATGTGTCTTCTGTCTTCTGTCTCATCTTTAGCAACTTGATTCGCCGCTCGTTGGACATCGTAGATAGGGACGAGGTGGTTCTGGAAAGCACAGACCGCGTAGATCACAAGGGAAAGGGTAGTAACGTTAGAATGCTAATTACCTGATTTCAGGAAAGTCTTGCCTTTTATGATATTCTACGTTGTTGTGGTATCGGCGATAACAACTAATGCTCACAGTGACTAAGCACGTGTTTCCTCTATTGCTATCCAAATCTCTGGGTGGATCTCCGGAGTTCGACGGTTATCCGGTTCGAAGGACCAAAATGTCGACAGCACAGAAGCGCGTAAGCAAAGGCAATAGAACCACTGATACTACCCGTAAAGATGGTACAATTTGGATTGTCCTTTCAACTGAATCACTGTATTTCGCTTCACTATTTAATCTTACTTTTATTAACGTTACTTCAAACTTCTTCTAATTCTAACGTTTATTTCAATTCTACATATTCAACTTTTAGGTACTCCATGCGCAACAAGACTATATTAGGTTGATCTTAGGTTGTCGTTTTAAGTTCACTCGATGAATACCGAAGCCGATGACTAGTCCGTGTGACGAAAAAAGAGACATGATGACGTTTTGTTCAGTCCTTTTATATATTGGGCGATTGGCGCTTTGATGTTGCATGAAGAAGAAGAAGCAGAAAGATGATAATCGAAAAAATCTCCACGGGAAACCATACGAAGAAGTTTTTAAAACTCTTCTCAAAAATTCTAGAAGCAATTTAATTAAAAACGGTAAGCAGTACGGGGTTGGACTTTTCTTCTACTGTGTATTAAGTGTAATATAACAAGATAAAATTTCGAATAGGAATATTGTGTTTATTATATAGTAGAAGAAAAGTCCAACCCCGCTCTGCTTACCGTTTTTAATTAAATTGCTTCTAGAATTTTTGGGAAGAGTTTTAAAAACTTCTTCGTATGGTTTCCCGTGGAGATATTTTCGATTATCATCTTTCTGCTTCTTCTTCTTCATGCAACATCAAAGCGCCAATCGGAAATAACTTTTTCTCCATCTTGGTATTTCCGAAGGGCGGCTGTCAGTGGTGTTCGACTCGATTCGCCTGCTGAGGGAGTGGTTGCTTGAACTTGACGAAAGCAAGCACACAGAAAGGTGGCACAGACCATGAACTTCCATACACTGTTTCAGCTGTGCGTGTAGCGCACGAACAGGTGTTATTTTAAATATATCGACAGATTCAACATAAGTGAACACTATGAAATAATTTATCATTCGGCACGTTAATTTACACAATGCAGTAAATTGACGAAATCTTGGCAATTGGTTTTATAAGGATAAACCTGGATAAACATAATGATAATTCAATGTGAGAAAATGCACATTGAACACCGAGAGGAAATTTGCTGGTTTCAAGCAAAATATCTTGAAAATTGTATTCGATCGAGTCCGCAGCTCCCAGAGTTAAACACGGGTTTCTTTATCTTTTTTTCTTCTTCTTTCATCCCTTTTCAGTGTTTTTTCTTCATATACTTTCGTCCTCCAGTTTTTACCCTACATTTTTCCTTTTTTCGAAAGAAGGAAGGAGGAAGAATGAAGAAGGAAGAAAAAAGAAGAATGTACTTTCGACCTTTTGTCCCTTATGACCAGGGGTGGTGGAAATTCGCGGACAGCCAATTCAGAAAATCTTAAAATTCGCGGCCATTTCGCGGTAAATTATATTTCGGTACAAAAAATAAAAAAGACAATGTAGATTCCATATTTATTTAAATTGTTGGGTTTATTAATTTCAAATTATTTTCTTTTTATTATTTCTTTGCATTACTGGTCAAAAGCACTTGGTTGAACCGCGAGACCGCTCAAAGCAGAGCATCGTGTGTGTAGCTTCTATTCATTCGTGTGCTTCGAACCAACAGTCCAAACAGCGTTCGGTTGGCAGTTTGGCGCGCACATTCCGAATAATTGTATATTCTTTGAGGCCAAATTGACTTTTCCCGTCAAACAATTTTATTGGCTTGTCATAAGACGAGTTTGTACAATCCCATTTAATTCCACCACTTAATTGTACCTTGACAGATACGTATTTCGACCTCAAAAGTAAGGTCGTCTTCAGTGTCTCGTACTTGGGATTGTACAAACTCGTCTTATGACAAGTGAAGACATTCCACTAAACCACTGCTTTCTGTCTATCTTTCTAAGTTCAGTCACTATAGTTTTTTTCATCATCAGGACATAAGTTGTCTGTTGTTATAGATCTTTAATACAGACACAATTCGTTTTTGGCACAAACGATTAAAAAAAAAACAAAACATTCGATATCCAACCCAAAAAGTTTTTTTTTACTTTTTGAAATTGCTTATTAACCACGTAGGTTTCATAATCCACGTAGAGAAAATTTCCAAAACCCGCGTTAAATCAGAAAAGTTAAAAAAAACTTACATCCCGAAATTTGTTCAAAAAAGAGTATCATGAAAAGACAAAAATCATTCGATTTTGGCAACATATTTATAAAAATAATAATCGATGAGAGTCTGTAAATAAAATAATGAATAAATTAAAAAAAAACTATAATCTTTGTCCAGAAAATAACGAAACTATACTATCTATACAAAACACTTTCCAATAAAATTGAACTGTGCTTTCCCTTCAACCTTCTGCAATGTAGCCAATAGATTTGTTTTCCGCTATATTTCCGTTTATTGGTATTCTAAAGGACCAAGTGCTTCCCTGGGGGAAGGTCGAATTCTCCGAGGATCATAACGTTGTCCTACAGTATGATGGAGCGCCATGTCACAAGTTCAATCGACCCAACAATGGCTGAAGAACAACATGATATTTTGGTTGAAAGATTTGTGGCCCTCTAGCAGTGCGGATCTTAATCCGTTGGGTTATACGATTGGGGCGAATGTTGAAGCACAAGTCTGCAAACCATCGCACCCTTGTGTGAAGACCCTGATGTTAGGCATAACATGCACATGGCTGTCGATGTCGGAGGATTAGGTTCGAAAGGCGTGTTCTAGCTCCGGCGTCGTCTTGAGAATATTATTAATAAAAATAAAGCACACATTCAGTAAACTTGTTTGAAAGGACCTTATAATGGTAACTGAACTCGAAAATGATGACAATATCGCTTGGAGCAGTTCAAATGGGATTTAATAGAAATAGAACCAATTTTCGTATTATTTTCTGCCGCACCCTAAATCTATACAAAACACTATCGAATAAAATTGAACTGTGCTTTCCCTTCAACCTTTCGCAATGTAGCCAATAGATTTTTTACGCCAAATTCAGATATGGCAGTTGAGAAAAACGGGTCATAATTTACCAAAGTACGAAATTTAGTTTTTCTGTTCTGCAAAGCTAAATTTTAGCTTTTCACTTGAATTGAATGCAGAGCAAAGCTTCAATTTCATCGAATGGTCCTTGCAAAATGCATATAGGTTGTCAGAATTTCTTCGGCATGTACATTTGTTGTAGAAAAACGGAAATAAATTTACAAAAATACGTGATTTCCTAAAAAAAAAAGTTTCTTTGTTCTGTGATGCTACATTTGAGCTTCTTACTTCGAGGAATAAACTTGAGTTTCATAGAAAAGGCATTGCAAAATGTTAAATGTATTTGGATATGCATTGCATTGTTGGATTTATTTAGCGGGAACATTTGCTGTTAATCAGACGACTGCGGTGGGCCGAGTAAATAGTTAGAATGTTGAACAGTAACCCGGTGAAAACAGTTCTCGGCTAACGACCCAAAGGGCACAAGAAGGCGTGGTGCGCAGCGAGCAAGGTGGATCTACCAAGTGGACGCTGATTTGCGGAGCCTCCGAAGCCTGCATGGTTGGCGAAGTGCAACCATGGACCGAGCTGAATGGAGTCGACTTTTATGTACTGCAAAGGCCACTTCGGCCTTCGTTTAAATAAATTTGTTGTAAGAACGGAATTAAAATCTACTATAACATGAATTTTCATGGATATTGGATTGCACTGTTTACAAAGCAGAATTTTAGCTTCTCACTTTGAGAGCCTGAATTTCTTAGAATGGCCCTTGCATTACATGAAAATCCGCTTTGTAAATAAACGATTTACAAAATTTGTAATTCTGTACCAATAACTGTATGGGTTATAAAAAATCTAAATACATATCTGAATTCAACGAAGAAAAAATCTATTTACCCTTGAAGGCGCGAGGCGATTTTTTAGAAATAGTCGGAAATATTTTTAACATAAATAATAATTGAAATCATTAACATTAAATGTATTTTCGATTTGTTGTTTTAAAACAGCATTGCGCATTTAAGGGTTAAACACTTTGGACATGATTGAAAGGGGTGAAACACTATCGATTACTTACTTGCTCCATTTTGCATGATTCGTCGAGAAATCAAAAAACTTTTTTTACACGGATTTTAAAATTTTGAACTGAAAACTTTTTTTACACGGAACGCATCCCCCGTGTAAAAAAAGAATCGGGTGTACTGTAATCCGTATTCGATTTATTTTCATTACTGTTGATTCAAAGCTTCGAAGCACCCTTATATTAAGCAATTTTTACTATCTCAAATATAAGGCCATTTTCACAATATGAGGATCTGTCGTTCCATGCAGGTAATGGACATTTAAATATAAATGTAAGAAGTTGGGGGGGGGGGGGCATGTGTTGTTTTGAGAAGTGTCTGGTATTCGGAGGAGTCCACCACGGAAGTGCCGTATTCTGAAAGAGTGACGTATACGCCATTTAAAAACGGTGTTAGCGAGTAATACTGATTGAGCTCTTTAACAGAGAAATGGAAAACATGTAGGTTGTTATACGTCACTTCGTCAGATTACGGCAGGGAATGTCCTACCTCTTCATATCATACATTTCAGGATTCTTTTACGATCTGCCTGTGCATTTATCCTTTATTTTACAAATGCTCAATGTATAAGAAAAACTCACACACCCTAAGGTAAATTATTCAGTCTTTATAAAAATCGAATATGAGTCATCTTTCAATCATTCAGCATTCCTCCCCTAATCTCTGTGTTGCACATGAATCTGCTTGATTCCAATGCATATTAAATGGCGATGGGAACAGCACAGATTTGTTCTAACGCCCACCTGGTATGCCATCATATCTTGTTTATGCATACATGGATGAGCCGTGTGTTCCATGCAGATATGGAAGATAATGGAACAGTAAAACAAATTACTACCAGCTGGACCCAAGCCTACATGATGATATTTATCTAACAAGTAATCATTTAAACGTTAACTAATTCCACTCACACGTCATAGATTCAACAAACGCGGCTGAATTGAGGAAAGCGGTGGGTCATTTAGTGGCACGCGGTGCAGAGAATCCGGGTCCAGGAGGCTAAAATTAACCGCCTCGCCACTAATGCTTGAATTTGGCCATGAACGACCGGCGCCTAGCGAGCCGCCTCCATCGCCATTTCATTTGTGGGAAGTGTTTTGTTAGCTCATTTTCAGAAAATTGCCACGATAGCACCCGCGGGGCACATGTGATAATTGCCGACCGACGACAAAGACAAAGGCAACATTATCTTAGAACCGCAGCTCAGCGCGAGCGGAAGGCGAGCTGGAGTGTCATCGGCGTCGACCGATGTCCAACGTCGTTATTGTTAGAACAGAAAACACCGTCAGCGATGTACTAAGTGACGCCACGAGCCGGGATCTTGCTATTGCCGGTGGACTTGTCACCAGAAGATTGACACCACTGCTCTAGCTGGCTGGTTACCTGGACAATGGCTCCGGGGGATTTTCTGTGACAAGGCAAAAGAATTTATCGCGCCGCACCGTGTCGCACAGGCTGGTATATTGTAATATCGCCTGTGTGGTCGGAAAGAGCTAATTTTACCCAGTGACCACACCAGCTAATAACCGGTAAAAAGAAGGCCAATGAATAAAAAACGATAAAATGTGGTTAGCGACAATCCGCAGCGCTGAAGAACATTTCCTACCGAATTGCGCCTGATAAGATTGTAATGGATCAGACTCCACTAATAATTTTAATTGCTAATGATCTACTACATGCATTCATCTCTTAGACTTGACTAACACTATCATCCTTATTTACTATCATACATTTTTAGTTTATCAATTACATTTCAATTGCCTTTGGTAGTTAATATTTTTCCTATGGATGAATTGACCCATGTAGGAATTACAATGTTTACTAAATTATTAAAAAAATGGTCGAGACGAGCCAGGCTCGGGCTGAAATTCTAGGTAATAAAGAATAAAAAATAATAATAAATTAAATTACTAAAATTGAACTAATTAAAACTAAGGGTACACAGAGCTGACCGTTGTAATAGAACATTGCAACGATTTTTGTAGATTTTGTCGATTTACTGGACTTGTTCTGAAGATGAGTGACATCGCGCCGGACATTGTTCTGAAGATGGGTGACATAAGAAACTCTCGGCTGATGTGAAAAAATATAAGCTGAGTTTTGGAAGCATTCGAGGAAATTTTCCATTTTTACAAGTAACTTTTTTGCAATCTACTACAATTGACACGAAGGCTTCGCCCTTTGGCGGAAAGGTCCGTGTCGCCTGCTGACAAAGATTTTTGACACCCTGGTGGTAAATCAAGTAAGTCAGAAGTACCTAAAAAATGTTATACAATATGGGCCCTAGTATGCTGCCTTGCGGAACACTAGATCTTTATACGTATGAAATCTATCAGATTTCAAATTCTAATAGTTTACCTGCAGTGAGCAATCTGATAAATGATTTTGGATCAGTTTAATAATGTACAGAGGAAAATTAAAATTTAACAATAAAGCAGCGGTTCTCAACCTGGGTACATATACCCCTGGGGGTACCTTCTTTGGCCCCAGGGGGTACCTCGAACAAAAATGCGTAATGGCAGATGTATTGCAATTGACCTTTCCCGTCAAAAATTGTATCTCGTTTCATTGTCCCAGTCAATTATTTGGCTCATTCAAGTCAATTTTTCCAAAGAACTCATTTTTTTTAACTATTTAAAAAACCCTGATTAATCCACCTAGCGGTGATGGTGCCTTTCTCTATAATTATAACAATAGCATTTTGGCCATTACTCTCGATCCCATAGTCCGATCTGGCCAATTTTCAATAGGAAACAATGGGAGAGTATACTGTGTCGAATGCAACTTGTTGCGAGTAAATCGGTTGAGGATAAGTGCCTGAAAAATGAGTGACATTTTTTTACTCAATTTTTCTAGAAAAAAGTGGTATTTTGGCCATAATTTCCGAACCCATAGTCCGATCTGACCAATTTTCAATAGGAATTTAGGATATAGGAATAATATAGGATAATTAGGAAAATAGGAATTTCAATTTATTGAGTGATAAATTCACAATAAATGTATTATTTGTGTTGTACTTCATTGTTCTACAATCATACAATCTGTGATATCAAATGTTTACATAAGTTGTAACCTAGAGTGTTAAAAAAATGCAAATATCCCAAAATATTTCTATAAATGTGACATAATAGGTGTCTATAGTATAGGTGGTGCCAAGTTGCTGCTGCTGTTGTTGTTGCTGTTGGTGGTGCGTCGTTCTACACACTTGCGTTTGGTTCCGTGTTGTAAAAGCGAAGGAAGTTTGATTGATGCTGGCCTTACCCCAGTACATCGCATGTACTCCAATACAGTATCGTCAATAACGATAACTGTCTTTTGGAAGGTTCTGGCTCGAAAACAAGTAATACTGTTGTGTTATTTAGGGTAGATTTGATATTGTCACGGAAAAGATTCACTCCTAGTACGTCGCATATACATACGTTAAGTTGTGTTATAAATTAACATACTTCGCATGGTTCTGGCTCACATTAAACACTCAGATGCTGTGTCTGTAGAGTAGATTTGACAGTGTCATGGAAAAGGTAAGCCTAGCTATATATTAAAGCTTTTAGTAGTGAGTATCTTCGTGGGATCCGAGTGAGTACTACGAACCTGTCCACTGCAAATACACCATAGAGAAAGCTCTGATGAAATGCACTAATACATTCTTTAGTACTGTACTTGTAGTATAACATACTAGGGTTTTGCAAACGTGTGTGCAATTGATACTACAGTTGTGTTGATATTTTTGTAAACGAATGTAATCTATATGTTCCTTATTTTTGTTTAGTATACGTTTCTGTCTTATAAAACGTCCACATAGTTAAATTTGTTTACACCTAATACTCTCTCTTCCGTAATAAGAATCTGGCTTTAAAAATGAAAAACAACAAAAAATGCAACATTTGTCATAAAACAGAATCAGATAATAATGATTTGCTAACTTGTAAATACTGCTTTGCAATGGCTCATTTTGAGTGTCGTAAACACATAACAAATTTCTGTTCTCCCAAATGCTCTAGTCTGTATGATCGTATTACCACAACAGAAGTTAAAAATGATCCGACTATCAATCAATTTATCGATGATCTGAAAAATGTTATGCATGAAAATACGCGAACTATCAGAAGTCAGGTGCAATCAGTAACATCTGCAATTGAAGCATCTCAGCAATTTCTCTCATCTAAGTTCGAAACTATCTTGGCAGACTTTCGAAGCTTGAAAGATGAAAATAATCGTCTCAAGCGAGAAATCGAAGACTTAAAAGTGCTTCAAACTTCGTTATCTGCTGTGGTATACAAACAGGAATCCGAAATCGATAGACAGAAACAATCATCTGTTGCTAATAACGCTGTAATGTTTGGTGTTCCATTTGAGAAAAACGAAAACCTATCCCAGATAAGTGCTAAGATATTTGATAGTATTGATGCTAAGTCATGTCATGATTAGATAGTTTCGGTTTCAAGAATGTTTTCCAGCGATAAACATCCAAATGCACCGATTAGGATAGTGTTCAAAGATAGCAAGACAAAAGATGTAGTAATCAAGAAGCAAAAAGAGTCAGGTAGAATAGCTTCACCAAAAGTGGGTTCTTATAAAACTGGAAAAAAAGCTTCATTAACATTCGCGATGAGCTAACTCCATTAACTGTCGAGCTATTGAATGCACTGCGCCAGTTTCAGCATAAACTAAATCTTAAGTATGTTTGGCCTGGGAGAGATGGTATAGTTTTAGTTAAAAGGGATGCCAATTCAAAGCCCCTAGAAATTCGAAACAGAATGGACTTGGACCGACTGCTGAAGGGTCAACATTAATTACTTAATGTGCTTCAGATTTGGGTAAATTTTGCAATTTGTAATCACTGATGGCTAATGTTCTGCAGAACTTCTTTCATTACACTTTAGATGAGTTTAATGAAAAGAATATGAACAAATCTGAGAAATCCTTGAGAATTTTTCAATGGAATATAAGAGGAATGAATGACTTGAACAAATTTGATTCGATTAAAGAATTTCTAGATCTCTGTGAAGTACCACTGGACATTCTAATAATTGGAGAAACATGGTTGAAAGCTGAAAACACATCGCTATATGCTATACCAGGATATCAGCATGTTTTCTCATGCAGGGGTTCATCAAGTGGGGGCTTGGCAATGTACATTTCGAATAAAATAAACTATCGCTTGATATCATCTGAAGTTTCGGATGGATTGCACCATATTCACATTGAACTCAAAATACTTCAACACCACTACGATATACACGGAGTTTATAGACCTCCTTCATTTGATGTTAATAGTTTTCTGGACAAACTTGAAGATTGGATCAGTATTTCTTCCTTGAGTCACTCTTGTTTTATCCTAGGAGATGTTAATATCCCAATGAACTTGATTCATAACAATGTTGTTAATAAATATAGGTCACTCATAGAGTCATATGGAATGGTTTGTGGTAACACCTATGTGACAAGACCTGCTAGTAATAATTTGTTAGATCATATTGTTTGTCGATTGGAAGATTTAGATCGTCTTTGTAATGATACCATATTTTCGGATATAAGTGATCACACGCAAATTGTTTCAACTTTTAAATTGTTAATTAATAGGGAGCCAACGGTATTAACCAAAAGAATAATAAATCATCAACTACTAGAAACTGAGTTCGAACATTTCTTAGACACTATTATAATTGAAGATGATGTGTCGAAAGTTTTAACCGAAATACAGAACGCGTATAATAGCATATTATCCCGTTGTACAAAAATCGTATCAAAACAAATCGTAGTGAAAAATCAATGTTGTCCTTGGATGACCTTTGATCTTTGTGCATTGATAAAAATTAAAGATAACTATTTAAAACGAGTTAAACGTAATCCAAATGATATCAATTTAAAAACTATGCTGGACCATATAAGTAGAAAAGTTCAATGTACCAAACAGCTATGCAAAAAACGATACTACGAAAATTTACTGAACACAACATGTCATTCGAAAATGTGGAAAACTATCAATAAAATTTTTGGGAGAGCCAGTGATAAATGCCGAATTATGGTTAATGGTGAAAGCAACCTCACAGCAAATAGCATTCAGGAATCTTGCGAAAATCTCAACAAATATTTCACAACAGTTGGACAAAAGTTAGCTGATGAAATTCCCAATCGCACTGGTACAAATCCGTGTGACAATATTCAAACTGTAAGTAACTCAATATTCCTGCGCCCAGCGAATCCCAATGAAGTACTATCACTCATTAAAGACCTAGATGGTAGCAAAAGTCCAGGTCCAGATAATTTACCTTCCTCGGTTCTTAAAACACACTCGGTGAAATTTTCGAGACTACTATCCGAAATGTTTAATAACATTATTTCCAGCGGCGAATATCCTGATTGCTTAAAAACGGCCAAAGTGATACCAATCTTTAAATCTGGCGATACACATATGGCGTGTAACTATCGTCCAATTTCCACGTTATCAGTATTCAACAAAATTTTCGAAAAACTGCTTGTGAACAGATTATATAACTTTTTTGAGCAACACAATATTTTGTATCCGTTGCAATATGGTTTTCGACGTGGCTGTAGCACCACCACAGCAGTTGTAGAACTCGTTGATTATGTTACCAGACAAATTGAAGCGAAAAATGTTGTCGGAGGACTGTTCATAGATTTAAAAAAGGCTTTTGATACGCTGAATCATAACATTCTTTTAGCGAAGCTTGAGCGTTATGGTGTCAGAGGAATTGCAAATCGGCTAGTTGGCAGCTATTTATCGAATCGAAAACAATATGTAACAATTGATGGCGAAATAAGTAGGACACTTGGTATAAACGTAGGTGTCCCTCAGGGAAGCAATATTGGGCCACTTCTTTTCCTTATTTATGTTAACGATATTGGTACATTAAATCTAAAAGGTGTGCCTAGACTCTTTGCAGATGACTCAGCTATATTTTTCCTGGATCGTGCTCTGATGTCATCGTCCTAAATATTGAGCATGACCTTGCCATCTCTCATGATTATTTTTGTACGAATCTCCTCTCACTTAATTTGTCCAAAAGCAAATTTATGTTGTTTCATTCACCGCGAAAAAAACCAACTCTTAGAAACTATCCAAAATTACACAATATAACCATCGAACAAGTCAATGCATTCAAATACCTTGGTATTATCCTAGACCCTACTTTTTCATGGAATAACCACATCGCGAATGTTGAGCAGAAAGTATCAGTATTATGTGGTGTCATCAGGAAAGTTAAGTCCTTTGTATCGCAGACCGCTCTGTTGAATTATTATTATGCTTGCATTCACTCCATATTACAGTATTTGAACATAGTTGGGGCAAAGCATGTAAATCCATACTCAAACGGCTTCATACATTGCACAACCGTTGTTTGAAACATATTTTCCATCTTCCTCGTTTGTATCCCACAATCAGCTTATATAATAATGAAAGTCATAAAATTCTTCCTATTCGTGGTCTTTGTGAGCTTCAAACATGTACTTATGTGCATGATATAATATATAACACAGGCATCCATAATAACTTACCAATTACATTGAATAATCAACTCCAGAATACACGACAAGCACATCACTTAGTCCGAACCCAGGCTAAAACTAATCTTGGACAGAGAAGAATCACTTTTATAGGTCCTCAAAAGTACAACACATTACCTAACGAGTTGAAACAAGTCTCGAATAGAAACATATTTAAAGCCAGATTGAAACTGTATTTAAAACATAAAATATGTGAATATCTTTGAACTGATCATTTAACCATGAACTATCCTTAAAGTACTTTTATTATAATTCTTCGTCATATTTCCAACTATATATGTTTACTTTTAGTGTTTATAGGGATCCCTTAAAAGGAATTTAGTTTCCACTGGGTACACCCTGCTTAACTTATTGTTGTAATTGTTCATCACACAGACATAGTCTTCCTTGTTTAAAAATTAGATGCGTCCATTGCCAGGAAGCTCTCTGTGCGAGTTTCTTGGTATGGGGGAAGTGGTGGGCCATTTAAAAAAAAAAAAAAAATATATATATATATATATAAAAAACTTCCGATCCCATAGTCCGATCTGGCCAATTTTCAATAGGAAACAATGGGACAGGATTCTGCGTCGAATACAACTTGTTGCGAGCAAATCAGTTAAGGATAAATGCCTGAAAAATGAGTGACATTTTTTAATCAATTTTTCTATAAAAGAGGGGTATTTTGGCCATAACTTCCAATCCCATAGTCCGATCTGACCAATTTTCAATAGGAAACAATGGGACATCATTCTGCGTCGAATGCAACTTGTTGCGAGTAAATCTGTTAAGGATAAGTGCCCGAAAAATGAGTGACACTTTTTCACGCGATTATTCCGTAACAAAAGTATTTTGGCCATAACTTTCGATCCCATAGTCCGGTCTGGCCAATTTTCAATAGGAAACAATGGGACAGGATTCTGCGTCGAATACAACTTGTTGCGAGCAAATCGGTTAAGGATAAATGCCTGAAAAATGAGTGACATTTTTTAATCAATTTTTCTATAAAAGAGGGGTATTTTGGCCATAACTTCCGATCCCATAGTCCGATCTGACCAATTTTCAATAGGAAACAATGGGACATCATTCTGCGTCGAATGCAACTTGTTGCGAGTAAATCTGTTAAGGATAAGTGCCCGAAAAATGAGTGACACTTTTTCACGCGATTATTCCGTAAAAAAAGTATTTTGGCCATAACTTTCGATCCCATAGTCCGGTCTGGCCAATTTTCAATAGGAAACAATGAGAAACTTTTCTGCGTCGAATGCAACTTGTTGCGAGTAAATCGGTTGAGGATAAGTGCCCGAAAAATGAGTGACACTTTTCTACGTGATTATTCAGTAAAAAAAAGTATTTTAGCCATAACTTCCAATTCCATAATCCGATCTCGCCAATTTTCATTAGGAAACAATGGTAGAGTATCCTGCGTCGAATGCAACTTGTTGCGAGTAAATCAGTTAAGGATAAGTACCTAAAAATGAGTGACATTTTTTTGGGTTGGTGCACAGACACACACACACACACACACACACACACACACACACACACACACACACACACACACACACACACACACACACACACACACACACACACACACACACACACACACACACACAGACATGGAGAAGGGACCAGCAAACAAGCGTCGGCTCGGAGGAAAATCCAGCATAGTGAGCAGTGTTGGCCTCGGGTCGTCGGGGCGCCGGTGAACCGGAAGTTTTCTGCCAACCGGAATCGTCGGACCGACTTCGGCACTCGATCAGTCAACCTGCTGAAGAAAGAAGAAAGAAGAAGGAAGTGCTTCGGGTATGTAGGGCACCGCCAGTGCGGACGTTATCCACCACCGGAACTGTCGGACCACCTCTGCAACCCGAAGACGAAGTCGGCGCAATGCGCGAAAGCGTCCCCTGCGATAGCCGCCGGTAGTCGGGGCACCATCAGTGCGGAAGTTTCCTTCACCGGAACTGGTGGACCACCCTCGACGCCGGTGGAAGTCAGGAGGATTCGAGTGAGGAAGTTTGCGGCACGACCGCCGAGGGATCGAGACAATGTAGCAGTGGATCTCAGCAAGCCAGTCGGCGAACTAGCCTAAGCTAGGGGCCGGAATTTTAGAAGAAGTGCGTGAGCACAGCCCCCCCCGAAGTAGTCGCAGCATCCAGTGGTCCCGGGGGGATCGAGGCAAGGAGGATAAGGGACCTGGTTTATCCGGGAGGCACATTTTTAGCAGGTCGGGAGGAGCCCATCCCTGTTCGCCTTCGAGCATAGTGTGGATGCTCGAGGTGTCTGTCGCGCAGATTTTTGATGGCCTTTAACCCTTGTAAAAAAAAAAAAAAACACAAACAGACATCACCTCAATTCGTCGAGCTGAGTCGATCGGTATATAACACTATGGGTCTCCGGGCCTTCTATAAAAAGTTTGTTTTTGGAGCGATCATATAGCCTTTACGTATACTTAGTATACGAGAAAGGCAAGAACGAAAACCAAATCCGAAAAAGTACTGCACGTGTGAATCGGTCTAGAAAAATCACCCGATGTTCGTTCAAAATCGGAAGGATGTTAGGCCAATCTTGAAATACAGCACTATTCCGATATTTAGTTTTAAATTTTAAAAATATTTAGAGGCGTCAAAAATATGCGTTTTTTTTTAAAGTTGACATTAAATATAGTAAAGAATCGATTAAGCGAATAAAAAAATATGAGGGGAAAGGTCAATTCCAATAAAAACTTATTGATAAAGTTTCGATATTTATTATTCTAAGATTTTGTAACTTTTGAACCCTGTCCACCACAACCGGCGTATGAAGGGCTAAAATTAGTTCTTTGGAAAAGTTGACTTCAATGAGCCAAATAATTGACTGGGTCAATAAAACGAGATATAATTTTTGACGGGAAAGGTCAATTGCAATACATCCGCCATTACGCATTTTTGTTCGAGGTACCCCCTGGGGCCAAAGAAGGTACCCCCAGGGGTACATGCACCCCAGGTTGAGAACCGCTGATCTAAAGTGTTCTTTACTGATACCCACTACGTTTCAGTAGCGTATACAAACAAGTACCGTAATCCGGGGGATCTTTGATCGCCGGGGTATCATTGATCAGTTCAAACATTTTCAAGAAATGAATAAATTATAATTTCCTGTTAATACAATTACTTATTGTGAGTTAGGTAGCTTAATCTTTACTAAATTTTCTGCTGAATGATATAACATTCACCAAAATTTGAAAAATAAAATCACCATACCTCCAGCGACATCTAGGAGAGGCGCCACAACAAAAATGACACATTATGCATTGGGGTCCATTTAGACCCAAGATTTCATCACGATCACAAAAACTCAAATTTTCAATTGCTTGCAAATATGTTCTCTGATGATCCCAACTGTATTTGCTATCTTGTATATGCGGTCATCGAAAAGCCCTCTGGAAGATGCGGAACATCCGTAAAAGTGGTCAATTCTTAATCCCAGTTAATCCCAGACCATCGCGATTTTTTTTTCTCAACCATTCGTTCTGGCAAATTGTGGGTGCAATCAATAGTAAATGACTTTTGTAACCTCCAAATGTCCAAGAAATGGTACTTCGGGAGATCTGGAACATCAGTAAAAATGGGCAATTCCAAAAGTTCGTCTCAATTATGGATGCATACAGAGATGGCATTTCACCACAGTGTTTGCACTGTAGCGCATGAGAACTGCAAAAAATTGAGCCTACAAACAATACTCACCACACTTTATGCGACCCACTCTTTCTTTCGCTGGTGAGTTTACCGCACGCCGGTGAGTGTAGGTGCCTGTGCCTGTGTAGTGCATGTGTACCAAACTTGTGCTTAGAAAAACGCTCGCACGCGCTCGGCTGCGTATTCACTGCCGTGTACACGCCAGTGTGCGCTCTTTCAGGATCGCAGCAGTAAATTGGTGCGATGTGGTAGAGATCGAATGTTTTATTTTAACCGTTAAGACGTTCTCGATCCTGAAACGCTCATGCAGGCTCGCTCGTGCTGTGTACCACGAGCGATGATTTTTTTCATAAATGTTGTACAAAATACAACATCACGCGTGCTCGAGTGTTAATTTCATTATAATGAATATTTAAGCTTTACTCCATAGAAGGTCAGACGCTGGATGAATAGAAGAATAATGTTAAAATGGATACATTCAGTCAAACTATCGTTTTCATCAAAAAAATGTAGCTATTACTTATCTTATTCTTCTTCAATGGTACTACATTTCAACCAAAACTTGGCATGCTTTTTCAACTTAGTGTTTTATTAGCATTTCCACAGTTATTAATTAAATGCTTTTCTTTGCCCGCCAACTGCATGAATATTGCGTGGCAAGTACAATGGAAACACTGTGCCCAAGGAGCCGAGAATGTTTCACGCTATCCAGTGACGAGTCAGCCAAGGCCTAAGGGCTGCAAGTTTCTTTAATAAAGACATATTGTTGTCATGTCTTCTGAAAACATCCTAGGCCGGACCGAGAATCGGCCTTGTCATTTCTAGATTCTCGCAAAGCTAACTGGATACCCCAAAAAATGAAATGTAGATATTATTCAATTCATCAGAGATTACAAGTTAATTGAACCAATGCATTATAAAGATAAGAACACTCTCCATCATCATGCGGATACAGTGGACAACGTTAACTAGACTATTGGTTATCCTCTTATGGCATGTTCAATGCATACACTAGGCCCAGGGAGTCGCGAATGTTTCCCACCCGAAAACATCCTAGACCGGACCGAAAATCGAGCTCGTTATCTCCAGATTGGCAATCCTATGCCTTTGCTCGCGGCTAACTGGAGACCCCTCACTCCATTCTAATTGACAAGAAATGAAGCACTCCTTTTATACAGATACATATTTCTTATATTCGAGGCTACTTTAGATTAAAGTTTCGCTATGTATATTCCTGGTTTACGCCATCTCCCAAAGGCACACGCCTTTTATTCAGTATCGGCTTCAATAAAATTTCTCGGGTTACAGCAATTCCTACAACTTTTAGGTGGTATTACCTAATTTTTCTTCGAATTGTGTATTGTTTCGTGCAGTCAACAAAAGTATTATTAAATTCAAAGTGTTCGTAATTGTTATTACCTGAGAGATTATCTGGACTCTTCTTCTTCTTCTTCTTCTTCTTCTTCTTCTTCTTCTTCTTCTTCTTCTTCTTCTTCTTCTTCTTCTTCTTCTTCTTCAATGGCTCTACATTCCAACTGGAACTTGGCCTACTTTTCAAATTAGTATTTTATTAGCATTTCCTCAGTTATTAATTGAAAGCTTTCTATGCTCGCCATTGCATGAGTATGTATCTTGAAAATTAGTAAGCTCTGGCCTATCATGATGTATAGTATTTATGACGAATTATAACTTATCTAGCCTAGACTGAGCAACTGTTTTGCTTTCTCGTATACCAAGAAGTAGCGAAAAGCCAATATCATCTTCTTCTTATTGGCATTAGGGCCGTACACTTATTACATAAGCACTTAAAGGGAAGGGGGATCTGTCATTTTCTTACGCTCCGTATAAACGAAAAATCATTTAAGTGAGAAAAATTTTATATGAAGGGAGGAGGGGTTCGAAAAACCCAGAAAAAATGTTTATGTAATTAGTGTACGACCCCTTACTGCCACTGGGATTACCAAATTACAATTTTTGCATTCGTTTGCATGAAGCTAACACGATGATACTTTTATGCCCGATACCCAAAAATTTCCTAGACCGTACCGGAAATCAAACCCATGGCAGCCACCTTCAGCATGGTCTTGCTTGCTCTGTGCACGGCTAAGGAAGCCCCGAAAAACCAATACAAACCCCATTCGATTTTGGCAAAACATTTTTGCCTTTCTCGTACACTAAGTGTACGTAAAGGCTATAATATTGCTTTTTTTATATTGCATATAAACATCGTAACCCTCTTAAAACAAATTGGTTAGACCCAAAAACCGACGAAAGAAAAGGTGAAAAAATCGCTTAAGTTTTTTTGAAGATAATCGCCTAAATGTCGAAATTTTCGTAAAAGAAATTGATTAGACCCCGAAATCGACAAAAAACAATTTAAGAAAAAATAGCGTGATTTTTTTTTAAACGTTAAGATTTCTAAATTAGCGTTAAGAAGGGTCACAATGTGTGTAGCGTCACAAAAAGTGAAGAAATGTTAAAGTATAATGAGAAAACAAAAATCACACGTTCGGAAAATTTATGTTGCCAAAATCGAATGGGGTCTGTTTTTTCAATCCAAATACAGACTATGGGTTCAAAAGCTATGGCCGAAATACTATTATTATAATATACGAGAAAGGCACCATTATCCCTAGGTGGATTTATCAGGGTTTTAAATTTAATTTCACCTATTTGTTTTTGGAATAAAAACGCAGTCGGTACTTAAATGGTCGGGATTGGTGGTCATATGGCTACCACTTAGCCATTTTCTTACGTTCCATATAAATAAAAAAAATATTTGTATGGTAAAATCTTACATGGGGGGAGGGGGTTGAAAAACCCAGAAAAATGCTTACGTAATTTGTGTAAGGCCCCAATGCGTAAATGGAACCTTACCTTAAAAATGCCTTTAAAAATATCACTAGAAGTAATGAATCCTACACAGCAAATAATTTTGAAAATTCAACGACGTGTAAAACTGCAGGTTATCACATCAAACGAATTAACATTCGATATTCAATTAAATTTGATTAAATTTTACAAGCAAACACCGTTTAAATTTATTTCGATTTAAAAGAATAGTGAGATCGATTGAATGTTACGTTTATTTGCATGCTCCAAATATGTGCATGAAAATACATTTAAAATCACAACATATTTTTATCTGTGTATGTTGTGATTATCAAACACAATTCCACCCTGTAGGTATTCGAGGCCACTGTACATATATGGAATTTCCGTAGGCTTCGAAGAGATTTGATAAAAAAATATGGGGTTGCGGGTGGTATTCCCGGATCCGGCTGAAAAACTAAAAATAGCAACATTTTTTTGTCAAAACTCCTCTGTACTCTGTACTCCTTCGTTGTGCCCACTCGAGAATTTATGTTACAGCTACTTGCATTGGAACTGATATGTAGCGCAATACCATGTTGGGAATACCGGCCGATACCCTACATTGCCATTTTTGGTTTTTTTATTGGGTGACTTGATGTGATTTATCAAGCGAGTTTTTATTATAAATTCAATATCATAAGTTACAGAAGGATTGTTCTTCAAATGCAGTGAAGTTTGTTGCATAATTTAACATGGACAATGATTTTTTTTTGGAAGTATTCCAAAATTAAAATAATTTACCCAAAATGTAACACCGAACCAATTTACCCCATATTTATTAGCTAAATTCGAGAAAACTTGCGTGGCCTGTTGTTGTGCGTGACCTGTCGCAGTAGGGTCACTGTTCCGATAGTTGTTGGTGTACCTATAGTTGCGGTAGTGTGATATACGCACAATCTACGAATTTAACGCAGCAACCCGCACTTCTTATAGATTTCAAGACACGTCATAACATTGTGCAACGAAAAATAGTGTGAGAATTAGGTAAAAATCGGCCATGTATCTGCAAATTTATTTATTATTTCATGCCCTTTGCTCCTATAGTTGCGGTAGTGTTCTTAAAGTTGCGAGTTCCGTTTGAAAACAATGGGATTCGCAACTATAGGAACACAAGTTAAAAAATAGCGCAACTATTGGAACAGAGTACCAGTAATTAGAGGTTCAATTTTAGAGTGTGGTGGCGAGTTTTGAGGCGGTGCAAGGAGTTTCCATGCAAAGATGATGAGGAAATCTTTCATATACATGCTACAGGTAAGCGAAATTCCGTATCAATTGAGACCAAGCGTATAAATAGTGTGAGAGTGTGCTTAGTTCCTCCACTATTGGGTCTTTTACCGTATGTCAGTCGCAAGAATCGTAAAATAAATTAATTTTCTAAGTGGTTGGTGATACTAGTGCAATTTACGTGAATTTTACTATTCATTGTGATTTCCAAATTTCAAATGTGGAAAATGATTATTTTTCTCGGCAGGCCTTTGCGCTTTAGTACACTCCTCTAAGGTTTGATGTCCAATAATTGTCCAGTCAACATAGCGTGCATGCTCTCTGCAGTACCCTGCATCGAAGGGGATCATGAATACATTTGTTTAAACTCGGTTTTTATTACACGATGCTCCACGATGCTTTTCGTTCAAGTGAGTTGAATGGAAGTGTTCAGACGTTCAATTCGAGTTCAATTCAAGTGTCTTGTCCAACCCACTTGCCTTGCATTATACGGCAGTTATAGAATTTGTAAATTTTCAGTATAAGCTAGATGTACCAGTTGTGGCTATAGCACCAGTTGTCGCACTAGTGCTTTATATGCCAAATTGACAATCAAATCACCGTAAACCAAGTTCATATTGATAAAGCATATTCATATGATACGATAACACCTTTGATCTCCTCCAAAACAAGCAAAGCATAATTGTAAAAATTAATTTTGCTTAATTTTTGACGTCCTTTGCACCAGTTGTCGCACTTGTGGTCTCTATTTGGCCAGTCCCATAAGAAAACAATGGGATAAGAAAACAATAGGATTTGGGAACATTAAGATTAGTGCCACAACTGGTGCATGCGTTCCTATTATGGATTAATCAATTTTGAGGATAATAACAAATTTTATTGTGGTTGTCACAACTGTTCTAAGAAGCAGGAAGTAAAACCTTTTCCCTGATAAATAAAGTTCACCCACATGCCTTTTACTTATTTTTAAAAAAATACTTGTTCTTATGTATGGCGACAATTGGTACACCCACCCTAATTAGATTTTTCGTATGACCGAAAAAGTGCCGTGTGAGAAAATAATTCATTTGGGTAATCATAATGCTTTACATGCAAATGGATTAAGCTGAAAAACAAAAGACTTAAGAACATTCAATATTCGCTACGGACTGCTCGGTTAATTCTATTAGCTCAGCAGTAAAATTCACACAGAAATGCCACCGGCGCGTATACACGGCCGTGCGCGCGGCTGCGTATTTATCAGCGCTCACTACAGTCCGTTTTAGGGCTCTTTTTCCACACTGCACTGTTCTGCTGTTGATTGTGCGCTCGGTTCATTTTGTTCGATCTTCCTTTAAGGTGATTATACAATCAAGCCAAGTGGTGAATTTCAAATTCACCACACGGTTTCTACTTCTGTTATCAAAAGTTCAAATTTGGCGTAATAATTGTCCTACAATGCTGAAATTAAAGTCGATTGTTTAGCATAAGTAAGCAAACGATCTACGGATGTTTCATCCCCATGGGCGTTGTGGTTCTCTCAATTCGTGCTCTTGAAAAATCACTAGAAAAAGCACGTGGTTTCCAAGATGGCCGATTTGTGGCTTTGTTGTATAACCACCTTAACACACACTTCTCCCAAGCTGTGGTGAATTCAAACGTAAGAGGCGCGCTCCCGTTCAAATGCAACGGTGCATGTGAGTGTATTAAAATTTCTTTTCACCACACTGAGGAGATGGACATCTCTGGATGCAATCAATAGTGAACCTCTTTTGTACCTTACAAATGCCACAACAACGGTCCTTCGGAAGATCCGAAACATCCGTAAAATCTGAGACAATCCAAAAAATTATCTCGCGATTTTTTTTCGTAGCAATCTATCCTGGTGAATTGTGGGTGCAATCAATAGTGAATGTTTTCTGTGACCCAGAAAATGCTCCCGAAATGGCTCCCGCAAGAATCCGGAACATCCGTAAAAGAGGCCAGTTTCAAAAGTTCATCCCAGAGCATTGCGATTTTTTCGTAACCATCTATTCTGACGAATTGTGGGTGCGATCAATAGTGAAAGTCTTCGGTGGCCTTAAAATTTCCCAGAAAAATCTTCCGAAATATCCTGAACATCGACAAGAGTAGCCAGTTCCAAAAGATCATCCCAAAATTTAGCGATTTTTTCGTAATCATCCAATCAATAATGGATGCAATCAATAATGAAAGTTTTCTGTAACCTACAAATGTCCCAGAAACGATCCTTCGGAACATCCGGAACAGCCGTAAGAGTGGCCAATGCCAAAAGTCCATCCCAGGGATTCGCGACTTTTTCTTACCATTCATTCGTGTGAAATGTGGATGCAATCAATAATGAAAGTCTTCTGTAATCTCCGAATGTTCCAGAAACCTTCTTTCCGAAGATCTGGAACATCCATAAAAGTGACCATCATGTCATCATGTCTAAATGTCTTCTGTGACCTCCAAATGCCACAAGAACAGTCCTCAGGAGGATCCGGAACATCCGTAAAATGGCCAATTTCAAAAGTCCATCCCAGGGCTTCTCGATTTTTTCGTAACCATTTATTCTGACAAATTTGAGGGGGCGGTGGTCCCGCAATGTCCTAGAAACTGTCCTTTGGTAGATCTGGAACATCCGTAAAAATGGTCAATTTCAAAAATTTCTCCAGAGCTTTGCGCTCGTTTCGTAATAATCTATCCTGGCGAATTATAGTTGCAATCAATAATGAAAATCTTCTGTGACCTCCAAGTACCACAAAAACGGTCCTCCGGATGATCCGAAAAATGGCCAACTCTTAAAATTCATCCCAGAGCTTCATGATTTTTAGTAGCAATTCATCCTGACAAATTTTTGGTGCAATCAATAGTGAAAATCTTCTGTGACTCCCAAAAGATTCCGAAATGGCTCTCCGGAAGATTCGGAACATCCGTAAAAATGGCCAATTCCAAAAGTTTATCTCGGAGCATCACAATCCTGGCGAATTGTGTATGCAATCAATAATGAAAGTCTTCTGTGACAACTTAATGCTCCCGTAATGGTGCTCCAGAAGATCCGGAGCATCCGTGAAAGAGGCCAATTCCAAAGAGAATTCACGGAGGAGCTTCTAGAGGAACTTCCTTTTGAACTTCTGGAATTAATCATTCTAGCGGATGTCCCAAATTTCCCGGAGAACCGTTTTGTAATCATTGGCGATGAAAGAGGACTTTTACTGTTAATTGCGGACATAACATGCCGTTTAGAAAGTTTTCTGAAATATCGATTGTGATTACGTTTTGGTAGGTCACAGAGGACTTTCACCATCGACTCCACATATAATATACCATTACTACGTGAATGCTAACAAAAATGCGCAGTAACTAGGATTAACCTATTTTACGAATGTTTCGGGTTTCCTGAGGACCGTATTGAGGTCATTTCGGGTCACAAAAGCCTTTCACTATTGATTGCATAATCAATTCGCTGATATAAACAGTTTCGAAAATTAGCTTTGAGATGAACTTTTGGAATTGGCTACTTTTACGAAAGTTTCGGACTTTCCGGAAGGCCGTTTGTGGTCATCTCAGAAGACTTAAACAATTCAATGCGCACACAATTCGCCCGTATGGATGGTTACGAATGAAATAGCGATGCTCTAAAATTAATTTTTTGCAATCAGCTACTTTCACGGATGTTCTGGATCATCCAGAGGACCGTTTCGGGAGCATGCGCATGTCGCAGAAGACTTTAACAATTGATTGCACAGACGTTTTGCCAGTATGATTGATTATGAAGAGTTCGCGAAGCTCTGGAATGTATTTTTGAAATTGGTCACTTTTACGAATGTTTCAGATCTTCCGGAGAACCGTTTCTGGGGCATTTGGAGGTCACATAAGTGTTTTATTGTTGGCTGCACTCACATTTCGCCGGAATGGATGATGCCGAAAAAATCGCGAAGCTCTTGAATAAACTTTTACGAATGTTCCGGATCTTCCGGAGGGCCATTTCGGGAGCATTTGGGGGTCACAGAAGACTTCCACTATTGATTGCACTCACAATTCGCCAGAACGGATGGTTAGGAAAAAAAATCGCGAAGCTCTGAAATGAACTTTTGGAAATGACCACGTTTACAGATGTTCCGGATCTTCCAGAAGGCTTTCCAATGACCGCTCGAGGGATAAAATTGCCAAGAAATGTAGTATACAAAATAGCAAATACAGTTGATATCATCAGAGCACATATTTGCAAGCAATTTTATATTTCATAATACGAGACTCGAAAATTAGGTGCCAAATTGAGAAGCTTTAGTACAGGTTCCCCGGGGACTAGAGAGGTCATTTTGGATGTAGCATTCCCAGTAGTATTTGAATGTGATTGCTTTTCTAGAAATAATGACCAAATCTTTCTTATATCTAACGTAAATTATCGATTGTTTCAGCATCTAAAATGCAACCCAAGCATTTTCTTCTCGTTAAAATTGACCACAAATCACTCCGTCCCGTTTGCCAAGAGCTATCCGCTTTTGTGCCTCTGGAAGTCAAAAGTCACCTCTCACCCGCCCTATCTTTTGAAAGAACAACAATCCATCCACCCATTTAAATAATTTTCCGTGAAAACACAACCGCCGCACATAATGAAACCAGCTGCTAACAGCAGTTAATGATGGTGGTTAGTAATTTATCGACAGCTCGATAGGCTGCGAAATAATCGGCCCGAATGAATAGATCAACTATTGACTGAAAGCCGAACAAGACACCGAGGGTCTGTATAGAATTCGATTCTGCTTTCATATTGGGGTCTCGAAAGAGTTAGAACAAAGCTGCCCTCCAATTGAGTATAACCCACGGCAGTAGTCCGGCTCGCATAGATCGCTCACGGATAGAGAGTTTTCCTTCGTAAACCAACAAGATTTATGTCACTGTTGGCCCTCAACTCAACCTGGATAATCCTCTATCATTTTGCGCACGAGAATTTCATGCTGAAACGTGACCGAAAACAAACGCCACGGTCTGCAATCTTCCATACAAAGCTTCTGATGGCTTGTCCCGGCTAGCTCAACACGATTCCACCAAGTGCCGCCGTTTATGTTTAACATTTTATCCAATTTTATTGTAACGCCATTCTAGAACAAGACCTCCGCAGTCAACTGCTCGGAGTGGAGTTAGCCTTTCTTCTCGCTTGCTGTGCACAGTGCTGCCGGAGGTTCAAAATCTGTGATAGAAAATAGTTTAATTGAATCAATTTTGATTTAAAATGACGGAAAAGCCTAATTGAAATTTGCATGGAAATGAATTGAAAAACATAAAATCTATTTGTGATAAGACGAGATAGCATTATCCCATTGAATATAACATCTCTTACAGCAGCGGCGAAAAAGCAGAGCATGGAGTCGGTTTCATAGTGATCGGCAAGCAAATAAAGCGAAGTTATGAGTTCGAATCACGCCGGGGACTAAGACAAGGTGATGGACTTTCGTGCCTGTTATTCAACATTGCGCTAGAAGGTGTCATGCGGAGAGCCGGGTGTAACAGCCGGGGTACGCTTTTCAACAGATCCAGTCAATTTATTTGCTTCGCGGATGACATGGACATTGTCGGCCGAACATTTGCAAAGGTGGCAGAACTGTACACCCGCCTGAAACGTGAAGCAACAAAAGTTGGACTAGTGGTGAATGCGTCAAAGACAAAGTACATGCTTGTGGGCGGAACCGAGCGCGACAGGACCCGTCTGGGGATAGACGGGGATACCTTCGAGGTGGTCGAGGAATTCGTCTACCTCGGATCCTTGCTAACGGCTGATAACAATGTTAGTCGTGAAATACGAAGGCGCATCATCTGTGGAAGTCGGGCCTACTACGGGCTCCAGAAGAAACTGCGGTCAAAAAAGACTCGCCACTGCACCAAATGTGTCATGTACAAGACGCTAATAAGACCGGTTGTCCTCTACAGACATGAAACGTGGACAATGCTGGAGGAGGACTTGCAAGCACTCGGAGTATTCGAGAGACGGGTGCTTAGGACCATCTTTGGCGGTGTGCAAGAAGACGGTGTGTGGCGGCGAAGAATGAACCACGAGCTCGCCCAACTCTACGGCGAACCCAGTATCTAGAAGGTAGCTAAAGCCGGAAGGGTACGATGGGCAGGACATGTTGCAAGAATGCCGGACAGCAATCCTGCAAAGATGGTGTTCGCTTCCGATCCGGCAGGTACGAGACGGCGTGGAGCGCAGCGAGCGAGATGGGCAGACCAGGTACAGAACGACTTGGCGAGCGTGGGGCGTATCCGAGGATGGAGAGATGCGGCCTCGAACCGTGCATTGTGGCGTCAAATTGTTGATTCAGTGTTATCTGTTTAGATGTTAACTAAATAAATAAAATGAATGAGTTGGGAAACGGCCAGTGAATGGATCGTAGTATTTAGGAAACGAAGCAAATTCTTCAAATACACTACACCCACAGATGTGAATCACGTAAGGCTTTCGGCAACACAAAAAATACCAGAAGTAGGAAGAAGGGACAAGAAAGAAGAAACACTAAGTAAGACGGAACAAGGAAGAAGGGAAAAGGAAAAAGAATGAAGAATGAAGAAGGAAGGAAGCATGAAGAAAAAAAGGAAGGAGAGAAAAATTGAAGAATGAAAAAAGAGAAGGAAGGAGGAATAGAAGGACCCTTCCTATTCGACCTTTTATTCCTTTCAACCTTTTGTTCCTTTCTTTTGTTTCTTTCCTTTGGAAACCTCAAGTTAGGAGGGGTTTCTGGAGCAATTTCTCATATACCCAGTTCTTATACAGGTTTTGGTACATTCTTATACAGAATTGTTAGAAAATCTAACAACCGGCAGTTGGGTGATCGAGCCGGAAACATGATGGGATTAGATTTCTTCTTTCTACTAAAATTTAGCTGAAAATCATCTTGTTTTCGGCGTGTGCAGTCTTGTTAAGCAGCAAAAACAATTTTAATCCTGCATTTCGGTAATTTATTTTACTTTTTTCAAGGATTTAAAGCTTGTTTCGTTACAAGACTGGTTCCTGCTGCTATCATTTATTCATAAAGATGAAAGTGAATTAGCTTATTCACAGCAGTTCGCACAAATTCGTAGGTGATTAAAGCCCAGACCTGTTGTATGAGAGTAGCATCACTCACATCCGTTACCACAGATATTGATTTGGGACTTTTCCCTATCTCTTACAAGATGGAAGCAATGCACTCTCCAACTGTCGATGTCTGCCCTGGCCACATCCTTGCGTATGCTGAGAAAGGGGAAGGATGGTTAATTGGACACCTACTTAACCCTTTCGGGACGGATATGCCCTGGGTTTCCTTCCTACTATTATTATTATTGGCATTACATCCCCACACTGGGACAGAGCCGCCTAGCAGCTTAGTGTTCATTAAGCACTTCCACAGTTATTAACTGCGAGGTTTCTAAGCCAAGTTACCATTTTTGCATTCGTATATCATGAGGCTAACACGATGATACTTCTATGCCCAGGGAAGTCGAGACGATTTCCAATCCGAAAATTTCCTAGACCGGCACCGGGAATCGAACCCAGCCACCCTCAGCATGGTCTTCCCACAGACAAACATACATAACACTCGTCAAATTCACATCGTTCACTGATTTACTGGTCAATTCAAATAATCATCAGTTGGCCAATCGATCACCCGTGGCGCGCGCATCCGATTCGCTCTAGTTTGTCGTTTGCTCACTACCGCCATCTGGTTCGTGATTTGCCCAACTAACTGAAATCAACAGATGTTGTTAGTGTTTGAATGACGATGAATTTGATGAGTGAATGTTCAATGTATTATGTCTATTTGTCTGTGGTCTTACTTCGTAGCCGCGCGTCTTACCGCACGGCTAAGGAGGGCCCTGGGTTTTAGATTGACTGTATATATATATTGACTGTATATTTTCAGCAAAATGGTTGTTAGCTTTACAGGAAAAATATCGGAAGTCAAGTTTGACTATACCCTGGAGACCCAGATGACCGAAACCTTGGAAACATTCAACTTTTGAGAGCCTAGAAATGAAATGTTTGAATCCTATATTACATTGCTAATTCTGGGCACTCAATCAAGTTTAGCCATCCTGAACGTCAAGCCAACCAATTTACTTGACGTCAAAAATACGAGATACTCAAGAATCCCCAAACGGTTCGCGAGTTCAACTCATGGGATTTACCAGATCAATCAGATCTACTGCAATGTCCTCATCATCGGTTTATACCAAATCCGGTTCAATAAGTATATGCGGATCATGTAAACCCAATTCCCTTGAATACGAGATATCCAAGGTACTCCAAAACGGTTTCGAGTTCAACCCAAGATATCTGCCGAAGCAACCAAGGCTTTTGCAATGTACTCCTCGTCGGCATATACCCAATCCGGTTCAATAAGCATATGAGCATCAAGTAAACTGAATTTTCTTCAAAACGAGATGTTCAAGGTAATCCAAAATATTCTGGAGGCCTGCCAGAATGTTTAGCGAAGCACAGATACATCGTTCAGGACTTGGTAGATCGGGTAGTTCGCATGTTCTGAGCTCCATGACATTTAAGGATATGTACTCCAGAACAATTTGGATAGACTAGAACATAAAATAATATTTCAACGGCTTTTTAGTTCTTTCAATATTAGCTTTGGTCGAATTCAGTGAAAGTGAAATAAACTCAAATCTGTACGTTGGATCTATGTAAACAAACTCGTTATGCAAGGGTTAAGAAAGATGTAGAGAACTCTACGACCTCCCATACCTGCACGGGAGGTTTTTGAATTGTTAGTTTGCAAGGCCTGCGAGTGAATCCATGACTTCCTGCTTAGGAGGCAGAAGCGGTAGCCTTTAGATCAGCGGTTCTCAACCTGGGGTTCATGTACCTAGTTACCTCGGACAAAAGTGTCAAATGGCGGATGTATTACAATCAGGGAATCAATATTCGAGCAACGCCTAACAATATACTCTTTATCATAAACAGAGTTTGTTACTGACAAACGGTGTTGAACTTAATCTAGAATTAAAAAAAACACCTAAATAAAGATTAAAAAAAAAGTTTACTGACAAACGCACCTAGCGAAAAACCTTTATTAGAACCCGAAAACAATATGACAAGAATCATTTGCCTTGCATGCTCTGATATTTCCAGGCGGGGGTCAAGCTGTCAAATGTTTGTTGCCACAAATTTAGCGAATGCCGACGGCACTAATACTACACCATAGTATATGAAAAATAAACACTGCAGTGAGTGAGAATGTAATGAAACGCACAAAGATATTGATAATGCCAGAAACAACTGTTTCTGTTCAGCACAGAGTTTCTTCTCACAACATAATTATTTATCAGCAAATTTCGCGTAAAGATTAACGTAAAACACCACATTTTACGGGTTTGGTGCATTTTTGTTCGTTACAATATTTTATTTGATATGTGCTTTCGACACCACTCTCTCTAGTAAA
This sequence comes from Armigeres subalbatus, assembly GCF_024139115.2. NCBI lineage: Eukaryota > Metazoa > Arthropoda > Insecta > Diptera > Culicidae > Armigeres > Armigeres subalbatus. The sequence goes on from NC_085141.1 coordinate 135,780,452, forward strand.
AACGGTAAACAATGCAATACCACGTCAATTCATGATAGTATATGAGCATTTTGACATTGGAGTATAAATTTATGCGCCAAAAAAGAGGGTACTGTCATACTTGCCAAACTCCATATGAAAAAATCCGTTGTCCCCCCTCTGGATATTTCCCAAAATACGATGCTAATTTTCTAATCATTGTTTGATTCTCGAATATTTCCATAACAGCAGAAACTATAACAGCATAAAAAATAGAAATAATGCAAAATAACGGGATGAAAAGTTAGCAACAAGATTGTCTTCTTTTTTGTTGCTGACAAAAATTTTCGGATCTTTGTCATTATTATCTCCGACAAAAACAAAAATTTGTCGTTGACTCTCTTTTGTCGCTTGTTTCGCATGCGCATTCCAAAAAAATTGATTCCCTGATTACAATTTAAAGAAAAACTTATTGATAAAGTTTTGATAATTGTGTATTTTTGAATTCATAAACTTTGTATTGCACATAATATGCACGACGATCAGTATATCAAAGCCTATTTAATCCTGCCTACCACACCCAACACAGTATATGAAGGGCTGCGGGACAAAAGACCAAAAGACAAAACATCGAATGACTAAAATCTATAATCTATATTATTCTTATGGTTAGAAAGCCTCCATTTTAGAGGCATGAAGGCTTGTTTCGAAAAGCTTTGTTGCGAGAGGCTTGAAAGCCTTCTTATAAGCGTCTTGGAAGACTTCTTTCAAGAGGCTCGGAAGCGAGTTGAGTAGGCAGGGGCCATTTGTCATAACGACCGTTTGACATACTAAAAAAATAGTCATAGTTAGAAGTACTAGAATAAGAGATTGGCGAAGACGCCATCTTATTTCCAATCGAACCGTCAAAAGTGGTTTCATTTCGACTTGTTTACTTTTTGCATCCATAAGAAGCAAGCAAAAAGTTCAAGTGCTGCCAGTATTATTTTCACGATTTCATGCATTTTCATACGTTGCCATTTCGACAGTTTTTCACTCCGTCACTCACTGATTATAGGGTTGCTACCCGAATAAAAAAGTCCAATAGAATTACAATAGAAATTATTGTAACAATACGATAAATTTAATTGTAATTACAATAAACTCTATTGTTGCTCACAATAGAATAACAATTAAGAATATTGTTTTCCACCATAAATCCTATTGTAAATGGAAGTTTTACAATAGAAAATAGGGGTTGTTAGTTACCGTAACAATAAAAAAATCGTTTGTTTCACTAACAAATTTTTGTAATTACAATAGAATTTAATGTAATTCTATTGTCCACAGTTTTCTGTCAATAGATTTTATTGTACGTTTATTGGAACAACAATAAGGAAAATTAATTGGTACAATAGAAGAACAATAGAATTGATTGTTCATAAATAAAATGTATCGTAATTTTATGATATTTTAATGTAATTCTATTGTATTTTCTATTCGGGTAGTCATAGTGATTTTAGGCCCATTTAGCATAAACATTTAAAGAATTATAAAAACTTTAGGCAGACGCGTGCTGTATCAGAGTCATCTGTCTTACTGTCGCATTCCATAAAGGATTTTTTATTTTTAATTCTTCTTCTTCTTCTTCTTCTTCTTCTTATTGGCATTACATCCCCACACTGGGCAGAGCCGCCTCGCAGCTTAGTGTTCATTAAGCACTTCCACAGTTATTAACTGCGAGGTTTCTAAGCCAGGTTACCATTTTTGCATTCGTATATCATGAGGCTAACACGATGATACTTTTATGTCCAGGGATGTCGAGACAATTTCCAATCCGAAAATTGCCTAGACCGGCACCGGGAATCGAACCCAGCCAACCTCAGCATGGTCTTGTTTTGTAGCTGCGCGTCTAACCGCACGGCTAAGGAGGGCCCACAATTTTATTTTTATTTATGTGTTTTTAATTCACAGATTAAGTGCAACACAGGATGAAAGGGAACTTGAAGAGTTCCCTTTGCGGGCCAACCTTGGGTCCCACCGATGGTGATGAAACAGAGCTGCATTAAAAAGAGGGTCGACCGGAGGGGCCGTGCTGCGTGCCAACTAAGGGCATCGCCAGTTAACATTATGATTTTACTTAACCTAATTAATCCTAACATTTTAAAAATTTGACGTTTATAGTAAAATAAAAAATAAAAATTTACAGTTAAAGACAATTATTTTTATTTATTTATTTCCGACACTTCACCAGTCCTCTGGCATTCATGTCATTAAAGACAATTAGGAATAAAAAGATGACACACTACACAAATGCCGAGTTAAAAGCGGGCGTTCCGATGTGGATAGGGTTTTTGGTGTAGGGCGGTCCTGTAAGGGTTGAAATCTTACTCTGCTCTCCTACGAATCCAGCATTCCGGTGGTTCCTAGTGGGCTGTTCTTCGGTGGTGCCTATTAGGCTGAAAGATGGGAGTCTAGATTTGGCTGCCATATGAGTGCCAATTTCGTCATCCATTTTCTGCCTTATTGAATCCTTTATTTTCATTCAGCCCTTTCGTTAGAAAGGTTCGAGATCTTTTTTTTTTCCAGAACGTGGAAATCTTCCGAAAGCCTTAGTTAAAGGGTAGGAAAATTGTTCGAAGACATGGAAGATGTCGTTTTGTTAAATGGCTGGAAACAAAGAAGGAAGTGGCCCCCTCAGCTGAACTATGTGGGGTTCACTGAGGGGGTGGGACTTATATCCGAAAAGTGCCCGTTCGCCTTAGGCAGAGGTCCTAATCTAGATCGCGTAATACAGTCCTGCATCCTTCAGGAAACAAAATAAGACTGCCGCATTAGCCTCGTCGTCTGCTAGCGCATCCCGAAGGCTAGCTGGGATTCCATACCGATTCCTGGGGTGGTCGAATTTTGGGCATCAGCACACAAAATGTTCAACACTGTTCCTTACTTCGCAAAAGTCACATTGTGACCGGAAAGGGCCCCCACCGAAGTTGTGGGAGACCCTAGTATGGCCGGTCCAGAGCCTCGACATAATGATCTGCTCTTTTCGCGAAGCTAGGTCGTGCCAGGGGCCGATGATGCATTTCACCTTCCTTAGGGGTAGGACATTGTTGTTGCTCCAAGTCCGAGTCCAATCCTGGCCAACGACACTTTTTATCCGTTTTTTAACGTCGGCCAACGGGACGGAACGGATATAGGGTGAGCCTTCATGCCCCACGCAGACGAGGGCATCGGCTTCCACATTTACCCTAATGCCACAGCGGCCGGGAATCCAGGCAAAACTGGTGTCTGGTGCCATACCTGTGAGGATTCCTCGGATCCATGGTTGATTTATGTCGTTTTCGGTTTTAGACCTGGGTCAGGTCCGACCCCGACTCTGAATAACCGAACGAAAAACGAATCGGGATCGAGTCAGTATGATGGTGTTAGTGAGATCTCAAGCCCTATCATCTGTTTTGTTTTCAGTTCGCACTTTTATCAGCTGGCAGAAATATAAATATTTTATCAGATTTTATACAGATTTTATCTTTTGAATTTTGTTATTAGTGTTATTTTGTTTCTTATTATATAAATTGAATGGGGAAGTCAGATTTTAATTGTTTATTTTAAAAATGACAGTTAATCCATCAATAAATTTATGTGATTAGAAGCTTAGTATGAATGGCGACGGCAATGTGGATTGCCGTGAAGGAATTTTGGCGCTCTGGAACATTTCCGGTAATTATGCCAATCCGTGTTTCCCGATAAACTGTTATACTGGTTCTAAGTGGCGTTCTGGATAACAGTGATTGTGTTACTTTTGAATTATTAATTATGCCATTCAAATGTAATAGAACAAGAAAATATGGAAACACTTTGTAAAAAATCCAATAGAAAATTTATTGAGCTTTGGGGCCTTTTATTTTAAAACAAAGAATCAAATCGCACAAGAGTTGACTAACATTTTTGTATTATCCTCGCAAGAGGGGAACCTTTGGGATAAACCGCGATTTCGCCAAAACTGCAAAAACCAAATATACAAGAAAGGCAAATATTTTTTCTCTACATAATTTTCCACTATATAACAGGAGATTCAACATAATAAATATCAACGGGGTAAAATATGTCTTTTTCGGTTTTTTAACGAATTACAACTAAGAATCCTTCTTCCACTCTAAAATTATGCTTAATCCGTATAAAACTGTTCCTAAATTTACATTTGAATTTATTTTCCGGCCAAGTATCATCTGGAGTGTTACTAGGTAGCAAATATACCCTCTGCAAGGTGATTAATTAATATAACTATTGTAAATAATCAGAAAAACGTATCATTTGTTGATGGCAATATAGTTATCACTGCCTTATAAAGGGTTAATACATTATGTTTATATTCTTCAAATCCGTAACCTTAAACAAAATTCACAGAGCTGCAATAACGAATAAAATAATGGTATGAACATTTTGGTATAAATAATAATCCGATACTCCGGTACGCTATTTTCCCATTGAGAGAGCAATTATACCTAAAGCATATCATCGAATACACAACGTAATAGTGAATAAATAGTAGCTACAGCTACCTTCTCGTCACTGCATTTATCAATCACATTTTCATCAAAATTTTTAACCATCATTTTGTTTATAACGGAGTTACCGTCTGAAGTAATCAGCAAAAAATATGTCGGTATCTGAATCCATTTCACCATCAGAGAAACTTGAAGACAACACACAATTAAAATAATCCATTTTTACGTGGAAGACAGCAACAAAATTGATAAATTCAACAAATGAAACAAAAACGATTAATAGTCAAATACCCATCCGCACCCTTCCGTGTCTTTCATGTTTTCATTTTCCTTTAGCGTAAACGTAAACATCTGTTTGACAGTTTATGTTCGAATGTATTGGTGAACCTAGGTTCGATCTCGATAAATCGGCAGAGCGAACCTCATTCGTTTTGGGTCGGATCTGGTGCGGATCGCGATCCAACCTGAACGAATAACCGAACGTTTTGACAGCTGTTAGAGCGGATCCGGGGCAGAACTAGGTTCGACCCAGCAATAACCGAAAACGACATTAGTGTGTGGCTCTAGAGGTTAGCCACCACACTGGCAGAATACGTGAGAATCGTAATCTGTTTGTTTGCTGGAAGGGTGGCAGCGACAAAGATAGGTGCGGCTTCGGCAGAAAAAAAACGCTGCACAGAGGCGGTAGGCTCTCGCACCTGGCTAAGTTGGTACCGGAAACACCGAAACCTACCCCTCTGCTAGAGACGGAACCATCGGTGTACCTTATGATATGGTTCCGGAAGCGAGTAGCCACGAGCGCTCTGCAGCACGTACTCATCCGGCCCGGATGAGTTTCTATTGCACTTGGCGAGTGCATGGGCCAACATATACATATATGTGTTTTTAAGAAGTAATTAACGTTTTCGCCAAATCCGGGTAAATTCGTGATTTAAATGAAGAAATAATTTACTAATTTGCCTTATTCCTGAGTGTCCTGACAAATGTTTTTAAGAAGTAGTAATTTACTTACTTTCGCGTTATAAGGAGAAATGGTGTGCTTTAAATGATGGAATCACCTGCTCATTTGTCTTATTCCAATCGTACGCGTAAAAAGAAATCATATATGCTTCAACTTTTTCCGGGCGAATGCGTTTTTTGGACAATGAGTCATCAAGTCATTCAAGTCTTGGAAAATTAGTACTTTTAAAGCAGGGGTCATCTACCCTTACGCCGTGTTTCGGGCGAATGTATACTTTTAAATGAGGGGTCATTTACTGTTTTGCCTTATTTTTGACAAATACATATTTTAAAAGGGGTGGGTGGATACACAATATTGCGTTACAAAATGTTACGGTTTGTCCGGGGGGTCGGTGGGTTCGTTCAGTTCTGTTACGAGTAACATTTATTTACTTACTTTACTTATGGGTCCTGTACACCTCCGGTGGTACAAAGGGCCGACTCGAAAGATCTCCATCCTGAGCGATGTCTAGCTATCGCTTTAACCTATTGCCAGGTTAGATTTCGATCCTTTTTATTTCTTTATTGAGGCTTCGGGTCACCTTTTTTTAGCACCTTCACTAAGATACCTTGCATTCGACCGGGAAAGTTGCGGTGTCCCAGATATTACGAAATAAACTATGCAGTAGTTGAGCGGATGTCATGAGATCAGCTTTGAGCATCTCGGCTGATATGCGATCGACCCCTGGGGCTTTATTCGATTTCATGCTAGCAGTGATGGAGCTTCGGTATTGACGCGTGTTATACGCTGTTCGAAGTGCTCGAACCAGCGTTTCAGCTGGTCAGTTGGGTCAGTCAATAACTGATCATTCGCGTCTTTCACAGGCATCGTTGCATTCATCTTCGCCCCGCTTAAGCGTCGTGAGTTATCGTGGAGGAGGCGAATGTCGCCGGTTGCTGCGGCTCTCTCTCCTTAGTCCGCTCACGCTCGCTTGTCCTGTCAACATGAGCGTTTTACTTCCTTCTCCAGAGCGGAGTATCGTTGACGCACGCTTAAAGTCAAGTACACATCGCATGAATAGCTTTCACACATCACGGCGACGCCTTGGCCAACTCTCACTATGAGTGAAAATTTTGTGTGAAACATAAGCAGTCGCTGTGTACTGTCTCACATGTGCATGATATGTGTAAGTGAGTTTGCCTCGAACTGTCAAAGTCCCTTCGGGTCGCTATGATGGCGAACGTGTGCAGAATGTGCTGCAAGAAATCGTACTTTTTCGGAGGTTTTTCCTTTTGTTTTGATGGCGAAACAAAAAAAAAAGTGCGAATACAATCATCGCACTTTGTTTTGTTGATCGAAACGATTGGAGAAGCCTCCGAATAAGTATGGAAAAGTTGGCTTACTTTAACATTAACAATTGAGGTTAGCTCCGATTTCCGACTACTCTCTCGCTGTGTAAAATGAACTCACCGAAAATCATCGGCCATCGGTTACACAAAAATGAGTAACATCGTAATTACTCATAATATGAGTTGTTCCAGGAGAGGCCCGTTTTGTGTGAACGGAACACAAAAATATGTAAGTCATTTTAAGCGTGCGGGCTAAGACTTTGGCTCCTCTGGTTTTCGATCGCTCTATCGCGGCTTTGGCTTCTCTTCGCTCCTCTATCTTCTTCTAGGTCTCATCGGTGATCCATTGTTTTCTTTGGGTGCGCAGTTTGCCCAGATTATTCTCCCTGGTGGCAATAAAGGCATTCTTGATGGCGGTCCATTGGTATTCCACGCTGCCACCTTTCGGAATATCAGCAGCACGCGTCTCCTGTTCTTCAACGAAGGACCGTTTCACCGTGGCATCTTCCAGTCGGCGTGTGTTGAACCGTCGTCTTAATCTTTCCTCCTGCCGACGATTCCGCGCAATGCACAGGCGTATTTCTCCGATGAGGAGGTGATGATCAGACGCGATATCGGAACTACGTTTATTCCGTACATCAAAAAAGCTCCGTTTCCATTTTCGGCTGATGCAGATGTGGTCGATTTTCTGTAAAGCCGTCACGGGAGACCCAAGTGGCCTTGTGAATCGGTCGATGGGGAAAGAACGATCTCCCGATCACCATGTCGTTTATTACCAGCCCCCTGAAACGGCTGTCATCTGCATACAATGTGATTGAAGCCGAAAACTTGGTGCTAAACTTGGTGCTAGCTGTCAAGCGGTGGCTTTAAGCACGGAACACAGTGACGCATGCGACAATATCGCCTGAGGGCAGATTTAATTCGAATAAAAAATAAATAAACAGTATTTTTATTTTAGGCTCGATTTTAAGCTGTTGTTAAAAGAAAAAGCTCACCATCTAAAATATGTTTCAAAACTTTATTGCAATTATCTCTATAGCTGATTCGTTCATTTCAGATACACATGTTTCGATATAACGCAAAAGTTATCAGCACTGTCTTTGTCACAATAACAAATACCAAATGAATGATAATAACAAATTTGTCAAGTCTGCCTGATACCCATGTTGATATCTAAACAGTGTGATAGATGTCTGAAATAATTCGATAATATTTGGCATTGCGATAAAGAGTAGACCTTTAATTCCTAATGAATATTTCTGTTTGAAAACTATTTTTTGCAAGTAGAATAAATAAGACTGCAAACCAATTAACTGATTGATCAGCAGTGATTCATTTTTCCTTCTAATTTTAGAATACTATTCTCGTTGGAATCTGAAGCAAAATAATGTTTGAATTTTTTTTAAATAAATAAAATAATTATCTTGCTGCTCAGAAATGCCGCGTTATTGCAAAGTGCATTGATCCGAATTCCGTAGTAAAAATAACGTTTTCAATCGCCAAAACAAAAGAAATATTTGAATCTCGTGATTCAATCTGCAGAAAATAGATCAAAGCTGTGCAACAGTTTTGAGCTTTTGAATCTGAACTTAAACTAATCTAGTCCCATATAAATTTAAAATGCAAATTGAAAATAGTTCCGGGGCTCCAAAAACTCTGAAAAATTGGGGTTGGGCTACGTTTTTTATACAGATTCATAATATGTAAAAACATATATACCCCTAAACAACCCAAATAGATCAAATTTCTGGTCGCAGTGGATATTGTACCCGACAGAAAAAAAACAACCCCCTAGGTTGCCTAGGATTCGGGAAAAATTCAAATGTTACACACTTGCGACATGGGCAGTATAGTTAGGTTTCTCGTCAGCCAAAAAAAAACCTTTACCGGTGCATGATGATTGGCAGTTCGATATAGGGACACGGCAGGTATTTTCGTCTGGTCGTCATAGTCTCGAAAACCAATAATAAAGACGCTTTTTTGTAAAACTCATACGTACCAAATCGTAAGATCAGGAGAAACGTTCTGCTATAGTGGAGTTCTATCGTTGGTTTTAGCCCCTACGACGAAGGACGGAAATACCTGCCGTGTCCCTAGTTATTATTTTTAATCTTCTGACTGTTACGCTAAGTCCATTATGCTTCCAAAAACTATTATTGTGTCAACACACAAATGGTCCAGAGTAAAGCAAAATTTTATCCAGAATGCGATATCCACTTCCAGTTGGATCAGATCAAATGTAAAGGAAAAAGGTTCCAATAGTGTTCCATAAAACACCTGTCAATGACACGTACAATGGCTAAGTAGATTAATTTATCTTAGTTTCGATACCCTCATTATAGTGAGCACAAGTTGGTAACCAGAGAGTTTATGCGTCTAGATCAAAAAGATGAATTGATTTCGTCAACTGAAAAGTAGGTGTGCTGTTTCATATCTCATAGTGGCAGTTCAATAATTATCGAATAACCCAGCTTGCAGAGCAAGATTACTTGTGATAGATTTATGTTTTAATGGTTTTGGGGGGTGCATCAGCTTTTTTTAACACTGGGTATTTATTAAATCTTCGAACTGGCACTTTCAAGTTTAATTCGGTAAATGAGACGGACCTTAATGTGTGTTTTCATTCGGATTCTGATAAACTTATTTCACAGAGAACAGACGTGGATGCTCGAACAAAATTTCGTTGAAATCGTGTGTAAAGATTTAAATCGCGCCTCAGCGCCGCGAACGCAGGCTGCCCGACATAAAAGCTCAATCTCACTAGCGTCGGCTAGCACCCCTGTAAAAATCCCATAATGCTCGGTGAAACAATTTATAAATTCGTCGGATCCAAGATCGGTCGATGCTACCGACGAGAACCGATTTAGTCTGGGGGAAAGTCGGGAAGATTTTTACGGGGTTCTTTTTCTTCATGCAACCTTTATTCGTCAATAATGATAAATTCATGAGGATTATGATGATCGCTGCGATGTCAAGCGACACAAGACAATCGTCAAATAGATTGCACCTTACCAGAACATGTTAAGTTATGGCGGCTATCGAAATTAATTTATTTGCTTTTTTCGGTGATAATTTCGGCTGATTTCGATGATAATTATATTGTGGCGGCTATTACCGCATGTAAAATGCTTGATAAATGACGGAAAAGAGCAATATAACTTAAGTTATTGAAATTAAAATTTTCACGATCGAAATCCTTTTGCGATCATTAAATACCCGCGCGAAATGTAATAGGTGCAATATGAACGGAGCTTTAAACTTCAAGAACAGCACTAGCGCCACACCAACAAACGGTGGCTTCAAGAACTAGTGCTTGTTTCACGGGGTTGTTTATTACCACAGAATCCTGCTAACAGATCTCCGTTTTATTCAAGAGGCTCGTAAGCCTCCAAAAGGAAGCTAAATGTATAAACTTAATTTGAACTCAAAGAAATTCCAGTTTGAAATTTTCATCTGTCTCATGAGTTATGCTTATTTTATTACAGTTATGCTATTTTTTACAGGGAAAATAAAAGGGGTACCTCAATGAATGTAAAAGTTTGAAGGGGTACCTCTCAATAAAAATGTTGAGAACCGCTGGTCTAGACCACCGAGCTCGTCTCATAAAGAAGAAGTAAAGTTGAGGACGAAATATTGGTGAAGTTACTTTTTAGTCACGAATTTCAATATGAATTTCTGTCTAGAATTATAGCGTCAGGAAGCACTATGTTGTGAACAGAATTCTAGTTCAAGCCTATCAACGAATAATCAGGGCGTTCCTTCTATTCATGTTCCACCGCACTGTAACTCGTAAGAGCGAAACCTCGCCAGTCGTAAATAAGATAAATTCAAATATTCCCTTAACCTTTCGAAATGTAGAGTCGGGACCCCCCGATCGGTTGCAACACGCTCGAATCACCTAGATATAGGATGTACCTACTGCAAACCCGATCATGCTGCACTCCGACAGCAGCGCTATGACGCGCTGAGACTGGTTCACCTGATAGGGCTTGATTTGTGGTACGATTCACATTGTACCATTTATTTATTCTCAGACATAATTTAGACGTTATTATGGACCTATCCTGCACTCGAATCGAGCCAGGTGTGATCGAGTGCCGATTTAACTGATATTTTCCAACATACTGTTCTATGTTAGTCGATGATCGTTGGTAGATGATTAGTGATGACGATGAGTTACAAATGCTATTACTATTCTATCTACTAAAGTTTTGCCTAGAATTTCCAAGTAGATAATATGATTCATTTGTATGGTAATATGAAATAAATTTCAGGGACAGGAACGGCATACAATAAAACATGATTCGACAGGTGTTGGTCCTAGGCGTAAACATCAATAAATTTATCACACGTAATTACATGCGCGATTACAAATACATTGTTTGCATACAGGGTTTTTACCTAAAATACCTAAAAAAAATTTCAAGTGTTATCTAAAGAGTCTCAATTGTTATTAATTTGGGTATGATTTAGGTATATAAGTTTTGATCAATGCCGGAACATTTAGTATATTTTCACTTATTTCGACCACAACTATAAACTCGTCTTCGGTGTGACCGATGAATGCTGGTTTGTTGCTATAGTCTGGTGTGTAATTAAAACCAAAATGACACTGGAAGCATATTTCTTTAAGTATTGAGATACTACAAACTGATTCTGGAAAAACACAGTTTAATAGAAAGTAGTGAAACATGTAGCTGCTGAAGCCAAGTCTAGAAACAAAATCATGAGAATTACTGCAGATAACTCTGACCACTATCCTGATAAGTAAAAGGCGTAAAAAAGAAACAAACATCGTTAATTGGCATACTACTTGGACACACATGACACTAATTTTGCGATCAATGATTTGTAACCATCTGGACCATTAGACAGCACAACATATAATTTCTTAACCCAGCCCATATTGGTCACACCTACCTGAACGTGTGTTAGCGGCGATATTCTTATCGCGAAAGTAGTGCCACGCAAACTCCGTCTGCATATGTTCTGTGAGGGAAAATGATATAAGATGCACCGATGGCAAAGGACTACTAAGAGAATTTATGAGCGTAGAGGATAGAAGGGCAATATGCGCTAGTTAACCTTCCTGGCCTAGTTCTTGATGTTTAATTCGCCCCTACCCGGGTCGTAACTGGGTGAGGTAAGAATGTTTCCTAATACCACTGCTGTTCCTCATGGCAGAAAATAGTAAACCAAACTGTTTACAAGATTGTTTTATTAGTCCACTTCCTCCATCAGAAAAAATCAAATCCGTATCACCCCATGTTTTGTTTTTGTTTTACGTGGAAAATTTTGTCGCACTCCATTCAATCGGCCCGCTAGAGATGATATAAGTAGTAGTCTGACTCACTTCGGTAGCAGCGCATATCAACTGATAGAATGTGAAATTTGACCGTTGACAAACCACGATAAAACTGGTTCGAGAAAATATTGTCTTGGTCGTCTTAGCCCCGCGGAACATAGCGTGAGCTGGAGCCTATCGACAACGCATATAGGTACCTGATTCCAATAATACAACTTGGTCAGAGAGCGCAGACAGCGTTCGTGACTTAAGTTGGCTTCTGCTGCAGTGTTATGCTAGAAGAGACTAAGGCTAAGTTAATAGAAATTTGCAAATGATTCGTTTTTAATGATTCACAAGATTTAAAAGTGAAAACAACGGTTTATACAAATTTAAATTTAAAAATGGAACGAGCTCTATCTTGTAAATTGTAGAAAGCTAGATATGTTTGCAGGTTAAACAATACAATAGCATGCTACTCACATATCTCAGACGCATATCGGTAGTAAAACGTTCTCCTGCGCACATTTAATGCAAATTAGCCTATGTTGAACTTTGGTGGAAGATCTTGAATGTTTACGAACATTGACCGAAGTATCTCAGCATCAAAACATGTCACTTAGTCCAGTCTTACCCAATGCCGACGAACTGTATGTTGAAAAGAAAAAAAAATCAAACATCTAGATTTAGCTGTCTGTGGCAGCTGACATCTTTTTTGTATTTTGTTTCAGGCAGTCTAAGTAGATAATGATAGAGATCACATGTTGTAATAAATAAGTGACTGATTCGGAAAGCCATGGACAAATCAAGACATTATTGGTTTAGCAGAGGATTTATGTTCATAGATTACTAATTTGTAAGGTTCTTAGAAGTCGGGTATCTCAGAAAACATGTTGTGATATCTAAACTCATTCTTCTTGTTATAGGCATCACATCCCCCACTGGGACATTGCCGCCTCGCAGCTCAGTAAGCACTTTCTCAGTTATTAACAGCGAGGTTTCTAAGTCATGTTACCATTTTTGCATTTGTATATCATGAGGCTAACACGACTATGCTTTTATGGCCAGGGAAGTCGGAAAAATATCTTAGGCTGAACCGGGAATCGAACATATTCACCGTCAGCATGGTCTTGCTTTATGGCCGCGCAGCTTACAGTGAAGCAGGAATAAGGAAGAAGGAGAAAGGAATAAGGAAGAAAGAAGACGGAGGTAGGAAGAATCAAGAAGGAATCAAGAAAGAAAGAAAAAAGGAAGAAGAAAGAAAGAAGACGGAAAAAGGAAGAAGGAAGAAGGAAAAATAAAGGAGGAAGATAAAAGAAGGAAGAAGGAATAAAGACGAAGAAAAAAGGAATAACAAAGAAAGAAGACGGAAAAAGGAAGAAGTAAGAAGGAAAAAGAAAGGAGGAAGACGGAATAAGAAGGAAAAAGGAAGAAGGGTGAAGGAAGAAGGAATATGGGAGAAGGAAGAATGAGGAATGAAGAAGGAATAAAGAAGTTGGAAGAAGGAAGAAAGAAGAAGGAAAAAGAAAGAAGGAAGAAGCAAGAAGAAAGAAAAAGAAAGGAAAAACTTCTCATTTTCATGTTTTGTTTATTACTTCTCATTCGGCCTAATGACTTTCGGCCTAATTACCTTCGGCCAATGGTCTGACACCTTTTAATTCAATGTAATGAGAAAAGCACATTAGGGATTTCAAATAGATTTCAATCAATCAACATGTGTTTGCATTCATTTATATAAATTATTTATCGCACTTTTCAAAAAATATTCCGTAAAGTTGGCTCTCCAACGTTATGGGATAATTATGACTTTCCTCTGTGCCAGGAAGTGTTAGAGTTTTCTAGGATTTTTTGCACTAGATATTGATAAATAATAATAGTTTATTTATCAATCTTCGAGTAAATTAAACCTAATTGATATAATGTTGACAAATGCTTGCATGTATTGAATTTAAAGAAATTATATTATACATTATTTTATTTATTTACTCAGGCTAAGATCGGAGTGGCCTTTGCAGTACATAAAGGTCATCTACAATCAGCTCGGTGCATGGCTGCACGCCGCTACCCATGCAGTCTACAGGGTCCGGCAATTGAACTGCTACAAAAAAGAGTAAAAAAAATACAAAATACGATTTGGGTACTAGTTCTCGGGCAGCAGGGACTATGTCCAAGGACTTGACGGTCCTTCCCCAGGCAATCTGCGAGTTGTGAGGCTTGCCTAGGATGTGGTGGGATTTGACAGTGGGCCCATGTTAAATTCCTATAACAAGCTGCATGTATCCGCAAGTAGGCCCCAGCAAAGCGACCGTGTGCCACTCAAAGCGCACAAGCCCAAGTCCTGGTGTTAGGTAGGACACAAAACAGACCTGACACGTTTGCCCTCCGACAAGACAGGAGGTTTGCGCAGGCCTAATAAGCCGCCTGGAAAACCAAAACGATGAATTACATTCCCGCAACTTCAACGTCGTGGCGCTGCAGAAGATTTGCTGGACAGGACAGAAAGTGTGGAAAAGCGGGCATCGAGCGACTATTTTCTACCAAAGCTGTGGCACCACGAGCTGGGAATTGGCTTCATAATGCTGGGCAAGATGCGCCAACGCGTGATTGGGTGGCAGCCAATCAACGCAAGAATTTGCAAGCTGAGGATAAAAGGCCGTTTCTGCAACTATAGCATCATCAGTAGATAGAATACATCCTTGCCTCACTCCAGCTGGATGTGGTCATACAGAGCTCCGTTATGCAGGACTCTGCACGTAAAAGTTTCGTACTGCGCTTCAATGAGGCCTACGATTTTGTCCGGAACTCATTTGCGTCTAAGGTCGCCCTACAGATTTCCCTGGGTCAGACTCGGTCAGATCGAAAGCTTTTTCGTAGTTTGAATGAAAACCAAATATAGAGGGACTCTTGGAATTCGCTGACCTACTGTAATGTGGTCCACATATGATCATACGGGCGGAATTCCGCCTGCTGTCGTCGGAGAGCCGTGTCTATTTTCTCCTGTATCCGATTTAGGATAACTTTGCACAGAACCTTTAGGAACCCTTATGATGCCCTGTCAATTGTCGCACAGACGCCCTGAAGCCAGTCGACCGGAAAAGTCTTGGCTTCCCATATATTGCAGAATTGTTGATGCAACATTTGCGCAGATAGCACTGGGTCAGGTTTGTTGTTGAATTGTCGTCTGAGTCTCTCCTCCGCTCCGAGCTATGCGAACCAACTACTCGGTGTCGGGGAGCGTTGATCCCTCGAATAACGGTATATAACAATACCTGTCCCGACAGTAGTTTATTTCTCCAAAGTTTGTCCAACGGACTTCACTCAGTCCCAGGATTCCGAGCTGCATGCGCCGTACCTCCCTGACTTGTTGTGCCAGCTTACTTTAACTGAGCAAACGTTAAAACATTCCATGTTCCAATTCGTGTTCTTTGTTTCATGCAAAAAGTCGACGGCGTTCTGGATATGTTATTGTTGATTTCTCGAACTGTTTTTTTGTTATTTTTCGGGAGCAGTCGGTGTTTGGCCAAAGGTCCCTATCCTCCGGAATGGGGCTGCCATCTTAGGCATAACTTCCGGGGAACAGCATTTCATACTCAGTCGTTCAGGGTGAACAGACGCGCGATCGACACATGCCCTTATCAGACTATGACATCCTTACCGTTTTGACTCAAATTTCGAACATGATTCATATTCCGAACACTCGCTTTTAAATGGCCAATTTGGCTTTATTCGTGTAACTTTTTCCATAGGATCTTCAGATCATTTGTAATCTTGATCATCGGTACGGAAAACCTATGAAAGTTCCAGTTTTATGATATTTACAATCGATACCATCTTATTATCAACAGTTAGTAAAGGGAAAAGGACAATATACTCGTGGCGATTCAAGGTTAGATTGCGTAATTTCATGACGAACGTTTTGCTTGGATTTGGGAAAAGTCCAGAAAAGTCCCTCACTTAATGAAGGTAGAAATGAAGATGGTTTGTTGATATTGTTGGGTCCATAAACAATTTAATGCAATCTCAATCATTGTCAGAGTTCAATAATCGTAATATTTTCATACTAAAGAATTGCGGCTCCGCAAAGTGTCATACACGATTGAGCCTATCAAGTAAAAAAACTAGTTAAAAAATCCTAATATTAAAACTATGTTTTGAGACTCTGTGATTTTTTTTGTCAATTTATTCTATAATTCTGGAAATATTTTAAGGATTTTTGGGAAATTCATTGAGATCTGGAAGGTGTTATTGTAATATTGAATGAACGACACACGAGCTCGCTTCGGTTTTCAAAAGGAACTACAATATTCTGTGATAAATTCTTGTAAGTTTTCGACAGTGATTTAAATTTCTGTAATCACGCATAGTTAGTGGGAATTTGAATGGACCCTAAAATGAACCAATCTGGGAATCATTCAACTTTTTTTTTTATTTTAATATTTACTTTTCATTCCACTAGTCTATAAAAACAAGTATTCTTCCTTATTCCACAATTTTATATCTGATCTACGTTCTGCATATCTCTACATTAAGACTGGGGCCCTCCTTAGCCGCGCGTCTTACAAACCAAGACCATGCTGAGGGTGGTTGGATTCGATTCCCGGTTCTAGTTTAGGCAATTTTCGGATTGGAAATTGTCTCGACTTCCTTGGGCATAAAAGTATCATCGTGTTAGCCTCATGATATACGAATGCAAAAATGGTAACTTGGCTTAGAAACCTCGCAGTTAATAACTGTGGAAGTGCTTAATGAACACTAAGCTGCGAGGCGGCTCTGTCCCAGTGTGGGCACGTAATGCCAATAAGAAGAAAAAGAAGAAGAAGAAGAGGACTGGAAAAGGCATATCTGTAAGTTACAAGAGGCCGAGTTTTGTTGAGCAGTGAAATCTAAACATCTGGACTTGTAAGGACATTCTACTTAAAACCTTCATAAGAATTTGATCAACTATTTTGCGGCATATTTGAATAATATTTAATTGATTCTAATCTCTAATTTATATTTTGGAATAGTTTACAAAAGATTTATCGTTTGAACGGTTTTTTGCTGGATTTAGGAGCATATAATTATGGGGCCAATAATATGTGTAAACAGTCACAACTATTTTTCTTTAAATTGTGGTTTAGAAAGTTCCAGCTTCGTTTACATCTAACCGTAGTGAAATGTCAGAACAGGAATGAGCATGATGACCGTGCATTTCGTAGTTGCTACTCCGTGATTGACCAGAACAATCGCAATTGCACAAGGGATCAATAGATGGAAGCATGAAATTTGCTCTCCAACCTCAATGTGCACAGTCCGAGAGTTCTAGTATTTTAAATGGTCGATAACGGCGCTGGCCACGTCTTCACGGTATATCGTGGAAGGAATTGACGATGCATTCACTCGCCCACTGCAAGCCGAGAACACCTCTGCACTCGCCACGAGTTTATGCGGAATATTATTAGAATTTTGGGGTTAGATTCTATGGCATAGGTTCGTCTTGATTAACGGGTTTCCACTGTGATTGAAATGAAAGGGTGGTGTGTATTCTAATTGGATGACGGTGTAGCCCACCAAGCCTGTCAGAGACGCTGCAAAAATTTATTCGCATGGACTGCTACTTGTTTCAGGTTTTATTTCCATCCATAAGAATATATTTTTGCAGCTTCTCCTTCTGACGCGCGCTCGTCATTCTGCTGTCGAAGACAACTTCTGCTGCCACTAAGCGATTATGATTTGCACAAAACTCATCTCGGCTAAGCCTTCAGTTCCATAAAATTGTGATACCTAAAAGAACCGACTGATTTTCAATAATTCGCCTTCCCAGTCACAAAACAAAATTAGAATCTTGAGAAAACAATTCATTTGGCTGCCACTGATGTCATCCATGCTAATAAATATGTCTAGCATCTTCCATTTTGAACAAAATTCTTTACACAACAACCATCCCTTGTATAACATGGTGGTCCTGTAAAGAACCAATTTATTGCTTCAAAACCAGATCCAGAACCATGCTAGAAAATTTCACTGGAGTGCCGCTGACACCGACGATAGCCACTCGATTGTTTGCCGCTAAACAGCTACAGATGCAGAAACCACCGCTATTGAGGACCGCTACCAACGTGACACATACACTACCCGCCAAAAGTATGGAAGCGCAAAAATAAGTATTGCAACACCTACTTTGAATATTGCAACACCCCCAAAAAAGTTTAGCATCACTTCAGAACTCCCATATTCCCATCGGATCTTTTCCATTTAGAATAATGGGACCTTCAACAAAATTGTTCACGACGATAAGTGCATTAGACCGGACGTCAATTTAGCTCCCTGGGTGCCTTGGCCACCGGGTGGACATCCGGATGCTCCGGATTCTGGAACACGTGTGAAGTCACAATTTAATAAATGCATTCATTCCAGCGAGATGCGGTTTTCATCATCTTTCGTAATCGCAATATGACAGGAAAATCAATGCTGACTGACGTTTGCTTGACCAGTTAGTGGTAGCCTCCCACTGATTCTCCGGGAGTTCCGGTACATCCGGTAAAGTGGTCAATTATTAATATTCGTCCCAGAAAGCTGCGATTTTTTCTAAACGGTTTGTGGAGGCATTGTGAGAGAAAAATCAATGAAAGCATAACTAATTGATCCCAGGTGGTCTCCCAGTATTCCTCCGGAAGATCCGGAAACATCCGGTAAAGTGGTCAATTATTTAAATTCGTCCCAGAAAGCTGCGAGTTTTTCTAAACGGTTTGTGGAAGCGTTGTGAGAGAAAAATCAATGCAAGCATCACTAATTGACCCCAGGTGGTTTCCCAGTATTCCTCCGGAAGATCCAGAATATTCGGTAAAGTGGTCAATTATTTAAATTCGTCCCAAAACGCTGCGATTTTTTCTAAACGGTTGGTGGAAGCATTGTCAGAGAAAAATCAATCCAAGCATTACTAATTGACCCCAGGTGGTCTCCCAGTATTCCTTCGGAAGATCCGGAACATCCGGAACATCCGGTAAAGTGGCCAATTATTTAAATTCGTCCCAGAAAGCTGCGATTTTTTCTAAACGGTTTGTGGAAGCATTGTCAGAGAAAAATCAGAGCAAGCATCACTAATTGACCTTAAGTGGTCTCCCAGTGTTCTTCCGGAAGATCCGGAACATCCGGTAAAGTGGTCAATTTTAAATTACGTCCCAGCAAGCTGCGAGTTTTTCTAAAACGTCTGTGGTAGCATTGTGAGAGCAAAATCAATGCAAGCACCACTCATTGACCAGTGGATAATCCAGTGAAGTGGTCATATTTAATGGTTTTATAATGTATCCCAGAAAACTGCGATTTTTCCTATACCGTTTGTACAGGCAAACCTCAATGAGTCGATAATGAAGACTCGTTTAAATATCGAGACGTGGAATAGAGAATCATTGAAAATCTGTATCCATCACAGTAACCCAGAATATTTTTTTCAATATGGCATATTTTGCCTCCATGAGTCGATATCGAGTCATAGAACATCAACTCATAGAGGTTTGACTGTAATAGTAATGCCAGAGTTAAATCAATGCGAGCATCTCCCATTGACGCCTGGTGGCCACCTAGTAATCCTCCGGGAGCTTTAGAATATCCGGAGAAGTGGTAAATTTCTGTAATTCAACTCAGAAAGCTGCAACATTCTGAAAATCGCTTGTTGTAAAAATGTCAGAGCTAATTCAATATAACAACCAGTCGTTCTCCTCGGATGGTCCTCTAGAAGTTCTAGAACATTCGGTGAAGTGGTCCATTTTTTTAAATTCGTCTTAGTAATCCTCTCTCGTAAGTTAGATGTAGCAATATGAAAGCAAAATTTCACTGAGTGGTCCTCAGGAATAGACCTCTGCGCCGCCACCATCAAAATGAATTGTATGAAAATTTACCACGTCCAAATAATTTTAACAACGCCGATGGCTATTGTAGGCAGTAGGATTATGGATTTCGAACTTTTTTCCAAAAGAGCATTAACAGTAAAGTCAAGTTCAGTTTTCCAGTTTCGTCAGACTCCTGTCAGAAATACATATTATAATGATGCAGAATATAATCTCATTTCCGATAAAGTTTATAAATCGGAATCACCCAAAATTATTTCAAACAATTTTGTTTCAGATTCAAATCAGGAATATCTTCGAGAATTTCTTAAGAACGTTGTTAAAAAAATCCTTCAGGAATTTCGTTATGAATTATTTTAGGAACTCCTTCAGATATTCGCATAAAAATTCTATCGTAAAATCTTTCTGGAAGGAGAATTTCCCGGAGCTATTCCTGGATTTTTCTTGAGAATACCTTGAGAATTTTTTGGGGGAATTTCGAAACGAATCTATAAAGGGATACCTGGAACAATTCTCCACGTAATTTCCGCAGAAATTCCTGGTCATTTTTTGGCAGAATTCCTTGTGGAATACAAGCCCCTCCTTGTGGAAGAAAAAGTGGGAGCATTTCTGGGAGTATTTTCAGGTTAACTTCTTCATAATATTGCAAGAGTATTTCCTGAAAATAAATCGTGAACGGTTTTCTGGGTGATTTCTGGGGAATTCCTGAAAGAACTTCTAAAAAATTTCCAAACGGTTTTCTGGCGGAATGCCGAATGCGAAATGTCAGGAAAAAATATCGGAGATCGGAGATAGGTGGGCTTAAAAGAATTCCATGTGTATTTAGAAACGAATTCAGAGGAAATTTCTGTATAGTTCTCAAAGTAATTTATGTAGAGATTTTGGGGGATTTCTAGAGTAGGTCCAAGTGGAATTTTCGGACTCCAGTGGAATTTCCGGAGGAATTCCTGCAAAAAATTTCAAGGGGATTTCTTGGAAGAACGGACGGAAAAACATTTGGAGGAATTCCTGGAGAAACTTCCGGTACACTTCCTGAAAAACTCCCGGAGGTATTCCTGGAGGAAATTCTTGAGTAGTTCATGGAGGAACTTCTTAAGGAATTTTCCGGAGGAAATCCGGAAAATTTCTTGAGGAATTCCTAGAGGAACTTCTTGAGGAATTCCTGGAGAAACTTTCGGAAGCAGTCCTGGAAGGTGAAGGATCTTCCGGAAAAATTCCTGGAAAGAATTTCTGGAGGAACTTCTGAATGAATTTCTGGAGGAGCTTCCTGAGGAATTTCTGGAAGAGCTTCCGAAGGAATTCCTGGAGGAACTTCCGAAGGAATTCCTGGAGGAACTTCCGAAGGAATTCCTGGATGAACTTCCGAAGGAATTCCTGGAGGAACTTCCGAAGGAATTCCTGGAGGAACTTCCGAAGGAATTCCTGGAGGAACTTCCGAAGGAATTCCTGGAGGAACTTCCGAAGGAATTCCTGGAGGTCTTCCGAAGAAATTCCTGGAGGAACTTCCGAAGGAATTCCTGGAGGAACTTCCGAAGGAATTCCTGGAGGAACTTCCGAAGGAATTCCTGGAGGAACTTCCGAAGGAATTCCTGGAGGAACTTCCGAAGGAATTCCTGGAGGAACTTCCGAAGGAATTCCTGGAGGAACTTCCGAAGGAATTCCTGGAGGAACTTCCGAAGGAATTCCTGGAGGAACTTCCGAAGGAATTCCTGGAGGAACTTCCGAAGGAATTCCTGGAGGAACTTCCGGAGGAATTCCTGGTGGAACTTTCGGAGGAATTCCTGGAGGAACTCTTGGAGGAACTTCCGAAGGAACTCCTGGAGGAACTTCCGAAGGAATTGCTGGAGGAACTTCCGAAGGAATTCCTGGAGGAACTTTGGGAGAAATTCCAGGAGGAACTTTCGGAGAAATTCCTGGAGAAACTTCCGGAGGAATTCCTGGAGAAACTTCCGGAGGAATTCCAGGAGGAACTTCCGAAGGAATTCCTGGAGGAACTTCCGAAGGAATTCCTGGAGGAACTTCCGAAGGAATTCCTGGAGGAACTTCCGAAGGAATTCCTGGAGGAACTTCCGAAGGAATTCCTGGAGGAACTTCCGAAGGAATTCCTGGAGGAACTTCCGAAGGAATTCCTGGAGGAACTTCCGAAGGAATTCCTGGAGGAACTTCCGAAGGAATTCCTGGAGGAACTTCCGAAGGAATTCCTGGAGGAACTTCCGAAGGAATTCCTGGAGGAACTTCCGAAGGAATTCCTGGAGGAACTTCCGAAGGAATTCCTGGAGGAACTTCGAAGGAATTCCTGGAGGAACTTCCGAAGGAATTCCTGGAGGAACTTCCGAAGGAATTCCTGGAGGAACTTCCGAAGGAATTCCTGGAGGAACTTCCGAAGGAATTCCTGGAGGAACTTCCGAAGGAATTCCTGGAGGAACTTCCGAAGGAATTCCTGGAGGAACTTCCGAAGGAATTCCTGGATGAACTTCCGAAGGAATTCCTGGAGGAACTTCCGAAGGAATTCCTGGAGGAACTTCAAAAGGAATTCCTGGAGGAACTTCCGAAGGAATTCCTGGAGGAACTACCGAAGGAATTCCTGGAGGAACTTCCGAAGGAATTCCTGGGAGAACTTCCGAAGGAATTCCTGGAGGAACTTCCGAAGGAATTCCTGGAGGAACTTCCGAATGAATTCCTGGAATTCCTGGGAGGTCTTCCGAAGGAATTCCTGGAAGATCTTCCGAAGGAATTCCTGGAAAGTCTTTCGCAAGAATTCCTAGAAGGACTTCTGGAGGAATTCCTACAATTTTACCACAATCGGCTTAGAAAAAGTCGAAGCTTTTTAGGACGAGATTCAAGAATTGGCCACTTCACCGGATGTCCCGGATCTTCCGGAGGAACAATACGAGACCACTTGGGATCAATTAGTGATGCTTGCATTGATTTTTCTCTGGCAATGCTCCCTCAAACCGTTTAGAAAAAGTCGCAGCTTCCTGGAGCGAGTTTTAAAAATTGACCACTTCATCGGATGTTCCGGAATTTGCGGAGGACCACTGGGAGGCCATCTGGGGTCAATAAGTGATGCTTGCTTTGATTTTGCTCTGATAATTCTGCCACAATCGGCTTTGAAAAAGTCGCAGCTTTCTGTGACGAATTTCAAAATTTAACCACTTTACCGGATGTTCCGAAACTCCCGGAGGACCACTGGGAGGACGCCAGGGGTCAAGCAAGCGTCAATCAGCATTGATTTTTCTGTCATATTGCGATTACGAAAGATGATGAACATTTGGCATGTCGCTAGAATGAATAGATGTATTAAGCGGTGACTTCACACGTGGTTCAGAATCCGGATAATCCGCGGTCTATCTGGTGGCCAGGGCACTCCAAAGAGCTAAATTGTCCTCTTTCGCAATGCACTTATCGCCGTGATAAATTTTGTACAAGGTTCCACAATTCTAAATGTAAAGGATCCGACGATAAATCTTCACGAATATGTTAGTTCCGGAGTGATGCTAAACTTTTCGGAGTGTTGCAATATTCAAAGCAGGTGTTGCAATACTTATTTTTGCGCTTCCATACTTTTATGGCGGGTAGTGTATATGATACCAATATCACTGTACAGCATGAAATCATATGTCTGTCACCCAGAATCACGCTGGTATCACGATAGCACGATGATTTCCGTACCCTTCCCTGTGACCGTTGTATTGTACGAAACAGAACATAATTTGTTGTTTTGAAATGTCAAATTTTGACATATGAAATAAAAACAAACATTTGCAAGCTGTCTGAGTAAAATTCGTTTTTCTGCAATTCCGGATGATAATTATTCGTAAGCCCATTATTTGCTACAATTACGCTCTGAAGATGTCTTCCTATTGATTTTGCCTGTTCTTGGATTGGGGTCTGTTCAAATATTACGTAACGTGAAAAACGTTGTTTTTAAGAACCCCCCACCCCCTCGTAACAATCTGTTACAAAATTTAGAACTACCCCCACCCCTATGCGTAACGCGTAACAAATACATCTTTTTTTTTGAAAATATCTTTTTTTGTAGAATTTGAACCACGATACAATAAATTATTATTATTTTTATATTTTATGCTATTTTGAAGACAATAACTATTTTTTGAAAAATTTAAATATTTTTTCTCCATTGTTACGTGTAACAATTTCTCGAAGGACCCCCACCCCCTATATTTTGCGTAACAAATCGTAACAAAAATAAAACAACCCCCCACCCCCTATTGCGTTACGTAATATTTGAACAGATCCTTGTTTCCGGGAAAATCTACCGTCACTTTTGCATGATATTCAATGGTTTGAGTTCTGTATCGTGTGATTTCGAACATTTTGTGCAAGGATCCCATGGGTTTTAATTGGAATGAGGTCTGGGGATTGCGAAGGATGCGGGATCTTTGATTTGCCATTAGTCAGCATCTACTTTTTTAGATGGGAACCATTGTTATACCATTGTTTTGGACAAATTCGAAATTGGATCTATGACCCAATTGAACGGTGCTGGCTTTATCCTTCATAATGTCCAAATGAATTGATCAGTGTTTGCACTGAAATCACTTCAAATCATAGAATAGAGTGATTAACGTCCGCAGAAATAATTAACTATGACGCTTTCATATCGATGAATGAACTGCTGACGCGAATTCACAATTTATTCAACAAATATGGGTAAATATTGTGTCATACTCATAAGAACTATAGTAACAGTTTATGATTTCTATACATTTTGATGAAAAATTTTCTGAATCGTTCTGGGACCCCAATCAACTGTGCAAAATATGGGCTCGATTGGTTGCGACCTCGCATGCCGCATCGCGTTTTAAATTTACATGGAGATTAGAATGGGAAAACGTACTTTTTTACATTTTTGCTATTAGCGGCTTCAATTTATCATCAATCACGTGACTCAATACGTTAGCCTATAGTCTGGAAGATGCCGAAAGACTTTGCCGAAGAAGGTACTGTGTGTGTGTGTGTGTGTGTGTGTGTGTGTGTTTTTTTACAATGGTTAAAGGCCATCAAAAATCTGCGCGACACCTCGAGCATCCACACTATGCTCGAAGGAGAACAGGGATGGGCTCCTCCCGACCTGAGCGATTCCAAGCAACAGCATCCAAATTTAAGAAAATTTTTAATTCATGATTTTCTATTGAGTTGAAACTTTGCACAGTTTTTCAATTTCATCTAAATCGTCATTTTTCGATATCAAATCTTCATATTGAGTCACGACTAACTTTTCAAAAGGGTGTATGTGAAAATGGTTCAAAAATATTTAAAAAGCTGCACAGCAAAAACGGAATGTTCGATTGTTATAATTTTTTCATCAAATTTACCCAACTAAATGGTTATTCTTCAAAAAATGTACACAGTAAAAACAATTTTTATTGCGTTTAAAAATATTATTTGTCACAAAAACTCAAATATCTCAAAACCCTATCTTTTTACGAACGTAAT
This sequence comes from Armigeres subalbatus, assembly GCF_024139115.2. Lineage (NCBI taxonomy): Eukaryota > Metazoa > Arthropoda > Insecta > Diptera > Culicidae > Armigeres > Armigeres subalbatus. The sequence continues at coordinate 135,805,753 of NC_085141.1, forward strand.
TTTTTAGGGAAAACGGTCCATTATATTAGCTATCTACCATAAAAATTTGGTGATGGTAAACTAATAAACAAAAAAGTTATGACATTTCAAACATTTGACAATTTTCACATATAGTAAAAAAAAAAAATTTCCGTTTATTTTTTTTTCAAGAATCGCAGATTTGATGCTGATTTTATTGTTAAGGGCCTTGCGTGAGTTAAACAAGTTGTTTGTATGATATTCCATATTTATGTATTCATCGATATTATGTATATTATATGTATAAATATTATATGTATAAATAAATAAAAATGAATTAATATTATCCTAAATATTAAATTAAATGTGGCAGTTACACAATGTTGTTATAGAAACTCTAAGAGTTTTGGGTTTGAATTTTGGTATGGGTTATGATATCATGAAAACAGTTTATTAATACTTATTTTTTATTTATTTTTATTCAAATTTTTTAACCTTCTTCGGATATTAGAAAAAACTTACGAATAAGATGTTGGGGTCATATTGACCCAGAAATGTAAATGCTTATAAAACAGTCAAATTATAACCGAATTACAAGGTTTATATACCGTTCGAAAGATAAACTCATCAATTTTGTGGCTATGTGGTGATATGCTGGTTCTGGAGACAATGGTCACCGGGAAACGACTTCCACGGGGACCTTGTCGGTCATATAAGGGGAGCATAAAAATCGCTCCATATATGCCATTCGATCGCTAATTCTTCATATATTCTCTTAAAACGGTAATGTACGGTCCATGAAAGGGCTTCCGACGAAAGTGGCCACTCCTGGTACATGCAAGGTGCCCCGGGGAACCCGCAGGAGGGGACATTTCCGTTTTAACACCAAAATATGCCGTGCGGCGGCTTTTTCGTCATGATTTTCTACCAAACAGATGGTTATGCGCTTGAAATCGATAAGTGACCACATTGGCCACTCCTGGTACATGCAAGGTGCCCCCGGGGAATCCGCAGGAGGGGACATTTCCGTTTTAGCACCAAAATATACCGTGCGGCGGCTCTGTCGTCATGATTTTCCACAAAATAGATGATAATGCACTTGAAATCGATAAAAGACCACATTGGCCACTCCTGGTACATGCAAGGTGCCCCCGGGGAACCCGTAGGAGGGGACACTTCCGTTTGAAGACCAAAATATGCCGTGCGGCAGATCGTTCGTCATGATTTTTCACAAAATAGATGGTTATGCGCTTGAAATCGATAAGTGACCACATTGGCCACTCCTGGTACATGCAAGGTGCCCCCGGGGAATCCGCAGGAGGGGACATTTCCGTTTTAACACCAAAATATGCCGTGCGGCGGCTTTTTCGTCATGATTTTCTACCAAACAGATGGTTATGCGCTTGAAATCGATAAGTGACCACATTGGCCACTCCTGGTACATGCAAGGTGCCCCCGGGGAATCCGCAGGAGGGGACATTTCTGTTTTAGCACCAAAATATGCCGTGCGGCGGCTTTTTTGTCATGATTTTCCACCAAACAGATGGTTATGCGCTTGAAATCGATAAGTGACCACATTGGCCACTCCTGATACATGCAAGGTTCCCCCGGTTAACCCGCAGGAAGGGACATTTCCGTTTTAGCACCAAAATATACCGTGCGGCGGCTCTGTCGTCATGATTTTCCACAAAATAGATGATAATGCGCTCAAAATCGCTAAGTGACCACATTGGCCACTTTTGAACCTATGAGGTGCCCTTGGGGAATTCGTAGAAAGGGACATTTCCGTTTAACACCGAAATATGCCGTGCGGCGGCTCTTTCGTCATGATTTTCCACAAAATAGATGATTATGCACTTGAAATCGATAAGTGACCACATTGGCCAGTCTTGGAACCAATGAGATGCCCACGGGGAACCCGTAGATGGTGACATTTCCGTTATTATACCGAAATGAATAAGTGACCACATTTTCCATTTTGGAACCTATGAAGTACCGCCGTGGAGCTCATAGGAGAGGACATTTCCGTAATTACTCTTACTCTTACTTAGGGCCGATGCCCACGTAACGTGTTTTCAAGCTGCGTGCACGCCGCGTCCACGCAAGGTACCCGGCATCAAATGTAGTCGTGCACACGTTTACGTGTGCATTATTCCATTTGATGCTGGGTATCTTGCGTAAACGCGGCGTGCAAGCAGCGTGAAAAAACTTTACGTGGACATCGGCCCATAAAGGCATGCCGTGCAGCGGCTCTTTCACTATAATTTTCCATGAAATAGTTGGTTATGCTCTTGAAATCTAATATCAACCCGGGGGAACCCCAGGCCCAGTTTCGGTAATTATGGAGTGCCGTGAAGAATTCATTGAAAGTGTCTGTGCTCACAAAATCTCACTCACCTTTTAGGAACTTGTCCTCATCCGAATTGCTCGCAGTAAATAGCATTCGACGAAAATCCTGCCCTATTGTTTCCTATTGAAAATTGGCCAGATCGGACTATGGGCTCCGAAGTTATGGCCAATATACTAATTTGAGCAGCTGCATGGAAAAATCACTTTTCTGGCACTTATGCTCATCCGATTGGCTTGCAATAAGTTGCGTTCAGCAGAAAATTTTAGAATGCAAATAAACAAATGAACCGGTGCCAGCGAAAGTGGTACATAAACCATTTTTGTCGATTTTGTGTTTTTTACACCAACTGCTTCTGTGAGCAAAAGTCTAGTAAGGGAATAACGAAAAAGTGATTTTTGACATCTAAATCTGAAGATATGCACTTTTTAATATCTGGTATATATCACAATGGCCATTTCGTTGCCAGGAAAAGTGGTACATGTGCAGTTCTACCCACGAAAATCAGCTTATTGAAAAGAAAATTTGACAACATGAATGTTTCTGCAACAGATATTAACCCTATTTTTAATTTCAAAATGGTTTACTGCCGTTTAAAATAATTTTATAAATGTACATGTACCACTTTTACTGGCAACGATTTTCGGTTTCTATTGCATTTTGTTCCCATTTATAGTGGTACATGTGTATTTTGTTCCAACAAACTTGAAATTTGTCAAGAAACTCCGCATATTTTTCATTACTACCTTCAGGCACATTAGTCATAACACGTTGGTACAGTTGAGATGCAGAAAATTGCTAATTTGAATTTTATTTTCGAAATTTTTGAAAAAATGCGCCTTCTGGAAAATTTACTCAATGCAACATGTACCACTTTCGCTGGCACCGGTTCAAATATGAAAAATAAGAGCTATCTACCTATTAGTGTTATATTAGACTTTTCTTATATATTTCTCAACCCTTTTGAACGAACGATAAAGGCACCATCACCACTAGGTAGATTAATCTTATTTTTTTTTCTATAAAATAGGTCATTCATTCTGAACTTAATATCTACAACCTACAAGGTACCTGCAGGAGTCTCACAGAAGGAGAGATTTTTTTATATCGAAATGTTGCGTTTTCATATCATTGTCCACGGCGATCGGTGAAAACCTCAAACTTCTATGAGTCGATATTGAAGGGACCATCGACTAATGGTAATATCGAGATGCGGAATAGAAAATCCTTGGAGAGCTGTTCGAAGGAATCATCACAGTAGCCCAGAAACTATTTTTTAATTTGACTCAGTACTCAATTTCAAATGAAGAGCAATTTCAAGCGCATAACCAACTTTTTGAAGACTTGGGGGCAGGGTAGACAATGATAGACGAAGATAGAGCTGCCGCAACCGGCACAGTACATTTGATATAACCATGAAAATGTCCTCTCCTACGGGTTCGCAGGGCATCTCAAAGGTTCCAAGAGTAGACAATATCACTAATCAACTCCAAGCACATGACCATCTGTTTGGTAGAAAATAACAAAGAAAGAGCCACCGCACGACATATTTTGGTGTTAAAATGGAAATGTACTCTTCTACGGGCTCCCGGGGGCACCTCATAGGTTCTAAGGGTGGACAATATATCAATAATCGATTTCGAGGGCACCTATTTGGAGGAAAATCACGACGAAAGAGCCGCCGCATGACATATGTTGGTGTAAAAATGGAAATGTCATCTCCTGCGTGTTCTCCGAGGGAACCTCATAGGTTCCAAATGTAGCCAATGTGGTCACTTATCGATTTCGAGCGCATGACCATCTGTTTGATGGGAAAACACCAAAAGAGCCGCCGCACGGCTTATATTGGTGTAAAAATGGAAATGTCCCCTTCTACGGGTTCCCTGGGGGCCCCTCATAGGTTCCAGGTGTTGCCAATGTGGTCACTTATCGATTTCAAGCGCATTATCATCTATTTTGTGGAAAATCATGACGAAAGAGACGCCGCACGGCATATTTTGGTGCTAAAACGGAAATGTCCTCTCATACGGGTTCCCCAGGGGCACCTTGCATGTACCAGGAGTGGCCAATGTGGTCACTTATCGATTTCAAGCGCATAACCATCTGTTTGGTGGAAAATCATGACAAAAGAGCCGCCGCACGGCATATTTTGGTGCTAAAACGGAAATGTCCCCTCCTGCGGGTTCCCCGGAGCACCTTGCATGTACCAGGAGTGGCCAATGTGGTCTTTTATCGATTTCAAGCGCATAATCATCTATTTTGTGGAAAATCATGACGACAGAGCCGCCGCACGGTATATTTTGGTGTTAAAACGGAAATGTCCCCTCCTGCGGATTCCCCGGGGGCACCTTGCATGTACCAGGAGTGGCCAATGTGGTATTTTATCGATTTCTAGCGCATTATCATCTATTTTGTGGAAAATCATGACGACAGAGCCGCCACACGGCATATTTTGGTGTTAAAATGGAAATGTCCCCTCCTGCGGATTCCCCGGGGCACCCTGCATGTACCAGGAGTGGCCAATGTGGTCTTTTATCGATTTCTAGCGCATTATCATCTATTTTGTGGAAAATCATGACAAAAGAGCCGCCACACGGCATATTTTGGTGGTAAAACGGGAATGTCCCCTCCTGCGGGTTCCCCGAGGGCACCCTGCATGTACCAGGAGTGGCCAATGTGGTCTTTTATCGATTTCAAGCGCATTATCATCTATTTTGTGGAAAATCATGACGACAGAGCCGCCGCACGGTATATTTTGGTGTTAAAACGGCAATGTCCCCTCCTGCGGATTCCCCGGGGGCACCTTGCATTACCAGGAGTGGTCAATGTGGTCACTTATCGATTTCAAGCGCATAACCATCTGTTTGGTGGAAAATCATGACAAAATAGCCGCCGCACGGCATGTTTTGGGGCTAAAACGGAAATGTCCCCTCTGGCGGGTTCCCCGGGGCACCTTGCATGTACCAGGAGTGGCCAATGTAGTCTTTTATCGATTTCAAGCGCATTATCATCTATTTTGTGGAAAATCATGACGACAGAGCCGCCGCACGGTATATTTTGGTGCTAAAACGGAAATGTCCCCTCCTGCGGATTCCCCGGGGGCACCTTGCATGTACCAGGAGGGGCCAATGTGGTCACTTATCGATTTCAAGCGCATAACCATCTGTTTGGTGGAAAATCATGACAAAAGAGCCGCCGTACGGCATATTTTGGTGCTAAAACGGAAATGTCCCCTCCTGCGGGTTCCCCGGGGGCACCTTGCATACACCAGGAGTGGCCACTTTCGTCGGAAGCCCTTTCATGGACCGTACATTACCGTTTTAAGAGAGTATATGAAGAATTAGCGCTCGAATGGCATATATGGAGCGATTTTTATGCTCCCCTTATATGACCGACAAGGTCCCCGTGGAAGTCGTTTCCCGGTGGCCATTGTCTCCAGAACCAGCATATCACCACATAGCCACAAAATTGATGAGTTTATCTTTCGAACGGTATATAAACTTTGTAATTCGGTTATAATTTGACTGTTTTATAAGCATTTACATTTCTGGGTCAATATGACCCTAACATCTTATTCGTAACTTTTTTGTGGGGTCGTTCCTGTTGCACCTTAAAATACTTTTTTCATGTCAGATGCTTCATTTCCACAAAATATTAAAAGTCAAGAAATTTCAGAACGATCGGATTATTAGGTAAAAAGTTATTCTGCTTTCAAGTTTCGTTTTGGGTCATATTGACCCCAACATCTTACTAAGGTTAAAATATCGAACACTTCTGAATTATTATCAGCACAGTTTGAGTATAGTTTTGCTTTAATTTTATTTTCCGACAATGGAATGAAACAGTGAAATTTTTGGGTTCCTTGGATCGTTTTCGCGTTATTAAATTGCTCGCTGAGCTCTGAAGCCTTTATTTCGTACTCTTCAGTAGTAGTAAAACAAAATGATAATTTGGTTAAATCTTTTTCTTTTCTACGATTTGCCCAATCAAAAAGTTCTTTCGCAGTTTTAATTGGATGCTCACGTTCTTTGGCTAAACTTGCTCTTGTGGCCATGCGCTTTATTGTTCCTCCAATAGCATCACAAGGACCTTTGCCATGTGATGTAGCAATTCTGCATCAATTCCGTACATTGATTTAAATTGACATAGGCTCGAAAAATTCTTACGATTTTTGTACTGCGACGCTGCTCCATCAGACATGAAATATATCTTTTTGACTTCTTTATGCTTATCAACGCGTAAAAAGTTAATCATTTTTCAATGAACAAGTTTACGGATACTGAATCGTGTCTTAAATCTTCGGAAATTATAATAAAACTTAAGTGTTCAATTTGCGTACTTCCATTAAAATAAATAACGAATGGATGAATTGTAGCTTGTTGTACGTTCCAGTGATGGGACTGCACTTCATCTTGCAATACAAAGCTGTAATTTTCAGAAAATCACAAATGACTAAAATTCACCATTTTGTAATGTATTTTTCGTATTTTTAAAAAGCTGGATTGTTCTGTTTTAATGAAATCGTGAGGGATTAAACTTTCTAATTTCAAGCAAAATATGACACAAACTCATCTACAGGTTTTACAATAGTTTCTATGTCACACCTATCCGTGGTCACCCATTGCTCAAATGATAACTGATCAATATATTTTTCTTCAAACTCAGCGAATAAAGTATTTTCCAATGATGAAGAATCTGGACAATCCGAACAAGATCGTAGATAGCAATTTGATGTTGTATTTTCACACAAAAGACTACCAGTTAACATTTTAATATCCTTTGTTAAATTGATTCTTTTCAAACTATGTAAAATAAGATTAATATTCTCATGGGTTGTGCACACACACATTATGTGTTCCTGAATTGGAAAGAAGCTTACATTGCCTTGGCCGAAGGCTTGCAAATGAGGAAAAACCTATTTTAATATTATCGTGAATTTCCTTGAAGCGTGTGTACGCTTCTTTCAAAGTCGTCATCATTAATCGTTTTTGGATTGCTTGACGCTTTCCATCTTTTTACTGGTACATAATCTTTTGACCAGGCATAGCTCGACTTACTTCATCATCTTCAAAATATTGAACTACTATTTCTTTTGTCTCATCTGTTAATGCAGTACTAGACCTAGTATTTTTGGTTGAAAGACAGTTATTCTTCAATTGTTTTGCCTCTTTTACTGTATTTCTATTGGTTTTGAACTCATCAATGGCATCCTGAATAGACCACGAACTTGGCAGCATCGACAAAATCAATAATTTTTCTTTCCTTGTCGTGGCTGCATTCGAGAACCTTTCCTTCATATTTATAATTACCTCATCGTAGTCTGTATTTTCCACATCATCAGGTCCTAATTTGAAGAGGTTTCTTCGTACAGCTTCGTTTATTTCACGGTATTTTTTCTACGGGTAATAAACGTAGTCCATCTTACTCCATTTAATCAGGTCACTTTTATCCCAGCTATGCCCTCGTTAAAGCGTTCGATGTTGACCTTTTGGATACACGCATCTTCCGATTGATTTGTTGAAACAGATTTCGCTGATGGTACGGTGGCAAGGCTCTCAGCACTTAATACTTCTGGTAATTCCTCAGTTGTTGTCGATACATCTGGCAATTCCTCAGTTGCTGTCGTTTTCGAACTTCCTGCGCTCTGCTCAACCGATGATATACAGATTGCTCTTTTGTCAACGTTTAGACGGCAGGACGTGCAAATGCGTAAATTTGTATTCAATGTGGACATTGGAGCATAACCAGTCGCTTTCAGTTTCTCTATGGTGCTTTCGGTGAGATTTCGTAACTCTTTTGAACACTTTTTTCCATCAAACGGCCTACAACAGTTGAGAAAGCGTTCGTAATATTTCAATAAACAAAATCACTTTTAAGTTTTTACTGACTAGTTTGGTGTCATTTGCTTGACTGAAGAAAAAAATTACTATAAGATCTTTTAACAACCTTAGTAGTAGTAATTTTTTGCTTTTCGTGAGCATTGTCATGGTATGTACCTATCATGCATTTGTTGTTGTTGAAGATACCCGTTTCCTCCCGATCATAAAGTCTATTCTCTAAGAGGTATATTTTTGCAGGTAAACTATAGACGTACACGTGTATATAAATCTTTGATTTTGCAGCTTTTGTCTTAAAAATAACATTTCTGATATGTTTCTATCAACGTTATTATCAACAGGTTTCAACACTATTAAAAGAATTTTTCGCCAGTCACGTGCAATGAAAATTATGACACTATCAATACTTTTGATCACAACACTGGATCGTGTCTAAGTTTCTTATAGATGCTATGAATAATTAAATCAAAATATCATGAAAACAACTTGTTTAAATCACGTCCCTTAACAATAAAATCTGCATCAAACTGCAATTCTCGAAATAACTTACACAGAAAAAAAATTTTTTTTACTAAATGTAAAAATTGTGAAATGTTTGAAATGTCATAACTTTTTTGTTTATTAGTTTACCATCACCAAATTTTTATGGTAGATAGCTAATATAATGGACCGTTTTCCCCAAAAAAATTACGTTCGAAAAAAGATAGGGTTTTGAGATATTTGAGTTTTTGTGACAAAAATGATATTTTTAAAGGCAAAAAAATTTTTTTTTACTGTGCACATTTTCTTAAGAATCACCATTTAGTTGTCTAACTTTGCTGAAAAAATCATAACAATCGAACATTCCGTTTTGCTGTGCAGCTTTTTAAATATTTTTGAACCATTTTCACATACACCCTTTTGAAAAGTTAGTCGTGACTCAATATGAAGATTTGATATCGAAAAATGACGATTTAGATGAAATTGAAAAACTGTGCAGAGTTTCAAATATTTTCAAAATGGTCGCTCAGGATCGACTGACATGCCCCCGTGGAATGCCTCACCTGCTAAAAATATGCCTCCCGGATAAACCGGGTCCCTTATCTTCCTTGCCTCGATCCCCCCGGGACCACGGGATGCTGCGACTACTTCGGGGGGAGTGTGTGTGTATGTGTGTGTGTCTGTGCGCACCCACCCAAAAAAAATGTCACTCGTTTTTCAGGTACTTATCCTTAACCGATTTACTCGCAACAAGTTGTATTCGACGCAGAATACTCTCCCATTGTTTCCTATTGAAAATTGGCCAGATCGGACTATGGGCTCAAGAGTAATGGCCAAAATACTATTTTTATAATGCACGAGAAAGGCACCATCACCGCTAGGTGGATTAATCAGGGTTTTTTTTGTGAAATGATTCCGGATAGCTCCTATTAGCTCTAAACCTTATAAGATCAATTATTTTGAAATAACACTCAGTTAAATTATTGGTCTACGTAGTTCGGCAGTGCTGGCAGAATAAACGATTTTTTGCATAAGGTTTGAACACTCAATCTTCGAAGCGTTATAACTTTTTTCGTAGACGTTCCAGCAACGTGCCTTCTTCATCAAAGTTTTTCGGCATCCTTTGGGTTATACTTCAACGCAATGTGCCACTTGGTTTACAAAGAACTGAAACCTCTAGTAGTAGAAATGCAAAAATATACGTTCTCCCATACTAATTTCCATACAAACTTCAAACGCGATGCGGAAAGCGAGGAAGCAACCAATCGGTCCCAAATTCTGCACAGTTGTTCAGGACCCAGAATGACTTCGAAAAACCATTGATTTGAAAAAATGACCATGACGCCCCACATTGTGTGTCATCTTGTCACTGTACGCGTACAGCGTGATACGAAAATCATTGTGCGGAAATCATATGTCTGTCGATAGTATTATATGCGCTCTCCGTGACCACTCACCGTGGATCATCGTGCTGAAATGACGCGCAAGCGCGAATCATGGGTATTTTTATACCCGGAGAAAATGAAACGGTTGGTCACAAGGCCCGCCCGTAACATACATCATTCTGATGTCCGGGTTGGGAATTCATGAACGGGATTGGTTGGGTCTGATATTTTTTCTGGGAAGGACAAGAATTTAAATTTTCAATAGTTTATCGTAATGACGTACAATGAAATTGACAAATTGCTAGAGAGTTTCCTAGTCGATTTATATATAAATCTTGACATTTTTTCGAACTATGAAGGCTACATTAACGTTCAAAATCTTACATGACTTAGTGACGGTCCCCAATTTTAGATTCTGATTTGACGACATGCAGTACCTTCGCACAGGACGTTATCCAACGTAAAAAGTTAGACAATATTCCGCGTCGAATGTAACCTGTTGCAAGCAAATCGGATACAGACATCACCTCAATCCGCCGAGCTGAGTTGCTTGGTATATAACAGTATGGGTCTCCGAGCATTCTATCAAAAGTTTGGTTTTGAAGTGATCCTACAGCCTTTATGTATACTTAGTATATGAGATAGGCAAACCCGCAATACTATGCAATAGTCTACTAACATCCCGTTACAGTGTACGTACTAATACGTGTGAATAAATCCAACACTAAACCTGCGCCCAAATTGAGCCATCTAAAAGTATCGCACGTAGTATGCTAGTGACATCATGCATTATCATGTAAAGAATGTCCGGAACTTCAAAAGCTACTTATGATTGTAATATAAATAACAACATCACGCGAGATATGCCCGGAACTTTAAGAGCGACTAATGCTGCTACTATAATTGAGCGAATTATAGTTCATTCATTTCTAGATAAGTATCAAGCAGCATCTGCGTGTCTCAAGCAATGTTGGGTACTGGGGCGAATGAAGTTCTACCGCAGGCCCTTGCTAATCCAATGTGACATTTCGAAATAACTTTAATTGAAAACTCGGTCGCATAGGTTAGGATTGCTAAAGCAACAACTCCTCAACTTTGTGATTCGTTCTTGATCCTACCCGTATTTAATGAATCTGTCCAATCATGCCGGATTATTAACTTCGTAACCAGAGGAATCGTTATTCGTTATGCCTAAGCAGACGAAGTAATTATAAGTGTGTAATGAAATATCGATTGTCCATGATTCCTAACCATGCGCGAAGGGATGTTGAAAGGCATCGGAACCAGCGCCGGTGATTGATAGTGTTTTGTTTCGATCATAAATACATTATTATAACGGTACCATGTTGATTGTTTATTTGTGACGGCCAAAGGTGTATAATTGTTTCTTCGTGAAGTTACGATGCGACCTAGAGGGTGGTGTGCGGACAGCATAAGCACCGGAGACTGAGGGGTGTGCCCTCTTACCTTGGATGATTATTGTCGGACATCCGTGGGAATTTTGTAAGACCCAAGACCCGGTCTATCGAAGCGCCTATGCAACCCAACTAATCCCCCATGTGCTTGTTCTCACCAGCGCCAGCGTCGCCGTCAGCTTTTCGAGAATTCAAATGACTTCAATGCTACAGGGCCAAACGAACCCGTGCGCCCGGTGCGCGTCAAGAACTGTAAATCAAGCGCACATGAAACACGCACTTCGTATAAGAATTGCGACACTGTCATGAAACGGCAGCCGTCCCTCAAGCAGTTCACTGCTGTGTTTGGCACTAGGGCTAGCAGAGATCAATTATTATGGTAAAATGTGGATGGATTATAAAAATACATTTACTCATTAGGAGAAGGAAAGGATGTGTGAGAAGAAAAAAGTTGGGGGTGTCGATGTTCTATAGAACTTTTTCACTTTTTTTGAGTTTTTGAATTTTGTTTCAACCTTCTTTTTAACAAAGTTTCACAGTTCGTTAAACCTGCGTGTTTGAAACTTAATCTCAAGCTCGGATGAGAAAATATACTACAGGTAATGAGTGATCGGGTCAAGCTACTAAAATGTGACTCGTAAGCAGCCCTGCTTTGCAAAATTAGCTTATGCTTCATTGGCATACATTTCATGCAAAAATGTATCGATCAGAGTGTTGCGTAACAGATTTTTAGCAAAAGTTCAAATTTCACTACCGTTCGACAAAACGCGGTACCGACAATGACGAGGACAACGATGAACGACTCCGTGCCTGCGATATGCAAATGTGCTTTGGTGACACCCGGCCGAATGCATTTATTACGGGCGTGCTTAAGTTGTTTAAGCATTAAAATATAAGTAACTACTAAAAATAATATGTCGGTTCATCTGACGTAGAAATGATTGTACGATTTTCATTAATAAGTTGCCCAGTCATGGGTTGGTTTTGTTTGTGGGTGAGGTGCGCCACTTAATAGTCTAATCTGTTATTCAGAAGCCATAGCCACAATGACTGGACGTGTATCAGGTGCCTTTTGTTGCTATAAACGATGGCAAAGAAAATAACTCATTTCATTTATGGCCTATTTATTGATAATTCGACTTATGCGGTAATTAATTCGTAGATCATCATCATGTATTGTGTATAATCTTATGGGGTTGCTAACAATAGTCACATACTGCTAGTGCCTATTTTACCCTAGCTAAATATAAGCCGATAAAACAAACGAGGAGTAGAAAAATCAGGATATTTTAATCACAGAGAGTTTCTCTGTGGTTTAATGTTGTATGCCTAATTAGGTTGAAATTATAAAAAACTAAAAATACGGAAAAAGTATTAGAGATTCAATGACGTGTTCAAACAGAAGTGGTGGATACAATAGAATAAAGTTTAATATTACAAACTAGCGTAGTGTCAATCAGTGTTGTGCTGAGTCATTATCAGACGATAATGATTTTAATTTTCATGTGAAAACAGTAGGCGAGTTGACGCCGGCGACAACTTCTCAAATGCTGTACTCAAACGATAATAAACACAGAATTTTCATTCAAACATTAATCTTTACTAATATAAGCCAATTGTCAACAGACTCGTTATATCTTCTATTTGGCGCTATGGTTTCATGGTAGTAAGGAAAAAGAGTTCAAAAAGTAACGGTAAATGCTTCAATTCTAGCGAGTTTTTATCACTTGATAATTAAAAAGTAAGATCGCGAGTGAGTTTTAATCATCCTCAATTTTATTGAAAACTAGTCGACCCGGCAGACGTTGTCCTGCATAGTAGGCGAGAATGTGCGTTCCGAACAGCCCATGCAAAGTTCGCATAGGAATCACAATTTTAGTTTTTCACGATTTGCTCAACTTTACTCGTAATTTTCGCATTAGGAAATATCATATAAACCCGTCGGAAACTATAACGAATGTTTCTGCTGAAGAAATGAAAAAATCCATCCAGTCGCTTTCGAGTTATGCGGATACGAACACAGACCATTTCATTTTTATATATAAGATTAGATTTTTTCCATCCCTGGTTTGAATTCATTTCAATGTAAAATAACAGTAAATTTAATTTAATGCAGAGCTTACGTTCGCTCCAATATATCCATGACAATTAATAAACATAACAAAATATTTTCAACAGTATACAGTAAGTTGGCCTCTCGTCGCTTGATTAATCTTACTAATACAATACATACAATGCTAAAAAAATCATACTTACGGTGTTCAGTTCATATTCACACGGATTTGATTTAGCAATATCTCAGCCATTTCTCAGCCACATGTTTATATACCCAAAATAATCGTTAGCTCATACATTTTTCTAAACTGACCTCAGATTGTTGATCAGCCACACCTACATTCTATTATCGCCGGAGAATGAACGAAAATTGCACAATAATGCCGCGAATAAACAATTTTATTACTGTTTTTTATTCTCTAAGATGTACCCAATACTTTTTCAGAAATGACGAATGACGATGCAGCCAATATGTCTACAGGCCAATAGCAACCCACGGTGTCCATGCATACCCTCTCCTAGCAGAACAATCCAGACTTATTTGGTTGCAGCAACTCAAATGCCACCAAATTCAGTTGTATATGGGTCACAGAAACTTTTATGCAACATGTGTGTTGCTCGGTTTAGAGGCTATGCGCATGATTTACAATTTATATATTATATTATATTATATTCATTCAAAATGACTATGAAAACGCCCTTATTGTTGAGGTCATAATGTGTATCTGTAAAGTTGCAATCAGGTAGTGAAATTTTATGATAAATTTCGTCGCCAGGAACATCCATTTGAACCATTTCAACCGACAAACAGGATCGTAATGAATCGTTTCGTGTCAATTCGCGAGGTCAGAGCGTCGAATTGAAAGTAGTCAAAAATGTCCATTCGAACGAAAACGGGAATAGGGCAAACACTCGAACGAATGATGTTCGAAAAATCGAATGGTTAGAATTGGTTCGAACGAAAACGAGAATGCGAACTGTTGATACGTTCTAACGTATCCGATGCGAACGTAAACAAGAATGAGGGTGATTGTACCTTGCTACAAAGGGCTGCAAAATGGTGGGTTGACATCAAGGAAAGAGCGCCCAACATAGCTCTGGTTGACATCAGCTAGAGTGAGAAGGTACGCCTCGAGCGTCTGTTCATCAGGAGGTGCGGCTCAAACAGCGTCTGCCTGGTACCCAGCGGCTGATCAACGAAATGCTGTATCGCGTCAGCTATACCTAAGGTGGCAGCCCCACCAGCGCGATGTAGGTAACGCGACCCCGGTAAGGTAGCTTACTGAAGCCTCTCATATACCATGAGATCGAAGAAAAAGAGAACGTTATTTTTGGCAACCGACCCGGCAACGAAATAAGGACTATGACTGGAAACTCGGTACCTGGAATGTCAGGACCCTAAATGAACCTGGACGAGTGTGCCTTCTGGCTCGCGAAATGCACAAGGTTGGTGTGAACGAGGCCGCTATTCAAGAAGTCCGATGGCCCAGATCCGGAGAACGTGGATTCCGAGCCGTGGACCCCACGACTAACACTGCATTCAAATATAACATCTATCACAGCGGCGGCGGAAAAGCAGAGCATGGAGTTGGTTTCGTAGTGATGGGCAAGCAGATGAAGCGAGTGATGCGGTGGAAACCCATTAGCGAACGAATCTGTGTGTTGAGGATACGGGGCAAATTCTTCAAATACAGCCTAATCAACGTTTACGCACCGACAAACGATAAATCCGACGACGTGAAGGACACGTTTTATGAATGTCCTGATAAAGCCTATGGAGAGTGCCCAAAGCATGACGTGAAAATTGTTATCGGAGACGCTAACGCTCAGGTCGGTAGAGAGGACTTTTTCCGTCCCATAATCGGTAGGTAGAGCTTTCACTCCGCTACCAATGACAACGGCCTACGGCTAGTAAATTTCGCTGCTGCCTGAGGGATGGCCATCAGTAGCACCTGCTTTGCACGAAAGAACATCCGAAAGCACACCTGGAGACACCCAAATGGTGAATCTTGCAACCAGATGGACCATGTTCTGGTGGATGGGCGCCATTTCTCGGATGTTATCGATGTGCGGACATTCAGAGGTCCGAACATTGACTCTGATCACTACCTCGTTGTCAGTCAAATTCGATCACGGTTGTCAACTGTACCGAACGAAAGATCACAGCGAACGATGCGTTACAATATCCAGCGATTGTCGGCGGAAGGAGTATCGGCTGAGTACCGCCAGAAGCTCGACGAACGGATTTGAAATGGAGCAGAACGATATGCGGAAGTTTTATGAGTCTGTCAATAGCGTGCGGAGAAAGACAGCGCCATTTCCCGTCATGTGCAACGACCAACAAGGGAATTGGCTGACAGATAAAACTGAAGTGGCTGCCAGGCCGAGGCTGCCTAGTTGAAGAGAAGAATGCAGCATGGGCGAGATTGCTGCAACACCGCACGAGGGCTAACGAGGCACGATACAAACGGGCGCGGAACAGATAAAACTCGATTTTCCGGAGGAAAAAGCGCCAGCAGGAAGATCGAGACCGTGAAGAGACGGAGGAACTGTACCGCGTTAATAACGCACGAAAGTTCTATGAGAAGTTAAACCGTTCACGTAAGAGCCACGTGCCACAGCCCGATATGTGTAAGGACATAAACAGGAGCCTTCTTACAAACGAGCGTGAGGTGATCCAAAGGTGGCGGCAGCACTACGAAGAGCAGCTGAATGGCGATATGGTAGACAACGGTGGCGGTATGGTAATGAACCTAGGACTCCTAGGAGCACGCGCGCAGGACATGCAACTTCCGGCTCCGAATCTCCAGGAAATCCAGGAGGAGATCGGCCAGCTGAAAAACAACAAAGCCCCTGGAGTTGACCAACTACCAGGAGAGCTGTTTAAACACGGTGGTAAGGCACTGGCTAGAGCGCTGTACTGGGTGATTACCAAGGTTTGGGAGAATGAGGTTCTGCCGCAGGAGTGGATGGAAGGTGTCGTGTGTCCCATATACAAAAAGGGCGATAAGCTGGATTGTAGCAACTACCGCGCAATCACATTGCTGAACGCCGCCTACAAGGTACTCTCCCAAATTTTATGCCGCCGACTAACACCAATTGCAAGAGAGTTCGTGGGGCAGTACCATGCGGGTTTTATTAGCGAACGCTCCACCACGGACCAGGTGTTCGCCATTCGCCAAGTACTGCAGAAATGCCGCGAATACAACGTGCCCACACATCATCTATTCGTCGACTTCAAAGCCGCATATGATACAATCGATCGGGAATCCTTTCGAAACGCGTAGAGGGTTACGGCAAGGTGATGGTCTTTCGTGACTGCTATTCAACATCGCTTTGGAGGGAGTAATACGAAGGGCAGGGATTGACACGAGTGGTACGATTTTCACGAAGTCCGTCCAGTTATTTGGTTTCACCGACGACATTGATATCATGGCACGTAACTTTGAGAGGATGAAGGAAGCCTACATCAGACTGAAAAGCGAAGCTAAACGGATTGGACTAGTCACCAACACGTCAAAGACGAAGTACATGATAGGAAGAGGCTCAAGAGAGTTCAATGTAAGCCACCCACCACGAGTTTCTATCGGTGGTGACGAAATCGAGGTGGTTGAAGAATTCGTGTACTTGGGCTCACTGATGACCGCCGATAACGATACCAGCAGAGAAATTCGAAGACGCATAGTGGCTGGAAATCGCACGTACTTTGGACTCCGCAAGACGCTCCGATCGAATAGAATTCGCCGCCGTACCAAACTGACTATCTACAAAACGCTTATTAGACCGGTAGTTCTCTACGGACACGAGACCTGGACGATGCTCGTGGAGGACCAACGCGCACTGGGAGTTTTTGATAGGAAAGTGTTGCGTACCATCTATGGTGGAGTGCAGATGGCGGACGGTACGTGGAGGAGGCAAATGAACCACGAGTTGCATCGGCTGTTGGGAGAACCATCCATCGTTCACACCGCGAAAATCGGAAAACTGCGGTGGGCCGGGCACGTAGCCAGAATGTCGGACAGCAATCCGGTGAAAATGGTTCTTGACAACGATCCGACTGGAACAAGAAGGCGAGGTGTACAGCGGGCAAGGTGGATCGATCAGGTGGAGGACGATTTGCGAACCCTCCGCAGACTGCGTGGTTGGCGAAGTGCAGCCATGGACCGAGCTGAATGGAGAAGACTTTTATGTGCAGCACAGGCCACTCCGGCCTTAGTCTGGTAATAAATAAACAAGCTGTGGAGTCGCCTACACTAGATGAGGTTAAAAAAGCTATTAAAGACCTGAAAAACAATAAGGCTGCGGGGAAGGACCAGCTCCCGACTGAACTTCTCAAACATGGCAGTGAGCAGCTTTATGTAGTTCTACACCATATTATGTCGAAAATATGGGAAGACGAGGAAATGTCTGCTAGCTGGTTGGACGCTGGGAGCTGCGGACTCGATCAATTTTCAATTTTCAAGACATTTTGCTTGAAACTCACAAATTTCCTCTCAGTGTTCAATGTACACACTACGATTATCTCAAATTGATTTATCATTATGTTTATCTTTATAAAATTAATTACAAAGATTTCGTCAATTTACTGCATTGTATAAATTAATGTGTTGAATATTAAATCAATTCATACCGTTGAATCCGTCGATATATTTAAAATGACACCAGAAAATTGAAATTTATTCGAAATGAGCTATAATTAGTATCAGTTGATTTATACGTGTACTCTCTCGGCTACGCTCAAAATTCTGTTGTATTCTGTTCAACAGATTGAGACTGCTTGAAGAGTCCTTCGTCGGTGAATACCAAGCAGGTTTTCGTGAGGGCCGATCAACGACGGATCAAATGTTTACCCTGAGACAAATCCTTGATAAATTCCGGGAGTACAACTTGCAGACACATCATCTGTTTATTGATTTCAAGGCGGCGTACGATTCAGTAAAACGGGATGAATTATGGCAAATTATGCTTGAACATGGTTGCGGATGAAATATCGACGTCATTTGTTACCTTAGATGGATTAAAGCAGGGTGATGCACTCTCGAATCTACTGTTCAATATAACGCTCGAGGGAGCGATTAGGAGAGCTGGTGTGCAAAGAAGCGGTACCATTATCACAAGATCGCATATGCTCCTTGGATTTGCGGACGATATCGATATTATCGGGAATGATCGCCGTGCCGTGGAAAAGGCTTTTGTGCCTTTTAAGAGGGAGACAGCGAGGATTGGACTCGCGATCAATACCAGCAAAACGAAGTATATGGTCGCTGGCAATCAACGTGGGTTCATTAGTGGTGGTGGTAGCGAAATGGTGCTGGATGGTGAAAAGCTTGAAGTGGTAGAAGAATTTGTGTATCTTGGAACATTAGTGACGTGCGACAATGATGTTACCCGCGAGGTGAAAAGGCGTATTGCAGCTGCAAATAGGTCTTATTACGGACTTCGTAACCAGCTGAAGTCCCGTAGGCTGCAAACGAAAACTGAACTCGCGCTGTATGCTACTCTGATTCTTCCGGTGGCTTTATACGGCCATGAAACATGGACGTTAAAGGAGGCTGATCGGAGAGCTTTCGGAGTGTTTGAGCGTAAGGTGCTGCGGACAGTACTCGGCGGTAAACAGGAGAACCGTATCTGGCGGCGCCGCATGAATCACGAATTGTACCAGGTGTGTAAAGGGCTGGATATTATTAAGCTTATTCAACACGGCAGACTACGGTGGGCTGGTCACGTTGTTCGTATGCCGGAAGAACGCCAAGCGAAGATAAAATTTAGTAGAGAACCCGGAAGAGGCCGCAGGCTTCGTGGAAGGCCGCGTACACGATGGCTTTTTGCAGTTGAAGAGGACCTGAGGGCGCTCAATGTTCAGGGCGACTGGAAGCGATTGGCCCAGGATCGAGTCCAGTGGAGAAGGATACTACATTCGGCGTAGGTTCATCGGAGAGCTGTAGCCCATCAAGTATCTAGTAAGTAAGCTAGTATTGGTTGATTATTTTCATGGTATGAGGTTGTGGAAAAAATACTTTACGTAGAAAAAAAACAAATAATTTGTTTTTCGTAATTCAACTTTAAAGTGAACCATCTTGGGAAAGAATCTTTTAACTATACTAATTCTAGCTTGCTTTGAGGATAGGTCGTATGTGCAAACGAGAGATTTTCTTTGATCACGCTCTCTTTCGCTAATAATGTCGTCTAGTTTTGCATGTTTTGCTACATTTCCACTTCAGCATGATAGACAAAGCTATTGTCTTTGGATATGCCAAGAAATTCGAAGTAATCTTTTGTATAGTTTCGTAATAATCGAAAAACACAGTAGGTCAAAGTGGACAAAAATTGAAGCTTAAAAAAATACAAAAAGACGGGTTATCCCCGAAACGTATATATATCATTTCATGATATATGATATTTCAATCAAACATTTTATTCAAGTGACAACGATAAGCAGATAACAAGCTTAAGATAGTTTAGAAAGAAATAATGCATTTGAAGATGTACACCTGTTGCAAGAATTAATGAACGTGTTTGAAAAAACGTTTTGGAAATCTTTCTAAATTATTTGCTGTAGATTTGGAATTGGCCAGACAAACTACCTAATCTAGTGGTAATGATTTATTGTGTAATGGAGAGGAAGATATTCGAATGATTGATCTTAGTTCAATCAAGTTCAAGTTTCAAGCAAATTCACTGTTAGTACTCTACAAATTCAACTCTTGGCTATATTTCTTAATTCATGCAAGTCTAAAACAATTCAACAAAGTCTTATACTGCCGTGAATCGCATATTTGTCCCATATGAATAGGAAACCCAGCAAAGATGGGACAGATATGCGATTTACGAAAGTATACTGCAACGAATGCCAAAGGGTTAAAACATGTACATGGCGTTTCCTCTACTATTGGCCAAGGATAGTATCTTGGCTTCCTTTTTATCGACATTTTATAATTTTCAAGTTAATTTCCTATGTTTGTCTACCAGTTGTCCATCCTGACCCACCTCCAATATTGCATAGAAGCCTTTGGCCAAATAATGTATCAAACATTAGTTAGATTGAAAGATTCGGATTTGATTTTTTCTAAGTAGGGATTTTTTCTTCACTATCTCATACCATGAAAATGGCCAACCACTACTCCATTACTAGCATTTGTCAATGAATATTCCGATCGATTGTATCATATGCGCATATCTAATCATAATCGTAATCGCATATATGTTCCATATTGATAAGAAACCCAGCAAAGATGGGACATGTATGCGAATACAGGCAGTATATACGTATACGTGTATATAAATCTTTTATTTTGCAGTTTTTGTCCTAAAAATAAGATTCCTTATATGTTTCTTATTGTCAACAGGTTTTCAACACTAGTGTTATTAGTTACTAGTTATTAAGAGAATTTTTCAGTCACGTACAAATAAAATTATGACACTATCAATACTTTTGATCCCAATACTGGATTGCGTCTAAGTTTCCAATAGATGCTATGAATAATTAAATCAAAATATCATGGAAACAACTTGTTTAAGGACACTCCTCACGGAATACGTCCTAAAAAGAAAGGATTTTAAGATATTTGAGTTTTTGTGACAAAAATGATATTTTTTAACGCAAAACAATTTTTTTACGGTGTACATTTTCTTAATCACCATTTAGTTGTCTGAAAAGATCATAACAATCAAACATTCCGTTTTTGCTGTGCAGCTTTTTGAATATTTTTGAACCATTTTCATATACACCCTTTTGAAAAGTTGGCCGTGACTCATGTGAAGATTTGATATCGAAAAATGACGATTTAGATGAAAATGAAAAACTGTGTGTTATACTTTTAAATACGACTTTATTCTAGGATGGTTGGGTACAAAGTGATCAATTTTCACATTTGTTGATTATCCAGTTGCTATGGCTGAACTAGTCGCTAGGGTCGCGACTGGTGGTAATCATTGACTACTATGTTCGTGGCTAACATTCCTCCCTTCTTATTTCCAGAACAGGTACGGCTCGAATCTGGACGGCATCCGGATCACTCTCTGTGGCCGGACCGATGGTGGTTCTGGAACGGGATCTATAGGTGGCTGATTATCTTCTTCATACTCCGGTTTTGGTTGGCGTTCGGGAACATCATTGAGTTGACTGGAACCTGCTTCGACTTCTTGGTTGGAAACCGCTGGCACTACTTGCACTTCGGTTCGTGGTTGGACCTGGGATCGGACGTTGGAGGTTGATGTTACAGGAAGTGGTTCCTGCTCGGCTTGACCTTGTTGAGCGGGCTGTACTGCTGGTCCAGGAGATTGAATTCCAAACATGTCCACCAGGATACCCAGTGGTGTGGAATCTGCTGCGCCGGTTGTTGCTTCACTGGAACGATGCTTGAGCTGGTTGAAGTGCGATCTGATGAGCTTCTTCCGTCCATGCCAATCGTCTAGTAGCACGTTGTGGTTGACCCGTCCGATGACCTCGATGATTACGCCGGATGCTCACTGCCACTTGGTGTTGCTGCGATAGACCTTGGCGTAGACCATGTTGCTTTTTCGGAAACCACGAAGAGTTGCGCCATGCTTCCGGTTGAACTGTTCGTCTTGGCGTTGATTGAGAACCACTGGCTTCGGTTGTTGGTGATGCAGGAGATCGAGAACCGTCTTGATGTTTCGACCAAGCATCAGCTGCAAAGGAGTTCTGCCATTCAGAACACGACTGGGAGTGGTTCGGTAGACCTGGAGGAACGTCTGGAGCGATTCCGAGATACTTCCCCCCTCGTTGATTTTGCGCAACGACCTCTTGAAGGTGTCCACAAATCTCTCCGCCTGGCCATTGGACTGTGGGTGATACGGCGATGTCCGGAAATGTTGAATGCCGTTCTTCCTGCACAAAACCGCGAACTGTTCCGACGTGAACTGCGTTCCATTGTTGGAGACTATGACGTTGGGAACGCCAAAACGAGCAAACAGCTCGTCGAGGAACTCGGTCACTGCTGATGTTTTCGGGGATTGAACGATGCGAATTTCCGGCCACTTGGTGAAGGCGTCCACCACTATGAGGAAGTGCAGACCGTTGATTGGGTCGGTGAAGTCGATGTGGATACGCTCCCAGGGAGATTGAGCGAGTGGCCACGACTGTAGCGAAACCTTAACGGTGTCTTCGAATGTGTGACACAGCTTTCACATCTCTTCACAAAATCAGCAATTTGGTCATCGATCCCCGGCCAGTGCACGTGACTACGTGCGATAGCTTTCATCCGCTCCATTCCCGGATGTCCTCGGCGGAGTTGCTTGAGAATCCGCTGCCGAAAAATGTCCGGAATCACCAAACGGTTGGACATCATGACGCACCCCTTCACTACCGATAGAGCATCTCGATGAGCGAAGAAAGGGCGAACTTCAGGGTTAGCGATGTCATCGATTTTGGAGGGTCATCCACGCTGGTTGGAGAACCTTGTTGGAGAACTGGGCACTGGAGAGTAGCGCCGCGCACCGATTTGAACGTAACTGGCAGCGGACTGATGGCTTCCTGGAGTGGAATCTCGATGTCGTCTTCCAGTTGAATCGATGCGATGATGAAGTCCTCCTCTGGTTTGACGTAACCGTTGATGAGGCGGGACAGTACGTCGGCATATCCAAACTGCGTGGTGGACACGTACTCGATGTCGAAGTTGTAGCACAGAAGCGTTAGAGCCCAACGTTGAAGGCGGTTGGCCGTGTGAACCGGAATACCCTTCTGTCCGAATATCCGCAGGAGTGGCTGATGATCCGTCTGGAGGGTGAACTTGCATCCGAGCAGCATCCGATGGAAATTCGTCACGGCAAACACCAGTGCAAGACCTTCCTTCTCGATCTGTCCGTAATTTGCCTCCGCGGGGGTGAGTGAGCGGGAAGCGTGTGCAACAGCTTTGAGTGAGCCATCGGGGGACCTGTGTAGAAGGCAGGCACCGATTCCTGACTGCGAGGCGTCGGCAGCAACTATGATCTCTAGTGATGGATCGTAGTGTGTCAGAAGCAAATCCGACTGGAGTACTTCCTTGAAGCGCCTGAACGATTTCTGGCACTCGCTGTTCCAAACGAATTTGGCATCCTTCTTCAGCAGCGCGTCGAGTGGCCGCCGCAGTTGGTGCATCTCCGGGACAAACTTCGCGTAGAAATTCACCGCACCAAGGAACGAGCGTAGAGTTGTGACATCTTTGGGCGGTGGCATCTTGACAATGGCTTCCACCTTGGATGGGTCTGGACGGAGACCGTTCTCGTCTACGATGTGCTCCAAATACTTCACCTTCAGAATGTTGCACTTTTCTTCTCTCAGAACGAAACCGTAGGCTTGAAGGCGTTGAAACAGTGCGTTGAGCATCTTGTGGTGCTCCTCTTCGGTTTTGCTGGCCACGAAGGTGTCGTCCAGAAACGTGTCCACTCCTTCGAAATCGGCAACCATGCTGTTCATCAATTGCTGGAAAGCCCCGGGAGCGGATTTTACTCCTGGTGCGAGCCGGTTGAAGCGGAAGAGACCTCGATGCGTGTTGATTGTGAGCAGCTGCTTCGAGTCGTCGTCAACTTCCACTTGAAGATAGGCGTCACTCGATGACGCTGAAATACCGGCACCCATTGAACTTGGTAAAGATGTCATCAGGGACCGGTAGCGGGTAATGGTTGGGCTCCAGGGCAGCGTTCAGTCCAGTTGAGTAATCGGCACAGATTCGTATTTTTCCTCTGGGCTTCTTCACTACGACGATCGGAGCCGCCCACTGCGAGAAATCGACAGGCGTGATGATGCCCAGCGATTGAAGTCGGTCCAGCTCCGCATCGATCTTCTCCATGGACGTGAAAGGAACTGGGCGCTTCGGCTTGAAAACGGGTTTGGCATCGGGCTTGAGATAGAGTCGGACCTTCATCTTCTTGCAGTGTCCGAGGCCGTTCTTGAACACTTCGGGATACGCAGCTTTGTACACTTGGATTTGATTGACTTGACCATCGGCAACGTGGACCTGGTTGCAGATTGCAGATAGCGGGGTGTCCCACAGCTTGAACAGCTCGATCCAGTCCAGACCGATCAGGTTGATGCTGTTGTTGGTCACGTAGAAAGTTGCGGTTTTGGTGACACCTCCGAGTTTGATTGGGTATCGGAGTTCACCAAGTAGATGAAAAGCGTCACCCGACGCAGTCCGGGCAGTTCGTGTTGTGGGAGTCAGCGTTAGCGAGCCCAGGTTCTTCTTCCACTGCTTCTTTGAAACGATGGTGATGTCGGACGCGGTGTACAACTGCAGAGTGACTTGAGATCCGTTGATATCCACCGTTAGGAACTTCCGTCTAAAAGTGCAGCTGACCTGGTTGATGGAGAAAATTCCGTTCACGTCCTTCTTCTTCTTGAGTGCCGCCTTCGATGTGTAGCTGCCACAATACCCTTCTTTGTGGCCGGTTTGCTTGCAGTCCCGACAAACGTGCTTCGTGTAGGTGCAGTCCCGGACGTAGTGCGTTCCGCCACACTGCCAGCAGGGTGTTTTTGGACCTTCGGACTTCGTCTTCTTCTTCTTTTTGGAACTCAGTGTCATCGGTGGAGGCTTGTTCTGCTTGACTGCGCAGATTGTACTCATCGTTTTCTTGTGTTCCACCATGGCCGTGTCGTGCTTGAGGTTTTGCAGACGTTGGCACTCCGTGATGAGTGATTCCAGAGTGCATTCATGCGCCGCGTTAGCCTCAAGCTTGGATAGGAGTCTCGT
The DNA here is from genome assembly GCF_024139115.2 of Armigeres subalbatus. Lineage (NCBI taxonomy): Eukaryota > Metazoa > Arthropoda > Insecta > Diptera > Culicidae > Armigeres > Armigeres subalbatus. The sequence goes on from NC_085141.1 coordinate 135,830,920, forward strand.
TCGGATGTCTGCGTCCTTCGATGATCGAAGCCCACAGGTGAAAATCAGGCTCTTGAATTGGTCCGCCGTGATCTTGCTGAGCTCGAAGTCTTCACAGCATCGGTTGACCGTCCCAGCGTACGTTAGAAAGTCGTCCGCGTCGTGCTTCGTTAGCTGGAAGCACTGGTACCGCTTGCTGAACAGGGAGATTCGGACGCTGAACAGCTCTGTCAGCTTCTTCACCGTCTCATCGAACGAGTACTCACGGGGGTGCTTTGGGAGCACGAAGTTGACGTACTTGTCGTGCACCGTCACGCTGAGGCTTCTCAACAGCAACCGCACTTTCGCCGCATCGTCCAACTTCGCTCCGTCCTTGAGGAAAAGGTCTTCGTACTTCCGGTACCACCGGTCGAAAACGAGCCCGTTGTCTGGATCGTAGACGAACTCCCGGATGTTGGAGGCCAGAGATTCGATGATGAACTCCGGGCTGCCCGCCGACCGATTGGAAACGTTTTCTTGATTGCCGAAACGTTCCATCATCTCCATCTGGCGGGTGTTTTGCTCCGCCATCGCTTGATTCTGCCGCAGGATTTGCTGGTAGATTACTTGAAAGTCGCCGGATCCAGGCATCTTAACCCTTTATAAGGCAGACGAATCTAAACAATAAATTAACAAAAACAACAATAGGACACAATGTTGACATGGTATTAAACTCAAATGTATGTTTGTTATACATTAAACAGTTCAGAAACATTGAAAAATTGGTGGCAATATAGTTGCCACTGCCCGCCAAGCGGTAAAACATTGGTGGCAATATAGTTGCCACTGCCCGCGAAGCGGGACAACATTGGTGGCAATATAGTTGCCACTGCCCGGCAAGCGGGAAAACAGGCAACAACAAAAATATAAATAGATTTTTAAAAAATTGGTTTTACGTAGAATCAGTCAAATAAAGGTACGTTACATTTTTTGGTGAAGAGTCCTAGTCAGAAAACGCATAAGTGAAAAAAAAAATTTCGCTTTTTTTCTCCCAAGGGGGGACCTTTGGGAAAAAAACACAATTTCGTCAAAAATCCAAAAACCAAATATACAGAAAGGCAAAGCTTTTTTCACGCTAATCACGTAGTAATCTAACACAGAAGATTCAAAATAATTGATACCAACGGGAAAAAATATATCTTTGTCGTTTTTTAACGAATTATAACTGAAAATCCTTCTTCCACTCGAAACTTACGATCTGTTCGTAAAAAATGGCTTTGCTATGGCTGAACTAGTCGCTAGGGTCGCGACTGGTGGTAATCATTGACTACTATGACTAACACTGTGCAAAGTTTCAATTCAATAGAAAATCATGAATTAAAAAAAAATCTTCAATTTTGATGCTGTTGCTTGGAATCGCTCAATATGACATTCAAAATCAAAATTTCAATAAAATTAAAATAGTGTACTTGGTGTTGGTACCCATGTACATACCGTTATCTAGCCGATTATTTAAGTCAGAAGACAATGAAATGGAATACCTACGTTTTGAAATACTCTTGTCAATCACCTTGAAAAGTCACGAATGGTCCCAATTAAGCAATAATCTTAGCTGCTGAAGCGGTACAAGAGAAAAAATCCTCATGTAGTGATATCCGATACCCAGACCAATGAAATAAATCTAACGATAAGGTACACTGAGGCGAATTGGAAGAGGTAAAGTAGGGCTTTTTGTGTATCTCGATAATCAAATTAATTGTACCAAATTGTCATCAAATAAAAAAAATATCTCCTAATTTTATGAATTGTACCCCGCAAATTGTGTATCGTGCTTCAATATCTATTCATGTTTTACCCAGCCCATTGATTTTTTTTCGTTGCACCTTATACCAACCATGGTTCAACGCTTCGCGGTCGGCTCAGATTTCTACACCTAGTTCATCTGTCTGAGATGAGATACGATTGCGTTTCATTAGTGTGAAGCAAGTTTGTTCAACGCAAAATAATGCATTTCACGCATAATGCTTAATTTCAATAATAATAATTGAAATCAGATACTCACCGTTTATCCTATCGTTCAATTTGATGCTGCATTAATCGTTTTAGGGACTTTCTCAAAAATTATCAAACTGGAAATATTTTGGCGGATGTCTGTATTGTAATCGATGCTCTGACAAATTGAATACTCCACCGATGGCAATTACGTACAACCAAAATCACGGATTTTCAAAACCACGGTGCTATCTGATTCGACACTCGCCTGATCGATTAGTTTAACACTTGTTTATCGTCTTTTAGATGTTTTTCGCACTATCAAACACAATTCTTCTCATTCATTAGTTGATGAACGATGTCAAGCTGGTTAATTTCTCATTTAACTGCAATTGCGTCTTAATCAGCTGCGAAAGGGTAACCACCATCAACAAATCCTTCACGTTTGAGTTGAACATCTGGGCAAACTGATCCGAGGTCATGTTCGGCACAGAGTGGATCAGATCCAGCAAGGCGCGCCCAACGGAGTTGTCCGGTTGCTGCTTCTCCGCCAAAACATCCTCGACGTAGGTCAACACCTCTCCCAAAAGGGTTTGCAGCTTGCCCGAAGCATCGGTGATCTGGGCGAGGTCCAACATGGGCGACACGGTACGCGGTCGCGCTGGATTCGGCTGCACACCGATCGTTTTCGAACACAGCTGCAAGCCGACGACCTCTGGCTCGTAACTTGCAATTTCGACGTTGATTGGCGTAAACATGCAGCCGGTTTTGCCACCGGGAACGCCCAGCGAGACGCAAACGTACGCCTTGAAACCCATACGAGCCGCAGTCAGCGATGTGTCCAACGTCAAGTGAATCGGATTGTTGCATTCGCGAGCGTAGTACTCGTGGATAACCGAACTGTGGTTCGTTACTTCCTGGCCGGTGGCCCACCATCCTGTTGAAGATCGAACGAGAAATGTTGTTACTTCTTACGGTGAAAATAATTATGGATTTAGCAACAGCGTATACTCAATAAAATTACAATTACAACAGCAAGGGCTTTGCCTCAGAGAAAGCATGAAGATGAAATTTGCTCAAAACATATTTGACACTTCTCTCCTACAGAAAGAACTTGCCAAATTGTTGGTAAAAGGGAATCTGAAACAATTCCGTGAACATTCAGTATCTAGAGATCTATTGAAGTGGAATCAAAATTAGTAAAATAATTAGAATAATTGGGATCAGTTGAAAAAGACCCATAAAGTAGGGGAACTACTCCAACGTTCCTACAACAGGATAACGTATTATTAAAGTAAAACCAATACAATCCTGCTAAAATATAAAATTTAGCTCCCAGCTACTATTACGTATTTCCCCTCATACTAAAATTGGAATTAAATTATTTCTAATTTGTTCTGAAGAAGTCTGTTCAACCCCACATTCCCCCTGGCGAAACGTCAACAATTTCTCACAACACTCACCGACGATGTTCTCCGACGGATTGACGCGCCGGTTCAAATCATACAAATCTGATGCGTATCCAAGTTCCGCTTCTACCTGGTCCGCATGTTCCTTGTGGGGAACGCAGAAGCAGTTGGTCACTTCAACGACTCCTTTATCAACAGAACCTGTTTAGTAACACAAACACGATTATTGATTCACAATACAACCAGCGTCATATAAAAGGGGGTTATGTTTGTGCTCGCCACGAAGCAAGTTGTGGAGCTCCGTCGTACCAAGGCACTTACCCAAGAGCGTTCCGATGACTCGTTGCGAATCGGCATTACGGCGCTCGTAGGCGTCAACAATCTGGAACAAGACGACCGGATGGACACGTACGGTCAAATTCAGGGGCAAATTTATCGTGGACATGATGACGAAAATGCACACACGATTTTCCACTCGCGAAAAGAAAGGGCAAAACGGAGCGAACGAAAACTGACAAACGCCCACCTGACAACTTTGACGTTTTGAGGCGAACTGTGGGATGTTCGAATTCGAATGATAATAATTTGGTTACAATAAATACCTAATAAATAATTATTTAATTTAAAAGTGAATATTTCTCGGGAACTTTTTCAAATCGGCGTATGTAACATTTTGATCAAGCTGAGAAAATGAGCTTGGAAGTTTTCAGATTTTATTTTTATTCCTATTTAGAAACTAATCATGTTTATTGCAATTGAATACACCTCAACGATACATTATGAAAAGGTTCATCGTCACTGACTCTGAAATCTGCACTGCGTGTGAACATTTCAGTTATTTTGATAAAAATATATGTTACAACGTTCTGCAACAGATAAATCACATACGTCGTTTTGATACGTCAGCATGACCGAGGTCATGCTACTTTCGTCGAAATGTTACGCTGCTCCGTACGCTGCATTGTTGATACGTCGAAATGTTGCGTCAAGTTGAAACGTTTCACGCACATGCGACAAAAAATTGCAACACTTACAACACGACGTAACAACATTTGCTGCAGAAAAACAACGTAAAATGTTTTTCTTAACGAAAATCAGAGTATTCAAGCAACATGCTTAATTTTGAAATCAGTGATGAAAAAGTACAAGCAGACGCACGTTTTAAACTATTTAGTTGTTCGAAAAAACTTTTTAAAGTACATTTTCTGCCAAGCGGTGTATGTGCAATATTTTCAACAATGATGTTACACCGTTTTGCAAAAAATTGATTTCTCGGGTACTTTTTCAAAACGACGTATGTCGCAAATTGTAAACAAACCCGTTTTCAACAGCATATGGCATCAAATTCATCTAAAAATGTGTATATCTTCAAAGCTACATGAAAATGTGTTTTTAAAAATGGAAATCAATTTTTTGCAAAACGGTGTAACATCATTGTTGAAAATATTGCACATACACCGCTTAGCAGAAAATGTACTTTAAAAAGTTTTTTCGAACAACTAAATAGTTTAAAACGTGCGTCTGCTTGTACTTTTTCATCACTGATTTCAAAATTAAGCATGTTGCTTGAATACTCTGATTTTCGTTAAGAAAAACATTTTACGTTGTTTTTCTGCAGCAAATGTTGTTACGTCGTGTTGTAAGTGTTGCAATTTTTTTTGTCGCATGTGCGTGAAACGTTTCAACTTGACGCAACATTTCGACGTATCAACAATGCAGCGTACGGAGCAGCGTAACATTTCGACGAAAGTAGCATGACCTCGGTCATGCTGACGTATCAAAACGACGTATGTGATTTATCTGTTGCAGAACGTTGTAACATATATTTTTATCAAAATAACTGAAATGTTCACACGCAGTGCAGATTTCAGAGTCAGTGACGATGAACTTTTTCATAATGTATCGTTGAGGTGTATTCAATTGCAATAAAAATGATTAGTTTCTAAATAGGAATAAAAATAAAATCTGAAAACTTCCAAGCTCATTTTCTCAGCTTGATCAAAATGTTACATACGCCGATTTGAAAAAGTTCCCGAGATATCTCGTGAAGATATACACATTTTTAGATGAATTTGATGCCATATGCTGTTGAAAACGGGTTTGTTTACAATTTGCGACATACGTCGTTTTGAAAAAGTACCCGAGATTTATCATCAATTTTTTTCACTATTTAATTTTTTTTCTGTGTTTGAACCATACCATCATCTGTTTTATATCGTTTCTTTTTTAAATAACAAAAGAAAACGGAAATCTGAAATCTGCAACCAGAGGCTAACCTTTACAGAATCCATCTATAATTTTCGAACTTGCTCTAAACAAAATCAACACATCTGCACTAACACATGCTCATCGAACTGTCAATAAAGTAAAGGGTAAGAAGCAGAAGAGAAGAAGAGATTTTTTACCTCCGCAGAAAGCAAAAGCAACACAAGAGGCATCAGCCAGAAACGAACAAACACAAGGTGTAGTGATCAGATTTTTTTTCGCCAGTCACAATCGTCCAGCAGCCTCAGGAAAATTGAAAACATTTTCACGATCGTTTTGACCGGAAAATCGTAATCCAGGTAAGTGATTAGTCTTTTTGCAGTGAGCCAGGGGGCCAGCTGATAACAAACGTGTTGATTTGAGTTTTCGGATTGCGTCGCGTGGAATAAATTGCGTTTAAAATTTTGCTTCCTTTGTTTCCTGGATTGAAGATTTTGCAAATCCGTCAGCTCCTCGGATCGAACAAGCAGGTGAAAAAAGTCATTGGGCGAAAAACCGTAGTGGTTTTGCCGTTCTACTTAATTATTGCGTTTTTATTTTACGTTTCGATTAAATGTAGCCTAGTAGGTTGTGTTGTGATCTAATTCCCGTAATCCGCAGATTTTTATTTTCAAACAAAATCATTAAAGCTGACTCAATGTTTACGTTACTTCTCGGTAATGAATTGAAAACAATAAGTGCAATGTAGTTTCTTCAATCTCGTTAAATCTAGGCAGAGTGATGAAATTGATATAGGGGAACTGTTCCGTTTTCAATCTCACTGTACATATATTCATCTCATCGCAAAACAAAGAAATACGGCACCAATTTCGTCGCTTCTTTTTGCTAACATGCATGCTCACTGCTGTAAAAAATCACAAAAATAATAAACAAATCAAATACCTTTTCATTGCTTTGTTTTTCGTAGGACCAATATCGGAGCTATGAGATGAAGTCCAGGAGCAGTAACCCTAGTCTCTTTCCCATCATATTTACACCTCAATCGGTGTTGCTGTTTTGCTTCATTTTGTATTTAAATGAATATCAGCTGGTACAGTGGTCATACGGGTTTGGCAGCGTATGCGTGCGGAGGTTTCCAACTATTAGATACATACCGACCCGTTTGGTATATTTTTTTAAATCTTTCGTTTATTTGGAAGGCTCATTTGTCGTGGAGCGTTACGGAGCCGAAATCAAGTTGAACAATACATTTCTTGATTCTTATACGTAGTGTTAGTTTTGGGGAACCAAAAGACTCGCAGTTCAGTCAAGGTTAGTAATTTGGTTTCTAGGATTAATAATTATTATTCAATTAAAACAAATGACCACGTGATGAACTTATATATAATCGATAAAAAAAACATGGTAATAAAGAATAAAACCCAGATTAACCCACCTGGCGGTGATGATGCCTTTCTCGTGTGTTATAGAAAAAGTATTTATAGTATTCTGGTCATAAATTTTGAGGCCATAGTCCGATCTGGTCAGTTTAATAGGAAACAATGGGAAAGGAAGGCAATCTGTTGCGAGAAAATCGGTTAAGGATAAATGCCAAACAAAATTAATGAGAAAATTTTACGCGTCCATTTTTGGTATGAAAAAAATGTATTTTTGCCATAGCTTCTGAGCCTATCTGCGTCGAATGCAACTTGTTGCAAGCAAATCGATTAAGGATAAGTGCTTAAAAAATAAGTGAATTTTTTGTACGTGTTTTGCGCACAGTGTGCGATTTATTATATCGTCACCAAAATTGTTGACGTCTGCTGGCTTAAAAAACAGCATCCACTTCTGTATTATTATTTATTCATTCAGACTAAGGCCGAAGTGGCCTGTGCGGTATATAAGAGTCTTCTCTATTCGGCTTGAACTATGGCTACACGTCGCCAACCACGCAGTCTACGGAGAGTCATCTTCCAACTGATCGATCCACCTTGTCCGCTGCGCACCTCGCCTCCTTGTGCCCGTCGGATTTTTTTTTCAATTTATTTAATCTACTTTGGCCTCTTGTTTCCTTTTTTTGGCCATGCTTCGTGAGAAAATCTTATACATTTTCATTTTATTGCTTACAAACCAATTTCACAATCGATAAAGAAATTTGCCATACTTTTGAGCACTTCTAAATTTCCGCTTCGTCGATGAGCAAATGGAGTGCATCCAAAGTCCCTTTACCCTTTCTAAAACCGCATATTTCTTCTGGTAGAAGCTTATGATGTTCAAGAAACCATTCGATTCTTTCCTTCACCATATCCTCATAGCTTTTACGCAGACACGACGCAAGAGAAATGGGTCGATATGAGTCAGCATCTGTAGGCGATTTAACGGTGTTCGTCGGATCGTTGTAGAGAACCATTTTCACTGGGTTACTGTCCGACATTCTGGTTGCGTGCTCAGCCCACCGCAGTCGTCAGATTTTCGCGGTGTGAACGATGGATTCGCCTTCTCCACGTACCATCCGGCATCTGCACCCCACCATAGATGGTAAGCAGGACTTTCCTTTCGAAAACTCCAAGTGCGCGTTGGTCCTCCACGAACATCGTCCTAGCCAGTGCCTCACTACCTTTAAACACGGTAGTAACTCTTCGGGTAGTTGGTCAACTCCAGGGGCTTTGTTGTTCTTCAGCCAGTCAATCTCCTCCTGGATTTCCTGCATATCCGGAGCCGGTAAAATTATGTCCTGCGCGCGTTCTCCCAGGTTCATCACCATACCGCCATCTTCGTCTGCCACATCGCCATTCAGGTGTTCTTCGTAGTGCTGCCGCCACCTTTGGATCACCTCACGTTCGTTCGTAAGAAGGTTCCTTTTTATGTCCTTACACATCATGCTGTGGTACATGGCCCTTACGTGCACGGTTCAACTTCTCATAGAACTTTCGTTTGTTATTAGCGCGGTACAGTTGCTCCGTTTCTTCACGGACTCGATCTTCCTGCTGATGCTTTTTCCTCCGGAAAATCGAGTTTTGTCTGTTCTGCGCCCGATTATATCGTGCCTCGGTCGTCCTCGTGCGGTATTGCAACAATCTCGCCCATACTGCATTCTTCTCTTCTACTAACTGCTTACATTCGCCGTCAAAGCAGTCGTTTCTCTGATCCGGGGGCACCGTTCCAAGTGCAGCGGTTGCGGTGCTACCAATGGCGAATCGAATATCTCTCCAGTCATCTTCAAGAGACACTGCGCTTAGTTGCTATTTTGTTGGGAGTTCCACTTCCAGCTGTTGCGCGTATCCTTGGGCTAGTCTACCGTCTTGTAGCCGCCCAATGTTGAGGCACACTGCAAGGAGGTGATGGTCGAATTCAACATTCGCACTGCGGTAATTGCGGACGTTCGTGATGTCGGAGAAGAATTTACCGTCGATTAGAACGTGGTCGATTTGGTTTTCCGTTTCTTGGTTAGGTAATCTCCATGTGGCCTTGTGGATATTTTTGGAAAGAAGGTGCTTCGGACTATCATACCGTGTGGGCAGTGCACGTTGATGATGCTGTAGTTGAAGAAACGGCCTTTTATCCTCAGCTTGCACATCCTTGCGTTGATTAGCTGCCACCCAATCACACGTTGGCGCATCTTGCCCAGCACTATGAAGCCGGTTCCCAGCTCGTTGGTGGTGCCACAGCTTTGACAGAAGGTAGCCGATCGATGCCCGTTTTTTCACACTTTCTGTCCTGTCTAGCAAATCTCCTGGAGCGCCACGACGTCGAAGTTGCGGGGATGTAATTCATCGTAGATCATCCTGTCGCAACCTGCGAAACCTAGCGACTTGCAGTTCCGTGTTCCAAGCTTCCAATAGTGATCCTCTATTCGTCGCCTAGTAGTGCTGTACCAAAGAAGTGATTATCGATAATACCGATATCGGTGAAGATAAATATCGATATCGTTTCGATATCGGATTTGGAATATAGAAATCGGATCCGATATCCGATAATAACTAAAAACACGATTTTTGAAACTTTTATTACATTTTACATTCATTGGTTTCCTGTGAAAACTGAAATATCGACATTATGAAGAAAAATAATTCTGCTGACTCTTTCTGGCTCCAGACTACTACGGGAATCGCACAAAATTCTGCCGGTTTTGGAAAACAGCCGTTCCGATGGAATTGGAATAAGCTCTTGTTATCTTCCCAGTACTGAAAAATATTGCAAGTCGTTGGCTATATTCCACTGCCCAAGTACATTTCAATTTCTTTACCTGCTGCAGTGGATGTCCATCCAGTAATCCCGTGACTATTATAACGTTGAACGATTCCTTCGTGACAACTCCATATTCCATCGTCGGCCGGCATCTTCGGAGAGGCTCCTCGCCGGCAGTCTTCTTCATCATCGGAACCTCTAGCTGCGGGTCGTACCATTCGTTTAATGATTTCAATCACTGCCATGCGTTCTACACCCTTTTTTGTATGAACGTTTTTGAATCTTGAAGCATACTTGTTCCATAATTGGTGAGCTGCCGTAGTATTCAAAACGAGTTTGGATTTCCTGGATCAATGAAATTTTGAGGCTTCTACCAACCATTGTAACTGGTTTGATGACACCAATGGAGCTATTGCGGCAGTTAATAATTGGTAACACTCGACTTACTGTTGCATATTTTTTGCCAGTCAGGTCTTTATTTAGAGGATGCAATATTCTTACAACTTCTTTCAAAATTTTCCTATCTCTTGGTCTTCCATTATTTTCGAAATGTAGTCATACAATTCCAGAAAGCGTTTGATCATAATGAGTTCAGAGTTCCATCTAGTCATCACAAACGAAGTAATTTTTCAATGGCGTTTTACCATCCTTGCTCTGAAGCTTATGCAGTTTGTCTGTGGCGGCGATAGCCCACTTCCTGAAGAAAACGACGATCCGTTTGACCTGATCGAATAAATCTGACAGGTTTCACGTTATCAATCGATTTTTCAGCCACCAAATTGCCTGCATGCGCTGCGCATCCAATGTGTTTTTCCTCCGAAAATGTATCTTCAACGGATTTTACCATATTTGCAGCTTGATCCGTTACAACCATATTAACATTGTCTTTGGAAATGGCCTGTTACTTCAATATTTCCTCGAAATGCGAAGAAATATAAATGCTGCTGTGTCGTTCGTTTAGAATATAAACGCCTAAGACAAAGCAAGACCATGCTGAGGGTGGCTGGGTTCGATTCCCGGTGCCGGTCTAGGCAATTTTCGGATTGGAAATTGTTTCGACTTCCCTGGGCATACAAGTATCATCGGGTTAGCCTCACGATATACGAATGCAAAAATGGTAACCTGGCTTAGAAACCTCGCAGTTAGTAACTGTGGGAGTGCTAAGAGCATCATTATCGGTCGCGAGCATTTTAATCACCCGCGCAGCGCTTTCATTTTAGTTTCGTCACTCGTTTCCGTATCGGTCACTATTTTCGGCTCTCTTCTTCTTCTTCTTCTTCATTCTGGGAGGCAAGTTTTACTTGCCAGGAATAAGGGCCAGTTGCCAAGACTATATGCCCTGTTGCTTGTCTTCGGTCGCCTGACCACAGCTGAGGGTTCTTATAAATCCAAAGCTGCATCCTTTACAAAATCCAAGATTTTCTGATATTCGTTTACACTGTTCGTTTTAAATATTTCTATCAGGTTGTTGTATTGTTGTAATGAGTATCTTACGCGTACGTTCCGGTATTTTTCACAGTGCAGAATTAAGTGTTCTGCTGTTTCAATCTGATTGCATGTTTCGCAGGTTGGGTTGTCTATTAATTTCATTTTGTGTCTCCAGACTTTTGACCAGTCATGACCGGCCATCAGTCGATTTAGTAATCGAACTTGTTTCCCGTCTAGCTTCAGACCAACAAACCATGGTTTAGATCTGAAATCTGGTTGAATTTGGAAGAATTTTTGTCCCTTTTCAATAGCATAGTCCTTGTACCATTCGTCGATTTTCAGTGACTTTCGGCGTTTCAGTATACAGTATACATCCTTGTATGATATTATATTATCTAGTATTGGCTGATCGTTCGTAATACCTTCCTTTGCCAGTTGATCTGCGATATCGTTACCATTCACTCCTATGTGGCTCGGTATCCACTGCATCGAAACTCCCCACTCTGCTGCCATTAACACTTCATCTAATAATTCTTCTCGTTCCTGTTGGTCTCTCGCTGCTTCCAGAAGTTCGCAAGCCGATCGCGAGTCCGTGTATATTACAGAACCCGTCAATTGTTCTTTAGAAATAATTTCCATAGCTATTTTAATTGCTGCAAGCTCTGCTCCTGTGATGCTAATTTCATTAGCAAGTCGAACTCCAACTCCACATAAATGCCCTGTCTTCGAGGCGTCCGTGAAGACTCTTCTGCGTCCTTTGTAGGTGCCGTTAAATGCAAACAGAACTAGTTGTTTTAGGTGTTTTGGGTTCGTGTTTCCTTTGGATTTGACCAGTCCATCCAATGTCGGTCGGATTATTATATCCGGGTACTTCACGCAGTTCTTCCTGATTGTCATTATAGCATCGAATACTTCAAAGTGGTTAAGAAAAACTGTTTCCATGTAACTTATCTTTTTCGTGTCCGATCTGTTATCTATGGTTGTTCCGATTAGCTGTTCTCCTACCGCCGTTCTTTGTGCGATGTTACGTGCGATCTCTTTTCCTGTTATATATTCCTGTCTTATTGGCATGGATTCTAAGCCAGATATTGCTAACAGAGTATTTAAGGGAGTACTTTTGGTACATCCTGTGGCTTTTCGTAGACTCTGATTGTTGATAACAGCTAGCTTATTTAGGTTTGTTTTTGCAGCATTGCTGTACACCGTAGAGCCGTATTCCAGCGTTCCTCGAACAAGCGCTTTGTGTACGTTCAGCATTGTCTCCGGGTGCCCTCCAGTCTTTACTCCGCTGATGACCTTGATCATGTTGAGCCTCTCATTGACCTTTCCTTTTAATTCCTTAGTGTGTCTCCCAAAGTTTAAAGATCTATCTAGTGCCATGCCCAGATAGTCATGTGACCTAACAGTTTCTATGTTTGTTCCATCTATCTTATAGTCCAGTGTTTTATTACTGGCTTGAAATAGTATGGATTTAGTTTTTGCTGGGTTTATTGACAAGTTGAGCTTTGCTGCTGATTCTACGAAATGGTCCAGATAGTCTTGTCCGATTATTCGCAGCCTTTCTACTGTTTTCGCTGTGACTATGATGCCGAAGTCGTCGGCATATTGCACCAGCTCTACGTCATCGATCTGGATTTCATGCAAAGGAGCAGTATATACGTTGAAGAGAGTGGGGGATAGAACATCCCCTTGTGGAAGACCTTCACTGACGACTCTTACAAGTTTTTCCTTATTTGTATGAAAAATTATTTTTCTATTAGTTAGAAAATTTGTGATCCAGCAAATCAACTCTAGTGGTATTCTCTTTTCTGCCACTCTTTGTTTCAACGTATCTACTTTTACGTTGCAAAAGGCGTTACTTAGATCCACATATATTATGCTCGATATGTATCCTTCCCTTTTATTCGCCATTATTTTGTCGACTACATAAATCACACACGTATTCGTGGATAGTTCTTTTCTGAAACCGAACGTTCTTGTGGGAAGATTGCCTGCCTCCAAGGCTTCTTTTAATTTTTCCAATACGGCTGTATTCACAACTTTGGTACAAGTTGGATTGGAACCAGTGAAATCGGACGTATACCTTCCAGTTTACTTTTATCCTTCCCGGCTTTAGGTATTGCGACAACCTTTATCGTTTTCAGCGAATCTCCAGGGAAACTCCTACGCCATTGTCCGTTAAAATCCTTCAATAGTTGCTGCACAACACCGGGTTGCAACTGCTTCAGCATTCCGTAGGTAATTCTATCCACGCCAGGTGCCGAGTTCGGTTTTTTATCCCCTACTATCCTATTCCATTTTTCTTGATCAAGAATATCGTAACTTGCAAATGATCCACCGAAGTCAATCATGTCCACAGGGCTGTTCCTTCCAAAATGTAGATCCAAGAATTTTTCTGCTATCTTCTTATCGTCCAAGGGGATTATTTTCTTTTCTCCTAAAAGTTTTACCTGTTAGTCTGCCGATACTTTGCCAAAGCTGTTTGGAGCTATTCATTGGGTTTATTTCATCGATGAATTCCTTCCACTTGGTTTCTTTTTCAATCTTTTTCCGCCTTTGGAACTTTGCTGCTGCTTTTTTAAATTCGATTAAGTTTCTTACACTACCTATTTTGTTGAACTCCCTCCTTGCTTCTGTTTTTCGTTTCCAGGCATCTTCCACTTCTGTGGACCACCAGTACTTAGGCGTTTTAGTGTCCCGTTGTTTGCTGTTTTTATAGATCTTCTTCATTTCTTCGGTTAATTCCTCCCATGAGTGTATTTTGTCATTTCCTAGCATTGCGAGTTTTGAGTTTATTTTTTTCCTGTTATAAATCCATTTTTCTTCCTTTGACTGCTTTTCTTTATCAGTGATTTGTATTGCCATATGATGACTGCCAATTCCGAAATCCAGCACTTTCCAATCGAACTCTCCATACAAATTACTGGTGCACAACGATACATCTATTGCTGTACTCCTTTTGTTTAGTTGTATTGGCACAAATGTTTTTTGTCCGTCGTTAAGAATTAGCAGGTCATATTGGTTGACCAGCTCTACGAAAATGTGCCCCTTTCTATCGCTGCAATCGTCCCCCACGTCACGTGGTGCGCGTTCCAATCTCCGCCGATGATTACGTTTTTGAAATCCTTGAGAGCCTCGAACACTTTGATTACGTCTTCTTCAAAATCCTGACTCGTTGCTGCTGGTGTGATGTAAACTGCTGCCACTACGAGATCCTTACTGGGATGGCAACTGCTACCGCTTGGGTGCATTCCGTCAGGTTCTCAATTGGAACTCTACTGTAGTTGAAATTGTTTTTCAGATAAACAGCTGTTCCTCCATAGTTGTCTTCTCTTGATTGTAAAACGTTATGGTATCCGGAAATCCTGTATCGAGCCGTCTCCTCGTACAATTCCTGAGACCACGTTTCTGTTAATATTGCTACTGAATATTTTTCTCCGACCAACACTCTTTGTAATTCTTCTTTATGTTTACTTAAACTTTGGATATTACACTGTATTATTTTTATATTTCCTTCCACTGTTGCTTTTTGTTTGTTTTCGTTTTCACTGGTTGATCTCATTTTCACTTTTTACTTCTTTTGTCACTTTATATAATCGTTTGATTCAGTTTAAAATGTTTTTGCACTGCTTGTTTCACTTTTCTTTTACTTCACTGCTTAAGTTTCCATCACTGACCAGCTCCGAATAGAAGCTCATTGCTTTGTGTTGGTATTTGTTTGTTACACTTGATTCAATCATCTTGTTGGCTTCCTGTTGCATTTTGTTCTTCCATCTCTCCATCTCGTGTACTTTGTATGGATTTTGTAATGCTACTCCATCCATCTGTGTCCCACTCGACGATTCTGGTTGTGCTTCATTTTCTGGTAACTCCGCGTTCGTTGATCGCTTCCGTTTGTTTTGAGTTTTTTTCTTTTTTTCAGCGTACAGCTTTACCGCCGGTGTAATAGGTACTCTTGGTTTGTTTGTTTGCTGCCATTCCGACTGCAGGTTGCTGCCTTCTGCTAGTGTTTCCGCGAGTGTAGGCATATCTTGAAGTGAGTTCAGAGGTTCAAAGATGTTATTCGAGGTGAAGGACACCATCTCTCTTGCTTCGACGTACGTGTAGTTTTTCTTCGCCATTATCGATTTTATTTGTTCCTGTCGCATTCGCTCTGGGCAGTCCAAGCTGCCGGTGGGGTGTGTTTTTGCAGTGTAGACACTTGTTGCGTTCTTGACAATTGTCATAGTTCTCGTCATCGTGACGATCACCACACGTCTGACATCTCCTGAAACTCTTACAATTTTCCGCTTTGTGGTTGTATCTTAAACACTTGCCACAGAAAACCACCTTCTGCACGAACGGTAGTACTTTGGTCTGACAACAGAATAGTCGTACCCTATCCGGCAGTCTTTTTGACCGAAATGTAACGGATACTCTGTTCGACGGTATTTTCTCCCCATTAACATAACGGTTCAGCCTGTAAACCTCCAGAACGGGTGTCTCACTTTCCAGGTCCATGAATATTTCTTCCGTGGAGATATCTGTCGGGATTCCTGTGATGACTCCTGATATGCTAACAACGTGTTTTGGAATGTACGCTGTGTACATGCCGTTCTCGTTGTTAATATCTTCGACGATAGAATTTGCTCTGATGTAACTGTTGAAGATTACCATGATTTTGTTACGTCCAATCTGCTTCATGTCGATTATGTGGTTCTTGTACCTTTGCGCCGCCCGTAGCTTCGATCCTAGTGAAAATTTGTTTATTCTTCCTGCTTGCGCTCCTCCTCGCATTTCGAAGTACACCCGATATGGCGCTTCATCACTAATTGCGTATTCGAACTTCATTCGTTGTTTGGCTCCATTTTTTATTCTTGCAGCGTCACCTCCGGGATCCGGAGGATCTTCTTTCCCCTCCATAACCTCACTTCACTTTTTTCACCAATATGGCGTCCGGTTTTAACTGCACGCGGGTTAAACCTTTCACTAAATTATTACACCGCACTGGTTTTTCTTTTGCTCTACTATTTTATTCTTCTCACTATCCGATTTAATACGAAAAATTTGATTTTGATTTATCGAACCGCAAGTTTTTCAACCAACAATAACGGTAACTACCGCCGCGCTTGAAAGTCACTTTCCGAATGATATTTTCGGCTCTCAATTTGGTTGTTGTGTTCCGTACCGGTGACGTTTGACAGTTGACAGTTTATCAAATAGCAGCGCTCTTACCGCGCTACCAAATTTGGTCACCTGTCAGTCGCGCTACTGTTATAGCAGCGCGTTTAGTAGCGACCGGTAAAGTGTCAAGTAATGATTCTGCGCTGCCAAACGGCTCAAACTCACCACCGGTAATCTTGCTCTAAATGAATACTAAGCTGCGAGGCGGCTCTGTCCCAGTGTGGGGATGTAATGCCAATAAGAAGAAGAAGAAGAAGTCAATGGACTGTAGATGGGTTGCTATTATCGGATTGAGAAAATGGCAAGTAACTCCTAAATAGCTTCTAGTGCAAGGTTAAAGATTTTTTAAACTTCCATTTACTTGCACTATAATCAACTATAGTGGAAGTGGAACTATAATCTGATTATAGTGGAAGTAAATGGAAGTTTAAAAAATATTTAACCTTGTAACATTTTCCCCTAAGACGCTCAATATTAATTATTTCAGCTTCTAGTGGTATGCGTATCAGTCCAGATGTCAGCAGTAAGGGTCAGATTTTTGTCTTCCATTTGCTCCTTTACACGCTCCGCCACTTTTAAATACTTCTCATCAATGATCTTAGTACCTAATAACCTTTCGACTAGGCACTTTGTACTTTGGGTCAAGAATTATCAAGAGATGGATGAATCCTTCGTTTTCCACAATCGAGAAGGGTTGGTAATCCTTGGCTACCATGAAGGCGATAGCCTCGTTAATTTCACGGGTTTTGGGGCCGTCGTCTAGAAGTTGTTTATTTTAATGAACAAATTAAGAAGAAATCACTCGGCTAAATAATATTTTCCTGACCAAAGCTGTGAGTTCTTAAATAATTGGTCAATTGTACTCAATTTCGGAGTGACGGAGCTTGCGGAGGCTATCTGTTCTCGCAGCTGAATGTGTGTGTGATTTACACTAAGAGTATTATGCATTTTGTCTCTCTGCGGATGTTTCTGTAGGTGCACTTTGAGATTTGTGGTATTGCTGCATATATTGCACTTAGCAACAGCTGTAGAAACTTTCGTGAAATAGTCTGCCATCCTAATTGAAGGATTTTCGCCCTTTTAAAGATTAGAAAAATGGCTACGCCTAAACAAGAATGTGTCAAAAATAGAAGGAAAAAAATTGGCGTGGCGTCATATTGTTTTGACTACAATTACAATGTATTTCATTGTTTTGTATTAGTTTAGTGTTTTCACAATTATTTACAATTGTAGGTTTTCTAACCTATTTCTTAGATTTTAAAAAAACCAGATCAATCTACCTAACGTTGGTAGTGCCTTTCTCGCGCATTGAAAAAATAAGAAAAACACGTAAGAGAGGTCAAAATAGCATTTTAGGGGGATAGATTTTACTTTTTCCATCAATTCATATCTAAATATCGTAACCAAAAGTTCCTTTAAAAGTAAATACGTTTTTCGCCACATCAGCTCTGTCAAACTGATTAAGCGAAAAACGTACTTATAAAAGATGTTTTGGTTACTTGGGTTATTACTACATATTCCTTGATTCCTAGTAAAGACCCAACACACTAATTTAACCGTTAGTTTGAGAAACTGCATACAGCTTGCTGACGTTTGATCATCTTTCTCTTGCACGCGCACGGAGGGGATAGGATTTGTTTTCATCAGGAAACGCTTCGGATTCGACATCATGTGCCTAATGGAACGTACACACGGCCAGCTGTTTGACCAACATTGACTCCACCTCTCGTTTGTTCAAACATCCACCAAGTTTTACCAACAGCGGCACGAACAATCAATTTATTCGACCAACAATATCACACACGAACGACCGAAGCGCCAACCATCAAAAAATATATGGGGGTTTGTGCAACTTCACTACAAATGCTCAAACATGTTCGGCGAACATTGACTCCACTGGAAGTTCCATTACGAGTTTCTCCGGAAGTTCCTCCCCAATTTTGTCTTCGAATTACGAAATTCTTCCAGGAATTCCGAAGTTCCTCCCAGACTTCCTCTGGAAGTTCCTCATGAATTCCTCAGAAAATCCCTCCCGGAATTCCTCAGGAAGCTTCTACAGGAATTGCTCCGGAAGCTCCACCCGGAAGTTCCTCCCAGAATTCCTCCGGATGTTCCTCCCAGAGTTCCTTCGGAAATTTCTCCCGGATTTCATCCGGAACATCCTCCCGTAGTTCCTCCGGAAAATCCTCCGTAAGTTCCTCCGGGAATTCCTCCTGAAGTTCCTCCAGGAATTTCTCAGAAGGTTCTTCCCGGAATTCCTCAGGAAGCTTCTCTAGGAATTGCCCCAGAAGTTCAACCCGGAATTGAATTTGAAGTTCCTCCGGATGTTCCTCCAGGGATTCCTTTGGAAGTTCCTCCAGGGATTCCTTTGGAAGTTCCTCCAGGGATTCCTTTGGAAGTTCCTTCAGGAATTCCTTCGGAAATTCCTCCCGAAGTTCCTCCGGAAATTCCTTCCAGGGAATCCTCCGGAAGTTCCTCTAGGAACTGCTTCAGAAGTTCCTCCAGGAATTCTTCTGCAAGTTCTTCCAGGAATTTTTCCGGAAGTTGCTTCAGGGATTCTCTCGTAAAATTCTCCGTAGTTCCTTCCTGAACTCCCCCAGAAATTTCACAGAAAATTTCTCCAGGAATTCCTCCGAAAGTTATCCAGAGTTTCCTCCGGAAATTCCTCAAAGTATTTCTACGGATGTTCCTCCGGAAGTTCGTACAGGAATTCCTCCTGAAGTTCCTCCAGGAATTTCTTCGGAAGTTCCTTCAGGAATTCAACAAAAAGCACTTCCTGGAATTCCTCTGGATACTCTTTCAAGTATTCCTCCGGAATTTCCTCAGAGAATTGCTTCGGAAGTTCCTCAAAAGATTGCTCCGGAAGTTCCTTTAGGAGTTCCTCCATGTATTCCTCTTTGAATTCTTCCGAAAGGTCCTCCTTGAGTTCCTTTTCAAAATCCTTAATGTATTCCTCCTGAAATTTTTGCCTTTCTCGTATACAAAGTATACGTAAAGGCTATATGTTCGCTCCAAAAACGAACTTTTGATTGGAGTCCCGGAGACCCATGGTGTTATATACCGATCGACTCAGCTCGACGAATTGAGGTGATGTCTGTGTGTATGTGTGTGCGTATGTGTGTGTGTATGTGTGTATGTGTGTGTGTATGTGTGTGCGCAAAATAATCTCACTCATTTTTCAGGCACTTATTCTTAACCGATTTGCTCGCAACAAGTTGCATTCGACGTATAATCTTGTCCCATTGTTTCGTATTGAAAATTGGCGGAATCGGACTATGGGCTTCGGAATTATGGCCAAAATATATTTATGTATAAGAAAAATTCTCACTCACTTTTTAGGCACTTACTCTAAGCTGATTTTCTCGCAACAAGTTTCATTCGACGTAGAATCTTGTCCCATTGTTTCCTATTGAAAATTGGCGGAATCGGACTATGGGATTCGGAGTTATGGCCAAAATATATTTTTTATAAGAAAAATTCTCACTCACTTTTTAGGCACTTACTCTTAGCTGATTTACTCGCAACAAGTTTCATTCGACGTAGAATATTGTCCAATTATTTCGTATTGAAAATTGGCCCAATCGGACTATGGGTTTCGAAGCTATGGCCAAAATTATTTGTTTTACATAAGAAACACGTACAAAATTCTCACTCGTTTTTCAGGCACTTATCTTTAACTGATTTTCTCGCAACAAGTTGCATTCGACGCGAAATCTTGTCCCATTATTTCGTATTGCAAATTGGCGGAATCGAACTATGGGATTCGGAATTATGGCCAAAATATATTTTTTATAAGAAAAATTCTCACTCGCTTTTTAGGCACTTACTCTTAGCTGATTTACTCGCAACAAGTTTCATTCGACGTAGAATATTGTCCAATTGTTTCGTATTGAAAATTGGCTCAATCGGACTATGGGTTTCGAAGTTATGGCCAAAATTATTTTTTTTCATAAGAAACACGTACAAAATTCTCACTCATTTATCAGGCACTTATCTTTAACGGATTTTCTCGCAACAAGTTGCATTCGACGCGGAATCTTGTCCCATTGTTTCGTATTGAAAATTGGCGGAATCGGACTATGGAGTTATGGCCAAAATACATTTTTCAAAATCTCACTCATTTTAGTCACATATGTACCCTCAGCCGATTTGCTCGCAAGAAGTTGCATTCGATGCAGAATCCGGTCCCATTGTTTCCTGTTGAAAATTGGCCGGATTGGACTATAGGCTCAGAAGTTATGGTCAAAATACTTTTTTTTCACCAAAATTGCGTAGAAATTGCTCACTTGAAAGAAACGAGAAAGGCACCATCACCGCTAGGTGGATTAATCTGGGTTTTTCGAAAGTTTTTTCACTTCCAATCTGTAGATTTTTCATAGGAAATCTTTTAAAATTTCTTTTGAAATTTTTCTGAGAATCTGTCAATGAATTCTACTAAAAGTTACTTCAAAATTTCAAGCGTGAATTCTTCCGAAAACTTCCCCAGATTTTTTAAGAAGTGCTCCCTTGGAAATTATATCAGTAATTCCGCAATCAATGCCTTTAAGAAGTTCTATAAAAGTTCTCACTGGAGTTTCTCCAGAAAATCCCCCAAAACTCTTTTTAAATTACTTCTCCAACTCAACAAATTTTCCCGCCGAAAATCCCAAAAAAAAAAAATCTCCAGATAGTTCCAGATAGTGAAGGTATTTTCAAATGAAGTTCATATGGAATTTTTCATAAAATCTCTGACTCTGAAATTCTTGAAGGACTACTGGCGTGAAAGGAGCATTTCCATAAATTCCCGAAGAAAAATATGGGACATTTTTGAATAATTAAATTGTCAGTCGGCTTTTTTCATACGGCGGTGGCGCAAGAAAATCACCGGCGGCTGCGGCGGCGTACAGGTCTAATATTATCTTGTTGTTATTCTATCATTATTATGAATATTATTATTATTATCGCATATTATCTTATTTTCTTTATTACCGCAAAAATCACTTTCTGCTCCTGGATATTCCACCAGAAGAATTAAAAGCAACAGTGTTGTACAACAACGCCACACACAATGCAACTTGGTTGTACAACATTTGACTCCACCCACCACAAGTCGGAGCAAAATCAAACTGTTTAGATTTCATCCGACCAACTTTGCAACTTTGAAACCGTCTGTCCGACAGGCGTACAACTTGCCCACAGACGATCCGACTTCACTTCGACTCAATCAAATTTCCTGGGGGCGGAGCCAAAGTTGTACAACACATCGGAGCGTGTGTGGGGCCCATTTTTGGCAAAGACAACAAAAAGACAACAACCCCACATAATCTTTTTTGATGGAATCGACCAATGATGTGTGTCTACAGTGGAATCTCCAAAGTGACTATGAATCGAAATGGAATCAAATTATGCTATATTTAAAATATGTAGTTTAGGTTAATCTTTTCCAAATTTGGTACCCATATTCAAATAGAGGATCGTTAGGCCACACGAGTTGGGAACCTCCAATCTATGATATGTCACTCTCCACTCTTTGATTTCCCACACCTTTCTCACCTTGAACTTCGCAGACTGCGAGAAACCAGATTGCTGGAGCGAGGATCCTACGCATAAACAAACACTAGTGGCAGAATGGTGATCTAGCCGGAAAAGCTAGACGCACTCTAACAAAGGATAATAGCAGCAAAACATGTGACACAGACTTCCGCGTAAGGCAAAATACATATTTCCACCATAAAAGGTAAACCCGATGTATTTACGATGCATGGAAGTGTAGCGAAGCAACATCAAGAAAATTCAAGCATAAAATGTTTGTATGAGTATCCGCACTTACACTTCGAACGCGCATGATCATTCATAAAGCAACTTTTAAGTTTCTGTTTTAATGAATTACTCATCTACTTTTAGTTGAAACAGATCTCCGGCGTGGAGTCTGTTGGTTCCATATCCATTGACAAGTGTCCCGCAGCTAGGGCGATATGGCTAAAAACGAGACGAGAACGTATGATACTCTAACGAATCAGGAAACGAACCCGTTCAACGATGCGAGCAAGCGATCACCCACCATCGAGGAGGAGGAGACACCTCAAAGTAGTGGGCTGGTTATCCATGTTGTGCCAGAGACGAGTAAAGGTGAGTAGATTGCGTGTGGAATAATGTGGATCAGAAAAGGCACAACTCTGTAGTGCTATGTCATATTGTTGCAATTTTGTTGAACCTCTTTTAGTCCATTAAGAACAGTATTATTTATTTATTTAAATAAAATAAACTGTAAAATTTAATGGCCATCTTCAGTTATTGTCGAACAGGGCGGCGTGCACTTGATTTAGAATTTTTTAAACTCATGCAAACCGGTAATCTGATAATTGATTCTAAATAGGGAAAACCAAAAACGAACAGGGGAACTGTTTGGAACTCCCAGGGCTGTAAGAGCAGTCGCGGATTTCGCGATTGTCGCGGATTTGTCGTGGATTTGCTCCTCCAGTCGCGAATAGAATTTGCTCAGTTTGTAACAGCCCTGAACTTCATCTCGAAGCTCCCATGTACATCTCAAATCAATGAAAAGGATTTTGATTCGTGATTTTTTTCAGCAGTAAGCACGCATGTTAGCAAAAAGAAGCTACGAAATTGGTGGTTTTCTTTGTTTCCGAATCCTGGCTCCTCAAAAACTGTGCAGAATTTGGGCCTGATTTGATGCTTCCTCGCTTTCCGCATCGCGTTTGAAGTTTGTGTGGAAATTAGTATGGGAAAACGTATATTTTTGCATTTTTACTTCTAGAGGTTTCAGTTAATCTTAAAACAAATGTCACATTGCGTTAAAGTATAATCCAAAGAATAACTTTGCTGAAAAAGGTACGTTGCTGGAATGTTCACGAAAAAAGCCATAACGCTACGAGGATTGTTCATATCATATGCAAAAAAAAATGTCTTTATTTGAAAGGTTTTCAGCCCTAGGCTGGCTCACCTATATGCAAAAAATCATCCATTCTGCCAGCACTGCTAAACGACGCGGGACAATAATTCAAACGAGTGTTATTTCAAAATTATTGTTCTTATAGTGCTTTGGTTGTTCGGTAGTGCTGGTAGAAACATTGATTTCTTGCATATGGTTTGAACAATCAATTTTTGAAGCGTAATACCATTTTTGTAGACTTTCCAGCTACGTCCATTCTTCGGCAAAGTCTTTCGGGATCTTTCAGACTAAATGCTAACGTATTGAGACACGTAATGAATTATTGGCAGTGGCTGGTTTTTTACCCGCCGCTGCCAGCATCCAGGCGCTATCGTATATGCGCAAATAGCCGGCATGAGTTAGCCGCCAGAAAATTGTATGGCGAAAGACATCTAACGCGGGTTTCCTCAAAATTAGGAACTTTTTATGAAAATCTATTTGGTACAGGTTATGTAGGAAGGTGTCCGCTACTACATCGACCAAATATTTTTTCAATGAAGATGCCTTTAGCCATACTGATTTCAGAAACCCCCGTAACGCTGGGTAGACACCTTTTCGTGGTGTGTTACGGTGTAAGATCTACCTCGGTCACATTGTCAGCTACAGGCAAATCCTGACCCAACGAATACCTTCCCCAATATCCAACTCCGTGGTACTTATGAGGGCGTCGCTGAGTCGGGGGCCTCTCATTAAGTAAGTACCACAGGAACACTTCCTTCCCCTCCTAAGTTACGCCAAGTTACGGTGAAGATGGGCGTGGCCAGGAGTAGTAATCCTCATGCTTTTGTGATTTTTATCCTAGATTGAAATCAAGGATCACACCAACCTTGATTTCTGATAGCAATCTGAATAAGGATTTCAAAAGAAAAACATGAGTATCACTAGTGTCCAATCTACGAAGTACACCGTAACTATGCTATGCTATGCTGCTTTAGCCATACTGATTTCAGAAAGTTAACACCTAGTGTGCCGCTGTAAGCACGTTCAAAGTTGGCGATTCATTGACGATAAATTGAATCCGCTAAGAGCAAAAATGTAAAAAATTACGTTTTCCCATACTAATCTTCATATAAATTGAAACACGATCGGAAAAGCGAGGATGCAACCAATCGAGCCCATATTTTGCACAGTTGATTGGAGTCCCAAAACTATTCAAAAAAAAATCCTTGATCTCACTTGATTGGATGAAGTTTGCGTTTTTCCATACAACTGAGCCCCAGTCTAATGTTCAGTGAGATGGAAAACGGAACAGTGCCTCTATATCGCTTTGAAGTTCTCCCACAAAATAACCCGCCCTAATTGGAATATAAATTTAATTTTTTTATTTGTTTGCTTGCCAGCGCGATGGAACCATATCGAAGATTTGGATTCGTTCTTCAATCGACTCTACAGCTACCACCAGAAGCACGGATTCTATGTGATGATGCTGCAGAGGGTTTTCGAGCTGTTCCAGTTCATGTTTGTCGTGGTTTTGATCACCTACATGATCAACTGTATAGACTATTCTATACTTTTCAAGTAAGTTAAATTGATCAGACAAAATAGATTGTTGAAAATCTCGCTAAAACTAATTTGTTTTTTGTTTTGTTCAGCGACAAAGATGAGTACCACAAAGTTAAACTCTCGGAAGCTATGTTGGCACCTGCAAAGTGCGTCGCCTCACTGGGAGCCATTGATTGGCTGGTACTGACAATGGCCGGTCTTTTTTGGATTTTCCGATTGTTCAAATTTCTGTGCCATTTCGTGCAGTTTTGGGACATCAAATTGTTCTTCAACACAGCGTTGAAGATTGCCGATGTAAGTTTCTTTCGTTCGCCTATTCAGATATTCATTAAATGCTTTCGATATAATCTTCTTTCAGGCTGACCTGGACAATTTAACTTGGCACGAGGTTCAAAAGAAAATCAGAGAAGTGCAATCGGAAATTCAAATGAGCATCAACAAAGAGCAGTTGACTGAGCTAGACATCTATCATAGGATATTGAGGTAGGTATTTTGTTAGTATGTTTTCAGATCATGCTCTTATTTTCGTTATCTCGTTTTGATTTTTCCAGATTCAAAAATTACATGGTTGCAATGATGAACAAATCACTTCTTCCATCTACGATTCAGCTGCCATTTTTAGGGACCGTAGTTTGTTTGAGCCAAGCTTTGCGCTACAATATAGGGTTAATTCTTTTTTGTAAGAAGCATGAGTTCTATTTAAAAGAAAATCATGAGAAAATTAAATGAAATTTTTATTTACTTGTAGGGGGACCGTGGTCTCCGTTCGAGAACAACTGGCATCTACGAGAGGAATTCAAGCGGTCAAACCGTCGTATAGAATTGGCCAACAAACTGGCCAATCAAATTTTCTGGGTGGCAGTAGCCAATTTTGTTCTGTCGCCTTTTATCTTCCTTTGTCAGTTGATGTACTTTTTCTTCAATTATGTTGATGTAAGTATACTTCGGTCTTCTATTAAGTAAAACAACACTTCAATGGAGATAATAATAATAATGCAATTATAGCTAATCAAAAAGGAGCCAGGAACATTGGGGATGAGGTGCTGGTCACAATACGGAAAACTCCATTTACGCCATTTTAACGAGCTGGATCACGAATTGGATGCGCGGCTTACTCGGGCTTACCGGCCGGCAGTGAAATACATGAATTCGTTCTCGTCACCACTTTTGATTGTGATCGCAAGGTAACAACAGCTGATTAATTCACCTAGCAGTAATGATGGTTTTCTCGTACATTATAAAAAACTATTTCTTGGGCAATATTTTTGAGCCCATAGTCCGGTCTGGTCAATTTTCAATATGAAACAATGGCATAGAATTCGCAACTTGCCCAAACATTTTAAATTTAAAAAAGTTTGAAGCATCTGAAGCACTTGTCTACTACCGGCGGTTGATATATGCTTGCTGGGCGTACTGACCATCCAACCTGCAGCTTACCAACTTTGATAACATGTTTTGGCGTCCGAGGCCGAACTCTTCTTGAGTTCAAGGATCATCTCGCCAATTCTACATTTTGGTGATCGACTGACATGCTTCCGTAAAGGTAGGCATTGAAAATCTGTGATCGGTTGAAGGTTGAGTGAGGAAGTGAACAATTCGAAACATATGAGTACTTATCTGTTGAAGAGCGGAAGCCCCTTCCTCCGATTTCAAACACAGGACCAAGATCTGACAAAAAGAGACGCGTCATGTCGTGTTGCTCACCGATTGACACGCTGAGATGTTAATTATTCTAGACCTACATTTGAAAAGGGCGTAACAGCCAAAATGTATTCCCCTTGTTTCTTCGTCCACATATATACAAGTAAAGAAAAAATCAGAAGGGTTATATACAAGATACGACCGCCCGACGGAAACTACGTAAAGCAGATCATAAGATAATAATTAATTTGCTTAGAGCTTAGAGTGATTGAAATTTTGACTGTTTCGCTCCCTGCTTGAACGATAACATTTGCTGTTTTGATAAACCTCCTAAATTTTAAACTGCATTGGTAGTAATTTAACTGAGTACGAGCAGTTTGAAGTTTGTATGGAAATCGCCCCGTATGTGAATGATCGTTTCGTGAGGCGGCTCATTAACTATTTAGGAGGAGATCCCCCAGCGCAGGACCGGATACTCAGTAAAACGATACTTGCAGAGCTCCCTCCTTCAGCTTATAAAGTACAAAAGGAAGCTATTTAAAAGGATTTTAACGGCATGGGATATCAGATCTTCATGTGATAAGCCTTGTACAAAATATGAAATTGAATAAAAATGTTTAAAATTTTGATGTTTCGCGTTATTTTAGAAGGTTTGAACCAACAATGTTAAAATCAATCTAATGCATTCTGATTATGTGAAGATGGTCCATATTAGCCATATTTTAAATAATGATTATGATTTGTTAGATGTGCCATATAATTGTGGTGTTCGGACATTGAGATTTTTCATAGCCATTTTTTACACCTGTTTTGTTACACTTACTTCAATTCAATTGTTTCTTCTTGCTGAGAAAGGCATTCAAAAAGGTGAGAATTTGGATTAGGATGTAAACAATTTAGCTGACGAGTCAAATAAGCTCTACTAACAATTTTTAATATTTACAGCTTGAAGCATGTGAAAAATATGATTATTCTGAATGATTTCTTTACTCATGTAACAGGAACTTAGTCACATTTGAACAATATTTGAACATTTGATGCAATAGTGTCCGGTACTAGGAGACATTTTTCTGAACCGTGAAATTTTTCTCCAAAATTCATCGTCGTAAAACGTGTTCAAATAATCAAATATAGCTTGTATGAATCATCAATGGCCATATTTTATGTATAAGGTTTAAAAGGAAACATAATCCGGATAGTTAGAGTTTTTTGTCAAATGGCTTATGTGTCCGGCACTGGATGATATCCCCCTAAATATAATCAACCCGAAGACTTCGAAGAATATTTCCTAATCTGTAAGACGGTTGTTGTTGCGAACCGATCGATTTCGTAAACAAAAATACTCATTATTGATATGTTATTCTTTTACGTACTCAATTGAATTTCCCACGATTTAGTATTTCCTTAATAATTTTTCTTGCAAGCAGCAAATTGTTTCGCAACAAAAACGATTTATTTACTCGCTAAATTTCCTATGTTGCCATATATTTTTAGATATTAATGAGCAACATTGCAAAACGGTTATCCAAAAAAGTTACTGTTTCCATAGTAATTCTCAAGCTTCAAATCGCCCGTGCTAAGTCAAAATACAACCAAATCTGTTAAAAATTAGGGAAGTTCTATAAAGACAACTGATACTACCGTTTAAGCATAGAGGAGCGAAAAAGTCAAAATTTGAACCACTCTTATGAGCATGATTGAAGCCATGGTTGTTACTCTGTTTCTGCCAGGCCAGATGTAATTACAAAGAGAACCAACAGATGATATTTAAGAATAATATAACCTTCAATGTGTACAAACGGGTGATCCAAATTTGAGTAATACTGGCGTCGGCCGTGTTCGAATGCGGGACAAATAATGGGTAGGAATATGTTGACATGATGCTCATATTAATAGAGGCAGACGAGCCATCTGCACTTCCACGAGTAACCATTGGAATGTTGGATATATGGGGTCGGGAGGTAGCGAGGTTCGTTTTGGTAAACGTTTTGCCGCGTGTAATGTGTAGTGTTTCCGCAAATCATGTTCTATCGTACACCACTTCATTTGTATTTCGACCAAAATTAGCGTAACTCACTAGGTAACTCACTCACTAATATTTTGACATGACAATTTAAAATTTTCATAACATTAATAAGTTAATGAAATGTATAAGTTTTGGAATGTATGTGGCGAATGCAATGTATAAGTTATTTCTCATACATTTCGTTAGGCACCTACTTTGGCAAAAAAGAAATCTTATTAATGAATAACATTGATTTTATTTACGTGTAGCTATATATGTAGATGAAGAATCAGTAGGAATAAATTTTAGCTGTTACACTCTTCTCAAATGTTGGTCTAGAAATAATAAACATACGCTGATGGCTTACTCAAAACCCCATTTTCCAGCGGTCTTTCCTACGCGTTTTGTGATTTTCCAAACCAAAATCTATTTTCCAGTGGTTTTCCAGACACGCTTTGTGATTTTTCGAACCAAAGTCCATTTTCAAGCGATCTTCCAGACGCGCATTGTGATTTTCCAAACAACAACCCTATTTCCAACGGTCTTCCAGACATGTGTTGTGATTTTCCAACCGACAATCCGTTTTCCAGCGGTCTTTCATACGCGTTTTGTGATTTTCCAAACCACAATTCATTTGCAGCGGTGTTTCAGACGCGTTTTGTGATTTTACAAACGACAATCCGTTTTCCAGCGGTCTTTCAGGCGATTTTTGTGATTTTTCAAAACACAATCCATTTCCAGCGATCTTCCAGACGTGCTTTCTGAATTTCCAAACCACAATCCATTTTCAGCGGTCTTTCAGACGTGATTTTCCAAACCACCGACAATCTATTTTCCTGCAGTCTTCCAGACGCGCTTTGTAATTTCCAAACCACCAACAATCCATTTTCCAGCAGTCTTCCACACGCACTTTTTCCAGACCAAATTCCTTTTTCAACGGTCTTCCAGACGCGCTATGTGATTCTCCAAACCAAAGTTAATTTTCCAGTGGTCTTCCAGACGCGCTTTGTGATTTTCCAAACCACAATTCATTTTCCAGCGGTCTTTCAGACGCGTTTTGTGTTTTTCCAAACCACAATCTATTTTCCTCCTAATCCCCGTCCATCCTTAAACATTGTAAACCTAACCTCGAGTCACCACGAGTACGTTGGCTTATTTCCTTCTCTTACTAATTTAATAATAAGATTATGTCGATTGTACATATCACAAAGAAACGTGGCTCCGTAAAGTGTTATACACGCCTGAGCCTACCAAATAAACGAAATTGGAAAAAAAATCTATTTTCCAGCAGTTTTCCAGACGCGCTTTGAAACTTTTCAAACCACAATCCATTTTCAGCGGTGTTTCAGACGCGCTCTGTAGCAATATAAATCACTCTCAGATACTCTTCGTACATTAACCACTTAAATTCAACTCTCCTTATGAAATTAGCGTCAGGATCCAAAAAACTTGGCAGGATCGCCAAAATGTGTGACCCCAAATGACCGGAACGAAATGCGATGACAGCAACTCTCAATGGGTGCGTGTGCACGCCACGGAGATCTGACAAGAAGAGCCGAGTCATGGCTTGCTGCTCACCGAATGAGTTTTCAGAACTAAATTAATGTCCAAATCCCGGAATACCCAGAAATAGGAAATTTACTTTGATTGAACCAAAGGAAGATTGTATATGAATGATCCGACAACATATATGGTGAAGAGTTTGCTTTAAAAAATCTCGTAGTTTCATAGGATAGTCCACGTTTTCGATAGAAAGTATGTTGATTACACTGACTAAATCTTTATTTTTTCTAGGAACGTAGCATTCATTTGCGGAGGCGTGGCATCTTTGATATTCTTGTTGGCAGTTTACGATGAAGATGTGTTTCAAGTGCAGCACGTGTTTACAATCTTTACGATCCTTGGGGCGGCGAGTGTAATTGCCAGGTATGTTAAAGAAAGCTCTATAGTTCTTCTCGAAAGAAGTAGACAATTCATTATGTCCTTACAGATCCATGATTCCCGATGAAAACATGATATGGTGCCCGGAGCAATTACTGCGGAACGTTCTCGCACACGTGCACTATCTTCCGGCTGCATGGCGAGGCTATGCTCACACTTCGACAGTTCGCGACCAGTTCGAGCAGTTCTTCCAATTGAAAGCGGTATGTTCGAAAAAAAAAAACTTTCTATGAAAAGCGATTCAAAATTTATTCTCTAATTAACTTTCAGATGTTCATCTTGAACGAACTGTTCAGCCCTTTTGTAGCACCATTCGTGTTGATGTTTACCCTGAAGCCAAAAGCACTCGATCTGGTCGACTTCTTCCGTCACTTCACAGTCGATGTGATTGGCGTTGGCGACGTTTGCTCTTTTGCTCAGTTGGACGTCCGTAAACACGGCAATCCAGATTGGCAGATTACCAATAGTGCCATCGAAAAGGACTCTACCGAAGCCATGAATACGCCGATGAATGATAACAATCAGTACACCCAGGGCGAACATGGCAAGACCGAGCTTTCGCTGGTGCATTTCACGCTGACGAACCCCACGTGGCAAATGCCACCGGAAGCCAGACATTTTGTTCAGGGAATCAAACGCCATGCCCTACAAGATCTGAACCGGCAGCGAGGGATGTTGTATGGCCCAACCACCATGACGAATGCCATGGCACAGAGTTTGCTTTCGATGGAGAGCCTTGGCGAGCAGTACCAATCGATAATACATCCAATTCTGCAGACCCACAACCTATCCAACTCGCAACAGTTAGGTTTATCATTGAATCTGGGTGGATTCGGCTCTCCTCCCCCGGTTCCACCACCCACTACGGCAACCCATCTGCCAACCGGACATTTTCAACAGTCGAATTTGCAATCGCATTATCATTTCAACTCGCCACCATCGTTCGATTTCGAACGGATGCTGCAACAAAATCTCACCGATGGTAGTACGGCCCCTCTCAGAAGCACGTTCCTGCATGACATTAACGAGAACGATGATGATGAAAACGGGGGCATGGGGGCGATGGGTGGCAATCCAATGCTTTCATCTAGTCAAGCTGCTGGCACTTTGGGTGATCCACGATCGACAATGAGTTTCAGCACCCGCGGCGGTATGAGTAGACGAGAGGGACCCGCCGAAGGATCTCGTACTGGACTTTTGTCAAGGTATTTGAAGTTGCTTCATGGAATTTGATCAAACATAATCACTTGTACTATCGTTTCAGTCTGTACGGGGAAAATGCAGTATCTCAACCGTCACACGAGTTAACGGCAGCAGATATGTGTCTTAGCACTTTGTACCTGCACGAGTTGCATCACAATCATGTAAGTACGAAATACAAATATGTAGCTACAGGTCTTTTTTTTTTTCAAAATGTTCGTTTACTAGGCTCATGCCTTGAATCAAAAAATTCTACAATCAAAAAACCTGTTTACGACGTTACGACGTATCTATTTTCTTGGCTACGAACTTGTGCTGGCTCAAGAAGATACGAATGGAGCCATCGTTGGGCTACCTTTGAGCTCAGCATCGCTTGTCGAATCACGTTGATCCATTTATCAGGCTTCTCCGTGTTGGTTACACCCTTTTGATGCCGCAATCCGTCCAGTGCGTTGGATGGTATTTTTTCTCCAGTAGCTCGAGAGCTTTTGGGCGTAATTTTAACGTAGGACTTACGTTTCCCTGTACTATACTGCCGTGAATCGCATATCTGTCCCATCTTTGCTGGGTTTCCTATTCATATGGGACAAACATACGATTCACGGCAGTATACTGGGCGTCATTTAAATGTTTGAAAATCGAGAGCGTTACGCTGCAAGTGATGATTTCGAACGTTATTAGCGCCTTTATCTTTCTATTGATTTTGAAGATTTATATATTAATCGACTCGTACACTCTCCAGCAATTTTTCAATTTCAAGGAAACTTAAGATTATTATCAATAAGCTATTGAAAATTTCAATTTTTGTCAAAGCCAGTAAAAATCTCAGATGTAACTAATCCCGTTCGTGCATCCCTAACACGGACATCAGAGTGATGTAAGTTATTGGCCTTCGAGTCCTCCGCAAAATTTCTTTGTGCATAAAAGAAGTACTGCCTGCCACGCACGAGTCATTAGGGACGAATGATCTTCTGGGTTACACCCAAAAGGCCAAGCTAGCTCTTCCATAAGGCAAATTTTGAAATCGAAAAAACAGTGTTCGCTTTCAACCGATCAATGTAAAATTTCGAAACAAAGTCCATTTTTGATTCGAGTTTCGATTCCACTTCGAGTGGTGTCCAGATTCCGTAGGGTTTTGAAATTATTCCAGATTCCGTTGGGGTACCTACGATATGGCATTTGGGGTAATTCAACGAAAACTTATTTTTTTATATGGAACACTTCTAAAACTTTTCCTAAAAACAAAGCTACACTACATACAGTTCCATTAAGAAATTTTCAGATTTTTGATGTGCTTATAAGGATGCCTTTAATGCCCCCGGAACAGCCGTAGGAGGGGACAAAACATGTCATGTGACAGGTCTTTCTTCATGATTTCTCACAAATAACCTTCTGGGACGTCCGTAAGGTCTGTAAGGCCTCATTGGCCACTTTTAGAACCTCATGGAGTGCTCCTGGGGAACCTGCAGGAATGGACATTTTCATTTGTTGACCCAAACATATCATGCGACTGCTCTATCTGCATGATTTCTCATGAATAATTTTCTGGTGATTCCATAAAGGACAATTGACCTCACTGGCCACTTCCAGAATATTACATGGTGCCCCGGGAACCTGTAGAATAGGACATTTACTACTTTAGACCAAGCGTATCGTGCGACAGCTCTATCTTCATGGATGTTCACAAATAAAGTTCTGGTAAAACTGTAAAGTGTAAAATAACTAATGGCCACTCCCGGAACATCACGGAGTGCTCCGGCGGAACCTGTAGAAATTGACATTTTCATTTTTGCACAAAAACCGGGAATCGAACCCAGCCACGGCTAAAGAGGGCCCCTATTACGAAGGCTTTAAAATCCGTTCGTTAAAAAGTACGACAAATTAGCTGCCGCACGAAGACACATTTTAGTCTACAATCAAAATTGTACTGGAGCCCCCTTGAGGGCTTCGGGTACCATGTTCAAGGGTTTGACGATCCCTCCCTAGGTCAACTGCGTGTTGTGGTACCTGATTTGGATGTGGTGAGGTTCGATAGTGGGCTCTGTTTAACTTCTACAAAAAGCTGCATGTATCCGCAATCAGGCTTAGCCAAAGCGATCGTGTGCCGCTCAAAATGCACAAGCCTATGTCGACGCAGGCGCAGGCCCAATAAGCCGCTTGTGAAACCAAACATTACGGACAACGACATAAGAGATAATGCGATTCGATACAATCGGCATCAACCTAGGCTTTATTCGTCGGATCACGGATCACGATTTCACGATTGGAAATTTGGAACTGCAAGTTTGTAGTTTTTGCAGGTTGACACAGGATAATCTACGATCCCCGCAACTTCGACGTCGTGGCACTGCAGGAAATTTGCTGCACAAGACAGGAAGTGTGGAAAAGCGGGCATTGAGCGGCTACCGTCCATCAAAGCTGTGGCACCACAAACGAGCTGGGAACCTAGTTCTGAGCAAGATGCCCCAATTCATGATTTAGTGACAGCAAATTAACACAGAGATGTGCAAGCTGAGGGTAAAAGACCGCACGAAAGTTCTATGAGAAGCTGAACCATTCATGCAAGGGCCTTATGCCACAGCCTGATATATGTAAGGACATAAACGGGAACGATGGTGGCACGGTGGCGAACCTGGGAGCACGCGCAAGGCCATACGTTTTCCGTCTCCGGATCTCCGGAAAACCCAGGAGGAGATTGGCTGATTGTAAAATATCAAACCCCCTGGGATTGACCAACTACCAGGAGAGCTATTTAAACACGGTCCCGAAGCACTGGTTAGAGCGTTGCACTAGGTTTTGGGAGGAAAAGGTACTGCCGCAGGAGTGGATGGAAGGTGTCGTGTATCCCATCTACATAAAGGGCGATAAACTAGATTGCAGAAACGCGCAATCACATTGCTGAACGCCGCCTACAACGTACTCTCTCAAATGCTATGCCGTCTACTAACACCAATTACAAGAAAGTTCGTGAGGCAGTGCCAAGCGGGATTCATGGGCGAACGCTCTACTACAAACGAGGTGTTCGCCGTACGCCAGATATTGCAGAAATACCGCGAATATAACGTACCCACACATCATCTATTCGTCTACTTCAAAGCCGCATATGATACAATCGATCGGAACCAGCTATGGCCACTAATGCACCAAAACGGATTTCCGGATAAACTAATACGGTTGATCAAGGCGACAATGGATCCGGTGAGGTGTGTAGTTCGAGTTTCAGGAGCATTCTCGAGTCCCTTTGGAACCCGCAGTGGGTTACGGCAAGGTGATGGTCTTTCGTGTCTACTATTCAGCATCACTTTGGAGGGGGTAATACGAAGTTCAGGGATACGAGTGGAACAATTGTCACTAAGTCCGTCTACTAGTCTAGTCTCCGCAAGACGCTCCGATCGAATAGAGTTCACTACCGCACTAAACTGACTATCTACAAACGCTCATTAGACCGGTAGTCCCCTAAGGACACGGGCCGGGCACGTAGCCAGAATGTCGGATTACGAGATGACCCGAGCAAAGTCTGAAATCATAATGAGAGCATATAGAAAACATATTTTGATGTTGACATCAAATCGAAATCATAATTTGTTTTCAAATATGAATCATCATGATTGATTACATATTTTGATCTCATTTTGCTGTTGATTTCTAAATTGTATGATCTGACAGCACACTGTGTACTAATTTTGTTATCAGAACCAATATCAAAATTAGTTTTCGATTTGCTCTCATCGATAGCAGGAATAGTTTTCGATTTGATGTCACAGTAAGATTTTTCTGCTGTAGATTTTGATCTTTTAACCGTTAAAACGACCAAAAGGATTTCAACCTGAGTTATCAAAATTAGGCAATTTCACAACAACAAAATCAGTTATCGATTTGCTCTCAAGCTTTGCTCGGGGAACCAGCCATGGGCTGAACATCCCGGTAATGAAGATAGGGTAAATCGGGGCAAGATGGGTCAGGGCCGTTTTTGAGCATCGTATACATTTTATTGTGGAAATTATGGCTTTGTAGGAGTAATAATTTGGTTCTACTAGGCTAGATGTATCAGTTGTGTCTATAGCACCAGTTGTCGCACTAGTGCTTTATATGCCAAATGGCCAATCAAATCAGCGCAAACCAGGTTCATATCGATAAAGCATATTCATATGATACGATAACACCTTCGATTTCCTCCAAAACAAGCAAAGCATAATTGTAAAAATTGATTTTTGCTTAATTTTCGACGTCCTTTGCACCAGTTGTCGCACTAGTGGTCCCTATTAGGCCAATCCCATAAGAAAACAATGGGATTTGCCAAATAAGGAACCAAAATTAAGAATAGTTCCACAACTGGTACATGCGTTTCTATTATGGATTAATCAATTTTGAGGATAATAACAAATTTTATTGTGGTTTTCACAGCTGTTCTAAGGAACAGGAAGTAAAACTTTTCGCTTGATATATAAAGTCCACCCACATGCCTTTTACTTATTTTTTAAAAAATAGTTGTTCTTATGTATGGCGACAATTGGTACACCCACCCTATATTGTCATTCGATTTGATGATAAAATTTCATTGTGGTGAGTATGGCAAGGTAAAATATTTTTCAGCATTGTTTCTTATGCGAAACACACTTTCTATAAAACGTGTAATCTAGTCGAGCAATATAGTGAAAGTGTCATAAGTAATGTAGGCCTTCTTTTCATTTTCATTTTCATTTTGCAGCGTTTGGTGGGGCAATGAGAGCGCAAGTCAATCCAAAGCCGATAATAGAGAGGGTAATGGCAGAAGAGTCCGTGCAGACCACTTGAACGCCATGGGGTAGGATAAGGATGGGGTGAAGTGAGGTTCGGATTTGGAATCAACGCGACACTAATGCAAAATGTAATTGAATGCAAACTAGTCAATGATCAAAAGCTAAAATGATAATTTCAAGATTTCTAGTACAACGTTTTTCTAGTTATTAAAAGCAATGTTTAAAATGCAATGTCTTCTTTTTTGCCTTAGAAGCATCTGATGTGGTTTGAAGGCCACTTAGTCATATAGTACAATTATAAGTTATTTAATGTTTTTTGTGACCACATTGAAAATATAAAAAAATATTGCGAATCAGTGTTCTATTTTTAACTTTTATTTATGCAGAATGAAAATTAATTGACTTTGTTTGCTCTGAGTGTAGGTTATGCGTTCGTCAAATCACTTTGTTTACCTAAGTCATTGTTTCGTCAATGTTTTTAAGCTGTGTCGACACTACAAACTCAATGTAAGTTGTATAATGTAAAAGTGGAAACTGCTAAAGAACTTAGTTTGTTTCATTATATTTTTTGTCAAGGTTGCCTATAGCTTTAAACTGTTCTAACAAGTAGCTTTATCGTTGATTAATTACGGTGATTATCTATTAAGTTCTAATCAAGGTCAGGTATAGGATTCACTTTTCGGTGGCAAGCTAAAGCTTCATCACGCCTATTGCCTATCTGTTTGTAAAAATTATCGAGAATAAAGCCGTTATAAGATTGTTTATATACCATCATTATAATGTAGAGGTATTTTTTATTATTGCTCTTCGAAGTGAGGCATAACAAAATAAAACTGGCACCACGTTCATAGTTTTGAAAAAACTTCTACTCAGTGAATCCAGCAGTCGATTCCCTACGAATATCTTGAATACTTTGTTTTTCAATAAATACCTAGCAAGCTAAATGTAAGCGTGGCTACGAATCAGCGTCACAGGGAACGCATCAGAAAAGTATTGCCGAAAAGAAGAGAACTCACATCATTATCACTGATGAAAAAGGCCTCTGCCTGACTGCACTACCATTCAAGGCTTCAAGACACGATGTCCGTTGGATCACATGCAAATGCCGTAAATTAGTGCGTCAATGCCAGATACGTAACGCGGCACCAAACAAAAATAGTCAACATGTGATACCACCACGACAGGATATGTCTTTGGTTGCCATCTCAGTGCTAATGGCGTAAGCCGACCCACCGCGGCAAGGTAACATATCCGAGGGGAAGGAGTAATGTAGGCCTTCTTGCACTAATTGCGTTGAAAAAAAATAAATTTGATCGAAAATTAGACATTCTAACATGAACTTGCAAATGGGGCAAGATGGGTCAGAACATACTGAAGGGCATAGTTCGTATTCAAAACATGTTTTCTATTACTGATTTAATCATTTTAAGGTTACTTTTGAGCATAATGATGTTAATTTGTTAATTAAAAATGTATAATTTTTGGTTTTAAGAAAACAATACACGAACGGCTTGTTTTAACAAGCAATTGAAGACATTTTTAAATTAAGAGCCATTTCTTTTGTCTAACCCCTGTATGAACCATCACGTATGGTTTGGGATGTCGGAGGTCCCACTGTTTGAGACGGTTCCATGAAATTCTACACAGATGGCTCAAAAATAGGAACAAAAACGGGTGCAGGAATCTTCGGCCCTGGGATAGCGATCTCAGTGGCAATGGGAAACTATCCAACGGTGTTCCAAGTGAAGATTTTTGCTATAATGAAATGTGCTAATATCTGTGTAGAAAGGAAATATAGATATTCAAATATTTGTATTTTCACAGATAGTCAAGCGGCACTCAAAGCGATGAGTAGCTTTAAATGTACGTCAAAACTTGTCTGGGACTGCATTCTTTCATTGCGAAAGGTGTGCCAAGAGAACTCCGTGAATCTGTACTGGGTTCCAGGGCACTGTGGCATTGGAGGTAATGAAAAGGCAGACGAGCTTGCGAAACGAGGTTCAAATACATAGTTTATTGGTCCAGAACCTTTCTGCGGTATATCATACTGTACCATAAAAATGGAATTGAAATCCTGGGAAGCACAAAGGTTGATGACCAATTGGTTGGTTGCCGAAAAGTGTGCTCAAGCAAAGAGATTTATAATTCCCAATGTTAAAGTAACCGAAAAGCTCTTAGAGGTCAGCAAAAGAGCTCTTTGTACCTTCACTGACCTAATAACCGGGCACTGCCCGAGCAGATATCACTTGAAAAATATTGGCCAGATTCAGAATGATATCTGTCGTTTCTGTAACATGGAACGTGAAACCTCAGAACATCTGCTTTGCAGTTGTGATGCATTGTACAAGGGTATATCTAAATTTCTAAATAGTGGCTTTATGCAACCAGGAGATATTTGGACTGCAAATCCTGGAAAGGTAGTGAGTTTTATTAACTCAATTATACCGGACTGGGAAAAGACGCGTCTTAGGTTGTTTACTTGACAAATGATGATCAACCTAGAAGATGCGAATAGTTAATAGTAATCAGGGGTATACCACAAAAGTTCAACTCAATGGACGCAGTGGTTCTACGCCCCAACAAAAAAAAACGGTTCTCGACAATATTTTTAAATTTCTTAAATCTTTTTAAAGTCCAAAATATTAAAATTTTATTATCAAAGATTATATTCAAACGCTTCTATTTTGTACATTGATTTAAATTGTTTCGATTTTTTTCGATTTTTTATTCCAGATGCGACGTCGCGGTGGCAGTCTTCGAACCGAGGCAGCCCAACGGCAGCTGTGGCAACGACCCCACCAGCAGCAGTCCCCATCGGTTGTGTTTCCCTCTACCAGCGGGTCTGGTTCAGCGACAGCGGCAGCCGCATCAAGTTCCACATCGGCGGCCGAGCGGACGCCGCTACTCGGAAGCAAAAAGTCATAGCAAAACGCCGAGTGGGTCTAACGATAGGATATAACGTTATAGTTCCACAAGTTTTTTAGGCAAAGTGATATGAGTTGAGGCCTGTCCCTCGGGGGTAGAGGTTGTCCCCAGTGTGTTGCCCTACGACGTAAGAGTGGATGTGAGTGTATGTGTTCACTGGTAGCTATGTCCTCCACAATGGAATCAGGCACCCAAGTGTTTTCAAGGAAGTGAAACCAGAGCACACGTTCGAATCACTAATTTTAAGTAGGAACTCATTTTATTCATATTTTTGACGAAACTACTTTTTTCAAATTCATTGAAATAATAGTCATACGCTGAAGTTCGCGTATTGCAATAAAACCGGTTTGATAAAGTTTTATTGGTACTTATGTTTGTAAAAAGGCAGACTACTGACACTATACCAAGCTGGATATTTTCTGTAAATATTTACGACTACAAAATCAGGAGATTAAAATATTTTCAAGTTAATCGACTTTTGAGTTTCATTTTATGGAAGAAATATGACACTGATCAAAAGAATTTGAAAAGAGGTACCAAACTGGTTACCAGTACGGCTACAGCGTAGATGTCAAACTCCTTCCGTTTTTGGGCAATGTTTCTCCAGTCTCTCCAAGCATGTAAAGTTTCCAGATCCTAGGCTCCCTTCTACCACAATCAGAGTTGGTGCTATACTATTCCCGAGAAAACCATACCCCGGAATTCAATTCCCCAGAATGTACCGTTTCCCAGAAAATATATAGAATATCATTCTTTCTTTTTTATTCTTACTTCTTCCTTTTCCTTGTTGTTTTCTTCCTTTTTCCTTCTCCCTTTTTTGTTTTTCATTCATTTTCATTTTGCATTCTGACGTGGCAGGCGCCAGTATGACCTAACAAATGAGATCACCAGTACTTGTACATTGAAGATGTGTGCTAGTCCCAAGCAAACGTCTGTTGGTTCCCTGTGCAAGAACAGCTGATCTGGTCATAATGGAGTAGCAACTACGAGCAGTCAATCAAGCTCAAGCTCCCTTTTTTGTTTTTCTTCTTTTCTGCCTTCTTCTATCTTCCTTTTCCTAGTTCCATCTTTCTTTTTAAAATTGTCCCTTTCTCTCTTTTCTTTCTTCCTTCTACTTTCTTCCTTATTCGTTCTTCCTTTTTTCCTTCTTTCGTCCTGTTTTATTCTTCCGAGATGCTCAAAACTGACCCCATGACATCCACTCAACTACTGCATCGTTTATTTCGTAATATCTGGGATACCGCAGCTTTCTCGGTCGACTGGATGCAAGGTATCTTAGTGAAGGTGCCCAAAAAGGGTGACCTGACTGTATGCGATAACTGGCGAGGCATTATGTTGCTGTGTACTATTCTCAAAGTTCTATGCAAAGTTATCCTAACCTCCTAACCTTCCGGCGGGGGCCGGAAA
This sequence comes from Armigeres subalbatus, assembly GCF_024139115.2. NCBI lineage: Eukaryota > Metazoa > Arthropoda > Insecta > Diptera > Culicidae > Armigeres > Armigeres subalbatus. Next base: position 135,871,531 of record NC_085141.1, read on the forward strand.
ATCCTGTGTGGACTATATTGTCTCGCTCCGTATCATTCTGGAAAAAAAGCTCTCGACCGTCTCAATCACGATAATAGGTGGGGCGCCCTGAGACGCAAGGGTGTTCCTGAGAAAATCATCGGCCACTCCTCGCTCAACGGCGCACTGATATGCAGAATAAGCTCAACGGTCTTGCCGAGCGCTACTCTTCGGCAGGTTTAGTCATCAACGTCAACAAAACCAAATCGTTGGATGTAAACACGATGACCCCGAGGGTGACCCCTTCGATCAGGATGGATGATCTTTCAAGTCGGATGGATGATCTTGAACCTCTTCCTATCATGTACTTCGTCTTCAACGTGTTGCTGACTAGTCCGATCCGCTTAGCTTCCCTCTTCAGTCTGATGTAGGCTTCCTCCATCTTCTCAAAGTTACGTGCCATAATATCAATGTCGTCGGCGAAGCCAAATAGCTGGACGGACTTATTGAAAATTGTACCACTCGTGTTAATCCCTGCTCTTCGTATTAACCCATCCAAAGCGATGTTGAATAGCAGACACGAAAAACCATCACCTTGTCGTAACCCTCTGCGCGTTTCGAAGGGACTCGAGAATGCCCCTGAATCTCGAACTACGCACATCGTCGCTTTGATCAACCGTGTCAGTTTATCCGGAAATCCATGTTCGTGCCGAGCGGTATTCCACCGAAATCAAACCCATCTCCCCATGTCAGCTCTCGCAGCGAACAGTTCATCGAACACAATCAAAAATTGAACGATTTTTTCTTCGGGGACGTTTCTGGCAGTTCGTGTACTTTAACTTCTACACATCCACTTTCTATGGTGATGCGAAGGATGTAATTCTTCCCTCCACTTCATGCTTCTCATTATGTTCTTGCACTATTCGTTGTTTATCAACCTTAAGGTGATTATAGAATGAAGCCAGAAATCGGCCATTTTGTAAACAACGTGCTTTTCCAATATTTTTTTCAAGATCACGAGATGAAAGAACCATAACGCGTGTGAGGCTGAAATAATGGAAGATCGTTTGCTTAGTTATGCTGAACAATCATAATTTGAGCTTCGGCACTGTACGAAAACTATTACGCCAGATTTGGGCTTTTGGAAATGTATGTAAATAAGCGTGTGGTGAATTTGAAATTCACCACGGGCTTCATTCTATAATCACCTTAACGAACGCACACTGGTCACCTCTGTGGGACTGTAGTCTCAACACTTTTTCTTTATTCAGGCCAAGTATCGTGCGGCTACCGGGAAACTCGAATAGTCAGTACGAAAGGTATTTTCTCGCCTCATCGCGGATTACTAAAACGCGCAACGCGGCACAGGCGGTATCGAACTTTAACCACTGTAATCCATCACTTGACTTTTCAAGAGCGCAATCGGAAACACGTCTGCGCGTCTCAGAAGCTGTGCGGTAACTGGAAATTCCCAAATTTACTAAAATACTTAGTTATTGATTTCCCACATGATCCTAAACTCACATAACATATAGGCATCTTTACTTGTGGTTCTTCAATAATTTTGGAATGCTAGCGAACCTAGCGGCGGAAGTTATGCTTTACTGAACAACGCGCATACGACAGAACAGCATCGTATGTCTTGCTGTCTCTTTTTTCCGCCCTGGATATACGGCAGTGCCGTTCGTCGATAGAGTCCACTTTAAAAAAAAAGTACGAAATACGGAACGACACAAAAGGCGAATTTGTTGTGGTCGAAGGTTACTCATTTACAACAATTGTCGTGGACATGGGAAATTATGCGTCCACCGGCAGTAAACGTATTGTTGCATGCTAGCTTTACAAAGAAGTGATTATAAAGCGTTTTTCTCAAATATCTCAGTTCTACCAATGATTTGTTGGAATATCGGGTAGTGTGCGACGCTTCGCTGTAGATCGAAGATGGTTAGGAAGCAGGCGCCAGTTGGTTGTAGTTTCTCTTGGGTAGATTATGGAATATTGTTATGGATGTATTGCATATACCGTGACCTGCCCTTATTCCGCGCATCGCCTAATACCGTGGTTTTCATAAACAAATCAGAACCTGGCTATCATGGATATCACATTATTTGGTGAAATGTTCAAACATAATATGTTTAACCATTCCACCAAATAAAACCATGTCCATGATAGCCAGGTTCTGATTTTTGATGAAAACCACGGTATTAGGCGATGCGCGGAATTAGGGCAGGTCACGGTACCTATTGTTGAATAAAAGAGAACTGCAGCTGCTGGCAGTGTATCAGTCAGTAGCCTGCCGTGGAGTGAAAGGAAACTCTAGTTGTTTCTTTGTGAGGGAGTTCCCTTCTCCGGCCAACATGATTGAGGCTGTCATCGAACAGAAACTACAAAAATACAGTTATTTAGTGAATGGTTTTATAAGATTAATCACTTTTGAAATCTCTCTAAAAAATTAACATTTTGGACCGGACCTAGATTTGTAACCAATGTACAAAAGGTGATGATTATGCTTTGAACGGACAAACAAAAGTGAACACCATTTCTTTTAGTAATCTTACCATTTATATAAGCATTACAGTGATAATGATTCTAACAAAAAAAAAACGAAATAATATAGCATGGATAAACGGCAACTTTTTTAAAAACTCAAAATACGTCTTTCGCATCGCCTAGTTCACCTTGCGTGGGCCTAAATGCAGAACCTGTGTAAGCTGCACCTACTGGAGAATGCTTTATTAGCATCCGAAAAGCGACCGTTTTTTTGTTTTATCTATATTCCATTATTTAACCTAACGCTTACGTTTATTACAAAGTCCTAACCATTAGTCACTAGGCTGGTACTCTGAAAACAAATTCACCATAATTTGATTAAAACTACACCTTACACGATTTTACTGCTGAAAACGCCAAAGGTTTCGCCATATTTGTTTCCAATCTTACTTCTAAATGGTTTCTAGCATGATTTCTTTGTTTCTTTGGAAGGCAATAAAATATGTGACGTAGCTTTGAAGTAGCTGAGGCAAAATTAACAATAGTTTTTTTGACGAACTAACATAATAAAACAGAAAACACAACATCTTAGTATTGTTATTTAAAAGGCATTCTTCGCAATGGAGTAGGTATTTGTTGATGATAATATTATCATGTTTTGTGTGACTGTTCATCTGAACATAAATATGTTTATACATTTACTTCCGGATGGTAAATTGGTTATGCTATACAAACTTTGTTCTGGGAACTATGAGGGTAACTTGGTAGGGGATCCAAATGTCGGGTTTTAATACACATAGCTTAAAATGTACAACGGATACAAAATCGTAGTTTTCATACGAACTATGTTTTGTGCCTCCAATTTGGTGCATCCGCTACCAATATGCGCAATCATAAAACCATTAAATGTTTACATCTCTTGCGTTTCAGAACCAATTTTAAACAAAAGCGAAACAATTGACCTTTCCCGTCAACAATTTTTATTCGCTCAATCGATTCTTTGGCAAGGTCAATTTTTCCAAAGAACCCATATTTTTTGACGCCTCTAAGTATTTTTAAAATTTAAAACAAAAATCGAAAAAGTGCTGTTTTTTTTTAAGATTAGCCTAATTTTGAACGAACATCTGTATTTTTCAGGCCGGTTCACACGTGCCGCACTTTTTCGGTTTTTGTTTTCGATTTTAAAAATAGTTAGAGGCTTAAAAAATATGTATTCTTTGGAAAAGTTGATCTTAAATAAGCCAAGGAATCGATTGAGACAATAAAACAAGATACATTTTTTGACAGGAATGCAGGAATTATTTTAAAAAAATGAAAGGACCCATAGATAAGTTTTAAAATAAATCGATTGGACCGTTACAAATCTTTAATAGAAAATACGTCCTACTGCTCCTCGAAACGTCAAGAGGGAGGGGTTGGAAAATTAAAAAAAATAATATAAAAATAAAAAATAAAAAACTCCTCGGATTTGGTAAAGAATGTTTTGAAAATTCTTAAAAAATTTCCGAAACTTTAATTGTTACCCCTTCAAATTATTATTTTTGGGTAAAAAAAACCGAGGGAGGGGGAGACATAATAGTTTTAAAATATTTGGATCGGTTTAACAAAACACGAAGAAATTAAAAAAAAATATTTGTAGAAGGATTCGCTGCAGCAAACGCTGGAGAAAAAAAAACCTGTGGAAATCTCTGGAAGAACTCCAACAACAATATGCTCAAAAGAGCTGTACACAATTATGAGGAAAAATGCTAAAGAAAATCCATAAATTTATTCCTGACAAAAATATAAATTTCTAAAGAAAAGCCCGGATTCGCTGAATAAATATTAAAAATCACAATACGATTCTGAATCTCTTAAAGAATCTAATGATAAAATGTATGCAACATTCTTTAAGAACAATTTTTGATATTCCTCAAAGATATTTTTTTGTATACATAGGTAATTAAAATCATGTAGCCAATAATTGACGTAGTCTTGCATTTCTTTAAACAAAAACTAATAAAAACTACTCGTTAAGTATAAAAATAGTAAGGTTCGTACTTCTCTTAGCAAGATTACAACTAATCGCTAAGTAGAAATCGTCGTCGTTGAACTATTTGAAATCCTTCATGAAAGCTAATAGTGAAAAGAAGGTGAGAATCAAATATCCTTTAATAAAACTGAAAGGTTGAAATTGGTCCATTAATGCAGGAGATGAACATTTCAATGAATTTACAACTTCCCATTTCAATTTTTTGCACAAAAGGAAAGACGATGAAATAGGAGTGTTGTTTAACGTTCAACTTGCTAATAATTCCGGAACACAGAGCAAAACGTTGATTGTTTATTTACTTACATTACGGGCTTCGATTTCAATTGGACTATATCTGTTGGTTGTTTAATGGTGTATGAAGCTCGTAAGCGTGATTTACCTTTGATTGATTCCTGAAGAGTATTTCTTGTCGTTAGGACTTGTGGCAAATACAAGCCGCTACACAATTTCCAGACAATTCTTCATAAGAAAAATGAACATTACTAACGATGATGTCTTGGTACGTACGTAAACGAGAACTAACATCCGAGACCGGGAATGTTGTTGTGTGATATAATAGCAAAAGTAGATAGAATGGTAGTTAAGGTTGAATTGTCTAGGACAGTTTTATCAAGTCTTCGCCTCGATATTTAACGTTCTCTTTCGCTAGCTGACTATGTTTTGCACACTATCTGTTATTTTGATTATCTCCATTCATAGAGATTACCACGAAAAAACTTTAACCGTGAACCATGTCCACAAAGACCGAATAAAATAGTTCCCATGTTCGGTTTCATCGCTGCACTTCGGATTAGCTCTCTTTCTAAATTAATAAATAGGTATAATATATCCATAGCAAAAGACGATTCTAAAATATGTTTCCAGTGATTTATCCTAGACACATGCAGCAGTAGTTAGAATTCGCACTTCACACTTCTTCCACAAACTCACCTATCTCTATTTTGTTCATTAAACCTTAGAATATTTCTTCGGTTTTTTTATTTCTCTTCCCTAAATAAATCGCGTACACTTTCTTTAACTAGAGATCCGCATGCACAGCAAATACAAGTCCCTTTTCTATCTATTTAGCTTATTCCAGTTCTATAGTTATAGGATATTTTCCAGCTGCAGTGTCCGTCAGAAGTGGTTACTAAAAGGATGCCTATTTGCTTATCTTTTTCGGGGAAGATGGCTTCGACCCGGCCTTCTTCAACGGGGAAGGCCTCGTTTGCTTCTTTGGAGTGCCGTTGGCTACGATAGGCCGGGCATTTTCCGAACTGTCGGACAGTTCATCACTGGAGCTTGACCGAACGTCACCTTCCATCTGCAAAAAATACCACATCAGAAAACCAATTTTAGTAAAGTTAAGGGATTAGGACCTCCGAAGCGCGGTGGTAATAAATAAACTTGACTATGTGTGGCAATAAACCAGTTATGCTAGACTAGCACTGCTAAAAAAATACGAGAAAGGCAGAAAACACATTTTTTCCGATTCATTTTCGACCCAAGGTACCGTGAAGTACCCTAATTTCGCGCACTTAAGATCTGACAAAGTTGAAACGGTATTAAACACCCGTCAGTACCCATTTTTTAGTCGGAATGGTATGCCCCTATATTTGGACCCTGGAACTTTGCTTAGATTTTACTTTATGATTTTTAATTCACACAAGTCATAATTCCTAATATATCGTTGCTTTCCGTAATATGAACCATATTTTTAGATGCAAAGCATATGAAATGAACTCTTCGAGTTCTAATCAGTGTAAAACTGACAATTCCTGTGCATCATATTGCTAACGTTGGGGGCAGCAGGGACTATGTCCAAGGGCTTGACGATCCCTCCCCAGGCCATCTGCGAGTTGTGGCGCCTGCCTAGGATGTGGTGGGGTTTGACAGTGGGCCCTGTTAAACCTCTATAAAAAGCTGCATGAATCCGCAAGTAGGCTCCGCCAAAGCGACCGTGTGCCTGGAGCCCAAGTCCTGGTGTTAGGTGGGACGCTAAACAGCCCTGACACGACGGCCCTCCGACGAGACAGGAGGTTTGCGCAGGCCCAATAAGCCGCCTTTAAAAACAACCATTACGAACAACATAGAAGATAATACGACTCGATACAATCGGCAACGACCTAGGCGACGAATAAAGGATCACGATTGGAAGCTTGGAACATGGAACTGCAAGTCGCTAGGCTTCGCAGGTTGCGACAGGATAATCTACGATGAATTACATCCCCGCAACTTCGATGTCGTAGCGCTGCAGGAAATCTGCTGGACAGGACAGAAAGTGTGGAAAAGCGGGCATCGAGCGGCTACCTTCTACCAAAGCTGTGGCACCACCAACGAGCTGGGAACCGGCTTCATAGTGCTGGGAAAGATGCGCCAACGCGTGATTGGGTGGCAGCCAATCAACGCAAGGATGTGCAAGCTGAGGATTAAAGGCCGTTTCTTCAACTATAGCATCATCAACGTGCACTGCCCACACGAAGGGAGATCCGACGACGAGAAAGAAGCGTTCTATGCGCAGCTGGAGCAGACATACGATGGATGCCCACTGCGGGACGTCAAAATCGTCATCGGTGACATGAACGCTCAGGTAGGAAGGAGGAAATGTATAGACCGGTCATCGGACCGGATAGTCTGCATACCGTATCGAACGACAACGGCCAACGATGCATAAACTTTGCAGCCTCCCGCGGAATGGTAGTCCGAAGCACTTTCTTCCCCCGTAAGAATATCCACAAGGCCACATGGAAATCACCTAATCAAGTAACGGAAAACCAAATCGACCACGTTCTAATCGACGGTAAATTCTTCTCCGACATCACGAACGTACGCACTTACCGCAGTGCGAATATTGAATCCTACCACTACCTCGTCGCAGTATGTCTGCGCTCAAAACTCTCGACGGTGATCAACACGCGTCGGAGTCGTCCGCCGCGGCTTAACATTGGGCGGCTACAAGACGGTAGACTAGCCCAAGACTACGCGCAGCAGCTGGAAGTGGCTCTCCCAACGGAAGAGCAGCTAGGCGCAACATCTCTTGAAGATGGCTGGAGAGATATTCGATCCGCCATTGGAAGCACCGCAACCGCTGCACTAGGCACGGTGGCTCCGGATCAGAGAAACGACTGGTATGACGGCGAATGTGAGCAGTTAGTTGAGGAGAAGAATGCAGCATGGGCGAGATTGCTGCAACACCGCACGAGGGCGAACGAGGCACGATACAAACGGGCGCGGAACAGACAAAACTCGATTTTCCGGAGGAAAAAGCGCCAGCAGGAAGATCGAGACCGTGAAGAGACGGAGGAACTGTACCGCGCTAATAACGCACGAAAGTTCTATGAGAAGTTGAACCGTTCACGTAAGGGCCACGTGCCACAGCCCGATATGTGTAAGGACATAAACGGGAACCTTCTTACGAACGAGCGTGAGGTGATCCAAAGGTGGCGGCAGCACTACGAAGAGCACCTGAATGGCGATATGGCAGACAACGGTGCCGGTATGGTAATGAACCTAGGAGCACGCGCGCAGGACATGCGACTTCCGGCTCCGAATCTCCAGGAAATCCAGGAGGAGATCGGCCGGCTGAAAAACAACAAAGCCCCTGGAGTTGACCAACTACCAGGAGAGCTGTTTAAACACGGTGGTGAAGCATTGGCTAGAGCGCTGCATTGGGTGATTACCAAGGTTTGGGAGGATGAGGTTCTGCCGCAGGAGTGGATGGAAGGTGTCGTGTGTCCCATCTACAAAAAGGGCGATAAGCTGGATTGTAGCAACTACCGCGCAATCACATTGCTGAACGCCGCCTACAAGGTACTCTCCCAAATTTTATGCCGTCGACTAACACCAATTGCAAGAGAGTTCGTGGGGCAGTACCAGGCGGGATTTATGGGTGAACGCTCTACCACAGACCAGGTGTTCGCCATACATCAGGTATTGCAGAAATGCCGCGAATACAACGTGCCCACACATCATCTATTTATCGACTTCAAAGCCGCATATGATACAATCGATCGGGACCAGCTATGGCAGCTAATGCACGAAAACGGATTTCCGGATAAACTGATACGGTTGATCAAGGCGACGATGGATCGGGTGATGTGCGTAGTTCGAGTTTCAGGGGCATTCTCGAGTCCCTTCGAAACCCGTAGAGGGTTACGGCAAGGTGATGGTCTTTCGTGTCTGCTATTCAACATCGCTTTGGAGGGAGTAATACGAAGGGCAGGGATTGACACGAGTGGTACGATTTTCACTAAGTCCGTCCAGTTATTTGGTTTCGCCGACGACATTGATATCATGGCACGTAACTTTGAGAGGATGGAGGAAGCCTACATCAGACTGAAAAGCGAAGCTAAACGGATTGGATTAGTCATCAACACGTCGAAGACGAAGTACATGATAGGAAGAGGCTCAAGAGAGGTCAATGTGAGCCACCCACCACGAGTTTCTATCGGTGGTGACGAAATCGAGGTGGTTGAAGAATTCGTGTACTTGGGCTCACTGGTGACCGCCGATAACGATACCAGCAGAGAAATTCGGAGACGCATAGTGGCTGGAAATCGTACGTACTTTGGACTCCGCAAGACGCTCCGATCGAGTAGAGTTCGCGCCCGTACCAAACTGACTATCTACAAAACGCTTATAAGACCGGTAGTTCTCTACGGACACGAGACCTGGACGATGCTCGTGGAGGACCAACGCGCACTGGGAGTTTTCGAAAGGAAAGTGTTGCGTACCATCTATGGTGGGGTGCAGATGGCGGACGGTACGTGGAGGAGGCGAATGAACCACGAATTGCATCAGCTGTTGGGAGAACCATCCATCGTTCACACCGCGAAAATCGGAAGACTGCGGTGGGCCGGGCACGTAGCCAGAATGTCGGACAGTAATCCGGTGAAAATGGTTCTCGACAACGATCCGACGGGAACAAGAAGGCGAGGTGCACAGCGGGCAAGGTGGATCGATCAGGTGGAGGACGACTTGCGGACCCTCCGCAGACTGCGTGGTTGGCGAAGTGCAGCCTTGAACCGAGCTGAATGGAGAAGTCTTTTATGTGCAGCACAGGCCACTCCGGCCTTAGTCTGATGATAAATAAATAAAATATTGCTAACGAAACATGTTAGATTATTGCAAATGAAACTACAAAACAACAAAAAAAAATTTGACCCACTTATTACTCTCATATGCCTAATTTCGTGCACAAAACTAAAGCCTGAAAAAATACAAAATACATAAAATTTTATACTTCTCAATAGTAATGACGAATAAACATATCCAATGGAGCATAATGAATACAAAATTTTACAAAATTAGCTATTTTGGACAGTAAAATCTGTTGTTTACTTAGGTCGTGTCTCTGTGCTAAGCACAAGCAAATATGGCGGTCGATGGGAGGGCTAAATTGAAATAATTTTAATTTGTGTACTAAACCAAATTTTGTTTTCAAATTATTTCTTGAACAACAACAATAACATTTTGTAAATCTCCCGATTTTTTTTATTGTCAAGGAACCTTTAAAGAAATTATAATGCGCGAAGTTAGGGCACGCGTGAAATTGAGGCACATCACGGTACTATGAACTTATAAAAGTAAAACAACGAGGTGACGCATCGACATGCTAAAATTTATTCAAAATGGACATTTTTTTATTGGAAGCGTACCACCGTTGATAAGAGTTACTGCCGATATTTTTTACGAATTCAAAAGCAACATTGACTCACCTGCCCCGACCGAATTGCCTTCACGGCGATTTGGATGATTAGATACGTCCAGCCAATGTGTAATACGAGCAGCAGAATCAACAACGTGTTGAAAATGTAGTAAGCGGGGAACATGGGCAATATGCTGGGCGCCTCCACCGAAGAGCTGTAGATAATGCGTGGGTACAGCACCAAGCGGGTGACGATCCACACCACCGTGAAGACGGCAAAGATGGTATCGCACACCTTCTGATACTGGGCGTACTTTGTAATCTTGGCAGCCTGCAATAAACCAAATTTATAAAACTGAAATATAAGAACCGATTATAGTAACCGAGATAGTCACCTCCAAGAAAATATCAGCACAGTCATGCACCAGAAGCACCAGCGAACCAACCCGATGCAGGTTGCACACCCAGCTCAGCGCTATCAGTACGATGGTGATCATATGGTGGACGAACATCTGCCAGAAGTCCTTCCGCTTGACGTCGACGAACTGCGATGCGGTCAGGGACCAGTAGAAGGCCATCGAGATCATGTAGTACCACCAGATGTCATTGGTAACCGATTGGTGTGGGTAACCGTACCAGCAGTTCTTGATGTCCCACAGCCACGGTTTGTCCCACATGACGATGCACCCGAAGATGAAGCTGTACGTGTAGTAGATGCATCGCCACGAGTTCTCGCAGAATTTCACCAGCGTGGTTGGTTTGTCTTGCGCTCTCCGCCGGCGCCACCACCGTTCGATTTGTCGTTCGCTCAAGTCGGTTTGCTTGGTTAGATTGACGGTCTGCAAGGAAATGGAATAAATCGCTTTACTGAATCATTGTATTCTATTTTGAAGCAAATACTAAAACTGGAGCTGTTCAGGTTGGTATCAAATTGACTCAACTAATTGTTATTGAACTTCGTTTTAATAAATCCAAATAATGTTTTGAAAATTTTAAATTGGAATGCCCGCTCTTGAAAGGGTAAGAAAGATAAATTATTCAACTCATAATGTGCACATTCCATCATTACTGAAACTTATTTTAAAACTGGACTCTCCATCAAAAGAGATCCAAATTACTTTATCTACAGTAATGATCGTCTTGATAGCCTGTGGTGGGGTCGCCATTGTCATAAGTAGACGTTTCATACATAAAATCTCGCTTAACTTTTCGAAAGCTTTGGAGTTTCTGTTGAAACAAATTTTGTATAATTCTCTTTTATTGCTGCCTACTTGCCTCTCCAGTGCAATGGCCAGCAAAGGAATTTGTTGAGAGCTGATCTTCAAATTCTAACTCGCAAAAATCCACCGACAAACACCGTTTATGGAATAATGCTCAAAGCAATTCCAACACACTTAATTTTTTTTTACCGGGATTTCAGCAAAATGTTGAACTTTTACCGAGATTCGCACAGCCGTGCCCCAGCAAACATGTTTTTGCTGAGATTTCTGTCAAAATTGCTGAAAATCAGCAAATATTTTGCAGAAAATCAGCTAACAAACGTCATTTTTACTGAAATATCAGTTTTTTATTTTGCTGGCGCACGGCTGTGCGGATTTTTGCCGAGCTGCAGAAATGAAAATTAAGTGTGAACGGTAAAATTTTCTTTAGAGATAGTTCTGCGGGATATTATACTAGGTATTCAATATCGTAATGGATCTTCAGCTACTGATCCGTCTTGAAAATGTGAGGCGAAGGCAATACCAAAGAACTCGCGATCCCGCGTTGAAAGTAATTTGGCGAGATTTACAAAATGGAATTAAAACCCAAAACTTGGTTTTGCCTTAGTGTGACACACATCATAAATAATTGGCCTACATTACGGCTCTTGCAAACGCTGTAAGGCAAACAACCAACCAACCGTATATGGTTCAACATACCATTTTCTTCATAACTTTTGTAGGTAATGACCGATCGTGATTGATCGGGCTGCAAAATGGTGGGATGACATCAAGGAAGGAGCGCCCAATAGAGCTCTGGTCCCCACAAGTCCCTATCTCACGCTTCAACGGGTCGTCCGATGACAAAAGACCGCCAGCTAAGGGTTGTGTACTTAGCTGGTAGTGCAGCCTGGGCACTGTTGTCCTTCTGACATCAGCTAGAGTGAGAAGGTACGACTCGAGCGTCTGTTCACCAGGAGGTGCGGCTCAAACAGCGTGTGCCTGGTACCCAGTGGCTGATTAACGAAATGCTGTATCGCGTCAGCTATACCTAAGGTGGCAGCCCCATCATCGCGATGTAGGTAACGCGACCCCGGTAAGGTAGCTTACTGAAGCCTCTCAAATACCACGAAAAATGGAGATAGAAGAAAAAGAGAACGTTATTTTTGGCAACTGGTTGGACGGCCTCATTTGCCCTCTCTTTAAGAAAGGGCACAGACTGGAGTGCGCCAATTACCGAGGAATAACCCTCCTTAATTCGGCGTACCAAATTATGTCCCGTATTCTGTTCAACAGATTGAGACCGCTTGAAGAGTCCTTCGTCGGCGAATACCAAGCAGGTTTTCGTGAGGGCCGATCAACGACGGATCAAATGTTTACCCTGAGACAAATCCTTGATAAATTCCGGGAGAACAACTTGCAGACACATCTTCTTCTTCTTCTTCTTATTGGCATTACATCCCCAAACTGGGACAGAGCCGCCTCGCAGCTTAGTGTTCATTAAGCACTTCCACAGTTATTGACTGCGAGGTTTCTAAGCCAAGTTACCATTTTTGCATTCGTATATCATGAGGCTAACACGATGATACTTTTATGCCCAGGGAAGACGAGACAATTTCCAACCCGAAAGTTGCCTAGACCGGCACCGGGAACCCAGCCACCCTCAGCATGGTCTTGCTTTGTAACCGCGCGTCTTACCGCACGGCTAAGGAGGGGCCCAGACACACATCTGGTGCAGACACATCATCTGTTTATTGATTTCAAGGCGGCGTACGATTCAGTGAAACGGAATGAATTATGGCAAATTATACTTGAACATGGTTTTCCGGCGAAACTGATACGGCTGATTCGTATAACGTTAGACGGATCGAAATCAAGTGTAAGGGTTGCGGATGAAATATCGACGTCATTTGTTACCTTAGATGGATTAAAGCAGAGTGATGCACTCTCGAACCTACTGTTCAATATAGCGCTCGAGGGAGCGATTAGGAGAGCTGGTGTGCAAAGAAGCGGTACCATTATCACAAAATCGCATATGCTCCTGGGATTTGCGGACGATATCGATATTATCGGAATTGATCGCCGTGCCGTGGAAGAGGCTTTTGCGCCTTTTAAGAGGGAGACAGCGAGGATTGGACTCACGATTAATACCAGCAAAACGAAGTACATGGTCGCTGGCAATCAACGTGGGTTCATTAGTGGTGGTGGTAGCGAAATAGTGCTGGATGGTGAAAAATTTGAAGTGGTAGAAGAATTTGTGTATCTTGGAACATTAATGACGTGCGATAATGATGTTACCCGCGAGGTGAAAAGGCGTATTGCAGCTGCAAATAGGGCTTATTACGGACTTCGTAACCAGCTTAAGTCCCGTAGTCTGCAAACGAAAACAAAACTCGTGCTATATACTACTCTGATTCTTCCGGTGGATTTATACGGCCATGAGACATGGACGTTAAAGGAGGCTGATCGGAGAGCTCTCGGAGTGTTTGAGCGTAAGGTGCTGCGGACAATACTCGGCGGTAAACAGGAGAACGGTATCTGGCGGCGTCGCAGGAATCACGAATTGTACCAGGTGTATAAAGGGCTGGATATTATTAAGCTTATACAACACGGCAGACTACGGTGGGCTGGTCACGTTGTTCGTATGCCGGAAGAACGTCAAGCGAAGATAATATTTAGTAGAGAACCCGGAAGAGGCCGCAGGCTTCGTGGAAGGCCGCGTACACGATGGCTTTTTGCAGTTGAAGAGGACCTGAGGGCGCTCAATCTTCAGGGCGACTGAAAGCGATTGGCCCAGGATCGAGTCCAGTGGAGAAGGATACTCCATTCGGCGTAGGTTCATCGAAGAGCTGTAGCCCATCAAGTAAGTAAGACCGATCGTGATTATATTCAATAGTGATCAACTAGGGTTTGTCCCCCGTTGAATACAACTTGTTGCAAGGAAATCGGTTAAGAATTACTATACCAGGCCTGCCCAACCTTTTCAAGCCACGGGCCAATTTTCAGAATTCACACTTGTTGGCGGGCCAGAAAATATTTTGTACATAAATTTTAAAATATTTTTATTTTTTTTTCATTTTCTAGAAAAACTAATCACGATTTAATTGCGTTGAAACAATCTTTTTTGTTTACTTTGTTTTCGTCGTTGCATTAGAGATCAATTTATTAAATTAATCTATTCACACCATTTACCGGATGTTGAAAATGGAAATATCTTTCCTTTTCAGCATATTGAACAGATTTGCATGAACTGTTTGCAATAGGATGAGAGAAATGTACCAGATTTCAAGTCATTGACATGTTTAGCGATATCTGCTAGAAAAGCCAAGTCACTCATCTATTCAGGATCGTTCAGCTCGGGCAATGTTTTCCTTTATCGTGTAGAAATAGTGCCATTTTCTTTTCGAAAAGAATAAAATCTGTCAAGTATGGTACCAAGGCATAGTCAATGAAATTCGTAATAATACAGAAAGTCTCGGGATTCGTCTTTCATTTCCGTCAACATCATTTATAATTAGTGGGGGTTGAGTTCCCTAACGTTAATAAAGTTGATTGTCATAATAACGATGATCAATACTTGAGGAATATTGATCGTTTTCGCATATCGATTCTTTTGGTGAATGTGGAATGGCAGGGAAATATCACCATACCTATGTGATTACTTTTCTTTGCTTAGAATTGTCACAACGCCACTGTTGTTTCCTTTCATTGCTGGTGTTCTATCAATCGTAAGGTCACTTAAGTTTTCGAAGGAGAAAAAGTTCATTTACACAGGTCTTAACAGCCCTCAGGTTTTCTCCGTTAGTTGTGCCCTGCATTGGGGATAAGGCTGCCAATTTCTCTGTCATTCAAAAATGACCATGAAGACAAACACCTTTGCCACTTTTTTCATGACGGTATTTTCATCGCTTGCGAGAGAGTAGAATATGAAGCTGACGGGTTTTTACGTTACGTAGCTTTCAAATCTTCTGGGAGAACTTTAACTCTTCACCGTGTTCCGCGCAAACTATGCTACAAGAAGAGGCTGTTTCTTTACGACACAATGTCAATATTCCTGAACAAGTTCTCCGTCCTGGAAACATCTGTTTTTTCCAAAATCTTACTAACAGCAAAACTGGCCCGTACTGCAGTTTCTGACTTCGTATTAGCTCGAGTGAAAAGTGTTTGTTGCTTCTATAATCCATGTAAACAATAATTTGAATCAATAAATGGAAATTTAAATTGAAACCATTGTAATTCTATCAACTTTTGTTTCCTACCTGTGCCCTTTCAAATATCGTATTTCATGGAATACTTGGATTCAGAATTTATACCTTCAATAAACCAAAACTTTCCGAACAAATGAGGAACCGACTGTTTACTTCGATGACATTTACTTCCAGGGTGCAGCAGCCGTAAAAAGTGTAGACAACAACCTTCCGTGCACCATGTTTACGGTATTTGTCACTGCGTGGCGATACCGGCGTTTCTATCTGTGTTGTTAAGCCTGCTACTCTATGTTCTGAGATTTTCACAATTTTCACCATGAGCTCATGGAAGAATGGTAGTTGGAAATCGATAAAATGTATGGGAAAATCAAGTATTTAGCAAATTTATGGAAAATGGTGGTGTTTTAGAAGAAAGTAGTAATAAGGAATGAAGTATGAGGTGAAAAGATTATCTCCTGCACTTAGTTTGCACTGATTAGTAGTCTAATAGTGATGAAATTTCGATTTTACTACCATTGAAAAAACGCCATCTCTTGCATTAATCGTTTTGACTGGTACCTTATTAAGCAAACCGGCTTTCCTTTTTTCCAACGTGAACATAAACTACTTTGACTAATCCTCTTTGAAAACGCGATGTTTCACATTAACCCTTTGTATTTTGGGTAAGCGACCCCAAGATACAAAGTGTTAATGTGAAACATCGCGTTTTCCTTCAAATTATGAAAAATATTATTTTTGTTTCAAATTCAAATAAATGGTTTTGCAGCGCGAGCTTTGATTTAAAATTTTCATATTGACTAATAAATAAAAATTTAAAAAAAACGGAGACGGATAGAAAAGCTGGCGGGCCGATTATGAGGTTATTTTTCTTACATGTCGCGGGCCACAAAAAATGGAGCCGAGGGCCGCATCCGGCCCGCGGGCCGTACGTTGGGCAGCCCTGTACTATACGAAAAAGTGGCTAATGTCCTTTGATTTCCGTGTGCCCACACATACAAACAATATACATACACACATACATACACACGGACTGACAGACATTTGTATAGTTCAACGAGCTGAGTTGATTGGTACAGGGTGTCTGCAATTTATCCGTACAGATTTTGATAGTTTGCTTCTACAAATCAAAAACAGACAATAATGGACTGAATCGGTAGCTATATGGGCATAACAACTCAGCAGGCTGTAACAGATGTAAATATATTCTGAGAACACTGAGCGTCATGAATAAAAAAAAATCTTTGTGAATGCTTTTTTTTCCGGTTTTCCGAACAAAAAGGAATTGCCTTCCTACTCACCCGATTTGGATTGAATTTATCATTCGGTATGGTCCGAACATATTATCGAGAAATTTGAAATCATGTCACAATCGTCAAAAATGTGTGAAAAGTATCTGTATAGAAACGTGCGGCCATCGTGATTTTTTTTCAACACGATCCAAGGCGTACAACTCTGGATACAGGGGTCATTTTAATGTGAACAAATTCAGCTTGGTTTATGTAGTCCTATTAATAACATGCAATGCATGCTGATTCTTTAATTTATTCCAAAAAATATTTAAAAACCTGTCTTGTTGTACGGATAATTTGCAGACACCCTGTATATAACATTATGGGTCTCCGAGACTTCTATAAAAAGTTCTATTTTGAAGTCAAATGATAGCCTTTCGGTACAACTTTGGTGTACAAGAGAGGCAAAAACGTTTCGTTATTCTGAGAAATACCAACTTCTAGAATAATGTCTAAAAGTTGGATCCCAAAGAATCTTTAAAAAAAACCTTAAAAGCCAGGGCTTAAATGGGGAAGCAACTATTATTAACAAATGGCGAAAAGGCTCAAAAACTTGCTCAGCAGTTCGAGAGTGCCCATAATTTTAGTCTAGGTCTCACTAGTCCTATTGAGGGTCAGGTTACACGGAGCTTTGAAGACATTCTCAATCAAGAGTGGAAGAGTGGATGAAGTGAGATCTATTACTGGAAAATTGAAAAATATGAAAGCCTCGGGTGATGATGGTATTTTCTACATACATGTCAAAAAACTTCCGGAGAGCTCTTTATCCTTTTTGGTTAATTTCAGGGCTGTTACAAACTAGTCGAATTCCAATCCGCGAATAGCAAATTGAAATTCGCGACTGTAAAAACAAATCCGCGACAAACAAAAATATGGTTTCTTACTTCCAAACACGTTTTATAATTTTAAAAATTTTCAATATTTTTGCCTATAATCTATTTGCATATTCGTCGATAGAAAACAAAATGAAAGAACATTTTGTTATTTGTGTAATATCTAAAATTGCATAGTTAACGCTTCAACCATATCATGAGCCACAGAAAATATATGTGCAGCGTTGAACTATGCCCGATAGAAATTCAATTTTTAATGTTGCCGAGAAACCTTCATTTGAATCGATGTTGTATCATTTCATTTCTTTATAAGTTGGTTGTGCAGATGGCAGTCTGTTGTCATAGTTAAATACCAGTTAGATCAAGGGTTATATCTAAATTATACTTAGTACACTACGCTACGCTCAAGGCTCAATTTCAGTCAGACAGTTTGTTGCAACTAAGGAATCACGAACGAACTCTCAATGGATGTAATAACAGCGAGAAATTTTGAAGCGCAGGTAATGGAACAAAAACTAGCCTACCAAAAAGTTATTGGAATGCATAATAAAACAAAGGACGAATACTGAATGGTTTGAATGAGATGCCTGCAATAGTGGGAGTCATTGAGCATGGTACAAAACTGAACGCAACTGATGGTCTGACAATTTAAAAGAAAACCTCTATCGTTCAACCGGCGATATTTGAATTTCTGGAACCTCAGGATTCCAGTCCTTAGGGAGAAGCCGGAACCATCGGGATCCTATCATCGCAATTTCTGTCTATTTTATTAGTGTTTTTGCTTTTTTTTTTTCTCTACCAAATTTTATCCTAACAATCATTTTAATGTGATAATTTTAACTCAAAATAACTGGCAAAGCCCTTGGTTGACTCGCATGGTGGCCCTTCTGGTCCGGCCTTCCTCTTAATTTAAATTACTTAATCTTTCTAATTCCTTTCCTCATTGGTGTTGAACCTAATATTATAAATTCAAAAACACCTAAATAAAGACAGCTTCGATCATCTATCAGTTCCGTCCCGGCAGTTGCAGGTGTGAATATTACTGCGTTTGATCCGACTTTATCGTCGACTCTCTATGTAGCGCAAGTAATCATAATTGTAATTCCGCAAATAGCGGCACAAATTTCGGTAATCCAGAAATGCAATATGATCGATCTAACAATTCGACAGACTTTCTATGTGTCCACATCCATATGACTAATGAATGGTTATTCAAATACCGTGTGTTTGGATCTTGACGTTGAATGTTGAATCAATCCTAAAATTAAATTGAAGGAGATCGCGATTTTCGCGAGAGTGTAGTTATAAATCGGCAATTTTCGCGACAATGTTTCCTCGACAAATCCGCGAAATTCGCGAAAAACGCGAAATCCGCGACTGTTGTAACAGCCCTGTAATTTATGTCACAAATTTTTCCAATGAATCACATACAGCTGCCGTATCAAGGCGCTAACGTATATGTAGAAATAGCCAGCATGAGATAACCACCTGAAGTTTGTATGGCGAAAGACATCTAACGCAGGCTTTCTCAACAGCAGGAACTTTTCACGAAAATCTATTTGGTGTCCGCTACTACGCCTACCGAATATTTTTTCAATTAAGTCGAGTCAAGTACGAGACACTGAAGACGGCGAGGTCGGCGTGAGTGTGGCAGCCAACTAGGAAATACGGTGGCCCAGAACTGGAGAACGTGAATTCCGGACGGTGGATCCCATAGCGAAAACTTCATTCAAGTACCACTTCAACTATAGCGGCGGTGACAGAGCAGAATGAGGAGTTGGCTTAATGGTGATCGGCTAGCAGATGAAGCGTGTTATCCGGTGGAAGCCGATAAGCCACCGCATTTGCGTGTTGAGAATGAAGGGCAAATTTTTCAACTATAGCCTGATCAGCATCTATGCCCCAACGAACGATAAGCCTGATGACGTGAAGGATGAGTTCTATGAGAGCCTTGATAAGGCCTACGAAGAGTGCCCAACACACGATGTAAAGATTGTCATCGGGGATGCAAATGCGCAGATCGGAAGAGAAAGTTTCTTTCGCCCTGTCATTGGTACGGAAAGCCTTCATTCCGCTACCAACGATAATGGTCTGCGACTTGTAACCTTTGCTGCTGCTAGAGGAATGGCAATCAGCAGTACCTAATTCGCACGTAAGAATATCCTCAAACACACCTGGCAACATCCGAGTGGAGACACTTAATCACAGATAGACCACGTGCTGGTCGACGGACGACATTTCTCGGATGTTATAGATGTAAGGTCCTTTAGAGGTCCGAACATCGACTCGGATCACTACTTTGTAGTTGCAAAAATTCGGGCGCGACTCTCAAGCGTAACGAAACAACAGAACGATGCGTTTCAATATCCAACGCTTGTCAGTTAAACGAGTTGCTGAACAGTACCGCCAGAAGCTGGACGAGCGGACACGAGATGCCATCGGATCTGGCGACGTCAACAAATTGTGGGAAAATATCCACGAATCTGTAACTACTACAGTCCAGGAAGTGTTAGGCACTGCCCAACGACGCCAACGAAATGGTTGGTTCGATGAGGAGTGCCAGCGTAAGGTGACGTACAAGGCAACACGAAGAGAGTGTGATAGCTGAAGCGCAGGAGAACATGTATAGAAACGATATGCGGAGGTTTTACGCAACTGTCAATGGCGCGCGGCATAAGACTGCGCCAGGGCCCGCCATGTGCAATGACCGAGAGGAAAATTTGCTGACAGATAAAACTATGGTGGCAGCCAGTTGGAAGGAGCACTTCGAAGATTTGTAGAACGGTGAAAATGAAGGTGTATTAAGGAGCAGGATGGACATAGTCGGCGACGTTCAAGCTGTGGAACCATCAACGCTAGACGAGGTTAAGAAGGCTCTAAACGAGCTGAAAAACAGTGAAGCTGCTGGAAAGGACGAAACCCCGGGCGAGCTTCTCAAAACGGAAGTGAGCAGCTGCATCAATCAATCCACCACATTATCCAGAAAATATGCGAGGATGAAGAACTGCCTACCGGCTGGTTGGATGGCCTCATATGCCCAATCTATAAGAAAGGGCACAGACTAGAGTGTGCCAATTACTGAGGGTTCACCCTTCTCAACTCCTTAGGGGCCCTCCTTAGCCATGCGGTAAGACCCCGACTAGGAAGGCAAAACAAGATTATAACATGATTGTAACAACATCAGTTATTTATAACAACCGTTGATATAATCGATTTATGATACAGTATTATCACATTTTTTCTTAACAAAATTATAACAGAATTTGTTATGTTTCATTGTTTTGTTAGAAAATTTAGTTATTTTAACAACATCCTGAACCAAGTTTATAACAGCCTATGTTAGAAAAACTGTTGAACTTAGTAACACAATATGATATAAATTTGTTATTCTCTCCGTACGCGCGGCTAGAAAGCAAGACCATGCTGAGGGTGGCTGGGTTCGATTCCCGGTGCCGGTCTAGGCAATTTTCGGATTGGAAATTGTCCCGACTTCCTTGGGCATAAAGTATCATCGTGTTAGCCTCATGATATACGAATGCAAATATGGTAACTTGGCTTAGAAACCTCGCAGTTAACAACTGTGGAAGTGCTTAATGAACACTAAGCTGCGAGGCTGCTCTGTCCCAGTGTGGGGATGTAATGCCAATAAGAAGAAGAAGAACCCTTCTGAACTCGGCGTACAAAATCCTGTCGCGTATCCTGTTTAACAGACTGAGACCGCTTGAGGAGTCTTTCGTCGGCGAATACCAGGCAGGTTTTCGTGAGGGCCGATCAACGACGGATCAGATGTTTAGCCTGCAAAAGATCCTTGATAAATTCCGGGAGTACAACTTGCAGACTCACCATCATTGATTTCAAAGCAGCGTACGATTCAGTGAAGAGAAATGAGCTGTGGCAGATAATGTCCGAACATGGTTTTCCGGTGAAACTGATTAGACTGATACGTGGATTGCTGGATGGCTCGAAATCAAGTATTTGGATTGCCGACGAAGTGTCAACCTTGTTTGTGACCTTAGACGGGTTGAAACAGGGTGATGCACTTTCGAATTTATTGTTCAGCATTGCACTCGAAGGCGCTATTAGGAGATCAGGCGTGCAGAGGAACGACACTATCATCACACGGTCACATATGCTCCTGGGCCTTGCGGACGACATCGACCTTATTGGAATCGATCGCAGAGCAGTAGTGGAGGCTTTTGTCCCACTGAAGAGGGAGACGGCGAGGATAGGCCCAACCATTAACTCTACCAAGACAAAGTACATGATGGCAGGTAGAGATATGTAGCGGAAGACCTAGTGGTGTTGGTGTAGAGGTAGTGCTTGATGGGGATGTGTTTGAAGTTGTTGAAGAATTTGTTTACCTTGGAACGCTTGTGACATGTGACAATGACGTTTCCCGTAAAGTGAAAAGACGTATTGCTGCCGCTTCTACGGATTACGTAACCAGCTTAGGTCCCGCAACAAGTAGACGGAAACGAAATTTGCTCTATACAAGGCTCTGATTCTACCAGTAGCTCTTTATGGACATGAAGCTTTCGGGGTTTCAAGCGAAAAGTGCTGCATACAATACTCGGAGGAAAACTAGAAAACAGTGTGTGGCGCAGGCGCATGAATAATGAGCTGTATCAAGTATACAAAGAAGAAAATATTGTGAATCGTATAAAATACGGCAGACTTCAGTGGGGTCATTTAGTGCAAATGTCGGAAGAAAGAATAGCGAAAACAATGTTCAACAGAGAACCGACGACTTCGTGGAAGGTCACGAACACGCTAGCTGCACGCGGTGGAATCGGACCTGGATACTCTGAACGTTCGGGGAAAACTGGAATAACATCGTCCAAGACCGACGGTTATGGAGCTCTACAATACGCCAGGCATAGGTGTATCGACGTAGTAGCCAACCAGGTATCCAAGTAAGTATATCATGAGGCTAACACGATGATACTTTTATGTCCAGGGAAGTCGAGACAATTTCCAAACCGAAATTTGCCTAGACCGGCACCGGCAATCGAACCCAACCACCCTCGGCATGGTCTTGATTTGTAGCCGCACGTCTTACCTCACGGCTAAGGAGAGCCCCAAGCATTCAACCGCTCATCAGTTATTAAGAGTTACGAATTTTATTCGGCTCAACAAATCTGAAGGATATTCGACAAGAGTTGCTCTTCTCGATAATGAGGAAGGATTTGACAGTGTTTGGCATGGAGGTTTTATTGTAAAATTGATTAATTTTAATTTTCCTCTGTACTTTATTAAAGTGATCCAAAATTATTTGTCAGATCGCTCACTTCAGGTGAACTTACTTGATAATTGATGGGCTACAGCTTTTCGATGATCCTACGTCGAATGGATTATCCTTCGCCTGCGGCCTATTCCGAGTTCTCTACTATTAAATACCGTTCACCTGTTTACCGAGTATTGTCCGCAGCACCTTACGCTCAAATACTCCGAAAGTTCCCCGATCAGCCTCCTATAACGTCCATGGTTCATGGTCGTACATATAAAGCCACCGGAAGAATCAGAGTAGAATACAACGCGAGTTTTGTCTTCGTTTGCAGACTACGGGACTTAAGCTGGTTACGAAGTCCGCAATATGCCCTATTTGCAGCTGCAATACGCCTTTTCACCTCGCGGGTAACATCATTATCGCACGTCACTAATGTTCCAAGATACACAAATTCTTCTACCACTTTAAATTTTTCACCATCCAGCACCATTTCACTTCAGGTGAACTATCAGAATTCAGAATCTGATAGATTACCTGTAAGAGTTACTGTTCAACAAGGCAGCATACTGGGGCCCATATTGTATTACCTTCTTACCTTTCTCTAGCTTGATTCACCACCAGGGTGTCAAAAATCGTTATAGCAGATTACACGGGCCTTTCAGCCAAAGGGCGAAGCCTTCGTGCCATTTGTAATAGATTGCAAAAAAGTTTGGATATTTTTACTTGCAAAAATGGAAAATTTCCCCGAATGCTTTCAAAACTCAAAAACTAACTTTTAAAATTCAAAGTCAAATGCAACAAATATATTAATGTCCTTATGAGTGGAAATCAAAAATTTGTCTTAAGCATATTTTTTCGATTAACAAACTTTGTAGACCAGCCATGTTGTATGCTGTGCCAATATGGACTAGTTTCTACAACGCCAGAGGATTCAAAATAAAAATTTGAAAATGATTCTGAAGTTGCCTCCGTGGTATAATACCACATTCACATTTCTGATATTGAGACATTGCAGCAAATGCCCAATAAAATAATTTCCAATTTGAGACAACAATCGCTGCAATTTTCTGTTGAAACGATAAGCTAATCATACCCTTAGAAAAAAAAAATATTTTGAGCTATTAGTGTATACGTTTTTACTATACGTTTTTCGACCTCAACAGTAAGGCCGTCTTCAGTGTCTCGTACTTGACTCGACTTGGTAAATATCTGTCAAAGGTACAATCAAGTGGTGAAAGTAAACGGAATTGTACAAACTTGTCTTATGACAAGTAATTAAAAATGGTTTCCTTGCGTGCTAAATTTGCACACGTACACCTTACCAGCGGATGGCAGCTTTTAAAATAGTTCTGCATAAGAACCATTCAGAAATTGAAAAATAATCTGGAATATTTTTTAATACAAACATTGAATTTTTGTATTTTGTATTTTAATACAATCAATTTTGTATAATTTGAATACAGTATCTGTATAAAAAGCTTACATTTTTTGTATTAAAACCTTGCAGAATTGTATATGTCAAGATTGTATACAATAATTGTAAAATTTGTTTTTTGGCTGTAGTAGCCAAAACATTATAAATTACAATATGTAGATCAATATTACTGCTTAAAGTACCACCACATTTTAGTTATGCTGAGACCTGCTGAGTCTCTAAGCCAAGTTACCACTTTTGCATGTGTTTATAATAAAGTTAACACGATACTACTTTTATTACCCATGGATTCCGTACCGGTAATCAGACTCAGCTACATTCAGCATGGTATTCGTTTTTAGCAGCGTGTTTTACCGCTAGGATAAGGAAGGTTCCATCATCTACAGAGACTGATAATTTAGCGACCCATACGAGCCGTGGTACCTACTTGGCAGCCCGAAATGTGCAGAGGCAAGATGACTTGCTATTTCGACAGAATCTCTAGCTGCATTTTTCAATGTTCACCGAGTATTCAAAACTTACTTTCTATATACCTCGTTGTTAACTAACTGTAACATTAAAATGTTACGTAGACGGAAAAGTATTTTGGCAGCCTGTTCGTATCGAACAATTCCAATCATCTGTCACCGTTTATTCCGAGTGAGACAATTGATAGGCCACGGCAAGGTGTAAAAATTTGATTTCTGTTTGTACGTGAAGTGTCTGGCTCTGGGCACCTGTTTCAAATGGTTCATTGGCTTTTGCTGCATTTGTTTATGATGTATGCCTACAGAATATCAATGATTCAACATAATTTCGGTAAAAGTGTGTTGAAAAAAAAAGTAAATTGCTAAACTGGATGCCAATAATTTTGAAAACACAGTTACATCACATTACCAAGCATCCATAAAAGTAGAATAATTGTTAATTATGAATTCTCGACAGCAAGTTGCGCGGAAACTATCTTTGGCGTACTGGCGTGCTTACCCACGTAATTGTGTAGGCAGCAAATTGAGCGAAAGGAAGACGCTAGTCAAGCTTGGAATATAAAATACAACCGACCAGACGGCAACGTGCGTCGAAACGGGCTGTACCCGTTCCTGAATGGAAATGGTCGAACCGGTTGACAATCCGCCGGGTGAATTGACAAAGAATGTGCATGAAGTTGTGTGTATCGTATTAGGGTTGAAGCATTTTGTTTCTCAAAACCAACAATACATGACTGATTATCCATCAACCCATGTGTATTGTGATAAGGAAGATGTTGAATCACTGGAATTTTGTAGAGGGCAATACTTCATAAGTTCATTTGATCACCTCTAGGTGATGTTGTCGATTAACACACCCGCAAACAGCATAAACATAAACACCACATCCCAGTCGCTCCATAGAAGAACGGTGATTGCATGCATTAGTTCTGAATACTAAATTTCATCGGCAGATTCCGCTTTTCTACAACCGGCAATGAATAAGTCAAGAGGCACAAGCAGTAGAAATAAAGCAGGCAAACGTGAATCTAAATTGCGACATATCTTGCTTTTGATAGACAAATGCTAAAATTGGATGCAAAACTAGAATGTTTTGTAGCGTTTCGTAATATGGATGGATCGAGCATTTGAAAAACAAAAAAAAAACTTTTGCGAATCTATATACATAAAAATGATTTTCTGTTTGTCTGACTCTTATATACTCGGAAACTACTGAACCGATCGGCGTTAAAATTTGTTTGCAGAGGTTTTGTGGCCGGGAAGGTTTTTAAGATAGATTGAGACCCCTCCTTCCTTTAGAACGGGGGGCTCTTATACAAACTTAACACCAATTTCTTCATAACTCGAGAATTAATCAAGCAAATGGAATCAAATTTTGCATGTGGAGGTTTTGGAAGGAAACATATGTTTCTGTGGTGGTTCGAAACCCCTTCCCCTTCTATACAAATGATACAGAAATTTCTCCATAACTCGAGAACTAATCAAAGAATAAATCAAGCTTGGGCGAAACGAAGTTCGTCGGGTCTGCTAGTGGTAAATAAAACTTCTTCTTTTTCTGTGGAATTTCATCCCCCAGTAGGACATTGCAGCCTGCACTATAGTACTTCCACTTCCACATGAGATATGAAAAAGAAATAATAATCTTTATTTTATATCCCTTAAATATCAAATGTTTACTTCTGTTACCTCAGTACTAGAGAACTGTAGCCATTCTAGAATTGAAAAAGTAGCCACGAAATCAAAATAACCATCAATTAACTGGCCTCTCGTTGCCGAAACATAATAAAACGATCACGCCAGCATACCTACTTGGTTTTCTTATGCGTGCGCCAAATATTTCGGTCCAGTTCTACCGGCGAGCACACTTATCATTTAAAAATATTCGGCAAAACTAGCGCCACGATGTCGATGAATATCACTTACTGTCGGAGTAATCGAAAGCTGATGCCATGCCATGTGTGGCGGCGAACCGTGGCCCATATTCAGTGATTTTTGACCGGCTGACATGCTTCATTGTCAATTTATGGTTCACTTATACTGCCTGTAATCGCATATTTGTCTCATCTTTGCTGGATTCCCTATTCATATGGGACAGATATGCGGTTACAGACAGAATAGTAGGCATTCCAGTAATAAACTGAGCAAGTGGTTCTTACGCAACCAACAGGATGAGTAGTTGTATACCATTCTATTTTTTTCATAGCGCACTCATTCAACCCCAAAGGTAGATAGTTTTCAAACTGTACAGTTACTTGTTAGTCCAGAGTCCTGACGAAGGGTAATTGGAGCGTTTTCATTGCACGCATGATTTTAAAGATCGGTTCAATGGTTTCTTTGCTTTGATTACTGGAGGTTGAATTGGCGTTTCAATTCTGAATGGAATTCTATATCTTGTACATTAGGGGCAATAAAATCAACCAACGCAGGGACATGGTGGTTCTTTCACTAGTATGTGATTTCGATGGCTGTTGCAGTTGCAGCAATTTTGTATAATAGTATACTATTGATACCGGACGAGCTCGGTGGACTAGTGGCTACCGCTTATGCCTTATACAGTTCACTTCCAGGCTAGCTCCTTTCCTACTTAGTATTTCTATTCTTAGTTCTTTCTGTGTTTCATGTTCTACCGAAACCATTATTACTATTACAACCTTCCACACTAACAATTAAAAACAAACCAGATTATTCCACCTAGCGGTTATGAAGCCTTTCTCGTGTGTAAATAGTATTTTGGCCATATCTTTTGAGCCCATAGTCCGATATGGCCAATTTTCAATAGGAAACAATGGGAAAGGATTCCGCGTTGAGCTAAGGAAAAGTACCAAAACATGAGTGAGGTTTTTGGCGGGTTTTGCACACAGACATCATCTCAATTCGTCGAGCTGAATCGATCGGTATATAACACTATGGGTCTCATATTTTTAAAATGTTGACTGTTAAGCCTTTTTTCAATGTTAATGACGTTACAATAAGTAATACATGAACCGCATTTTTTTTACAAACTTTCTGATTGATTTCGCAGCCTCCAAGAATATGGCCATTCGCAGCACCTACTTCCAACACAGCCTCCCGTATCGGTACACCTGGAGATCACCACTGCAGACAGAATCACAAATCGACCACGTTCTGATTGATGGGCCGCACTTCTCCGACATTATCGACGTCGCTATACGACCTAAAGCGGCTGAAGCAACCTGATGTCGCCACTGCATACGTGCAGTATCTCGAGGTAGGGTTTGCCGGAAGAGGGTGAGCTCGATGGGGCCCCTCTTGAGGACTGCTGGACTACAGTTAAAGCAGTCATTAACGACGCAGCGGAGAACAACGTCGGGTATATGGGACGAAGTCGACGGAACGATTGGTTCGACGAATAGTGCAGACAGATTCTGGAGGAGAAGGACGCAGCGCGAGTGGTCGCGCTGCAGCAAGGTACCCGGCAGAACGTTATAGACAGAAGCGGAGACAGCAGATCCGCCTTTTTGAGGAGAAGAAACGCTGCCTGGAAGAAGCGGAGCGCAAGGAAATGAAACAGCTGTGTCGTTCTCAGGAAACACGCAAAATCTATCAGAAGCCAACGCATCCTGCAAAGGATTCGTGCCGCGAGCCAAAATGTGCAGGGATAAGGATGGGAGCATCTTGACGGACGAACGTGTGGTGATCGAAAGGTGGAAGCAGCACTACGAGGAACATTTGAATAGCGCTGAGAGTACAGGCAGTGAAAGTCAAGGCAGCGGAGGCAATGACTACGTCAGTTCAGCGGACGATGGAAGCCAACCAGCCCCCACCTTGAAGGAAGTTAAGAATGCCATCCACCAGCTAAAGACCAATAAAGTAGCTGGTAAGGATGGTATCGGAGCCGAGCTCATCAAGATGGGCCCGGAAAAGCTAGCCACTTGCCTGCACAAACTGATAGTCAGAATCTGGGAAACTGAACAGCTACCGGAGGAGTGGAAGGAAGGGGTTATATGCGCCATCTACAAGAAAGGCGACAAACTGGAGTGTGAGAACTTTCGAGCGATCACCATCCTTAATGTCGCCTACAAAGTGATATCCCAGATCATCTTCCGTCGTCTGTCACCATTAGTGAATGAGTTCGTGGGAAGTTATTAAGGTGATGGACTTTCGTGCCTGTTGTTCAACATTGCGCTAGAAGGTGCCATGCGTAGAGCCGGGTGTAACAGCCGGGGTTCAATTTTCAACAGATCCACTATCCAGTCAATTTATTTGTTTCGCGGATGACATGGACATTGTCGGCCGAACATTTGCAAAGGTGGCAGAACTATACACCCGCCTGAAATGTGAAGCAACAAAATTTGGACTGGTGGTGAATGCGACAAAGACGAGGATACCTTCGAGGTGGTCGAGGAATTCGTCTACCTTGAATTCTTGCTATCGGCTGATAACAATATTAAGAATTTTCAGCTTTCAGTCACATGAAAATCGATCAGTCACGATCCGGATCGAAACGTTGGCAATGATTTGAAATTATCAACATTTTCATGTGACTGAAAGCCGAAAATCCTTAATATTAGCAACTAATCCAGTCGAAATTCCCAAAAATCAACACTGTTAACAATGTTAGTCGTGAAATACGAAGGCGCATCACCTGTGGAAGTCGGGCCTGCCCGTAGTAGGAGAGAAGAAGAAGCTGCGGTCGAAAAAGATTCGCCACCACAACAAATGTGTCATGTACAAGACGCTAATAAGACCTGTTGTCCTCTACGGACATGAAACATGGACAATGCTCGAGGAGGACTTGCAAGCACTCGGAGTATTCGAGAGACGGGTACTTAGGAGCATCCTTGGTGGTGTGCAAGAAGATGGTGTGTAGCGGCAAAGAATGAACTACGAGCTCGCTCAGCTCTACGGCGAACCTAGTTTCCAGAAGGTAGCTAAACCCGGAAGGGTATGATGGGCAGGGCATGTTGCAGCGGACAGCAACCCTGCAAATATGGTGTTCGCTTCCGATTTGGACGAAACGATGTGGAGCGCAGCGAGCGAGTTGGGCAGACCAGGCCTCGAATCGTGTATTGTGACGTCAAATTGTTGATTCAGTTTATTCAATTCAATTTATCTGCCAATAGCATCATATTATATCATATTTCATGGTGTGGAACTTTATATTCTGGGGCTCTTCTTAGCCTAGCGGTCCCTGGGCATAAAAGTATCATCGTGTTAGCCTCATGATAACGAATGCAAAAATATCAACTTGTGCTCCTATGGACCAGAATGGGCTGATTTACTAGAAATCAGACATAAAAAAAATCGTTAAACTGGTTGATCCATAGGTCTATACTCCAAAGAGTACTTGGATGATCTACAAACCTGTAAATGTTTATAAACCACCATGCGTGTTTCAATGGACCAGAATGGGGCAACTCCGCTAGAAGTCACACATAAAACAGGGCTGGTAGCGATGAATGCCGTTCAAAATAGTGAATTTAGTGACCAACGATGACGAAAAAGTGACCAAATAGTGACTTTTAATTGCAGAAAAAGTGACCAAATAGTGACTTTTGTACAAAGTTTTAAACCGTGTATAGAACTACAAGTTGCATTAGCATTGTTACGGTATAATTCGTAAATTGCAAACTAGTGTTGTATTTTTTAAATACTAAATCTAAAATGCTATCAGAAATTAAGAAAAGACTAAAACAAGCAAGAGACCAGTGACACTCTCATAAGTACCACGGAGTTGGATATTGGGGATGGTATTCATTGGATCAGCCAGAAGCTAAGAAAGTGACAATTGGTACCACATATTAAGTTACACACCAAGAGAATTTTTTTGTGACTTTATTATTGTGATTTTTTATTGGGTAATAAGTTCATCACATAACACCACGAGAAGGTATCTACCCGGTGTCACGGGAACGCGTAGTGAGTTACTAGTTGTGTCACAAAATTATGTTGATAATTACAACAACATTATTGTTGTTATATAAGAGCTCGAAGTTTTCTGTATAACAGCCAAATAACGATATAAAGTAATTGATTCCTAGACGGTGAACTATTTGCACTCACAAAGCTTATAAATCTTTGATGGAACCATTTGTTAAAAAAATATAAAGTAATTAAAATAATTATGAAATTTAAAAAATACGATTTGACCCGTTTAATGATTTAATAACAAATTTAAATTAAATTTTTGAGATTTTGGACACGACGTGGCTTTCTGAGAAAAAAAAAATGAAAATCTAAAAAAAACATGGTCTCTTATTAGAAATCCTTAAATTTTAATTAACTATAATTTCTAAATCCAGAGGTGAACCAGCCAAGAGCTGAAAGCCTCTTAAATAAAGAAGAAAAAAAATAAAAATGACAGACTTTAGTATTAAAGTTAATAAAAAATGGGTGGCCAAATGATATCGAGTTAAAAAAAAATTTTTAGACATAAGGGAACTGTTCCATTTTCCATCTCACATCTCAAAGCACTAATCTTGCCGTTTCTTTTTGCTAACATGCGTGTTCACTGCTGAAAAAAATTACACCTAATTATTCTTAATTCCGGATTTAACTATCATAAACGGATTTAACAACCTTTTACTACTGGCGGGGTTAGATATTGTTATTTGATAGGAACCCCTTGGTGCAGGAACGCTGCCTTTGTGAACAGTGCATGATCTCTCTTGTTTTGGACAGCAGAACGATCGCGCGGTCGGACGAATTATTGTGTTCTGCATTGCGCGGCCGGTAATAAAATTAATCAGTTCAGTGCAGGATTAATCACTTCAGTGCGTGATCTCTCTTGTTTCGGACAGCAGAACGATCGCGCGGTCGGCCGAATTATTGTGATCTGCATTGCGCGGCCGGTGATAAAATTAATCAGTTCAGTGCGTGATCTCTCTTGTTTCGAAGCGGGCAGGAGGTCGTGGGTTCAATCCCAGGTCCGTTCCATTCTCCTACTTTGTATCTTTCTCTTTATTTCTCATGTTCTAGCAATCGCTAGAACTGGAAATGGACTTCCATACCGTTTTCATTACTATTCCTATACCTTCAACTTGAGTATTCTAACAGTAAGCTGCTAGAATTGGAAATGAAATATAGAGCTCGTTTCCTACATCCAACTAGAAATTCCATCAGTTACCTTCTCCTATCTATCACATTAACGAGCTAACCAAGACGGACCTCTGCCTCTCCAACCTAACCCAGAAACTCCAACAAATTCCGCATGAACTCGTGGCAAGTGCAGAGGTATATTCGGCTTGCAGTGGGCGAGTGATTGCATCATCATTTCCTCCCCCTTCCCAACATTGACTTGCATTCTGACGTGGCAGGCGCCAGTATGACCTAACAAATGAGATCACCAGTACTTGAACATTGAAAATGTGTGCTAGTCCCAAGCAAACATCTGTTTGTTCCCTGTGCAAGAACAGCTGATCTGGTCATAATGGAGTAGCAACTACGAGCAGTCAATCAAGCTCAAGCTCAAGGCAATGCGAAAATAGAGACTTTAGTGACCATTTTCCAAAAAATAGTGACTTTTGGATGCAAATAGTGACTTTTTAGTGACTAGACTCAAACTAGTGACCAAGTCACTAAAAAGTGACTCGCTACCAGGCCTGCATTCATTCATTTCATTTATTTAGTTAACATCTAAACAGATAACACTGAATCAACAATTTGACGCCACAATGCACGGTTCGAGGCCGCATCTCTCCATCCTCGGATACGCCCCACGCTCGCCAAGTCGTTCTGCACCTGGTCTGCCCATCTCGCTCGCTGCGCTCCACGCCGTCTCGTACCTGCCGGATCGGAAGCGAACACCATCTTTGCAGGGTTGCTGTCCGGCATTCTTGCAACATGTCCTGCCCATCGTATCCTTCCGGCTTTAGCTACCTTCTGGATACTGGGTTCGCCGTAGAGTTGGGCGAGCTCATGGTTCATTCTTCGCCGCCACACACCGTCTT
This sequence comes from Armigeres subalbatus, assembly GCF_024139115.2. NCBI lineage: Eukaryota > Metazoa > Arthropoda > Insecta > Diptera > Culicidae > Armigeres > Armigeres subalbatus. The sequence continues at coordinate 135,904,205 of NC_085141.1, forward strand.
CTTGCACACCGCCAAAGATGGTCCTAAGCACCCGTCTCTCGAATACTCCGAGTGCTTGCAAGTCCTCCTCGAGCATTGTCCATGTTTCATGTCCGTAGAGGACTACCGGTCTTATTAACGTCTTGTACATGACACATTTGGTGCGGTGGCGAATCTTTTTCGACCGCAGTTTCTTCTGGAGCCCGTAGTAGGCCCGACTTCCACAGATGATGCGCCTTCGTATTTCACGACTAACGTTGTTGTCAGCCGTTAGCAAGGATCCGAGGTAAACGAATTCCTCGACCACCTCGAAGGTATCCCCGTCTATCGTAACACTGCTTCCCAGGCGGGCCCTGTCGCGCTCGGTTCCGCCCACAAGCATGTACTTTGTCTTTGACGCATTCACCACCAGTCCAACTTTTGTTGCTTCACGTTTCAGGCGGGTGTACAGTTCTGCCACCTTTGCAAATGTTCGGCCGACAATGTTCATGTCATCCGCGAAGCAAATAAATTGACTGGATCTGTTGAAAATCGTACCCCGGCTGTTACACCCGGCTCTACGCATGACACCTTCTAGCGCAATGTTGAACAACAGGCACGAAAGTCCATCACCTTGTCTTAGTCCCCGGCGCGATTCGAACGAACTGGAGTGTTCGCCCGAAATCTTCACACAGTTTTGCACACCATCCACCGTTGCTTTGATCAGTCTGGTAAGCTTCGCAGGGAAGCTGTTCTCGTCCATAATTTTCCATAGCTCTACGCGGTCTATACTGTCGTATGCCGCCTTGAAATCAACGAACAGATGGTGCGTTGGGACCTGGTATTCACGGCATTTTTGAAGGATTTGGCCAGGCCTGCATAATAAGTCCATCGTTACGTTGGTTGATCCGTTGGTCCGTTAGATGACTTACAAACCTTTAAAATGATTATTTACCACCCAGCGTGCTTCTAAGAGCCAGAATGGGGCCATTTCGCTAGAAGTCATAAGCGAAAAGTCCATCGTTACGCTGGTTGATCCATAGATCTTTTCTTCAAGGAGTTCTTAGATGACCAACAAACTTGCAAAACCATCCAGCGTATACTGTCCATAAGGATGAGCTGGGCCTTTACAAACAAACTCATGCAGATATTGAAATCTTGTGCTTGAAATGTAACTATTGTAGTATTGTAGTAAACAATTCAACATTTTACATTTTTACATACAAATAATTCAATGAAGCTCATCAAAAAACTCATTTTTGTTTATGTATGTGCGCCACCTGGTGACTAAATTCCGAAACAAAATGCCCACTGAGTCAAAGATCTCAGTGAAAACCGCATCTCGAAATATTATGTCAAACCCAAGAATTTAGCATTACAAGTACTGTCCTATATACAGGACATTGGGACTTTAATTCATAGTCCGCTCTGAACTGTCAATATTCGGTTGAATATTAGTCATTGAATATTTATGCACATCCTACAAATTGATAAATTCTCTGAAATCTGACCACATTTTAAATGAGTAAAGGAATTTATCACAGGACTGCATCCAATTTTCATCCGCGAGGCACCTTCAACGGTAAACATCAATATAAACAATGCTAATTATGTATTTTTCTGCACATAGTAAGAACACTCAGTGACAGTCGAATGAATGGGTTGATGGAGTAGTCGTCTGACTATGTCATTCTATGTTTTGAATAATCAAGCGATGTTTGTCAAAGTTCGGACCGAAGTTGCTTTATGAAGATGAATATTTTAAGCTCTGGCTGGCATAACATGAGCTAAGTACACTCCAAATAATCTAAACGTTCTTTCAAAAAATTCAGGTGAAACTTATGTGTCTGGTGAGTTCTATCCAAAATTCAGGTAGAACTTTTCACGTAGAAGAAAATTCTATCGAAAAATCAGGTAAAAGTTACGTGAATTTCAGGTGGAAAAAATCTACGTACTTTTTCAGGTGGAAACAACGTGCAGATTTATTTGGGTGTAAGTTTCCAACTAACATCCTTCCCCTTCCTCAGCATTCGCACTATTGGCGAGTGCATTGCTTCCATCTAAGAGATAGTGATTAATGCCAATACCGTCAATGGAGATGACATTGCGCCAAAATGTGATATGTTCCAAGTAGTACGTCGCCAGCCACGCAAATTGATCCGATCGGTAATTGCGTTCCGAACTTACTAAAAAATATTGTTTTTCCTCGCTTTTTCCCAAAAATTAAAATCAACACAAACATTAGTTTTCACAAAATCTACTGCAATGCATTGAAATGAAAGCAAATAAATTTAAATTGATGGAAATAACTGAATCTATCTCCCTAAGGTCCCGAACCATTTTGTGGTGTATCTGCGTGTTCTCTGAGAATGGAACTCAAATCTTGGGAACATTCTAAAATAGAGGACATCTGGAAAAACACCTTGATTGCGAGGCAATCTAAACGTTTCATCACACCAAACGTATTTAACACTCGCAAAATTTTTAATCTTTCAAAAAAAACATCTTAACACATGTACAGGTCTTATAACAGGCCATTGCCCGAGCCGATGTATGTCGTTTCTGCGGCATACATGTAGAAGACTCGGAACATCTGTTATTCCATTGTCCGGCAATTTTTAGAAAGAGATTACTGTTCTTCAACAGGGGGCTTATAGAACCTTCAGAAGTTTGGAGAACAAGTCCCAATATGGTAGTACGCTTCTGAAATGCTTTTCAGAAGCATTAATTTTATTATTTAGTGGCCGAACACATATTACGCAAGCATTTATGTGTTGAGGGGGGGTCGTTTTCTCATGCACCACATAAATAAAAAAAATCCATTTATATGAAAAAAAATCGTACATGGGGAAAATGAGTGGGTTTCCGAAAAACACAGAAAATTCGCTTACGTAATAAGTGTACGACCCCTTAGGAATATTATTGACCAGATATTTTTTTCCAACGCAGACATTGCAGAAAAACTAACAAATAATAATAGCACTAGATGAGATAAGATCTCGACATTGACTAGGGACTAGTGTAGTGGTTCTATGACGCAAGCGAAGTGGCATTACTGTCGATTGAATGCATTTCGTTAATGATTCTTCTAAAACCTGCTCCGTACGTTCCCGTATCTCGGAGCACGCTCATACATACTGGACACTGGCAACAAAACAACACGTTTCAGACGCAAAGTCTAGCAAATGTTCTTTCGTGTGCTATTTGAGTGCAACCCTTCGTATGGAGCGGGCTGATACCGCTACATTATATTTTGGCCGGTCTCCAACGCAAACCTTCAGAGTGCGTCATAACGGGGTAGTAGTTACTATAAATCATTGTCCAACGCGAGGGACGGAACTCGTATGTAGTATGACATCGACATGCATAGAACCACCATGTTTTATCAGTTTTCGGTCATCGAAAGAGACAGTTTAATTAGAGCATTTCGTGTCTAAATGACATAAAAAAACTAACTAAGCTCGTTCGTATGGGGGGTCCCCGATAACAATTACGATTTGGCATCAAATGACCTTTGTGTAAACAAACTGCAGTGAGTCACCGCGATGAGAATTATCAGGTTCCACTGATTTCCGAGTACTGAAAACATCTCATTCTACTGTTTCCGGTCGATACAGTTCGAAACATAGATAATAGCTTTACTAAACGTTAGTCATGCCAAGGTCGACCGATTGACTGGCTTTATGTTATCATTGGAATTCCATCCATTCCATCCCCTGTTTTACTTCCGAACCGTTTCAAGCAGCAGGAGGGGAAAGCGATGCAAGTGTTGTTGCCTGTGAAACTTTCTTCGCCGTGTGGCATTCCCAATTTTGTGCACATATTTTGATACTCACGGTTTTATGACTTAATCGACTGTTGGCATTGTAAGCTGACTCCAGCTCTTTATTTGGTATGGGAGGTTTGGGTCCTGTGCTTTTGATACCGAGCGCTTTGCCGATTGGTGAGATCCAATGTCTGTTGAAAGATGGAAATAAAACGGTTGTGTTTAAAAATTCAACGATAATACGTTTTAATTATTATAAAGATAATATGTCTACATGGTATGCGGTAAAAGCTCAATGATACCATGCCTTCTCTGTGCTAATTGTCATGATTAAATAAGCTTTAAAAATAAATAGCCTAGAATGAGAGAGTTATGAGCGCTATCAAAAAGTAATCCTGATCGTGAGATTCGCGATACCGCCATGTAAACTACAGTTTGGTAACAAATGCAGAACGACGCGACATTTTGCTTTATAGCGGCAAGCAGTTGCATTTCGAATCGTCATGCCAGTGTGATAAGCAAATAACCTTTCTGGATACCGTCGCCATAAATCTGGGGGCGTAAACAATGCAGGGTTACTGCTCCTTGAATTCATAATATGTATCCATAATAATAACAAACGAAAACAAAAGTTTGGAGCAAAAATGACTTTGTTTCTCATTTTTGTGTTTTTTTGCAGCAGTGAAAACGCATCATAGCGATACAAAACGGCACTACTTCTTTTGGTGACTATTATTATTATAGGAGCATGTTATCAATAATGGAACAAATACCCTAACCAAAAAAGCCGAATCATACGCAGTTGGTCTAATGGACGAGGTTCATGGCCAGTGACCAGGCTATCACGTATTAACTTTTTGTGGGGTTCTGCGTTTAAAGTGAGGATTAACGGTACGTTGACGCGAATAGGTGTTTGGTATGGAATGTTGTCATCCGAGCTACAAACTGTAGCAGATAAGAACTTTTACACAGTCCCACAAAAAAAAATGTGCTAGTGAATAAATATAAGACCACTAAGGTAATGTATGGGGCCCTCCTTAGCCGTGCGGTAAGATACGTGGCTAAGCAAAGACCTGGTGGCTGGGTTAGATTCCCGGTCCAGTCTAGGAAATTTTCGGATTGGAAATTGTCTCGACTTCCTTGGGCATGAAAGTATCATCGTGTTAGTCTCATGATATTCGAATGCAAAAATGGTAGCTTGGATTAGAAACTTCGCAGTTAATAACTGTGCAAAGCGACAATGTTCCATTGGGGGATATGAAGCTAATCAAGAATAAGAAGGTTAAAAATGTAGAAAAAACAGTATATATAGATTTCCTGTGGCTCTGTCTAAAATTGTGGTCAGATGTTTTCTCATAATCAGTTAACTCAAGTGATATGATTGTTTTTTTTTGTTTCATCTACTTTGTTTAATAAGAGGACAAGGTACATATATGTAAGTCCAAAGAAAATCAGGAATTAGTGGATATACAGTGGCCCATCCTTGTATGTGGAGAAAAAAAGTTGTCGAATTATACGGGGCACCCCCCAGGATTGTGCCTTTGGGTTAAAAAATCAATCTCTGAAAATTTCAGCTCATTCGCTTGTTACATAAGCTGGCGCATTTGATTTGAAGTTTGTATGGTGGTTTCAGCCAAAATGCTTAGGAAAATACACCTCTGTCACTCTTTCGTTCAGGAAATTGGTTCGGTATGCCCGATTGAGCTCAGAATTGCAACAGAGGCAAAGTTGATCAAATCCATAGAACATTATACGATGATTGAATAACTTTTTTTATAAAGTTTCGGATGATTCAATAGGAGTTGGGCAGTGCACTTTGGAATTCATTGATTGTCATGAAAAACATGCCCATGTTATCCAAGGTGGCTTAGATATGTGCTGTGTTCCTCTGCATATGTTAGAGCGCGCGTAAAACCACAATAACAGATCGGTCGAACACTATAGAAAAGTTTACTTTATTATCGTATAATGTTCTGTGGAATTGATCTTTTACATATCAACTGCCTTTGTTGCAATTCTGAGCTCAATCGGGCATACCGAATTTTAGCTGAAACCACTATACAAACTTCAAATCAATGCGCCAGCTTATGCATCAAGCGATTGAGCTGAAATTTTCAGAGATTGATTTTCTAACACAAAAACACAATCCTGAGGGGTTCCCCGTAGAATTCGACAACCTTTTATTTCCTGGGCCAGTCTAAATAGTCCCTACAATGATTGATACAAATGTTAAATATATAAACAATTGTATAAATTACCAAATAAATAACTACAATTAACTTGTGAATTAACACTTCATAAGTCTATACTGAAGGACAGTCATGATATATCGAATCATAGAACATAGACGTATGGAAAATCATTTGACTTATACATATAAATAAAATAAGCAAAATTTTTGGTATTAACAAAACAACCAAAAATACATGTTTTAACATTTTTTTTCTGACAACTTTTTATTTGTCTTCCCTTTGTACATTCTGAATGAAGTATTTTTTGCCACACAGTGCTGTTTTATTGTTGCGAGGCGTCCGTTAGGTTATGGTATGAAAGTTTTGTGGAACGGATTTAATTTTCGATCGTCATACGTAAGCCAACACAGAGTGTGGGTTTCTTATCGTTTGGAGCTGAAGATTTGCATGATTCACTGAGTATCTGAGTCTTTTATCAAGTGTCACACTGTATGTTCGTATGAAATAGCGTGATATCAAGCTGAAACGGCGCCCAACATAGTAAATGAACCGAAGGAAATACTAAGATTTGTCATCCTGCGTTATACTACTTCGCGTTTATTACCATTCCGCGGATTTTATCATTTGTGGTATACCATTCCGTGGCCCAGCGTGGCGTGCAAGAGAATTCGTGGGGCAGTACCAGGCGGGATTTATGGGTGAACGCTCTACCACAGACCAGGTGTTCGCCATACTTCAGGTATTGCAGAAATGCCGCGAATACAACGTGCCCACACATCATCTATTTATCGAATTCAAAGCCGCATATGATACAATCGATCGGGACCAGCTATGGCAGCTAATGCACGAAAACGGATTTCCGGATAAACTGATACGGTTGATCAAGATCGGGTGATGTGCGTAGTTCGAGTTTCAGGGGCATACTCGAGTCCCTTCGAGACGCGCAGAGGGTTACGGCAAGGTGATGGTCTTTCGTGTCTGCTATTCAATATCGCTTTGGAGGGAGTAATACGAAGGGCAAGAATTGACACGAGAAGTTCGATTTTCACTAAGTCCGTCCAGTTATTTGGTTTCGCCGACGACATTGATATCATGGCACGTAACTTTGAGAGGATGGAGGAAGCCTACATCAGACTGAAAAGCGAAGCTAAACGGATTGGACTAGTCATCAACACGTCGAAGACGAAGTACATGATAGGAAGAGGCTCAAGAGAGGTCAATGTAAGCCACCCACCACGAGTTTCTATCGGTGGTGACGAAATCGAGGTGGTTGACGAATTCGTGTACTTGGGCTCACTGGTGACCGCCGATAACGATACCAGCAGAGAAATTCGGAGACGCATCATGGCAGGAAATCGTACGTACTTTGGACTCCGCAAGACGCTCCGATCGAATAGAGTTCGCCGCCGTACCAAACTGACTATCTACAAAACGCTTATTAGACCGGTAGTTCTCTACGGACACGAGACCTGGACGATGCTCGTGGAGGACCAACGCGCACTGGGAGTTTTCGAAAGGAAAGTGTTGCGTACCATCTATGGTGGGGTGCAGATGGCGGACGGTACGTGGAGGAGGCGAATGAACCACGAGTTGCATCAGCTGTTGGGAGAAACATCCATCGTTCACACCGCGAACTTCGGAAGACTGCGGTGGGCCGGGCACGTAGACAGAATGTCGGACAGTAACTCGGTGAAAATGGTTCTCGACAACGATCTGACGGGCACAAGAAGGCGAGGTGCGCAGCGGGTAAGGTGGATCGATCAGGTGGAAGATGACTTGCGGATCCTCCGTAGACTGCGTGGTTGGCGACGTGTAGCCATGCACCGAGCCGAATGGAGAAGACTCTTATATACCGCACAGGCCACTTCGGCCTTAGTCTGAATAAATAAATAATAATGGGTATTTTGATAATATTCGGAAGACTACGATGGGCTGGATATCTATTTCATACATGTGCTAAAAGAGCATCAAAAGCAGCTACAATAGAGAGTAGATAACTTGGGAAATGCCGTAGGCTTCGTGATAGGCTGTGTACACGATGAGTAAGAAGAAATATATATCCTTTTTTTTATGACCGCATCGTGCTTTCGTGCTGTGCGGTTCTATTTTCTCTCGTTGCGGAAGGAAGTTTTTAATACTACCCGAAGCTATTTTAATTTCAAAAAAATCTTTGTTTGCAGATGACACAGGTCTCTCAGCCAAAGGGCGTAGCCTTCGTGTGATTTGTAGTAGATTGCAAAAAAGTTTGGATATTTTCTCCACTTACTTGCAAAAATGGAAAATTTCCCCGAATGCTTCCAAAACTCAGCTTATAATTTTCCCACATAAGCCGAGAGCTTCTTATTTGAAACCTTCTAGCAGACATATTGTCACTATGAATGGGGTTCAAATTAATTGGTCAAGCAAGCTAAATATTTAGGACCTCTGCTAGATCAAAAATTAACTTTTAAAATCACATTGAAGGCCTTCAAGCCAAATGTAACAAATATATTAAGTGCCTATATCCACTTATAAACAGAAAATCAAAACTTTGTCTTAAGAACAAACTTTTGATTTACAAACAAATTTTAGACCTGCCATGTTGTATGCTGTGCCAATATGGACTGGTTGCTGCAATACCAGAAAGAAGGCACTTCAGAGGGTTCAAAATAAAATTTTGAAAATGATTCTGAAATTGCCTCCGTGGTATAGTACCAATGATCTTTATAGAATTTCTAATATTGAGACATTGCAACAAAACAATTTCCAATTTGAGACAAAAATTGTTGCAATCTTCTATTGTAACGATTAGTTCCTTGTACCCTTAGTATAAATAAGGTTAAGTTTAGTTTAAGTTGAAAACATTGTAATTCCTACATGGTTCAATTCAACCAGAGGAAAATCCTAACTGCCAGATGCAATTGAAATGTATTAATAATAACTTAAAATATAATATAGCAAATAAGGATGATAGTGTTAAGAAAACACGGAACACCTAGTCTAAGAGATGAATGCATGTATTAGATAATTAGCAAACAAAAATAAGAAAAAAGAAAAAAAAAAAAAAAGTTATGGAAACTCATATGTGAATATGTACGTTATGTGGAAGATATTGATTTGGAAAATGTATTGGAGGTAACCACTTTCCCGTGTTGGCTTGAGAAATGGATTGCGAGTGATTTGACTATGCGTCCAATTTGGGAATCTCGAGCTCGTTCAGTAGCCGCTAGGTTGCGAAGGCCGACGGAGGTCCTTCGTAGCTTAGTTGGTTAAAGCACCAGTCTAGCGTACTGTAAGGTCATGGGTTCGAGTCCCATCGAAGGGAAAGTGGTTACCTCCAATACATTTTTCAAATCAATATCTTCCACATAACGTACATATTCACATATGAGTTTCCATAACATTGTAAATTAACGTCCAAGTCGGGTGGTTTAATCCCCGGAAATAAGCAATTAACTTTGATTGAACCGAAAAAAGAAAAAAAAAATATATATATATATCCTTTTTCGAACTCCTAGAATATTTGAATCATTTGTTTGAGAAACTGCATAAGTCCATTTTACACAATTTTGAGAAAACAACAAAAAACTGTTTTTGAGCAAATTGGCGATGAACCTTTCGATTTCTTCTATACAGATCATTAGTTTTTGGCAAAACTCAACACCCTAGGGCACTACTTGCATGGATGCGATTTTTCGAGTGCCTCATACACATATCTATCCAAATATATTTTAAAAGGTGGCAGGTATGAAAGATATTAAAGAAAGAGCAAGGAAAACAGCTTATACATAAAAAGCTTTATGATAGCTTCGGAGCCAAGGTAATGTGGAACAAGATCAGGTACAACTGGGAACATATGTCGACGAGCGATTTTGAATCCAAATCTGTTGAGTAAAATATTAGATGTCATCGAAGAACTAATTAATACATCGGTTCTAGAACATTCTGATTGCGATAAACAGACAAGAGCTGATAAACCCCTCAAGAGTTAGACAATAATTGCAAAGCAACTTACCGGTTATATTTACAGCTGTATGAATGGTAAGAATGTATAAAATTCCTGCTACGGTGCATAAAGTCCACAATTTGGGTAATTGATTATAGGAGAATAACGATGAAGTAGAAGCTAATGAAGAATGAGTAATATCCTTGACTGTTTGAGAAATGAGATTATATTTTTTCGTATCATACGATATGTAGCATACCGCGAGAGACTTTTTCGCAAGCTGACATGATAAAGAACTGATTCGGAGGTTTTACCTCATAATAAATTTCATTTCAAAAGCTCCAAACGCGGGGAGCACAGGTTCTGATGATGCATTTGAACTTGTTCTACACAGCTGCGCGGTCCCCAACACAAAATAAGCGAGAACAACTTCAAAATGAGCGACAATCATCACTTCCCTGTGGGGGCTGCCTATATCCTATTCCGTTTTTTCGCACTTGTATACAAGTTTGACAAAATTTGTTATCATGGCTTGTTATGATTCTGAACAATTTATGCCTTTCTTTTATCGCTGTTCGTTATCTGTTGAGAGCGATTTCTGATCTGCTTATGACTGATCCGCCCCCGTAACGCTGGGTGGTGTGTTACGGTGTAAGATCTACCTGCCCTAACATTCTACTCCATGATACTTAGAGTCGGAGGCCTATCATTAAGTAAGTACTACATCAACACTTCCTTCCCCTCCCAAGTTGGGCGTGGCCAAGAGTAGTAATCCTCATGCTTTTGTGATTTTTATCCTAGTTTGAAATCAAGGACCACACCCACCTTGATTTCTTTGCTATAAGATTTCATTAAAGATTTCAAAAGAAAAACGTGAGTAACACTAATGTCCAATCTACGAAGTAACTATGCTATGCTTCTCCGAAACGCTATGACTGATCTGGTTATATCTAATAGCGAAAATGTGACTACTCATTCCTTGTCGAATATAACGTGTTATGATTAAGCAAGTGTCTCAATTTTGTATACACATACATACGTCAAACCTGAGACAATTGATGTGAGCTATAAAATTTCCGTTTTTGGAACGATAATATTGCCTTTACCAAAACATGATAACAATTCTGAAATCAAATTATGGAATGTAAAATTACCCTGTTGTGCTGCGTATAATGATGTAATTGTGTTGGAATTCGATTCTCGGAATTTGACAAAGCAAATCACAGGCAGTAATTTACTATGTATCTCTTGCAAAAGTATAGAGGGAACATCAGTTAGCATATGCGATAAAACGTTTATAAAAAAACCCAAAGAGGACAAAAAAATTGAAGGATCATCCACGAAGTACGTCACACATTTAGAGGAAGGGGGTTCAAGAAGCGTGACGATCTATATACATTTTTCAGAGGATTAATACAAAAAAGCGTGATGTAGGGGGAAGGGATGTTGAAATTACTATTTTTATGGTGATGTACTTTATGGATTTTTCTTAAGTTGAAGACAGATCAGTTCCTGTAGCAGCCCATGATGATGTCCTCGTCTTGGTCAGTATAAATCATTTTATTCGGTAAAAACCGGTAAAAGGCCGAATCTTTGAGTTGAAAATTAACGACATTTGATTAGTTCTAATTATCATCTGCGGAAATGTTAACGCATAGGTCAGGAATAAACAACTTGTCTCCACTACTTGAAAACTCGTGAGTACCTGTGCAGCTATCCATTAATTGTATTGCATGTTCAAGGAGTAATACTCAATGCACCAGGATCCGGATATTCTAGTCAAACATGTATCAAGTAGAAGGTGAGGGGTTTTTCATCACATGTCTGTCTGCAGCATGATTTGTGCTTGGTAGGTCCCAGGTTTGTGCTAGACTCAGAGCAGAAAAAGCTTTGATTTGCACAATTTTGTCATTTGAATTTTAATTTGAGAAATTCTTTTTCCTCTGACTTGATCATAATACTTTTGCTGAACAAATTTCATTAATTAATACAATGTGAATATTAATATCGGGACTGGATCCGTAATTTCAAGGTACGTCTGATAATTTTTGTATAAATGTAGCACATATTGTTCTATTAAAACAATTCCATTTTTGAAGTATACCCATTAAAATGGCTTGTAGTCGAGTCAGCCAGTACCTTCTTGGACCGTCTCTATACTTCTAATGATTTATTAAATTTATTTCCATTCTAGATTACCCTTCCAAATAGAATTTAAGCGGTCAAAAAAAGGTCGTTTAATGCTGATTGTTTATAATCAAATTATTCACGCTCTCCTAGGTTCTATGCCGACCAGTATAGAATTTAATAAAAACAAACGATTCAATAGTGCATATGCGGGGCGTCACTTTATATGCAACTTATCGATTCGTCATCGCGATAGGTCACGCCGCTTGAAGCCTCGGGCTAAGTGACAAAAGCAATGCAGTGCGCTGAAAAGTGCGTGCAATACAATGTGTAAGCCTAATAAACCGAACGTTGATAGGTGCTTGAGCCATTTTTTGGACTTCGTCTTATCGGTTACGAGTACGGCAAACATATATTCATATGAACGAGATTACTCGTTTTATCAGACCAAGTGACTTGTGAATTCGTCAGTATGTCGGTATGTGAATATTTCGGAAAGGTGGTTCCGATTATGACTGGAGTGGCATTATCTTGTCTTGGTCTAATTCGTGGCTATTTTGTCTAGTAACGTCATCAAAATTCAGTAATTCATTCAAAAATATAAGAATGGAAATCCGGCGAATATCCAAATATAAAGAAAAGTCAATTTTAGATGTGACCGCACTGGTATTCATAGTTGACTTTAATAAAAATCGATTTTCCATTTCCACCACTACTGGTGGCTAACCGGAGTCAAGTGAAAAATTACCTTCAAGCTCTTTTCGAGGGCCGTGATTACTTATTTGTGAGCAGGACAAATGCACTGGCACAAAGTTTGTCCCTTGTTTATGTCGCGTGCACATAATTGGCATGTCTGATTGCCAATGGTGGGTGAAGGCGAAAAACTATCCCGTCGTTCTAATAGTCTGGTCGCTGTGCTTGTTCGGTAAAATCAGATGAGTGTGTTTGCAAATGTTCGTATTCTTCGTGGTTCTGAAAATTGTTAACCAATAGTACCAATGCACAATGGGGAAATCCGATTTCAAAGGTGGAAAAAATTGATAACTTTCTTCACGAACAACTTACAGAAGAGATCAAGAGCTTATTCGAAAGGGAATTTTGCAAAGAATTCAGTGAGTGCTGTTTCATGGACGTGGAACGCTTCTGTATGTAGTTATCGAGCTCGTTTTGCCCTAATGCCCCATATATTGCGAGTTTCCAAACTATTTGTCATTTTATCTTTAAGACATTGTTCTAAAATTGTGTTTATCTCTTCACTGTGGATCCACAGAAGGGCACTAAATATATTTTGTTGGTAAAAGTTGGAAATTTTAGGGATTTTGGGGTCAAATAAGCATCAAAGCGCATTTTATGTGCAATTTTCATGTATTCTGTAAAAAATAGTCATATTTACAGATAAGTGTTGATATTATTGTCTCAAAGTGTTGAACAGATATTGACAAACGTTTGCCGACCAAAATTTATTGAAATAAATCGTTGCACAAATGTTTTATTTGGTTATTTATTGAGTAAAAAACGATTTTTAAAAACTTTTGAATAGCACCGATGCCAAACATTTCCAAACCATACCCGATCGCACAACTAGACAAGAATAGTCATATGTTATGAGTCTTGATGTGATCATAGATAGGAGGTGATGGGAGATACACTTTTTTACCTTTTGCCCAAATTCCCTATGAAGCAATATAGCTCAATGATTCTGAGCAAGGAAATGATGTAGTAATACCGATTTAATTGATATTTGCGAATGACATTATTAAAGTAACAAATAATAATATATTCCATTAAAAATATTGAATTATAGGGATTTAGGGTCATACAGCTCATTCAATGTAATTTTTTATTCAAAATAGCACAACATTTTTCACAGACGACGCACATAGAAGATAAAGGGCTTATTCAAGAGGGAGTTTTCCAAGGAATTCAGTGAGACATCTTTTATAGACGTGATGCACTTCTGTATGTAGTTATTAAGCTAGTTTTGCCCCAATGTCCCATACATCACAGTTTATCAAATTTTTCGTGCCTTTATCTTCCAAGTATTGTACTAAAGATGTGTTCTCCTCTTCATTATAGATCAATAGAAAAGCACTATACATGCTTTGTTGGTAAAAGTTGAAAATTTAAAGGATTTTGGGGTCAAATATGTATTAAATTGCACTTTACGTGAATTTTTCATTTTTCAATTACTAATGAAGTAAATCATTTCGCAAGTGTTTTGTTTTGTGATTTATTGGGTAAACCCCGATTTTTTAAATGCCATACCAAACCATACCCGTTTGCACAACTAGATAACAACTAGATTTTTAAATACATAATAAATGAATTTTTTCACTTATTTGTCCCAAAATGTCTTAAAAATCCATTTTTAATGTAATATATGGATATTTGTTTTTTTTTATGGTATCAATTTCTGTTGAAAAAAATTATGACAAGAATATAAACTATTATCTATAAATATCTGAATAATCAATAGGTTGTAGATTTCGCCAAAATTGACCATATGTAGAGCTACATCAATGCTTACAAGTTTTTAAATCACCGTAAATTAACCCTAAATGATCATTCGACGTAATATAGTGCAAATGACTTTTTGGGTATTATTATTTTTTACAGAGTACATGAAAAATTCACATAGATGCAGTTTGATGATTATTTGACTCCAAAATCCCTTAAATTTTCAACTTTTTCCAACAAAATATGTATAGTGCTTTTCTATTGATCTATAATGAAGAGGAGAACACATCTTTAGTACAATACTTGGAAGATAAAAGCACGAAAAATTTGATAAACTGTGATGTATGGGACATTGGGGCAAAACTAGCTTAATAACTACATACTGTGTGTTATTAGTGTTAGTGTCTCACGTCTATAAAAGATGTCTCACTGAATTTCTTGGAAAACTCCCTCTTGAATAAGCCCTTTATCTTCTATGTGCGTCGTCTGTGAAAAATGTTATGCTATTTTGAATAAAAAATTACATTAAATGAGCTGTATGACCCCTAAATCCCCTATAATTCAATATTTTTAATGAATTATATGATTATTTGTTATTTTAATTATATCATTGGAAAATATCAATTAAATTAACAATACTACATCATTTCCTTGCTCAGAATCATTGAGTTATATTGCTTCATAGGGGAATTTGGGCAAAAAGGTAAAAAAAAGTGTATCTCCCATCACCTCCTATCTATGATCACATCAAGACTCATAACATATGACTATTCTTGTCTAGTTGTGCGATCGGGTATGGTTTGGAAATGTTTGGCATCGGTGCTATTCAAAAGTTTTTAAAAATCGTTTTTTACTCAATAAATAACCAAATAAAACATTTGTGCAACGATTTATTTCATTAATTTTTGTTCGGCTAACGTTTGTCAATATCTGTTCAACACTTTGAGACAATAATATCAACACTTATCTGTAAATATTACTATTTTTTACAGAATACATGAAAATTGCACATAAAATGCACTTTGGTGCTTATTTGACCCCAAAATCCCTTAAATTTCCAACTTTTACCAACAAAATATATTTAGTGCGCTTCTGTGGATCCACAGTGAAGAGATAAACACAATTTTAGAACAATGTCTTAAAGATAAAATGACAAATAGTTTGGAAACTCGCGATATATGGGGCATTAGGGCAAAACGAGCTCGATAACTACATACAGAAGCGTTCCACGTCCATGAAACAGCACTCACTGAATTCTTTGCAAAATTCCCTTTCGAATAAGCTCTTGATCTCTTCTGTAAGCTGTTCGTGAAGAAAGTTATCAATTTTTTCCACCTTTGGAATCGAATTGCCCCATTGTGCAATGTATCGTCCGTATAAGCATTTGAGTGACAGGTATCAAAGGGGTTCATCCGCTCAGACTGATCAGATGTGCTGGGGTCAAACAATAGTGAATAGTTACAGCGACCAAACTGTCTGTATTTTCCTGTTAATTCTTGGGTTGCACCGCTGACAGTAATTTCCAATCGGGGAAAGTGATCTACATAATAAATATTTAATGTGGTTTACCAAATTAATCAACATGTACTTATTGGTAAATATGGAAATACAATGATGTCAATAAATGAAGCATAAAAATAGACTCATGTCGATTATTCATCAAAATACGACAATAGAGGTTTTCTATCGAGAGGTTATTCACGAAATGATCCTTTTCTCTCTCAGTGGGTCTACTATCCAACTGGAATTTGACCTGGTTTTCAACTTATGTTAAACTAACATTTCCACAGTTATTAATTGAAAGCTTTACCCTTTACTATGTACGCAATAGCACGAATATGTATCTTGTGTGTTAAGCTCAAGGGATACGCTATGTGCAGTGAGTCGAGAATGTTTCTAAACATCCTAAACCTAACTCAGAATCAAATTTCTCACCTCCAGATTGATAATCTTTCTCGTTTGTTCACAAGGCTTTTTGGAAACCTAGCTGAATGTCATTTCAATCTATGAAAATATCGCTCGTCAGAGCGAAGCGGAGCCGAACACTAAAACTCCACTAGGTTTGGGCAAGAGAGGGTAAACGTATTCGTGAAGTGATGGAATCAGTAATTGTGTTTGTATCGTACGATGAACAAAGGAACGCTGACGTCAAACGGTTGTATGTCAATGCCCAGCATACCAATCCCCAGAATCAGTTCCCCAGAATGGTATTTCCCAGAATTCCATTTCCCAGAACGACCAATTCTCCAGAATGATATTCCCCAGAATGCAACATTTCCCCGAGAAGAAATCCCCAGAATGACCCATTCCCCAGAAAAAAAAACCCGAATGACCCATTCCCCAGAAACCAAAAACCCAGAATGACCCGAAAAGGGTATCAGAAAAAGGGTAAAAGAAAAAGGTATCAGTCTAAGAAACTATGTTTTTCGCTGTCGTTTCTATAAATTAAAAATACTAGATACTATATTTCTATGCAAAAATACTTATATTGAAGTACGCATTTGCCCGGAATAAGGCAAAACGACATATGCTGCCTTATTTTAAAGCACGTATTTGCCCGGAATGGAGCCCATTTGATATGTTTGTTAGGGCTCACATATAATACGATGGAGCATATAATCCATTATACTCGTTGTTCATATTGGGGGAAGCCCATATGGCATAATGCCATTTGGCATAAAGCCGTTTGGCATAATGACCATTTGGCATAATCGTTGAAAAGAGTATGAAATGCAATGGGTCGTAAGAATATATGATTTCCATTTTTAGAAGTATGTATTTACCTGGAATAAGACAAAAGAGTAGATGACTCCTTCTTTTAAAGTATGCATTTGCCCGGAAAAGGTAGAAGAGTAAATCACTCATTTTTTTAAAGTGCGCATTTGCCCGGGATAATGCAAAAGAGTAGATGACTCTTTCTTTAAAAGTATGCGTTTGCCCGGAAAAAGGCAAACGAGTAGATAACTACTTCTTCAACAGTATGCATTTGCCAGGAAAAAAGGCAGAAGAGTAAATGACTCCTTCTTTAAAAGTATGCATTTGCCCGGGATGAAGCAAAAGAGTAGATGACTCCTTCTTTAAAAGTATGCATTTGCCCGGAATAAGGCAAAAGAGTAGATGACTCTTTCTTTAAAAGTACGCATTTGCCCGGGATGAAGCAAGAGAGTAGATGACTCCATCTTTAAAAGTATGCATTTGCCCGGAAAAGGGCAAAGAGTAAACAACCCTTTCAAAAGTACGCCTTTTTTCGAAAGAACGAGAATTATAACGAGAAAGCATGCACGCATTTGGTTGGAAGAAATCTAATGAGTAGATCATTCCTCCATTTAAAGTACGCATTTGAAAAAAAAAACTTTAAACAATCACAATTTTTCAGGAATAAGGGAAATTAGCACATCATTTCTTCATTTAAAAAAGTTAAATTTAAATTTACCCGGTATTAGCTTCTGCCTAGAGTTTTTAATGATTCTTTTAATTTGTATGCCAAATGGTCGTTATGCCAAATGCCCTAAAATCATTATGACTGTTTTTCTTGCCAAACGGTCGTTATGTCAAATGGTCTTTATGCCAAATGGCCCCTGGCCATTCAACTCGGTATGCCAAATGGCATTATGCCAAACGGACTTATGCCAAACGACATCATATTTAGTATTCATACGAACTTTTTGTGTGGTATTTAGTCAAATCTAGGAAATGTTGCATTCTGGGGTATGGTATTCTGGGGACTAGGACATTCTGGGGAATGTCTTTCGAGCGATGGGGGCCCTCTGTGGAATGTCTTTCTGGGGATTGTGGTATAAGTGACAGTTCAATAATTATCGAATAACCTTACTCACATACCAAGATTCAGATTACCTTTGACAAACATCGAATTATTTTTGAAAGATGTCTTATTGGTTTTGCTGAGTAGGAACATCCATACTTATTAACGGGTGATTTTTTTTTTCGAACTGTCACTTTTAAGTTTGATTCGGGAAATGAGGCAGACGCTATGCCTTCGTCTTATTTACTGAATTAAATTTTAAACTTGAAAGTGACAGATCAATAACACCCAAAATCTCTGCACTCAGAACAAGATTTACTATTGACAGACATCGAATTCCTTTTGATGGCTAATTTATTGGAAAGCACAAGGGTTCCCATGGTACGGACATTTTGAATTTTCGAATTGTCACTTTTAAGTCTAATTTGAGTTAAATTCAGAAAATGAGAAGAAGAACTTCTCCAGCAAATTTAGAATCACTCATGTCTTTCATTTTTATTTACTGAAGAATTAAGTCATTTCCGAATTGAGAATCTAGGCACATCCACAGGTAGAACATATTATAGAATGTGCGTCTGTAAGTAAGCGCCACCGACGACGATTTGAAAATTTATCCGATCCAATATCGTGTTTTGGAATTTCTGAAAAATCATTGGGTTTTTAGCATGTATTAGAGGTATTCACTTTCCTTCGGTTTCGGTGGGGTTCGAACCCACAGGACCCTTATTGCGCTAAACTGGCACTTTCTCCAACTAAGCTACGAAGAACTTCCTACGAACTACGAAATCTAAATTCCCAACACAGAACGCGGGAAAAGTTGATACGGAAAATATGGTGTGAGTGCTGGTTCGAACCTCACTGAAGAACAGTGGTTACCTCCAATACATTTTTAGATAAATCTTTCACATGATGTACATAATTACATTAATTTTTCATTTTCATTTTGCAGCGTTTGGTGGGGCAATGAGAGCGCAAGTCAATCCAAAGCCGATAATAGAGAGGGTAATGGCAGAAGAGTCCGTGCAGACCACTTGAACGCCATGGGGTAGGATAAGGATGGGGTGAAGTGAGGTTCGGATTTGGAATCGACTCGACACTAATGCAAAATGTAATTGAATGCAAACTAGTCAATGATCAAAGGCTAAAATGATAATTTCAAGATTTCTAGTACAACGTTTTTCTAGTTATTAAAAGCAATATTTAAAATGCAATGTCTTCTTTTTTTCCTTAGAAGCATCTGATGTGGTTTGAAAGGCCACTTAGTCATATAGTACAATTATAAGTTATTTAATGTGTTAGCTTTTTGTGACCACATTGAAAATATAAAAAAAATATTGCGTATTAGTGTTCTATTTTTTAACTTTTATTTATGCAGAATGAAAATTAATTGACTTTGTTTGCTCTGAGTGTAGATTATGCGTTCGTCAAATCACTTTGTTTACCTAAGTCATTGTTTCGTCAATGTTTTTAAGCTGTGTTGACACTACAAACTCAATGTAAGTTGGATCATGTAAAAGTGGAAACTGCTAAAGAACTTAGTTTGTTCCATTATATTTTTTGTCAAGGTTGCCTATAGCTTTAAACTGTTCTAACAAGTAGCTTTAATATCGTTGATTAATTACGGTGATTATCTATTAAGTTCTATTCAAGGTCAGGTATAGGATTCACTTTTCGGTGGCAAGCTAAAGCTTCATCACGCCTATTGCCTATCTGTTTGTAAAAATTATCGAGAATGAAGCCGTTATAAGATTGTTCATATACCATCATTATAATGTGTGATATTTTTTTTATTGCTCTTCGAAGTGAGGCATAACAAAATAAAACTGGCACCACGTTCCTAGTTTTGAAAAACTTCTACTCAGTGAATCCAGCAGTCGATTCCCTACGAATGTCTTGAATACTTTGTTTTCAATAAATGCCTAGCTAGCTAAATGTAAGCGTGGCTACGACTCAGCGTCACAGGGAACGCATAAGAAAAGTATTACTGAAAGGAAGAGATCTCATATCATTATCACTGATGAAAAAGGCTTCTGCATGACTGAACTACCATTCAAGGCTCCAAGACACGATGTCCATTGGATCACATGCAAATGCCGTAAATTGGTGCGTCAATGCCAGATACATATGTAACGCGGCACCAAACAAAAATGTGATACCACCACGACAGGATATGTCTTTGGTTGCCATCTCAGTGCTAATGGCGTAAGCCGACCCACCGCGGCAAGGTAACATATCCGAGGGGAAGGTTGTACATAATTACATTAATGTACATATTATAAATGTCCATGTCAATCCCTAAATATAAGACGCATTCATACTACCAAAAACAATTCCCAGGAGCCCATGGCACTGCGGTATCCATGGAAACACATTCCCTCAGGATGACACTAAAACGTAAAATAACAACATGGCAAAGGACGGCGTAGAATAATTCCTTGGTGCTTTGTTCCTGCTGATATCGTTTTCGACGGTCACCAGTAAAGCACACGAACTTATCGACCATTTGAAATTCGCCACCACCTAAAAGAATTCTACGTTGCACTCCCCAGGATTTTACATGTGGGTAAGAAAATTATTTTCTAAATATTTTATCTGAATCGGTTGCCATTTGACTTAAAGTATATAATATCTTTGTCTTTGCTTATCAAATAACTAAGTATCAATAATAAAAAAACAATGACCCGTTGACCAACTGAGTTCAACGAAATCAAATTCCAAATTCAATTTGAGAAATCAAACTCCGGGCAAGGCCGGGTGAATACAGTTAGTAAATAAATAAAAGAACCTTGGGACATGGAGTGCCATACAAAAAGATTGTCTCTTTATGCGTAATGGCAATTGATTTTTCATTCATACACAAATTTCTTAAAAGAAATGTTTCTATAATTTGAAAACAAACTTTACTCCTTCGTTCTTATCATCATGAAAATGGGACCGTGAGGTGAACAACAAAGGCAGCAACCCTACAACTGTACTACGGTTTTGGGGTTATGTTCCGAAGCCAATAACAGTAGAAACTTACCGCTCAACGAGAATCCTTATCACGAAGATGATTGCTGCCAGAGGAAGGGGATAAACGAGGTGCCGATAGTCGGCATGATTCACATCCGGTCGTACTCCCGGTCGGATGTCGTCCCAGGTGACGTTCGGTGGCAACCAAATTTTTGTCGACCAAAATGTGTCCGAAACCAAATGCAGCAGATCCATTGCAGTTGCGTTTTCTCCGGGTTGCGGTACACGGGAATGTACTTCAAACAGATAAATTTATCCAATTATTTACGAGGCAATTCCAACACCACTGCACTGATAGGGCTGATAGGATGATCTCTGAACACATCCAGCGCAAGATACCAGCAAGACAAAAAAACGAGTAAACACCGCTACGGCACTAATCGGAGAAGGGCACTCACTGCCGACACTTTCCCCTTGGCCTCTTGGCTGGTGGAATTAAACTTTGTATTCAATACGATACACTGCTGAGGCCACTCACGACGATTTACACCCACGAAAGGAATCCCATATCGGAAAGAAAATCACACCTTCTGGAGCGAGTTGTCACCTTGTTTTCACTGTCAACCAGATGATATTCCTCTTAATCCTGACGGTAACTGCCGTTCCGTACTTTCAGGAAACCGTGATAAGTGCTTAGCGCCACCAAATCGATATTTTTCACCTTTTTCGATGGTATTTTTTCGCTTTTTTTCTCACCGATCGCGTGGTCACTTTTCCACACCGCACACCAATACAGCAAACCGACTCACCGAGTCTCGACCGGGCACGGCTCGAACGAACAACAACCGCACGGAGAAGATTCACGAACTCGACTGGTGCGGTGCGCTTGATGGACACGAACGGTTGTCATTCATATGGAGCAAACGCCAACGGCAGAGACGGCGTAAACGAACGGTAAAAATAGCAAGCCGACTCCGCCGACGGATGACTAATCGCGCGAGAAGGTAAACAGATGGCGGTGTGACAGTGACGGCTACAGTCGCGACCGCCGCGACCGATCATCAGTCCAAGTTACACCGCACGTCAAACAACGGTACTTGGAGTACACTAGAGTGATCCAAATTTTGACTTTGACCAGTTCAATATTAATAATCAATAAAACTTTCAATTTTTTATGATGAAATCATTTGACTCTATTATTAGGGATTTTGATTAATGACTTATTCATTATAGACAATGAATAAGTATCAAAAGAGCCAATTCATGATAATAAATATCATAATAAAGTGTAGGGAGCATCCATAAATTACTTAACGCTCAGAAAGGGGAGGGTTAGTAGCCTTGCTTTTTGGCAATGATTAACAATTATGATTAAGGACAAGCCTCCCGAAATTCAAAACTCGTTGCACTCGTATTTTCAAGGGCACACCATTCAAAAGAGAAGCAACACACAACGGTCATTTTTGTTATTTCACGCAAAGGCCTCGTGCCGCGAGCGGAAAGGTGTAGGGATAAGGATGGAAGCATCTTAACTTCTCTAACGAGCGTGTGATGAACGAAAAGTGGAAGTAGCGCTCAAGGAATACGCGACGCAGATACCCTGAGAGTATAGGCAGTGAAGGTCAAAGCAGCAAAGGAGATGACTACGTCAGTTCAGCTGACGATTGAAGCCAGCCAGCTTCCATCTTGAGGGATGAAGGATGTCATTGACCCATAATACTAAGGACACACCTGTGGTCTTTACAAGGCGACAAGAAAATATTTCCAAGACTATCTTTAACACGTACGTCCCCAAAAAAGATATTTTAGTTACTAGATAAAGATTGTCGCTGTCGTCGCTGTCCGAAACATCTTTTGCTGGCGAGGATAGGGGAGCTAAATGTCAAAGAAGGAAAATCCATACGATTTGACAGGTATGTACCACACATGTTTCGGACAGCAGAACAAAGGGAACAGTAGCGACAATCTTTATCTAGTAACTAAAATATCTTTTGTCCCCAACCCCCATTTTACGACAAAACTCAAAATTCAAAACCATGCAGCTCAGCCAATTTCTAACGGATTTTCAAGCAATCTTCTGGAATCGATCACAAAATTCCTATAGTTTTAGGAACTGAGGTCAATTTTTGTCCAATGGCCATGGTTCCGGATATCCAGCTTTTTACGCTAGCCATAAACACGATAAGGGGTGATTCAACAATGACAGATGCTGTGAACTTAATTCACATAAACATCAAAGTAGCCTTGAAACTTGAATTTGTTTTCCTACGTGTCAAAAATTTTCATGTTTTCAACAACGATAAATTACTTAAATAATGAATTCTAAATTCTAGGTTCTATGAAGAATAACGGAAAATCTATCGGACGATAGCTATGGGATTTCTACCAGGTTTTTTACTGGTACATTGTACATATGTCGCTTGCAGGGATCCGTAATATAACGGTGGATTGGGAGAGTGGGGAATCAATGCATGTCAACGAAATTTCGGTGCGGCTTGGATAATACGTATAAAATAAAACAAATAGGGTTATTTCCGGTATTCCCGTCAAATTAAAGTTGGTAGAATCGACAAAGAGCATCTGCTAAGATGGGTAGTTTAATGAGAAGTAAATTGGACTGCGTCTCATTACCGGGATTAAATTTGAAAGGGGGCAGGTTAATAATTTACCGAATAAAGCCCCGAACGCAATTGAACGGGAAGACCAACGGCGACAGTAACTCAGTTCTCTTAGATTAGCTTAGTTCGCACCCTCAGTAACATACCCCCAGCTTCGTGTGATTCGACGCCCTGTTACGGGCATCAATATCGTCGTGAAATTGCCGTCGAACTAATCGACATCCTGGTGTGTAGCATACCACAGCATACCACCAGATACCTTTCTACGCGCTTTATCGTGGTACTCTTATTGGACACTGCCATCCTACTGGACCCTATCACCCGTGATGGTAAAATAATTTATAATGGTAATGTTCCAGTAAATTTGTCTATTGGATTTTCTAATGCGATTTTCATTTTTAAAAACTCCCCACTTTCACACGCCTTTAGCCCCGGGATAAAAGAGCGCCAATCCCAGTAGCTGTCGTAGGTCAGACTTGAGACTTGAGCCGGTTCCCTTCTCGAACTACACAATAACTCTCGGGGTCACACACAACGTTTCAAATTTCTGATAATATTTCTTCATGAAATGGTGCAGCTTAGATATAGTCCGTGAATATCCAATTGACGAAGGAGAAGCTCATGAATATGTTCAATATAAACCTAAAAAGAAATTAAATTTAATTTAATGATGAGGATTAGAATTGATAACAAATAAAGCAATACGTCAATCCAAAATATTTATATACAGAGAAATTTTCATAAAGTCTCAGGTTACTATGTTTTAAACATAAAAAATTAATAGAAATGAAACACGTCTGGTTCATAGCTAATACTGAAAGCAACTGAAGGTTTTTTTATTCGATCTATAGTATTACTAATTCATGGCTTACTATTCTAACATCCCCCTCTTAAACATGAATTTGAATAACTCCTAGGGCTTCAATAGCTTCCAAAAACTTCCGTCCTGTGATCGGTTTTGTAAAGACGTCCGCTTTTTGTTGATTAGATTCTACGTGTTGCAGTAGAACAGTTTTCATCTCAACTTGTTCCCTCACAAAGTGATGTCGCAAGTCGATGTGCTTACTGCGGGGAATATCCTATTTCTTTTTCTGCCAAGAAAATCGCACTGCGGTTGTCACAGCTTATTTTCACTGGTAGTTGAACACCAAACAACTCGTTCCGGAAACCCCGCCACCACAATGCTTCTTGTGTTGCAGCGGATGTAGCCATATATTCTGCTTCAGTGGTCGATAGCGCAACGGTTTGTTGCTTACGACAGCTCCATGATATCGATCCACCAGCTAGCTGAAAACGTAGCCAGTAATAGAACGCCTTGAATCAGGGTCGTTACCCCAATCAGCATCACTAAATCCTTCGAACGCTCCATCTCGTCTCGTATAAACAAGTTTCATCAACTTTGTTCCTTTCAGGTAACGTAAGATCCTCTTGGCCGCCGTCCAGTGCGCTTCTCCGGGATCATTGCTAAAGCTGCTTACGGAGTTCACGGCATACGCAATATCAGGCCGAGTACATTGCGCCACGAATTGAAGGCCTCCTACCAACTCTCGAAACGGTACAGATGCCATTCGCTGCTTATCGCTATCATTTTCCGGACACATTTTCTTCGTCAATCGCTGGTTTGCATCGAATGGTGTTGATACCGTATTGCAATCGACCATGTTGAAACGCTCCAATAATTCTTCGATGTATCGCTGTTGGTCCAACATGATCGCGTCATTGACACGGGTGATTCGCATACCCAAAACATATTCTGCTTCTCCAAGATCCTTCATGTTAAACTTCGACATAAGCTGTTCTCTAACATGTTCTACCCATTTTGGTACATTGGAAAATATCAAAAAATCATCAACGTAGACGGGAATGATTATTGCGTTATCACCATCGACTTTGAAGTATACACAGGGTTAAAAATTAGAACGCTTCAGACCAATCTTCTTCAATTCTGCATCTAGTTTCCCGTTCCATACTCGACTGCTTCAGAACGTATAGCGCTTTCCGCAAACGATAAACTTTCCTTGGACTGGATGCAGTCAGTGCCTTCCTTCAAGGCAATTTAACGGATGAGGAAATATACATGGAGCAGCCCGAAGGGTTTGTGGACGAGAAGTATCCAAGGAAAGTGTGTCGTTTGCGGAAGGCACTATACGGTCTGAAGCAGGCCAGCCGAGTATGGAATGGGAAACTGGATTCGGAATTGTTCCAGGCGGAAGCGGGATTTCTTTACCAGCAACGGAACGGCTTCGAGGGAGAGAAAATTACAGCTCGTGGGCCTTTGCAACAAAGATGCTCCTTATACGTGAAGGAACATGGGACGCCGTAACTCGGGAAGCGGAAGATCCTGCAGATGCAGTTTCGCTTCGAGCACTTGCGACCATCTGCCTCAGTATTGAGCCAGTAAATTACAGTCTGGTGCAGAGCGCAGAAACTGCAAAGGTGGCGTGGACAAATTTGAAAAATGCTTTTCAAGATGATGGAATGACCCGTCGAATTGGCTTACTGCGGACACTAACCAGCATACGGCTAGCAGAGTGCAGTTCCGTGGAGGAGTATGTAAGCCAAATGATGTCCACAAGCCATAAGCTCTCTGAAGTTGGGTTCAAGGTTGACGACACGTGGTTGGCGAGTCTTCTTCTAATGGGTCTACCAGAGATGTACGAACCCATGATAATGGGCCTGGAGGCGTCGGGGACCCGGATAACTGCAGATGCTGTTAAAGCTAAAATCCTCCAAGACGTGAAGATGAGTAGTGTGGTCAAATCCAGTTCCTGTGACGGGGCATTTTTCAGTCAACCAAACAAGTCCAAATCCAAGGAGAAAGCATCAGTGAAATGTTTCAAATGCAGGCGGTTGGGACACTACGCATCGGAGTGTCAGAAGCGAGAAGCGAGTGACAGGAAGGAGAAGAAAACATGCAAGCAAGCAGCATTCAGTGTACGTGATAATCACGCGGGTGCAAGCAATGCGTGGATTTTCGACTCAGGAGCAACGTCCCACATGTGTCGCGATAAAATGATGTTAGAAGGAGTTACTACAGTTTCGAAGCATATCAACGTGGCAAACAATTCAGAATCTCCGGTGATTGCAACTGGAACAGTGAAGCTTGCGGCTAATGTGGCAGGTAATCCGAGCAATTTGACAATGAACAATGTCCTGTGCATTCCGGACCTGGCGCTCAACCTGCTGTCCGTGAGTAAAATTTGCAGCAATGGATATCGAGTAATATTCACGAAGAATGCATGTGAAGTGCGATCAAAAACCAATGAGCTGGTCGCTGTTGGAAGACAGGCAGATGGTCTATACAAGCTATGCATGGTTAACGAACAAGTCACATGTGCAGCGAAGGAAACAGATGATATGGTGTTGTGGCACCGACGGCTGGGCCCATAACCTAATAGAAATGAAACACGTCTGGTTCATAGCTAATACTGAAAGCAACTGAAGGTTTTTTTATTCGATCTATAGTATTACTAATTCATGGCTTACTATTCTAACAAAAATTATAGTGGACGCGCCTAGTGTCAAAAGGGGTTATTCATAGCATTATGGCAACATAGCGTAAAAACCTGGATATTCCGGGGAGTACTGGGGTTACCTCCCTCCCGGAAAAAATGGTCACTGGCAGATCGGCTTCAAAATCCATCGTGCGACATGTCAAACTTCATGATTTTGCAAAACAAGTACACTGGAGTACATTTCGGCGATTTTCGATCGAATTGGCCACCCTCCGGGTACTTCCAGGGCCTGGTTCCTTTGGGGAAGTGGCCAATTTTCATTCGCTTTTGGAACCCATCTTGCGACATATCAAACTTCATGATTTTGCAAAACAAGTACACTGGAGTACATTTAGGCGATTTTCGATCGAATTGGCCACCCTCCGGGTACTTCCAGGGCCTGGTTCCCTTGGGGAAGTGGCCAATTTGCATTCGCTCTTGGCACCCATCTTGCGACATATCAAACTTCATGATTTTGCAAAACAAGTACACTGGAGTACATTTCGGCGATTTTCGATCGAATTGGCCACCCTCCGGGTACTTCCAGGGCCTGGTTCCCTTGGGGAAGTGGCCAATTTGCATTCGCTTTTGGAACCCATCTTGCGTCATATCAAACTTCATGATTTTGCAAAACAAGTACACTGGAGTACATTTCTGCGATTTTCGATCGAATTGGCCACCCTCCGGGTACTTCCAGGGCCTGGTTCCCTTGGGGAAGTGGCCAATTTTCATTCGCTCTTGGCACCCATCTTGCGACATATCAAACTTCATGATATTGCAAAACAAGTACACTGGAGTACATTTCGGCGATTTTCGATCGAATTGGCCACCCTCCGGTACTTCCATGGCCTGGTTCCCTTGGGGAAGTGGCCAATTTGCATTCGCTTTTGGAACCCATCTTGCGTCATATCAAACTTCATGATTTTGCAAAACAAGTACACTGGAGTACATTTCTGCGATTTTTGATCGAATTGGCCACCCTCCGGTACTTCCAGGGCCTGGTTCCCTTGGGAAAGTGGCCAATTTTCATTCGCTCTTGAACCCATCTTGCGACATATCAAACTTCATGATATTGCAAAACAAGTACACTGGAGTACATTTCGGCGATTTTCGATCGAATTGGCCACCCTCCAGGTACTTCCAGGGCCTGGTTCCCTTGGGGAAGTGGCCAATTTTCATTCGCTTTTGGAACCCATCTTGCGACATATCAAACTTCATGATTTTGCAAAACAAGTACACTGGAGTACATTTCGGCGAATTTCGATCGAATTGGCCACCCTCCGGGTACTTCCAGGGCCTGGTTCCCTTGGGGAAGTGGTTAATTTTCATTCGCTCTTCGAACCCATCGTGCGACATGTCAAACTTCATGATTTTGCACAACAAGTACACTGGAGTACATTTCGACGAATTTCGATCGAATTGGCCACCCTCCGGGTACTTCCAGGGCCTGGTTCCCTTGGGGAAGTGGCCAATTTGCATTCGCTCTTGGAACCCATCTTGCGACATATCAAACTTCATGATTTTGCAAAACAAGTGCACTGGAGTACATTTCGGCGATTTTCGATCGAATTGGCCACCCTCCGGGTACTTCCAGGGCCTGGTTCCCTTGGGGAAGTGGCCAATTTTCATTCGCTCTTGGCACCCATCTTGCGACATATCAAACTTCATGATATTGCAAAACAAGTACACTGGAGTACATTTCGGCGATTTTCGATCGAATTGGCCACCCTCCGGGTACTTCCATGGCCTGGTTCCCTTGGGGAAGTGGCCAATTTGCATTCGCTTTTGGAACCCATCTTGCGTCATATCAAACTTCATGATTTTGCAAAACAAGTACACTGGAGTACATTTCTGCGATTTTTGATCGAATTGGCCACCCTCCGGGTACTTCCAGGGCCTGGTTCCCTTGGGAAAGTGGCCAATTTTCATTCGCTTTTGGAACCCATCTTGCGACATATCAAACTTCATGATATTGCAAAACAAGTACACTGGAGTACATTTCGGCGATTTTCGATCGAATTGGCCACCCTCCAGGTACTTCCAGGGCCTGGTTCCCTTGGGGAAGTGGCCAATTTTCATTCGCTTTTGGAACCCATCTTGCGACATATCAAACTTCATGATTTTGCAAAACAAGTACACTGGAGTACATTTCGGCGATTTTCGATCGAATTGGCCACCCTCCGGGTACTTCCAGGGCCTGGTTCCCTTGGGGAAGTGGTTAATTTTCATTCGCTCTTGGAACCCATCTTGCGACATATCAAACTTCATGATTTTGCAAAACAAGTACACTGGAGTACATTTCGGCGATTTTCGATCGAATTGACTACCCTCCGGGTACATCCAGGGCCTGGTTCCCTTGGGGAAGTGGCCAATTTTCATTCGCTTTTGGAACCCATCTTGCGACATATCAAACTTTTTGATTTTGCAAAACAAGTACACTGGAGTACATTTCGGCGATTTTCGATCGAATTGGCCACCCTCCGGGTACTTCCAGGGCCTGGTTCCCTTGGGGAAGTGGCCAATTTTCATTCGCTTTTGGAACCCATCTTGCGACATTTCAAACTTCATGATTTTGCAAAACAAGTACACTGGAGTACATTTCGGCGATTTTCGATCGAATTGGCCACCCTCCGGGAACTTCCAGGGCCTGGTTCCCTTGGGGAAGTGGCCAATTTTCATTCGCTCTTGGAACCCATCTTGCGACATATCAAACTTCATGATTTTGCAAAACAAGTACACTGGAGTACATTTCGGCGATTTTCGATCGAATTGACCACCCTCCGGGAACTTCCAGGGCCTGGTTTCCTTGGGGAAGTGGCCAATTTTCATTCAATCTTGGAACCCATCTTGCGACATATCAAACTTCATGATTTTGCAAAACAAGTACACTGGAGTACATTTCGGCGATTTTCGATCGAATTGACTACCCTCCGGGTACATCCAGGGCCTGGTTCCCTTGGGGAAGTGGCCAATTTTCATTCGCTTTTGGAACCCATCTTGCGACATATCAAACTTTTTGATTTTGCAAAACAAGTACACTGGAGTACGTTTCGGCGATTTTCGATCGAATTGGCTACCCTCCGGGTACATCCAGGGCCTGGTTCCCTTGGGGAAGTGGCCAATTTTCATTCGCTTTTGGAACCCATCTTGCGACATATCAAACTTTTTGATTTTGCAAAACAAGTACACTGGAGTACGTTTCGGCGATTTTCGATCGAATTGGCCACCCTCCGGGAACTTCCAGGGCCTGGTTCCCTTGGGGAAGTGGCCAATTTTCATTCGCTCTTGGAACCCATCTTGCGACATATCAAACTTCATGATTTTGCAAAACAAGTACACTGGAGTACATTTCGGCGATTTTCGATCGAATTGGCCACCCTCCGGGTACTTCCAGGGCGTGGTTCCCTTGGGGAAGTGGCCAATTTTCATTCAATCTTGGAACCCATCTTGCGACATATCAAACTTCATGATTTTGCAAAACAAGTACACTGGAGTACATTTCGGCGATTTTCGATCGAATTGGCCACCCTCCGGGTACTTCCAGGTAGACCTGTGCGTGAAATTGGACCGGCAGTGGCGTGATAGATCATTTTCAGCCAGCGGCGTCACGCCGTTGGTGATTGGCGGTGGCGTGGATCGGCGTGAACCAGTTTCAAGCGCCAAAATTTATTCAGAAGTTCCTCCCGGAATTCTTCCAGAAGTTCCTCCACGAGTTTTTTCAAAAGATCGTCAAGAAATTCCTTTGGACATTCCTCCAGATATTCCTCTATAAGTGCCTCTGGGAAATTCTTCCAGATACTCCGCCCGGATATCGTCTGGAAGTTCCTCCAGGAATTCCTCCGGAAGTTCCTCCAGGAATTCCTCCGGAAGTTCCTCCAGGAATTCCTCCGGAAGCTCCTCCAGGAATTCCTCCGGAAGCTCCTCCAGGAATTCCTCCGGAAGTTCCTCCAGGAATTCCTCCGGAAGTTCCTCTTGGAGTTCTTCCGGAAGTTCCTCTAGGAAATCCTCTAGACATTCCTGGAAATCCAGGTGGCCAATTCCAGTTTTTCGGGGAAATTCCTGGAGGAACTTCCGGAGAAATTCCTGGAGGAACTTCCGGAAGAGTTCATGGAGAAACTTCCGGAGGAATTTCTTGAGAAACTTCCTGAGGAATTCCCGGAGGAACTTCCAGAGAAATTCTCAGAGGAACTTCCAGATGTATTCCTGAAGGAGCTTCCGGAGGAATTCCTGAAGGAACTTCCAGGCGAAATCCGGGAGAAGTTTCTGGAGGAACTTCCCAGAGGCACTTACGGTGGAATGTCCAAAGGAATTTCTTGACGATCTTCTAAAAAAACTAGTGGAGGAGCTTCTGGAAGAATTCCTTGACGAACTTCTGAAGAAATTTTGGCGCTTGAAACTGGTTCACGCCGATCCACGCCACCGCTGATCACCAACGGCGTGACGCTGCCGCCGCTGCCTGAAAATGATCTATCTCTGAAAATGATCGCCACTGCCGGTAAAATTTCAATCAGCGCACAGGCCTACCTGAAGTACCAGAAGGAGGCCAATTCGATCGAAAATCACCGAAATGGACTCCAGTGTACTTGTTGTGTAAAATTATGAAGTTTGATATGCCGCAAGGTGGGTTCCAAGATTGAATGAAAATTGGCCACTTCACCAAGGAACCAGGCTTTGCAAGTATCCGGAAGGTGGCCATCGATCGAGAATCATCGAACTTGTGTATACTTGTTTTGCAAAATCATTAAGTTTAACATGTCGCAAGATGGGTTCCAAAAGCGAATGAAAATTGGCCACTTCCCCAAGGGAACCAGGCCCTGGAAGTACCCGGAGGGTGGCCAATTCGATCGAAAATCGCCGAAATGTACTCCAGTGTACTTGTTTTGCAAAATCATGAAGTTTGACATGTCGCACGATGGATTTTGAAGCCGATCTGCCAGTGACCATTTTTTCCGGGAGGGAGGTAACCCCAGTACTCCCCGGAATATATCCGGAACCATGGCCATTGGACAAAAATTGACCTCGGTTCCTAAAACTATAGGAATTTTGTGATCGATTCCAGAAGATTGCTTGAAAATCCGTTAGAAATTGGCTAAGCTGCATGGTTTTGAATTTTGAGTTTTGTCGTAAAATGGGGGTTGGGAACGTACGTGTTAATGAAGACAATAAGATAAATGGCACTAATTTCAAGATTCTTGTACCATGGTACGAATACCACCAGTGTGTTGTCATTAGTATAAAGCAGCTAGTAAGGATGATATCGGAGCTGAGCTCGATCGACCGTGAACTAAACTGCGGTCATAGAGCCAGGGCCGGATTTAGCCGGACGGGGGCCCCGGGGCCGACAGTTTGTGGGGGCCCCAAAATATACAAAAAAGGTTGGTTTTGGTACATAAGATGTGTGGAGGCAAGGGATGTATGGTAGCCAGAATGTCGGACAGTAATCCGGTGAAAATGGTTCTCGACAACGATCCGACGGGAACAAGAAGGCGAGGTGCACAGCGGGCAAGGTGGATCGATCAGGTTGAGGACGATTTGCGGACCCTCTGCAGACTGCGTGGTTGGCGAAGTGCAGCCATGGACCGAGCTGAATGGAGAAGACTTTTATGTGCAGCACAGGCCACTCTGGCCTTAGTCTGATAATAAATAAAAAATAGACATGACCTCGGGTGCATTGGAAGCTAAACTCACCTATGCAAGAAACACGCGAGGATGATCTGCGGGAGGTTTTTGTGTAGTCGTAAGGAGGACATTTCGACTGATGCACAGCGGTTTTTGGGGGCAGCAGGGACTTTGTCCAAGGGCTTGACGACCCCTCCCCATGGCCACTGCGAGTTAGACCGGGACCATCGTCCCTAACCCCTAATCCCAAGGCGTTAAGCGACTCGTGCCGAGGGGATGCATGGCCAGGGGGGTGAAATAATAAGATAGGCCTTTAACGGAGCCTGTGGGGTACCTGGGCACCCTTGTCCCTGTACCGCATCATGCTGGGCTCTGGCGTGGTGGACCTCTTTTCCCGAGCAACTCGTGGGACCAAAATGGAAAACCAAGGCAATTCTTCAACTAGTGGTAGTAGTGTAGGCGACAATCCCTTCGCAAGAGGTGGGTTGTTCAGGTCTCCGCCTAGGAGGTGGAACTCAAGAGGAGCTTGCAGAAACTTCGAAAGTCGATGTTGGACGCCAAGCTGGAAACGGCGGTCGGGACGGCCAAGTGCGAACCCGTGAAATCTGTGTAGTCGAGGTCTACCCAGACTGAGGCCCAAGAATTCGCGGATTTGGGCAAGGTCGAATCGACCGAGGGCGTGCCAGCGAAGACGGTGGTGCCAAAGTCTACCCAGACTGAGGCTCAAGTATTCGCTGGTACGTCGGGGGTGACTGCTCCAACGGAGCAGACACAAAAACGGGAGAGACAGTCTCCAGGGGATGAGCTCCCTGGGGGCCGCTCCAAAACGAGGAGGGTTACTACCCCGAACAAGGGTAGTGGGGCTGGGAAGCTGAACCCCGGCCAGGTACCTCCAAAATCGGGGGAGGAAGGACCTGGAAAGGTCCGTCCACCCAGGAAAGACGGTGGTAAGAGGTTACGGCAGGCTGAGAGCTCTCAGCCGCCCCAGACCAGGGAAATAGAGGGGGATGACGCCTCCTGTACCCTGGTCAAGAACAAGAGGAAACCGAAGACGTCAAGGGCCGAAAAGAAGGCCCAGGCGAATGAGGGTAGCAAGAAGTCTAGGGTAGGCGCCAATCGCTCCAGGGGCGATGCCCTAGTCATCACGGCGGACGAGGCTCGGTGAACTTGGCGCCGACGTACGTCGAATAAGACGTACCCGGATGGGCGAGATGATCCTCGAGCTAAAGCGGGGCGTCTTGCAAAAGGGCACCGCCTACAGGAAGTTGGCGGAGGAAGTCCTAGGCGAGACGGTCAATGTGAGGGCACTCACGGCGGGGTTGAATCTAAGGGTTAAAGACCTGGACGAAGTCGAAGAGCTCGTCACGGCACTGCGGCGACAGTGTGAAGTGGAGGCGTCCACCGCAGCCGTTCGGCTACGGAAAGGTCCGGCAGGGACACAGGTAGCATTGGTCTTCGACACACGAGGGCTTCGTCATTGCCAAAATCAACGGGGTCTTCTTCTGCAGCTGCTATGCGCCTCTTCGATGGCCGATCGAGCAATTCGGTCGAATGCTAGATTGTTTGACGGCTAACTTGATGGGGCGTAGGCCGGTGGTGATAGCGGGGGACTTCAACGCTTGGGCTGTGGAATGGGGAAGCCGATCCACGAATCAACGGGGGCAGATCCTGCTGGAATCACTGGCCATGTTGTATGTGGACTTGGCTAATGTCGGTACCAAAAGTACCTACAGCTGGAACGATGCCGAGTCGATTATCGACGTTACGTTCTGGAGCCCTGGCCAAACGAGTAGTTCGAACTGGAGGGTAGATGATGGCTACACTCACAGCGACCACCTGGCGGTTCGCTACAGTATCGACTATACGACCAGCATTCAGCGGACGGAAGAAGGGGCGCGACCTAGCCCTCATATGTGGAAGACATCATACTTCGACGACGAGGTGTTTAAGGAAGCGCTCCGCCGCGAGCACAATACTCTCGGTCTGAGCGGCGAGCAGCTGGTAACAGTACTTTCGCGTGCATGCAATGCCACCATGCCTAGGAAAGTCCACCCTAGGAATGGGAGACCACCGGCTTACTGGTGGACTCAAGCAATTGCGAACCTGCGCCGCGCCTGCCTACGGGCAAGGAGGCGGATGCAGCGAGCCCGCACAGAAGAGGAGCGTGTTGAACAACGAGTGGCGTTCGTAGCTGCTAGAGCCACTCTGAAGACTGAGATTAGATCAAGCAAAAAAGCCTGCTTCGAGGGCCTGTGTCAAAGTGCCAACGCGAATCCATGGGGTGACGCCTATAGGGTCGTAATGGCCAAGACACGTGGGGCGATGGCCCCTACAGAGCGGTCTCCAGAGATGCTGGAGAGGATCATCACGGGGCTCTTCCCACGTCACGACCCAAGTCCCTGGCCTCCCTTTGTGGAGCTGCCACGGGCCAGGGTGGCCGACGAGGGAAGAGTAACGGTGGCGGAACTTGCGGGGATTGCACAGTCCCTTAGTGTAGGTAAGGCGCCAGAACCGGATGGTATTCCGAGCCTGGCCATCAAAGCGGCCATTGCTGAGGCTCCCGAGATGTTCAGATCTGTCATGCAGAGATGCCTGTACGAAGCTGTCTTCCCTGAAGCATGGAAAAGGCAGAGCTTGGTCCTATTGCCAAAGGCGGGAAAACCACCGGGGGATCCGTCGGCATATAGACCAATATGCCTGCTTGATACGGCGGGGAAGGTGCTCGAGAAGATCATCCTCAACAGGTTGTTGATACGCACGGAGAGTGCGGATGGTCTATCGAGTAACCAGTTTGGCTTTCGAAAGGGTAAGTCGATCGTAGACGCTATCTTATCGGTTACCAAATCCGCGGAGATAGCTATCCAGCGTAAGAGGAGGGGAGTTCGCTATTGTGCAGTAGTGACTCTCGCGTGAGGAATCCTTTCAATAGTGCCAGTTGGGCAGCTATTGCAGATGCGCTCCTGCGTCTTGGAATTCCCGAGTACCTGTACAAGATTCTCGGAAGCTACTTCCAGAATCGAGTACTGGTATACGACACGGAGGCGGGTCAGAAGTGCGTTGACATAACCTCAGGGGTTCCGCAAGGTTTTATACTGGGTCCGGTGTTATGGAACGTCGTGTACGACGGTGTCTTGAGGTTGAAGTTCCCGGTGGGCGTGGTAATCGTCGGCTTCGCTGACGATATTACGCTGGAGGTCTACGGCGAATCGATCGAAGAGGTGGAGTTGACTGCAGCCCACTCGATCGCAATTGTGGAGGAGTGGATGAGTTCCAGGAAGTTAGAACTGGCTCACCACAAGACTGAGGTGGTTGTTGTTAACAACCGAAAGTCGGAGCAACAAGCGGCGATAAGGGCAGGCAACTGCACGGTCACCTCTGAACGCTCCATCAAACTCTTGGGGGTAATGATCGACGATAAGCTCACCTTTGGTAGCCACGTCAATTACGCCTGCAAGCGTGCCTCCACAGCTATAGTGGCATTGTCCCGGATGATGTCCAATAGCTCTGCGGTTTATGCCAGCAAGCGCAAACTTCTGGCTAGCGTTGCTCTGTACATACTGAGGTATGGGGGACCAGCTTGGGGCACGGCCCTGCGTATTAACTGCTACAGAACGAAGTTAGAAAGTACGTATAGGCTCATGTGCCTAAGAGTTGTGAGCGCGTACCGTACCGTGTCGCACGATGCACTTTGCGTCATCACCGGTATGATGCCTATTGACATCGTTATCGGTGAAGACATAGAGTGCTTCGAAATGCGTGGCACGAGAGGCATCCGTAGGACTGTCAGGTTGGCCTCAATGGTCAAATGGCAGCGTGCATGGGACAGTTTCACTAAGGGTAGATGGACACATAGGTTGCTACCGGAGATAGGTACGTGGGTCAAGAGGCGCCATGGGGAAATCACTTTCCACCTGACCCAGGTCCTTACAGGCCATGGTTGCTTCAGACAGTATCTACACCGGTTCGGACATTCGGCCTTGCCCGAGTGTCCGGTGTGCGCAGGTTTAGAGGAAACGGCGGAACACGTGTTGTTCGTGTGCCCGCGTTTTCGCACAATGCGTGACCACATGCTTGCCACATATGGTCTGGACACTACCCCGGACAACCTCGTCCGGAGGATGTGTAAAGATGAAGTTGGCTGGAACGCTGTTTTATCGTCTATCGTCCAAATCGTCTCGGAGCTACACAGAAGGTGGCGCGTGGACTCGAGGAATGGCTAGTTCAGGCGCAAATAAGAGGTGGTCCAAGGGATCGGAGTCGGCTTCATGGGTCATACCGGAACTCGATCCTTTTATCGAACAAGTGGCCGCGTGAAGAACAACATGCTATCGTCGCTTTCACGGCGTCGGTCAACCGGGCGGGTTCCGAGCCCGAGGACGGAAAGGGGTCCTCGTCAAGGCTGGGGCAGGCGTAGGCACCGCGTCGCCAAGTCCTTCTGCGTGCTGGCGAATAGGCCCTATCGCAGAAAGGTCAATTTGGGGTGCACGCGGCATCATCATTCTTGATACCAGTCGTGCAGAGGGAAGCAGGCGCGAAGTCGACCCTTCCCACCTTCCGAGGACATAGGGCGTGGTAAGGCCACCTGGAAAGCCGGCAATGCGCTGGCACGATACCATGGTGTTCTTCTAAAAAAGCGAGTCACGATGTTCGATGCTGCAAGGACACGCAGCTAACCTCGAGGGTGCGTTATGCACTGGCTCCCTTTGAAGCATTACTTTCTGGTTGTACCGAGGTGACCTCCCTCGTTGGAGGTGACCCCTAACCCCACACTTCCTGGACAACCAGGATGTCGGTTGAGCAGATTCCCCCTCCATTGCTTAGGAAGAAAAAAAAACATCGGTTTCTGCCCGGGCGCTTCCCAACCCCCACACGATCTGATATGTCTTCTCAGGTGCCTGGTTGCAGACTTTCGTTGATCTTACTCCAAGCACCTAAACGACTTCGAATTGGCGGATGACGTTGCACTACTCGCGCAACGGCGCTCTGATATGCAGAGTAAGCTCAACGACCTTGCCGATCGCTCCTCCTCGGCAGGTTTAGTCATCAACGTCAACAAAACCAAATCGTTGGATGTAAACACGGTGACTCCTTCCAGTTTCACAGTAGCCGGGCAACCAGTGGAGAATGTTGAAAGCTTCCAATATCTTGGTAGCCAAATGGCGTCAGACGGCGGTACCAAGATCGACATAGGCGCACGGATCAAGAAAGCAAGGGCTGCCTTTGCGAGTTTAAGAAATATCTGGAAAAACAGGCAGATAAGTGAACGCACCAAAATACGAATTTTCAACTCTAACGTGAAATCTGTGCTGTTATACGCTAGCGAAACATGGTGTGTATCAGTGGAGAACACTCAACGGCTGCAGGTGTTCATTAACAGATGCCTGCGGTATATAATTCGGGCCTGGTGGCCTCACAACTGGATCTCAAACAACGAGCTCCATCGTCGTTGTCACCAGAGGCCGATAACAACAGAAATTCGGGATCGGAAGTGGGGCTGGGTCGGCCACACTCTACGTAGGGGCGGAAATGAAATCTGTAAGCAAGCATTAGACTGGAACCCAGCGGGACATCGCAGCAGAGGCAGACCCAGAGGCTCATGGCGGAGAAGCCTCAATAAAGAAATAAAAGAAGTCGACCGAAATCTAACCTGGCAACAGGTTAAAGCGATAGCCGGGCATCGCTCAGGATGGAGATCTTTCAAGTCGGCCCTTTGCACCACCGGAGGTGTACAGGATCCATAAGTAAGTAAGTTACTCCAAGCAAAGATACGATACACTGAAAACAACCTTGTTTTTTGAGAGTTACAGTTACACTTGTTTGGAGGGAGTAATACGAAGGGCAGGGATTGACACGAGTGGTGCGATTTTCATGAAGTCCGCCCAGTTATTTGGTTTCACTGACGATGACGTAACTTTGAGAGGATGGAGCAAGCCTACATCAGACTGAAAATCGAAGCTTAGCGGATTGGACTAGTCATCAACACGTCGAAGACGAAGTACATGATAGGAAGAGGTTCCAGAGAAGACAACGTAAGCCACCCCCTACGAGTTTGTATCGGTGGTGACGAAATCGAGGTGGTTGAAGAATTCGTGTACTTGGTCTCACAGGTGACTACAGGGGAATAAATTTGGATTTTCAAATATATATTTTCTAAGGCATTTCGGACATAGTTCAACATATACTTAGTTTGAGTTATTGCCTTGGCATTGTATTTCTATTTGTTTAATACTCAAATGTATATGCCTAACTGACGGTTATGTAAACATTTCATAAACAATGTTGCTGGTAGTTCTTTTGTTTTTTTTGTGTTTTCTTTTGTATTTGTGGTTCGCTATCTGTTGCGGAAAAATCTACTCCCCTACGTATGTGTATTTTGTTTGAGTAATCCATTCCACATACTTTCTAAAAGTCTTACAAGTTTCACAAACTCTTCTCTATTAATGTCCACTACGATAATGTATCGGTTCTGTGTCTTGTCTACGATTAAATGCGGTAATTTGTTTTGTATATTGGTAGCTTAACCTTGTTCCTTTTTTGACTAGACTCACTTCATTCTTGTACAAATTACCGAGTTTGCGAGCTGATACGGCTTATACATATCTACAGTTACGTGAATATCGCAACGTGTTCACTTATAGCTACTGCATTCCTACGCGAGTACTTCATTTTCATTCGTCAGCGTTTAACCTGACTTTGTTTTACGTAAAACTAAAATTTAATAAAATTGGTTATCTTTGGAAAACAAGTGCGAAAGCGTTCGATAAAATATCTCTACAAAACTGACATTATTGGTTGTTCCATTGGTAGACGTTGTTGTTTCTTTCCTAATTGCTTAACAAACTACTAAGTAATGATCGAAAAGAATGACTAGAATTGGTTTGGTGCTTAATTTGTTCGCTGCAGTAGGGCTGGTCTACATTGTGCGATTTGACTAGGGTTGTTTAGTAGGATCGGAACCGTCCCAGGGCGGCGTACACTTCGGCCCGTTTCTCATCAATCGCTACGTGCATGGCTGGACTGTAAGGGTCGAACTGCAAGATTCGCTTCTTCCTCCGGTAGATTCCTTCTTTGCGCATCAATGCACATGCTAGAAGCTCCTGAAATGCGTAACTTGTATGATGAGTTTATATTGCTGGTGCAGGTTTAGAAAACATACATCGTTGATTGGGAACTTGAGAAACTTAAGGATACTCCGTAATGTTCCCTCGACGTTCTCCACCAGATCATCATAGAAGATTAGTTTCACTTCACCGGTAAAATTTTTCGCCCAGGACAGGTTGGTCTGCTCCCAGGCCCATAGTTTGTTTTTAACAAATTGCGTCCAATCTAAAGTTAAGATGCTTTTTATATTAATGTGTCAGATCGCGTTTTAATTTAGGATACTTACACCGACCCTTGGTTCGTCGGTATCGGTCGGGCGAGGCAAATCCTACGTGGCCACCACTCTGGCGGTTAAACTCGGCTAATATTGCTTTTTCAGGGTCTCTGACCAGCAGGATAGCTTTTCCGTATACGGCCCATGCCTGTGGACCCCATTCGTGCGTTTTTACTACCAAGACCTGGAAGAAAAAAAGGGAATAAAGGTGAGGATTGGTGGAAAGGAATCTCCTTCTCTACTAAAAGGCATTATTTATTTTTATTCCTGTTCGAATGTGCCACTGAGATCAACGATGAATTATGTAGTTTTAGGAATGAAATATCATGAAAATCAAAACAATAATAATGTTATGTTATCATGCATTGCAACCCTATCCAGGGGGTCCGTAGAGTAGTTGTCTACACGTCTGACTCTAAATCAGATGGTCATGGGTTCGATTCCCACCCCCTCCACACCCTTTAAATATTATAAGAGGTGATGGTCTATATGACTTTAAACGAATGCAAAAGTCTACGGCCATAAAAACAAACGAATTCTAATTGTAAGACAATTAGAAAAATACAATACAGCCGATAAAGAAGAGCATGATTGTAAAACTCCATTGAAGTATAAATAGAAATAGGTAGACATATGGCTTGCGATGGCGGTCCAGTTAGGTTTGGGTGGTGCACAAACAGAAAGAAGAAGAAGAGAAGAGCCCTATCCACATTCCAGTCTTGATTCTATGTAGTATCCCCCTAGTTGAACGTCAAACCCTGCCTCTAAAAGATAATCTTCAACTGTGAA
This sequence comes from Armigeres subalbatus, assembly GCF_024139115.2. Classification (NCBI taxonomy): domain Eukaryota; kingdom Metazoa; phylum Arthropoda; class Insecta; order Diptera; family Culicidae; genus Armigeres; species Armigeres subalbatus. The sequence continues at coordinate 135,945,240 of NC_085141.1, forward strand.
AAACATTCGTGTTTTCCTCGAATTACCATTTTTCCCCAAACCATGCAAAGATAGTGCATGTATGTATGCATGAAGATGAACCTTAAGGCCTCTCACGGTGTCATTTAGAATGGCTGCCTTGAAACAAGATTTTTTTTGAAAGAAAACTTTAATTGTTGGTACAATCAATGTTAATTACTATGTCTGAAACTCGATTTGTGCAATTATTGCACAACATGTGAAAGATTTAGTTCAAAAAAATGTATTGGAGGGTAACATTTTTCGAACTAAATCTTTCACTCGCCATCTCTGGATAATTATTATCTAGAGAGTAAAGATTTGAAATTTCAAAAATCGGATTTTATTTGTTCATTTCGTTCAGTAAGAAAGGGGGATCTATTTCTAACTTTTAAACGCTCTTTCGTTTGATCATGCCTACACACATCAGATAGAGATTATAGCCTTTTTGTAGAATTTATCAAATATATTTCAAATCTTTATATGATGCAAACAGAAGCACAGGATTGGGACTAGGGTTAAAAAAATAGAAAAATGTAACTAAAAAAGCAGCTCTTAACTTACCGATGAATTAGCAACATTTTCTGCCGGAAAACCACTTTTAAGTAGGCCATAATCTTTGTACACACTTCCGGTCAGAACACCTGCAACGATTACCGGACATTAGTCAATCACTTTACCATAAGCCATTCAGCACACAAAATCTAACCCGTGGATTGCTGCAGCAGATACCGCAGCCACGTGTTCCCGCTACCGGGAAAAGACACCAGCGCCGTCAGTTCCCGTCCGTTGTTGCTGGAAGACTTCTGGTGCCCATCGTTTACTATTCTATCACTAGTTGTTATCTTATTGGTATCAAATTTGTTGCTGTTACTATTAGGCCATTGCGAAGACGAATGGAACTCAGCCGCCGTGGCTGACCGTTGCGGGCTGTGTTTGATGCTGACATCGTTGTGCCGTTGTGGTGGTTGCAGCTGGGGATCGTGAAGTGGTTCACCTTTTCTAAACTGTTGGATCGGTTGGAACTTTTTCACGAAATGCCCAGGGAAGGTTTGCAGCAGCTTGTAGGCCTTCGGTGAGGGTGGAGGGCTATCCATGTAGCGGAGCTCGGTGCACCATTGCAGGGGTGGTTTCTTGCCCAGCAGTCCCAGGTCCCTGTTTCGGAGGGTTTCGAACTCGCCATACCCCCGTGCATGGTTACGCTTCTGCTGCGGACTCTGTAGGCTGACGAAGGACAGAAACAGAATACCGCCGATGTACACCAGAATGGTACCGGCCAACCCAAAGAGTCGCCAACCGCGCAGTGCCATGGCAGGGCATTTTACAGAAGCTGCAATGGAGGGAGAGAAAATCGTAAATTGAATTTTTGATCCGACGGTTGAGTTGCTACAAATTGATATTTCCATTTCTCTGAAGTGGCTTACATTAAAAATTGAAAACGCGCTCTATCTACCACTCATCGATTGCGATGGATTTTCTTTCGAGAATGAGAAATCTAATGAAATTGGAGTCGTTTCCAGAAGTATCCACGTTGACGGTGAGAACTTTTTCTATTTCAAATGTATGCTTATACTTGAAGTAAACTAACTTTATATGCTGCCTTGTCATTTATCAGTGAACCACACGGTCGGCAATATTGCTAATGCTATTGATGACGTAGACCAGCAATTGCATTGAGGAAACAAGCACCTAAAACCTGATTTGGTTTGATAAGATAATCAACAAAAACACACCTTGGCAATATACTCATTCATGGTGGTCAATTGACAGCGTCACAAAATTTGCTTTAGATTTCAAATTGTAATGATATTCTACATTTAATATTCCAAATAAGGTTATATAGGTTTTAGATCATCAATCATCATGCATTAATTTATTTTGGAATGATGTCTTTAGACAAATTACAAATTAAGAACAAATATAAAATTACGGGAAATAGACCAATCAGATAATCAAAAAAAAAATTACAAATAAAACGAAATAGATCATTTAAAAAATGAGACAAATTGGGTAAAGTATAGAGCAGAGGTTCCCAATCTTTTGGATATGCGACCCACCTAGCAGAATCCCATATTGCTTGCGACCCACCAGGTACCAAATGCATTGATTTTGTGAAATTAGATAAAAATGAGTACGCGTTCGATTAGACAAATTATAATAAATTGCTTTATATCCCATCATTGTATTTGTCAAAAATCCGTCAATTTTTTGGATTGGATGAGAATTGGATCTGGATGGAATTTGAACTGAATTTGGGTTGGATTTGGATTGGATTTGAAATTTATTCAGATTGGATTGGAATTGGATTTCGATTTTATTAGGATTGGATTTGAATTAGATTTGGATTGGATTTGAAATAGATTTGGATTGGATTTGATTTTTTTTATTTCCTTATTAAAGTGAATTTTAAATTATAAATAAAGTTCATCACTAGATTGGATTTTAAATAGATTTGGATTTGATTTAGATCGGATTCGAATTGAATTAGGATTGGTGTTGGATTGGGTTCGGGGCTTACATTTGAATTGTATAGGACTTCTTTCTACTTGCCCAAATATCGTATAACAAAAAAAGCCGTTGACCTCGTCAGGTTTGTTGTTCTTTAATCATCCAATCATAAGTTAGATCCTAATTCAAAATATGGAATATTGTGTTACAAAGTCATGTGGTAACAAAGTTATGAATTAAGATTTGTCTTTTGCGACCCACCACTGAACAGCCCACGACCCCCCTGGGGGTCGCGACCCACAGTTTGGGAACCTCTGGTATAGAGCACAGGTCCCCAAACTTGATAATTATTGTATTATATAAAATATTGGATTTTGATTGAATTTGCATTTGATTGACATTGGATTTGGGTTGGATTTGGATTCGATTTAAATTCGATTTGGATTTGGCATCCCAAGTAGCAAAATTAATTTTATGATGCACTTGAAGCACACTTCTAGACTTGTGCCTTAAAACCACATTTAAAGCCAATTGTCCTACAAGCTTGCTCCAAGACAGCCATAAAACCACTATAAGACGAAAGAGGCCCACTCTTGAGAAGGTGTTCAAGACCATTTTCCAAGGTTCGCTTAAAACTTGTTAGTTTTATCAAAGTGAGCTTATGATGGCATGAAAGATCAGCATAAAACCCTGTTAGGATTACTAAGGAATTTGACAGCATGTGTTTTCGTTATCTAGATCCGCTGATGTTTATACTTGTTTATATTGAATTTTGTCTGAACCAAATCGAACAGTATCTCATAATGATGAAAATTATTATGGATACGTTGATAAATTCAAACTTAATTGCATTGTGATCGTGTAGTTCCACATGCCACAACCACTTTGTCGATGCTTTTCCGAATAAATGTAACAAATATTGAATGCGCCTTATTTATATTGAAAGATATAATATTATTTTGAAAAACTATTTTTATTTAAAAAATTGTACATACTTAAAAAAAATAAATTTTGCTCTACTTTTTATTTCGCAGATGTAACAATATTTGTTTTATGCCCCAATCTATGAAATGACTCATGCAGGTGAAATTAAAACAAATAGTTTTCATCGTTCATATAGAAATGGCTTCCATCAAGAAATTTGAAGCAGACGATAATCCGCCATGATTTCAATAGTTCTATCGAAAACCATCATAAGATTGGATTAAAACCACTTTATCTCATACAAAACCTGTTGGTTTATGCAGGAGCATGATAAATTGAACTAGATTTATCGCAATCTTGACGAAGCTTAGTTTGTCTTGAATAAAACTAACTAGTACTGGTCAAAACTAAGAAGTTTTATTGAAGAGCGTTATAAGTTTGGTGCTTTCATTATAACATGTTGTTTACATATCCAACGAAAACAAGTCGTTCATTTGGAAAGAGTTCGCCGTTGAATATTTACTAAACTAAATATCTGCACAAAATGCTGAATTAAATTAAAACTCAATAGGGTTACTGCTCCTCGGGTTCATAATACCTCTATATCAATAACAATCGAGAACAAATAATTGGAGCGCAAAATTTTTTGGATTTCCATGTTTGTGATGGGTTTCAGTAGTGGGCACGCATGATTGCAATAAAAAAACGACGCATTTGTTGCGTAGCTCAACCGTTCGTTGAAAACTGGAGAAATTCGCCTGTGTATTGTTCCCAGTTGGTTATGATTACGAACGCCCAAAAAATCGAGAAAATGTATTTTAAAGAAAATTGATCGATCATATGATAAATGGGAGGACATGAAATCTGCCTGGTATTGGAAGATCAAGACAGCTGATGCAGCTGGTGGTAAATTTGATCCGATAGAAAGAAAACTCCGATAGAAAAAAACAGATGCTTGCGCAAATGGAGTTTCCATATATGGGATAAATTTACATTATTTTTGCCTTTGATCCACTTGTTTTTAATTTATACACTTGTTTGCGTCCAATTTGACATTATGTTTTGTTTGTTTTGATGTATTTTTCAACAAGAGCACTTTCTCCCACTCAAAACCACATAGTTTTAAGGAAGTTTTATAATGGCATTTTCAAGATCGTTCTTTCTTAATGAAGAGTACCATAAAACTTTCTCAAAACTATTTGGTTTCAATTGGGATATAGTGCTCTTGCTGCGTAATTTATCAAAATAAACAGCTTAAGATGGACCTGAAGCATATCATAAAACTATTATAAGAGAATTTAGCTTTGAGGTAACATGGACTAGATGAAAACTATGATAAAACTCTACAGTTTATGCGAATCCTTGATAAACTGCTATCAAACTTGAATAAATCCAAATAGAATTCAAAATGTTACTTGGGATTGAATCTAATTTAAGTTGAATTTGAATTAAATTTAGATTGAATTTGGATTAGATTTGGATTAGATTAAGATTGGATTTGGATTGAATTTGAAATGGATTTGAATTAAATTTGGATTTGATTTACATTGGATTTGGGTTCGATTTGGATTTGATTTACATTCGACTTGGATTGAATATGTTTGATTGGATTGGACTTGAATTAGATTTGAATTTGGATTGTATTGAGATTGGATTTGGGTTGAATCTGGATTGGATTAATTTGAATTGTAGTTGGATCAGATTTGGATTGGATTTGTATTGGAATTTTATTCGATTTAGATTGGATTTACATTTGATTTGGTTTCGATTTACATTTGATTTGTATTCGATTTACATTGGATTTGAGTTGGATTTGTATTCGATTTAGATTCCGATTTGGATTGAATTTGGATTGGATTTATATGAAATTTCGATTGGATTTGGATTGAGATTGGATTTGGATTAAATTTGGATTGAATTTGGAAAAAAATTGGATTGGATTTGGAGTAGATTAAGATTGAATTTGGAATTGATTTAGATTGGATTTACATTCGATTTGGATTGGATTTACATTGTATTTGGTTTGAATTTGGATTCGATATGGATTTAGATTGAATTTGAATTGAGTTTGTATTGAATTCAGAATCGATTTGGATTGGATTAGATTGGATTTGGATTGGATTAAAGTTGGATTTGGATTGGATTTACATTCGATTTGGATTTTGATTGAATTTGAATTTGATTTGGTTTTGGAGTGGTTTCGGATTGGTTTTGGATTGGATGGATTGGATTTGGATTAGATTTGGATTGGATTTGGATTCTATTTGAATTAGATTTGAATTGGATATGGGTTAGATTTGGATTGGATTAAGATTGGATTTAGACTGAATATGGATTGGATTTATTTGGATTGTAGTTGGATAAGATTTTGATTGGATTTGAGTTAGATTTTGATTGTCCAATCCATTGTATTTTCAAAAATCTCTGCCATTTTTTATTCTATTTCTGAGTGTTTGCCTCGGATAACGGAAAAAAGTCATTGACTTCGTGAAATTGGTTGTTCTCTAGTCACCAATTAATTCCGTTGATCCATAGAATTAATTTTTCGCGACCCACCATAGCACTATGGGGAATTCTCATACAAATAGGTGGCCAAAAATATTTTTCCAATGAAAACTGTTTCTATATATATCGTGACCCAAAGTTTGGGAACCTATGGTCTAGAGTAATACCCTAGCGATGTTAGTGGCTTTTTTGCGCATAATGATGTGCTATAACTAAAGCATTTTAGAGTGGTTCAAAGTAAAATTCAAGGGAGAGAGAGCAGGCTTCCGAGCCTCTTGAAAGTAGACTTCCGAGCCTTTTCAAAAGAGCCTTTCGAGCATCTTGAAAGGAGCTTTCCGAGCCTCTCGAAGAGTTTTCCGAGCCTTTTGAAGGAGCCTTCCGAGCATCTTGAAAGGAGGCTTCCGGGTCCCTGGAAAGCAGACATCCAGACTGCTTGAAAGAAGGCTTCCAGGCCTCTTTAAATGAGGGTTTCGAACTTTTTGAAGGGGGCAAAATAATTTAAAGAGAACAACTTTCAAAAGGGATCAAGGTTCGACTGGCCAAAAACTGCCGTTCCATTCTATCGCAGGTACCAAGCTCAAAATACCTTAATCATTATTAACTCCAACAGATAGATCCTCGCTTGTAGACGAATTCTACTGAAGATCTAAAGTTTTTTTCGTCTTGAAATCCGACCATGCCACCACCCTGCTAATGGATTTCAGAGGCAATCGGATAACAAACCACTTTCTGACGAGGATATCGTCAAAAATAAGCTCGGACGAGGGTGAAAATTACACTCTATCTCCTTTCAAGAGGCTCGGAAGCCTCCTTTCAAGAGGCTCGGAAGCCTCCTTTCAAGAGGCTCGGAAGCCTCCTTTCAAGAGGCTCGGAAGGCTCCTTTCAAGAGGCTCGAAAGGCTCCTTTCAAGAGGCTCGGAAGGCTCCTTTCAAGAGGCTCGGAAGGCTCCTTTCAAGAGGCTCAGAAGGCTCCTTTCAAGAGGCTCGGAAGGCTCCTTTCAAGAGGCTCAGAAGGCTCCTTTCAAGAGGCTCGGAAGCCCCCTTTCAAGAGGCTCGGAAGCCTCCTTTCAAGAGGCTCGGAAGCCTCCTTTCAAGAGGCTCGGAAGCCTCCTTTCAAGAGGCTCGGAAGCCTCCTTTCAAGAGGCTCGGAAGCCTCCTTTCAAGAGGCTCAGAAGCCTCCTTTCAAGAGGCTCAGAAGCCTCCTTTCAAGAGGCTCAGAAGCCTCCTTTCAAGAGGCTCAGAAGCCTCCTTTCAAGAGGCTCAGAAGCCTCCTTTCAAGAGGCCCAAGCCTCCTTTCAAGAGACCAGAAGCCTCCTTTCAAGAGGCTCAGAAGCCTCCTTTCAAGAGGCTCAGAAGCCTCCTTTCAAGAGGCTCAGAAGCCTCCTTTCAAGAGGCTCAGAAGCCTCCTTTCAAGAGGCTCAGGCCTCCTTTCAAGAGGCTCAGAAGCCTCCTTTCAAGAGGCTCAGGAAGCCTCCTTTCAAGAGGCTCAAGCCTCCTTTCAAGAGGCTCAGGCCTCCTTTCAAGAGGCTCAAAGCCTCCTTTCAAGAGGCTCAGAAGCCTCCTTTCAAGAGGCTCAGAAGCCTCCTTTCAAGAGGCTCAGAAGCCTCCTTTCAAGAGGCTCAGAGCCTCCTTTCAAGAGGCTCAGAAGCCTCCTTTCAAGAGGCCTCAGAGCCTCCTTTCAAGAGGCTTGGAAGCCTTATCTCAAGAGGCTCGGAAGCCTCCTTTCAAGAGGCTCGGAAGCCTCCTTTCAAGAGGCTCGGAAGCCTCCTTTCAAGAGGCTCGGAAACCTCCTTTCAAGAGCCTCGGAAGTCTCCTTTCAAGAGGCTCGGAAGCCTCCTTTCAAGAGGCTCGGAAGCCTCCTTTCAAGAGGCTTTTCGCTGTAAATGAAAATAAGCATAACATACTGACCTGAAAACCTGACCTGACCTGACCTGAAGGCTTCTCAGTCTCTTGAAAGCAGACTCTCAAGCCTATTGGAAGCTAGCTTCCAAGCCTCTGCTGAGCCTCTTGAATGGAGACTTACGGGCTTCTTGGAAGGAGGCTTATGGAGGCTTATCTTGAAAGTAGCTGTCCGACCCTTTTAAAAGGAGGCTTCCGAGCCTCTTGAAAGTAGACTTCCGAGCCTTTTAACTGAAACTGAAAGCTGAAGCCCAGTGAGGATGAAATTGGTAGAAAGTAAACAGACGCGAAGTGTAATTGCTTTGTGTGCCGTTGGTTTTCAGTGCGAGGGGAGAACGGTACGAAACGCACCTGGTGGTAAAGTGACTTAAGATTGAAGAAAAGTTATTGCGGTTTGTGATTGTTTTTCAAAGTCGAGCGCGTCGGATAATTAGTTTGGAGAGATTTTCATCCGGTAAAGAAAAGTGGGAAATGGCCGAGAAAGTTACGTTTCCGCTGTTGAACAACAGCAACTATTCGACATGGAAAATCCGTATGCAGATGTTGTTGATACGGGACGACTACTGGTTTGTGGTGGTAGATCCAAAGCCGGATCCTGTCACAACATCATGGAGGAAGGCAAGTCAGAAGGCGCTGGCAACGATCGTGTTATTTATAGAGGATAGCCAGATGAACTTGGTGAGGGACGCAGACACGGCGCAGGAGGCTTGGAACAAGTTGAAGGCGTATCATGAGAAGACAAGTATGACATCACGCGTGTCGATCCTGAAACAGATTTGTAACCTCAATCTAGGAGAAGAACGTGTCGAAGGACCCGAAATGTAGAAGCATCTGTTCGAGCTTGAAGAACTCTTCGATCGTCTGCAATGCGCGGGTCAGCAGCTAGAGCCGTCTTTAAAAATAGCAATGGTGCTCCGGAGTCTACTTGATTCATGTGACGGATTAGTGACAGCGTTAGAAAGCCGGAAAGATGAAGATCTGACAATGGAGATCGTGAAGCAGAAGTTACTCGACGAGTGGCAACGGAGGACGGAACGACTAGCGAGTTTAAGTTTGGAGAACGGTGAAAAAGCGTTGAGGACATATGCGAAGCGACAGGAGGAGAAAATTTGTTTTTATTGTGGAAAGCCAGGACATTTCAAGCGGAGTTGTCGTCTGTTCCTAAAGATGCAAAGCGTGGACAATGGAGGTACCGTCGAAGCAAAGCAAGCAAATGAAATTGATAACCCGGTTTGTTTTTTCGGCCAAGCAGCATCAGCAAAAAGGGCGTTGGTTAATTGACAGTGGCTGTTCGTGTCACATGACCAATGATAAGCAGTTCTTCCGAAAACTGGATGAGACCGTGAAGACTGAAGTAGTGTTGGCTGATGGCTCTGTGGTGAAGTCTGTCAGTATCGGCGAAGGGTCTGTGAGGTGCATTGACGGCAATGGAAAACTGACTACGATCTGGATCAAAGAGGTGTTGTACATACCGAGTCCTACATTGGAGTTTTATCGGTCCAAACACTGCTGAAGAAAGGATTGAAGGTTGAGTTTGGATCATCGAGGTGCAGCATCGTCGATCCGTACAAGAAGGTAGTGGCTATTGGTGAACTACGAGAAAATTTGTTCGAGTTGAAGTGTTCATCGAATTGGAACGAGGTGGTCAAGTATGCGGAAGATCCTGTGTTGCAAAGAACTAGGGCAAAGCCAAATCAAGATGAACCTATAGAAGTGTTTATGGACTGTATGGACAATAATTTTGATTATTGGTGTCGGGGATTGCGAGGTAGGATGTTGAACAATTAGACGCAGGCTGCAAATATCGAGGAGGAGTGTTGAATTGCTACGATATTTTTGCACTTGCATCCTTTTGCTGGCGTTTTGGCCCACGCTCCCCTCACCATAGATGCATAAAGTGAAACAATAGAAAACCATAAATGTATTCAGTTGACACCCAATCGGTTACCAATAAACAGCGGTTTTATTGACGGGAAATTGTATCTTTTATTTCTGCAACTCCGTTTCGGTTTCCCCCGGTCTCGTTGGACATTCCACAAGATTCCAACAGATTCTTTGAAATTTCCAATTTCCAATTTCCACACTTTTTATACATTTTCTTCTTCGCAAGGCCAATGAGAATACGATTCAGGGGATTTCACTGCTGGCAGAATGGTTCAAATGTTCTCCTTCAGCATTCGCTTATTTCGGATCAAATGATCGACGCGCAATAACGACCAGGTAGGTCAGTGCAACAGTTTGGTCCACGAAGAATTGCAGCACGCTGGCTGTGGGCAACTTTAGCAACTATAGAAATGGGTCGGTTAGATAGAAACTTATTCTGGATAGCATTGTGTAAGGTTTCGGCCGAAAGGTCGGCCATTCCAGAGACGATGGAACATTTCCAAAATAAACGATTCAATAACTGATTCAGTTTACAGCGATTTGTTAAATGTGCCACGGTTCCAAAGTATAAAGTCGAAATTCTGAAAGGTTGTTGGAAAAAGGCTTTCTACTTGATATTGAAACCACGTAAAAATGATCAAGTTTATGGGGGGGGATTTCGAGATGTCGCGTGATTCAGAAAGAGCTATTCATTGATAAACTGAGCTTACACATCAGAAACACCGAGAAGCAGTTGTTGACATGGCTTGTGTCGCATAAAAACGATTATGAATGCGATCTACAGCAAATAACCTAGCAATGCTAAAGCTATCAGCACACTGTTTCGGCCTGATATCCATATCGATTTCTAATAAGTCTGACAGATATCCGCGTTCTGATTGATGGACGGCATTTTCCCGATATTATCGACGTCAGCCCTACAATGACTCTGACCACTATCAGTTGATGGTGAAATTGTGCCCAAAAATATCCGTCACCAACTATTTTCCGTACCGGCACGCGACGGCCGCATTGGTATGACCTAGCTAGAGTAACCGGATGTCGCCAGTGGATACGCGCAGCATCCCGAAACGGATTTGCCAGAAGAGAGTGAGCTCGATGTGACCTTGACCTCTTAAGCTCTCTTGAGGACTGCTGGTGTACAACGTCGGCTATGTGATTCTGAAGAGCGCGGGTGTTAAGGATGTTAAAGTTAAAGACCAATAAATAAAGCAGCTGGAAAGGATGCTATTGAACCTGAACTCATCAAGACGGGCCCGGAAAAGCTGGCCAATTGTTTGCACAGGCTGATAGTCACAATCTGGGAAACAGAACAACTACCGGAGGAGTGAAAGGGAGGGGTCATATGCCCCATCTACGAGAAAGGTGACAAACTGGAGTGTGAGAAGCTTCGAGCAATCACTATCCTAAATGCCACCTACAAAGTGATATCCCAGATCATCTTCCGTCGTCTAGCACCAATAGTGAATGAGTTCATGGGAAGTTTTCAATGAAGGTTTGGAAGCCGGCTTCGTTGACGACTGCTAGACAACGGACCAGATATTTACTGTACGGCAAATCATTAAAAAAATGCCGTGAATATCAGGTCTCCACGTTGTCTGTTTATCGATTTCATGTCGACCTACGACAGTATATATAGCGTAGAGCTATGGACAATTATGCGCGAGAATAGATTTCCCGGCGAGAAAGCTGACAAAACTGATAAAAGCAATGGTAGATGGACTTTCATGCCTGTTGTTCAATATTGCGCTAGAAGATGTCGAGATCTTTCGTGCTTGCTGTTTAACATCGCTTTGGAAAGGGTAACACGAAGAGCAGGGATTGACAAGAGTGGTACGATTTTCGTGAAGTCCGTTCAGCTATTTAGATTCGCCGACGACGACGTTGATAAGTATGGCATGTAGCTTTGGAAGCTTACATCGGACTGAAGACAGAAACTAAGTGGATCTGACTAGTTGTTGACACGTTGAAGACGAAGTTCATCGTAAAAAAATCCTAATAAAAGGAAAACGATAGCCACCCACCATGAGTTCGGTGGTGACGAAATCTAGTTAAGATGTATTTGTATTCGTGTATTTTGGCTCAGGGGTGACCGTCGAAAACGTTGCCAGCAGGGAAATTCGGAGACTCATCGTGGCATCGAAATCGTACGTATATAACCCGGTGAAAATAGTTCTCGATAGACGGGCACAGGAAGGTGAGGTGTGCAGCTTGGAGCTCTTCGACAACGTATCATAGAATGTCGATACAATCATCTGGAAGTCATTACAATAATATTCCGTTAACCTCTCGAGTCTGTTTAAATATGATTAAATATGACACGGTGAAGAACAGGGTTCAATAAATAAGGTGTGGAGTCCTCTTCAGACAAGCCTTGATGGGCAATGGAACAGCGAAAACGGTACAGTGCTATCATGCATGATTTTAATCCCATGTTGCACAGTTTAATCTGCCATGAAATTCCCGGGTCGATGGCGCCGTACCTAAACGGATATGATATTCGAATATAGAAACCAATAGCTTGTCAGCAGGGGTTTGAGTCGCACATAGGACGCCTACACCCGCAGCAAACGTAGATCAAATTTTATATTAACAAATTCCTCGTGGGCGAACAATCCCCAGCTGCTTTCTTGGAATTCCTACAAGTAGTGCATATTGGGAGGAAGAAAACGGGAATGTCCTCCATATTGCTTCACGAGTCCTCAAGGGCATCGGTTTCGAAACACATATCAAGTGGAGCAGTGGAAGCAGTCAGTGGAGCAGCGCAATAAAATCAAATTTATTCATTTATTGCTTTATCCTTATCCATGCCCGAGCATTCGGCAGTTGGCCTTCGTCGAGGGCAAAGTTGACAAGAGAGCCTAATTAAAGCAGTCCCCGCACGGTACCACGATTATATCGCTAATCAAATATAATTTTCTTCGTGGATTTGATATAGGCTAGTGGGTGGGTCGGATGGATGCGTTATGCGACAAAATCTACCTCGACCATCATTATTTGTGTGGATTTTATCGTTAGGTGTTAGGTGAGCGCGTTGCCCAACCCAGACAGTCAATTAACAAGGCGCGAGTAATGGCCTTAATGAGATTTGAGGGATGCGAATTAACTCGATTGATCGCCACTAGGTATTTGATTCAGCTGAGAATAAAGGTCGGTTATGCTTCTGTTAAACACGTTTTGTATGAGGATAAGAGGAACCGCAAATAATCATTCCGAATAATTATTTTATTCAATTATTCGACAGTGAAATGTGCAATTTTGCTTGGAATTGGAATCATATTTTTTCGTTTTATCGAATTATGGCAGACTAGTAATTATATTATTAGTTGTGGAATTGTTAGATTTCCAATTGGCATTAGAAAAGCCATAAAATGAATAAAATAATTATACCCTATTGAAAGATTGAATTTTTGATTATAACTTGTGATATTGAAAAGTTTAAATGAAAGATGAAGTTCTGCAATTCTAGAACTAGTTATCAGTTATAGAAGTAATGTAAATTTGATCTCCAACTGTTTCGGCCCGTAGGCCGTGTATTTTTTTTAAATTAGGGATCGAAATAAAACATCAAAGTGTTAAAAAATTTAATCTATTTTCCAGGAATTCTATTTTGTATCTATTTTGTACCTAATGATTCGTCCAATTGTCCACCTTCACTCAAAAAATCATGCTCCGAGCAATTCCACTCCATTAATGGCGCCTCTGCTACAAATCGAATAAACATTACGCATATAGAAAACTACCACCCAACTGCCAAAAGCCGACGAAAAGTAAGCAAGAAATAAATTACGAGCTAACAAGAACCATTATATGTAGAAAAAGCACTATCATTTATATTCGGGTTAGGGCAGATCTCTCCGCCGGTCTGTCCACACCACTCCATAGGTACGCGCGTTTGTATACATAATTTACGTGGGAAAACGGTTCCATATCCGGTGATGGCCACAAAGTACCATATAGCAGGATCGCAACCACCCTAGAAAAACCGCTATCGGTAGGTACCGAACTGGAGTTTCGCAAAAGCCTGTGTTGGTATGTACTCATACGTTTACAAGACAGAGAAAATAAAATTCAGCTTCTATGTAAGGGAAAAATGTTATGGGAAGAACGGACAATATGCGCCCCTAAGTGTGAAGCAAGTAAGTTCGCTTAAGCGTGTGCTTATAGATTCTCACCTAAGCGTGTCAATCGGTGAGCAGCAAGTCATGACCAGCCTTTTCTGGTCAGATCTCCATGGGGCGTGCACACGCATCCGCGAAGGGCTGCTGTCATCCTATTTTGCTCCAGCCATTTGGGGTCAATCATTTTGGCTATCCTGCCGGGTTATTTTTTGGATCTTGACGTTGATTTCAAAAGGTAAGTTTAATTCAGTGGTTGATGAGCGACGAATAAAATATTTGATGGTGGTTTGAATTACTACAAGGCGCCGGATAATAGATTGAGGTTTGGAAAATCACAAGGCTGGAAGAGCACCGGAAAATGGTTTGCAGTTTGGAAAATCTCATGACGCCTGTGGAAGACCGCTGAAAAATGGTTTGTGATTTGGACGTTTGGGAGACTGTCGTGAAAAGGGTTGACGATCTAGCCCTGGAAGCATTGATTTTGGTTAAAATCAATTTAGTTTCAAATGTATAGACTTGGTGGCGTTAGTGTACATGAGACTACCAGTTGAGCTAGGTATAACGAAATCTGTGAGATTTAGATAGTTCTAACAAGCTATAGTGTGCGTATACATAAGATATGTTTATTCCATAATTTATTTGGTGAGTGCAAGTGACATTGTGCACTAGGCATCCAAATGGCTATTTTCATTCAACTAACAGTAAAGCGTATTTTATTGTTCTTGTGCTCTTTGTATTACACTAGTTTTGTGGCGAAAAAATATCTTTCACTCACCACTTTTTTCTCGGCGATTTCTCGGCAAAAATCTGCGTGAATAAGCATTTTCTTCTCGTGAGAATGAGTGAAAATTGCGATCACTGGATTAGCTAAACACCTACTTAAGAAAGATGCAGAGAACTCTACGATTTGTCATAGGTGCCACGAAAGTTTTTGGTGCGACAGGAACAACAGTACGGAACGTTTGGGTAAAAAAAAAGAAACAAAAATTATGAAGATTCATGTACAACGAGCCTGGGGTTGAACGCTCGACTTCCGGCTTATAATGAGGACCATGTCCTCTGAAAAAAAATTTCTCCAAATTACTCAGATTTTCCGACTTGCTGTGCTGTGTATTCATGAACGGTTTTTGCTATGGAATTCGATGCAAGCGCATGCAATCTCCAAAATTAGGGAGATTTGATCTTATTTACATAATATCTACTCAATAAATATTTTTTAGAGCTAACTCTACATAACATCTGTCAAATCTACAAAAAAAAATAGCCGCTTGAGAACAATTTATATTTTCTGGATTTTTTTTTGTATGGGGATTAATGAAGGATCAAGTCTCCTCCTATTGAGGCACCAACGCAAAATCCAAATATCCTGAGATTCTGTTGGAATTTTATCAGTGAAGATCAATTAGCATATTTGTGGATTTGTGATGCAAAAAAAAAAAATATTATTGAGCAAAGTTGTTAAAATACTGCGTGGTCACTGAAAACCATCTGTAAGAGGGACAAAACACAGTAAATAATAGAGTAAATAAGGTTGTCAATTCAGAAAAATAACTCGTCAATTAACGATCATTCGTCTAAAGGATCTATTATAAAAATACGCAATAACAATGCTTCTTTAGTTCTTGCTAAAACAGGGGAGAATCAAGCCTCTCAAGGGGTCAAGTGTCCCAAGGAATCAAGTCTCCCCATCTTCCCCTACTGTATAAAGTTTGAATTTGAAAAAAAAAATCGAAATCGGCAGGTCTTCTGCTTGCATAACTGTATAACAATTTATAAATTGTGACGTGATACATCTTCAATGGTGAAAGCCAATAACAGCAGCGAGTTAAATGACTGGCAAATTTTCACAGCAATAATTTTTCCACCAAGCATCATCCGACGGATACATAAAGCTTATCGCGGTTTATAAAAAAAAATCTTAGTGAATAGTTTCAAAATAGTTGAAAATAGTGACTTTTTGTGAGAAAAAGTGACTTTAGTGTCTTGAGGTCGAAAAAACAGACTTTTTAGTGACTTGACCGAAAAAAGTGACCAAGTCACTAAAAAGTGACCTACTACCATCAGGCCTGCAAGATACACTGAATTGCTCGTTTTTTATATAATATCCCTCACCCTTATCCTCCCCCTTTTCGCAATAACCCTTCCACTCCATATATGACCTTTTCCTTGTGATAGAGAAATTGTGTATCAAATTTGATTGAAATCGGATCGGGGGTTCAAAATATTTATTATGAAAAATGTAGTAAAGATTTTCAATAAATTGGCACAATCTTTATTAACTTTTTGATCCAGACACATGTTTAGGTTATTGAAAAAATGTTTTTATCTAGTGGAAACTCCGAAACGGGAGCTTAACACAAGAAAGATTTTATTATTTTAAAATTTTGTTAGGTATAGATGTCTTAACCATTATTTTTAATTTAGTGATCTAAAAACATGTTTGGACGTCAGCTGTCATCGGTGTTGTAACATAATTCAGCCTAATAACCCATAATTTGCAATGGCTTGTATTAGCTGACTGGCGCATTTGAAACCGAGTTCCTCTTGTTACCGGTCATTGACCTTGAACAATCACCTAAAGGCTGATATGTGTGTTTTTTCCCAATAAAATATTAACCTTAATTAGAAAGCTAGATTTTGTTTACTAACCCTGAAATTCAAGTCGTAATTAGTCTTTAGGAAGGCTCCAATTTCATTAAAATTAAAAATAAAAAAAAAACATTTGAATTATATTCGATTTTGCTTTTGGTTTATACTATATATGAAAAATTGTTAAATTTTGTTTAACACATATGCACTAACCTACTAACTGATTGAATTTGTAAAACTAAGCATGAAGTTTAATTAGACACAACTAAAAAAACGTAAAACGCGCTTGTGTAGTTTTTTTAGGGGTCATTACAAAAAAATAATACTAAACCTATTCTAACTAGTTACTAATTCGGTTGCTGAGTGTACGGGAGCACGGCTAGCATCCCCAACGGATTGGAATGGGAACGTTTACCCATTTCCGGAATCATCGGGAGTCGACGGTCAGGGGAATGAGAGAGAGAACGAAAGAGAGATGAGAGCTAATGGGCAGAAAGATTGGACGATAACCGATGAACGGGGAGTTGGAGAAGAACCACGAAGCAAGTCAGACGGTTTGGTGTTTAACGCCGCGATTTGATAAAAAGAGACAACGTGTGTCGTGGAAACGGAGTAGTGGTCCTAAGTATTTGGGAAATCGTAATCTAAAGGGTTCGTACAGATAGTTTGGAAGAAGTTAAAATTTCCTCCCGACCCAACAAAAGCCTTCTGGCTGGTCCAGAGAATCGGTGAGCCGTGTTTGCGCCACCAACCAGTGACCCCAGTGTTCCAGAGCCATATCCCCACGTGTAAGACACCTTTTCCGCGTGTGTTAGAAGCTAGTGGCATTGCTCCAGGGAAGACAGCAGCAAGTTACCAGAAAGCGTCGTCGGAGCCTTATCCAACCCCCGATGTTTCGGAAGTGAGTGTGCAGATAGTTACCCGAGTCCCCCACGTCATTTCGGGTGGCTATACACGGTCTAGGTGCGGGGAATCGGACGACAAGGAGGTGGCATCTTGGCGAGGCCCGGCTGGGTTCGCCCCCGCTCGTCAACGACTGCTACCGATGTGATTTCCCCCTACCGTGAGCACTGAACGCTGACCAGCGTAATAGCAGCCAGGACGAAATTTAAACCGGTGGCCGAGCTCAGAGGATTCAAGCAGAGTATCGTCGAGAACGCGGGAGAAGAATTGCCAAGTCATCGAAAATACCGAAAGTGAGCGTGCAGATAGATACCCGAGTCCCCACGTCATTTCGGGTGGCTATACACGGTCTAGGTGCGGGGAATCGGTCGACAAGGAGGTGGCATCCTGGCGAGGCCCGGCAGGGTTCGCCCCCGCTCGTCAGTGACTGTAACCGATGTGGTTTCCCCCTACCGTGAGCACCTCTTCGATCGGTACATTGCCCGAAGATCCAGGTATGTCAATGCTCTCAATCTCGTTCCCCGTCGCATGTTAAAGGGCCCCAACAGTAGCTGATCGGCCGCATCGTTCCCTTTATTACCCCTCTCCCCCCTACCATTCCTATGCACGTTGAATAAAAAAAAGGTAAAATGAAAATCTCAAATTTCTTATTATGAGCCTTAGGTATGCATGCAAGTCCGTCTCTATGCGATTGTCCTTTGATGTGTCGATGTCCACTTTGCATATCTGGAGTCCTCCAAGTACGTGAAAGCCGGCCCTGAACCAAAGAGTAGCCCTGAGCTAGCCGTTACTTACACTCTATAGTGATTTTTATCAATATTTTTACCGTAATATCACTGAAGCTTTGAAATAAATTTTATAAAACCAACTAAACTTTTTTATTCGACGCGTGCTAAAGTGAATCACTTTGCAACAGTAACCTGAATACTGTTAATGTTACTTTGCAACAGTAACCTGAATGCAGAAATATCGAAAAACAGTGATTAGCAGTTAGACGGCACAAATTACGATAAAGAACTATGATACTCATTCAGATCTTGCCGAATTAAATACAGAATATTATGCTGAAAACCGCGAAAATATTATACACTTGACTCATTTCACAGAATTCGGTCAATTTTATCAAAAATCTAAAGAGGAAAACAGATGAGTAATTATTTCACAAATTTTCTGTTGTTCAACTGTGTGAGCATCGGTAAAATTATTTACAAGCTGTTGAGATTTCGGTGAAATTTGTGCATTTTGCTTCTTATTCCCACTGATGTGGCTAGTCGGGTGCTAGTTGGGTGGAAAGGTTTTTTCTCATCGCGTTACGACATCGAGTCAATCACAGTCGGCGCCTGGGAAGAAGTTTTCCACCAAAAAGGAAATCCTGAGCACAAAAGAAACAAAACAGTCATTATTTTGCATTTCCTTTATCCTTGGCTTGGAGAGAGAAAATATTATCCTGGCAGAGGCCATGCAGATTCTATGTTTCCTTTGGGTACACGAATTGTGGTTTTATTGTGGGGTGCATTTTATTTTTCTATCTACTGTTTGTTTTTTTTTCCAAAATATTCGCATATAAAAGGTTTTTTTGAGACGAAGAAGTGCAACACAAACAGTTTTAGGCTGGTTCTATTTCTTAAACATTTTAGGTCACCAAATTGTCGATGGTTACGGAAGACCGGCCAAATACCGGCGGTTACGGGGGAGCCTCCGATGTCGGAAAAGTTTCCAATTGGAGTAAAGTAAATCCACTAGTATCTGAGTAGACCGTGATCAATTAATTATTATTTTTCATTTAGGTAAAGGCCGAAGTGGTTTCTGCAGCACAAAAAGTCGTCTCCAACCACGCCGTCTACTGAGGCTCCGCAAATAGTCTTCCACCTGATCGATCCGCCTTGCTCGCTCACAACTTGCTTTCCTGTACCTGCCAAACCGCTGCCGTGAACCATTTTCTCCGGGTTATTGTTTGACATTTTGGCTATGTGCCCGGCCCTCCGCAGTCATCCGACTTTCCTGGTGTGAACGATGGAAGGTCCTCCCAATAGCTGTTACAACTCGTGGATCATTCACCTCCTCCATGTACCGTCTTCCATCTCCATCATAAATAGTACACAACAGTATTCTTTTGAAAACTCCAAGTGCGCGTTGGTCCTCCAGCATTGTCCTGGCTTCGTGTTTGTAAAGGTCCGGACGCAACCGAAAGCCTCGAAATCCACCGGTGTGCAAGCACTTCAGTATATTTAAAAGTTTGTTGTGGACGGATTTCGAATCTAAAGATCAGAATCCGTACTGCTATATTTTGACTAAATGTTTAAATTGAAGTAGACCGATTGGCTAAACTACTACTGTAAATAGTTCAAATCGCACCTTGAGAAGCGATGCCTTTGATTTATATTTCGGTGTTCTTACTTTACTTATTGCAATTTGCAATTTGAACACAGTTTCTTTTGGTACAATTATGGAAACCAGGCGAACAAATAACACCTGATTCTCCGCGTTCTCTGGGTTGTTTGTTTTTCATTTGTGTTGTTTTAATTTCAAAGTCTACTTTCCATTTCAATGGAAAAAAAAAAACTTAATGTCAACAGGATAAGGTAAATTATTTATAAATTATTTATCTTAAACTGCCAACGGCACGGCAAATGCTGGGTAAAGCGTACCATTGGTACTTCGCGTACCTGAAAGAATAAGTTTCTAGACTCTATCTCGCGGTCCTTAGCTTCTTAGCTGGCAGCTCCTATCCCTACATCCTTGTGGCGTTGTCCGGGATACGAACAACCTTAGGGAAGGTTTGTTGGAAGGGATCAATGGTGCGAATGTTTAGAGGTAATCATACCATCTACCAGAGCTGCGGCAACACACACGAGCTGGGAACAGCTTTCATAGTGATGGGCGATACGCAAAGGCGCGTGATCGGGTGGTGGCCGATCAATGAGATAATGTGCAGGTTGAGGATTAAAGGCCGGTTCTTCAACTGCAGCATAATCAACGTCCATAGCCCACGCTCCGGAATTAATGATGATGATAAGGACGCATTCTACGCGCAGCTGGAACGTAAGTACGACAGCTGCCCAAGCCACGACGTCAAAATCATCATAGGATATTTGAACGCTCAGGTTGGGCAAGATGATGAGTTTAGACCGACTATTGGGAAGTTCAGCGCTCACTGGCTGACGAACGAAAACGGCCTACGACTAATTGATTTCGCCGCCTCCAAGAATATTGCCATTCGCAGCACCTACTTCCAACACAGCCTCCCGTATCGGTACACCTGGAGATCACCACTGCAGACAGAATCACAAATCAACCACGCTCTGATTGATGGACGTCACTTTTCCGACATTATTGACGTCAGGACATATCGTGGCGCTAACATCGACTCTGACCACTATCTGGTGATGGTTAAACTACGCCCAAAACTATCCGTCATCAACAATGTTCGGTACCGACGACCGCCGCGGTACGACCTAGAGCGACTGAAGCAACCTGATGTCGCCACTGCATACGCGCAGCATCTCGAGGCAGCGTTGCCGAAAGAGGGTGAGCTCGATGGGGCCCCTCTTGAGGACTACTGGAGTACAGTCAAAGCAGCCATTAACGACGCAGCGGAGAACATCGACGAGTATGTGGGACGAAGTCGACGGAACGATTGATTCGACGAAGAGTGCAGACAGATTCTGGAGGAGAAGGACGCAGCGCGTTCGGTCGCGCTACAGCAAGGTACAAGGCAGAACGTGGAACGTTATAGACTGAAGCGGAGATAGCAGACCTGCCTTCAGGAGAAGAAACGCCGCCTGGAAGAAGCGGAGTGCGAGGAGATGGAACAGCTGTGCAGTTCTCAAGAAATACACAAGTTTTATCAGAAGCTCAACGCATCCCGCAAAGGCTTCGTGCCGCGAGCCGAAATGTGCAGAGATAAAGATCGGAGCATCTTGACGGACGAACGTGTGGTGATCGAAAGGTGGAAGCAGCACTACGAGGACCATTGAATTGCGCTGAGAGTACAGGCACTGAAAGTCAAGGCAGCGGAGGAGATGGCCACGTCAGTTCAGCGGACGATGGAAGCTAACCAGCCCCCACCTTGAGGAAAGTTCATGCAATTTTTTGAAAATTTATGTGAGCAATTGTCCACGCTGGGGGAGGGGGTATCAAAAACTGATCAAAACCTGTCCACTTGGTATATGAACATCCCCTATCCCGTAACACGGCAGATCACTTTGACGTAGTGTGTTGCGGTGTAAGATCTACCAAACAGAGCCCTAGCTTAATCTATTTTTCTAACTAGGGCAATAAGTTGTGGTAATTAAGGATTCATCGTATTTAGTCCCCGCTACCAACAGCAGTCTCAGAAATAAAACATAATTAATGTTACCTTGAAGACAGTTGAAAGACTCGAATTCCTCTTGTTTGAGGCTTAACTGTATGCAGTGGAAACAACTTTTCAAGCAATTAGTTAAAAAAACTCGGTACCTGGTCCTAGGCCGAACTGACAGCTGGAAAATCGAGTTAGGGGTTTAAATACGTACTAACACTTCGTGAACTGGTGAACAATGGTAGTGAGAAAAACACACGGAAGTTCTGATTACTGAACAAATTCTCTTGCTTGAAATGGTCTTGTAGACAGAGCTAAATCCCGGGTTTGTCGCTATTGAAGGAATGCCTCCAAGAAGAACAAGTTGTCAGTCATCATCAGGCAGCCGTACTAGTAAGGCGCATACCCCAAAACGACACCGTATGGACTGAGGATCCGGCGACTGACGGGGGCTAGTGGAAGGGCTGGGCATCCAACCCATGACCATCCGCTTGTAAGGCACGAGCTTATAAGATGTTTTTGATGTTGTCACAAAAGGGAAATGTTGTTGAGCCACAATCTCAGTCATTTCGCGACTAACTTTTAAAAAAGGCCTAATATTTTGACTTAAATATATATATATATATAAAATCAGAAAATATATTAAGCTCTTTTAGTGGAATGTATTTAACCGTCTAAGACGAATTGAGTACTCTCCATTTAATTCCACCAATTATTTTCGATATCTTTGCAGATATGTATTGTCTTTGACGATATATAAATTTCCAAACGACATTGAATTTTTATTCACAAAATATCAAGAACAATTAGGGAAGAACGTTTATTATAGTAGAATATTGAAATTTGTGTTGCTGTGATGCACACTCAGGAAAAAACAAAGTTTTGGGACAAACGTATTTTTTTTCAAATCGCCTATACTCAAAATGGCGTAAGTTAGCGCAAGATTTTCCGTGGGAATCTGAAAGTCCACATCCCAAATATTATCCCCATCTAAAAATCTCCAAGCGGAAATGCGGGGAAAAAGTGACTGACTTTTACATTTACAATATTTACAATATCTCGATTTTACATTTTACATTTACAATATCTCTATTTTTCAGTATTTTGATTTTGAAGATTTTTTTTTTCCTTCGTGATATCACGATTTTTGTTGTAATGATATGAACGCTCTTTTGATTATCTTTACAATGCTATATAAAAACCTTGGTATCGTAAAAGAAAAAAATCTTTCAAAAACTGATATGCAGTAAAGCTCAATTTTGAAGAGAAAACCGCGTTTTTAACCTTTTCTCAACTTTGATAGCTGATAAATAGCTCTAAAAAACTATAACTCGAGAGACCTGAAATTTCGGCGTTTTTTTATCTTGTGTATCTGTTTTCGAAAAAAGGTAGATTTTCCGATTAATGGCCGCCCAAATCCCCATCCCTCGATCTCTCCTTATCTCGATGGTCCCTTCAATATCGAGATATGGAGAGGCGACTGTAGCGTGCGGCCAAATGATATTTTTGACTATATGACCCGTTCAGCATGCGATATTTATAGTAGGGGAAGGTGGTCGGTTCCTGCTAGGGATCCTATATTAAGAGATGTGCGAATACTTTTCCAGACAATTTAGCAACGCTGTTACTTTCGTAAACAAACGCTGCCAGCACTTGCCGTGGCGCAAAATGTTGGTGCTCGAACATGACTCTGCATATAATGGCATTTTCAGATTTCTTTATCCAACGTCCAACAGTGCATTATCACTAAAATAAAAGTGCAATACAAATGAACAAAGTACCATGCATAAACAAGACTACTTCATGTTGCCAATGTGAAACAAATTGTTTATTCGACAAAACTTTTCGTAAAATCTTTTTCACTACAATCGCAATACCTTTCAATCCGCAACAATAACAATGTTCATTTGACTCAGATTCTGACAGCTCTTAATGCTCGATTGGCTCAAGATGGCCGCTTTCGCATATCTCTGAATGTATGATCCCTAGTTACTGCCGGTACTGGTCGATTGTAGAGGTGTGCGCCGGTCCGATATTCATCGTCGGCGGCGTTTGTCAGAATTTTGGTCGGCGGCGGCGGCGTTTTCGGCGTCACGCCGAAAGCCATTTTAGCCGGCGTGAATCGGCGTGGCAATTTTTTCATTACGTTCTTCTAAGTTTTTTTTAAGACATTAAAAGAAGAATCTTTTGAATTGAGCATGAAAAATCTAATGAACTTCTCCAGAAAAATCTAAAAGTTTTTCCAAAATTTGGAAAATATTTTCGATAAGTCTTTGGAATTCCCAAATAAAATTGTTTGGAATTTCAGCAGAAAATTCGTCGCAATTTACACGAGAAACTTCAAAGTTCTTAACTTCTACAGGAAAAACTTCGGAAATTTACGAAAAGTTCCTGTTGAGTTTCTGTTGAGTATTCTTCAAAATTTGCACAGAAAATTCTTGATAACTGTAGGATAGTGCGGCTGGTAAAATGAGTGTTTTACCGTTGGCCTTCTCAGTGTAGAATAATAAAGACGGCTAGTTTGGCATGGCCGCAACGATAAAAAAGTAAATTCTTAGGAATTTTCGAGGGAGACTCAAGTTTTCAAGAAAAACTCTCTGGAATGGTAACGAGAAATACACCGTAAGTTTAACGGAAACTTCTTAAGAATGTCCGCGGAGGATTGTTCAAAATGTCTCAGCGAAAAATTGTTCGAAATTATTGGATTTCTATGGGAAATTCTTTGTACAGTAGACGTTCGATAAATAAAAGTCATTTAACTGCAATGCTTTTAACAGCATTTCAATAGTTACATCAGTTTTGCAGTTATCGGACAGCTGAGCTTCAAAACAATGTCAAAATCGATGATAGTTGCATATCGCTGAACAATCGGGTGCACTTTTATTCTGACGTCATCTGACAATTGTTTGCCGTCTAGAATGCGTCGCAGTTATCGAACGCCATTCGCTAACTGAAACGAAAACATGTTGCAGTTATCGAACGACTAGTGTATTGTCCTTAAGAAATTCTTGGGAATTTCCATTGGCCGAACTAATAATTTGGTCGAAAAAGTCGTTTTCCCTAACAAGTCGTTTGGCCGAATAGGTCATCGACCCAAAAATGCTGCATGGCCGAAATGGTTGTTTGGCAGAATGGCACATTTATCCGAAAATATCGTTTAGGCCAACAGGTTATACGGCCAAATGTCAATAACTGAACAGGTAATTTAATCCAAAATATCCATCCATTTGGCCTTGACATTTACGTTGAAAAGGCCTATTGTCAAACCTTTGAACGAAATTTCGTAACCTGGATAAACGTCTTTTTGGCACATTTTTTTTCCTTTGGCTGTCCATTCCTTTCAGCCAAACTACATTTTCGGACATACCAGATAACAGTTTCCGTTAAACGTTTAGTTTTGCTAAATGGTACCTGGTTCAATGTCTTTTGTCCTAAAGGCCAGTATCGATTTAAAAATAGAGAGGCCACGGAATTTTGTTCAATGGTCAATTGACAAAAAGACCATTTCGCCATACAAATGGCCATTTCTGACCATATTACCAGTTCAATACGATGTGCAGTCATTGAAATTTGGCCGTATGACCCGTTGGGCCAAATAACATTTTCGGCTAAATGGCCCATTCTGTCAAAAAACTATTTCTGCTAAATGGCATTTTTGGCCAATGATCGTTTCGGCCGGATAACCTGTTAGGGCAAACGGCTTTTTCAGCTAAATAACCAGTTCAGCCCTCTGTCGCTTTCGGCCAATGGAACTTACCAAGAATTTCTAATCGAAAATAGAAAGAATTTTCTGAAGAAATCCTAAAAAATCCTCAAAAATTCCGAGTATTTTTCCGATGTTTTAAAAATGGCTATGCCAAACTAGCCGTTTTGTGATGAACTAACACCCTCAATTCATATTTCTTAATTTTGAATGAGTTTTTGGGGGTGCCGAAAACCGACCACCTTTTTCAGAATGGCATAAAAACAACGCTTAAAAATAGTTAATAAAAAATTTCCAAATAGATGGAATGGATCAAAATTCTTCACCAGTTTTTAGCGTATGCCTATAGGCTTCCATTGGTATGAAAATATCACCACATTGTGCAAATGTAGGAAAGTTATGAACTAAAAACAAAAGGGTGATCACCTTCCCTTATATGATCCATTCGGCCCAACGTAATTTTCGGCCTCATGATATTTTTGGCCAAATGGTCCTCTCTGCAAAACGGTATTTTCGGCCAAATGGCCTATTTGGATAACTGGGTAGCCAAACGGCATTTTCGGCCATATGACCTGTTTAGCCAAACAACCAGTTCGGCCGGGCAAAATATACTTTTGCATATCTTCTATCTGTATAAGGGAATGTTTTGAAAATCCTCAAAATAGCCCGACTTTTTTTTGTTGCTCCCTCAATTTTTTTTTTTGTAAAAAAAAACTAGGGTGCCCGAGGGTGAGACATAATTGTTTTTAAATATTTGTATCGGCCTCAATAGGAAAATATGTTCCTTTAGACATGGTCAAGAAAAGTAGGTTCAAGATGAGCGTGGGGGGTTATATACAATGGACGTTTCTTTCATTGGTGTTAGCGCATCTGATGGGAATTAGATCAAATACGGAAATACTTGCCGAGTCTGCCTTAGCACTAGTTGTTACGCATTGAGAATGAATGCTAATAGCAGCAAGTACCGTCTGCACATTCTTCGTGGAACTTCTGCTGATCCAACCAATAGTGATGGAAAAGTAAGTAGGGGCAGCCAATCATACACAAGCTCAAGCAATTGCAGCATTTTTCACTATTTGCAGGCTGCTGGCGGTTAAATAATTTGTTGCATGCAGTTTATTCCAATATAAGATACCTACAACAGGTAGATATCGAGAGGTCTTCCTTTGCTCATCGGTAAGATTTGCCCTTAAAAAGCAAGGTTTTTGTCGAAGTTGGTTGAGCTCGTATCCCTGTACGGTTTAGGATGTTTCCCGTTTGTTATTCTCTTGGATTTTATGTGCGACTGATAGATACTGTAAAAGTTAATGCTTTTTGGCGGGCTGGCAATGTTCCAGTTTGGGAGCGTAATGCTAGTAAGAAGAAGAGTCGAACTTGCATGCCTGGACGATGAAGAAAGACCTCATGCAAAGCATGTCAATGTCAATATGATTGCTGTATTATGCAGAAGTCGTGGTGGGGCTGGTGTGTAGGAGTCAGGAGTTGAGAAGATATGTTACCGATGTATCTTTTGCACGGGAAGGAACCAGAGATTGAATAGAACGACTCATGGGTGAAGTAGGATATGCATCACGTTCGACGCGAGAAAGCACGAACATTTCGTTAGAAGGACGGAAGTTTTGTCGAGTATGGAGTGTCTGTTTCTCATAACGTTATTGTCATGATGCACCTAACGTAGCTTATAGCTACCGGTTGAATCGGGTTGATTGAGTGTTCATTGATATGATTAAATACTTTGAAATGAATGTTGTTTTGAAGGAGATTAGTTTTATGTATTGGGTAGAGAATATTTTCTCTGAGTCTTGGGTTGACGATAGAGCATTTTTACCAGTGTTTGAACTTTTATCACAAATAAAGAGCTGTGTAAAGACTTTGAAAAGCTTTGACAGGCATCTGAAATAATTCATAATAAGCATCAGACAGTGATAGTAATTTCTTAAAAAATCATTAGTGGTTTACAGTAAAATTCACTAGTAAAAAACAACTAGAATTTGTGTAATTTAGTATTATGAATGAAAATAGAAAGAAAAGACAGATTTTATTAAATGTTCAAGATTCGTACTCGATGTGGTAACATGTTTAGTAAAACAACTCAACTAATCAATAAAATAGATTTTTGAGAAAACCAAGCTTATTCAACATTCCAAAGCTCTAAATTACAGATGGAATTCCATCAGCGAATTTTACCTCTTCACCAGTCACCATCTGTACCACCATTGCGTACTAATTGCGTTTGATTGAACGACATCTCTGATAGAAGAAGTAACCTGAATGGATATAAAAACCATTTCCAAGAAAGATCCACTCTAGCATGTAGGTAAGCTGGGCCAGCGTACGAGGAAAAAAATGTTTAATGAGTTTTCGATGAGCTTGCTCGGTCGCACCCTGAATCACAGTCATCATTTATTGATCGAACTTTTCGTCACAGTTGACTTGACTGAGTGAAGTGTGTCGTTTGTTGGAAACAACTCTTGTTTTCCGCAGAATCTGTCCCATAGGGTACAGTAATCATTGAGAAAGTTTATGATCGATTCATTTGAAAAGTTGTGATTCACCCAGAAGGTACGAGAGGGATTTTATCAGTCCAGAAGAGCATTTACCCCGCTGGAATCTGAACTGCCCTCAGTTTTGACTCTGTGAACTTGATTTTTAATGCTTCTTCTTCTTCTTATTATTGGCATTACATCCCCACACTGGGACAGAGCCGTTCATAGTGTTCATTAAGCACTTCCACAGTTATTAACTGCGAGGTTTCTAAGCCAAGTTTACCATTTTTGCATTCGTATATCAAGAGGCTAACACGATGATACTTTTATGCCCAGGGAAGTCGAGACAATTTCCAATCCGAAAATTGCCTAGACCGGCACCGGGAATCGAACCCATTTTTAATGCTTATTCCTGCGAAATTGTGATAAACATATTCTTGTGAATAACTCAGATGAATTAGTATGCTATGGCTATACGGCCATATGAAGTGCACAAAAAGTCAATCAAAATGGTCTTATTCGTATTGGCAATTTGTAGTTCTGTCGAATTGGTTTCATTTGACCTACTTACCGACCTACCTACACAGCATAATTCCATTAGGTTTTCTTTTCAACTATGACTACAACATATACCCTACTATGTATTACAATGTGATTAATAGGACAATTTCGTTTATTAACTAGCTTCATTAAAAACGCATAAAATTCAAACTTGGTAGCACATGTCTCAGCTATTCAATAGGACGGTATCATTCAAATTTGTGCACTGAACGCACGAATGGTTCCATATTCCGTCGCTCTTGAATAAATATGTACATCTCCATTAGAATGCATGTAGGGACTATAGAGACTGTAGATTCCATAGATAAGTTGAGGTTGTCAGTTGATGAACCAGTTAAGCGTACTGCCACGATTGCAAAATAATTATTGAAGCATGTGACATAAAATTCTGATACTGTAAGAACACAATTCGATCAAATGATGCAACCACTTCTCCGCTCATCTATGAGGTCCACAGTATCTATAATAGGGACCGGTGCGTTGGGCTGCATCGCTGCTGTACCGTTGTCGACGGCGAGACTTTGAATAGCTCCCGCACATACAAAATAAACAAAAACATCCGAACCGTCCCACCACCAGTAGCCCGTTGCACGTGGTTCCGGAGCGGTCAGTGCCATTTTCCATTCTTTCCGCCAAAAATAAAACGCTTCCACTGTCGTGCACATGGTATGTGTCGAGGAAAAAAGTCGGTATAAATCGCCCTTCAATGGTGATTGAACTATCTCATAATACGCATTTTGTTTACACTTGGTACAGTACATATTGTATTTGTTATTATTTCCATTTCCATACTATGTTCGTGCGTGCTGCAAAAAATTTTAGAGTTGCTATTGTATTGGTTGATCAATGATCATTCTCCCATTATCAACACATCTTTTGAACCACAATCTATTTTCCAGCGGTCTTAACGACGCGTTCTGTTATCTTTTAAACCAAAAATCATATTCAGACACGGTTTGTAATTTTCCAAATCATAAACCATTTTCCAGCGGTCTTCTAGACACGTTTTCTAATTTCCAAACCATAATTCATTTTTAGCAATCTTCCAAAAACGTTTTCTGATTTTCCAAACCATAATTCATTTTCCAGCGGTCTTCCAGACACGCTTTGCGATTTTCCAACCCACAATCCATTTTCCAGCGGACTTCCAAATACGCTTTGTGATCTTCCAAACCACAATCCATTTTCCAGCGGTCTTCCAGACACGCTTTGTGATTTTCCAAACCACAATCCATTTTCTAGCGGTCTTCCAGACACGCTTCGTGATTTTCCAAACCACAATCCATTTTCCAGCTGTTTTCCAGACACGCTTTTTAATTTTCCAAACCACAATCCATTTTCCAGCGGTTGTTAAGACGCGCTCTGTGATCTTTTAAACCAAAAACCATTTCAGGCGGTTTTCCGTATCTGGTTTTCCAGCGGTTGTTAAGACGCGCTCTGTGATCTTTTAAACCAAAAACCATTTCAGGCGGTTTTTCAGATACGCTTTGCGATTTTCCAAACCACAATCCATTTTTCAGCGGTCTTCCAGGCACGCTTTCTGGTTTTCTAAACCACAAAAAATGTTCCAGCAGTCTTCCAGAAACGCTTTGTGATTTTCCAAACCACAATCCATTTTCCAGTGGTCGTCCAGACACGCTTCGTGATACAAACCATTTTCCAGCGGTCTTCCAGACACGCTTGTGATTTTCCAAACCACAACCCATTTCCTAGCGGTCTTCCAGGCCTTTCTGATTTTCTAAGCCACAATGCATTTTCCAGCGGTCTTCCAGAGGTGCTTTTCCATTTTCTAAACCACAAACCATATTCCAGCGGTCTTCCAGTCACGCTTTCTAATTTTCTTTTGATCTTTTGAACCAAAATCTATTTCAGGCGGTTTTCCAGATACGCTTTGCGATTTTCCAAACCACAATCCATTTTCCAGCGGTCTTCCAGACACGTTTTTCAATTTTTCAAACCACAATCCATTTTCCAGCGGTCTTTCAGACACGCTTTGCGACTTTCCAAACCACAAGCAATTTTCCAGACACGCTTTGTAAATATCATTCAGACTGGCCAATTTCCAGACAGACTAAAAATTGCACGTGTTATTCCTGTATTTAAATCTGGCGATCCAAAAGAAATGAACAACTACCGACCAATATCTACGTTGTCTGTTATTGATAAGCTACTGGAGATAATGATTGTTTCAAGGATAGTGGAGTTTACTACACACCATCAGTTGATATGGGCTACGAAATGGTGAGTTGACATCCTGGAAGGGGCGCCTAGCATAGCTCTGGTCCTCACAAGTTCCAATACTCACGCTTCCACGGGTCTTCCGATGACAATTGATCGCCAGCTAAGAGTTGCGTACTTAGCTGGTAGTGTAGTCTGGGCAATGTTGTTATTCTGACATCAGCTAGAGTGAGAGTGTGCGTCCTGTGGGGTCTGCCTAGGATGTGTCGGAGCTCGACAGTGGGCTCTGTTTAACTTCTATAAAAAGCTGCATGTGTCCCCAAGCAGGCCCTATCAAAGCGACCGTGTGCCGCTCAAAGCGCACTAGCCTAGTCCTGGTGTTGGGTGGGACTTTAAACAAATTTGACCCGACTGATCGAGCGTCTGTTCACCAAGGAGATGCGGCTCCAACAGCGTCTGTTCTGGCATCCAGCGGCTGAGTATGAAATGCTATTCCCTGGAAGCTATACCTAAGATGGCAGCCCCATCCCGGTGGATAGGGAACCTTGGGCCAACTACCTACTGTTCCCGAAACATCAATTTGTTCGAGAATCCGATAATGAAAGAATACGGACTGATTTCACGGCGACGACTCTTAGCGCGAAACAACGGACACGAATAGGAACATGGAACGTTTAAATCCTAGCCCAGCAGGGTAAATTGGCATAACTTGCCAATGAGGCACGCCGCATGAAGCTTGAGATCCTGGGACTAAGTGAAGTCCGTTGGCCAAACTTTGGAGAACACAGAACGCCGTCGGGACAAGTTCTGCTATACTCTGGTCTACGAGGTGAACACGCTCCCCGGCATCGCGGAGTTGGCTTCCTACTAAGCGCTCAGGCACACTCTGCGCTTATGAAGTGGGAACCTATAAGTGAAAGGATAATCGTTGCCAGATTTAGAATACGGGTCCGAAACCTTACTATAATCCAATGTTATGCGCCAACCGATGCTGCCGATCTACAAGACAAAGAGAACTTCTACAGTCAACTCAATGCCGTCGTAGATAGAATTCCGAAGGGTGATATCAAGATCTGTTTGAGCGCCTTCAATGCGAAGATCGGACCCAACAACTCGAACCATGAGCGCATTATGGGACGCCATGGTCTCGGAGAAATGAGCGAAAACGGAGAGCTGTACGCAGAATTTTGTGGTAATAACGACATGGTGATCGGGGGATCGCTCTTCCTTCATCGACCGGTTTACAAGGTCACGTGGGTCTCCCGTGACGGCTTCATCAAATCGACCACATCTGCATCAGCCGAAAATGGGAACGGAGCCTTCTTGATGTACGGAATAAACGTAGTGCCGATATCGCGTCTGATCATCACTTCCTCATCGGCGAAATACGTCTGCGCATTGCCCGGATTCGTCGGCAGGAGGAAAGAGTTGGACGACGGTTCAACACACGCCGACTGGAAGATGCCACGGTGAAACGGTCCTTCGTTAAAGCACTGGAGACGCGTGCTGCAGATATTCCGGAAGGTGGCAGCGTGAAAGACCAATGGACCGCCATCAAGCATGCCTTCATCGCCACCAGCGAGAACAATCTGGGCGAACTGCGCACCTGGAGAAAACAATGGATCACCGATGAGACCTGGAGGAAGATAGAGGAGCGAAGAGAAGCCAAAGCCGCGATAGAGCGATCCAAAACCAGAGGAGCCAAAGTCTTGGCCCGGCAACGATACGCGGCTCTTGAGAAGGAAGTAAAACGCTCATGTCGGCGGGACAAGCGAGCGTGGGCAGACTCTCTGGCCGACGAAGGAGAGAGAGCCGCCGCAACCGGGGACATTCGCCTCCTCTACGATATCTCACGACGCTTAAGCGGGGCGAAGATGAATGCAACGATGCCTGTGAAAGACGCGAATGATCAGTTATTGACCGACCCAACTGACCAGCTGAAACGCCGGTTCGAGCACTTCGAACAACTTTTTCAAGTACCAGCCAGGCCATCACCACCTCGGCATGATCTGCCTAGGATCCGACGTATAACACGCGTCTATACCGAAGCTCCATCACTGCTAGAGATTCAAACAGCCATCCCAACCATGAAATCAAATAAAGCCCCAGAGGTCGACCGCATATCAGCCGAGATGCTCAAAGCTGACCCCATGACATCCGCTCAACTACTGCATCGTTTATTTCGTAATATCTGGAACACCGCAACTTTCCCGGTCGACTGGATGCAAGGTATCTTAGTGAAGGTGCCCAAAAAGGGTGACCTGACTGTATGCGATAACTGGCGAGGCATTATGTTGCTGTGTACCGTTCTCAAAGTTCTGTGCAAAATTATCCTAGCCCGGATTCAGGGGAAGATCGATGCAACTCTCCGCCGGCATCAAGCCGGATTCCGTGCCGGAACATCCTGTGTGGGCCATATTGTCACGCTCCGCATCATTCTGGAGCAGGTCAACGAATTCCAAGAGTCCCTTTACTTGGTATTCATTGACTACGAAAAAGCTTTCGACCGCCTCAATCACGAGAATATGTGGGGCGCCCTGAGACGCAAGGGGGTTCCTGGGAAAATCATCGGCCTCATCGAAGCACAGTACGAGGCCTTTTCGTGTAGAGTGCTGCACAATGGGATCCTGTCCGACCCTATCCGGGTCGTAGCTGGTGTGAGGCAAGGATGTATCCTATCACCGTTACTGTTCCTCATCGTAATCGACGAGATTCTGGTAGATGCGATTGACCGTGAACCAAACCGCGGGCTGTTATGGCAGCCTATAACCATGGAGCACCTAAACGACTTCGAATTGGCTGATGACGTTGCACTCCTCGCGCAACGGCGCTCTGATATGCAGAGTAAGCTCAACGACCTTGCCGAGCGCTCCTCTTCGGCAGGTTTAGTCATCAACGTCAACAAAACCAAATCGTTGGATGTAAACACGGTGACTCCTTCCAGTTTCACAGTAGCCGGGCAACCAGTGGAGAATGTTGAAAGCTTCCAATATCTTGGTAGCCAAATGGCGTCAGACGGCGGTACCAAGATCGACATAGGCGCACGGATCAAGAAAGCAAGGGCTGCCTTTGCGAGTCTTTGAAATATCTGGAAAAACAGGCAGATAAGTGAACGCACCAAAATACGAATTTTCAACTCTAACGTGAAATCTGTGCTGTTATACGCTAGCGAAACATGGTGTGTATCAGTGGAGAACACTCAACGGCTGCAGGTGTTCATTAACAGATGCCTGCGGTATATAATTCGGGCCTGGTGGCCTCACAACTGGATCTCAAACAACGAGCTCCATCGTCGTTGTCACCAGAGGCCGATAGCAATAGAAATTCGGGATCGGAAGTGGGGCTGGGTCGGCCACATTCTACGTAGGGGCGGAAACGAAATCTGTAAACAAGCATTAGACTGGAACCCAGCGGGACATCGCAGCAGAGGCAGACCCAGAGGCTCATGGCGGCGAAGCCTCAATAAAGAAATAAAAGAAGTCGACCGAAATCTAACCTGGCAACAGGTTAAAGCGATAGCCGGGCAACGCTCAGGATGGAGATCTTTCAAGTCGGCTCTTTGCACCACCGGAGGTGTACAGGATCCGTAAGTAAGTAAGTAAGTTTATAGTTACGTTTTAGGAACGACTACGAGGTATTCCAATGTGACCGCAACTCAAACAACAGCTGTTAGTACGAGTACATCCATCACGCTCAAAAACCGTCACCTGTTACTCTGTGCTGTCTACAGAGCTCCAGATCGTACTCGAGGCCTTCATTTCATTGATACACATTTTCGGGCAGTTAGTATTCTGTCCAAGAACGAATTTCCTTGTGACGAAATTGTGATTGAGAAGAACTACCCATAAAGATCCTCCATGAAGATTCAGAAGATTTTCTTGGACAATTTTAGAAGAATTGCAAATTCAAAAAAACTTCCTTTGAAATTCATAAAAAATTTACTTGCAAATTTTGTAGAATTACCTGTGCCAAGTCGATTCTTATGGAAAATTTGAAGAATGACTCTTGGAAATTGAAAAGAATTTTTCTTCAAAATTCTGCAAAATTCGCGGAAACTCAGAATAATTTCTCATGGGAATTTGAAGAATCTATATCTTTATTTGTGTGAATTTTGAAAATCAGAACTTCCCATGGAATCAGAAAAAAATCCAATACAAATTTACAAGTTTTTCTAAGTTCAGATGAATTTCCCGTGAAACTTCCAAAGAATTTTCCACGACAATTTAGAAAAAAAATCTTTGGAAAATATAGTCTTTTAGAGGGAGCCTTTTCTGGGAAATGGAACTTTCCAGTCGATATCTCCAGATAAGAAGCGTAATCATGGATGCACACAAGACCAAAGTGATGTTCTCATCATTTGACGTTGGTCGTGTTTTCCGCGTGCGACCATGTGGTGCAATCTATCGCTTGGAGTGCCTGCGAAAATTTGTGTCATTGTATCATTTTGGCATTCATGCCAGTTTCACAGAACTTCTTCGCAAGGCTACCCTTGTGTTATTGATTCCCCTGTTCAGCCGGATTGAATCGGTTGGAGCTGTGCTTACTGTTTTATATATGTATGTGGTTGTCTTTTGATATGATACTACACGCCTTGAATTGAAATTTAAGCTTGAAATAATAAATGCATCGTAATTGAAAATTCATTCAAAATTAAATGGACAAATTCTATAAATTCCTTTCTGTATTACGAAGTATTTTTCACGTGAGAACATAGGCCACGGGAATCAGAATTTGAATCATCTCGAAAATCATGTTCGTAATTTCAGATAGGCCAATTATGTATCTAATATTGGTGACTATCAACCGTACGATAGAATTGAACATACATGCGAATGTTTTGTTTGAAACCGAATGGATCAATATCTGCCGAGTTATATTCCATAGACGAAACGAGACATCAATGTGATGAATTATTAGGATATAAAATAAAACAATGCAAGCTGAAAAATCGTCTCGATCTGCCTTCTAGGAAGTTATTACACGAGCATGAAACGAAGCATGCTCGAAGTAGTTCCAGCGAACTAATCAGGGTTTCGACTTTTCGTTTCGATGAGACATAAGCGAGCGTTTTTCGGGCCAAGGGAAAATCTGTTTTCGTTGTTTATGGTGACGAGCATCATTCACCTTAGCCAATCTTTTTCTCTGGAGCTTTTTCTCTAGAACAGCATTTTTATAGCAAGGCGCATCAACTGAAACCATAGTAAAGTGTATAATTATGAAAAATCTCATTAAAACCTCACTATTGGTACTACCTCCACTAAAGGTACGGTTAGCCTATATGTATTCCGTTATTTACGAATTCACAGTCACAAATCTCAGCCAAGACATCAGCTATTTTTTCATTTGGCAAAAACTGTAATTGACAGATGTTTTGTTCTATTATGAATAATCAACACAACTGATTATCACAATTTTGTGTGATCGCAATAATTTTTAGTTGGGCAATTATCTAATTGTTATCGTAATTGTTAATATAAAACATGCCTTGTGATGGCCTGTATACACATACTTAAACGTTTGTTTCATAGAGATGCCAACGAACAAATGTTTACCAATGGCAGTCACCATTTTTTATGAATCGTAAATCTCCTGCCTATGGAAAATTAAAGACGGGACACCTCCTACCGGAACCATTCGGTACATCCACCGTCTGCTGGAGCTTCGTTCGTTTGCATTAATTTCATCTTTCAAAATGTCCGCCATAGAGGCAAAATCACCATCGCCGAAGCATCTGGTTCCTTGGTTCAGTGGGACAACTTTCTTCATATAAAATATGTGCCATTGCACATAGCCAAGCCGAGCTCCCACCGTCTGCTGCAGGTGTCGGTTACATAGAAAAAATATCCCCACTTCATTCCCAACCGCATGCAGGCTTCCTCTGTGCATCATCGAACCGTGTAATCTGAATTGGAAAATACTTTTAATAGAACCAATAAATTTGTCGGTAACGTTTAGCAGGGGCGACCACCGTACTGTTGGGTAATGTGGCTATACCAAGATAACCTCGGCGAACGGAACATGCACGACCGCCCGCCCGCCCTGCAGAGCAGACCTGATCTCGGGTGACGCGATACGAAGAGATCCGGTGGGAGCCCCGAACTGCGGAAGAAGCTGATGACGACGGTTTGCATTAGAGGCCGGCACAGTCTGATTTATGGCCACGATAGTATAATTGGAGCTAATGTTTGCGTTTTATGTGGACACATTTTTGGGGCTTGTCCCAGGGTGGCTTGAGATTATGTAATTTCTCAGAGCTAGCAGTGTTACGTTGGTGAAGGTAGATGGAACAACAAAAGATAATTATTATCATTACTCAGATCGGGAAACTCCCAGAAACAAGTCTTTATTTTGACTAGTCGACTAGCAGAATGAATTGGTCATAAACTTGTGTGGATGCATGTTTGTGTGATGGGAGTAATAATGAAGTAGTTAAATATTTCAGTAATTGCTCTACTATAATTGCACATGATTTCTTCTTCATATCAACCCGTGGAATCGAAACTTTTATATTACCTGCAAAAAATAGCTTAAAACCCAAGCCTATTGCACTTCAACGCTCATCTCTAAAAATCCAATTCTACCACAAAGTTCACTTTAAACTAGCTGCAATGTAAATTCTCAAGTAAGCAAACACTGTACACTGAAGTCAGTTTCTACGTGGGGGATACGTACCGTGATTGTTGCTCACTGAGGTACGTCAAAATCGGCATTGGTGACATGAAAGCTCAGATAGGAAGGGAGGAAGACCGGTGATCAGACCGGACAGTCTGCATACCGTATCGAATAACAACGGCCAACGATACATAAACTTAGCAGCCTCCCGCGGAATGGTAGCCCAAAGCACTTTCATCCCGCGAAAGAATATCCACAAGGCCACATGGAGATCACCTAGCTTGGAAACGGAAAATCAAATCGACCACGTTCCAATCGACATCACGAACGTCTGCACCTTCTTCTTCTTCTTCTTGGCATTACATCCCCACACTGGGACAGAGCCGCCTCGCAGCTTAGTGTTCATTAAGCACTTCCACAGTTATTAACTGCGAGGTTTCTTAGCTAGGCTACCATTTTTGCATTCGTATATCATGAGGCTAACACGATGATACTTTTATGCCCAGGGAAGTCGAGACAATTTCCAATCCGAAAATTGCCTAGACCGGCACCGGGAATTGAACCCAGCTACCCTCAGCATGGTCTTGCTTTGTAGCCGCGCGTCTTACCGCACGGCTAAGGAGGGCCCCAGGGACGTCT
Source organism: Armigeres subalbatus (assembly GCF_024139115.2). Classification (NCBI taxonomy): domain Eukaryota; kingdom Metazoa; phylum Arthropoda; class Insecta; order Diptera; family Culicidae; genus Armigeres; species Armigeres subalbatus. The sequence continues at coordinate 135,982,988 of NC_085141.1, forward strand.
GCACCTACCGCAGTCAAATATTGAATCCGACCATTACTTCGTTGCAGTATGCTTGCGGTCAAAGCTCTCGACGGTGTACAACACGCTTCGAAGTCGAACGCCGCGGCTTGAAATTGGGCGGCTACAAGAGGGTATAGTCCAAGTCCAAGAGTAGTCCAAGACTACGCGCAGCAGCTGGGACTGGCAGGAAGACCAGCATTCTTTGAAGATGGCTTCACTTGGTACGATGTTTTATTACCAGACTAAGGCCGGAGTGGCCTGTGTAATACATGAAAGTCTTCTCCATTCAGCTCGGTCCATGGCTGCACTTCGCCAACCACGCAGTCTGCGTCCGAAATCCGGAAATCGTCCTCAACCTGATCGATCCACCTTGCCCGCTGTGCACCTCGCCTTTTTGTTTCCATCCGATCGTTGTCGAAAACCATTTTCATTGGCTACGTGCCCGGCCCACCGCAGTCAGTCCGATTTTCGCGGTGTGAACGATGGATGGTTCTCCTAACAGCTGATGCAACTCGTGATTCATTCGCCTCCTCCACGTACCGTCCGCCATCTGCACCCCACCAGAGATGGTAGGCAGCACTTCCTTATCGAAAACTTCCAGTGCACGTTGGTCCTCCACGAGCATCGTCCAGGTTTCGTGTCCGTAGAGAACTACCGGTCTAATAAGCGTTTTGTAGCTAGTCAGTTTGGTACGGCGGCGAACTCTATTCGATCGAAGCGTTTTGCGGACTAAAAGTATGTACGATTTCCTGCCATGATGGATCTCCGAATTTCTCTGCTGGTATCGTTATTGGCGGTTACCAGTGAGCCCAAACACACAAATTCTTCTACCACCTCGATTTCGTCACCACCGATAGAAACTCGTGGTGGGTGGCTCTTGCGCCTCTTCATATCATGTACTTCATCTTCGACGTGTTGATGACTAGTCCAATCCGTTTAGCTTCGCTTTTCAGTCTTGTGTAGGCTTCCTCCATCTTCTCAAAGTTACGTGCCATGATATCAATGTCGTCGGTGAAACCAAATAGCTGGACGGACTTCGTGAAAATCGTACCACTCGTGTCAATCCCTGCCCTTCGTATTATTCCCTCCAAAGCGATGTTGAATAGCAGACACGAAAGACCATCACCTTGCCGTAACCCTCTACGCGTTTCGAAGGGACTCACTACGCACATCACCCGATCTACGCACATCACCCGATCCATCGTCGCCTTGATCAACCTTATCAGTTTATCCGGAAATCCGTTTTCGTGCACTAGCTGCTATAGCTGGTCCCGATCGATTGTATCATATGCGGCTTCGAAGTCAATAAATAGATGATGTTTGGGCACGTTGTATTCGCGGCATTTCTACAATACCTGACGTACGGCGAACACCTGGTCCGTGGTGGAGCGTTCGCCCATAAAACCCGCCTGGTACTGCCCCACGAACTTCCTTGCAATTGGTGCTAGTCGACGGCATAACATTTGGGAGAGTACCTTGTAGGCGTTCAGCAATGTGATTGCGCGGTAGTTGCTACAATCCAGCTTATCGCCCTTTTTGTAAATGGGACACACGACACCTTCCATCCACTCCTGCGGCAAAACTTCCTCCTCCCAAATCTTGGTAATGACCCAGTGCAGCGCTCTAGCCAGTGCCCCACCACCGTGTTTAAATAGCTCTCCTGGTAGTTGGGGCTTTGTTGTTCTTCATCTGGCCAATCTCCTTCTGGATTTCCTGAAAATCCGGAGCCGGAAAATTATGTCCTGCGCGCGTTCTCCCAGGTTCATCACCATACCGCCATCTTCGTCTGCCACATTGCCATTCAGGTGTTCTTCGTAGTGCTGCCGCCATCTTTGGATCACCTCACGCACGTTCGTAAGAAGGTTGCCGTTTAAGTCCTTACACATATCAGGCTGTGGCACGTGGCCCTTACGTGAACGATTCAACTTCTCATAGAACTTTCGTGTGTTATTAGCGCGGTAAAGTTGCTCCGTCTTTTCACGGTCTCGATCTTCCTGCTGGCGCTTTTTCCTCCCGAAAATCGAGTTTTGTCTGTTCCGCGCCCGTTTATATCGTGCCTCGTTCGCCCTCGTGCGGTGTTGCAGCAATCTCGTCCATGCTGCATTCTTCTCTTTCACTAACTGCTCACATTCGCCGTCATACCAGTCGTTTCTCTGATCCGGGGACACCGTGCCAAGTGCAGCGGTTGCGGTGCTACCAATGGTGGATCGAATATCTCTCCAGCCATCCAGCCTAGCTGCTCTTCCCTTGGAAGTGCCACTTCCAGCTGCTGCGCGTATCCTTGGGCTAGTCTACCGTCTTGTAACCGCGGCATCCGACTTCGACGCGTGTTGTAAACAGTCGAGAGTTTTGAGCGCAGGCATACTACAACGAGGTAGTGGTCGGATTCAATATTCGCACTGCGCTAAGTGCGGACGTTCGTGATGTCGGAGAAGAATTTATCGTCGATTATAACGTGATCGATTTGATTTCCCGTTTCTTGGTTAGGTGATCTCCATGTGGCCTTGTGGATATCTTTGCGGGGAAAGAAGGTGCTTCGGGTCGAAGGTTGGCCGTTGTCGTTCGATACGGTATGCAGGCTATCCGATGACCGGTCTATACATTTCCTCCTTCCTACCTGTGCGTTCATGTTGCCGATGACGATTTTGTGGGCAGTAGTGGGCATCCATCGTATGTCTGTTCCAGCTGTACGTAGAACGCACCAGTGTACGTTGATGATGCTGTAGTTGAAGAAACGGCCTTTTATCCTCAGCTTGCACATCCTTGGCTGCCACCCAATCACACGTTGGCGCATCTTACCCAGCACTTTGAAGCTGGTTATCAGCTCGTTGGTGGTGCCACAGCTTTGGTAGACGGTAACCGCTTGATGCCCACTTTTCAACACTTTCTGTCCTGCCCAGCAAATCTCCTGCAGCGCCACGACGTCGAAGTTGCGGGGATGTAATTCATCGTAGATCATCCTGTCCCAACCTGCGAAACCTAGCGACCTGCAGTTCCATGTTCCAAGCTCCTATTCATGATCTTTTATTCGTCGCCTAGGTCTTTGCCGATTATATCGAGTCGTATTATCTCTTATATTGTTCGTAATGATTGGTTTTCCAGGCCGCTTATTGGGCCTGCGCAAACCTCTTGTCTCGTCGGAGGGCCGACGTGTCAGGTCTGTCTGGTGTCCCACTTGACACCAGGACTTGGGCTTGTGCGCTACGGTTGCCTACTTGCGGATACATGCAGCTTTTTATAGGTATTTAACAGGGCCCACTGTCAAACCCAGGGTTTGCAGAAATCACTCTCAATAGATAACGAACAACGATAAAAGAGAGACAAAAACTGTTCCGAATCATAACAAGCCATGATAACAAATTTATCAAACTTGTATACAAGTGCGAAAAAACAAAATCGGATAGGCAGCTCCCACAGAAAAATGGTGATTCTCGCATTGTTTTCGCTCCTTTCGTGTTGATTACTGCACAGCTGTGTAGAAAAAGTTGAAATGCATCATCAGAGCCAGTGCTCCCTGCATTTGGAGCTTTCTAAAAGAAATTTATCATGGGGTATAACATCCCGAATCAGTTCTCTATCATGACAGCTTGCGAAAAAAGTTTCTCGCGGTATGCTACATATCGTATATGTATACAGAGATGATAAGTGAGAGACTTGCTCTTTCTCTATAGGATTCAATACCTGGTCAAACCCCACCACATGGATTTTGACAGTTCTAAGAAAAATCATTCACACATATCTGAGCAAACAGGGTATTACACAGCGACTGTGCATGTCTTACACAAAATTTTCACACAGATTGAGACTCTGTCGTGGCGTCACCGTAATGTGTGATATCCATGCGATGTGTAAATGACTTTAAGCGTGTAAAATACGCATAGCTTCAAGAAACAGCGCAGTAACTCGTGCAGAAGATACAAAGTTTTAAATTAACTGATCTGACTTCCGTACCGCTCAAATAATTAACAACAGAATTTCCATTCTCTGCAATAGCCGTACTTCCGGAAGCTATTTTGCATACTACACGGGACTCATCTGCTCATTAGAAACTCGAACTACCAAGTCAGCAGCCAGCATGTGCTCCAGCCCAATCAAACTGTGCCGTGCTCCCGAGCCATAGACAATATCTTTTTCGTTGTCACTGCACATCCTGCAGCTCTGCAGTGCGGTGGTGCCGCAAACCCCGACACGGAAGGCTTATCACTCAGGAACTGCAGAGTATGGCGGATCCCCGGTGCACAACCGCCGCCCGGTCGCTACTCTTTCCGGAGCCGGATAATGATATGCAAAACAGGTCATCACTTTCAGATTAGAAATTCCGATGCTGGTTATGGCGCTTACATGTTCACGGTTCGGAGCGTACGATTTTTGCCCTTTTCCGTACAACGAAATAGATCTGAAAGGTTATAGGTTGTTGGTTCTCCACAAAGACAATTGTTTGATAAAGGGCTCGATACAATAAGTAAAAACGATTGCAGTCGATTCAGCTTGATTGAATTACTTATATGTAAATGTATGTACCCGAATAAAGCTGGAAGATTATTTCATATAGATATAGAATTTTCCAGGGAATCGAATGGAGTTATTTTGCCCACCTCACGACTAAAGAAACTAAAATATTGCTCATTTTACCCCACGTTCTTCATTCATTCATTTATTTAGTCTACATCTAAATAGATAACACTGAATCAACAGTTTGACTCCACAATACACGGTTCGAGGCCGCATCTCTCCATCCTCGAATACGACCCACGCTCGCTAAGTCGTTTTGCACCTGGTCTGCCCATCTCGCTCGCTGCGCTCCACGCCGTTTCGTACCTGTCGGATCGGAAGCGAACATCATCTTTACAGGGTTGCTGTCCGGCATTCTTGCAACATACCCTGCTCATCGTACCCTTCCGGCTTTAGCTACCTTCTGAATACTGGGTTCGCCGTAGAGCTGGGCAAGCTCGTGGTTCATTTTTCGCCGGCACAACCTTCTTCTTGCACACCGCCAAAGATGGTCCTAAGCACCCGTCTCTCGAATACTCCGAGTGCTTGCAAGTCCTCCTCGAGCATTGTCCATGTTTCATGTCCGTAGAGGACAACCGGTCTTATTAGCGTCTTGTACATGATACATTTGGTGCGGTGGCGAATCTTTTTTGAGATATTGAATTTATTCGCGTTATGACATTTTCCCCATTGCGCAACGTATCCCTAGTAACATCGACGAATTTATTGTGGTTTTATAGCACACTTGAAGAGTAAATCACTGTCCCCAAGAGCGTTATAAAACTATAATTGTTACCTTACTGTAGTGGGGTCTACTGTACTGCCGTAATCTGAGAAAAAAATCTACAGAAAAATGGAAAACATGCATGTTGTAATTTAGCGCTTACGTCACTTTCTCAGATTACGGCAGTATAACGTTCAATCATAAATCATGAGTAAAACGGCTACGCAGTCTCATCTAATTGAGTTTTATTAACCATTTCGACAATTATCCCGTGTCGAAACGTCCGAGGGTTAATATAATTCGTTTCAATTAGATGAGACTGTGTAACTGTTTCACTCATGATGTATAATTGTTTCTTGGAATGGGTCAGGTCCTCGGCTTCGCTTCCCAGGGAAAACGTGACCAGACATTTTTTCATCGCATAATGTACCATCGGTCTAAACTGGGATTAAATCCAGGGCCACGGGGATAAAAGACGGGTACGCATATCACTCAACCTTCGGCGAAATTCTTAAACATTATTTTAATCAATCTTAAAATAGGAAAACAAAAAAATAAGAGGACATCAATTATGAAAATCAGAACGGATAATTTAAACATTTATTGAAGCCTTACAGACGATCAGAAGAAAATAAAAAAAATGTAATATACGAGAAAGGCAAAAACGTACGCCCACGCGTGGTCGGGTTTTCCAATCATAAGATCAAAACTATGTACAGCTTTTTTTGGCTTATTATTGAAATAGAGCAGATAAATTGACTAGGATAGGACTGTAAATAGTTTACGCATCTTGATTTACATCCCGCTGGTTTTACTGTATTTCTTTCCTATTGCAATTAAAAAATAGTCACTTTTGGTACAATTATGGAACATGGTCAACACTCAACAAATGGCACCAGCAACTCCGCATTTTCTGGGTGGTGATCTGTTTTTAATTTTTACTGCTTAATTTCAATGGTCACAAAGCTTACTGAGAAGTATATTAAAAGGATAATATAAATTATTTATAAACTAGGCAAACCGACCCGATCTCGTTCGTGTTTATTTTTTTCATATAACTGTTAATCGTTTGTTTGATTGCAGCGTGGCACTCTAGATTGATTTGAATTCGAGAAGATGGCTTTTTTGAAAACTCATGAAAATGTTGTATTTTGACAATTTTTCAACTTTCTTCGTCAAATGAACGTTGTGTAGCATAGCATAGCATATGTGATTGTACAAATCGTGGGTGGCTATACAATGCTCAATTCAAGCTCCATCCGGAATAAGGGCGAAAGTCGCAAGAGAGGACTCTCCCCATCGACCCCCCCTCCCCTAAACAAAAGTGACAAGCAGCAGATCTCTCTGTGGCCCATCACCTCAGAACGAAAGAAAACAATGCGAACTTGCATTCTGAGGTGATAAACTGCAAAGAAACCCCCTGCCTGTCACCTCCATTCAAATGAGGGGAAGTCGACGAAGAGAACCCCCTCCCGCGACACCCGCCCCCCTACCAGACAGAGCTTGAATTGAGCAATCCACTGAATATTGTCGCAAATTGATACTTGGGATTAGTCCCTTTTCCTATACAGTAGCAGTTGTATACCTGGCCACGTCCTTACAATCACGGAAGGAAGGGAAGGAATGTTAGTTCAACATCTACTAGTGAAGATGCAGGGAACCCATACTACCTTCATAGATGTCTCGGGAAGGAAAATTTGTGTTAGTGGGAAAGGTGAATAATAGGTAGCTCTATTCGACAATATAGAGCGTTTGTCAATAACAGTATATGCTGTAAAAATAATAAAATATATTCATCAATTTACTTACGAACCGTCCTAAGGGAAAAACAAAACACAAAATTTCGGCAAATCGCGCGATCGTTCTGCCGTCCGAAACAAGAGCCAACACGCACTGAACTAATTAACTTTATTACCGGCCGCGCAATGCAAAACACAAAATTTCGGCAAATCGCGCGATCGTTCTGCGTCCGAAACAAGAGCCAACACGCACTGAACTTTCTTCGTCAAATGAACGTTGTATATACATATATCACGTCTAAGTTTTTCATGCAAAGTGCACCGTTTCATTCATTTGCCACAAATTCATTTCGCAGCAACACGAACGTTTTTACACGTTCGAGTACCCATTGTTATTTGCTTAACAACCTCGAGTTCATCAGTAACTAAATTACTGCTAAAAATTATTTAGGAAAAATTACATTATTTTTGGATGAATTTCACTTAGAAACCATTCTGCTGGATCTTCCGAATGACAATTGGATCATATATTCTCACTGCACATTCTACGGCCTACGACTAATTGATTTCGCCGCCTCCAAGAATATGTCCATTCGCAGCACCTACTTCTAACACAGCCTCCCGTATCGGTACACCTGGAAATCACCACTGCAGACAGAATCACAAATCGACCACGTTCTGATTGATGGACGGCACTTCTCCAACATTATCGACGTCAGGACATATCGTGGCGCTAACATCGACTCTGACCACTATCTGATGATGGTTAAACTGCGCCCAAAACTATCCGTCTTCAACAATTTTCGGTACGCACGACCGCCGCTGTACGACTTAGAGCGACTGAAGCAACCTGATGTCGCCACTGCATACGCACAGCATCTCGAGGCAGCGTTGCCGGAAGAGGGTGAGATCGATGGGGCCCCTCTTGAGGACTGCTGGAATACAGTCAAAGCAGCCATTAACGACGCAGCGGAGAACAACGTCGGGTATATGGGTCGAAGTCGACGGAACGATTGGTTCGTCGAAGAGTGCAGACAGATTCTGGAGGAGAAGGACGCAGCGCGGGCGGTCGCGCTGCAGCAAGGTACCCGGCAGAACGTGGAACGTTATAGACGGAAGCGGAGACAGCAGACCCGTTTTTTAGAGGAGAAGAAGCGCCACCTGGAAGAAGCGGAGTGCGAGGAGATGGAACAGCTGTGCCGTTCTCAAGAAACACGCAAGTTCTATCAGAAGCTCAACGCATCCCGCAAAGGCTTCGTGCCGCGAGCCGAAATGTGCCGGGAAAAGGATGGGAGCATCTTGACGGACGAACGTGTGGTGATCGAAAGGTGGAAGCAGCACTACGAGGAACATCTGAATGGCACTGAGAGTACAGGCAGTGAAAGTCAAGGCAGCGGAGGAGATGACTACGTCAGTTCAGCGGACGATGGAAGCCAACCAGCCCCCACCTTGAGGGAAGTTAAGGATGCCATTCAACAGCTAAAGACCAATAAAGCAGCTGGTAAGAATGATATCGGAGCTGAGCTCATCAAGATGGCCCCGGAAAAGCTAGCCACTTGCCTGCACATACTGATAGTCAGAATCTGGGAAACTGAACAGCTACCGGAGGAATGATATTCCAGTGATATTCCAGATCATCTTCCGTCGTCTGTCACCATTAGTGAATGAGTTCGTGGGAAGTTATCAAGCCGGCTTCGTTGACGGCCGCTCGGTAACGGACCAGATCTTTACTGTACGGCAAATCCTTCAAAAATGCCGTGAATACCAGGTCCCAACGCACCATCTGTTCGTTGATTTCAAGGCGGCATACGACAGTATAGACCGCGTAGAGCTATGGAAAATTATGGACGAGAACAGCTTCCCTGGGAAGCTTACCAGACTGATCAAAGCAACGGTGGATGGTGTGCAAAACTGTGTGAAGATTTCGGGCGAACACTCCAGTTCGTTCGAATCGCGCCGGGGACTAAGACAAGGTGATGGACTTTCGTGCCTGTTGTTCAACATTGCACTAGAAGGTGTCATGCGGAGAGCCGGGTGTAACAGCCGGGGTACGATTTTCAACAGATCCAGTCAATTTATTTGCTTCGCGGATGACATGGACATTGGCGGCCGAACATTTGCAAAGGTGGCAGAACTGTACACCCGCTTGAAACGTGAATCAACAAAAGTTGGACTGGTGGTGAATGCGTCAAAGACAAAGTACATGCTTGTGGGCGGAAGCGAGCGCGACAGGGCCCGCCTGGGAAGCAGTGTTACGATAGACGGGGATACCTTCGAGGTGGTCGAGCAATTCGTCTACCTCGGATCCTTGCTAACGGCTGACAACAACGTTAGTCGTGAAATACGAAGGCGCATCATCTGTGGAAGTCGGGCCTACTACGGGCTCCAGAAGAAACTGCGGTCGAAAAAGATTCGCCACCGCACCAAATGTGTCATGTACAAGACGCTTATAAGACCGGTCGTGAAACATGGACAATGCTCGAGGAGGACTTGCAAGCACTCGGAGTATTCGAGAGACGGGTGCTTAGGACCATCTTTGGCGGTGTGTAAGAAGACGGTGTGTGGCGGCCATGAACCATGAGCTCGCCCAGCTCTACGGCGAACCCAGTATCCAGAAGGTAGCTAAAGCCGGAAGAGTACGATGGGCAGGACATGTTGCAAGAATGCCGGACAGCAACCCTGCAAAGATGGTGTTCGCTTACGATCCGGCAGGTACGAGACGGCGTAGAGCGCAGTGAGCGAGATGGGCAGACCAGGTGCAAAACGACTTGGCGAGCGTGGGGCGTATCCGAGGATGGAGAGATGCGGCCTCGAACCGTGTATTGTGGCGTCAAATTGTTGATACAGTGTTATCTTTTTAGATGTAAACTAAATAAATGAAATGAAACATTCTACGGCAATGAAAAGGTAGACTCGCTGGCAAAGGTGGGCGCACAAGGAAGGTGAAGGTGGAAGGTGAAGTTTATGATAGTCAACTCTCGAACAACGAGTTTTTCCCATTAGTCCGTCAGAGTACTCTACACAACGAACTTGGACGGTGGTTATTTTCCATAATTTCTAAAGTATTTAGGCGACCGTGGTTCAGAGGTGAATACTGAAGTCGAGGTTCCATTCGAGTGATGTCGAGGCTTATGTCACTATTCACTAAACGCACATCTGTACAGAATAAATCTTGTCGATAGCAACTTATGTAGGAGCGAAGCGTAGTTTGGTTCTGCTCGGAAAATGACGCCTCTAGAGAGCAATTATTACCATGTGGCCCGGGATACCCTTGTGGCCCGAGGTGTTTAGGGAGATCGTGATGTTGTCTACAGGGTGTTCCATAAGTTCGAATACACTTTCAAAAAATGTTTAAAAATTGAGATTAAATTATTTCTTTTCCCGGTTTCATTTCATTGAAAGTATTGTTTATAAGAAACGTTTGTAACATTTCTTTTGGAATGGCCTCTATTTTGTACTTCTTCACGAGCTTCAAACATTTCTAAAACCCATCGCAAGCGGCACGCACGGTCTGCATGGGCATTTCGTTCCAGATTTTGAGAATTACGTCTTAAACTGGTCCAAGTTACTGACCTCGTATTCGTACAGCTTTAACATAACAATGGACCAAACAAGAAAGTTAAGAGGGTTCAAATCCGGGAAGCTGGGAGGTCGCAAAGTTTTATCCAAAAAGTCGATGAAATTGTCCCCATATAAGGTTCAAATCGCATTTTTCGTGTATAAAAGGTTATCATCCTATTGGAACACGTAAGGCTGATCTCCGTCTTATCACCGGGCCACTGGGGGCATTAATCATCCCCAAAACCTCAGTTTTGTAGTACGCCGCAATGATTTCGACCTTCAAAAACGGCTATTTACGATGCCCCAATCCATTTTCAACGCGCGTAATAAACAAACAACAAGAGACAGAATGTCAACACCACACACATTCGTTAGCGTATATATACCGCTAACGCTGACACCAATACTAATACAGAATATATACATTGGGCTTACAAACACAATGATCAAACATTTGTATTCGAACTTATTGAACACCCTGTATATGCAGGCCATTTATAGTTTTTTTTTTTGGACTTCTGACACCAAAATCAATCATTTTGTTTTTTTTTCTCTCTTCAAAGTTTTTTTTTTTGTTTAGCCTCTATCTTTTTGTTTCGTAGAGCTCTATAGCTCTTGCCATCTGGAATATGCTCCCAGTCGAACCATTCCTCGAGCACGACGACACGCCACATTGTCCCTGACGCCAAATGCCCGAATGAGACGCTGAAATTTCCTTATCCCAAATCCTAAACACCGTCCATCCTTAAACATTTTAAACTAACCTCGAGTCACCACGAGTACGTTGGCTTCTACCCCTCTCTTACTAACTGTATAATAAAATGATATTGAAGTATATATCACAAAGAATCATGGCTCCGTAAAGTTTTATACACACCTGAGCCAACCAAACAAATGAACTTGGAAAAAAAATCGGATCATATGATCATGCATGGGATTATATAATTTCTTAGGCTCTTAAGAAATGATGTAGAAAAAGTCGGACTGAAAGTTCAGTTGAAAGCTACTCGGAATTTCTACAGATAGAATCTTCTGGTTCAATCTAAAAAAAAAATCCTTGATTCCTTGGGACTCTTTGTGCATGTATGAATCTATGAATGGGCTATTTAACACTTCTGAATTCTAATTTACTGGCATCGGATTCAACTACATATTAGAATATGGGTGCCTCGATCTATATTTCAACAAAATTCAAAACCCCAAAATTTGGCTTTGAGTTAAATATTTGGCTGTATTGTTAAAATCCTACGAGGTCTCCTGCCCCATACTATGTCAAAATGCGACAGTAGGAAATGTCAAAACCGGAACTAAAAAAAGCCCATCGCAAACATTCGATTCGAATGCAGTTCTCGCACTTGTCCCGTTCGTGACCTCACCATACACGTTTGTGATTTTCCCCCGCAGTTCATGGCAGATCTATGCTGCACCTACCCCATTATGAGAAAATGTGAAAATTCCTATAATAGCGCATACTTTCCCTCGCACTGACTGACTGGCTGTGGCAAGTGTCCGATCTCAAACGATTCACACTATATATCATACGCTACGTATCTAACCGGACTCGAGCGGTCGTGTCGTAACCCCTTTTAGCAATCAAGCGTCGTGCGGATGCCCGGCCAGCAAACGTTTGGCCCTCCGCAATCTGCACGGATGACATCGAGAAGTGCTCAGCGACAAGAACAAATCTGAACCGTTGTGCTTGTAACCGTCGTCGTCGTCGTTGGCCGGAACACATTTCCACAGAGTTTGTCGCGCATGCATGACCCACCTCCCAGTTCGCTCCATGGCCATCGGTCATGTACGGGCTCAACTTCACATGTGCGTCTTTTGACACGACATAATTCCTATGTCGGTTGGATCTCGGACGCTATGGTGGAGGCTGCGACATAACAGCGTGGTTTTCTCCGAGTCCTTCGAGTGATCCAATTAACTCCTCCATTTCTGTGGCCCTTTCGTATATGAAGGGGGCTGTTTTGGATTAATTTTTTTTTAAATAATTTTATGACAATTTGCAATGCATATATTCAGACCATGAAAATAAATGAGACTTATTCCAAGCATGGAGAAATTTTAAAATTTGGTTTGATTAGAACTTAGCGATGCAAAGCATATTTAACGTCCAATCTAATAAATAATTTGTTATTTGATTTTGAACTAAAATTAATGGCAATTTACATGTTGCTCGAAAATAACATTAAATAAGACTTACACACACATGTTTGTACATATGGTTTTATTAGCTTTGGCTCTGTAATTTTTCTAATAGAGTTTCGTTTGCTTATTTGAAATTTGTTTCCAGATTTTTTGACAAACGTCGTAATTTGAAGCTGACGTCAGTTTACCAAATGGAATTTGAATTCCCTCTAGCACTTTTCATTGCCATGCTTAAAATAAAGTACCTACAATAAGCCACTTAACAATTTCGTCCACCATTCAGTAACAGAATGTTATAGTGCATGATGTGGATTGATAATACGAGGCTGAGATCCAATCATTTTAGGGACTGATCATTGTAGGCATGTCAATAAATCAGATATCCTAAACCCAACATGGAAAGGTGCAGGCAGGTATATCAAGCCTACCATTATCTAATCGATTTTGTCAGTTACAAATGACTAGGGCTGCCAAAACACCCTTTCGGCAAAAGGCACCCATCGTAATCCATTCGATCCATCCATCGGCAATACTCTCTGCCTCTGGAATCTGTGCGGTCGTTCGGACAGACGGTCGGCAACGATGAAAGTTGCTGAATGTGCTCTGGAAAATGAACAACAAATTCCATCGCTGATGAATGGAAAGCTCAGAGTCATCTGTTTCCATAGCCATTCGCGGCGAACACGGGCTTTCCGACGGAATGGATGCCGATGATATGGTAGCTATAGTAGCGGATGTGGGAGGCAAAAATTATTCCGGATGTCGAAGGCAGAAATTTTTCGTTCGAGCATCTATCTAGTAGAGTATATTGGGGCGGAATGGGGCTTTGTACTTTGGTGTTTTGTTCGAAGTCATCAAAAATGAATGTGATTTAATTCACTTAGTGAACAACTAGATGATCTAATACCACATAAATTAAGTTGATATAAATACAAATTTCTTGCTCCAACTTTCTCTATAGCGAAAATTATTGATTACACGCCAAACCGGAATGTAAATTATGATATGTCAAACCGTTGCCCGGGGGTGAAGACGAAAGCTCGGGATTACTCATGGGATTATGACATTCCGGTCCACAGTCATGCTGTGGATGACATACCGGTCCGTGGTCTGCTGATTGATTATTTTTTTGCGTTGTTCTGCGGTCTTGTTTTCGTTATGACTGATTTATTCTTAAGCTCAGATAAACATACATTGGGATATAAAGCATCAAATACCGTCATTTTTCTAGTCGTTAATCCCTCTATCTGCTTAAGTTACCCGAACGATTTTACATGTTTAATTTTTGCCATAATTGTTAGACCATTTTATTTTATTTATTCAATCTGGAACCGAAAATGTCTCTGAATTTTGTAAAGGTCTTTCCATTCTTTTCTCCGCAAAGCCTTCGAAGGCTTCTCGTATCCAGGTACAGGTCGTTTTGATGAACGTTATACTGAGGGAGGGTCAACTTAGTAATACGGTGATCATTATCCAGTAAAAGTGACTGTCTCTTTCCTATTGTTCTGGGTACCATCAAGCTATGCCCATCCGGAAGATGTTCGCTGAAATGAAATATCTCAAATCTAAATGCCAACCCTGTCCGTCCTGAAAATAAGCAATCTAACCTTGAGTCGCCATGAGTATCTTGGTCTATCTTTCCCCTTACTAACTGTTAATAATAGAAGGATTTCGCGTTAACTCGAACAAATGTTGACAGGCCCCTCTCAGATTTCAATCAAACTTTCTGGACGTGAAGACATTTTCACAAAAAAAAGCTTACTGCCGTCATACGCATATTTGTCCCATATTTTCTGGGATTCCTATGTACATGGGACAGTAAGGCGTATAACGGCAGCTGAGATAAATTAATATTAATATTAACACTGCAAACACCAACCCCTGCAGAAAACGTGGAACGGCAACTTTGTCCCGATATATCTCCGGTGTTTTTAGTCCAATTGTCATTGTTCTTTCCAGTTACAATCTGTAGGATATCAGGACTTCGTAAGTGACAACAGATTGTAAATCCATGCATTGGTCGGTTGGCCGGTGAAAGCCGGTTGAATTGAAACCATCCAACGTTTTATGCCGAATGAAAATTAACATTATGTTTTATCATTACGTGTTTCTAAAAATCCAGTTTGAAGAAAATGAGCAAGCAAAATAAATAATTTTCCTATACCGAGAAAACGGGATTGAGAATTGGATGATTTGTGCAGTTGATAAGATTGTGGTCACTGGGGGAAACGAAGTTGGATCGCGGCACAAGTGCGTTGGCCAGGCTGAAAACCGCAATCTCAACTGATAAATAATGTCAAGTAATGACGATATATCAAATTTTAGAATTTAGGAATTTAGGATTCAGAAATTTATTTAGGGATTTAGATTGATTTATTCATCCGCTTTATCGGTCAGTCCCACTCAATTGAGTATGAGGAAGTAGAGAATAGAAAGTAATTATTTGAAAATCAACAGATTGAAAGCCGGTCGCTAGGGTGCGAACAAGTAGGTATGGAGCGGCAGAATGTGAAAGGGAGGCATAGAGACCATCTAGTGAATAGCACACAATCGAAGTGTGAATCTTTTTGCCTACAGTCTTGGTTGTGGGCGGCTTGTTTAGTGGTATGGAAACCACTTTGCCAATCATAATGACGATCATAAAATCTGTTTCAAATGAGGAATTTAGGAATCTAGAAATTTATAGATTTAGAAGTTCAGGAATTTCGGAATTAAAGAATTTGGGAATTCTCTAGGAATCCGAAATTCCTTCTGCAGTTTTTCCAAGAATATCTCAGAATATCTCCAGAAGTTCCGCTAGAAATGCCTCTTGCAGACAAAGTTCCTCAAGAAACTTCTTCTGCAGTTCTTACTATACTGCCGTTATACGCATAATTGTCCCATGTACATAGGGAATCCCAGCAAACATGGGTCAAATATGCGTATGACGGCAGTATAGTTCCTTTCATATTTTTTTTCCAGCAATTCCTCCAAATCTCCTGGATTTGACCAAGGAATTCCCCCAGAGCGATTCCTCCTGGAGTTTTTCCACAAACGTCTGATGAAATTCCTCCAAGAATTTCTTCACCTAGAGATTTTTGAGAGTTCCTTCAGAAAATCTTCCTAGATCTCCTCCAGTGATTCCTTCTTTGGTTGGATCAGAAATTTCTCCTCGAGACCCTGTATGAATAACTCCTGAAGCTTTTCTAGGAATCTATCCTAAAGTTCCACGAGCAAATCCTTTTTGATTTCCTTCTGAAGTTGCTCCAGGATTTTGTCCTGCAGTTGCTTCAGTTTCTGCACGAATTCATCCATATCGGTTATAAATTTGAAAGAATATTTAATCAAAACGAATGGCAGTTACTCAAGGACACTTCTCACGGAATCCGTTTTCATCGCGTTTTCAAGGGCACACCACCAGATACGGCAGCAACGCACAACTGCCATTTTTATTATTTCATCGTTGCTGCGTCGCAGCATATGTGAAATAATAAAAATGTCAGCTGTGCGTTACTTCCGTATCGAGTGCCCTTGATAACGCGAGTACTTTCAAATTTGGATTACGTGAAGAGTGTCCTTAATTATATTTATTTATTTACTAGTTGACCCGGCAGACGTTGTCCTGCATAGTAGCCGAAAATGCGCGTTCTGAACTGCCCAAGCAACATTTACTTACATATTAGTTTCATGATTTACCAAACTTTACTCGTGATTTTTGCATGAGAAAATATATAAATCCGTCGTATAAAAAAGTGAGAAAAGAGAGAGAATATGAGAAAATATATAAAATATATAAATATAAATTATAGCGAACATATCTGTTGATTTTGAAGGAATGAAGAAAATCCATCCAGCCGTTTTCGAGTTACGAACACAGACTATTTCATTTGTATGTACACCCAGGTCTTTTTTTACACGTTTTTTTGCTAGGTTTTTTTTTACCGGTAACCGATGTTTGGCACCATTTTGAAATTCAAGATGGCTGACTTCTGGTTTGATAAAAGGACCGGAAACCTATGCAATATGGGTATTTCCGGAATGAGCTCGACGAGTAGATGCCGGAAATCGATGTTTGACGTCATTTTGAAATTCAAGATGGCTGACTTCCGGTTTGATAAAAGCACCGGAAACCCATGCAATATGGGTATTGCCGGAATGAGCTCGAAGAGTAGAAGCCGGAAACCGATGTTTGGCGCCATTTTAAAATTCATCAAAGGACCGGAAACCCATGCAATATGGGTATTGCCGGAATGAGCTCGACGAGTAGAAGCCGAAAATCAATGTTTGGCGCCATTTCCTTCCTACAGAAATTCCTTCGGAAGTCCCTCCAGAAATTCCTCCGGGAGTTCTTCCGGGAATTCTCCCGGAAGTTCCTCCGGAAGTTTCTCCGGGAATTCCTCCGAAAGTTCCTCCGGGAGTTCCTCCGGGAATTCCTCCGAAAGTTCCTCCGGGAATTCCTCTGGAAGTTCCTCCGGGAATTCCTATGGAAGTTCCTCCGGGAATTCCTATAGAAGTTCCTCCGGGAATTCCTCCGGAAGTTCCTCCGGGAATTCCTCCGGAAGTTCCTCCGGGAATTCCTATGGAAGTTCCTCCAGGAATTCCTCTGGAAGTTCCTCCGGGAATTCCTCCGGATGTTCCTCCGGGAATTCCTCCGGATGTTCCTTCGGGAATTCCTCTGAAAGTTCCTCCGGGAATTCCTCCGGAAGTTCCTCCGGGAATTCCTATGGAAGTTCCTCCGGGAATTCCTATGGAAGTTCCTCCGGGAATTCCTATGGAAGTTCCTCCGGGAATTCCTCCAGAAGTTCCTCCGGGAATTCCTCCGAAAGTTCCTCCGGGAAGTTCCTCCGGAAGTTCCTCCGGGAATTCCTCCGGGAATTCCTCCGGAAGTTCCTCCGGGAATTATTCCGGAAGTTCCTACGGGAATTCCTCCGGAAGTTCCTCCGAAAATTCCTCCGGAAGTTCCTCCGGAAGTTCCTCCGGGAATTCCTCCGGAAGTTCCTCCGGGAATTCCTCCGGAAGTTCCTCCGGGAATTCCTCCGGAAGTTCCTCCGGGAATTCCTCCGGAAGTTTCTCCGGGAATTTCTCCGGAAGTTCCTCCGGGAATTCCTCTGGAAGTTCCTCCGGGAATTCCTCCGGAAGTTCCTCCGGGAATTCCTCCGGAAGTTTCTCCGGGAATTCCTCCGAAGTTCCTCCGAATTCCTCCGAAGTTTCTCCGAATTCCTCCGAAGTTCCTCCGGGAATTCCTCCGAAGTTCCTCCGAATTCCTCCGGAAGTTCCTCCGGGAATTCCTCCGAAGTTCCTCCGAATTCCTCCGGAAGTTCCTCCGAAGTTCCTCCGGAAGTTCCTCCGAAGTTCTTCCGAATTCCTCCGAAGTTCCTCCGAATTCCTCCGGAAGTTCCTCCGAATTCCTCCGGAAGTTCCTCCGGGAATTCCTCCGGAAGTTCCTCCGAATTCCTCCGAAGTTCCTCCGAATTCCTCCGGAAGTTCCTCCTGAATTCCTCCGAAGTTCCTCCGAATTCCTCCGGAAGTTCCTCCGAATTCCTCCGGAAGTTCCTCCGGGAATTCCTCCGGAAGTTCCTCCGGGAATTCCTCCGGAAGTTCCTCCGAAATTCCTCCGAAGTTCCTCCAGGAATTCCTCCGGAAGTTCCTCCAGGAATTCCTCCGGAAGTTCCTCCGAATTCCTCCGAAGTTCCTCCGGGAATTCCTCCGAAGTTCCTCCAGGAATTCCTCCGGAAGTTCCTCCGGGAATTCCTCCGGAAGTTCCTCCGGGAATTCCTCCGGAAGTTCCTCCAAATTCCTCCGGAAGTTCCTCCGAATTCCTCCGGAAGTTCCTCCGAATTCCTCCGAAGTTCCTCCGAATTCCTCCGAAGTTCCTCCGAATTCCTCCGGAAGTTCCTCCGAATTCCTCCGGAAGTTCCTCCAATTCCTCCGGAAGTTCCTCCGGGAATTCCTCCGGAAGTTCCTCCGAATTCCTCCGGAAGTTCCTCCAAATTCCTCCGAAGTTCCTCCAATTCCTCCGGAAGTTCCTCCGAATTCCTCCGAAGTTCCTCCGAATTCCTCCGAAGTTCCTCCGAATTCCTCCGAAGTTCCTCCGGGAATTCCTCCGAAGTTCCTCCGGGAATTCCTCCGGAAGTTCCTCCGAATTCCTCCGGAAGTTCCTCCGGGAATTCCTCCGGAAGTTCCTCCGGGAATTCCTCCGGAAGTTCCTCCGAATTCCTCCGGAAGTTCCTCCGGGAATTCCTCCGAAGTTCCTCCAATTCCTCCGAAGTTCCTCCGAAATTCCTCCGAAGTTCCTCCAAATTCCTCCGGAAGTTCCTCCGAATTCCTCCGGAAGTTCCTCCGGGAATTCCTCCGGAAGTTCCTCCGGGAATTCCTCCGGAAGTTCCTCCGAATTCCTCCGGAAGTTCCTCCGGGAATTCCTCCGGAAGTTCCTCCGAATTCCTCCGGAAGTTCCTCCGGGAATTCCTCCGGAAGTTCCTCCGGGAATTCCTCCGGAAGTTCCTCCGGGAATTCCTCCGAAGTTCCTCCGGAATTCCTCCGGAAGTTCCTCCGGGAATTCCTCCGGAAGTTCCTCCGAATTCCTCCGAAGTTCCTCCGGGAATTCCTCCGAAGTTCCTCCGGGAATTCCTCCGGAAGTTCCTCCGAAATTCCTCCGGAAGTTCCTCCGAATTCCTCCGAAGTTCCTCCGAATTCCTCCGAAGTTCCTCCGAATTCCTCCGGAAGTTCCTCCGGAATTCCTCCGAAGTTCCTCCGGAATTCCTCCGGAAGTTCCTCCGGGAATTCCTCCGGAAGTTCCTCCGGGAATTCCTCCGAAGTTCCTCCGAATTCCTCCGAAGTTCCTCCCAATTCCTCCGGAAGTTCCTCCGGGAATTCCTCCGGAAGTTCCTCCGAATTCCTCCGGAAGTTCCTCCAAATTCCTCCGGAAGTTCCTCCGGGAATTCCTCCGGAAGTTCCTCCGGGAATTCCTCCGGAAGTTCCTCCAATTCCTCCGGAAGTTCCTCCGAATTCCTCCGGAAGTTCCTCCGGGAATTCCTCCGAAGTTCCTCCGAATTCCTCCGGAAGTTCCTCCGGGAATTCCTCCGGAAGTTCCTCCGAATTCCTCCGAAGTTCCTCCGGGAATTCCTCCGGAAGTTCCTCCGAATTCCTCCGGAAGTTCCTCCGGGAATTCCTCCGGAAGTTCCTCCGGGAATTCCTCCGGAAGTTCCTCCGAATTCCTCCGAAGTTCCTCCGAATTCCTCCGAAGTTCCTCCGAGTTCCTCCGGGAATTCCTCCGGAAGTTCCTCCGGGAATTCCTCCGGAAGTTCCTCCGAATTCCTCCGGAAGTTCCTCCGGAATTCCTCCGAAGTTCCTCCGGGAACTCCTCCGGAAGCTCCTCCGGGAACTCCTCCGGAAGTTCCTCCGGGAATTCCTCCGAAGTTCCTCCGGGAATTCCTCCGAAGTTCCTCCGGGAATTCCTCCGGAAGTTCCTCCGAAATTCCTCCGGAAGTTCCTCCGGAAATTCCTCCGGAAGTTCCTCCGGGAATTCCTCCGGAAGTTCCTCCGGGAATTCCTCCGGAAATTCCTCCGGAAGCTCCTCCGGGAATTCCTACGAAATTTCCTCCGGGAATTCCTCCGGAAGTTCCTCTGGGAATTCCTCCGGGAATTTCTCTGGAATTTCCCCCGGGAATAACTCCGGAAGTTCCTTCGGAAGTTCCTCCGGAAGTTCATCCGGGAATTCCTCCGGAAGTTCCTCCGGGAATTCCTCCGGAAGTTCCTCCGGGAATTCCTCCGGAAGTTCCTCCGGGAATTCCTCCAGAAGTTCCTCCGGGAATCCCTCCGGAAGTTCCTCCGGGAATTCCTCTGGAAGTTCCTCCAGGAATTCCTCCAGAAGTTCCTCCGGGACTTCCTCCGGAAGTTCCTCCGGGAATTCCTTCGATAGAGATTCATTGCATACATTCAACTGATCAACATTGATCTTATTAAACTACTTATAACTATATAAACTATAGCTTTCCACGCTAGTCATAATGGCGGATGCTATAAACAATTTTGACAGCAACTGCTTCCGACGCTTAACTGATTCCGACGCTAATTCCGTATCTCAGCAACCATTTTACTTTGTTTGTTTACTGACTGCAGAAAAAACGATTTTCAATGAAGAAGTTGTAAGTATCGCTTATGTTTTGCAATTCTAAATTTTTCATACTTTTAGGTCTCAACGTCAAATTTCGCATTTCGTGCGCGGCAAGAACTCAAAGAGTGTACTACACATAGAGGCCCGAAGCTCGCCGTACCGTTCGAGCAGCTTGACGGCAACAGTATTGGCTAGTAGGTAGTGGGTTTATTGCAAACTTGTTCTGAAGTTTAAAACCTCTGAAGCCTTCAATTCGCTTGTGATATATTCAAATGCCTATGCTCAGTGAAGCTCGTTTCTAAGGGCGGTGTGAATAAATAAATCGTTCACTGATCAATTTATAATTAAAATATTTAAATCATTTGTTGAAATGTTTCAGGAACAAGAAATGTAAGTGGAATAACCTTTTCCCAGTAAAAGACCCACTTTTACGTGTTAGAATTATTTACATCCCCAGCTTAAGGTTTAATAAGCAGCTCCACAACAATCAAGTGCCCAGGGAAGCTTGAGAATTATATATTGTTTGTTGGTGGTCATCTAAAGAAAATATTCGCTTTTTTCTTAAAATATGACTAAAACATAGGTAGATAATAAAATCAAAGCTATAGCAAAACTACAGCTGCGCTGCAGCGGTATTGCACATCGAATCAAACTAAATCTGATTGTGTAGTCCTTTTTTAATCACTTTTTGGATAATTTAATCATGATTGTGGAAAAATAATGTCCAATACTTCTGCCGGAAAAGCGTTAGTGGAAAATAAAGTGAAATACCTGTATTATCTTTCACGGGAGACAAAACTATTAGGTATTGGATATGAACCAATACATGTACTTAACGCATGATACGTTGCTTAATTAACCACATAATACATGGTACCTCGCGAATCTTAGTACCGCCGAGATTTTCTACTTAAACTATGCTGCACATATTGAATTTGGAGAAACAAGTGGGAATCCTTCTCTCTTTGTTGGCCCTGTGGAGGTAAATGGATCATGAATTATCCAATTATCCATATTAGTAGGAAACTAAAACTAAATGCGGACGCCCGAGAAATTGAATCGGAGCCCTTTGAAACTACTTGGACAACGAAACATCGAAACAAGCTTTAAGAATGTTTAATTTCTGCCCGTTGCGTGTTAGCCAAAAATATCAGCTGCGGCAGCAAACAGAACTGTTGTTCAAATTCAAATGTTTGTGCTATTTTCCAACTCCATACAAATAGGTCAAATTAATGGGAAGATAACTTCGACCTGAAAAAGAAATATTCGCAATTATTTTGTGATATTAAGCACTATAATTTTCAATTATTTAAAGTTAGTTACGAAAGTTGCATTTTCCTCATTTCTTTCTCATAACAATAAACAACGTGAAAATAGTTGCTTAGATACGACTAGCGCCGAAAACAGTTCAGCGTCGGAAGCAGTTACTGTCAGATATATTTATAGCACCCGCCATTATAGCTACCGTGGAAAGCTGGATAACATATATTTTTTTTATCGTCCTTGTCAGATTTTTTGGTAAACTCTTCAGAACTCTCGCGAAGGAATATTCATCGGAATTTTTTCCATGAATATACACGCTAGATTCTCTGAAATTCCCACGGTGATGTTTTCGGAATCCCCATTGTGTTTTGGGTTTTTAGAAGAAATTCTTTGTAATTTCCACTGGAAGGGTTTCGAGTTTTCACGAGATATTCCATATTTATTGTTGAATGATTTTTTCTAACATCTGTCACTCCCAAAAGTTTTGACATATGTGATCAGCGGGGTGAGCTATTCCAAGAATTTCTGGATGAGCTCCTGGAGTAACTCTAAGATATATTTCATGATAAATAAACGCAGTTTTGAACAAACTCCAGCAGGAGCTTCAGCAGGACTTCCTGAAGGAACTCCTAGAAAAAATCTCGAAGAACTTCAGAAGAAATTTCTGTAAGAGCTCCTGAAAATCCAAAAGAGAAATATGTGGAAGAACTACAGGAGTAATTTTTGAGGAGCCCCAAGAAGAATTCCTGAATGAACTCCTGAAAGAATGACATAAGATTAAATGATCACATCAGATGAATTCCCCCAAGAGTTCATTCCGCATTTCCCCAGGAGCTCATTCTGAATTTCCCAGGAATTCGTCCTGAAATCTTTCAGGAGTTCATTCTAAATTCCCTCAGGAATTTATTCTGAATTCCTCCAGAAATTTATTCTAAATTCCTCCAGAAATTCATTCTAAAATCCTCCAGGAATTCCTCCATGAGTTCCGCCAGGAATTTCCCCTGGAATTACTTCAGGAATTCCTTGTTGAAGTTACTTCATGAATTTCTTGTTGTAGTTCTTCCAGGAGTCCACACAGGAATTTCTCCAAAAACTCTTCTTGAAGCTCCACCAGAAAGTACTCCTGGAGTTCCTCCAGAATTTCCTTCTGGAGATCCTTCAGGATTTTCTCCGGGGATCCTCCCTGGCGTCTCTTCGATAATGCTTCTTAGAGGTCATCCGGAGTTCATTGAGAATTTTCCCCGGAGTTCTTCCAGGAATTCTACATGTGGTTTATCCAGGATTTATTTTTGGAGTTCCTTCAGGAATCATTCCGGGAGTTTCTCCAAAAATCTTTTTGTAATCTTCTCCTGGAGTACTTCAAGAAATTACTCCTTATGCTTCTCCAGCAATTCCTGCTGTAATTTTTGCAGGGATTCCTCCTGGAGATTCCTCAGGAATTCCTCCTGGAGTTCCTCCAGGAATTTGTCCAGGGATTTCTCCCGCAATTTCTTTCTCTGGGGAAGTCAGAGTGAATTCCTAGGGGAATTCAGAATTAATTCCTAGGAGAATTCAGAATGAATTCCAAGGGACTTCAGTGTGAATTCCAAGGGAATTCAGAATTAATTCCTGGGGGATTTCAGGATGAATTCCTGGGGGAACTATAGAACGAATTCCTGAGGGAATTTAGAACGAATTCCTGAGCGAATTCAGAATGACTTCCTGGCGGCATTCAGAATGAATTCCTTGGGAAATTCGGAATGAATCCTTGGGGGAACTCATAATAAATTCCTGTGAGAATTCAGAATGAATTGCTGGAGGAGTTTAGAAAGAATTCCTGGGGATTTCAGTATGAAATCTTGAAAAAAATTTGAATTTATTCCTTGGGGATTTCACAATGAATTCCTGTTGGAATTTGAAATGAATTCCTGGATAAACATAATATGCATTTCTGGGGGAATAAAGAACTAATTCCTGGAAGAATTCAGGATTTATTCCTGAAGGAATTCAGTGTGGTCCTCCACGAATCAACACTTAGGTTCTTGTTAAGAACATTATTTAGAGCTTTTTAGTGGAATGTCTTCACTTGTCATAAGACGAGTTTGTACTATCCCATTTAATTCCACCACTTGATTATACCTTGACAGATACGTATTTCGACCTCAACGATAAGGTTGTCTTCAGTGTCTCGTACTTGACTCGACTCGAGTCGAGTCTTATGACAAGAGAGTTATGTTCTTTCAAGAATTCCTTCGAAAGTTCCTCCTGAAATTCATCCTGAACTTTCTAGAAATCCTCCAAGTGTTCTTCTCTGAGAGTTCCTCCTGAAACCCCTCTAGGAATTGTTCTTGGACCTTCTCATGAAAATCCTCCTGGAACTACTTTTGGAATTTCTGCAGGAATTCACATATTTTCCCTGGAAATCCTTCAGGTATTCATCAATGAATTCCTGCTGGAGTTACTTCAACAATATCTCCCACAAATTCCTTCCAGAATTCATTAGAATATTGATTCTGTAAGCAATGCAAAATTGAATAGCAAAGATTCACGAAAACACGTATTTTCATAGAAATTTGCTTTATCTCCTCTCCAAAGCTGAATTTCTGCTCCTCAATTTGGAAATACACTTTTGCATTTCATAGAATGAGCCTTTTAGAATGCATATTGTTTGTTGTATTTTATTTGCACGTACCTGTGTTGTGGAAAACGGAATAAGAATCACAAAAGTACGTATTTTCATAGAAATTTGGTTTCTCTCCTCTGCAAAGCTGAACTTCGGCTTCTCACTTTTTTTTTTCAATTTTGTAGAATGGGGCTTGTAGAATGCATGTGGGTAGTCGGATTTTTTTGCACTTTCATTTGTTGTGAAAAACCGAATTGTATTCATAAAAGTACTTTATTTTCATAGAAATTTGCTTTTCCTTCTCTGCAAAGCTGAATTTCTGCTCCTCAATTTGAGAATGAAGTTTGAATTTGGTAGAATAGGCCTTTCAGAATGCATATGGGTTGTTGGATTTTATTTGGCACGTATTATTATTTATTTATTCAGACTAAGGCCGAAGTGGAGTCTTCTCCATTCGGCTCGGTCCATGGCTACACGTCGCCAACCACGCAGTCTACGGAAGATCCGCAAGTCACCTTCCACCTGATCGATCCACCTTGCCCGCTGCGCACCTCGCCTTCTTGTGCCCGTCGGATCGTTGTCGAGAACCATTTTCACCGGGTTACTGTCCGACATTCTGGCTACGTGCCCGGCCCACCGCAGTCGTCCGATTTTCGCGGTGTGAACGATGGATGGTTCTCCCAGCAGCTGATGCAACTCGTGGTTCATTCGCCTCCTCTACGTACCGTCCGCCATCTGCACCCTACCATAGATGGTACGCAGCACTTTCCTTTCGAAAACTTCCAGCACAGACAAACAGACATAACACTCGTAAAATTTCCATCGTTCACTGATTTACTGGTTAATTTAAAAAATCATTAGTTGGCCAATAGACCACTCGTGACGCGCGCATCGGATTTCCTCGAGTTTGACGTTTGCTCACTACCGCCATCTGGTTCGTGATTTGCCCAACTAACTGAAATCAACAGATGTCGTTAGTGTTTGCACGACGATGATTTTGACGAGCAAGTGTTCAATGTGTTATGTCTGTTTGTCTGTGCTCCCAGTGCGCGTTGGTCCTCCACGAGCATCGTTCAGGTCTCGTGTCCGTAGAGGACTACCGGTTTAATGAGCGTTTTGTAGATTGTCAGTTTGGTACGGCGGCGAACTCTATTCGATCGGAGCGTCTTGCGGAGTCCAAAGTACGTACGATTTCCAGCCACTATGCGTCTCCGAATTTCTCTGCTGGTGTCATTTTCGGCAGTCACCAGTGAGCCCAAGTACACAAATTCTTCTACCACCTCGATTTCGTCACCACCGATGCAAACTCGCGGTGGGTGGCTCACATTGTCTTCTCTTGAACCTCTTCCTATCATGTACTTCGTCTTCGACGTGTTGATGACTAGTCCGATCCGCTTGGCTTCCCTCTTCAGTCTGATGTAGGCTTCCTCCATCTTCTCAAAGTTACGTGCCATAATATCTATGTCGTCGGCGAAACCAAATAGCTGGACGGACTTATTGAAAATTGTACCACTCGTGTTAATCCCTGCTCTTCGTATTACCCCTTCCAAAGCGATGTTGAATAGCAAACACGAAAGACCATCCGTAACCCTCTGCGGGTTTCGAAGGGACTCGAGAATGCCCCTGAAACTCGAACTACGCACATCACCCGATCCATCGTCGCTTTGATCAACCGTGTCAGTTTATCCGGAAAACCGTGTTCGTGCATTAGCTGCCATAGCTGGTCCCGATCGATTGTATCATATGCGGCTTTGAAGTCGATGAATAGATGATGTGTGGGCACGTTGTATTCGCGACATTTCTGCAGTACTTGGCGAATGGCGAACACCTGGTCCGAACACCTGGTAGTTGGTCAACCCCAGGGGCTTTGTGGTTCTTCAACCGGCCAATCTCCTACTGGATTTCCTGGAGATCCGGAGCCGGTAGAATTATGTCCTGCGCGCGTTCTCCCAGGTCCATCACCATACCGCCATCTTCGTCTGCCACATCGCCATTCAGGTGTTCTTCGTATGTGTTGTTACAAATGGAATTAGATTAGATAGTATTTTTTTCATAGAAATTTGGTTTCTCTCCTCAGCAAAGCCGAATTTTGGCTCCTCAATTTACGAATAAAATTTGAATTTCGTAGAATAGGCCTTGTAGAATGCATGTGCATTGTTGGATATTTAACGATATTTAACAAACTCCAAGAATATTTAAGAATTCGGCATCACTGCAAACTGCAATCATATCGTTACGTATACACAGAAGTAATAGTGTGCGTATTTTATGTTGGAAACAGTATTATTGATAAAGGTACAGGCATAGGATTAACTGTTTTTGAATGTTATTAAAATAGGTGCATGGCGGTGATGATGTTTTTTAGCTAAATACTTCTATAATGTGATGAAAATTTCATTTTTGAAGTTACCAAATTGTTTTCAATTAAATATTGCATGAGCCGAGCATAATTATTCTCATGTTTCTTGATTATTGGGTGAGAGATCAATGCATTTCATATGCGCATTGCCTTATTGTTATTGATATAGGAACAAATACCCTACATCTATTGTTAGAAACGGAATTAAAATCACAAAAGTACGTATTTTCATAGAAATTCGGTTTCACTTCTCTGCAAAGCTGAAAAAGTCTCTACAAGACCTATTCTACAAAATTCAAACTTTATTCTCAAATTGAGGAGATGAAATGCGGCTTTGCAGAGGAGAGAAACCAAATTTCTATGAAAATACGTACTTTTGTGAATTTAATTCCGTTTCTCACAATAGATGTAGGTGTCAAATAAAATCCAACAAAACCATATGCATTCTGCAAGGCATATTCTACGATATTTAAACTTTATTCTCAATCAGGTACCAGGTATAACGTCGGCTCCAGGGGCACGTTCACCTCAATTCGGGAGATTTGTGCCATCGCCTTCACAGCCTTTCTCATCACGCACCTGACGGAAAAGGAAGTGAATAAAAAGGAAAGGAATATGGATGGGAGAAAAATGGGAAGTTTGGGAAAGGGACCCTTGAAGAGGGCATACAACGTATACAACACGTACAAAAGCTCATAGCTTCTTACCATAACGGATTATGAACAACAAAATATTTTGAAGGTTGAGGTTTCTGCAGTCAATTTCACTTAATAAGTGTTTACCAAATATTTGGAAACGCAGTTGCGCATAAACTCGGAAGTTACATATCAGATGATAAGAAGTTCCATAATCGGATTCACAACCATCACAGACTAAAGATTCAACACGTTGAATATTTGCCATGTGATAGTTTAGTCGGCAGTGACCTGTCAAGGCCTTGACTAAAACACTGCAATTCTGTTTAGACAGATTAGCTAAATAGTTTGCTACTACCGGAGATGGCTCTCGAAAATAACAATTTTGTTTGTCTACATGAATCCAAACTACTCCAATACCGTTTGTGCTGAGTGGAAGCCCAAGATCTAATCAAACGGTTCACCCAACACTTAGATATTGGAATAGCTGGCTCAGGACCAAAAAAGTCTTGTGATGCTCCAATGCGAGCTAACGCATCAGCCAATTTGTTTCCAGCTATGGAAGAATAACCAGGTACCCATATAAGGTGTAAAGTATTAACTGAGTTCAGTTCCTCAATTTGAGTTCGACATGCGATTACTATCTTTGACCTTGAGTTGACCGAAGCGAGGGCTTTGATAGCTGCTTGGCTATCTGAACAGAAGTATATTACTTTGCCCATTATGGCAAATATTTCCGCTTGAAAGACAGTGCAGTGTCTACCCAGTGAGTGGGACTGTTCCAATCTTAGCTCACGCGAGTAGACACCTGCACCCGCTCTACCTTCGAAGAGGGAGCCGCCAGTGTAACAAACAATGCTGTCCGACATACTTCTCTCCAAATAGCCAGATGTCCACTCATCCCGCGAGGGGAATTGTGTTGAAAATGTCCTATAAAGAAAACTACTAGCTTGTGTGAGATCACTTGGAGCGAGGACAGTTCTGTCCCAATCAACCATGAGTTGTAACATCGAAGTGTGTGTAGAACTGCGGTTTACAGGATTCTCTTCCATGAAACCGAGAACCCATAATCGGTAAATACAAGAAAGTACTTCTTGTTTAAGATGCATGTGTACTGGGACCACGTTGAAGAGAACCTCGAAAGCAGCCGTGGGAGTCGAAGAGAACGCACCAGTCATTGCCATTAGGCACATCCTTTGAAGATGGCCTAATTTAGACTGAATTGTCCTCACTTCACCCTTTTGCCACCACACAAGACATCCATATGCCAAAATAGGTCGTAAAACTATTGTGTAAATCAATTTGATATATTTGGGTTTAAGAACCCAAGTTTTACCAAAAGTTCGTCGGCATTGGTCGAAAGCCATACACGCTTTTTTGACTCTGAACTGACCCTGAAATGTTAGGTGTCCAGGAGAGCTTGGAATCAAGAATTAGTCCCACATACTTTACCTGATCCGTTACATTGATTTCAGAGTCAAAAAGATGTAATGGGCGAAAACCATTACGGTAACGTTTTTCCGTGAAAAGTACAATAGATGTTTTATTCGGATTAACTGAAAGGCCATATTGGCGACATCAACCTTCAACTGCCTGAAGAGCGTTTTGCGTCAGGTCGAATAGAGTAGTCGGCAAATCCATAAGTAGGAAAACCGCCATTATTAAGTAATCTTAATAGCGTATCTGCAACGAGGTTCCACAAAAGTGGAGATAATACTCCCCCTTGGGGGCAGTCACAGACACTCAATTTTCTAATCGCTGCTTGACGTAGTGTCGAGTAGAGATGTCGGTTTTTAAGCATCTGGTAAAATCCATTTGATTATTATATTAGTTAGTATATGACATCGTGCGGCTTCCAATATTGCATCGAAAGACACGTTGTCAAAAGCACCCTGAATATCTAAGAACTTACCCAAGCATTGTTGCTTTTGAGCAAATGCTTTCTCCATGTCGTAGACAACCTTGTGTAGAAGAGTCACGGTGGACTTTCTAGATTGGTAAGCATGTTGATTAACATGAAGAGGCATGTTTGCCAAACAGTCATCACGAATGTGATGATCGATAATACGTTCAAAGCATTTCAAAAGAAATGAGGTCAGACTTATGGGTCTAAAATTCATTGCTTCTTCATACGAAGCACGTTCTCTTTTTGGGACCACGATATGCAACATTGTAGTATCAACGGCATCATCCAAGTCGGTAGGAGTTTCAATGGCAGGTAGATATCCAGTTGGTTGAACGGGGATTTCTAAAACGCAAGGTCTGCGAAGAAACATTCAACTGATCAAAATAGATGTAGCGATGGTCAGATATGGATTTCTCATCTGACACATGCCAATTCGTCAACTCGTGACTGATTCTATTGGAGCAGAGAGTAATGTCTAATACTTCTGCTTTCTATGAAAATACGTACTTTTGTGAATTTAATTACGTTTCTCAAATAGATGTACGTGTCAAATAAAATCCAACAAACCATATGCATTCTGCAAGGCCTATTCTACGATATTCAAACTTTTTTCTCAAAGTTAGAAGCTCAAATTTAACTTTGCAAAATATGAAACTTCAATGAAGGCAGCGTTGAAAGCAAGCATCCAATCATTGTTATTATGAATGGAGACGTAATAATATCAGGTAGTAGGTATAATTATTACTGTATAAATGCAAAATTTTAAGCAAGTAATTGCCTAGAATAAGTTTTATAATTGGCTTTCTTCAGAACTGCGCTATGCAACATTCCCACCTAAAGAACTGTTTATGTTTTGGAAGAAAATTTGTTTGAGTGTATTGCACTGTAACACAACTGCCATGGTTTCTATTAGCAGTAAATCTCCAAATTATCCGCCGGCAGCCAATAATTAACATATGTAATTTAACCGTCTAAGATGAGTTTAGTACTCTCCATTTAATTCCACTTCGTTTTGTTATCTTTCAGATACGTATTTCGACCGCAACGTCTTCAGTGCCTCGTACTTGACTCGACTCTACGTACGAGACACTGAAAACGACCACACCGTTGCGTTCGAAATACGTAACTGCAAAGATAACAAAACGTAGTGGAATTAAATGGAGAGTACTAAACTCGTTTTAGACGGTTGAATACTTTCCACTAAAAAGAGCTTAAAATATTTTTTTCTGAATATGTAATTTGTTTGAGGACACAGAATTAGGGCTGGCCTAGCCATATAGCCTTTTTACAATTGCAGTTTTAGGACAGTTTTCATTTTCATAAAATTGTTCACTTGCAAATATGCTAAATATTTGGAAAATAATCGAATCATGTAATAGGATTTTGGTTAGCATGTCCCTGGTGAGCGTGCTATTGGGGGAATCTAGAACGCACTCTCACAGTTAGTGTGGTAGTATCTTACATGCAACCAACTAGAATCCACGCTTAATAAGATGTTTTGATTTGCTCCATTTGTTTGCATGCTGCCTTTATTCAACGCAAGCAAAATTGATTGTAATGTAAACAGCAACCCATCTTTATTTTTCGTATGTTCAAAATCAACAGTCACTCGTTCCAAGTGGTCTGAAAAAACATCCACCTGAGAGCTGTGTTGGGGGACAATGGGTCAATATTTTGTCCATTTCGCTCGAGACTTTTGCTGGTTTCAATGAGATATTGTGGACATTCATCGCAGTTTTTTGCTGTTTGGTGTCAAAAGAAAAAGAAAGCAAGTCGGCTGATGGAATAATTTTCGCTGGAATAACGATAAATGTACTCAACCGCAGCGCTTTAGGCCAACGTTTGAGCCATATACTCTATATACATAAAACATCCCAAGCAGAAATTTATTTATTTCTGCTTAATTTATTTTTTAAACCTGTACTTTTTCATACGTATGCGATATTAAGTGCAATTGTTTTAGCTTTTCAATATGATTTGAATTTGAAAGTTTTTTGCATTTTTTGCTCTCAATTAAATGTAGTGGTACACAGTGACCACACTCTGTTGAAAACAAAACCAATTTCAACAACATGGAGTGAAACTTACTTGGCATAGCAGAATGTCTCCAGGAATTATGGTCTATTCCACCCTTTCGGTCGAAGCCATTTGAGTATGTGCCACGCCAACCGACAACCAATAGAGACACAGACTGTTACAATGCAGTGTCTCGTTCCAGACTAATGGATTCAATCTCATGTTGTTTGCCTGCCTCAAACCACAATGAAAAATCTGCACTCATTCCAGCTGAAATACTTTCTCCATCTGTTGATAGAGTGTCCCAACTGAAGCGATGTAACATCCATTGTGATCCACGACCTTCTGAATCTATAGCGACCCCAGCCATAGTTTTAGTTTCATCAGCAATTCAGCCGCACCAAGAGCGATACATGTAGGCGGTGATTTCATCTAAATTATATTTTATCTGTGCACAAGTCCACTCGGAGACGACCAACCCGACATCCATCGGATGCGTCCTTGTGCCAATATTATGCAATTCACTGTAATTAAATGTTTTCCACTCCAGAGAGTAGGCACTTACCGAGCTGATGGCACTCCTCTTTATCTCGCCAGCCCGGGCCATTGTCGCTTGAGCGTTGAAAAGTGTTGTGCCATCAGTCCGTGGCGTGTCATTTTGCAGTGCCTCGTGACCCCATCTTATCGTTGTTTTTCCCAGTTTACTCACCATGCTATCCTTATTGCAGCCTTTCTAAGTAGTTTTGAAGCAAACTTGGTCCGATAAGCATCGCCTGCACGAATAGGTTCGGTGCTGCGTTCGTCGACAACGCAGTCCAGCTACTACATAGCTTCTGTGTTGGATCAATTATCACCTGATAAAGAAAAAAGGGGAAACGAATCTTTTACTTGTTTGTTTCAATGGTTTGGTTGATTTAATTGCATTTTGAATTATAGGACAACGTAAACGTATACTGCTATTCTTGGTACAGGTGGGAGATATGGATTTTCATCCAGAATAAAAACTGGTTTGAATTTTTTTTTTAATTGTAGTCTTCACTTACAATATAAGATATAGATATAGAAACCAAATCAAACAAACCTGATTGTTTTAAGGCAAAAATATCCTGACGCACTTTAATGGCACATACATAGCGTCAAACCTCAAAAGGAAATACACTGGGGTTGCTTTTCAGGCGGTTTGGTTTTGGTTGTTTCTGGTAGATAGAGGGATAGAGTGAGTAGTGGACCTGTTTTTAATATTTTTGTTGCCTTTCTCATATACTATAAGTATACGTAAAGGATGTTGGATCATTAGGTCGAAGGCCATTACGCTGAATGGTCCTAGAAATGTCTTAGATTATGATCAAAATACTATTTTTTGTGCGCTATTTTGGTAACTTTTGATAGAAAGCTCGGAGACCCATAGTGTTATATACCAATCGACTCAGATCGACGAATTGAGTTAATGTCTGTTATGTGTGTATGTATGTATGTTATTTATTATTTATTCAGACTACGGCCGAAGTGGCCTGTGCGGTATATAAGAGTCTTCTCTATTCGGCTCGGAGGAGTGTAATACATATAATACACATTATGTATGCGTGTGTATGTGTGTATGTATACAAAATTTTGTAGACACGCTATTTGAATCTTATCATTGGCCGATTTACTCGCAACAGATTCCTTTCGATGGAGAATCCTCTCCCATTATTGTTTGCTATTGAAAATTTGTAAGATTGAATTATAGAATTTTTTTTTTATAGAACCCGTCAATTATAGAACAATTCTCCTTACCAAAGAAGACCAGATCCTGTGCACGATGACCATTGGCTAGAGTGACATGGAGTAGGGAGCTGCACTGGCGGAGCCAGCTATTGTTATTTGGTGGGGCACCGCTTGGTGCAAGAATAATAGCCGTTGAGAACAATGGTGTGATTGCATCGTGTGGTGCCCCACCTCTGTCTTCACCAGTGGGGAGCTGCAACTGTATGACATTCGAAGATTATGTGACATTTGCCAGAAAAAAAATTACCAGAAATGATTTGCCAGAATGATTTTTTCCAAAAATCCATTAGACAGAATGGACCAAATGCCAGAAAGCCATTTCCCAGAATAGACCATTTGACAGAAAGCAATTTGCCATAATGTACCATTCCCCAGACATAGGAAAACTAGAAATACCGATTATTATTGATGGTTAAAGAATAGAGAAAGAATCATGGGTCTGTGCCATTTGGCATAACACAGAACATTAGGCATATCATTGATCTGCTACAAAAGTAAAGGTAATTTTACATAACGGAGATTTGGCATGATTTAGTAATGAAAGTTTCTGCGGTATACATTCATAAAAGGGTTTATTTAACTCAGTGGTTCCCAACTTTTTTTTGGATTGCGGCCTCCTTTACAACTAGCCAAGTGGCACACGGCGCCCTGAATATGTCACATATTCTTAATTTTATATCAATATCTTTTATCATTCGAATATTACATTCTTCAGCAGTAATTCATTCAGTGCGAATTTTGTACTTTCGTGATACTAGCTTCTTTATACGAGGTTTCGTGTCTGATAAAGTTGATCTCAAATCGCCCTCAATGTTAAATCATAGACAAACAGACATAACACATTGAACATTCACTGATGAAATTCATCGCCGTACATACATTAACGGCATCTGTTGTTTTCACTAAGTTGGGCAAATCACGAACCAGACGGTGGTAGGGAGCAAATGTTAAATTCGAGCAAATCCGATGCGCGCGCCACGAGTAATCGATTGACCAACTAGTGATTAGTAAATCAGTAAACGATGAGAATTTCACAATTGTTATGTCTGTTTGTCTGTGGTTAAATCTATTTCTTGATTTGGTCTTTATCTGGAAATGTGTCGAAAATCTACTCTCGCATACAAGCAAACGGTATTAGAATCTTCAAAGCTTGGAACGCGACTTTGCATTATGCAAAGCCACACCAAAACTGGTTCAATTTTTTAACCGAATAATTCACGAGATAATAAACCATTCCGCATGTCCAAATATTAATTCTGAGCTTCATTTGAAAGGCTGTCCACGTCCAAAGTAAACGAAAACGGATTGAAAACTTATGAAGCATATTCTTGAGCCAGAAAATATCGATCAAACTGTTGCTCCAGTGAGTCAAGATGAGCCATGAGTTCCAATTTTACATCTGCATCTAATTTAGTTGATCCTTCCTCAATAAAACTGCATAGTTTATCGAACATTTGAAATATGCGTTGTTTATTTCTTATCATTGCCGCGGAGGCTTGCAAACTGTCACTGAATTGAATCAGATTGGTTTGCTTGCTCTGTAATTTCCGTAATTTCAAGTCTAGCGAGCTCAGTTCGTCAAAAATGTTTGCAATCCTTCTTCTTCGATATTAGCTGTTGGCAAGCAACCTTAATTCAAAGCGCGCTGGTAAAAACATTACCCTTTGATAATCAACGTTGGCAGAGTTCTTGGAACGAGTATCCAGATTTGATAAAGTTCACGATTCTCACAAGTAGGGTCTCACAAGTTAGGACAGCATGTGCAACAACCTCTTTTATTCTTTCCTGAAATTCTGATTTTAACCCAAGATTCGTTGGTGCACCACCGGTACAAATTTATCGAACTTTTTTCTACTACAAGCCACCAGATGCAAAAAAATGTATATATTATATCCAGGGCCCTGCTTAGCCGTGCGGTAAGACGCGCGGCTACAAAGCAAGACCATGCTGAGGGTGGCTGGGTTCAATTCCCGGTGCCGGTCTAGGCAATTTTCGGATTGGAAATTGTCCCGACTTCCTTGGGCATAAAAGTATCATAGTGTTAGCCTCATGATAAACAAATGCAAAAATGGTAACTTAGCTTAGAAACCTTGCAGTTAATAACTGTGGAAGTGCTTAATGAACATTAAGCTGCGAGGCGGCTCTGTCCCAGTGTAGGGATGTAATGCCAATAAGAAGAAGATTATATCCATGATGTCGTCGCTTTTGGTTGTAGTTTTCAAATCACTACATAAAAGAAACTTTTTCAAATCTCATGATTTTGAGTAAAACTAATAAATTGCTTTTTGTATACAAAAAAATATAATTATTTAAAAAAAACCTATTCATGAAAAAACATATTCATAATCAGACCACGAAAAGGGTATATTTTTTGAAAAGCTTTCATTGCCACCTTGGAATGGTCTAGCGGCCCGCAGGGGGTCGCGGATCACCGGTTTGGAAACACTTATTTAAGATAATAGACCAGCGGTTCTCAACCTGGGCCCAGGGGGTACCTTGGACAAAAATGCGTAATGGCGGATGAATTACAATTTTTATCAAAACTTATTGATAAAGTTTTGATAATTTTGTATTTTTTTATTTCAAAACTTTGTCTTGTACATAATATGCATGGCGATCAGTAAATCATGGCCTATTGAATCCTGTCCTCCACAACCAGTACAATGGATGAAGGGCTGCATGACAAAAGATCAAAAGGACAAAACCTCGAACGAACAAATTTTAAAAATCTTCTGTGCAATCTACCTGATCAAAACAGAATGTTGAATAATATGTTTAGAATATGATTCTTGATTAAAATCTAGAGTCTACAGATTCGGAAGCCTCCATTTGAGAGACATGAAAACTTTTTCCCGAAAAGCTCAGTTGCTTCGTTGTAAAGAAATTGGAAGCATCCTTCTACGCTTTTCGGAAGCCTCCTTCCAAACAGCTGGAGGACACCTTTCAAGAGGTTCGGAAGCCCTTTTTCAAAGGTTCGGAAGTCATTTTTCAGGAGACCCGGAGGCCTCATTTTAACAGCTACGGAAACGCTTTTTCTATAAACATTATTTTTTTCTGATTCTTTTAAAAGCCACGGAAGAATCTTTTCAAATGACTCGGAAGGCATTTTCCAACAGGCTCGAAAGCCTCCTTTAAAAGGGTCGGAAGTCTCCTTTCAAGAGGCCTCTTCCTAGAGGTCCGGAAGTCTTCTTCTAAGCTTTCTTCTTAAAACTTTCTTTTTTCCTTTCTCCTTCTTAGTGATAAACTTAATTTTAAAATTAAAATATCAGCTAAATAAAGGTCTAAAAAATTCTTTTTCTTTCAAGAAGCTTGGAAGTCACCCTTCAAAGAGGCTCGGATTTCTTCTTTCAGGAGGCTTCGAACCGTACTCTCGAAAGCCTTCTTTCAAGAGGCCTTAAAGTGGTTCGGACGCATCCTTTCATCCAAAAGGCTCGGAAGGCTGCTTCCAAGAGGCTCGGAATCCTCCTTTCGAATGGTTCGGAAGCCTTGTTTTTCAAATGGCTTGAAGCCTTCCTTTAAGAGGCCCAGATTTCTTTTTTCAAGAGGATTGGAAGAATCCATTCAAAATACGCTGAAGCCTCCTTTCAATATTTTAACAGGCTTGGAAGCCTTCTTTTAAAATTCTCGGAAGACACTTTTCAAAGGGCTCGTAAAGCTCATTTTAAAGAGTCTCGGAAGCCACCTTTCGAGTGGTTCGGAAGCATCCTTTCAAAAGGCTTGAAGCCTCCCTTTAGGAGGCTCGATTTTTTTCCTTCAAGAGGCTGTGAAGCGTCCATTCAAGATACTGCTATGCCTCTTTTTAAGTGGCTAAAAAGCCGCCATTCACTAGGCTCTGAAGGCTCTAAAGTGTTTCATGATACTCCGAAACCTCCTTTCAGGGGTTCAAAAGTCGCCATTCAATAGGCTCGGAAGACTCTTTTCCAGAAGCTCAAAACTCGAGCTCGAGAGCTCGAAAACCTTTCATCAAGATGCTTGGAATTCGGAAGCCTCCTTTCAAGTGGCTCGGAAGCCTCCTCTCAAGTGGCTCGGAAGCCTTCCATAAAATGGCTCGTAAGGTCTTTCATGAGGCTTGTAAGTCTCCTTTCAAGAGGCTTGGAAGCTTCCTTCCAAGAGGCTTGGAAGCCTCATTTCAAGAGGCTTGGAAGCCTCATTTCAAGAGGCTTGGAAGCCTCCTTTCAAGAGGCTTGGAAGCCTCCTTTCAAGAGGCTTGGAAGCCTCCTTCAAGAGGCTAGGAAGCCTCCTTTCAAGAGGCTAGGAAGCATTCTTTCAAGAGGCTAGGAAGCCTCCTTTCAAGAGGCTAGGAAGCCTCCTTTCAAGAGGTTTGGAAGCCTCCTTTCAAGAGGCTCAGAGCCTCCTTTCAAGAGGCTCAGGCCTCCTTTCAAGAGGCTCAGGCCTCCTTTCAAGAGGCTCAGAGCCTCCTTTCAAGAGGCCTCGGAAGCCTCCTTTCAAGAGGCCTCAAGCCTCCTTTCAAGAGGCTCAAGCCTCCTTTCAAGAGGCCTCAGAAGCCTCCTTTCAAGAGGCTCAGGCCTCCTTTCAAGAGGCTCAGGCCTCCTTCCAAGAGGCCTCGGAAGCCTGCTTTCAAGAGGCCTGGAAGCCTGCTTTCAAGAGGCTCAGAAGCCTGCTTTCAAGAGGCTCAGAAGCCTCCTTCAAGAGGCTCAGGCCTCCTTTCAAGAGGCTCAAGCCTCCTTTCAAGAGGCCTCAGAGCCTCCTTTCAAGAGGCTCAGGCCTCCTTTCAAGAGGCCTGGAAGCCTCCTTTCAAGAGGCTCAGAGCCTCCTTTCAAGAGGCTCAGAAGCCTCCTTTCAAGAGGCTCAGAAGCCTCCTTTCAAGAGGCCTCGAAGCCTCCTTTCAAGAGGCCTCAAGCCTCCTTTCAAGAGGCCTGGAAGCCTCCTTTCAAGAGGCTTGAAACCTCCTTTCAAGAGGCTCCAGCCTACTTTCAAGAGGCTCTCAAGCCTCCTTTCGAGAGGCTCAGGCCTCCTTTCAAGAGGCTCGGAAGCCTCCTTTCGAGAGGCTCGGAAGCCTCCTTTCAAGAGGCTCGGAAGCCTATTTTCAAGAGGCTCGGAAGCCTCCTTTCAAGAGGGTCAGAAGCCTCCTTTCAAGAGGCTCGGAAGCCTCATTTCAAGAGGCTCGGAAACCTCATTTCAAGAGGGTCAGAAGCCTCCTTTCAAGAGGCTCGGAAGCCTCCTTTCAAGAGGCTCGGAAGCCTCCTTTCAAGAGGCTCGGAAGCCTCCTTTCAACATTGAAAAAAATCATGCAAAATTGTACGAAAAACCATTTCAACGAAAAGATTGGGCATTGATCTTTAAAGTATTCCATTTCATCTTAACATTTTTCCTCGTAAATAGAAGAAGAGGAAGGATATAAATTAGCAAAAATTGGGTTGTCTTTTCTTGAGAGATCAGGTATCAGGTATCAGAACGTCGGCTCAGGAGGCACGTTCCCCTCAATTTGGGAGATTTGTGCCATCGCCTTCACTGGCCTTTCTCATCATTTACCTGACGGAAAAGGAAGTGAAAAGGGGAAAGGAAGAGGAAGTGAAGTTGGAAGGGAGAATGGAACCATTTATAGGAAAGCCAATTATGTAGACTCACACGGATTCAGCTAGGGACTAAAGAGAGGTCACAAAACACAGAGGATGTAACAATGGACGAACGTCAAAGACGAAACACAGAGTGCACTGTGAAAAACGCATAATGCGAATCCATATAGGTGACAATCACAAAGTACATTGTAAAAAAAAAATGCATAATGCGAATCCATATAGGTGGAAGTTTGTTGAAAAGCTAAGTAAAACACATATTCATAACTCCACACTCACGTTGAGGATGAGCAAGAGTAGCCAAAGCCGAACGTCAAAGACGAGACACAGAGTACACTGTGAAAAACGCATAATGCGAATCCATATGGGTGGCAATTTGTTGAAAACTAAGTAAAACACATATTCATAACCCCATTCTTATTGAACCTCACGTTGAAGTTGAATAAGAGTAGCCGATTATCTCGGAGAAGTAAAAAGTCAACTACGCCATAGCTCCGGTTAGCGCAGCGAGGGCTAAAATACTGTGAAGGGGGCCCTGGTGCTTCACAGGCTCCTTTTGCGGTTAGGTTCTTATTAGACCCCCCTAACCATTCATTCGTAGGCACGGTAAACATAAAGCCGCATCACACCGAAAATTAGGGGTCACCTGTATGGTGGACTTTTACCACTGGAACAGGCAATCCGTAATGTTATTCTTAGCCAGATAACCAGCTGCCGACACCACACGGCTATCTAGGCTGTTCGTGGAGAGAAGTTGACATTGACTTTACGTCAACTCTCAATGTGGCCGAACAGCCGACAAGCCTCCTCCTTTCAAGAGGCTCGGAAGCCTCCTTTCAACATTGAAAAAAATCATGCAAAATTGTACGAAAAACCATTTCAACGAAAAGATTGGGCATTGATCTTTAAAGTATTCCATTTCATCTTAACATTTTTCTTCCAAATAGAAGAAGAAAAGGGATATAAATTAGCAAAAATTGGGTTGTCTTTTCTTGAGTGATGCGCGGTCGTACAAATGCCAACTTTGTTTTATATATAGAAGAAGATGTATGGTGTGATGCCGTTAACCTTAGTACTTCCATAGGCATGTAATTAAACGACAAGTGCTTTTCTTTATAGATGAAATCGAGTACTGCATCGGCAAACATACTAGCTAAAAAAAGAATTGATGAACTTTACGAATTAATTACTATTGATTTGTGCTCTATTCCCAAACACTAATTGTTCTCACAATCAGTCAATTATCGCATGATTTTACTCCCCTCTATCAGTTTCCACCGATCCATTCGGTTCATTTATAACCCAATGCAAGATCTTGTCTTAACCTCATTTTTCTGACACATCCCAGAGCTTGTTTACAGAACTACAGAATCAAAATCGATGAGTCGGAAATAAAAATTCGTAATTTCCGTTCAAAATCATTTTGATCCGAATATCCCAATAATATGCTTTGATTCATACAATAAATCAATTAAAGAAGGCATAAATATTCTTAAAAAATCGTGAAACAGTTTTTCCGGAAGCTGCTCCAGAGACTAAGTCCCTGTAAACAAACACTGTGAACTGTCGAACTGCGTCATCATGCAGTACTCTAAAGCATACGCTAAGGAGCTGCTTTGTGGGGTAAATGGGTAGGGGAGAGTGGTCTTCAACGCACTTGCAACACATGAAATCTGTCATTAAATCGATTTTACTACATATTCATCGCGAATATTTGTATTAAAATTCAAAACTATTTTCAAAGCTGAAGAAAAAATGGACATATTTCTCAACTTTCACTATAATTGGCGGATTGGCCGTACGTTTAGCTCCCTCGTAAGATGATGGTTCAAAACACTACGAAAATCTACTAATGGATCATGCAAGAGTTTACAATTTTAATACAATATAAAATCAAAAATGGCTAGTTGTTTTGAGTAGAATATCAATACGTGGTCATACATCTATATTCTTACAGCCGATTCTATAGGGCTGCCCCTTTTTAGTTTTTTTTATCCACCTTCGCCAGCACTCTCACATTAAGGGTTTAAAGTAGCATAACTCAAGAGTTTCCTGATTAGATACAATGTACACCATGCACCCTGGGCAGCCAATTTGATAATAAGTTTCTAATTTGATTGATTTCCAAAATCTAAAAGTTGCTTTCTTTCTGATATATACTACTACATTGCCGTATTGTGGGAAAGTAATCATAAACAAATAAAAACAAAACGTTTGAAATGGCAATTTAAAACGCAATTTAAATACGAAATTGAATAATAATGAGCTTTATAATCCGGAAATGAGAACCTCTGTCTTTCATGAATGCATCAACACTTTTCGCATTTTCCTCGACATTATCCACTTTATTCGCATAACTTTTCCTCTCTCTCTTTCTGCGTTCAGCATTGTTTTGCTGTAAATTTTCTTTGAGCATCAAATTGTTGTAATTTTCTACTAACAGAATAGAATGCATACACGCATAACATTTTCCAAACAGAAAAATGCGGATTTTCGAAAAAAAAATTCCTTGTTCGCAAATGGCACACAGCTGTGACTGGTTTTGATAATTTGGAAATAAATAATCAATTTTCTATTTTGTCGAAATGCTTCTCTTGTGCACGGTGTTGATTCAATTTATTTTAACTCGCCAACACCTTTGTATGAAACATCTGATGCGTGTATCCATGCATCGCCTACTCTCAACGAAAACACCAGAGCGGTGCTCGGAAAATTCCTCCCAACCTCTGCTTCGCAGATAAACAAAAGCCTCAGCGAGAGAAACCCAATGGTTCGAGCGCTCGCAGTTTTCCACTCTTGCACAAATACCACGACGCACGTGCACCGTTTGGTTCGGATCTCGTGTCAGCAGCAGTTTCCTTTTGGCACCTATTCGCCATCGCATATCCAATGTCGGTAGGCAGGGCAACTACTGGCATAAATGACGAACGTCTAACCTTTCGGTGCAGAGAACAAAATACTGGCGCAAACTAGCGCGAAATTTCTCCTGACA
The DNA here is from genome assembly GCF_024139115.2 of Armigeres subalbatus. Lineage (NCBI taxonomy): Eukaryota > Metazoa > Arthropoda > Insecta > Diptera > Culicidae > Armigeres > Armigeres subalbatus. The sequence continues at coordinate 136,024,826 of NC_085141.1, forward strand.
TAGGTTCCCGAACTGCGGCGGTTCATGATTTCAGGGCAAAGATTGCAAATTGAATATTAATCATTGACCAAGGGGATAATATTAAGTGAATCAAAAAATATATTCTATTTCACATTTCAGTCTCTATTTCAATTGAAAAATTATGTTCATTATGGTAGCCACTTTCCATTAAGTCGCAGTTTTACTTCATGGTCATTGTAACTTAGTATGCCTATAACTAATGCCTACTCGTCCTCGTAAAATTTCGGACACTTTAATTGAGTTGATGCCGTTTAATAAAGATACTAAAACTTAAACAGAGGATCATCGATGTTCCATGACTTCATACCAAGTCAAACTAAAGAAAGCACATCCCGCTATACAAAAACTTGTTTCTGGATCACCACGATAGTCGATGATAGCTTAAAAACTGGCCACTTTATTAGTACTGCAAACATATCCTATAACCAGGGAATCATTTTTTTTTGGAATACGCATGCGAAACTAACGACGAAAGAGAACCAACGACAAAGCTTTGTTTTTATCGGAGATAATAATGACAAAGATCCGAAAATTTTTGCAAGCAACAAAAAAGAAGACAATCTTGTTGCTAACTTTTCATTCCGTTATTCTGCATTTTTTCTAGAACAAGTTTCGGTTTCATGCTATCATAGTTTCTGCTTTTATGGAAATATTCTTCTTCTTATTGGCATGACATCCCCACAGTGGGACAGAGCCGCCTCGCACCATTTTTGCATTCGTATATCACGAAGCTAACACGATGACGCTTTTATACCCAGGGAAGTCGAGACAATTTCCAATCCGAAAATTGCCTAGACCGGCACTGGGAATCGAACCCAGCCACCCTCAGCATGGTCTTGCTTTGTACCCGCGCGTCTTACCCACGGCTAAGGAGGGCCCCAAATTAGCATCGTATTTTCGGAAATATCAGAGCATGCAAGGCAAATGATTCTTGTCATATTGTGTTCGGTTTCTGATAAAGGTTTGTCGCTAGGTGCGTTTGTCAGTAACAAACTCTGTTGATGACAAAGAGTACCTATATTGTTAGGCGTAGCACGAATATTGATTCCCTGCCTATAACATATGATAAAAAGAAGCTAAAGCTCTTAAATAGTAAAGCCTTTGTAGGTTTATCTTCGATAATATAAATCATAAATCATTTGCATTTTATGAATAAGGGTAAATAAAAAGTTTGGGAGCCTCTGTCGTGTAGTAAAGCAGCACCTATCTGGTATGATGTGGATGATGACGATGATGAGATCATGCCACTGCACGGAGATCCATTACGTGCTATTTTCCTAACGGACAAGTAAACATCACTGAAAATGTTCACAGGAAATGCTGTTTTATTTTGCTATTTCCAACAACGAACAGGAAAGTTTTTCAAAAGTTAAGTCACCGAACATGTGGCTTACGTGAGCAGTAGATAAACATTCCAATCGGTAGTCAAAACACCGTGGATGCATTCGTGGGAAAACTTCACTGCAAAGCTATATAGAAGAAAACGACCTTTCACTGAGGCATGCATGCTCAATAGTAGCGGTAGTGGGGAAATAATTCGTCCGTTTTTCAACTACTATTAAAAATATGTTTTTAGAATCATTTTATATAAACTTCTAGCATTGTTCTCTGGTGCTTCTTCCTATCATGCACTTCGTCGTCGATTCGATTAGCTTTCCTCTTTAGTCTGATGTAGAGTTGCTTCATTTTGTCAAAGTATCTACAATTAAAGCAAAATGTGTCTAAAATTGAGAGTATCTGATATTTCAATCTAACTCCCCTCTATGACTTCCAGTATTCATCACGGATTTATGATTATTGTCTTTATTAGAGAGACTTGCATCTGTATCAAGGATTTTGAAGAACACTACCATAATTTTTTTTCTTATGCATACAATTACAATAATAAAACAGTTTTATATTTGTTCAAATTTGGAGATGTTCATAAAATATTGAGAAGTTGCCTATCGCTGTTATGATTTTAATAACCTTTACTGTTTTTATTATATTCGATTGTTTGCTATTGTTATCTCTAAATAAGGTTTTTATATTCATTTCATTTATTTAGTCTACATCTAAACAGATAACACTGAATCAACAATTTGACGCCACAATACACGGTTCGAGGGCGCATCTCTCCACCCTCGAATACGCCCCACGCTCGCCAAGTCGTTTTGCACCTGGTCTGCCCACCTCGCTCGCTACGCTTCACGCCGTCTCGTACCTGCCGGACCGTAAGCGAACACCATCTTTGCAGGGTTGCTGTCCGGCATTCTTGCAACATGACCTGCCCATCAGAGATGCATCCTCAACAGAACATGAGCCAACAGCGTACCTTGGTGTTCACAATATTGAACTCTGAACACAGTTCAGTGTGCACTGAGTTGGTACGCAAGCAAAACGATCATAGGGTAACGGTACCAATAGTGGAGGTATTAGTAGATCCACAAAAGAAAATATTTTTAAAAAATTGATAATTATGGGAAATTTACAGCTTTAATGTCTTAGCCAATAGGGCAAAAGATCCAATAGTGGAGGAACTAAGCACTTTCCAACACTAATTTGTCTATAACACCTAATCCATACTTCATTTCCCTTACCTTGAGAGTGCATCCGAAAGCTCATTATCTCCATTTTATCCGAAGCGTGCCATAATTTCATCAAAATCCTTTATTGTTACCTAAAATCAACCCTCCAATTATTGGTACAGTGTTCCAATAGTTGCGGTATTTTGTTATTCGTGTTCCTATAGTTGCGAATCCCATAGGATTTATACGGGACTCGCAACTATTGGAACACTACCGCAACTATTGATGCAAGGGAAGGAAAAAAATTAAGTAATTTAAATATACTTTACCAGTTTAAATGAAATTTCAATGTTATTCTGTTTCCATATTGTTATGACAGGTCGACTAATTGATTGGTAATGTGGGTTACTGAGTTTAATTTTTGAATTCCCTGCAAACCGTACTACCGCAACTATAGGAACACCCACGACTATCGGAAATGTTACCCTAGATAAACTGATAAATTTGCTAACAAAAATGAGATTGATGTCATTTAATATCAACAATTACTAAATATTGATTGCACCACTATGGGTACACTGTTCCTTTAGAGGCGGTAAAAATTAATTTTGGTTCCCATAGTGGTGCTATCTATTGATTTCTTATGGGACTCGCCACTATTGGTACAGTTGCACCACTATAGATGCAAGGGAGTCAATTTTATTAAGGAAAATCATTGTTTTTAATAGTTTTTCAAGCGAAATTTGAGGATAAGTTGCATTTAACAGCATATTTGAAGCACGATGCATCAACTGAAACCATTGTAAGTGGTATATTTATGATAAATCTCATTAAAATCCCACTACCTCCACTATTGGTGCTACCTCCACTAAGGGTACGGTTACACTAATAACTAAGATTCCTTAGATTTGGAACTATGCAAATACATACGAGCATACCGTTAGATGTCCACGTGTTCCATTACCAGCCGAAAAATGAGTAGCATGCCGTCACTTGAGTTTGTTTTCCTAGGATACAAGTTGCTAAGTTCGGTCAGTGCTCTTGAACAGTGTGCAGTGTTCAGAACGTTTTGAACACGAACACGCGTTCTCGTGTTCAGATGCATCTCTGCTGCCCATCATACCCTTCCGGCTTTAGCTACCTTCTGGATATTGGGTTCGCCGTAGAGCTGGGCAAGCTCGTGGTTCATTCTTCGCCGCCACACACCGTCTTCTTGCACACCGCCAAAGATGGTCCTAAGCACCCGTCTCACGAATACTCCGAGTGCTTGCAAGTCCTCCTCGAGCATTGTCCATGTTTCATGTCCGTAGAGGACAACCGGTCTTATTAGCGTATTGTACATGACACATTTAGTGCGGTGGCGAATGTTTTTTGACCGTAGTTTCTTCTGAAGCCCGTAGTAGGCCCAACTTTCACAGATGATGCGCTTTCGTTTTTCATGACTGACATTGACATCAGCCGTTGGCAAGGATCCGAGGTAGACGAATTCTTCGACCACCTCGAAGGTATCCCCGTCTATCGTAACACTGCTGTCCAGGACCTGTCGCGCTCGGTTCCGCCCACACGCATGTACTTTGTCTTTGACGCATTCACCGCCAGTCCAACTTTTGTTGCTTCACGTTTCAGGCGGGTGTACAGTTCAGCCACCTTTGCAAATGTTCGGCCGACAATGTCCATGTCATCCGCGAAGCAAATAAATTGACTGGATCTGTTGAAAATCGTACCCCGGCTGTTACACCCGGCTCTCCGCATGACACCTTCTAGCGCAATGTTGAACAATAGACACGAAAGTCCATCAGCTTGTCATAGTCCCCGGCGCGATTCGAACGAACTGGAGTGTTCGCCCGAAATCTTCACACAGTTTTGCACACCATCCACCATTGCTTTGATCAGTCTGGTAAGCTTCCCAGGGAAGCTGTTCTCGTCCATAATTTTCCATAGCTCTACGCGGTCTACACTGTCGTATGCCGCCTTGAAATCAATGAACAGATGGTGCGTTGGGACCTGGTATTCACGGCATTTTTGAAGGATTTGCCGTACAGTAAAGATCTGGTCCGTTGTCGAGCGGCCGTCAACGAAGCCGGCTTGATAACTTCCCATGAACTCATTCACTAATGGTGACAGACGACGGAAGATGATCTGGGATATCACTTTGTAGGCGGCATTAAGGATGGTGATCGCTCAAAAGTTCTCACACTCCAGCTTGTCGCCTTTCTTGTAAGTGGGGCATATAACCCCTTCCTTCCACTCCTTCGGTAGCTGTTCAGTTTCCCAGATTCTGACCATCAGTTTGTGCAGGCAAGTGGCTAGCTTTTCCGGGCCCATCTTCATGAGCTCAGCTCCGATACCATTCTTACCAGCAGCTTTATTGGTCTCTGTCTGTTGGATGGTATCCTTAACTTCCCTCAAGGTGGGGGCTGGTTGGCTTCCATCGTCCGCTGAACTGACGTAATCATCTCCGCTGCCTTGACTTTCACTGCCTGTACTCTCAGCGCCATTCAAATGTTCCTCGTAGTGCTGCTTCCACCTTTCGATCACCACACGTTCGTTCGTCAAGATGCTCCCATCCTTATCCCGGCACATTTCGGCTCGCGGCACGAAGCCTTTGCGGGATGCGTTGAGCTTCTGGTAGAACTTGCATGTTTCTTGAAAACAGTACAGCTCTTCCATCTCCTCGCACTCCGCTTCTTCCAGGCGGCGTTTCTTCTCCTGAAAAAGGCGGATCTGCTGTCTCCGCTTCCGTCTATAACGTTCAACGTTCTGCCGGGTACCTTGCTGCAGCGCGACCGCCCGCGCTGCGTCCTTCTCCTCCAGAATCTGTCTGCTCTCTTTGTCGAACCAATCGTTCCGTCGACTTCGTCCCATATACCCGATGTTGTTCTCAGCTGCGTCGTTAATGGCTGCTTTGACTGTATTCCAGCAGTCCTCAAGAGGGGCCCCATCGAGCTCACCCTCTTCCGGCAACGCTGCCTCGAGATACTGCGCGTATGCAGTGGCGACATCAGGTTGCTTCAGTCGCTCTAGGTCGTACCGCGGCGGTCGTCGGTACCGAACATTGTTGATGACGGATAGTTTTGGGCGCAGTTTAACCATCACCAGATAGTGATCAGAGTCTATGTTAGCGCCACGATATGTCCTGACGCCGATAATGTCGGAGGAGTGCCGTCCATCAATCAGAACGTGGTCGATTTGTGATTCTGTCTGCAGTTGTGATCTCCAGGTGTACCGATACGGGAGGCTGTGTTGGAAGTAGGTGCTGCAAATGGCCATATTCTTGGAGGCGGCGAAATCAATTAGTCGTAGGCCGTTCGTCAGCCGGTGAGCCCTTCCCAAAAGTCGGTCTAAACTCATCCTCTTGGCCAACCTGAGCGTTCAAATCTCCTATGATGATTTTGACGTCGTGGCTTGGGCAACTGTCGTACTCACGTTCCAGCTGCGCGTAGAATGCGTCCTTATCATCATCAGTGCTTCCGGCATGTGAGCTAATTTCGCACCATTGATCCCCAAACCTCCTGCAGCGCTACGATGCCGAATCTACGGTCCTTCAGCCCATCGGCGAGTATGCGTGTGCTCCCGATAAAGTTGAGAGATTTGCAGTTCCACGAACCGAGTTTCCAATCGCTAGTCCCTTTTCGTCGCGGTGGTCTTTGCCGATGGTTCCGGTCCGTACTCTCTTGTTGATTGTTCGTTGCTTATGTTTTTTAAAGGCTGGCTTGCAGGGCCTGACATCAAACCCCCTAAATTTCCGGAGGACCATTCCTCCTTATTCCTGGTGGACCATGGTGCAAAGTTTCACTAAGAGTCCCTCGCTGGCACTCGGACGACCGCCCCTAACATGGAGAACAGACGCTGTTGTGAGCCGATCCTGACATGGAGAACAGACGCTCAGTACGATGTGCACCTCCGGAGAGGAGCAAATCCACCCCCCCCCCTTCCCTTTCAGCATACGACCATAGTTCCCACCGGTTGCTCGTATCCCGACCAGCACCACGGGGAGGTAGGGATAGGAGTTGCTGGGTAAGAGGCTAAGGACCGCGAGATGGGGTCTATTTTATTCCTTCAGGTAAGCGAAGTACCAATGGAACGCTTTACCCAGCAGTGCCGTGTAAGTAAGTTTCCGTTTGTTCAGGTGAAAAATCCTCATTAGCTTCTGTATACGTTTCTTTCCCTGCTAATTGAACTTCCTCACGTCCACTGAATTTCTCTAATTAGTTTATCCATTTCATTTCATTTATTTAGTCTACATCTAAACAGATAACACTGAATCAACAATTTGACGCCACAATACACGGTTCGAGGCCGCATCTCTCCATCCTCGGATACGCCCCACGCTCGCCAAGTCGTTCTGCACCTGGTCTGCCCATCTCGCTCGCTGCGCTCCACGTTGTCTCGTACCTGCCGGATCGGAAGCGAACACCATCTTTGCAGGGTTGCTGTCCGGCATTCTTGCAACATGCCCTGCCCATCGTACCCGTCCGGCTTTAGCTACCTTCTGGATACTGGGTTCGCCGTAGAGCTGGGCGAGCTCGTGGTTCATTCTTCGTCGCCACACACCGTCTTCTTGCACACCGCCAAAGATGGTCCTAAGCACCCGTCTCTCGAATACTCCGAGTGCTTGCAAGTCCTCCTCGAGCATTGTCCATGTTTCATGTCCGTAGAGGACAACCGGTCTTATTAGCGTCTTGTACATGACACATTTGGTGCGGTGGCGAATCTTTTTTGACCGCAGTTTCTTCTGGAGCCCGTAGTAGGCCCGACTTCCACAGATGATGCGCCTTCGTATTTCACGACTGACATTGTTATCAGCCGTTAGCAAGGATCCGAGCAAATATATTATATTAACAATATGATTCACTTCGAGCTTTTCCATACAACGAAATGGCGAACCATTTGCCGGTGATTAGAGATGTCGCAAATTAATCGATTACTTCGATTAATCGATTCATCGTTGTGATAATCGATTCAATAATCGACAAGAATCAAGAGTAATCGATTAGTAACTAAACGATTAATCGGGATTTTACGACATCTCTACCGGTGATAACAACATCATCTAGCGAGCAAAGAGGAATCTAAACATGTTTTCTTCTTGTTTATTCTAGCAAATCCCATGGCGACAGTCATGCAGCTGAAAAGATGACATTCGAAGGTATAGGGATGCCCATACTTTTTTGAATAAATCGATCATCAAATGATCGATTTTCCTCGTTTTAATAAAGTTTTACGATAATATAGAGAAAAACAAATTATGCTTCGTATAGTAATAGTAGAAGCTGCTCCGACGTGGAAATGCTTGCTGCGCTGGTTTTCTACCCACAGCTGCTAGCATCTGGGTGTATATGTATGTATATGCGCGGAAAGCTAGCAATTTGTATGCCAAAAGCATAACAAAGGGGTTATCAAACTGTCGGAACTTGTGGTTTAAAAAATGTGGTTTTACAGGACGGTGTTAGCTACACCCAAAATAATCTTCCCATCATATCTACGTGAAAAACAACGTGTTTTTTTACAGCACTATTCACGTACCAATTAAGTGATTCAAAGGTCGAGGCACTCAATTTCACTCAATCGGCTAGCACTAGTGTGTCACATGAAGATTACGTGACTGTTTTATTGCTTTCATGACTGATCTAAATTAGATTGTTTTTCTTTTACTTTATCGAAAATTAAAAATATAACACAAAATTCTTCACCGGTTTTTATTTCAGAATTGAAAATCTAAACATAAATATGTACATCTTTGTCTTTAAACTCAAATGAGTGACATAAAATCCATTATAGCACTCATTTGGATGCTATAATGAAAAACCAACATCAGATCAGTAGTTACATGACTACATTTTGCTGAATCAGCTTGGGTAATGATGGCCATGACATCAGAATTTTCCAAAGGCAAGTTCATCTATCGCTTCATGGCTTGTCGAGCTACGCATTGTGGTACGATAACATGGAAATGACGGTTCTTTGCAGCAACATGATTTATCGGTAAGAATGATCATTTGAAGTAAATTAGTTCGTACCGTTTTGTTACAGCCCATTTTCCGTCATTGCAAAAAATAGCGTGTGCAACTCGTTGCAAAACTAAATTTTTTCAGCACTCGTAGTATTTATCCTACTCGACAAGCCTGGTTGGATAAACGTATAACTCGATATCAACTCGTACAACTCGTTATAAACGTACAACAATTTATCAAAATAGTAGTTTGTGCAACAAGTTGCAAAAAGATGATTTTTTCAGTCGTACGTTTATCGAACGAAGCTTGCCGAGTTGGATAAATACTACGAGTGCTGAAAAAATCGAGTTTTGCAACGAGTTGCACACGCTTTTTTTTTTGCAATGACGAAAAATGGACTTTAAATATGACAACTGTACTTGTACATCTCGCTTAACTTTTCAAAAGGACCTAAGTAACATTTTTTTCATGAATTAATTTGAATAGCGCAATCAACAGAACATCATGAAAGCTATTGATTGCTGTATTCAAATTAATTCATGAAAAAAATGTTACTTAGGACCTTTTGAAAAGTTAAGCGAGACATGTCCAATTCCTTCTAGAATTTACTCAACATGATCATTCTTGCCGTGCCACATAGACTAACGCAAAATGAACTCCCCCAAGAAATTATGACGTTTGAGCGGGTCGCATAATGAACGCAAAATGAACTTTTGTTCGAGAAGCTCAAATGTCAAAATCCATCCGGTGAGTGAATTTGATGAACTCCTGCACAGGTCTATTGCATAGTTCGATAAACCGTGAAGCGATATTGATATTGACATTTGCATTACACAAGTGATGAAGGCATGACAGAGCATGTCATTTGTAGTCAAGAGTAAAATAAGCACATGAAAGAATGGCAAAAATGTACAGTAAACTTTATGCGTCAAACAAACACATTTAATTTTTAGCTGTTTTTAGATGCGTGACCGAAAAATAATTACATATTTTATGTTTTGCAGTCTAAAATTATTTACAATATTTACACATTGCAATATTTACCATAATTACCATTAGAACTTTTAGATTACGCCATTTATTAAATGATAATTGGTATTTCGTATTGAAGAGGCCGTTTGCAACATAATATTCAATTCATTTTGGGCTGTCAAAAGAAATCTTTTCAAACAATAGGGTAAATCACTACTTGGGCCTATGGACCCCATTCCCGGCTCACTGCACAGAAAGCTAATGATTTATACTGTTTAGTAGCCGTAGGTTTATGATTGATCATTTTAAAAAAGTCTCCTATTTATCTCGCACAATACTCAATATTTTTCAACCATTTATTTCACTCCTAATCGATCCAATTATAGAAAATAAAAATGTAGATTTCAAACTTTTGCTCTTCGTTGTAACACCACTGAGCCGGAGTGATTCTTTCCACTTTTACAAAACGGTATCATCAAATAAACACCTAGCTGAAAATCGTCACAGTGCTCGATACAACCATTGCTTCAGGCTGTTTATCACCACACAATAATGCTAAACTCACGCACTTCAATCTTTTGTAATTGTTCGTATCACTAGATTTTATATAAACATATTGGAATACATTTAAAAATGTATCCTCAAACCGAACAAAAAATCACCTCGGCCCAAGAACTTCTAGCTGTACAGTGCTGCCAAAAGGCCATAAGTCTTATTTTAGTATGAAGATAATCCTTCATCGTTAATAGGAAAACTGTCTAATACGTTGACGCTATCATGTTATTTATAATTCTCTCGATTTCAAAAGGTGGAAAAGATATTGTTTTTAAGTGTTTGGAAGAAATTTGGATGAGTAAATATATCTTCTCAACCAAATAAAAATGATTATGAATAATACCATCTGGCATCTTGTTGTCGTGGAACGTGCATATTTTTGTTTACGTCGCATTTTCTACCGTCCGGAGAGAGAGAATGAGAGTAAGATGTTGAGAGATTGAGTAAAATATTGCGTATGCCGAGGAGATTTTGGGTATGCCGGATAAGCAATCGCCTATGACTGAAATGAGTGCTGCACCATGTTAATTTAAATCAAATAAAAGCTTTTTCAAGCGGTGTTTAGCAAGAATAACTATTTTTGAAGCAGAGGTGAACCCCATCGCAATATTACACGACCCACAAAATTCAGAAAAGTTGCCCCTAGTCATAAATATCAATTAAATAATGCAGTCGTGCGCATGTTAGGCCGGGAATAGGGTGAGAAACCCTATAATGAAGATTTCAGTATACTAATTATTGTAAGATAAGTTTTTCTGATAGGAAACCGAGCTAGAAACGCATGCGCAATGCAGAGAGAAATCCAGTAAGACTCGACTGTCAAGCACTTTGCTATCTCGTTCTCCCAGGGATTATATTCTTTCTATGTTATTTTTTTGTAGCAAGCGATCATGCACTCTCTGTTAATTAAAGAACATACTGTTGTGAAATTTTCAGGCGAACCAGAATAAATACACATTATTAAATGGTATAAATATTAGCAAAAGCATAGTCCAAACCAGTGTTTTTACGTTATTTGGCTACTAATGAAAGTGTGGTATCTCACAATGGTGTATATTAGAATCTATTATCTTCATTGACAAATTCTCCCAGAAGTACTTTAAGTATTTTCGATCTACGTTGGGTTCTTTTTGAGCTTATTGGAAAAAGCGCGTAAACAGAAAATGTGACCTTCCAATTTCCATCTTATATTTTTAATCCACCCTCGTTAGTTCTACAAACCAGTTTTACGCAAAATTCTCAATAAGGTTTTCTACCCAACTGGCATTCGGTCAAATGGAGGTTCAATGATTCACGCTATGTTTAAAGGCAACTATTATGCAAAGTGAATGCACCTCGGATGTTAAGCCGTTAGATCATAGTTTTTGACCTCTAGTTTAAGGATCTGTGTCGATTAAAATATTTCATCGGTGAAATTTTGACTTTTTTACTATTTAAGGTAATATTTTTACCCTAAAAACCTTATCTTATTTTTTTAAATTTTTTGAAACAAGTTATATAAAATCCAATAACTAGTTTTTTTCTGATGCTTTAAGAAACACTTTCATATAAAAATATTTTTCATATGATGAAAATAGTAGAAGTTATATTAGAATTACTGCCAGTTTTAAATGAACTTAAGATTTATTATGAATAGATCTGGAGCCTTCCTGAGCCGGGCGGTAAGATGCACTGCTGAACTGCAAGACCATGCTAAAAGTGGCTGGGTTCGACTACCTGTCTTGTCTAGGAAATTTTCTCGCCTTCCCTGGGCATAAAGTATCATCGTAGTCTCATGATATACGAATGCGAATGTAACTTGGGCTAGAAACCTCGCAGTTAATAACTGTGGAAGTGCTAAATGATCACTAAACTCAGAGGCAGCATTTGTCAGAGTGGTTTATGTAATTCCAATAAGAAGAAGTATTATTAAATTTAAGAACATAATATCACTTTTTAACATTTCAAATCAACAAAAAATAAAACCACGGACTAGTTCAAAGTAGTATTTATGTTCTGTATTATTTCAAACTGTATTCAACCTCAATGGACGTCTGCATTATGTGACCAATTGTATATGCTACCATCGTGGATAACAGTTTACTTGCATTCTGTTCGTGGTTATTTGGCATTTTGTAGTTTTTCTAGATAGCATAAAAAATTTTGTGAATGACTTCCGTTGTTTGCTCCGTGTACTTTGTAAGGCCTCTCTGTGATGCGCTCACAAAATTCAAGAACATGGAATTTTTAAATATGGAATTTTTCGGTGATTGGTAGCCCGGGTGCTATCCAACTGTCACAAAAAGCTCTTATGGCGTCTGAATAGAGAGGATGAGGATGAGGATGATACTACCATCTATTGTAGCAAGGCACCTGCCGATAGCACTGGCCATATCTGACAAACGATTTGATCATGATTATACTATTGTATGTATTTCATCAAACTCCTGTATGAAGGGCCAAAAATGGGTGGGGTGGTTCCATAAGCAAAGACACTTATGCGAATCCACGGGATGAATAGAGAATCTCCTTCCAGAAGAAAGTTCGTACACACAAAATTATAATCTAGCCCTCGTTTCCCAGATTGACCCAATAGATGGGGAGAAGAGCCCGCCCTTTATCCACGAGATGTTAACAATAGGAAGTTGGCGATTCCACTCTTCCTATCCAAATCGCTTCAATCGGGTGCCCTGATGGTTATTTTTAATGGTATTTAATCATATAGTTTCAATATAATTTGGTAAATATATGTATATAATGGAATTCTCTCACCAAGTTTCAAATCCTTTGTCGTGGATGAGGGAGGACCTTTCTTCAATGCCTTCAATGAGTTATGCCTTCAGAGATAGATAACCAATAGCTCTTCAAGAAATGTCCTGATTCAGATCGGGGAATATATTTCATTCTGGTTCAAACATCGAGAAATAGATTTCTTGATTTCTGTAAAGATGAAATAAAAAGACGGATGGCAGTATCATACATAATAACATAATTGTTTTGATTAATATGCATATGTATTCTGACTTTTTTGCCTTTCTCGTACAACAAACTTTTTTTTCACAAACTTTTTTTTTCTTTTTGTTGTATCGTTGTAATCAGAAGATTAACGTTATAAGTACAAAACAACTATGTTTTGCACTGTGGTGGGCTGGTTATTTAACAAAAAATGGACAATAATTCTGCAGTGATCTAATAGGTGCAAGAATACGTGACGCCCATTAGATTCGAAATACATTTTTTCTCTACACATAATATGAAATGACAAAAAATCAAGATATTACTGTACCAAAAAAACTGTAGTAGACAGGGTAGCATTTAATTCACAATGTTCTTTTTATTGAATATTCCATTGCTTCTAGTTCCAAGTAAACCTCGCAATCTGAGCATTCTGGAGATAACTTCAACCACTATCCGAATCAGCTGGCAGGAACCAGAGCGCAAAAATGGCGTAATCCATGGATACCGAGTATACTATGTGTATCAGAATCAAACCCTTCTGCATCTTCCCATGCTGGAAAGTGATGCCATTCAGAACTCGATATGCTACTACACATTGTCCAGCTTAAGTAAAAAAGTACATGTGTCAGAAAAACTCCAAAAAAAATTTTTGCTTAAAAAAGTTTAACATATATGGTAAAATAAAATGAAAGCAAGTTGTTTTGGAAAACTATATTCTCTAACTGGTTCCACAATATGTATTCAACCAAAGATAGTTTGATCAACCAGAAATCCGGGTTCGTAGACCGTCAGCAACTGATCTCAGAGGCCAAACATCAAAAAGTGTTGATCCCACATCTCTGCCTTACAGTTTGTAGTGTGAACTCCACCAGTTACTAAGTAACTTATACTAAATGATTGGAATCCTGTTGTCAAACAATATATTAAGAGATACTTGGGTTCAAACTAGCTGTTAGATGTCAAGCAACGTTGTAAAAAAAAACACTGGCGGGTAATATTTGTATACTTTTTGGTAAATTCGAGCGTGAAGAAAAACATTGTTAGATTTGTTTTTCAAACGGTGGTTTTAAACCTTGCGTTGGGTGGTCGAAACGCGTATCAAAAATGAGCGACCTTGTCCAGTGCGATACAGAAAAGGGAGGAAAGACTTATGGCGTCTGAATAGAAGTCCAAAAATGTTACACTAAAACAGTAATCAACTGCCTGTGGTAGACTCTCCAATACTTTATAATACCATTGCATTATTTTCCTTTCAAAACACCCCGTTTAACTAAAAGACTTCGGCAGTAACGCCCAGTGAAACCAAGTTGCGCGTGATGGATTGAGGTGGTTGAGTTACCCTCTGATGTCCAGACTTTAGATTTGTCTTGATGTTTTTTTTTGTTCCAGGCCGAAAATTTGGTAGACCAATAATCCCACCAGCTAATGTAGCGCTGGAGGAGGGGTTTTGTCTAAAATTGTGTGATAGTCTCCTCCTTCCAGAAGATGATTATAAAAACAATTGAAATATAATCGAGCATCTTTCTTGACCTGTCCAGCGTTGAATTCTTTTTCTATGGTAATAAGTGGACGATCCAGGGTTGCTGGTTTTTAATAGACACGTATGAGATAAGCAGTTACACAAGAATTCGCTATGGAAAAATGAAATATATTTTCGGTGTCAACAGTATTTCTAGTATACCTTCTGCTACTTTCATCATATGAAAAATATTTTTATATGAAAATGTTTCTTAAAGCATCAGGAAAAAAATTTAGTGGTTGGATTTTATACAAATTGTTTTAAAAAATTTAGACAAATCAGTTAAGGTGTTTAGGGTAAAAATATTACCTTAAATAGCAAAAAAGTCAAAATTTCACCGATGAAATATTTTAATTGGCCCAGATCCTTCAACTAGAGGTCAAAAACTATGATCTAACGGCTTAACATCCGAGGTGCATTCACTTTGCATAATAGTTGCCTTTAAACATAGCGTGTGATTATCATTTTCAAGTTCAACGGTTAGAAAATACTGAAAATATATTTGATTATGTGTACGACTTTCTAAATGCTACCTGTTGGGCTTTACGTTTTACGCCATTTATTAGGTTGTGTACCACTATTGTGTTAAATACAAATTCGATTTGAACTTTTCAAGGTCTCGCTCAACGATTGCCCAATGCTTTTCAATTGAGCGCAGCTTCAGTGAGTTTGGAAGGTTTTTGCCCTTGGGTACAACTTGGATGTTGTCTCACAAGAACGGTAAACCATTCCGTAATCGTTTTCCAGTAACGACAAAAAGTTAGGCTTGGCCAAAACAACATGTAAAAAGCTTTCTGTTTCTTTCAAGAAAGGAAATAGCCTTCATTTGTGGAGCGCTTTGACACCTTGCCAGCGACCGAGTCGGCCATCGACGCTCCCTTGATAGTTCTGGGCAGCGTTTGCAGAAATCGCTCTCAACAGATAACGAACAACTATAAAAGAAAGGCAAAAACTGTTCCGAATCATAACAAGCCATAATAGGTAACAAATTTATCAAACTTGTATACAAGGGCAAAAAACAGAATCGAATAGGCAGCAACCACATGATTCTCGTTTTGTTCTCACTCATTTTGTGTTGCACATCTGTATAGAACACGTTGAAATGCATCTTTAAAACCAGTGCTCCCCGCGTTTGGACCCTATTAAAAGAAATCCCTGGTTGCGGGAGAAAATAACGCCAACGTGACGAAGCGAACACGAAAAATCAGACGAATGAAAAAAAACTCGGAAAAATGCGCTAGCAAAAGACACGACCGATCGTGCTGCAGTCTCTAACTGGAATCGACGTATTTTCATCTTGGGCGCCCCAGTTCGGGAAAACGGGCATTCCACGAATCCAAATCCTATCCTCCAAGTGATCGCTCTTCATCATTCAGCTAGGCTTTTGCCTTCATCATCTGCAGCTAAATACATAGCAAGAAACGCTGCCACGCTTTCAAAGCATCTTCTGTTCATGATTTAGACATCAACGAAAGTCTATCGGCCACAGGCTCCTTCCGGTTTTCGGATTTCTGAGTATTACCCCGATTTACGAACGGCGATTTTAAATCTGAACTTCAGTCCTTCAGAAGCATATTTTTAATGCCACCGGAGACCAGAAACAACAATTACCCGAACGATTTCACCTGAGGATAGAATATTGGGCAATCCAAGGAGAGATTTAAACTCCATATCAGATCATATTTTGTAAAAATTTTATTGATGGTTTTGTACCTCTTCTTTCAAATTGTAATGTCCTCACTAGGGTAAATCGTCTTAATGTTTGGAATATGGCCTAATGTTGCGGTAGTGTTTAAATGCTCCATCCAGGATATAATAGCATCAAAAACAACTGTGGATCCGCTAAAGTTCTTCGAATCAACCAGTAGAACACCTTATATTTGAAAAAAAAAACCGTTCAAAATTATGGAAAATACGCATTTTTCATTAAAAAATTGCGTCCTTTGATCCTATTATTGCGAAAGGTCCTATTGTTGTGGTATCGCTCTCCATAAAAAATGCACACAGTTAAAAATTCTGAAAATTACACGCTATGTAAATAATATTTGATCCAATATTTTTGTGTTCAATAGCCTTTAATTTTACATTTAATTTACATTCAATTTTATATTGAATACAAGCTCCATAGTAACGACGACCTGTTATTTTAAAAAGTGATGGAAAAATGGGTCGAATCGAACGGATCCTTTTTGTTACATCATATATGCTGCAACATTTTTATACTGTGCAGGCAATACCGCAATAGGACTGACCTTCAAAAAATGTCGCAACTGCGTCCAATTATTGCGGTAGTCTGTTTTTATTGTGACAAAAACAAAGCAACTTAAGTTTAGCCCAATTGACGTAATATTTACGAAACTAGAGTTAACGAGCATCCTATTTGACTACTGCAATGTGAAAAAAGGTAAACACTTCATTTTTAAAGAATTTTCGAAATCTATTTTGTTCTGACGGGACGGAGCTTAATCCCTCCATAATAGGTCGTTTGCCCTATAAAGTTTATTTGGTTTAGGGTCATTTGGCCGAATGCCGTTTGGTCGAATGTCGTTTGGCCAAATGCCATTTGGCCGAAAGGGTCATTTGGCCGAACGCCATTTGGCCGAATGCCGTTTGGCCGAATAGTTGAAATACGTTTCCTAATGAAGGGAGAAGGAAGAAAGAAGAAGGATAAAGGAGGAAGTAACAATGGTTAAGGAAGAGGGAAGAGGGAAGAAGGAAGAAGGAAGAAGGAGGAAGGAAGGTGGGTGAAGGAAGAAGATAAAAAGAAGAAGGAAGAAGGAAGAAAGAGAAGGGATAAGGAAGAAGGAAGTAGGAAGAAAGAAGTAGGAAGAAGGAAGAAGGAGGAAGGAAGAAGGAAAAAGGAGAAAGGAAGAATGAAGAATGAAAAAGGAAAAAGTAAGTATCAAGAAGGAAGAAGGAACAAGGAAAAAGCTGGAATAATTCCTCATTCTATATAAATTTAAATGCATTCCAAATGTTGTATTCAAGTTATTTTTCAACGTATCTTATTAAATTTACTTTCAACCAGATTTAACCAAAAAAAAAAACAATAAAATAAATTTTAGATAAATACACATAACAGACAACTTGCTGTTTGTATCAGACAATTCATTGACTTCTTTAATGTCAAATTTCCCAAAGAATCATGACGCCTCTGTGTTGCAGTCAAATGAGCAAACAGCAACATGGTGTGCGAAACAGAGAGCGAGTAGGTACAATGTGAGAAGAATGTAAACTTCCACAGGAACCTCGTATAGCTCTCCAGCTGCTTCAGCGTGCGTCAATTTCAATTTCAGCGTGCGTCAACTTCTGCTACAACATTTGGTTTTCCGTTTGCATTCGATTAAACATAATCGATTAAGTTTGCAAAAAAAAAAAAACATCAAGCATCCCTATTTTTTTCATGATGACATTTTGAAGTGTGTGTAAAACGATCGTCATATTTTGGGTAGTTCGATTTACGTGTGAATCGATCCTTTCGGACGCGAGTTGGCGCCACATGTGGTGTCGCCAAAATTTCGTGAGAGTGAATCATATTGTTAATATAGTATATTTGATCCGAGGTAGTCGAATTCCTCGACCACCTCGAAGGTATCCCCGTCTATCGTAACACTGCTTCCCAGGCGGTCCCTGTCGCGCTCTGTTCCGCCCACAAGCATGTACTTTGTCTTTAAGGCATTCACCACCAGTCCAACTTTTGTTGCTTCACGTTTCAGGCGGGTGTACAGTTCTGCCGCGAAACAAATAAATTGACTGGATCTGTTGAAAATCGTACCCATAGTTTATCCATCTATATTGTAAATTATTTATTCAAATTTAATCAAAAATCTATTGACTAATTATCCATTTCACTAAATTACCTATAAGCCACTGAACTTCACTTACAAAATTTGACTAAATCTCTTTGTTTACTTTCTCTTTCGATTATTACAAAGCCATAATAAAATTTTCATCGGATTTTTCAGCACAGATCTGAAGAAAATAACTTTGTCTAGTGTGCTGAGGTGAAAATATTGTAAAAAATAGCCTAGCCTAGATATTACCAAAAGAAACCGCAATGAAAGAGAGTCTCTTATTTGGACATACGACGTTTTCAAAAATCATGCTAGAAATGACCTTTAAACTAAACATCATTCGACGAACTGTTCCAAAGCTCTGACAGTGTACCTCACCAGCTGGATTTGTATCCAGATTTGTATCAACGCGGCGAAAACCCCCACTCGAAATCTCCTAAACATGTTCCGCCTAAAGGAGGTCCGGAAGCGTAGGGGAACTGGGGGTAGGACGCCCACGTTAAGGAAAATGCCATTTTTATCAATGAAAACCACCATTTCAGCCAGTTTTCATCAGCGCATACTGAAGAACAGCATATCTGCGACTGACTACCGATAACAGATATCTAATTGTCCATTTTATTGCACATAAATTTGATTTTTAAAAAGCACCCGAAAAAAAATGATTTTGAAACCATGCGGGGTGAGATGCGCCAGTGGATGGGTTAAAACGCGCATGTGCTTATCGTACTGATTTTCATTTTAATTGCCTACATTAAGGCAATTAACCGAATGTTTCAACTGTTTCGGTCATACGAAATGAGCATGGGCGTAATGCCCCACACCGACCTGAGAAGTTTGAAGGCCCATAAAATCGTTATAAAACCATTTTTGACGACGATTTCGTGTGGAACATAAAGAACACGAGTAAGCAGCATGGCTCATGGCTCAATTATTAATTTATCAATGTATAACAGCGACAGAAAGACTAAATTCCACCGAGCTAGAATTGCATCAAAACACGCAAAAATCGTTTTTTCGAGTTTTTCATGTATAACTAGAGAAAAATCATGAAATATATGTATCCAATGGCAATATTTTTCATTGCTTTATCGTATAGACTATTGAAAATAATCAAAATGGGGATATTTAACCTTATTCAGGGGTGGCGCGTTTTAACCCCTATGGGCGTGCTACCCCCACTTCCCCTAATTGGCTACACGTTCGCCTAATAAGCGGATGCCCATGGGTTTGATTCCCAAACCTTCAACTCATCCTCGTCAGTCGTCAGATACGCAGCCTATACGGTGCCATACGGACTGACGAATTTTTCTTCTCGCAGAGATTCCTCCATCGTACGCGTACCCGAATAAATGGCAACCGAACAATGCAACGATCTTTCGATTCGCGACAAGGGCAAATGGATGATGAAATGGACTGGCAATGATAATAATGACGAATAAAGGAAATCTCAAGCTCTATCTGGTAAAAGGGCGAATGTCGCAAGAGAGAATTCTCCTCGTCGACTTCCCCTCTTTTAATTAAAAGTGACAAGCAGTGGATTTCTTTGCAGTTTATCACCTCAGAATGCAAGTTCGCATTGTTTTCTATTGTGCTGAGGTGATAAACTACAAAGAAAACAGCTGCTTGTCACTTTTATTAAAAAGAGTTCCCCTCGACGAAGAGAATCCACTTTTGCGACATTCGCCCTTATTCCAGATAGAGCTTGATCTATCAATAGATTCTATGTGGATTTTGTCTAGCAGAATACCACAGTAGATCTGGAACAGTAGCGATTAAGTAACTCAGAGTGCCACCCAAATAAATAAAGGAATAAAAAAATGTTCCACCTGAGGATTGTAAAATAACCTTCAATGGCACGCCAGTGAAATGGGTAAATGAGACCGTCTTCTTTGGTTTGACCCTCGACAGTAAGCTTATTTTCAGGCAATAGGCAGGTTGACAAAATGGTGACGAGGTGTAACGTTTTGTTAAAACTACTGCACCCTTTGATCAACCGTCGGTCATGTGCCCTGAAAAATAAGCTTGCTGTCTACAAGCAAATCCTCCCTGTGATCGAATACACCACGCTGCATTAAGGCCCATCACAATGTACTCCAACAAATCCAAACAAGTCAACTCCCTTCCCAGGTTAAGAACATCCGAGGTTCATCGTCTAGCCGGTATATAAAACTCTCGAAAAAACGGTTTGCTGAGTGTAAAAACAAGTTCAGGTTCTTTTGCATTACTTCAAACCAGCCATTAGGGCGTTTGTTGCAATTTAGGTTATCAAATTATAAATTTATAAACCAACTAATGCTTCCTCAAGGGTCACATGTTAAATTAAATTTAAATATACACAAATTGATAAGAAAATTATTTTGAGCTTTTTAGTGGAATGTTTTCACCTGTCATAAGAGTTTATACAATCCTCGAGTCGAGTCAAGTACGAGACACTGAAGACGGCCTTACTTTTGAGGTCGAAATACGTATCTGTCAAGATATAATTAAGTGGTGGAATTCAATGGGATTGTATAAACTCGTCTTATGACAGGTGTATACACAAATTTCCGAAGTTGAAATGATTTGAAATGAACGTGAATTTAAGTGAGTAAAAGTGGAAAGGCATTCGTTGGGACAGAATTTACCTGTAGCTGGCAATGTAACCATGGTAGATCTTTCCCGTAACACACCACGTCAAAGTGTCTACCCTCGTTACACTCGTTTATCAATAAAACACAAACTTTATAAATGGGTATAAGGATCTGGTATTGCGAAAATCACTTTTACATATGAACAAAAAAAAGCAATGATTTTTAAGCGATTAATTATATTCATTGCGATGTAATCGGTTATAACAAGAATGATTCTATTATTGTTTGACATTGCCAACAAAAGTGTTTGAAAAAAAAAACACTCGCCAAACAGCCAAACAGCGGTCTCTTTAATGATTAAACAAATTAGCATCGCACCATAATAGGAATGTAAATGAAATTAATAGCAATTGAAGCGATGAATGGTTGTGTAGGTATTGAATTTAATTTCATAATAAGAGTCAACAAAACTGCTTGAACCGCGACCACCTTGTATCAATTATGCTGCAGAAACAGCTGTCCCTGATTATTCGGTATGAGGTGCAAAAGGATTTTGTAGTTCTTTTTAAGCAAAATCACCTTCTTCATTCCAGATTGAACGTCAAGTTGGATTGGTTGGAATGCGGCTGAATATTTTTGAGCGGCTTCTAAATTTGTATCTGTTTTACTTTTACAACACAACATGGAACGTTTTGAGCTTAAACAGGAATATACTTCTCAACAGCAATACACAGTTTGTTGCAAAGTAGTTCGTAAACCAAAACAATAAACCTTATCCTAGATCTAACATAATTTAAATTTTATGCACGTATACAATATAACAATAGCGTCCACTTTTCCTTCCGCCACTTAAGCTAATACTTATCTAACAATCCTCATACCCTAACTATGCCTTGATACCCGAAAAAACAAAAGCCTAAATCACCAAGAAGCACTCCCATTTATATCACGGAGCCATCAACATAGAAATTGACTGCCTTGCGAGGATTTCCGGCGACAAGTGAAAATCTCGCCCAATCGCTCGGTATCATAGCTACCAGATCCTTCTTGTGCCTGCATTTCTCATTGTGAGTTAGCAGCATCTCATCCCTACCCCCCGTTACTTGAGATGTTGTTCTTTATATCCATACGAACCTGACTCCACCTTCAGCGAAATTCGCGGAATTTCGGCGGTACCGACCCCAATCCGTTCACCAGACAATGTGGCGCTTTTCGAGGTATCCTAGCACAGAACTATATTCATTTACGTTTGATTAATTACACTACAATAGATCACAATTACTATACTATGCGGGGAGGCGTTCGCTCCCACCGACGCTTGACCGTGACGAAATTATCACTCTCCCCACACCTTATTGTGAGCACACTCTATCCCTTTTGCGTTTGTTCTTTTCCCGCAGCGACGACGACGACGGCGACCGTGGAAATTACGAAACAGACACTGGAAAATATGAAGAATGGAAAACTGTGCCTGTCCTCACGCAAAAAAAACATACACACCCGCGAGACACCCACAGAGACACCGATGCTATTCGCCGAGAATTTTCTTTAATTCTTATTTCGAATTCCGAAATGGTATTCAACGCTTGGTGAAAGCCTGATGTTTCATCATGGCTTTCGGGTGGAAGAGTGTGACACGAATTTTCCACACGACGCGCGTGGCACCCAATCGCTTTGTGCTCTATAGTTTTTCGCGTGTTACCACCGGGAACGAAGAGAGTCGACTGACTGCACCGCGTCGCTCGGAGTCGGTTTCGATCTGGTGGGTCGGTTTGCGAAACTCTGACACGATTTAGCATTATTGGTGCTATGCATATAGCGGTAGGGGAGAGTCCTTCTTTCGTTCCTTCTAAGGGGAGAAGCGAGCATAACGGACTAGCATTAGGAAAATGGTGCGGAATAGAAAATGGCATGACGATTTATTAAATTTAAGGAAGTGCTTGATTTTCTTGATACAATCGATCGGGACCAGCTATGGCAGCTAATGCACGAAAACGGATTTCCGGATAAACTGACACGGATGATCAAAGCGACGATGGATCGGGTGATGTGCGTAGTTCGAGTTTCAGGGGCATTCTCGAGTCCCTTCGAAACCCGCAGAGGGTTACGGCAAGGTGATGGTCTTTCGTGTCTGCTATTCAACATCGCTTTGGAAGGGGTAATACGAAGAGCAAGGATTAACACGAGTGGTACAATTTTCAATAAGTTCGTCCAGCTATTTGGCTTCGCCGACGACATAGATATCATGGCACGTAACTTTGAGAGGATGAAGGAAGCCTACACCAGACTAAAACGAAGCTAAACGGATTGCACTAGTCATCAACACGTCAAAGACGAAGTACATGATAGGAAGAGGTTCAAGAGAAGACAATGTGAGCCACCCACCGCGAGTTGGCATCGGCGGTGACGAAATCGAGGCGGTAGAAGAATTTGTGTACTTGGGCTCACTGGTGACTGCCGAAAATGATACCAGCAGAGAAATTCGGAGACGTATAGTGGCTGGAAATCGTGCATACTTTGGACTCCGCAAGACGCTCCGATCGAATAGAGTTCGCCGCCGTACCAAACTGACAATCTACAAAACGCTCATTAGACCGGTAGTCCTCTACGGACACGAGACCTGGACGATGCTCGTGGAGGACTAACGCGCACTCGGAGTTTTCGAAAGGAAAGTGCTGCGTACCATCTATGGTGGGGTGCAGATGGCGGACGGTACGTGGAGGAGGCGAATGAACCACGAGTTGCATCAGCTGTTGGGAGAACCATCCATCGTTCACACCGCGAAAATCGGACGACTGCGGTGGGCCGGCCACGTAGCCAGAATGTCGGACAATAACCCGGTGAAAAAGGTTCTCGACAACGATCCGACGGGTACAAGAAGGCGAGGTGCGCAGCGGGCAAGGTGGATCGATCAGGTGGAAGATGACTTGCGGACCCTCCGTAGACTGCGTGGCTGGCGACGTGTAGCCATGGACCGATCCGAATGGAGAAGACTCTTACCACAGGCCACTTCGGCCTTAGTCTGAATAAATGAAATGAATTGATTTTCTTACTATTTTCATGAATAAGGTTCGAAATTTTGAATTAAATGGAATATTCATTATAGACGATCATGAGATTTCTATTGCCGATCAGCGCATTATTGTTACATGTCATTTTGACTTTTCACGTTTTAGTATTTTGGAGTACATTTCTCAAAGCCAGGCTTTATTAGATGAAAGGTAAAAGTAACAGTAAATTCGTTACTTCAATTGGCAAATTTGTAGCCGAATTATGTTTAGTTTATATTACTATTCCGATTTCCATCTCACTGAACATATATTCATCTAATCGCAAAACAAAGAAAGACAGAACCGATCTCGTCGCTTCTTTTTACTAACACGCGTGCTCACTGGTGAAAAAAATCACAAAAATAAGAAACAAACCAAATTCCTTTTCAATGCTTTGTTTTTGATGTGATGGAAATAGGAGCTATGAGATGAAGTGCCGAACCGTTGCCCTAGATAAGAAATTTACAACTTCCTTTCCTAAAAGTCTACTACTAGTGACAAATTTGATGACCACGAAGGATTATCTTCCAATCAATTTTTCTTTGCTCTAAGCGCTTTCACCACGTGTGGATAGTAGGAGAAGTGTCGGACACATAAGCCATTTGATGAAAAACTCTCTAACTATTCTGATTATGCTTATAAAAGTATATATGATCATATGATCATTGATGATTTATAAAATCTATATTTGATCATTTGAATACGTTTTTCAACGATGTATTTTGATTATGAGTTTTGGTGAAACATGTCACGGTTCAGAAAAGTGTCCCCTAGCACTGGACACTGTTGCACCATGTTCAAAAATGACTAAATTCCTGACATAGTTTAGAATAGTAATATTTTTCACTTGCTTTAAGTTGTAGATATTAAATTGTGTTAGCAGAACTTATTCGACTCTTCAAATGTATTTCTTACATCGTACTCCAAGTTCCCACCTTTTTCAATGTAATTCCCAATTTTTGTTTCTGCTTATTTCTGTGGCAAGAAGAAACAGTAGAATCGAAGTAAGTTTACCAAAACAGGTGTAAAGAATGGGTATTTAGTCACATGGAAAATCTTACTGACCAGACCTGGGGGACAGCTACCGGATACAGAAATTGATTTAACACATTTTACATTTTACACATTATATATCTGATAAATCATGATTGTAATTTAAAATATGTATGGTGAATATTGATCATCTCCACATAATAAGAATGCATTCGATTGATTTCAATATTATTGATTCAAACCTTCTAAGCAAGGCGAAACATCAACATTTTGAGAAATTTTGTTCAATTTCACATTTTGTACAAAGTTTACAACACGAATCTGATATTCCATGCAGGTAAAGGACTTTTCAATGGCTCCTTTTTGTACGCCATAAGAGTAAAATCAGCACCTATTCAAATCGTTTGGAGCTGTCAGTTTGAATATGAATCTGGAATATTAATTTTCCCAGCATCTGTTCTAGATTCATTTTTTGTGCAAGTCAACTGTCAAAAAAATAAAATGCTCAGTTCTATTTTCTGCAGATTTGTGTTGAGTGTAACCATCGTATGCCTCCACCTATTTCTGCTCCTATGAAGATAACTTTTCTGTGCCTATTTTTCTACACACCAAACGTCTCAAATGAGCATGAATAAAAACAAATTTAAATGTAAAAATGAAAAACACGTTTCATAGAATAAATCGTTTCTGTTAATTGCGGTTTTTGCGGTTATTTCTTCCTGACCTATACTGCCGCTAATCGCAAGTCGAGCACATCTGTATATGGGCCTCCATATACAGATGTGCTCGACTTGCGGTTAGCGGCAGTATATAAGTGATGAACTTATGATTCCATCGAAAAAATCACTATAATAAAGAAATTAAAAAAAAAAATTCCTGACCTATACGAAACCACTTCAGGTTATGGGCCCAGGTCGCGCTTCAATCGGAAAGTAATCGAGAGTGTCGTTGTTTTCGCGTTTTCGGCATGGAGGAGGAAAAGTTTGATCGTGTGATACGCAGCTCGAATATATTCAGGGCAAGCAGTTTCCAAATGACATCTGGGATGCCCTGCATCGAGTTTTCGAGCGTCGCAGCATCGTGATCCGAATGCATTTAAAACGTGAGATGCCACAGTTGCGATATGAAGGAGGAAATTTGCAGCAACATTTTCTTCGCTTCGATAGGCTGGTACGTGAGTATCGTTCGACTGGTGCTGTTTTGGAAGATTTGGACGTGGTTTGCCATCTATTGCTGACGCTTGGCCCTGCGTATTCCAGAGTTGTGACGGCACTCGAGACGATGCCAGAAGAGTACCTTTCAATTGAGTTCGTAAAATGCAGACTGCTGGATGAAGAAACCAAGCGTCGCGGAATGGAATCGTCACCAACGCCAGTCGGGGAAGCTCCTTTTTCTGGATCGAAGCAAGTAAAGAAGAAGCAATTCATTTGTTTTCATTCCAAGAAGGAAGGCCACAAACAAATAGATTGCCCGGACCGGAGAAAGCAGGGGAGACAGAAGGAGAAGGGAAACCATAAATCGAGAGCAAATGTAGCTGAAACGGATACAGGTATGGGAATCAGTTTCGTCTGAATCAGTGGAGGTTTAGAGTTACCGGAAGACCAGCGAACCCGATGGTTTATAGATTCTGGTGCCACGGGCCATCTAGTACGGGACAAAGTGCTATTCAGTGAATTGCATCATCTGGCAAAACAAGTCGAGATCGCGGTGGCCAAAGATGGTGAGACAATAATGGCGGAGTACGCTGGCACTGTCGATGTTATTTCAGAAGTAAACGGTAAACAAATCGAATGCACGATCGAAAACCCTTTGTATGTACCGATGTTGCATTGCAACTTGTTTTCTGTGATGAAGGTGGAAAAAGCCGGAATGCGTGTTTTTTTCGAGTCCAGGAAAGCGAAAGTATTTAACCGAAATCGTCGCGAGTGCGTCTCGCCGAGAGAAACTGTACGAACTCAATTTCTATTCAAAAAGGCAAAGTGCGGGTGATGCCTTGTTGTCGTGTGGTCAGATAAAGAAGAGTTCTGAGTTGTGGCACCGCCGTTTTGGCCACCTTAACGAAAACAGTCTGAGGCAATTGATACAAGGCGAATTGGTGTCGGGAATGAACATGGATTCCATGGATGACAGTGACCAGAATATAATCGTGTGTGAATCATGCGTCGTCGGGAAACAGACGAGAAAACCGTTTTCTTCGGTAAGCGTGCATCGCGTGTGCTCGAGAATGTACACACGGACGTGTGCGGTCCCGTGACACCATCTGGATTGATGGGAGTGCGATATTTTGTCACGTTCACGGCCGACTGGAGTCACTTCACAGCAGTATATTTAATGCAGTCTAAAGACCAGGTGATGCAGTATTTTGAGGTGTATGAGGCCTGGGTCGCAGCGAAATTCGGACAGAAGATTTCCCGACTACGTTGCGACAAAAGAGGGGAATATAAGAACAAGCGATTCCTGAAATTCTGCAGGAGTAAGGGAGTTCAAGTCGAATGGACTGCCCCATACACTCCTGAGCAAAATGAGGTGAGCGAGCGATTAAATCGGACGCTCGTCGAAAAGGTCAGAGCGATGATGGAGGATTCAGGAGACGACAAGATTTCCTGGGGACAGGCTGTGCTGACTGCAGTTTTTCTAACCAACCGTAGCCCGACGACCGCACTGAGTACGAAGCATACTCCGTATGAGCGGTGGGAGTCCCGGAAGCCAAATGTATCGAACGTAAGAGTGTTCGGTTGTAAAGTTTTTGTTCATGTCCCTGACGAATTGCGGCGGAAACTGGACTCTAAAGCCTGGAGCGAATCTTCGTAGACTACAGTCACAATGGATACATAGTGTGGAATCCAGTGAAGAAGAAGATTGTCGTCGCGCGTGATGTTGACTTCGTAGAAGAGAAGACCTCTATTGTGGAAATCCTACCCGCGAAGGAAGTGGTTCGTATTCCTGTCATTCCTGAAAATACCGGAAGAGGACCAATCGGAAGGCGAGTTCGAAAGCTTTATAGAGGATGGAGATTCCGCGGAGCCTGAAGTAGAAGTGGCAGGTGGCAGGCCACAGCGGAATCGGTCGGTGCCGACATGGCATCGAGACTTTGAAATGGAGTACGCAAGTTTGGATTTAAGTGCAGTTAATTACGTGGACGAAATTCCTGGAACGATCGTTGAGCTACAGAAACGCAATGACTGGAACGAATGGAAGGCTGCAATCGAAGAAGAGGTGAGCTTACTGCAGCGGAACAACACCTGGTCGCTTGTGAAGAAACCATAGGGACGGCCGGTTGTGACGTGCCAGTGGGTGTTCCGAATGAAGCGTGATGAGGTAGGCAAGCCGACGAAATACAAAGCCCGGTTGGTAACGAGAGGTTTCAGCCAAAAGAAAGGCAAAGTGTCCATCTCTCCCGTAGAGAAGCAAGCGTCTCGAGCATGGAATGATAAATTTCACCGATTTGTGGAGAAGTTGGGTTTCGTGCGCAGCGATAACGATCAGTGCCTTTACACGCTCGGATCCGCGAAAGAGCTGGAGATATTGCTACTGTACGTTGACGACGTATTGATAGCAAGTTCATCGTTGAAGGTGCTACAGGACATTAAGCGGGAACTGTCGATGCGGTTCGAGATGACCGACTCCGGTGAGGTGAAGCAGTTTCTGGGTATGACGATCGAGCGGGATTTTAAAGTAGGAATCTTAAAAATCAGCCAACAACAGTACCTGGAAGGATTGCTTAAGCGCTTCGGCTATGTATGCAAGGTGTATGGGTGTACCATAAGCTGAACGACTCGTAAGCAACAAACCGTGGCGTTATCGTCCACTGAAGCTGAATTAGCAGCACTCTGTTTGACTATTTGCCACATTATCTGGATGAAGAGGCTGCTATGCGATTTAAAAATAATAACCATCCAAGCGATACCAGTTTTTAAGGATAACCGGTCCACAATTCGTAAAGCCGAGGACTCCAAGGACTATAATCGGATGAAACACGTAGACACGAAGTTCCACTTCATACGTGATCTTGTGCAGCGTGGAGAAATCGTTATCCGATATGTAAGATCATCGGATTAACAAGCGGACATCATGACACATTGTTTGCCGGTGACCGCCTTCAGAGCACTCTGCGCCAAACTAGGACTAGGACGTGCAGGAGACTACTGTGGTTAAGCAGGGGTGTTGAGTATAACCACCGTATGCCCCCACCTAGTTCTGCTCCTATGAAGATAACTTTTCTGTGCCTATTTTACTACACCTTTGGACGTCTCAAATGAACACGAATCAAAACAAATGTAAGTGTAAAAATGAAAAACATGTTTTATAGAATAAATCGTTTCTTAAGTTAATTTCGGTTTTTATGAAGTTTTTTTCCTGCCCTATCCGAAACCACTTCAATTTGACCCACGAATGAATCACGTGATACAAATATGTTTAAATTGTTTTGGTGTATGAATCCACTTTGAAATTACGGCGCCTTTCTTGGCCGCAATAAGTTGAAAATTTTAAAAACATGAATAGAACACTGCTGGGGAAACCAGCGAGCTTGTTCTATTTTGCTCCAGATTCAAATTAGAATAGTGGTCGAAAATTTGGAATGAAACTGAATCACTACTGATTTCACTCTAAGATGGTGGAGGGACCTATGCTGCCGCTAACCGCAAGTCGAGCACATCTGTATATGGGGCTCCATATACAGATGTGCTCGACTTGCGGTTAGCGGCAGTATGTAGGGTAAGACGGTATAATATGCCCCCCTAAGGCAACTCGTCGATAACCTTTTACTTTTCAACGCAATTTATGCAAACTTTGTGTTATTTGGAAGTCCAGGATGTCGCAAATGCATTGCCCGTGAGTAGTCAAATAAAAATATTACAGATAATACGTAATAAAGCTGTTTTGAAAAGTCGTGAAAAAATGAATTTCAAAAAGTGCCTGGGCAATACGCCCCACCTTAACCTAAAACGTTTCAAAGCCCTTCATTAGTATTTTATCAATCCCATAACAAAAAGGCTACAAATTCTTATGCGCTTGATATTAAAAAACCAACATAGGTCAATTTAAGCAGGTGTGAATTACATTTCAATTTTTTGCATACAATTTGGAAGCAACTGCTGCAGGCTCGCTGCGCTTGTGTCCAGTTGGTAAGGGCATATCGTCCTGCCTACACTGGGGAGTTTTGGCCGGTGAAACATGTTTTCGAAAATCGTTACATTTTTGAAGATGGAAGCAATTTTATATCATATTAACCACTGAGAAAAGTTTTTTTTTCCCAACTGAGTGTTCCAGTGCAAGTTTTGCGGACAATATACCAGAGTCGCTCCAGAATGTTGAGCAAACAAACTTTAAAAGTTACATCAAAACTATTACTTTTTTTTATTTTGCTTTTATTTTCATTGTGTAATACAAAAATACTTCCACATTCACATAGTATGATGGGTTTACAAATACTTATGGGTACCAACTGATTTTGACCCTTAATTAGTTATAGTTTTCTAGAAATCAAAGGGAGGCGTTTTGGCCAGGTGGGGCGCATTATACCGTCTTACCCTAAGTGTCGTTTTGAGAAGTGTCCAGCATTGAAAGGAGTCTGGCGTTGGGGAATCTCCCCCTACAATTTTATCAGTTATTCTCTAGTTATGTGTTCAAAATTTTAGTTTTCACTTACGTCCCTTTAGTCTACAGGAATGATAATTGGATTCTAAATTCAACTGCGATTCTCTCAGTTCTTGCTTTTCAATTTGGAATCATTATTACGCGCATAATTGAAAGGTTCGTATGACGGCCGCTCGACAACATTCCAGATTTACTGTACGGAAAATCCTTCAAAAATACCGTGGGTGATGATAAGTTCTCAAAGTACCATCTGTTTATCGATTTCAAGACAGTGTACGATAGCGCTTGAAGGTGTCATGCGAAATAATTTGAAATGGTTACAGATTTGTATGCCTGAAACTGAGGCAACAAAAGTTGGACTGTTGGCGAATGATTCTAATTCAAAGTAGATGCTAGTGAGCGAAACCGGACGTGACAGGGCCAACCTAGCAGATAGATGAATTTGTCTACCTCGGATCCTTGCTGACGAAAGACTGAAAATAATGCTAAAACTAATTATAATGTTAGCCGTACCACATGTGGAAGTCGGGCCTACTAAGGGCTCTAGAAGAAACTGCGGCCAAAAAAGATTCACACTTGCACCAAATGTATCATGTACAAAACGATTATAAGACCACTAATCCTCAACGGTCATGAAACTAGGACCATGCTCGAGCAGGACTTGCAAGTACTCCAAGTTCGAGAGACGCGTCACGCGTGCTTTGTACCGCCTTTGGCGGTATACAAAAGAACGGTGTACATGTGTAAAACGACTTGGTAAGAGTATGGAGCGGGACCATGATTAAAGGGATGTGGCCACGAACCGAGTAGTGAGACGTCAAATTGTTAATTCAGAGTTATCTGTTTAGATGATGGAATAACTGTTTGCTATGAAATGATAGTAATACCCAGCGAGTAAATTCACAGCTCGAGCATTCTGTAACACTCTCCCCTGTCTACTTCTACGAGCATTAGTTTGGATGGACATTTTAACTAGGTTCTAACCCATAACAAAAACAGCAACGCGTATCTATGTGCTTATTGTGAACCACTAACAAGGGAAAAGCGGTTCGATGCAAGAACCAGAACATTATGCATTCTCTCAATTTTTATTTATACTTATTGCATTGGTTTGACACTCTCTTTGCAACCGGGCGGTGGGAGTGAGTTTTCCACGTTCGATTGGTAGCACACATACGTCGATTCGAAGTGGGTGGTAACAGAGCCGTACTCTATGCGAAATACATGATTCAAGCCTGGTTATTTGAAGTTGCAAGAAGAAGGGGAAATAGAAAGAGGGTGTACTTAAACTTTTACACTGGAAAAGATATGAAGCTTTGTTTGATAATTTCTTGAAAAATTATAAAACAAATTTAATTAAAAACGACATGTCGGAGTAGGACTCCGAAAATCGGGAAGTCCGTTCAGCTATGTGGTTTCGCCGACGACATTAATACTATGGCATGTAACTGGCAACGTAAAACGGTGGAAGCCTACAAGTCACTGAAGAGGGAAGCTAAGCGGTGCGGACTAGCCATCAGCACGACGAAATGAAGTCCACGATAGAAAGAGGCTCAAGAGAAGACAAGGTGAACCATCCACCTGGAATTTGTATCGGTGGTGACGAAATCGAGGTGGTTGAATGGTTGAATTCATGTACTTGGGCTCATTGATGACTGCCAAAATCGATAGAAATGCGGAGACGCATCGTGGCTGGAAATTGTACATGTACGTACTTTGACTCCCCAAGACGATACGATCGAATAGAATTTGTCGCGTTATCAAACGCTCATTAGACCGGAAGTCCTCTACAGACACGAGACCTGCACGATGCTTGTGGAGGACCAACGCGCACTGTGATTTTTCGAAAGGAAAGTGCTGCGTAACATCTATGGTGGGGTCCAGATGGCGAACGGTACGTGTAGGAGGCGAATCAACCATGAGTTACATCAGCTGTTAGGAGAACCATCGTTCACACCGCGGAAATCGAAAGACTGCGGTGGGCCGGACAAGTAGTCAAAATGTTGGACAGGTCCGGTGAAATTGATTCTCGACAACAATCCGATGGGCACAAGAAGGTGAGGTGCGCAGAGAGCAGGGTGTTTCCAATGGCGAATCGAATATCTCTCTGGCCATCTTCAAGCGAAGCTGTGATTAGAACGTGGTCGATTTGGTATTCCGTTTATTGGTTAGGTGATTTCCATGTGGCTATTCTTGCGGGGGAAGAAAGTGCTTCGGACTATCATTCCGCGGGAGGCTGCAAAGTTCAAACATCGTTGGCCGTTGTAGTTCGATACAGTATGCAGACTGCTCAGTCCGATGACCGCGGTCTATGCATTTCCTCTCATCCTACCTGAGTATTCATGTCACCGATGACAACTTTGACGTTAACGACCTTTGATCCTCAGCTTGCACATCTTTCTGTTAATTGGCTGCCACCCAGTCACGCATTGACGCATTTTGCCTAGTAGGTAGAAGGTAGCCGCTCGATGCCCGTTTTCCAAATTTCCTGCAGCGCTACAACGTCGAAGTTTCGGGGATGTAATTCATCGTAGATTATCCTGTCGCAACCTGCGAAGTCTAGCGACTTGCAGTTCCATGTGTCAAGCTTATAATAGTGATCCTTTATTTTCATCTAGGTCTTTGCCGATTGTATCGAGTCGCATTATCTTCAATGTCGTTCGTGATGATTGCTCTTAAAGGCGGCTTATTGGACCTGCGCAAACCTCCTGTCTCGTCGGAGGTCCGTCGTTTCAGGTCTGTTCAGTGTCCTACCTAACATCAGGACTTGGGCTTGTACGCTTCGAGCGGTACACGGATGCTTTGGCGGAGGACGTGGTCAGGCCAGGACAGATCTCGACTATTGGAGAGTGCCTTGCTTCCATCTAAGAGGTAGTGATTAGTCCCAAATAAATATCTGTGAGACTGTGGTAACGGATGGAAGTGATGCTATTTCATACAATAGTCATGGCCAAGGTTGTCGATACACGATAATTATCACGATGTCACTACGATTCTGTTCGGTGTTCTGTGAAACAAAGTATTCAATCTCCAAATGGTGACTAGATCATTTATCCAATCAAATTTAGATGAATTCGTCTCACGGTGTGAGATCTCTTTGTTGTTACTTTTGATGAACTTCAAGTATAACTGCTCACAATAATTAGCTTTCAGATGAGAATGTTCATCGCCCGAATCATTTTGAATTGAAACTATCGCAATGATTTTGACGTTCGTTTGATTCTCACTCATAACGATACTATCAATAATACTTCAATCGCCGTACATATATCGTAGTGTAATGTTTCTAAGAGTAAAGTTATGCTAATCTGCTTTAATTTATGCTGCTCAATCGTGCATTAACACTTCGATAGTGTGTTTATGTTCAGTCCACAATGCAGTAAGGCAGATATTCCCGCAAGTGCAACATTCGCTAAGACTCCGCCGTATCAGAAGAACTAACGTTTTGGGTTTTAATAAAACATTTTCTCTTTAACTGACTGGTCGCTTTTTTGCTGCTGCTTTGTATTGCTTGCTTACGGATTTTTTTAATGGACCAATAGGGCAAATCGTTACAAGGTGGCGGGCCCCTTTACAAATGGCGGATAAATCCTAATATGTTGTTCGAATTTCCCACCAAAGAGTATTTTTGGAACGCTAAATTCATTTTGAGGTTAAAATTGTTATCCAACATATACTACTCAAGTACTTCCGGAAACCCATGCCTTAAAGGTATAAAGCATTAACAGCGTCTTCATTCTAACATTGAAACAGCCAATTTCCAGCTTTGGAGGAGCTAGTAGCAAATCAACACATTAACCACCAGAAAGTAGACAAAAAATAGATTTTAATACATGATACCAGATCGTTCCAAATCTTTCCCGAAAAAAGTTTAGTCAAATATTGTTTTGCCATACAAATGTATTAGGGAGATGCTTTACAGTGTTAACTTCAACAAACTACCATAATCAAATTTTGGAATCAGTTAATTTAATATAGGTGTGAAATCTAAAAAATACCAACGAGCTTCGTGAAACGAACGAACACAATTTTTGGGTTTTTTTTCGGGTTTCCGCCTTTGTGCGTTGTGTTATGAACCGGGAGCAAATGTTGGAGATCAACTAATGGAGCTAGAGACTTGTTCAAAATAAGAAATCATACAGATCATTGTAGAATTACATTAGTCCATGGAGGCCTAGAGGTACACTCATTTTCTTGTTTGTGTTTGAACGCTGCTTCGAGCGAAAGTTGGCGCGTATGTTTGTTAAGATTTATGTTGAGCTTTTTAGTGGAATGTCTTCACTTGTCATAAGACGAGTTTGTACAATCCCATTGAATTCCACCACTTGATTGTATCTTGACAGATACGTAATTCGACCTCAACAGTAAGGCCGACTTCAGTGTCTCGTACTTGACTCGACTTTGTTGTATTTTTGTTTACGCCCGCAGAATGGAATGGGAAAATGATTCGAACAAATCGGATTTGGAAATGTCATCCGGAAATATGATTGAGCTCTTCTCAATCCATTATGTTCAAATTATTAAGCATGAGCATGATGACCGTGCATTTCATAGTTGCTACTCCGTGATCGACCATAGCAATCGCAATTGCACAGGGAACCAATGGATGGAAGCATGGGATTTGCTCTCCAAGCTCAATGTGCACAGTTCGAGAGCCCTAGTATTTTGAATGGTCGATAACGGCGCTGACTACGTCCTCACGGTCATTGGGGATGGGAACCCGACTAGAAGGTCATATCAAAAATATATCAACCTATGTTATTATGTTATACTAAATTTTTATAACAAAATTTGTTAGAAACGTGGTGCAGGATGTTGTTAAAATATCTAAATTTCTATCAAAAATCACACTACTGGAAACAAAAAACTATCAAATTTTGTT
Organism: Armigeres subalbatus; assembly: GCF_024139115.2. NCBI lineage: Eukaryota > Metazoa > Arthropoda > Insecta > Diptera > Culicidae > Armigeres > Armigeres subalbatus. Next base: position 136,060,181 of record NC_085141.1, read on the forward strand.
ACAATTTTATCATAAAAATAACATATTTTGTTAGAAATTTATAACAGAATCAGATACAAAAATATTGTTTCTGCGCAGTTGCACATTTTTACAGTTCGTGATAGGTCTCCAGATTGTGATCAACAATACAAAACTTTTGTTTTTGTCTGAACAAGAATATTTTTCGAGAACATGAAACTAACAACATTACAAATAAGGCAACCTTTGCAAATTATATCAGCGTTGTGATATCTATATGGCTGGAAGACATTGCTACATCTATTTTCAGGGACAGAAAAAGTCATTTCAACTACAGTCAAACAGCTGACATCCAACACACAATCAAGTTGCTAGTCCTTCCCGAATTTGAATGTGCGAATGAATAGGACGGCATGTGCACGAACAGCGGCAAGCGACGACTCTCGGTGTCAGCGTTGTTTTGTGCGGTGTCAAAATGAATCTTCAGCTTGGCACATTGATATTCAATTTGAAATCTCAAAATATGAATATCATTTCATACTGCGGTGCATGGATTCAACATTTTGAAGTCAGATTCCTAAAATATATGCATCTGTTTAGTATATAAAGTAAAATAATCATCATTTATCGGTGCAAATCAGCCGCAATTCAAAATATTCATTTTAGCCCCGGTAGATATTCATTTTTTACGCTCGATTATCAATCGGCTATTGAGGATCGGGCGGTAGATTTGGTATGGAAGTTTGACAGCATGCTGCGAGATGTTCGTGCCTGCATTGCCGAGCGTCTGATCAAAACAAACACGAATCAATGACGAAGCTGCTTACTGAGCATCGATGCAACTGATAGTAAAACGAAGATTTCCGTCCTTGTCTATTTTAATTGCCTACTGTTGGGCAGTTCGGTGTTAAGCATTTTTTAAATCATATTATGATAAAATCCTGTTACAACATTTGAAAGATAATGGCCACTAAAAACAAAATTGTATCAAAATAAGTTATAAATATCACAATATGTTAATATTGTGTTCAGTTTCTGTTATGCTCTTCTAGTCGGGAAGGAATTGATGATGCAGTCACTCGCCCATCAAGTGCGGAATTTTATTGGAATCTAGGGTTAGGTCCATTATGTTCAAATTATTCTGGAATAATAGATAGTCAAGAGAAGAAAGAGAGAGAGTTATGCTCTCTATATTTCATTTAATTGTTTTCCGCAGTTTTATTTGTGTTTCTATCAAATACAAACCCTAGATTCCAATTTAACGATTCTTCTGTTTGTGCGTGATATTTCATATAAATTTCTAAAGAATAGATCCAAAAATCATGTTAGGAATATAAAATAGACATTTTATATTTCCTGCAACTATCCACTCCCAAAGCTTTAAGAAACTGTCCTTAAATATTGCTACTGCGCTATTATACCTATTTACACTATACCCATTTCCAGTCATTGATCTACTACACACAAAAAAAAATCGTTGGTAAAAATCAAAGAAACGTTAGTAAAATTAAGAAAATTAGTTAGTGATTTTCAGTAGAAAGTATACGACTGTTAAATCTACCAATGCAAAAATGTTACTTCTGTATAAATTCTGACAAGTGCCGACTTTTCAAAATGACATTTTCCTCTCAAAACTAAATAAGGTACACCGGGGCAAGTTGAAATGCGGGGTAAGTTGAAACAGAAGCTGTAATTCATAAAGGAAATGACCAAATGTCCTGATATTTTTTTTCAACAAACTACTCGCCTAAACGCATCTTCTGACTGCCATTCCCGAAAGATTGCAGCTTTTAAATGTAATCCCTGCCATTGTTTATTTTTCGCCCTTTGCAAAATCTAAACCAACTATTTGACGTGCCGATGAAACAGGTCTCAAAACGATGTTTGGAAGAGTTTTTTCATCAAATTTTCACGGAAGGCAATCATTCAATGTTGAATAAGCATAATGATTATGAAAAATCGATGAAAGACCCTTTATAATTTTTGTATTTTGGTTGTTTGATATTGCTCTGCATGTTCAACTCATCGGGGCAAATAGAAATGCATGGTGCGGGGCAAGTTGAAACAACGATTCAAAACGTCACCCTCGCAATTAAAAGTATTTTTTTTCCAAAATTCAACATGGTCCGTAAATACATTCGAAAAACATAAATTTGTAAAAACATGCAAACTTCTGAACATAAATTTAATTAATTTGCCCATTCTGTCATGAATGCAACCTTCCTAAAACCTCCACTAGAATAAAAAGGGGTCATGTTTAAACTGCAGTTTTGAGATTCTAAATCTTCTGAGCACTTACTCTCAGAAAATAAAACATAGAGTATGTAAACATTTCGTTAACTCCACCTTTCACTTCCCCAGCTCCCTATTTCTCCAATCGAAGAGTTTATGAGAGATATGATGGCTGGAATTAATGTGCATTTATGAAGAAGCCACAACAGAATTAATCAACTGCGCAATATACAAGTGAACCAAATAATGAAGCATCCTGAATAGTAATCCGAGTGGTCACCAGTAGGAGAAAATCAATTTGATAAATTTTCAGCGTAGTGCGTTCTCCAGAATTTTGTCTCTGAAAATACGCTTGTGACTTTGTTGTACACTGCCCTTATTCGCATAAGAGTCCCATGTCACTTTTTCCGACTTGAGTAATATGCCGTTGAATTTATCAAACTTGTTTTACATGGAGAAATACAAAAAAAATCTAATAAATTGAAAAAAATTGGTATCTTTCTAAAAAATTGACATAATATTCTTTATCTGTATTTATTGCTGTGGGACAATTAAATGAACCATACTTAAGTTTATTTTTTGTGTAAAAGAGTACCTATCAAAATCTGGAATCTGATTTTTATGCGAGTAAATATCAAGATGAGACAACAAAAGTGGGATTTGCTTTCAAATTTCCAGAACATAGCCTACTATTTTATCAGTTTTTCTTAAACAGGAGACAATTTTAAGCTAATTTCTGAAAGAAAATCAAAATCGTCAAAAACTTACATGGGACTCTTATGCGAATCCTGGTATTATAGTCCCCTTTACAACCTCGTGCTTATTGAGTCTCATTGAGTACATACATTTTGTTATTAATACGGAAAATTAGCTTACGTCTGAATATAACGCAGTGTTTCAACTTGCCCCGATTCGCGGGGCAAGTTGAAACGATGCATATAATTTAAATATAAAAAATATTTATAAAAAAGTTTGTTCAGGTTGTTTATTTTGTATGTGTAATATTTGGCCCGAACTAGCAGCACCGCAAACGGATTCAAAATATATCAAAGGGTGATTTTTTTGAAGCACTTCGAATTTCACCTTTGAAAAATTGCCCCGGTGTACCTTATGTTTTTTTCATTGAAATTCACCAGTGAAGCTTTCAAAGCAACAATTTATGAGCGCTCTCAATTTGAATGTAGCATATTAAAATAAAACTTTACACATTCCAATTTCTTCTTATTTCATTTATTTATTGTTGTCATTTTATTTTTGTTTTCAGATTTTATAATTTAGATTTCGGTCCGATTCCTCGTCATACTATCATATATATGCTCTTGTTGTCCGGGTTAGAAAAAGCGTAACCCGGCGCAACCCACCAATTCGAAAGAGGCCGGTCATGTGTCCCTCGGTGTTCCGTTCGTGGCTGAATTTTACAGCCTCTGCGTTATCCGGCACTCCCCGGTCATAATAAAGCCGTAATTCATCAACACCCTGGTATCTTTTGATAACAAACCCGCTCAATGTGCTGCAGCATGATGTCTTCTCGTTCGCCGAATCGATATTTTTTGTTGACCTGGTGCCACTGCTAAAGTTGTGTGTGGATTTCCTCTTCATATGAGGGTCCCTATCGTTCTGGATTTGAAGGAAATGTGTGGTTAAGAACATGAATAAAACGATGAAAATTCATTTTTATATCTTACGGCAGAAACCTTGGCAGAAACTCGCTTGGATTTTTTTGTTTTGCGGGATCGGTGACGGCATTCGAAACGAGTTGTAAACTTTTTTACAACTGTCACTGACAGTGATGGGCTGCCAATTACATTATTTTATCCTGCCAGAGTTGCCAAAAATGAGAAATGTTCAAGTATGTTTCATTATTTTACAATTTTTATTCTGACAATTTTCACTGTGAAAGTCAGAACATTAAACTGAACAAAAACTGTCAGATCTATCAATTTTGCATTTAACTGAAAAGATTAAGCTTTTAAAAATACCAAATTTCCCATACTCTTAAAATAAAATTAGAAAATGTTGGAATCCCAACTTTTTTTTTCTCTGTGTACCATTAGAAGCAAATCTTGATTCATTTTCAGCAGCATCAGATCCTTGATCGCTCTGTCAGTTAGACGCAATCTAGAGTCAGTTAAAACAAAGTTTAGCTTACTAAACAGCCTTTCAACTGTCACTTGTGTTAAAAGGACAGCAAATATAACTTGCGCGAGGCGATAAAGGCGAGGACATACAGTTTTTTTCTTTCTCCAGTATTGAATGAGGTCAAATTCAGTATTCGCATTATGCTGAACGGATGCTATGTTGTCCTTTGATGTCCCAGGTTGAGGTTCCGTTGAACGATTAGAAGTATCGGCTCTGTTGATTGTAGTAATATTGACTTTTGGCTTGGATTCGAGTTTGACTATTTCTGCGAGCAAAGTATCAGCAGCTTGTCGCTCAGGCACAGATAGCTCTGTATCCTCTTCAAACAACTCAGCCAAAAAATCTTCAACAATGTCGTTTTGAAACTCGTTTCTTCCATGATTATTTGATTGTTCCTGAACTTCTTCGGTATTCAGCAATTGATCCAACCGCTTATTCAGGGCCAAGAGATATTTCTGTGAATGTATAGTGACTTTGATGAATTAAATACACGTCATACTGTTTAAAATTGCTTCAGCTTACTTGAACAGCCTCTTTGTCTTCGCTAGAAATACGTTTTGATCCCAAGTAATTGAATCTTGGATCCAAATAGAAACATGCTTTGAATGCCATGTTCGTACTTAGTTTCAAAAGCCTTGACTCCATCGCCTTCAAAAGTTTATTTGCAAGAGAGTTATTCTTCAGAACCTTCTACTTCGCCATGCACGCCACTCTATGTAGAACTGTGAGAGAGGCACATGATTTTTCTGAAGCCGCGTAGTTAGAACAAACATTGGATCGAATGCCTGACAAAATTTTTCAATGAAGTTCCAGTGACGTGAAAAATCTGTAAATAAAAATAGTGTGTGTAATAACTTCCAAGCGAAGAATCATGGTGAGTATACCAAGTGAAGAGTCCAGATTCCTAAGCATACTCAAGATTGGTTGATCTTTCAAGGATTCCACATATTTCAGCAATATCTGCCAGACATTCCACCGCGTTTCATTGACTTTCGGCGGAACTGGTTTCTTGTAGAATTTGAATAGATGTTGGAACTCCTTATGACGCATCTTTATGCATATCTTGTTGATCTCGTTCAGTCTGCGTTTGTATGGCTTAACAACATCCCAAACCGCCAGCTGTGCAGTATGTGCTCCACATCTTATGCTCTCAAGTATGTCCATGTCATCATCTTCCTCTGTATCATCTAATGAAAAGTTATCTTTTCCATCTCCATCGACGAAATTATCTGAAAGTTGATCATCCAATCCTTCAACCTCAGGACATTGTTCGTCATCATCGACTACCTCTTCTTCAGAAGTATTCAAATTCTCAGAGTCTTCCTCCTTTACACTCTGCAGTAAATCACGTGTATTTTGAAGAACAGCGGATAATGGTTCATCGTCATCTTCTTCACGATGAGACAAAACAGCTTTCAGACATTTGACGGATGCAATCATGTTAGCACCGTTATCATGAGTAACTGTTACCACTTGTTCCAAGCCAACACCAACCAATTCCAGTTCTTCTTGCATTACCTTTTGCAAGTTCTCTTTCGTCTGACGTTCAACCATTTCGTGTAGAGCTGTAAAAGAATTCAATAGAGGCAAAATTTCCTTATGCTCTGAAATCTGTGGTTTCTTTCGAATGTGTGGTTGCTAGAATATTTGAAAACAAAATGTGCATAATTTTGACAGAAATAAATTGTGATTTCAAGAATGGCGTGGATAATGTGGGGTTTCTCATTATTGACTCTGCTGTCAGCTGGTTGTGAAGAAATTCTCATTACCCACTTCTACAAATTTCTTTAGATTTCCTAACACCGCATTGTGGGCTGGTAAAATACTTACCAAGACTTAATAAATTAACAATGGTTAGTTCAATTTGGGTCTCCAGATATTCTTGCGAGCAAAGGCGAAGGATTGCAAAATCCGGAGATGGCGAGTTCGAATCTCGATCCGGCCTACACACTTAAAATAAATCGCCGAATTCGGTAAAATTTTACCGAAATCTCAACAGCAGAACTGTTCGGTAAATAATTTAACTGATTTTCGGTGATTTTGACAGTTGAGCAATGGAAAAAATTACAAAAAATCTGTAAAATAAATTACCGAACAGTTCTGCTGTTGAGATTTCGGTAAAATTTACCGAATACGGTGAAATGAGCTAAGTGTGTAGCATGTTTTCGGGTGGAAAATATTCTCGACTCCCTCGACATAGTGTATCCACTGTCCTTGTCATACAAGATACATACTCATGCATTGGCGGACATAGAAAAGCTTTCAATTAATAACTGTGTAAATGCTAATAGAACACCAAGTTGAAAAGCAGGCAAAGTTCCAGTTGGAATGTAGAGCCATTGAAGAAGAAAAAGAAGTTCATTTTTAGTAGTTGTAGCATTTTTTAATCTTCATAAGCGTTTTTTTTTATTCTAGGATTAAGTTCAACATCGAATAGATGCAGCAACAAATTCGTCACAATTAGTGAAGATGAGTAGACACGATTTCTGAGACTTGTTTCTCCATTTTTACAATGGAAACTCTTGAGAAAAGTGCGTAGTGTGTAAAACTACACAATTCTTGCTATTTTCCCATGAATGTATGAAAATGATTCATAAATGATGATCTTTAAAAACTATATTTTGATAAATAAAACTACAAATTTTCCCTATTTTTATCGTTATGATGATCCATAATTCCAGTAATATGATACATCATTTTGTCCATATGATCCATAATTTTGATCATTTCATTAATAATTTTGTTGATATGATCCATAAATTTGGCCATATGATCCATAGATTTTGAACATTTGTTGGATCAATTTGATTGACCTTCTTTCATTGACCTTCTTTCTTCTTCTTTTGCCATTTGCAACGTTCCAAGGAGCACTAGCTTCACGGAGGTTTCCACCAATAACTTCGACGATCTTGGTTTCTTAGCCGGAGGGTCATCGTTCACGATAAATCTGAGTTCTCTAGCGACACCCGGATGAATGGTAAGCAAATGGCGTTTAAAATTTCCAGGAACGAAAGAGCTTTGCACATAATGACATGGTTGGTCTCCATCGGTGCTAGCATTGCAACGGTACCGGACAGTTTTTCCATCCGCTCCAACAATTTCTTCCACAGCGTTCAATATCACTTCTCTCTGAAGCACGCGTTTCGCACTCATTATGATTGATTTTCAGACGATTATGTGAGAATAAAACTCGCGATAATTGTGTTACACTTTTTCGGCGACTAGGTTTGATTTTCACAGCTTACTATATGGCGAAAGTTTTGACAGATAGATGAACTATAGTGAGGGTGAGTGAACCGTGCTAAACATACATTTCACCGTGAGTGGCAAGAGTTGATCGCTAGAAGAAAATTAACAGCCGTTTCGTTGCCATAACGATAACCTGTGTCACAAGAGGTCTGGCTATCTACATCGTTCAAATTGTCAGCACGATTACTCTTTGATCCGATTATTAGCAACCTTGGTCATGGCTTGTACCACCTACGAATTCGTGCGAAATGCTCAATGCTAATGCTAATTTTGTTTAGTTGGTTCTTCTATTGTTTCATCTTCATCAGCTCGCTTTGAAAGACATTTTTCTATTTTTTAAATAAAATTTATAATAGATAAATGATTGAAACGTTTTATGATCAAAGTTACCCAAGAAAAAGATTTTTAAAACGATTTAAAACTTATCAAATAATCAAGAACAACAGCCTTATACGTTCTACATGTAGCAGAACTCGTTTTAAAAGTATGAAAAAAGCCATGATTTCACTTCACGGGGGAAATATTTACAAAACAATAAAAAAAAATGATCAATGTTCCCCCGGTACACGGTATCTCCAATATATTTAAATGACAAAATCTTTTACGATATGCATGTGAGTTTTCTGTGGGGTCTGCCAAGGACATGGTGGGGTTTGACAGTGGTCTCTGTTGAACTGATATAAAAAGCTGCATGTGTTCGCAAGTAGGTCCTATCAAAGCGACCATATGCCGATCAAAGCGCACTAGCCTAGTCCTGGTGTTGGGTGGGACTTTGAACAAATTTAACCCGATTGATCGTGTGTCTGTTCATCAAGGAAGTACGGCTCCAACAAAGTCTGTTCTGACATCCAGCGGCTGAGTATGAAATGCTATTTCCCGGAAGCTATACCTAAGATAGCAGCTCCATCCCGGTGGATAGGAAACCATGGGCCACCAACCTACTGTTCCTGAAACATCAATTTTTTCGAGAATCCGATAATGAAAGATTACCGACTGATTTTAAGGCGACGACTCTTAGCGCGAAACAACGGGCACGAATAGGAACATGGAACGTTTTAACCCTAGCCCAGCAGAGTAAATTGGCATAACTTGCCAATAAGGCACGCCGCATGAAGCTTGAGATCCTGGGACTGAGTGAAATCCGTTCGCCAAACTTAGGAGAACACAGAACGCCATCAGTACAAGTTTTGCTATACACTGGTTTACGAGGCAAACACGTTTCCCGGCATCGCGGAGTTGGCTTCCTACTAAGCGCCCAGGCACACCCTGCGCTTATGAAGTGGGAACCTATAAGTGGAAAGATAATCGTTGCCAGATTTAGAACACGGGTCCGAAACCTTACAATCCAATGTTAAGCGCCAACCGATGCTGCCGATCAGCAAGGCAAAGAAAACTTCTACAGTCAACTCAATGCCGTCGTGGATAGAATTCCGAAGGGTGATATCAAGGTCTGTATGGGCGACTTTAATGCAAAGATAGGATCCGAAAACTCGAACCATGAGCGCATTATGGGACGCCATGGTCAGAAATAAGCGAAAACGGAGAGTTGTTCGCAGAATTCTTTGGTAATAACGACTTGGTGATAGGGATGAATCGATACTAGTAAATACGAGTAAATACTCGATACTTTTGATTCGATTCCAAGTACTTTTGGAATCGATAATTTGATGTCCGATACCAAGTAAGTATCGTATTGAAGTACTTGAATTAATCGAGTTCCCCGATTTAAACTTTATTAAATCTAATAAACCTTAATGGAAACATTCGTATTTTCATCGAAATAATCTTCTAAGTTTTAGTATTTAAATCGAATAAAAAATACCAAGTATTAATTATCTGCTGCTCAACACTTATTTGTGCTAATTGCGGTATATTGTTAGTGAAATTCATAAAAGTGAACTAATTTTTATTTTAAAGATTTCTGGATAAAAAAGGATGAAAAAAAAAAACAACTTCACCGTCTTCATCCAATTGTTTTCCAGACTGGACACTTACATAAGATAAAGTACAGATAGTGATATGCGATCATAGACAGTACACATACGCTCAAATAACTGGCGCTACAAACCGCACGGCCACAAGATCAAGATTGTAAAACATTTCTTTCAAAAATATTAAGAAAATTCAAAGTAATCGTTTCTAAGAAATTGAGTAGTTGGCGTCATACTGGGTGTTAGAGAGATTTAAATAATTTTTTATAAATTATTATTAAGACTAAAATAATTACTCACAACATATTTATTTATCTTCATCTTCAGTGTTAACTGTACAGACTGGTTTAAAACTTATATGCTAACTTAAAATTTGCCTTAATCTAGTTTTGAATATCGTTCTGCTACAATTAAAATCGAACCAATCAATGTCGTTGAGGAGGTTGAAGCAACGTTCCAGCGGGTGGTTTTGCCCAAACATTGTGGAGTGTCGGACAGACTGGAAGAGCTGACGTTGGCGGGAGCGACGGGCTGGGACATGAAAGTTAACTTGCTGCAAGAGCTCAGGGCAGTCCACGTGGTTGTTTATAATGTCAAATGCAAAAACCCTCTGCAAATCTCCACGTCGTTGTCGAAGGGTTTCGAGTCGAATCAGTTGGCATCGCTCTTCGTAGTGCGGTAACCTGAAAGGATTATCCCACGGCAATCGCCTGAGGGCAAAACGAACAAAACTGCGTTGGACCCTTTCGATTCGCGTCATCTGGATTTCGTGATAGGGTGCCCACACCTGCACAGCATATTCGAGTATGCTTCGCACGAGGCAGCAATACAGGCTTTTCAGGGTGTAAACGTCATCAAAATCAGCAGCGTTCCGGCGCATGAAGCCTAGTACGGCGAAAGCCTTGGCAGTAGTCGTTGCAATATGCTCATTAAAATTCAGCTTGCGGTCAAACGTAACTCCCAGGTCTTTTATGGAGCTCACACTTTTCAGTTCGTTTCCGCATGCCGAGTAACGAAAGTTTATCTGCGTTCTGCATTTGGTAAAACTTATTGAATTGCATTTCGACGCATTTATCTCCATACCATTTAAACAACACCAGTTGGCTATAACATCTAGATCTTGTTGCAGCGCAAGACAATCGGTCAATGATCGAATAATTCGAAATATTTTCAAATCGTCGGCGTACATGAGGCGATGAGATCGAAGTTTACAGCATAAGTCGTTCACGAAGATGATGAAAATCAGCGGCCCTAGGTGACTGCCTTGTGGCACTCCGGATGGCGTAGGATATGTATTGGATGAGGCAGTGCCTAATTTAACGAAGGATGACCTACCAATCAGGTAAGAACGCAGCCAAGTGACAATCCAGTCAGGAAATCCCAAACGTTCTAATTTCTTTAAAGTTAATCCGTGAGGAACTTTATCAAAAGCCTTCGAAAAGTCGATGTAAATACTGTCAACTTGACATCTCTTCTCCAGGTTAGAATTCAGCATGCTAGTGTAGGTCATCAGGTTTGTTACAGTTGAGCGATTTCGTACAAAGCCATGTTGGTACTCAGAGATAACAGGTTTAGCAGCCACATACATACGTTCATGAATCAGCAGTTCGAGAATCGAGATTGGACGATAGTTCTCAACATTATGGGAGCTACCCGCCTTATGAATTGGAGTAACTGCTGATATTTTCCACTCATCTGGGAAGACTCCTAGCGCAAGCGACATGTTGAACAAAATGCAAACCGGCAATCCTAATAGGTACGTCAGCACATCGTTGAATGAAAACAGGAGGTAGTCTATCTGGACCTGGACCTTTCGATGGGTCGACAGCTTCTAATGTTTTTGAAATTTCAGCTACGGAGAATGTGGGGCGCGGGAAGTTCATGTTGTATGATGGAAGAGAGTTAAGAAGGTCTGCCGAATCTGGAGGAGGATTCGTATTGTACACCGATTTGAAAAAACTTGCGAAAAGCTCAGCAGATTCAACGATATCATTTGATGTAACATCAGCAAAACTCACAGTGGACAACATCGCATGCGATTTTTTCCTGGTTTTGACGAAACGCCAGAAAGCTGACGGGTTTGATTTAGCTTCATTTTGTACACGGTGAACATACTCACGAAAGGTAGACGACACGAAATTTCGTACTCCGATTCAACAGTTTGCAGAAGGGCACTGTTTGTCGCAGTCCGGTTACGGAAAAACCTGCGACGCGTTTTACGAAGTATGTTACGTCGATGCTGTAGTTCAGCGTTCCACCAGAGTTGCTTGTACGTCTTCCGAGGTAAAGATCTACGAAGAGGAACATGCCTGCTTATCGTGTCGAAGACCGCGTTGTAGAATGATGTAATCGAGGTGTTAATATCTTCTCCACTGAGTATCTGGAACCAATCAAGTGAATTAAGCTCGTTCTTCACAGCCTCGTAGTTACAGCGAGAGAAGTCAAAATCGAAGTCCATTCCTTCCACTGCACATTGGAGATGATGAACTGGGTTACGAAAGTCCAGACGTAGAACGAACGGGTTGTGGTGGCGGTCAGGGCCTTAAATTGAATATGGTGCTCCAATAAGCTCAGCTTCGTGACAGTCACTTACAAATGCCAAGTCAAGAAGTCGTCCGTTTGAATTTGATACATTGCAGATTTGCTTCAAACCACTAGCTATCAGAGTTTCAGTTAGAGTTAACTCCTGCTCTGAAGAAGCGTTAGTTGGCAAGTATCCTTCCACTTCGTCATCATATAACCATTCGAGCCGAGAAAGGTTGTAATCCCCAACTACGATTACGGTGTCACAGGGGGTGGCTATGTTGACGATTTGATTTACACAGTCGGAATGCGCAACAAATTTATCGGGATCACTGTTCGGCCTCAAGTAAATGCCACAGATGTAAACGGATTTATGGGCCAGCTTAACCTTCACAACAACCTGCTCAAGTGTTTCACTCTCCGATAGATGAACCGACAAACTTGTCAAAGTGCATTTAACTGCAATAAGAGTTCCTCCACCACGTTGGAGACTACTAGTCGAACTACTGCGATCGCATCGATAGATGTTGTAATTATCAGCAAGTTCGGTGTTTTGCACATCACTTCTGAGCCAAGTTTCAGTAATAACTATAATGTCATAATCGCTGGATGCAGCGGCAAGGAAGAATTCGTTGGTTTTCGTGCGCATTCCACCAACGCCACAGTGGGGAAAAAGCAACCCAAAAAGGTACCTATTTATTGCGGCTACTTGCTGCGGTAGAGAAATACCCTTCCTTAAGGGAAAATCTACGACAAATCGATTGGTGCTATTTTCGTTCACCGGAAATTATGGGAACTGACCGTTTTGCCCCATTTACCCCTAAAAAACATATTTTTTATATGGGAGCTATACTTAAAAAACGATTGCGGCTAACTACTCCTATGTTTACTAATGCTAATTTTGTAGAGAATACGTATGGTAAACATTCCGGCCCTGGGTCGTGACTGGAAGGGGCTGTTTTGCCCCATTTTCCTCTGAAAAATGCATTTTTTCTATGACAGCTACTCTTTAAAACCGATTGCGGCTAACTACCCCTATGTTTTCTGATGCTATTTTAGTAGAGAATAAATATGGTATGTATTTCGACCACAAATCATGACTGCAAGTGGCTGTTTTGCCCCATTTACCCCTAAAAACATATTTTTTATATGGCAGCTATACTTAAAAACCGATTGCGGCTAACTAATCCTATGTTTTCTAATGTTAATTTTGTAGAGAATACGTATAATAAATATTCCGGCCCCGGGTCGTGACTAGAAGGAGCTGTTTTGCCCCATTTTCCTTTGAAAAATGCTTGTTTTCTATGACAGCTACTCTTTAAAAACGATTGCAGCTAACTACCTCTATGTTTTCTAATGCTATTTTAGTAGAGAATAAGTATGGTATGCATTCCGACCCCAAATCATGACTGCAAGTGGCTGTTTTGCCCCATTTACCCCTAAAAAACTTATTTTTCTTATGGCAGCTATACTTAAAACCCGATCGCGGCTAACTACTCCTAAGTTTTCTGATGCTAATTTTGTTGAGAATGCATATGCCATACACACCGAATCTAAATCGCAACTGAAAGGGCCCGTTTTGCGCCATGTACCCCTGGAAAACGTATTTTTTCTATGACAGCTATACTTAAAAACCGATTGCGGCTCACTACTTCTATGTTTTCTGATGCTTATTCGGTAAACAATACGTATGGTGTATATTCCGGCCCTAGATCGTGACTGGAAGTGGCTATTTTGCCCCACTTTCCTCTAAAAGTAGCATTTATTCTATGGAAGTTACGATTTAAAACCGATTGCGTATAACTGATTCTATTTTTTCTGATACTAATTTTGTAGAGAATACGATTGGTATGTATTCCAGCCCAGGATCGTGACTGGAAGTGCACTTTCCTATAAAAATGCATTTTTCCGCGACAGCTGCATTTTAAAAACTATTATCATTAATATCTTTTATGTTTCGAAATGCAAATTCAGTGTTTATTACGAATGGTACATATCTTGTTATGTCTTGACTGAACTATTCAAAAACGGGTTGTCATGATCTAAGGCAGGCATATACACCATACGTTTCTCTACTAAATTACCATCAGGAAACATAGAAATAAATAGTCGCATTCGGTTTTAAATCGTTGCTGTCATAGAAAAATGCATTTTGTAGAGGAAAATGGAGCAAACAGCCACGTTCAGTTTCGATCTAGATCCGGAACGTATAACATATGTATTCTCTACAAATTTCGAAATTAGAAAACAAAAAAAAGTTAGTGGCAAATGGTTTTAAAGAATAGCTGTCATAGAATAAATGCATTTTTTAGAGGAAAATGGGGCAAAACAGTTACTTCTAGTCGTAATCTTGGACCGGAATATATACCATACTTATTTTCTACACAATTAGCATAAGAAAATAAAAACGGTTTTTCGCAATCGATTTTAAATCACAGCTGTCATAGAGAATATGCATTTTTAGAGGAAAATGGGGCAAAACAGCCCCTTTAAGTCACGATTCAGGGCCGGAAGATATACAATACGTATTCTCTACAATATTAACCTTAGAAACCATAGGAGTAGTCAGCCTCAATCAGTTTTTAAGTATAGCTGCCATAGAAAAATGGGGTTGATTAAGGGTAAATGGGGCAAAACAGCCACTTGCAGTCATGATTTGGGATCGGAATACATACCATACTTATTCTCTACTAGAATAGCATCAGAAAACATAGGATTAGTTAGCCGCAATCAGTTTTTAAGTATAGCTGCCATATAAAAAATATGTTTATTAGGGGTAAATGGGGCAAAACAGCTACTTACAGTCATGATTTGAAGTCGGAATACAAAACATACTTATTCTCTACTAACATAGCATCAGAAAACATAGGGGTAGTTAGCCGCAATCGGTTTTAAAGAGTAGCTGTCATAGAAAAAATGCATGTTTCAGAGGAAAATGGGGCAAAACAGCCCCTTCCAGTCACGACCCAGGGCCGGAATGTTTACCATACGTATTCTCTACAAAATTAACATTAGTAAACATAGGAGTAGTTAGCCGCAATCGGTTTTTAAGTATAGCTCCCATATAAAAAATATGTTTTTTAGGGGTAAATGGGGCAAAACAGCCACTTGCAGTCATAATTTAGGGTCGGAATACATACCATACTTATTCTCCACTAAAATAGCATCAGTAAACATAGGAGTAGTTAGCCGCAATCGGCTTTTAAGTATGGCTCCCATAGGAAAAATATGTTTTTTAGGGGTAAATGGGGCAAAACGGCCAGTTCCCATAATTTCCGGTGAACGAAAATAGCACCAATCGATTTGTTGTGAATTTTCCCTTAAGGAAGGGTATTTCTCTGCCGCAGCAAGTTGCCGCAATAAATAGGTACCTTTTTGGGTAACTTTTTCCCCACTGTGCAACGTTTTGATAATAAACTGTTAGTGTTACGGATCCTGCACCCGGTATCGGCGACGTTGATATTGGCAGCAGTATTGGCGAAGTGGTCGATGATTGCGCTCCAGTCAAATTAGAGATACAGTGACTGAGATGAGTAGGAGCCGGCGATATGTTTTGTCCATTGGAAGCAGAAATTAATGCTGGTGAACAGTTTTCGGGGTCTCGTCCAGAATCGCTGTTGTTGACAGCGTCGTTGGCCTCCAAAAAACCTGTCTCTTGGCACCTAGGTCTTCAAATTCTCGAAACCTAATTCCACGGGGCCATGTATCAGCAGCAAGAGCAATCGATTTAAAATCGGGAAGCATCCCGATTTTGTACGACACGAAACTTAAGGAACTAACGTCTTTACCTCGAGCAACCAATTTCACAACGCGTAAGTCCGTAGTCCCTAGCTTCGACTGCACTAATTCAACAACTTTCTCCTCCGGAACATCAGGTACGATACCGGAGAGGTAAAGCCAAAATCTTTCAGGGTCGTGGTCTGATTTTTCAGCAGCAACCAGATTTGCGTCCATTGTTCCAGTTCCAATACCGCACATAGTTTTTACGGGGCGACGGGTTTCAGTATCGACGTCACCGTCGTTCTCGCGCCGGCGTTTATTGCGGTTCGACATCGGAGGACGTGAAGCATCAGGGAGATTCGCATCTTTAGGAACATAAATCAAAAATACCGAAAAATATATTTGATGATCAAAAGATGCAATTGGTTTACATATTAAATGATTGACGTGAAATAAAGTCTAACAGCTTTTAAAACACTCTCGAGATAAGTGAATTAAAGTATCGAAGAACAAATAGTAATACAATGTGCTTAATTCTTTAGTTAACATAAATAACGGATATCTACTTGATATCCGACAAAAACAAAAAATTGACAAAACAATCGTTTTTGAGTTTTACTTCAAATATATGAGTACACATATGATACGAGTAGGTATCGATACTTTTAATTCGATTTTTACTGGTATCGATACTCTTATACGATACTACTTTAAAGTAAAAGTATCGATACCTCAGTGGTATCGTTTCATCCCTACTTGGTGATCGAGGGATCGCTCTTCCCTCATCGACCGGTTCACAAGGTCACGTGGGTTTCCCGTGACGGCTTTACAGAAAATCAAATCGACAACATCTGCATTAGCCGATAATGTGAAACGGAGCCTTCCTGATGTACGGAATAAACGAAGTGCCGATATCGCGTTTGATCATCACCTCCTCATCTGCGAAATACGCCTGCGCATTGCGCGGATTCGTCGGCAGGACGAGAGAGTTGGACGACGATGCAACACACGCCGACTGGAAGATGCCACGGTGAAACGGTCCTTCGTTGAAGCAATGGAGACGCGTGCTGCAGATATTCCGAAAGGTGGCTGCTTGGAAGACCAATTGACCACCATCAAGAATGCCTTCGTCGCCACCAGCGAGAATAATCTGATGAGACGTGGAGGAAGATAGAGGAGCGAAGAGAAGCCAAAGCCGCCATAGAGAGATCAAAAACCTGAAGAGCCAAAATCTTAGCCCGTCAACGATACTTGGCTCTGGAGAAGGAAGTGCAATGCTCATGTCAACGGGACAAGCGAGCGTGGGCGGACTCACTGGCCGACGATGGAGAGAGAACCGCAGCAACCGGGGACATTCGCCTAGTCTACGATATCTCACGACGATAAAGTGGGGCGAAGATAAATGCAACGATGCCTGTGAAAGACGCGAATGGTCAGTTACTGGCCGACCCAACTGATCAGCTGAAACGCTGGTTCGAGCACTTCGAATAACTTTTTTAAGTGCCAGCCAGGCCACCACCACCTCGGCATGATCGGCCTAGGATCCGAAGTCCGAAGGATCTGAATACCGAAGCTCCATCACTGCTAGAATTTCATCGAAATTCATAGTATAAAAAAAAAGCCCCAAGGTTCGATCGCATATTAGCCATCGCTCAAAGCTGACCCCATGACATCCGCTTAACTACTGCATCGTTTATTTCGTAACTGGATGCAAGGTATCTTAGTGAAGGTTCCCAAAAAGGGTGACCTGACTGTATGCGACAACTGGCGAGGCATTATGTTGCTGTGTACCGCTCTCAAAGTTCTATGCAAAGTTATCCTAGCCAGGATTCAAGAGAAGATCGATGCGACTCTCCGGCGGCAGCAGGCCAGATTCCGTGCCGGAAGATCATGTGTGGACCATATTGTCACGCTCTGTATCATTCTGGAGCAGGTCAACAAATTCCAAGAATCCCTGTACTTGGTATTCATTGACTACGAAAAAGCTTTCGACAATCTCAATCACGAGAATATGTGGGGCGCCCTGAGTCGCAAGGGGGTTCCTGAGAAAATCATCGGCCTCATACACAGTACAGTACGAGACCTTCTCGTGTAGAGTGCTGCACAATGGGTCGTAGCTGGTGTGAGGCGAGGATGTATTCTATCACCGTTACTGTTCCTCATCGTAATCGACGAGATTCTGGAAGGTGCGATTGACTGTGAACTATAGATAGTAGAATCTATAGATGAGCGAAAGCATGGCTGAGTCGAGTTTTTTGCCCGTGCACACGCGCATATGACGTCACAGCCCTTAACGTTTCCATTGAAATCGTGACGTCATGCTCGTTTGGAGACACGTTTGACAGTTCGTTTGGAGACAGAGGATTTATCTTCGCTCATCTATATATTCCACTATCTATACTGTGAACCAAACCGCGGGCTGCTATAACAGCCTAAAACCATGGAGCACCTAAACGACTTCGAATTGACTGATGACGTTGCACTCCTCGCTCAACGGCATTCGGAAATGCAGAGTAAGCTCAACGGGTTTGCCGAGCGCTTCTCTTCGGCAGGTTTAGTCATCAACGTCAACAAAATCAAATCGTTGGATGTAAACACGGTGACTTCCAGTTTCACAGTAGCCGGGCAAGCAGTGGAGAATGTTGAAACTTTCCAATATCTTGGTAGCCAAAAGGTGTCAGACGGCCAAATGGCGCACGGATCAAGAATGCAAGGGCTGCCTTTGAACGCACCAAAATACGAGTTTTCAACGCTAACGTGAAATCTGTGCTGTTATACACTAGCGAAACATGGTGTGTATCAGTGGAGAACACTCAACGGCTGTAGGTGTTTATCAACAGATCCCTGCGATATATAATTCGGGCCTGGTGCCCTCACAACTGGATCTCAAACAACGAGCTCCATCGTCGTTGTCACCAGAGGCCAATAGCAACAGAAATTCGGGATCAAAAGTGGGGCTGGGTCGGCCATACTCTACGTAGGGGCGGAAATAAAATCTGTAAACAAGCGTTAGACTGGAACCCAGCGGGACAGCGCCGCAGAGGCAGACCCAGAGGCTCATGGAGGCGAAGCCTCAATAAAGATATAAAAGAAGTCGACCTAAATCTAACCTGGCATCAGGTTAAAGCGATAGCTGGACATTGCTCAGGATGGAGATCTTTCAAGTCGGCCCTCTGCACCACCGGAGGTGTACAGGACCCATTAGTAAAGTAATGGTGAGTTTTCAAATCATTATAATTTTTGTCCAATTGGAAAATTGGCAAGGATCATTGATTGAACTGTAAAAAATCTGCAAATCTGCATAAGATTTCTAGTGACGACAATCAAATCTATCTGTGAAATGTGATGGAGATTCATTGGAAAATGCTGTTCATATTACCTAATGATTCTTTTCAGAATTTTCTTAACTGCGTCAAATATGGTGACTTTACGATTTGCTGTAAAAATGTAATATGCATAGAGGGAACACTATTGGTCATTTTACCCACAACTTTGAAAAAGGAGCCCTCTTTATCCTAGCAGTTAGATACTATATTGGCCAGGATATTTTTTTAAAATTTTATTATGTGTATATCATGGAGCTTTTCTGCCGCAATGCAATGATGTGAGTATAGAACAAACGGAAAAAACAACATAAAAAAATTCAAACACATAAACTACATGCATTTTAAAAAGCCAAAGTTTATTCAGTTTGCACATTCTATCGAGCATTCCACAATATTTTACAGATCTTATATTTAGTAAAATTAGTTATCCTCTGACTTATACCTGCTGGTCTACATTAGTGAGAGTGACTTTTGATTCCACGATGCACTGTAAGAATATTTTATATTATTTCTTGATATAATGTGTTTTTATAACATATTCTATGAACTTATTTAAAAAGTGAAAAAAGTAAAAAAAAATAATTGAATGAAGCTATTATCACACAATAACTGTGTGAACCTATAAAAACACCTCTGTTTTGTTCTCTTGGAGAAAACCTAAAAAATCTAAAATATAGTTTTGAAATTAATTGAAATATTTGATGACTTGAATCTTCACTAAAGTTGAATCGCTACAGCTGTTCGCTTGATCAGCATAACAGGATACAGTGTTTGTTTATGGCCACCGATTATGGATCGGGATCTTTTAGCATGAAGCACACCGAGGATTACTCTTCGCCTTCGGAATCAGGATCGACCACGTTCCGCATGCGATTCAGGGTTTCTAAACTTTCCGGCGGAACAACGGGAGGTTGTGAGAGACCCGAAGTTGACGGCGTATTGGGATCTAACGATTGACCAGCAGCCAATTGATTCTGTGTATTCCTTGCACTTCTTCGTGTTATTCGACCTGAGGAAAGGAAAAGCAATTAGTGAAAGGTTAAATTATGATTTACTGTAACCATTACCTTCACCCGAATCGATGATTAAACTCGTGTCCAGCACTTGAGCCTCGCGCTCCATCTGCAACTGTTTGCGCAGTTCTCGACACTTGGCGATGGTGGGTTCCCCTTCCAAACCTTTCTCCTGCATGAGTCGCAGAATAGCGTTGGCTCGTTCCTGATTGGATTTGCACCCCTCCCAAAGTTTGTGGAATTTTACGTTCTTGAATCCGGCAATCTTTAAGTATTCCTTCATCGCTTGCACCGATCGATCGTTACTGGGACTGTGTGGCGATTTGCTGAAATCAAATCGAAATATTTCGTGGTAATTTTATTTTATTGCGTCGTGCTGAGTAATGGGTGTTATTTTGGACGTGTTTATTATTATTGACGATATGTAAAATGTATTTAGTTTAGAGAAATGGGTCATTGAGGTGACCATTCCTCCTGTGGACAATAATATCATAATCATGATAATAATTTTAAAGGCGACTACTCTCAAACATAAGTACATATAACATTGGTGTTTGAGTAAGACGACAAAACTTTACGATCAAACAGATTCGTCTTGATTATGAAATTAATTACATAGAGCGACATGGTGTATGGTTCTTATATACTAAATGATGACCTGAAAAGGATGGCAAAAATGGAACAATAAACAATTATTTTACTTCATTCCAGTAGAAACCTTCAAGTAGGTATTCGACCGACCGAATTAGGAATCACGAACTTTCAGTAAAAGACAAATCTTACCTATAACTGGAAGATGCAGGTTTTTTGTAGCTTTTACTAGTAGAATGATGTTTTACAACCCTGCTGCTACTGCTGCTGGGTTGTGCTGTCCTCCAGACATTCCCACCTTTTCGTTCTTCATCTGACGAACTATCCCCAAAACCATGCAAAATATGCAGGGGAACTAAAAAACGATAAGTTTTGGTCACATAAGCAAAGTCTAATAAACAGTCTCCATACCATTGACATTTCCGAAATAGATATCGTTGGGAATGTCCCGCGATTTGTCGTAGAACCGATCGGATCTGCTTTTTTTCTTCTTCTTCACCAAACTCTGCAACTGCTGCTGCTGATAGGTCGGCAAATTGAGGCGGGAGATCTCTTCAAGTTTCTGCTTTTGCTTCCGCCTGGTGGCCGCATCGGACTCTTCTCCGTACTTTCGCTTCCCTGTCCGTCCCGGTTTGCTGTACTGGGAATAGCGATCGTTCATTATCTTCTGACGCTCGCATCGAATTTTCGTGCTGGCCGTAAATACCCGATCCGGTGTGCCAAAATATATATCGTTCGGAATGAATTCATCATCACTGGACGAACTGCTCCATTGGCCGAACGGGCTGCAAATGTTAAACAGAAATTGATGAGCTCAGAATTGCAAATAGCTAAATGAATTAGAAGTTGCGTGGAAGACGACATTGATTTAAATACCTTGAAAAATACCGCATTTGAGCAGTTAGAAAATTCTGAAGATAATCGTTTTGTGACATCAGATCGCAAAACATATTCGCTTGATATTGTATAATAATGTTTCTACTATTCTGTTCAATGTTAATCCAAGTCTTTGAAATATGGCAATCAATTAAGCAAATGAAAATGTGAATTCATTTCTAAATTTTCTACAATTTTTAATTGATACCCGCTTAAGATTTAATATTGTTCTATACTAAAATTATTGTGTAGCTCGTCTTCTGCTATTCTGTTATTAATCTGTTGTTATCAACGTATCCCCGGGCCGCGGCCAATCTGCGATGTCTTAACACTAGGCAATACGTCTACCGTTGGACGTTCAGTATATGTCTCTGGGTTGAATCTTTTAGTCCAGCCTGAACCACCTAAGGACGTTACCAGCCACGCAGTCGGCGGAGGTTCTGCAGATTGTCTTTCACCTGATCGATCCACCTTGCTCGCTGCGCACCACCTGCTCGCCTTCTTGTTCCCGTCGGATCGTTGTCGAGAATAATTTTCACCAGATTACGCAGTGGAAGCTTACTGGGCTCATAACCTATTGGAGATAAAGGAACCCTCTCATCCCATGGCAGGCTACTAACTAGTAACTGATACTTTTGCCAGCAGCTATTATAGCTCTCTCTTATATTCAACAAGTTTTGGGCTCAGAAACGGTGCCGGATGTACAACTTAGTGTCGAGTCGATGGATCATAAAGATGTAATAACAGTTCGGGATACCTGTATCGGCCATATAAACACAGAGAACAGACAAGGATGCTCGAACAAAATTTCGTTAAAACGTTTGTAAAGATTCAAATCGCACCTCAGCGCCGCCAACGCAGGCTGCCCGACATAAAAACTCAATTCCACTAAGTGATGGCGTTGGCATACACTTCATAAACAATGCAGTGCTGCCACCTAGGTGCGAGCCTAGGAGCAATTCGGAATGAATACTAGCGCTAAAAAGTAAGCACGGCAAATTTTAACCATTTTTATTAGCACACTAGCACCGCGCAACGGGGGCATAACGACACACTTTAAAATGACCAGTACAAACTTTTACACAAGCACGCGAATGAAGATGAACGTCTGTTCTCTGTGATATAAACCACGTGGCACCGTGGGATCAAGGATTTTCTGCGTAACTCGTGGGTAGCGTCGTACTAAATTTATCGGGAGGTTGAAACGTTTGGAAGGTTGCTGGCTGGTCAGCAAAAGTCCAGAAGACACTTCGGACCAACACATTCAGGAGCTGTGCAAGCATCGGAATCGGCCACTTATTCCAGCACATGTACTGGACAGGTTGTTGTTCAATCTTTAAATGGAATGTCATTTGTAATGGCAACATATTGGACCAGAAAGTGTGAAAGAAAGTGCTCAGTACGACTGGCTCAGTTTTAGAGACATTTTACAGAAAAATCCCGTCCTGGGCGAAAACTCTGGGGGTAACCAGTTACTTGCGGAAGCTGGAGAGCACGTACCGCATGATGCCAGTCGGTCTGGTCATCCGGGAAGACACGGAGTGTTTCGAGCTATGTGACAACAGAGGAGCCCATGAGCGTACCAGAGTGGCTTCGGTCACCAGATGATAGTGCGAAGTGGTAGGAGGTAGGTAGGTGGACCCACCGGCTGACTTTTTTCCTGTTCGGGTGTACCACTGCGACTAGTTATTAGAGCTATTGTAGCCAGAGCTTTAAATATTTGAAAAAAAAAATCGAACCCTATCGGCCTTCTTTGTCACTTCACTTTTAAACATATTCATATTCGGCTCTGCACAGTCAATTTTCGAAATGAATATGGGTCAGTGAGTATCAATTTGAATTTCACAAATTATCAAATAATCGTAAAACTGAACATATGTTTGATGATTTAAATAAATACACGCATAGATCTAATCCTGACGTTCAATTGAGGGGCATTTTTAGCGGCAAATCTCAGTACAATCAGTACCTCGAACAACCTCAACCTACCCCGAATGAATATCTCAACCCCAGCAGCTTCATCTCATAAATCAATGCGGCCGTCCACCAGCGCAGATTTAGTCAGCACGCGATTCGGTCAAAGCAATATTGGCTCCAACAATCTCGAAGCGTCGGGTGATTCTTCGGGGCAAGCCAACGGAAGTAAGACGAAACCTATAAATTCGGGTTTGAAAGTTGCCAATAGTGATCTCCAGGCCAACGATCTCGAATCTTTCTACGTAACACCCTTTGAACCAGATCAAAGTGAAGAGGACGTAAAAATTTACGCCTCCGACATTTCGAATGCACATCCGTCCCTAATAAAAGTGACAAAACTAGTTCCTCGAGGCAAAAACATAGCAGATCTTTCTTTCGTGTCTTTTAAAATAACAGTTTGTAAAACATTTTCAAACGTTATCAGCGACGCATGGTATTGGCCGGAAGGGATTACTGTACGCCCTTTTGATTTGAATAAAAAAAAAGATCCTTTGTACGTCTTCCGAACAGCTCTTAAACAGCAAAATCTCCACCGAA
This sequence comes from Armigeres subalbatus, assembly GCF_024139115.2. Classification (NCBI taxonomy): domain Eukaryota; kingdom Metazoa; phylum Arthropoda; class Insecta; order Diptera; family Culicidae; genus Armigeres; species Armigeres subalbatus. The sequence continues at coordinate 136,084,253 of NC_085141.1, forward strand.
AAGAATCAGCTCTCCTCACCAGAATGCACAACATATAACACTTTGGAAGCCCCGGAGCCTCCCATTGCAGTCGAGACCTTCCAGGCAGCGCTCATCAGTCATCCTGGTCCTGCGTATGGGTCCGGTATAAGGGGCTTCCAGTCTGTGCAATCAGGCAAGTATTACTCGATTATGAACACTGCTCGCTCTGAAGACATTTCCTCCCGCAGCTCCAATATCACCGATTTGGCTCCAATTTGTGGTGGGAAATTGGAGCCAAATCGGTGATATTGGAGCTGCGGGAGGGAGGAGGACGGGAGGACGCATGACAGAAAGCACTTTGGAAGCCCTAGAGCCCCCCATCACAGTCGCGACAATGAAGCCAACGTACATCAGCCGTCCTGGTCATGTGTTTGGGTCAGGCAGTTGAGGCTTCCAGCTCGCGTTACCAGTCAAGTACGATCTAATCAAGGACACCGCTCGCTCTGAAGACATTTCCTCAACAGCTCAACAACCGGGACGCCTGATAATAAGTCCTTTGGAAGTCCCGGAACCTCCCATTACAGTCCTGACCATCCAGCCAGCGTTCAACAGTCGTCCTGGTCCTGTGAATGGGTCAGATGGTAGGGGTTTCCACCCTGCAGAATCTGGCAAGTATGGTTTAAATGAGAACACTGCCCGCCCTGAAAACATATCCTTACCCAGCAGTACTTACATCTCCAACTCAACACGTCGCAACACCACCGAAACTCGTCATCCACGGCGCGCAATCACCTCCCATGCAAATAATGCAACAACTGCCGCAAACGTTTTGCTGTACTACCAAAACGTTGGTGGAGTCAACAGTTCACTTGCCGATTATAAGTTGGCAGTCAGCGATGGGTGTTACGACATTTATGCTTTTTCTGAAACTTGGCTCAACGAGAAAACCACATCGAATTTGTTATTTGATGCATCATACTCCGTGTACAGACAAGATCGCTAGCCGTCAAATAGCCGTAAACTCACCGGAGGCGGCGTCCTGCTAGCTGTTCGTTTAAGCTTTAAGTCCCGTAAGCTGGATCCTCCATCCGGCTTAGAAGTTGAGCAAATATGGGTCGCTATTTCTACTATCGATGGCACGCTTTACCTCTGTGTTGTTTATTTTCCGCCTGATAGAGTCAACGACGATAACTTAATTGAAAAATATCTCACCTCTCTGAACTGGATCGTTTCGCAGCTGACACCAAGAGATAACATCGTTGTTTTAGGGGATTTCAATTTGAGTTCAATTTCATGGAAACGAAAATCTTATGGTTCCCTTTTTCCGATTTCATCTCGATCCTTCATCAGTCAAACATCACGAGAGTTACTTGATGCATTCAGTAGGGGAAACTGGACACACGTGATCCCCGGGGACACATGATCCCCCCCTGTTTTCTCGAAAACTAATCACATTTTTATACCACTGATATGTGCAAAAGGATCCGTTTGATAGACTATTGAATCTGAGTAACATTTGATATTAGTTACTTTATGTATATGGGTTTTAGAGAGGTTTTATTATTTAAGCATTCTCAATCCTTTTTTTCTTTAATGGAGAAAAGTTTAATAACTTTGAATATGTCCAACCAAAACGTGTCAAATTTTTACTGGACAAAGTTTTATTATTGTAGAATTGAATAAATTCATTGTATTAACTATTGCTTATTTCAATTTAATACAATAAACGAAATAAGATAAATACTCAACATGGACACACTTGATCCCCCACAGTTTGGACACACTTGATCCCGATATTGCATATATTAAGGCGTTTGTTGTATACCATCGCATATTATTGTATTGTATGTAACTAAATTGATCTGTTAAAATTATTTTCTAGTTAAACAGTATAAATAATAAGAAAATTATTTTGAGCTTTTTAGTGGAATGTCTTCACTTGTCATAAGACGAGTTTATACCATCCCATTGAATTCCACCACTTAATTGTATCTTGACAGATACGTATTTCGACCTCAACAGTAAGGCCGTCTTCAGTGTCTCGTACTTGACTCGTACTCGTACTTAAGTCGAGTCAAGTACGAGACACTGAAGACGGCCTTACTGTTGAGGTCGAAATACGTATCTGTCAAGATACAATTAAGTGGTGGAATTCAATGGGATGGTATAAACTCGTCTTATGACAAGTGAGTATAAATAATTTTTATTTCTCTTTAATTTTGTCAATCAGGCAATACACGCGCAATTTGAATGTCTCAATAGCCTTATTTCATTAACCAGAACAAAGTGTAGTTGAACATACTTAGTTTTGATTAGTTTTATCAAATGCTTTTCAACATTATTTTCAATGAAAACGAGTATAAATTAAGCTTTGAAAATACTCAACAAATCACTGGGCTTAAAATCAGTATTGTTTGATCTGGTATTCAATTCTTTCCGTTGCAACTAGCGGAAGTTTGCCTATAATCACCATTTATTTGTAAATCTTCCTAAAGAATTTTTAATAATAGGCTCATTCAACAACTTTTGGTCAGTCGTTTAAGAGAAATCGCATTTGTGTAGTAATAACACGCACTACAGAAAAATATGATGTTTAAAGGATGAGTGACAGGGCCATATTGATGTATGAAGTCAGCATCCTGGTATGATCACGGTTTTGGTATTGGTAGTAGTCTGCCGATCTCGATGTATCACAGACTTTTTTCGTTAGTCCCAAAACAGGCACTCAGGGATATTTACCATTGGCCATGGCATTTGCAGTGTGGCTAATTTTCAGAAGAGATCCTCTTGGGAACATCATGGTTGTCATGATATGACCACTGGCTTTCAGTGGAGTGAATGGTTTGCAGATAAATCATCATCACCATGCCAATTTTGTTGCTTTGGCAGACATTCTATCTGTCACTATTACTCTATTCGAGAACCAAAATACTTGCCTTGCTTAATACCAACAATATTTCATTTTCGCACGACTGCTATTACGACAGACTATGAATAATTGTTAGGATTTGAGAATAGACCAATTTGACCTTTCATTAGGCTTGGAAGAACCTAAACATGTTCAGCTCATAAAGGGATCAATTTCCCCCTATATGGGGATCAAGTCTCCCGCAAGTTTTGAAAATGCCAAATTTTCTATCTTTCGGCAAAATCGAGTTTTTGGTAACTTTTAGGAACAAATAATTGCTTCCAATGACGTTTTTGAATAACTAATTAAATTCTTTATCAAGTCCATCAAAAAGCGTGCAAATCAGTGCATGTTACATCGAGAAATATCCTAAACAAAAAGTGGGGATCATGTGTGTCCAGTTTCCCCTACTGCTGGCCTCGGACAAATAATGGACATCGAAAACGAGAACAATCGCATTCTCGATCTATGCTTCGTTAGCAATGAACTTTGTACAGATTGCACAGTTCAACAAGCCCCATCGCCGCTTGTTAAAATCAGCAGACATCATGCTCCTGCCATGATAAGTTTGAATATTAGCCCTTGTCAGCATTTTCGAGACTCTTCTGAAAGCATTTTGTATGATTTCAATAAGGCCGATTTCGTTGGCATGAATGATTTTTTATCACACGTCGACTGGGATGGCATATTTCAAAACTGTGACTGTAATTTGGCAGCATCGATTTTTCATTTATTTAGTTTACATCTAAACAGATAACACTGAATCAACAATTTGACGCCACAATCCACGGTTCGAGGCCGCATCTATCCATCCTCGGAAACGCATGGCAGCATCGACTCTGTCCGGAATTATGCTCTATGCTGTTGATCAGTTTGTTCCTAAAACTAATCGGCCAGCTCCGGCCAAACCATCTTGGTCTAATCGTTTTCTTAAAAAACTCAAAAGGCTCAAGCAGACAGCTTTAAGACAACACAACAAACATCGAACAGAATCGAACATCGAAAGATCGTGATAAGGTACCCCGGGGCAAGTGGGACCTAAAAAACGCTAGTTCAGCAAAATTGTTAACGCATACTTAGAAAACAGGTTATTTCAGAACATTAACCACTGATACATCATTATATGCTTCCATTGTTGAAGTGTAGAGCTGTTGGAAGCCATTTATTCAATTACAAAAATATTGGTAAAGCAAGAATTAAATTTACCTTCAGAACCCACTTACCCCTTCAAACGGGGCAAGTGGGACCTATTATCTAATGTTAGCAGATTTGAAAACAAGGCAATAGCCGATTTACTGTTTATTCGGCTGTTGTCTTGTTTTCCATTAGCTTACTTTTGTACCGAATGTTTTAGGTGGTGTTCAGTGCGAGATTTCTCTTGTTTCGGACTGCAGAACGATGACGCGATCGGCCGAAATATTTGTTCTGCATTGCGCGGCCGGTAATAAAAATCAGTTTAGTGCGTGATTTCTCTTGTTTCGGACTGCAGAATGATCGCGCGATCGGCCGAAATATTTGTTCTGCATTGCGCGGCCGGTAATAAAAGTAGCTATCGAACAAGTAAGTGCAGTGCGTGTTTTAGTCGTCGGGAAAGGAATAAAGTATCTATCTTGTGTTCGGTGGCTCATGCGCATGTCGCGCGCGGTAAAAAAAAAAGCGAGTTCTTCAATAGTTTGCTGTAGCCATCGAACAAGTGAGTACAGAGTGCTGCGCTTCCGTGCGGTCGTCCAAAACGCGAATCTCCTTAGCTTTCATATGCCACCGGGCGTGCATGTTTTTTAATTTTTAACTCGTATTAGTGTCATTTCCCATCCCATAGATCGCATCGCTTACCAAAGTGAATCCAGATAAATTATCCTTTGTAACTAAGACGATATCCTATCCCAAGACAATCGTGGAGATGCAGAGGTATATTCGGTCTCTAGTAGCAACGAGAGTCGGACTAACAATCCTTCTATTCCTATATGATCGTAAGGACGTGGCCGGCGCCGTTATTGACTTTAAATATTTGAGCTCCCGAAACGTGTATATTGAGAATGGTTAGCTAATCCCAAGCCCCATTCATTGTGTTCTCTGTACAATTTCGCAAGTTTAGTCAATCACGGAGTAGCAACTACGAATTGTGCGGTCATAATGCTCATGCTCATGCTCAATGTTTTAGGTGGCAAAGATAAGTGATTTCGTATGAATAAATATTTCTCTTTTTAGAACACAAATTATTACATAAAGCAATGTGTATCTATGTGTATCTTCAATCTAACCCCCACTGTCCGGCAGTGGTATTATGGAAGAAAGCTGTCTTAAATAAAGTCAGCTTTAGCCCGGGAGTTAGAAGGTGTTAGCTCTACTGCAGCTCCAGTGACCCATTTCAGACTGCCTGGTAACTCACGTCCAGCCCGAGGTCACTTTCACTTGCAATAAGCCCCGCCTGTTTATGCTACCATTATCAATTGGATAATGGATCCATAAACAAACTTCCGGATTTTCAAATCCAGCGCGTATTTAGTTTTGGAATCATATAAAAACATATTGAAACAATCTCACCAAATTGATCAAATTCCGAATAAATGAACTGAGAAAGAAAAGACCATAACTAGTGTCCACTAAAAAATCACTACTCTTCCAGCGCTATTCCGAGCAATTCGTTGATGATCCATATTTTCCTGGTATTATCACCCATTCAAACATATTTTCACCAAATACATCCGCGTATACAAACTACACAAACGATTTCGCGCGCTCTAATAAGAATACACTTTAATAAATAAACTTCAGATAACTTAAACTTTTCTCTTCTAGTACACATGCAAAATATATACATCAGCAGAATCTATTTCTTGCGGCAACGAACAAAACCGTGACAGCAAATTTAAAAGCAACCATCCGCGCGCATGGCTTGCTGCGATTCGAATTTTCAAATTATTACATAAATCAATACTTCAATATTCAGGCGATGCACAGTGTTCTTAATTTATAACAGAACAAAATAGCCAATTTATGTGTTAAGCACTTTATATATCTGAAAATCTGATGCGAAGTTTGAAAATAACAAAACACAAGACAAATCCTGTTGACCTATTGTAGAATAAATAGATTATTTGCACTGTAAATTAAAGAATATCGCATAGTTATAGCCATTGCTATTCTTCATGCGGGAGATAATTTTCAGAATGTAAAACACATAGTTGGAAAATAACTGTACAATACTTTTTAACAACGGAATCAAACTGAATCTAATTCAGATCCATATGATATATGAATGACGAAGTTATTTTTCACTAGACAACCATCTAAAAACAATTAAAATAGCTTTATTGAAAATGTTGTTCAAATATGTCGTACTTGCCCCATGTATGTTCAAAGTCAAAGTCAAGGATGATCTGCAACGTCGCTTTAAAGCCAACCCAAAAAGTTTTTGGCGTTACGTCAACGATCAACGGAAAGAGTCCGGATTGCCTCCGACGATGACTAACGGTTTGATAGAAGCCAACTCTACCGAAAGTATTGCAGACATGTTTCGTCTACAATTTAGCAACGTTTTCAACAATGAGCAGCTCAATTCACAAGATGTTACTACTGCTACAGCGAACGTTCCCTGTTTACAGAATTCCGAGCAACCGATTGCTATCACCGAGGATATGGTAACTGCAGCTGGCAAGGAACTGAAAGCGTCTACTGGATGTGGACCCGACAATATTCCTTCACTGGTTCTGAAGCGTTGCATTATTTCTCTTGCATCACCGCTAACAAAAGTTTTCAATCTGTCATTGACCACAGGAGTTTTCCCAGACTGCTGGAAGCATTCGTATGTTTTTCCAGTATTCAAAAAAGGCTGTAAGCGAACTGTCTCTAATTATCGTGGTATAGCCGCGTTGAGTGCCACCTCGAAGCTGCTGGAGCTAATCGTACTTCATGAGCTAGTTCAGTGCTACGCGAATTATATTTCACCGGAACAGCATGGATTTATGCCTAAGCAATCAACAACTACCAATTTGACTTGCTTCACCTCGTATTTGATACGCCAAATTGAAATAGGTCATCAGGTTGACGCCATCTATACGGATTTATCAGCGGCGTTTGATAAAATGAATCATGAAATTGCAGTTGCCAAGTTTGACAAACTTGGCATGAATGGTAACATGCTTATTTGGCTTCGCTCGTATCTAACCGGCCGCAGCATGTCTGTTAAAATCGGAGACCACGTTTCTTCACCGTTTTTAGTTGGGTCCGGTGTTCCTCAAGGCAGCCACCTCGGTCCATTCTTATTCCTGCTTTACATGAATGATGTGCATCTTGTTTTGAAGTGTCTAAAACTGTCATATGCCGATGATCTAAAGCTATATTTTGCGATAAAAGAAACTACAACTGGAAACCTTTGCCGAATGGTGTCACATTAATTGAATGTCATTGAACGTCTCCAAATGTTCGATTATTTCGTTCGGTCGTAAACATTCGCCCTACCATTTCGACTATGCAATTGGAGAGATACCGCTGAAGCGTGAATCAACAGTGAAATACGGTCAATTCGCGGAAGGAAAGTCGATTAGAGTGGTCGTGAAAAGCTTTTGTGAAGAAAATCAATTTTAATAAACGTGGACTAAGATTCGTGATTGGAAAGAGAACAGGGGAGATAGTGTTAATCCGAAGAGAAATACAAAAGAAATAGTGCTATTGTGAAGGAAATGAGTGTGGAAAACGGTGCCCCAATAGGGGCACCATCAGACGCGGAAATGGACTATGTGAACGGCATAGAAAATGGCGGAAACGGAGCAAAGCGCTCTGTACAAAATGGCGGACGGCGAATGATGAATGTTGGGAATCAACTGGACACACAGAAGCATGAAGAAAAACGGTTTGTCAACCTAAAATACCAAGGCAACGACGAGGGACCATATCGTGTGGTAATACAACGAGACGTAATCGAAAACGATCGGTTTACTGGAATCAACAAAATAAACGTCGGAATGGTTTTGAAACAAAATGGCTTTAGCAAAGCGATCATCGACATCAAGAAAACAGGACGAAACAAAGTCATGGTATACATGATGGACATGAAGGAAGCAAATCGCCTGACGACATGCAAAAATTTGAGTCTAAAACATTACAAAGCCTACATCCCGAAACACCTTGTGATGATCAAAGGAGTCATTAATGGAATCCCAGAAAACCTATCGGATCAGGAAGTACTGGAGAACATTGAGTGCGTGAACACGGTGTCAGAAATTTTCCGCATGACCAAAATGAGCAATGGTAAGAGAATCAACACTAGCAGCGTCGGAATCGTATTTAGAGGGAACAAGCTACCGTCAAAGGTAAAATTGTTCAGTGCTACTGTCACAGTGAAACCATACATCACTAAAACGGTTATGTGCCAGCAATGTCTACGGTATGGGCATATCGCTGTAAACTGCAAAGGGAGAGCAAGGTGTGAAAACTGCGGAGGTGACCATGAAGAGAAACACTGCAATGAAGATACAAAATGTGTCAACTGTAGAGGAAAACATCGAGCAACGGAACCAAACTGTCCGACGAGGGAACAACAAACCAGGATTAAGACTTTGATGGCACACAAAAACCTGACATATTTCGAAGCAAAACAGGAACTATCGATACCTACTCGAAACAGCTACAGCATTTTGGAACATACCGAGGAATTTATGACCATTCAAGAAAGCTACGCAGAAGCTACGAAGAAGAAACCAACTCAAGCCGGAGTGAGTACACACCGAACTAAAAAAGTACCAAAACAGGCAATGGAGAAAACACAAACGGAAGAGGAGCAGATCGGTGAAGAACCTTCAAGAAAAAGGAAAGCGGCAGACACGAAAACACCGGAACTAAAAATGGATACAATTACAATGCAGAAACATCTAGAGCTACGGAAACGGTGGGAGGATAAAATAAAAGAGATGGCGGAGCAAAGAGCAGCATACAAGCAAATGGCGAACGACACTTTCAAAAGTCTATCAACGGCGGTCAATCGCAATGATGGGTCGAGTTACAATATGATTATCGAAGCAGTCCGGGCACTGGCGCAATCTCTAGGATACACTATGCAGGAAACAGGACACGATCCAAGCAACAACAGCAACATTCAAGATCCTTCAGAATAACATCCAGAGTTTGGCTAAAAACAAGATGGAACTTTCTCATGAGCTACACACAAATAAGTATGACGCAGCCATGTTGGCTGAAATATGGGTAAATGATAATAACATTAAAACACTGAACATATCAGGATACCATAAAATTCTCACCCCTAGATCAACGGATACAGGAGGTGGGGTTGGGATATACCTTAGGAATGTTTATAACTTTCAAAAACTAAAGTTGAGCACAACCGACATGTTTGAAGTAGTAGGCATCAAAATTATTAGTATACAATTGCACCTTATCTCAATTTATATAAATCCCAGAATTACGATAGAAGAACTTAAAACAGGATTGACAAAACTAATAACAGAAACAAGAGGAACATCCAAATTACTGATATGTGGAGATTTCAATGCACACAATTTAGCTTGGGGGAGTAGTTATAATAATAACAAAGGTAATATTATACTAGACACGATATTAACTTCAAATCTCTTAATTTTGAACAGTGGTGCGAAAACATATAGACCAACAAACCTAGCTCACGCACCAAGTGCTATAGATCTAACACTTTGTAGTTCAGCGGTATTTTCCAATACAAAATGGGAAGTTCTGGACCACACCATGGGAGGGTCAGGTCATTTGGTGATACAAGTAATGATACAAGATATACGCACAAAAAAAGATAAAGAAAAATATAATTATAACAAAATAAATAATACAATAAGGGAAATCAAACACACAGATTTTGAGTCAATTAAAGACCTAGAGAATATAATTCAAACAACAATAAAAAATAACAAAATTCACAATAATTACACCCCCAAATATTATTGGAGTGAGGTTTTAAGTGCATTATACGAAAAGAAAAAAGAAGCTAGGAAAAGATACAATCAAACTGCAAATGTAGAGAACCTATGTGAGTTGCAAAAAGCAAATGCGAAATTTCTTAGAGAGAAAAAAATACTAATGAGAGAAAAAATGTCAGAGATAACAAAAAACATAGATCCTAGGGATACAAAAGGAAATTGGAAATTAGTGAGGAATCTAAAAAGTAGGCATGAAGACAAAACAAAAAATAACGTCATACTGGCTAACAAAGAAGCAGCTCTACAGTTCCTAGAAGCCAATTTCGAGATAGCGCCAATGAACCAAATACAAAGCGTTCACATACATCCGGAAACAACTGATAGCTTGGTAACCCTAGAAAGTCTAAATGGATTCCTGCAAAACAAGAAACGACATTCAGCCCCAGGGACAGATCGAATCACCTATAGTATGCTGAAACAGCTGAGCACAGATACTAAACAAAAAATAATCGGAGAACTAAACAAATACTACGAAAACGGACGTTTGCCAGACCATCTTAAAGAAGTGAGAATGATCCCAATACTGAAACCTGGACGGGATCCGGAAGATTACACATCATACCGACCAATAGCAATGCTATCGACATTGACCAAATGCGTAAACAGCAACGTACTAACAAAAATAAAGGGACATGTACTTGAGAGACAGTTATTACCTAAGCTGTCCTTTGGATTCCAATCCGAAAAATCAACGGAGGACTGCTTGGAATTTGCCACGAATTTTATAATGGAAGGAAAACGAAATGGAGAAGTCTGCGTTGGAGTTTTCTTCGACTTCTCTAACGCCTTCAACACGGTTGCAATACAAAAACTGCTAGTGACATTGCAAGACATGGAATTCCCTGTTGACATAATAAGATGGATTACAAACTTCCTTCAAAATCGGACCCTGATCATTCAGACAGAGGAGGGTAAAGTACAAACGAGCGTCTCCCAAGGCCTACCCCAAGGAGACGTACTTTCACCAATGTTGTTTAATCTGTACACTGCGAAATTACACGACGAAGTACAGTCAGAAGGGATAACTATTCAATTTGCGGATGACTTCTTCAAGATAGTGAAGGGAAAAACACGAGAAGAGGCGACAACCAAAGCACAGAGGGAAATAGACCGCTTTGTAACAACAAGCTCCGAATTGGAACTTAAGCTGAACGAATCAAAAACAAAGGCAATATTGTTCACAGCTGCAAATATCGATCTCAAGCTGAAGATAGGTGACGTGGTGATAGAAACGGTCCGAAATTACAGATACCTAGGTATATATATGGACAAAACCCTATCCTTTGGAGCACACATCAGAACCATGAAAGAGAAGATTGTAGATAGGCAGAACATGCTTAAGGTAATAGGAAGCATAAAAAAAGGTGCTACTCCCAAAGTTATGTCAATGTTCCACAAAGCCCTTTACGGAAACTACATACTTTACGGTTCATCCATATATGGACGAGCGTCAAAAACAAACCGAAATGTATTGGACGTAACCAACAGACAGTGCCAGCGAATTGCTACCGGATGCACTAAGACAACCCCAACGAACACACTAGCAGCATTGAGTAACGAGAAGCCACTACATCTTATTCGAGAACATCACACCAAGAAAAGGATCCTACAACATATAAGGAGACAAGACTCCATTGGTGAACAGCTATTAAAACTAGTGACGACAGAAGCAAAGGACGATAGATACACCTTTATGGAAAAAATCTTCATAGAAAACGTGGACGAGATGCTGACTATCTATTGCAACCAAAAAAACGACTTTGAAGGTGAGAACTTAATTATTGAAACGATAGTAGAAGGGATACCTCACTCGAAACACCAACTCGCTACAGTCGCCACTAGGCAATTAACATTGAACATGATTAACACTAAATACGCAACTTATAAACACATATATACCGACGCATCGAAATCCGGCACACACTGTAGCATAGGGGCGTTCTACGAGGAAAACGGTATGGAGATAAGCATGAAATTGGAGAACCAATGTTGTATCATGTCAGCTGAGATTATGGCAATATGGATGGCCTTGCAAGAAGCACCAGAGTCATTATGCTCTAAGTCGGTCATTCTAACGGACTCTAAGTCAGCTTGTTTGTACTTGATAACCCAGTCACAACAAGAAAACGTTGATCAAATTTCCTACGAAATATTAGAAAATATGAAGAAGAAGCATATAATTTTGCAGTGGATCCCTGCTCACGTCGGAGTAGAAGGCAATGAACGAGCCGATCAGCTTGCCAAACTAGGATTGAGTAACCCAGCAGTTCTACGGAATAAGTTGTTTTGGCATGATACAACAAACAACTTAAAGAAGGAGCTAAGGCAAAATACAAACAACTGGTACAAAAACATCGCCATCGAAGAAGGGAAAGGCCGCAAATTTTACAATTTGGTGAAGAATTTCCCGGACAGACCATGGTATTGGAATATGAAGCTAAATGGAGAGGACATCAGACTTCTAAACAGGATCATATCTGGACACGACTACTCAAATTATTGGATGGCAAAACTTAGAATACAAGAGCGTGAAGAATGTGACATCTGCGACGAGCTAGATACTACCAAATATATTATATTAACAATAAGCCATTTTATGAGACAGGTTCGAACAGCTGATCGAAATTTTGAGTGAACGGCTCGGTCTTTGTTTTGGTAAATTTGCATGCAAATCATCATCATTTCGTCATCATCATCATCATTTCATTCCATTTTCGCAAATGTTCCTTGTAAAATGTAAATATTAGTGTTTGGTCTCCTGTCACTTGAGCTTTCTATAAAATGGCTTATATGGTTCACTTCGAGCTTTTCCATACAACGAAATGGCGAACCATTTGCCGGTGATAACAACATCATCTAGCGAGCAAAGAGGAATCTAAACGTGTTTTCTTCTTGTTTGTTCTAGCAAATCTTCCTGTCAATTTACAGTGACAGTCATACTGTTGAAAAGTTTTCATACGGCAGTGCAGGGATGTCCATACTTTTTTGAATAAATCGATCATCAACAGATCGATTTCTTTTAAACTTATTTCGATAATACTGAAAAATAAATTTTGATCCGACTGCTCCAATAGAAGCTGTTCCGCATACAAGATAATGCTTGCGGCGCGTTAGAAAATATTGATTCAATTTCTTTTGGGTCGAAAATAATTGCAAGCATTAGCTAGTTTTTCGCAAGATTTTTTATCCATAGTTGCCAGCATGCAGGTGCTAACATATATGCGTGGAAAGCAATGTTTAGCTTTTTGTAAACCACCAGAAAGTTTGCATCACATGCGGGTGTTCTCAACAGTTCTTACTTTTCTCGAAAAATGTATTTGATGTTAGTTAAGCAGGAAGGTATTCCCAACTTCACCTACCAAATATTTTTTGCTAAATTTGTTTCATTTTAATAATATAATCATTATATGTTATCGTAATATTGATTCCAGAACTAATATTTCTAGTGCCTTTCATTTAAATGCTTAAATTTCCTTTTGAGTTAGAACTTCAGTTTTATATCTATGGATGGGTTTGTATCCATGCTTTCACCGAAGGCAAAATTAATAAAAATTAGTCGAACTTTTCTCTGCATCCTCTGCAGTGATTTAACGGATTTGCAAGATTTTTCGCGATTAATTTGTCACAGGCCTAGCGGCTTCCCAATCATCAATTAGCAGTGAATCCAACAGGAATGTGACTAAAAATCTTGATTTTCTCGGGTATCCAAGGATGTTATCGATCATTTAGCTATATGTTTTTGATCATTTAGTAGTTTGTCAATAACTCATTCCAGAGCCGTCTAAGACGAATTAAGTACTGTCCATTTAATTCCACCAGTTAATTTTCGTTATCTTTGCAGATACGTATTTCGACCACAACTGTGTGGTTGTCTTCAGTGTCTTGTACTTGACTCGACAAGTACGAGTACAAGACACTGAAGACGACCACACAGTTGTGGTCGAAATACGTATCTGCAAAGATAACGAAAATTAACTGGTGGAATTAAATGGACAGTACTTAATTCGTCTTAGACGGTTTAATACATTCCACTAAACGTGCTTAATATATTTTTCATTCCAGAGGCTTAATTTCAATATATGTTGTATGGTGGACTTCTAGAGCAAAGGTTTATCTACAACTCTGCTTAACAGTTCGCTCAATTAATTTCACTTATAACGGAGCCATACTGCCGTAATATGAAAAAGTGACGTATACGCCATTTTCCAAAAATAGTGATAACGAGTACTACTCGTCGAGCTCTTTAACAGAAAAATGGAAAACATGCATGTTGTAAAATGGCTGTTACGTCACTTTTCCAGATTACGGCAGTATAGCTCTAGTAGCAGTAACTTATACTAAATGATTGAAATTTTGGATTGAAATTTTTTATCATTTAGTATAAGTTACTGCTACTAGGGCTATAGCTCCGTTATAAGTTAAAATCAAACATCGACTTGTTAGTTGTAGAAAAACCTTCGCACAAGAAGTCCACCATACAACACATTTTGAAATCCAGCCTCTGGAGTAAGTTATTGACAAACTAATAAGCGATTGAACGCAGATTACTAAATGATCGATAACATCCTTGCCGGTATTCAGTGCTTTGAACATAAATTTTCCAAAACAAGATGAGTTTTCTTTTCGAACCCTGGCAGAACCAAAGAAATCTATTGATATTTCACAGAGTTATGGTCATTTGAATTTTGATAAAGTGTTGCCTCCACCCCCCCTTTTTGTTCAACTCTTGTATGGCATAATAAAGTGCAGTTTTTTTGCAGATAAGATAGCCATATTGATAATGAGATCAGGTCCACAATATGGCATACCACAACAAAAGAATGTTATAGCTTTATATTTTGTCGTGGTGAACAAATTGAAAGAAATCATATGGACTCGGTGACCAAACTTAGTTTCATTTACATATTGCATTATTTACTGCAATTAAAGCAATTTGGAGGGCTTTGCTTCTTAACTGTTCAAACCGATCGTTTTTTTTTTTGGAAAAAATGCTTTATCAGCATTGGTCATGTTAGGCATTAAGGTGGCCAAAACCGGTACACTTACCCTCTATAAAAATCAATTTGATTCATAAACCAATTCCCCCCAGATATACTTGAATTATTTTCTACGTTCGTATATGTTTAAACCGTGTGATCAATTTGGTTGACTGCAAACTGAATAGCTAGTTTGCAATCAACCAAATTCCGAATTTTCATATTGCGTTTTAGACCTAGCCTCGTTAGTTTCATGAACCCGTCTTTACTCAAAATTTTTATTTAGGTTTTACTGTCCTACTGTCAGCTGGATTACTGCCACATCCTAAATAAATTTGAGTGCGATTGTGTTGGTTTTTCACGGCTGTTGTATTTTGTGTTCATATCCTACCATGATTCAATCAGAAACATAATATTTGAAATGTGAGTTAAATAGTGACAAGGGATATTTAAAATAATTTTGTGAATAAACAGATGAATAAATAGATTCAAAATGTTTCATATTTGAAAATTTATTGAGTATTTTCAGAGCGTGATATCATTTTTTCTCAGTAAAAATTAATAATAACTAATTATTTTCTTAGCTTGTCACTAAATTAACCAAAATATTCATCGGGAGTTGATAAACGGATGATAAGCCGTGCAGATAAAATGTCATTCGACTATCATGATAACACTACCTTTGTCAGTAGTTAAAAAATTTTGTTTTCGACACGTGAAATGTCAGCAAGAAAATACAAAGACATGTCACAAGCTCGTAATCTGAACTAAATGCTCGCAAAATCCATATACGTAAATAGCAAAAATGCATGAGCCCCTATACGATATAATATAAAAATGTCTTTTTCAAATTGATACTTCCCAAAAGTATAACTAGGGACAGAAAAAGTCATTTTAACTACACTCAAATAGTTGACATCCAACACACAATCTAGTTGCCAGTATTTCACAAATTTGAATGTCCGAATGAATAGGACGGTATGTACACAAACAGCAGGAAGCGTCGAATCTCGGTGTCAGCGTTGTTTTGTGCGGTGTCAAAATCAATCTTCAGTTTAGTACATTGATATTCAATTTGAAATCTAAAAATATGAATATTATTTCATACTGCAGTGCATGGATTTAACATTTTGAAGTCAGATTCTTAAAAGATATGAATCTGTTTAGTATATAAAGTAAAATAATAATCATTCATCGGTGCAAATCAACCGCAATTCCAAATATTCATTTCAACCCCGGTAGATATTCATTTTTTACGTTCGATTATCAATCGGCTGTTAAGGATCGAAATGTAAAACAAAGATTTCCGTCCTTGAGTATAACCTTGTTTTTTTTTTCTCTGAGTTGATTCTTTGACTTTTTTATTGTCAAATTTCCCAAAATACCGTATTATTTGAAGCCTCTAAATATTTTTTAAAATTAAAACAACAAATAATTAAAAATGACAGCCAAACGAGCTGCAGAAGCCAATGTAAGATAAAAACCGGCAAAAAAGTTTGAGAACAGAGAGCGAGTATAAAACGAGATGTGAATGCAGAATATTAAGTATTAACTTCAACAGCAACCTCTTAGCTTTCCAAATGTTTCACCGTGTATCGATATGGTGCACCGGCGGTTCAACGCGCAACATCTAATTTGTTATACATATTAGAAAAAAAATGTCTACCACAATTTTGCTACAACATTTGATTTTCCGTTGGTATTCGATTAACTTTAATCGATTATGCGCACAAAAAACATAAGACATCCCTATTTTTTGTTGTGATGACATTTTGAAGTGTGTGTGTTTACCGATCCTCATATTTTGGGTAGTTTCGTTTCAGCATGTATCGATCCTTTTGGCACAGAGAACAGACATGGAGGCTCGAACAAAATTTCTTGCAAAACATGTGTAAACAAACACACCGAACCTTAACGCCATCGACGTCGACATTGCAACTCACATTCTCATTTTGACAACACGATGGCGCTGGTATGCTCTTGCATGCATAACGACACTAGCGCACAGTGGCATTTTTTGATGACGCTAGCGCTGATTATGCACGGGATAACGGCGACATTCCAAAGTAATTTCAAAATGAACAGTAAAAAGTTATCACAACATGGCGAGTGGAGCTTCAACGTCTGTTCTCTGTGCTTTTGGGCACGGATGGCGCCACATGCGGTGTCGCCAAAATTTCGTGAGAGTGAATCATATTGTTAATATAGTATATTTGCTGTTATGGTGCATCAAATTTGGACATATTAGAAATCACTTCGACTGGGAATTATGTTTAACCTTGAACGATCTATTAGAAAACCTCGACGAGAACAAGTTGAAAGAAATAGTAAAATTCGTGAAAATGGCACGACTGAAACTATAAAATTGAAAAGACTATAAAATTACCAGAGGGCAGCTAGTGGCGGATATGAGGCACTGTCCCTCAAGCCAAAAACGCAAAAACGCAACAACAACAACAACAACAACAGTGAAATACTTGGGAATACTCATCGATTCTAAATTAACATTTAAGGACCACGTTTCGTATATTGTGTCAAAAGCTTCATCGCAGCCAGGATTCTTGTTCCATTTTGGAAAGCAGTTCAAAGACGTATACTGTCTGAAGGCACTATATTGCTCCATTGTGCGTCCTATTTTGGAGTATTCGTCTGCCGTCTGGTCCCCATATTACCAGAATGAATCTCAACGAATTGAAGCTCTACAAAGGAAATTCATCCGCTTTGCACTGCGTCGCCTCAGTTGGAGGGACCCGCTTAATCTACCCAGTTATCCTAGTCGATGTAAGCTGATTAATCTGGCTTGAAGCGAGGCGGAACGTGGTAAAAGTCTGTTTCATCGGCGATTTGTTACAAGATCATATAGATTGTTCATCTCTGCTAAGTGCGTTGAACATAAACGCCCGTTGTCGCAATCTTCGCATGCACTAATTTTTTAGTATTCCCACCGCAAGAACCAACTATGGGTTACATGAACCGTTACGTAATATGTGCCGCTTGTTTAATACATATTATTTTGTGTTCGATTTTAACGTGTCTAGGGAAACAAATAAGTGTAGTTTTAAACGTATTTTATGTTAGATTTATATATAGTGTAGTTCTGAAGTCATTGGGGTATAATTTTACCTGTTGGCCTAAATAAATAAATAAATAAATCAATGCTAATTATGTTATTTCGCGCGTAGTTACCATATTCAGTGGTAATCATTTGAACAAATCTGTAAAGAATTTACTGAGTAAGTCATTTTATGTTTTGAATAATAAAAAAAAGTCGGAACGAATATGCTTCATGAAAGTGAATATTTCATGCTCTGAATTGTAGCATTCCCCATATCCTTAGTGTATAAGTGCATGTCGAATTACTCCATTACTATTGAGAAGCAATGCAGTATCGGGTTCGATGCATTTTTTGTTTTCTCAAGAGTATCATGACAAGGTCCCGCTATTTAGACTCTTCATAAAGAACAATCTCATTGTTGGAGCGCCCCTTATCAATCCTTTCCTGAGAAAACAGAACAGGTATACTCGGTTTGCTAGGTCTTACTCTGTAACACACTACGTAAAAGTGATCTATCGGCGTTATGGGAAGTCTGACTTATTAAGGACAAGCCTCCCGGAATTTAAAACTAAATGCACTCGGGTCTTTAAGGGCAATCCATTCAAAACGGAAGCCAGCAAATTTGAAATAATAAAAACCAGGTTAATCCAGCTAGCGGTGATGGAGCCTTTCTCGTGTATTTTCAATAGGAAGCAATGGGAAAGGATTCCGTGACGAATGCAATCTGTTTCGACCAAAACAAATAAAGGATAAATGCCAAAACAATAAGGGAGCATCCATAAATTACGTAATGCTTAGAGGGTGGAGGGAAGGTTACCCGAAGTGTGACAATCCATACAAAATTTGTAGATGCTTCATATAAAAAGTGTGACATAGGGGGAAGGGGGGGTTCAAAATGGCACTTAGCTGGTAGTGCAGCCTGGGCACTTTTGTCCTTCTGACATCAGCTAGAGTGAGGGGGTGCGACCAAAGGGACCATCGTCCCTAACCCCTAATCCCAAGGCGTTAAGCGACCCGTGCCGAGGGGATGCATGGCCAGGGGGTGAAATAAGGAGCTAGGCCTTTAACGGAGCCTGTGGGGTACCTGGGCACCCTCCACAGTAATTGTCCCTTACCGCGTCATGCTGGGCTCTGGCGTGGTGGACCTCTTTTCCCGAGCAACTCGTGGGACCAAAATGGAAAACCTGGAATTAGTGGTAGTAGTGTAGGCGACAACCCCTTCGCAAGAGGTGGGTTGTTCAGGTCTCCGCCTAGGAGGCCAGAGGCAATAGTCGGCAGCTCGGTGCGCAGCGCTAGCGTGGGTCACTTAACCTTCTCCCCGGCTACGCCGGTAGTGGTTATGGACGGCCCATGGCTTGTGAAGGCGATGAACCGCAAACGCGATGGGCTTTCGGCCTTCGAGGTGGCGACGGAACAGCTGGACGCCATCATCGACTTTGCGTCATCGAAGCATAATATCAGTAAGGACCTCAAGAGGAGCTTGCTGAAACTTCGAAAGTCGATGTTGGACGCCAAGCTGGAAAAGGCGGTAGGGACGGCCAAGTGCGAACCCGTGAAATCTGTGGAGTCGAGGTCTACCCAGACTGAGGCCCAAGAACTCGCGGATTTGGGCAAGGTTGAATCGACCGAAGGGCGTGCCAGCGAAGACGGTGGTGCCAAAGTCTACCCAGACTGAGGCTCAAGTATTCGCGGGCACGTCGAGGGTGACTACGTGAAGCGGGGTGAAGCGGGGCGTCTCGCAAAAGGGCGCCGCCTACAAGAAGTTGGCGGAGGAAGTCCTTGGCGAGACGGTCAAGGTGAGGGCACTCACGACGGAGGTGAATCTAAGGGTTAAAGACCTGGACGAGATCACCGAAGTCGAAGAGCTCGTCACGGCACTGCGCGACAGTGTAAAGTGGAGACGCCCACCGCAGCCGTTCGGCTACGGAAAGGTCCGGCAGGGACACAGGTATCATTGGTTCGGCTATCTGCAGCGGATGCCTCCAAGGTAGTCAAATTAGGGAGCGTCAAGGTGGGATGGTCGGTGTGCCCTGTGGGCATATACGAGCAACCCGAAGTTTGCTTCAAGTGCCTGGAACCAGGGCACCAGCAATGGGACAGCAAAGGCCCTGACAGAAGCAATCTCTGCCGACGCTGCGGATTGAAGGGACATAAGGCACAATGCTGCACGAACCCTCCCAATTGTTTGATTTGTTCCAGCAAAGCTGTGAACAGCAAGCTCCCCATGGGGGGTTCGAAGTGCCCGGCGTTTAAGCGTGACCACATGCTTGCCACATGTGGTCTGGACACTACCCCGGACAACCTAGTTCAGAGGATGTGTAAAGATGAAATTGGCTGGAACGCCGTTTTATCGGCTATCGCCCAAATCGTCTCGATGCTACACAGAAGGTGGCGCGTGGACTCAAGGATGGCTAGTTCAGTCGCAAACAAGAGGTGGTCCAAGGGTGCGGAGTCGGCTTCATGGGTCATACCGGTGGTCATGGCCTGTGGTCGAACTCGATCCTTTTATCGAACAAGTGGCCACGCGAAGAACAACATGGTATCGTCGCTTTCGCTGCGTCGGTCAACCGGGCGAATTCCGAGCCCGAGGACGGAAAGGGGTCCTCGTCAAGGCTGGGGTAGGCGTAGGCACCGCGTCGGCAAGTCCCTCTGTGTGTTGGCGAACAGACTCTATCGCAGAGAGGTCAATTTGGGGTGCACGCGGCATCATCATTCTTGATACCAGTCGTGCAGAGGGAAGCAGGCGCGAAGTCGACCCTGCCCACCTTCCGAGGACATAGGGCACCTGGAAAGCCGGCAATGCGCTGGCACGATACCATGGTGTTCTTCCAAGCAAGTCACGATGTTCGATGCTGCAAGGACACGCAGCTAGCCTCGAGGGTGCGTTGTGCACTGGCCCCCCTGACGGTTTAGCGGGTCGGGGATGTAGTCCTGCCTCCTGTTGGAGGTGGTCCCTAACTCCGCACTTCCTGGACAACCCAGAATGTCTGTTGAGCAGATTCCCCCTCCATTGCTTAGGAAGAAAAAAAAACACACACACGCAGGAAGTTGAATAGCGTGTTTCGTGAGTTACATAGATTTAAAATGTCCCACTTTTTGCCTACTTGTACACTAATGTCGAATTCGTTTTCAAACTTGGGTCAGTGCCAACCCGAACCCTGAACAAAAAAAAAACGTTTTCAGTTCCATCTGTCATTGGATATGGTGGTATGCGTGGCATCGTGTTTGTTTTGATTCGAAACATGATCGACACCATACCGGACTTTACCAGTGCACTGGTAGTTTGTGGGCCACAACGAATCAGATCATGATAAAAATGATCAAGTACGCGCTCTGATTTTCGCGAATTATGAAATTTACTTTTGGATTGATATATCTACCCCAGATTCTCTGTTCCTTTTCGCTTCTTCAGGAATTCCTCCGCAAGTTCTTGCAGGCATTTACTCGAGCTTCTTTCCGGAATTCCTCCGGATGTTTCTTCAGGTATTCCTTCGGAAATTTCTTCAGGAATCTATTCAGAAGTTCCTCTTCTTCCTTCCTTCCTTCCTTCCTTCCGTTCGGAGCTCGGGAGTTCGTTAGGAAAGTTCCGAAATTACTTAAAAAATTTCTTCGGAAGTTCCTTCAGAAAAAATTTGGAAAATTCCTTCAGGAATTCCTTTGAAAATTTCTTCAGGAATTCCTCCCAAAAATACTTCAAAACTTCTTCCGGAAGTTCCTTCGGTAAATCATTTGGAAATTCATTCACGAAATCCTACTCAAATTCATTTAGGAATTCCTCCAGAAGTACCGTCCAGAATTCCTCCGGAAGTTCCTCCTGAATTTCCTCCAGGTATTCCTCCGGTGGTTCCTCCAAGAATTCCTCCGAAAGTTCCTCCAGAAATTCCTCTGGAAGTTCCTCCAGAAATTCCTCCTCAAGTTCCTCCGGCACTTCCTCCAGAAGTTCTCCCAGGAATTCCTCCGTAAGGTCCTCCAAGAAATGCTCCAGGTGTTCCTCCAAGAATTCTTCCGGTGGTTCCTCCAGAAATTCATTCCGGAAGTTCCTCTAGCAGTTCCTCCGAAAGTTCCTCCAGGAATACCTCCAGAAGTCCCTCCAAAAATTCCTTCGGAAGTCCCTCCCGAAATTTCTCAGGAAGTCCCTCCATAAATACCTCCGGAGAAATTCGTGGAGGAGCTTCCGTGGCAATTCCTGGAAGAGCTTCTGAAAGAACATCCGGGAAAATTATTGGAGGAACATCCGAAGGAATTCCTGATGGAATTTCGGGAAAAAATTCCGGAGGAATTTCTGAAAGAACTTCCGGAGGTACTTCTGAAGGATGTTCCGGAGAAAAAAAAATATGAAGGAATGTCTGAAATATTGCTCTAATACATTCTTGGAAGAATTATTCGCAATGGAATGCATACAAGACTTCAAGGAGGAATACCTGAAAAAATTATAAGAATTATTTGAAGAATTTCCGTATGATTTTTTGAAGAACTATTTAAATAAATAATTAAAGGCGGAATTTTAGAACAAATTGCAATTTGAATTATCGAAGGCTCATAATATTTCCGTTTAAAACAAATTATCCTGGGATTACTGAAAAAAGTCCTAAGGGAATTGAAATATAATGCAAATGTAGACAAATATCATGAAGAATAAAAAATTTCCGTAAAACGGCTTTCGATGCGCATTCTTTATTAAATGCACAAACAGTTTCGTTTTTACTCTGGTTTGTATTTCCCTTCGGCTTGTTTATTCCACTCATATGGTTTTGACAGTTGAAGTGCAGTTGTATTGGTGAACCTGGTGCGAAACCGTGAAACAACCAAGGGCCTCATACGCCTGTCACTGGCGAACAAAGCTCGCGTACTCTGCATCGAAGCTTAGAACCGGTGTTAGGGCGCAATCGTTAATGCGAACATTTTTATATTCGGTTAGTTACTGCAAATAAATTCTTTTTCGAGTCCCTATAATCAAGCAGGTATCTCAAGCATACCACATCGTTATATTGCTGCATGTTTGAGTGTTTAATTTTGATAAAATATCGAAAACAAAAGTGTGCATAAAAATTGCCTCGCCATAACAAAAAGGTGGTAGAGAATTAACACTGTTGTTTACAGTTTAGAACCAAATCCAGATGTCGCACATGTTGGGGTAGGGATTCAGTGCTCCGCCTTCTCCCCCTGGAAACAACACAGTGCGAACCCGACGGCATTGGGGTTGGAACTAGTGCGAACCTAGTTCCAACCTGAGCGACAGAGGCGACTCGTCCATACGTTCTACCTGTTCATGGAACAGGTAACCATTTTTAGGTCAGAAGTAGGAAATTAATGTCTTGGCAATTAATTATTAGGGCAAATAATTTACTCAGTAAATTTTTTAAACAAAGTTTCGCGTAGTATTTCCAATGATTTTAACATCTAAACATCTACATAAAGAAATAAAATATTTCGTAGGCAGATCAAGTTAACGCCACATGCTTGGCGTACAGTCAAATTGCAGCTAAATGTGTGTTTCCCCGACACACCACACCCCATCACATAGAAAGCTTTTGCCTGTCGTACGATCCATAATGAAGAACCAACAGCAGCGCTGCCAGAAGTAAAATTTAAAGTTTTGCGCCATGACAAATGATTTGAAATAATTTCCTTCTTGGTATGTTCACTCGTTCTCCGCGCGCAGAGAACCAGCGTGAGCGTTGCCAGCTTTCTCCGTCTCCTCATATCATCCTCTTTCGCATGCGAAGCAAGCACGTTTAGATGCAAGTTCTGCTATGCGCGCAGCAGGAGTCAAACCCGTTCGACGCGCTGCGAGAACAATCAACGACGCGATGCACCTTCGGTTAGACTCGATCGTAGTGTCGGGGTGTGCTTTGCCAAAAAGCGCACCGCGCACGCTTTCGTTCATACTTCGATGATTGGAAACAGTTTGTTTGTTTTTTTTTCTCCTGATGAATATGCAATGCATCAAGAACAATATTAAACTAATGTTTGCGTTTTCAAAAGAGACATTAAATAATGCTTTTTTACGAATACTCAAAATCAATCAACATAGAGAAAAATGTATAGTTTTCACTAAATTTGAAGAATTAATAAATAACTGGAACACATTTCAACTTCTAAATGTGACTCATTGGTCGTCACAATCTGGGGTCGCATCAAACAATAATTGTATAATTTACAATGTTGTGAAAACTCATATGTGAATATGTACGTTCAGTACGCTAGACTATTCACACATGATTTTTCACAAAATTGTAAATGAATGTCCAAGTCGGGTGTTTTAATCCCCGGAAATAGGCAATTAACTTTGATTGAACTGAATAATTGTATAATTATATACTATTATTATTATACTAATAATGGTTAATAACATTTCTTTCATAGCAACAAAATATGTGAGGGTTTAAATATTAGCGGCGATGGGACCCGTGTACCCCGAATGGTGGAATGAGCCGATTTGAAAGATCTCTATTCTGAGCAATATCCAGTTATTGCCAACTGTTATCAAGTTAGATTTCAGACGATTTGCGAGAGTTTAGAATTTCAAGTACATCTAAATTTAAAACATTTTTGTAACAAAAGAGATTAATAAGCTATTTATTGTTTTGTAAATCCTTTCTATTTATTTTTTTTTCTAATATTGTACATATAGTTGTACAAGAAAAGGTTGTAATATTAAATTAAATGCACAACTTTCATTCGAAACCACTCAGCTTGATGAATAATTTTTTATCAGCATGGTAGAACAGGTGTAGCAAAAGTCCACGAGACGCCCCTGCTGAGCGAATAAATTTTTCACAGAAAACTGCATGGGTAGTATGAGTCTCTTATTTACTATCGAAGAAAGGTGGGGTGCGTTCTAGAAGAAAACATTGTTTTCCAGATTAATCGCGATACTCGAAATATTTAATTCGTTTGTCAATGGAAAAATACTTGATATGTCAATTGAAAACTTATTTTCACAAAATACTGCAAGAAGGTAATGGAAAAGTTTAAAAAAACAGAAAAAAAAATAGAATAAAAAAAAGTTTTGCTCAAAAAACTGATTTTAGGGACCTTTCACAGAAACATATCTCGTACTATATAAGTCATAGGTATGGGGTCTCTTTGGCAAAATGGCTTGAAATACCGCTACTCCTGAAGACACTAGGCTCATATCTGGTTTCGATGGTTAAGCAAAATTTTTATCTCACTTTTAGGTAGATTAATCATTTTACAGATTTTCTCAAAAAAAAAGCTTTTTTCATTTCTAACGTCTTCTCCAAACAAACTACAACGAAAAAATGAACAGAAACGATGGTATTAAAAAGCGCACAAAATCGGCAAAAAGCAACACTGTACGGTGCGGTGTGGCCATGCGTCATCGCCATTCTGCCCGGCGTGTATCAACGTAGAGGAGACTCCAGAGCGAATGTGTCACGATGAAGATACGTGGAATGCGGTAAGCAGGGTCCGTGAGGCAAATACTGTCAGAGCTGCAGCGTAGATGGAGAACGGACCAGCAAATAAGCGTCGGCTCGGAGGAAAATTCAGCATAGTGAGCAGTGTTTGGCCTCGGGTCATCGGGGCGCCGATGAACCGGAAGCCTTCTGGCAACCGGAATCGTCGGCCCAACTTCGGCACTCGATCAGCCAACCTGCTGAAAAAAGAAGAAAGTGCTTCGGGTATGTAGGGCACCGCCAGTGCGGACGTCATCCACCACCGGAACTGTCGGACCACCTCTGAAACCCGAAGACGAAGTCGGCGCAATGCGCGAAAGCGTCCCCTGCGATAGCCGTCGGTAGTCGGGCACCATCAGTGCGGAAGATTCCCTCACCGGAACTGGTGGACCACCCTCGACGCCGGGGGGAGTCAGGAAGTTAGGTGCATGACCGCCGAGAGGTCGAGACAAAATAGCAGTGGATCTCATCCTCCAGCCAGGCGGCGAACTTGCCTAAGCTGGGGCCGATATTTTAGAAGAAGTGCATGAGCACAGCCCCCCAGAAGTAGTCGCAGTATCGAGTAGCTAGTTCACTTAGCTCTACAATCTAGCCCCATTTACCCCTATGGGCCGTATGTTTAGGCTCCATCTGATAAATTGTTTTTAGCGCTAGACAATTCAGTTAAAAAGATAAGAATAATCGATCTCAACATGTACTTACTCATTGTTATCGAAGGTACGTTCGCTCCGTTTCCTCGCCTTCTCGCGCTTCTTTTGTGCCAACTGTTGCTGCTTCTTCAAATAGTGTTGCTGCTGATAGGACGTGGCTGCATCCATTCGCGCAGTAGATTCTTTCCGCCCGAATCGATCGTCTAACAGTTCTTTCTTGATGTTTACTATCCGCACAACGGGCAGCTCCTTTTTGGGCGGCGGTAACGGCGTTGTGTTGTCATCTTCTTCATCCGTCAGCAGCGATATCGTGTTCAGTTCAAGATCATTCTGACAAACCACATCGTCGTCGCTGTCGGATTTTTTGGAATCATCTTTTCCTCTGCGTCGCTTAGAAGTGGAATCTTTCTCCTGTTCGTTTGAACCTGATGATGATCGTGTTTCGCTTTGGTCGTTTCGAACTTCTTCATTTTCATCACTCTCCCCCTTCTCTGATTCACTCGCTTGTCGTTCATTTTCATCGCTGTGCTCCTCTGCATCTGACCGATCGCCTTTGGACGCTTGATCATCCTCTGCATCACTCCCTCGATTGCCATCATTGTCACCTTCATCAGAAGCTGCTTCTTGCTCTGGATCTTCCCCGAGAACCTGCTCGTCATCTGTTGCTATTCCTATTGCTTCTCCTTCGTCGTCTTCCGCGGCTATCATTTCCACTCCTTCTTCAACAATTTCCTCTTCTTCACCCATCTCTTCGTCATCTTGTTCTGCTTCACTGCCCACACTGCCATCCTGATCTCGATCGCTTGTTTCCCTCTCATCATCACCAGCTTCCGATCCACCATCTGGTTCTCGATCACTTGTTTCCTTATCTTTGTCACCAGCTTCCGAACCAACGTCTTCGTCGTCTTCGTTCATCATTTCGTTGGGATCGATAATCGGAGCGTCCATTGCCACAATCTGTTCCATTTGCTCCAGCTCAATTCCATCCACCGTACCCAAATCGTCATTCTCGCCGTTCTCATCCACCAGCATTCCACCCGGGTTCAAATCATCTGCTCCCTCCCCTGTCAATCCGATGTCATCTACACTGACAAGCACCTTCTGATCATCCTCATCGTCATCACTGTCCAATACTCGAATCTTCTTACGCTTATGCGCGTCCGCATCACCACCTGCCGGAATCATTACAACATTCTGGAAAATGGACACGGCACCGGACGCGGACGAGTTCGGCCGATCATCATCTTCGTGATCTTTCTCACTGCCATCGGATCCATCAGCATTCCGGTTGTGATGTCGTTGGTCCTCGTTTGCCAATGCGTCGCCAGCGGCATGATCATCGTTTCCCTCAACCATGGGGGGTTCCGGAGAACGGAGCAACTCCATGCGATTGCTATTGTCCTCATCGTCACTGTCTTCGTCGTCATTAAGCGTCACTATTCGCCGACGTTTCTTTTTAACGGAAGCGGCGGAAATATCTTCGGTTGAAACACTGAGACTACGTACCGGTGTTGGGCTACGGGTTCTTGGTGGGTTAGTTTCAACGGGTGGTTCCGTCGACTGGTCTGGAGCAGCATTTGACGCGTCACTTGGTGGTGGCAGGTCTTGTTCAGTGGAAGGTGGTTCGCTTGATTCGGTGTTTGTCGATGGCTGCGGGGGCTCGTCTGGAACCTTGGGTGAATCTGATTGCGGTGAAGAGACAGTGGGTTCTGCATCATTTTGGTCTTCAGATTCGTTGATTTCTTTGTTGGATTCTGTACTGATTGGAACTGTATATAGGATATATCAAAAATAAAATTTGATTACTCACAAGGTAGGTACTTTGATAAAGTTGGAATTTTTAAATGATCAGTGACAGTTGATAAAAGGCTACGACATACCAACGACGAGCAGTTGAAAGTCAATCCATATAGCAGATGGTGATGATAAATGTGCTATGACCTGGCGATGGATGATTTTACAAATGAAAAGAAAGCTAGGCGATGTCAACAATGAATTTGGCTTTGTTAAAAGTTTTTTAGTCTTTTCTTTTTAACTCTTGCGATTGTGCATGCTTTTTGAAACTTCTTTAAAAAGTACGACACGCCGAGTAGGGAATTATAAGAGTAACATATTCGGAAAATTGACGACATTTACATTTTGCAACCCACTTATCGTAAACCGTGCCAATCAAAATGAAACATGAAGCAAGGCAATCAAACTAATCATCAACGACTTGAGTACAAAATACATGAACGTAAGAGACAATAACAAATATAATGAGTGTTACCAACAATTAGTTTGGCCTTTTTTTAGCGCTTTAAAAAGAATCATATGTTCTCTCGCATAATATCCACTTTTATCTTTCATCATCTTTCTGGCAAAAAAAGTTATTCCAAAGGGATCATACATCATATTTTCTTTTTTTAGCAGGTGCTTAAAAAAGTTTAGTCTACAGGAAAAATAAACGAATTTATCATCCACTCATAGTAGTAGTAGTTTGAATTTGCAACCACTCATAGTAGTAGTTGGTTTGATTCAATAGACAAGTCCCATGATCTTTAGGTGGATTTCTTACGTACAAACTTACCCTCAGAAATATTCGGAACGGTTTCCGTTCCTTCCTTTTCTTTGCTAGCAGATTCTTTATCCATTATTTCAGCGTGGTTTGAATTACTTTCAGCATGACCAGTAGTCAATTCGCTACTATCTTGTGCAACTT
Source organism: Armigeres subalbatus (assembly GCF_024139115.2). NCBI lineage: Eukaryota > Metazoa > Arthropoda > Insecta > Diptera > Culicidae > Armigeres > Armigeres subalbatus. The sequence continues at coordinate 136,112,887 of NC_085141.1, forward strand.
TTAGTGCTTCCGGCGGAGCTGCATCTTCCATAGGATTAGAGTCAACCGTATTCAAAGTTTGAGCCGCTGCTGGAGGATTGACCGGAGGATACGACATTTCCGATTGATTAGCAAGTGCTTGCGGATCGAAGGCTTGTGGCCCATACACTCCCTCCAGTCCAACGAGGGGAGTCACCGATGCTTCGACCGCTGTGGCCGGGAACTGTCCCGCGTATGCTGCTGGGTTGCTAAAAGCATTATATTCCGCGGAGCTAGCCGGTGGTATCGAGGCCATCAACCCGTTAGCATGTGCCGAAGGAATCGGATTTGATTGAACGATTTCTTGTTGCTGGTCCTGCGTAGGGGGAGGACCATACTCGAATTGTGGGGAGACTTCTGCAGCGCCGCCACTCAGATAGTACGGATTAGAACCGGGCACGGTGGTTCCGACTGGCATGTCGGTATTTTTTTCAGAGGCATTCCCCGCGTAAGGATGGAACCCAGGCGGAATACTATACGGATATTGATCCATTTTTTCTTCTTTTATGCGGGAAGCGCTTCTTGTTTACGCCATTAAAAGTGGAGACGCCGCTAGATCAAAGCGGCTTGTTGATTTTGATTCCTGGCTAGGGTTCTTCCTACAAATTTACACCACAGTGGCACAGCAGTCCATCGATTCAACTTTGTTTCGCACCGCAAAATGTTACACAATTTCACCGAAAATACACCAAATTTATGAAAAATTTGTCACAAAACGCGAAAACATTGCAAAATTTTGCACCCACCACAAGCAAACTTTTCAACTTTTTCGAAGAATGACAGCCGTTTTGACAGTTCTTCTTGTTCTGAATTTTCTGGGGTTTTGTTGTTTTGATTTTTCTTATTGGATTTCTATGCGTTTCTTTATGTTGTTGGGCCAGGGGGTGGTGACTGGTGAGGTGGCTTTTATGTCGGCATGATCGCCACCATTTATACACGTTCATTACGTTTTACTCACAAATTAGATTGAATTATCCATCCACTATCCAGCTTTTCGCGCACGGTAATAGTGGCTGCGTATGTTTGAAAGTGTATCCGTTCCTGTACTTCTTTGACATCTGGCTTGGGTTTGACATTCCGTTTTCCTTCTGTTCCATGATGAGGGGAGAGGGTAATCGAAATGTCAAACCCAAGTCAGATGTCAAAGAAGTACGGGGACGGACACACTTTTAAATCAACAGAGCCGCCATTACCGTGCGCGAAAAGCTGGATACATTTTTCAACGGATATCACTATATTCTAGAGTGTTTTGAGAATAGGTCGTATGTGTAAAAGGGAGCCTCTCTTCGGTTACATTCTCTTTCGATTATTACAAAGCTATACACAAATTTATGTTGGATTTTTTGGCAAATATCTAAAGACAATAACTTTGTCTAGCGTGCTAAAGTGAAAATGTAGCAGAAAATGCTAAACTTTCCGATCTATTAGCGAAAGAGAGCGTGAACAAAGAGAATCTCTCTTTTGCACATACGACCTATTCTCAAAGCAATCTGTATTGTGGATTTACTCGCTATCAAGATTTTACCGATTACTTTTACGGCTACTCAGGGTAAGCGCAAAAAATCGAGGGGAACGGCAATGTTAATGTCTTAGACGATCCCCACCAATGCGTAAATAAAGCCAAAATAGCAACCTCTATCATGACGCGAACTCGCACCGGTCGTTGGTAAACGGGTTTGGGAAATGTAAACGCAACCTTCGGTGAATAGCGAGTTGGCAAATTTGGCGACCCGCTCCAACCGTTGCCAAACCATCACACGGAAATATAGAGTAACGCATAAATAAAAAATGTGCCGCCTTCTGAACAATTGTTCGGTTATTCATCATCAAAACCTTTGTGATAGAGGTCAGTTTAGTTCGGATTTCAACTGATTGGCGGCGCTAGTGCATATGAAATAACCTGATAGGTTAGATATCTCGAAATCTGGAAATTTTAGAATATTGGCGTCTTCTACAAAGTTGTTCGGGTGGTCAAAACCATCATGACGAAAACAAGTTTAATTTGAAATACAACCGCTTGGCGGCGCTAGTGAATTAGAAATAACCTAAAAGGTTAGATATTTCGATAGTTGAAATCTTAAGAATATTGCCGTCTTCTACAAAGTTGTTCGGATGATTAAAACCATCATGACGAAAGCAAGTTTAGTTAATAATACAACCGCTTGGTGGCGCTAGTGTATTGGAAATAACCTGATAGGTCAGGTATCTCAAAATATGTAATTTTTAGAATATTGCCGCATTCTACAAAGTTGTTCTAGTGGTCAAAACCATTATGACCAACGCAGGTTTAGATTAAGATATAACCGCTTGGTGGCGCTAGTGTATAGGAAATAACCTGCTAGGTTAGATATTTCGAAAACTGAAATTTTTAGAATATTGCCGTATTCCACAAAGTTGTTCTGGTGGTGAAAACCGTCATGATGCAATTAAACTTAATTTTAATGATTACAAATATTTAGTCAAATGAAATCAATTCTTCAATGTTACAGTCAAGATTTTTTATACATAAAAAAATCTTGCTCTAACCGACCGTTTCCACCTAGCAAGTAAACGTACAATATATGTCTTTAATAAATACGCATGGGCCAACTCAAAATTTTAACTAGATTTTGGTTTCGGGTAAAGTGAGAAAATAATAATTAGTTAATAATACATTAAACATTATTCAAACGCTTATGGTGGTAGTTTTATGAAATTATTTTACTTTTCGGTGTTTAGAAATAAATTAGGACACCCAAAAATCAACCTCACCCAAGTTTTCGCCCACCAATTTTGAAATCTTCATTTCTCGAAAATTATAGTTGTTGGAAACAGTTGGGCACGGTAAAGCTAGGTAAAGCGTACCATTGGTACTTCGCGTACCTAAAGGAATAACCCTTCTCGCGGTCCTTAGCCTCTTACCCAGCAACTCCTATCCCTACCTCCCCGCGGTGCGGTGGGGTTTGCTCCTCTCCGGAGGTGCAAATCTTGTTGAGCGTCTGTTCTCCATGTCAGGATCGGCTAACAACAGTGTCTGTTCTCCATGTTAGGGGCGGCTGATCATCGTCCGAGTGCCAGCGAGGGACTCTAAGTGAAACTGTGCACCATGAAATTTAGGGGGTTTGGTGTCACGCCCTGCAAGCCAGCCAAAAAAACTCACGCAACGAACAATCAACAAGAGAGTACGGACCGGAACCATCGGCGAAGACCACTGCGACGAAAAGGGACTAGCGATTGGAAACTCGGTTCGTGGAACTGCAAATCTCTCAACTTGCGGCTGGACGGCATTGACCGTCACTGAGAGGCAGATGGTTTTCGGGTGCTGTTGGAGCAGATATTATTCATTACTCATGGATTATCTGTATTTAATCCAACACTTACCCTTTGATGAGATTTTTTTAATTTCACTATAAACTATAGATAGGTATTTGGATATTAATTATTAAATTAGGCTAAACATTATTTAAAATTGGAAACGTGACTAAATAAAAGCAAACTTTACAAGTTCAGAAAATTTTGCGAATATCAAACGTCGAATGTAAATAATGTGTCAGAGAAATTTCAAAACACTGTAAGCCATTTTATTAAAAGCTCAAATGACAGGAGACCTAACACTAATATTTACATTTTACAAGGAACATTTGCGAAAATGGAATGAAATGATGATGATGATGACGAATTGATGATGGTTTGCAAGCAAATTTACCAAAACAAAGACCGAGCCGTTCACTCAAAATTTCGATCAGCTGATCGAATCTGTCTCGTAAAATGGCTTGTTGCTTTGTTTTCCTCGCGAGGGCGACGCTGAGAGGGTAGGAATCTGTCAAAACTCACAGCAAACACTTTCAAATAAATTTACCACAATATGAGTAAAATACACTAGCGCCTCTGGCGGTGCTGGTCTCGTCAGCTCATATGGGTTGCATGAATTTTAAATCGGTTCTTCGGGACTCCGATGTCCCGGTTATTAGTTCCTGGCTGCGGCAACACACACGAGCTGGGAACAGCTTTCATAGTGATGGGCGATATGCAAAGGCGCGTGATCGGGTGGTGGCCGATCAATGAAAGAATGTGCAGGTTGAGGATCAAAGGCCGGTTCTTCAACTTCAGCATAATCAACGTGCATAGCCCACACTCCGGAAGCACTGATGATGATAAGGACGCATTCTACGCGCAGCTGGAACGTGAGTACGACAGCTGCCCAAGCCACGACGTCAAAATCATCATAGGAGATTTGAACGCTCAGGTTGGCCAAGAGGAGGAGTTTAGACCGACTATTGGAAAGTTCAGCGCTCACCGGCTGACGAACGAAAACGGCCTACGACTAATTGATTTCGCCGCCTCCAAGAATATGGCCATTCGCAGCACCTACTTCCAACACAGCCTCCCGTATCGGTACACCTGGAGATCACCACTGCAGACAGAATCACAAATCGACCACGTTCTGATTGATGGACGGCACTTCTCCGACATTATCGACGTCAGGACATATCGTGGCGCTAACATCGACTGTGACCACTATCTGGTGATGGTTAAACTGCGCCCAAAACTATCCGTCATCAACAATCTTCGGTACCGACGACCGCCGCGGTACGACCTAGAGCGACTGAAGCAACCTGATGTCGCCACTGCATACGCGCAGCATCTCGAGGCAGCGTTGCCGGAAGAGGGTGAGCTCGATGGGGCCCCTCTTGAGGACTGCTGGAATACAGTCAAAGCAGCCATTAACGACGCAGCGGAGAACAACGTCGGGTATATGGGTCGAAGTCGACGGAACGATTGGTTCGACGAAGAGTACAGACAGATTCTAGAGGAGAAGGACGCAGCGCGGGCGGTCGCGCTGCAGCAAGGTACCCGGCAGAACGTGGAACGTTATAGTCGGGAGCGGAGACAGCAGACCCGCCTTTTTCAGGAGAAGAAACGCCGCCTGGAAGAAGCGGAGTGCGAGGAGATGGAACAGCTGTGCCGTTCTCAAGATACACGCAAGTTCTATCAGAAGCTCAACGCATCGCGTAAAGGCTTCGTGCCGCGAGCCGAAATGTGGCGGGATAAGGATGGGAGCATCTTGACGGACGAACGTGTGGTGATCGAAAAGTGGAAGAAGCACTACGAGGAACATCTGAATGGCGCTGAGAGTACAGAGAGCGGAGGAGATGACTACGTCAGTTCAGCGGACGATGGAAGCCAACCAGCCCCCACCTTGAGGGAAGTTAAGGATGCCATTCAACAGCTAAAGACCAATAAAGCAGCTGGTAAGGATGGTATCGGAACTGAGCTCATCAAGATGGCCCCGGAAAAACTGGCCACTTGCCTGCACAAACTGATAGTCAGAATCTGGGAAACCGAACCGCTGCCGGAGGAGTGGAAGGAAGGGGTTATATGCCCCATCTACAAGAAAGGTGACAAACTGGAGTGTGAGAACTTTCGAGCGATCACCATCCTTAATGCCACCTACAAAGTCATATCCCAGATCATCTTCCGTCGTCTGTCACCATTAGTGAACGAGTTCGTGGGAAGTTATCAAGCCGGCTTCGTTGACGGCCACTCGACAACGGACCAGATCTTTACTCTACGGCAAATCCTTCAAAAATGCCGTGAATACCAGGTCCCAACGCACCGTTCGTTGATTTCAAGGCGGCTATAGACCGCGTAGAGCTATGGAAAATTATGGACGAGAACAGCTTCCCTGGGAAGCTTACCAGACTGATCAAAGCAACGGTGGATGGTGTGCAAAACTGTGTGAAGATTTCGGGCGAACACTCCAGTTCGTTCGAATCGCGCCGGGGACTAAGACAAGGTGATGGACTTTCGTGCCTGTTGTTCAACATTGCGCTAGAAGGAGTCATGCGGAGAGCCGGGTGTAACAGCCGGGGTACGATTTTCAACAGATCCAGTCAATTTATTTGCTTCGCGGATGACATGGACATTGTCGGCCGACCATTTGCAAAGGTGGCAGAACTGTACACCCGCCTAAAACGTGAAGCAACAAAAGTTGGACTGGTGGTGAATGCGTCAAAGACAAAGTACATGCTTGTGGGTGGAACCGAGCGCGACAGGGCCCGCTTGGGAAGCAGTGTTACGATAGACGGGGATACCTTCGAGGTGGTCGAGGAATTCGTCTACCTCGGATCCTTGCTAACGGCTGACAACAACGTTAGTCTTGAAATACGAAGGCGCATCATCTGTGGAAGTCGGGCCTATTACGGGCTCCAGAAGAAACTGCGGTCGAAAAAGATTCGCCACCGCACCAAATGTGTCATGTACAAGACGCTTATAAGACCGGTTGTCCTCTACGGACATGAAACATGGACAATGCTCGAGGAAGACTTGCAAGCACTCGGAGTATTCGAGAGACGGGTACTTAGGAAAGATCCATAAAGGACGTCACGCAAAAATCGGAGATTTTCAACCCCCCTCCCCCCTTCGTCACACTTTTTGTAATACACTTCTAAAATTTTTGTATGGATCGTCACGCTGCTCTGAACCCCCCTCCCCCCTAGAGGCGTGACGTACTTTGTGGACGGCCCCTTAGGACCATCTTTGGCGGTGTGCAAGAAGACGGTGTGTGGCGGCGAAGAATGAACCATGAGCTCGCCCAACTCTACGGCGAACCCAGTATCCAGAAGGTAGCTAAAGCCGGAAGGGTACGATGGGCAGGGCATGTTGCAAGAATGCCGGACAGCAACCCTGCAAAGATGGTGTTCGCTTCCGATCCGGCAGGTACGAGACGGCGTGAAGCGCAGCGAGCGAGATGGGCAGACCAGGTGCAAAACGACTTGGCGAGCGTGGGGCGTATCCGAGGATGGAGAGATGCGGCCTCGAACCGTGTATTGTGGCGTCAAATTGTTGATTCAGTGTTATCTGTTTAGCTGTAAACTAAATAAATGAATGAATGATCCTTCGAAACTCTATATCAACTGTATTCGTTTTCGTTCTGTTTTTCCAGATTTGTTGCATCGGTTTGCGCTTAGCATCAGATTAATGTCATGTTTTATCTTTTCAATATTTACATTTTTCATTGGAAAATGGATTGTGAGTGCTTTGACTATGCATCCGATTTGGGAACCTCGTTCTCATTCCGTATCCGCTAAGTTACGAAGGTCGACGGAGGTCCTTTGTAGCTTAGTTGGTGAAAAGCACCAGTCTAGCGTGGTTTCAACCAATACATTTTTCAAATCAAAATCTTCCACATAATCTACATATTCACATCGGAGTTTACCCGAAATATAGACAATTAGCTTTGATTGAACTAATATTTCAAGATAACAGACAGTTCTTATAAAGTTATAACAAGTCAAACGAGTAGTATTTATTTCCACACTTAAACTTCAACTGCTTAACAGTTACGTTCATATCACAATATTCTTCTTCATAAAGTGCTGTAAATGCCTCCTGCAGCGACGGTAGATTCTCCTCCAGAAGTTTTCGCTGGTTCCCAAGGCACCAAAGAAAGCTAATATGAAAGGATGGATCTTTGTAGAATGTCGGCAATTTGAACTCCTTCATGCTGGTGTCTAATTTCGTGACCAACGAGCTTAGTGGTTGAACACTCTGATTGGCCACCTTCACGGCTAGAAATGTTCGCGTGCTTTCATCGTTTGTGTAAACAGCGAGATCCTCTAAGTTTATAGTGAATCTGCAAAGTTTAATTGAAAAGTATTTAAATGTTCGTTTTAATTATGCTTGATTTTGTCTTCTGAATAAAATATTAGAAAAATTCAAACGGTTTTTCATCACAACATTTTTATTGAATAAGCATAACATGCGAGAATTCCAACAAGCGCTTTTTACCTTTTGCTTCCTCTGATTTCCGATCGCACGTTTTCAACAAACCCTGCAATGTTGTGATGCCTCAACACAAAAGTTTTGGTCAAACTAAGGTGCAGATTGTCTACCCTATTCAAATCCAACTTCATATCGTTTTCCATAGCTCGTTTGATAAGTTGTTTCTGCAGGTCTTCAAAGGCATCGATATCATTGTCTGGAAATACGATCAAAGCACTATGTCAATATGTTAAAATTCTATTTTTTTTGATCTTTAGTTTTTGCCTACAATCTATGAACACGTAGCTGGCCCAGATGCCCCGTTCGTGGGCGAAAGATCGCACCCTGCCTTGATGTTTGGAGGGGTCATTTTCCGGATTTGGTGTGTCCGGGGTTGGCGAAACTCGCAGCAGTTCTTTGGAAGGAGGTAACCTTTCCGTTGGTTTGCACTGAGGGTCATCATTTTCGTCACTTTCCGAACTACTGTACTGTTGAATGTTGTGCATTTGCTTCAATACTGGAACTGTGCGTGATAATAACAAACGATTACTTTGGCGCGGTTAGTGTGGAGATTACTGCCTGATAGTTTGAAGTAAATGTTGAATAACGAGGTGTGCTCGCCTGGTGAGGAGTGTTGAACACATGCGCAGTCCAAAAGCCATCTGTTAGTGCTACACGACTACAGACAAGTCACATTAGCTTGTAGTCGAGACACACACTTTCGCTTGCGCTTTTAAAATGGCAGTTAGATATATCGCAAAAAGGTCATTCCCTGATTCATAAGTTTATGTTGGAGACAGGATAAATGTAGCGTGGTGATACTTTTCGCTATCAATTGGGTTGTTTAGCGAAGTTTAATAAGTTTAATAGTTAAGCCCCACACGCAATACAACGGAACGGCGACGGAAACGTCAAATTTGACAGTTAGCCCATATATTTTCTGTCAGATTTTCCGTTTCCGTCGCCGTTCCGTTGTATTGCGTTTGGGGCTTTAATAGTTTAACATAAAGAGCTTGCTTTTCTGATCTCCAACATATTTTTATTTTGTTTGTAAACCTTTTATTTACATTTTTATACAGCAAACAATATGCAATTTCAATCGATAGAATGACACTAACATCATTGACGAATACATAGACGGAGTGGTGGCCATTTTTTCGGGCACCACTATATACCCCTGGGGAGTGACGGATTACAATTATTACAATCACTCGACCATTGAGAAGCCCCTCAATTCAAATCACGTCAGTTTGACAACAGTTGTCATTTCCATTTTTGTTTACCTCCTGTTTCTGATTCAAAAATCAATGAATCGAGACGAGTTTGTTTATGTTTGTTTGGAAGCAATTGGATTAACGGAGGAGGAGGATGCCTGCGATTGTGTCGTTAGACGTTGATGGGACCTACACGGACGACGCGCCGGAGGGGTAAGAGCAGCAGCTGCTGAAGAATGAGCAAGAGTACTATAATGTTGAACCGCTGGAGTCAGATGTTTGTTTAATCTGCTTGAGTTGTCGGACCTCAAGGACCACATTGTGGACGCACGACGGATTGAAGAGCAGATCAAAGATATGGCATGTGAATATTGTAACAGAATATTTTCGGATATTAAGACCCTGGGCCTGGACCGACACATCGGTAAAATACACTTCACAGGATCACCTCAATGGACACACTGGGGATCGTGTTTACCAATGCGGTGAATGCAAAGATCAGCGTATGCCTTCCGGATGGGAAGGCATGTGAAGCTGAACGGCGTATACGTGTGCCCCGGGCTGTCGAGCGGCACAAGTACCGGCACAGCCGAGTACTGCACCAGTAGCAGCAACAGCACCAGCACCAGCTAGATCTAATAATGGGACACAGCGGAAGAAGAAATTCCGTCATCGCCGGTAAGACATCTTATTTTTTCAAGGAAAATGAGCGAAACAAATTTCTCAATGTTTTTGAAAGCTTCTCCAAAAACCGAAACGTGGATCAGTCGCTTTCGTCTGTACCACGAAACAGGAAGAAATTTTAATATTAATTTACGGTAAGCCATTGACATTTCTTTTACAATTATAGTTTTTTCAAAAGCTCCAGAAACAAGTGAATGTTGCTTCGATTGATTATGTCATATTGATTTTACTTTTGAACACATAGGCTTTGGTCCGATTCGCGAATTAAAATCAAATTAAACTTAAAAATGACAGTTCAATAATTTTCAAATAACCCTACTCGCAGAGCAAGATTACTTTGACCGATGTTGAATCGTTTTTGATAGATTTCCGAACTGTCACTTTTAAGTTTAATTTGATTTTAATTCGCGAATCGGACCAAAGCCTTAAAAAACAATACAAAGTACGAAAAAAGTCCTCTTGAAAGAAATTTATATAAAAAATGAGAATTATATTTCAAGCATAATTTTTCATAACGACGTATGTAACAAAAGTAAACAAAACGGGGTTTTTAATACAACGTGACAATCACACGCGGCTTTATATAATACGCATCAATTTTACTGATTTCAGATCTTAAAATTCTTTACTTTAATCTTTTTGCGAATCGACGTATGTAAAAATTTCTATTTTTGAAGTCTCACTGTTACATACGTCGCTTTAACATATGGGAACTAAGAGCGACCTATGTAACAAAAAAATCAAAACAAAACAAAACTGCAGTTGCGTCAATCGTGTACTATGGAAAACCGACCAATGTACACCGACGTACGTGTAGCATACCGGTGTATGTATAATTTTATCGTTTTTCTCAATGAATTTGAATGAACTGAGCTTTACTGTGAAGCACGCTTATTACGTGTCTTGTAATGATGCATGCCAGCGGAAAAAAGTATTGAAAAAAGATTTAGTTTTAAAACAGTTTTAGAAAAAGTTTTGCCAACTTTCAGCAAAGGATTTCTCGAATCCTCATATTTGTTACATACGTCGTTATGAAAAATTATGCTTGATTTCGGTAATTCCTATTTCAAAAAATGGGATTTGGTTCGTTATTTAGAGGGCAGGCCATAGTAATTTATGTATTCAATATGAATGTAATGTTTTTAAACATATCAGGCATAATTTTTCATAAGGACGTATGTAACAAAAGTAAACAAAACGAGATTTTGAATACAACATGACAATCACACGCGACTTTATATAATACTCATCGATTTTACTGATTTTAGATCTTAAAATTATTTAATACAATCTTTTTACGAATCGACGTATGTAGAATTTTCTATTTTTGAAGTCTCACTGTTACATACGTCGCTCTAACATATGGGAACTAAGAGCGACCATGTGAATATCATGTTGTATTAAAAACCTCGTTTTGTTTACTTTTATTACATACGTCCTTATGAAAAATTATGCTTGAATTTGAATTTAATTAATTATTTATTTATTCATTATTAATGAAAACTATTTTCCAGGTCAACAGGTCAACAGCTTCGTCTTGATGGACGATCGCATAGTTGATGTAATTTCCTTGGAAAAACTTATTCATCTCGGACAGTCAAATGCCTAAGCAAGCTGATTTGTTTATGCTGGATCTCTGACACTGAGCTGGCGGGTGGATTGGACGACGGTCATCTGATGATGTTCAACGTGGACGACGGTGACGAAGAGACTATGAATCACGAGTTAAAGCAAAATTTGCACAATAAACATCCGGTGCCTGCCGACTTGCATGTTGATTACGGAGGCGGATGAATTGGGTTTGCACAAGTACCCTCAGCAGTCAGAGCACAATTGTTATTAATAAAGGTGGAGTTTGGAAGCATTTGATCGGTATGGTCACAGTGGAAACGGAAGACCCCATTCGAGAAGCAAGCAAACAACCGCGCCCTGAAAAATAGAAGAAAAACAAGCGATACGTTCTGGTGACCAAAACCAATAACAATATGAGCACTCCCTTGCCAAATAAACAGAAGGATGATTCACAATTAAAGCCAGAGGGAATCAAAACGCCATTAACTCAGAAAATAAGAAAATGGTAAATAATTTGAAATTAATGATTTATTGGTTTATTATTAATAAAAACTGTTTTCAGGTCAAGGAAGGAATTGTGGCCGTACGTGAAAACAGCTGGACAGGCGGTCTCCAGGCGCGCACATCAACCATCAACCAAACAACTAACCAATCAAGAAACCTAGCAAACAACATATTAACCAATCAACCAAGAAACCAACAAAACAACTAATCAACTAACCAGCCGACCAACAATCAATCAACCAGTTAAGCAACCAACCAACAATGAAGCAACCAACCAACTATAAACCATTCAACAGTTCTACCAACTAACAAATCAAGCAGCAACCAACCAATCAATCATTCTACCAACTAACAAATCAAGCAACCATCCAATAATCAGGCAACCAACCAACTAATCTACCAATCAAGTAATCAACAAAACAACTAATCAACCCATCAAGCAACCGACCAACAATCAACCAACCAACTAATCAACCAATCAACTAATCAATCAACCAATCAGGCAACCAATCAACTGAATAATTAACTAGTCAACGATTCCAGCAACCAACCAATCAAGCAATCAACTAATCAGCCATTCAAGCAACCAACAAAACAACTAATCAACTAACCAGCCGACCAACCAATCAATCAACCAGTCAAACAACCAATCAACCAAATAACCTCTCCCTCTCCCCACGGACAACTTAGGCATTGCCTTGCGCCATTCGTGCACATGAGGAAACTTGCCTCTGTCTATCGAACACTCTTCGAGCACATTCAACACATCCACGTCCTGCTTGCTTGGTTCCTGCCCCTCAATAAATAATTTGTAACGTTTCTTTGTGCCATCACTGCTATCGCTCCCACTACCACTACTTCTAAAATCATCCCCACGTTATTCCACATCAAGGAACTGGTCTTCGTCCGCACTCAGCATCGCTTTGTCCTCACCTGAACGTAACAATGCGGTTAAATCGAATTCGTTTGATTTGTTCGAGAAAAACAAAGGACTCGATGGAGGTGCCTAATAAGCCACGTTTGGGTCATCCAAATTGGAATCGCTCTCTAGTTCGGAATCACTGCAACTAAAATACACGTCTTCTTCCTCGCCGGACAGCTCCCCGAACGCCGTGACGGTTGGATTCCGATACATATCGAAATTCCCCAACTGCGTCCCTATAGCAGCTCGACCCAGACTGGAAACCGTTTACTCAGAGCCGTGGCTGAACTGCTGCTGTTACTGATACCGCTCGATGCTGTACCGCCAACTTCCGTTGCTCGCGCCGTTTGGTTGAGCACTTGGCGTGAACCCCGTTGAACCGGTAGTTGCAACAGTGCACCAGCGGATCTTCACGCCACGGCCGACTGCTACATGCTTCTGTTTCTGTGAGAAACGGGAGACGATTCCTGTCTGGATCGGATGTGCCCGCTGTAGGGATCGTAAAGAATTATAAAATGAATAAGAAGTATAAATATATATATAGAAGAAAAATATAAAAATATTATAGAAGTATAAATAATAACCTGGCTGTTGGCGGCCATAAGTTCGTCCTTCTTGTGGATGTAGAAATCAAGGAAGTTTTGCAAACAAATCAGACTGTCGTGCAGACCAGCCGAATTCAACTCTCGACTTTTGTCCAGCAGAACTTTTAGACGATGGATCACACTCCGCGATGTCTCGCTGTTCCTCGATGTTGATCACCGCTACCTGGACATAGCGCAAGTGCACCTTGCTGGAATCTATCGACCCGAACGCGGCATCCTTTCGGTAGTTGTCGGCCATGGTGACTTCCGAACGCATTCCACTACCGCCTGCTGGAAAAACCCACTTAAATCCAGCATAATGGTGCTGTTGCTGCTTTCGTCCAGGTTCTTGACGTTTTGGCAAACACCTGCAGCGAATTATGCGTAATTAACAGGTACGGATTGCTGATTTTTTAGCGGATGAGTTCCGGTGTTGACGACGTCTGATTGCCTAAACGTTTCCGTTTCCTAAACGTTTTATCTGAAACAAACTTAACCAACCGATCGGACTCCACTGCTGGTCGATCGTTGATGTCCTTTCCGTTGGGAGCTGAGGAATTTCACCGTTTCGGTGGCACCGGTGGCACAGTCTGATTTCTTTTTGACAGATGATGCACGAGTACACTGAAACAAATTAGAGCGGGATTGAACAGGCGAGATTTGAAATGATTCAAAAAGATTCAGAAAAATTTACAAAAAATACAAAATGATAAAAAAAATTAATCAAAAGATTCAAGTGTCTAACCCCCTGCTACAGTTCGTTATTCATCATCTTACCTTATGTGTTATCTGCGCCCTCATCCGCAACTCAGGCGATTCCTCCTCGGACCACCACGATTATCAGATGGTCTTCCTTCAGTCCCTCCTCGGTGAGGTTTTGACATGTTCGTTTCAACAATTCTGTCGAAAAATCGCTTGGCGGGAATGAGTAGAGCACACCGGTTGCTTCCGTTTCCTTATTGAGTAAGGATATAACGCCGGCCGCTTCTTTCTGCTTCAAGTAGGACACGAGATTACGCAGTGGACGCGTCTGAACGCTGGCATCATCCGACGATGCTACCGATGACGTCGATCCCGGCAGGCCGAGGAAGATTGCGTGCGACGATGACGTCGATATGCGCTACTGCACATCTTCCAACTTGGGTTGATCGAGGCGTAGTCGCTGAGTAATACGAAGGTGGTGTTTACCTTCCTCGTCCTTCATCAGGCTGTCCACTATTTCGTTGTTTCCGTCCGTTAGGTGCAACTTGGTGGGGAATAGTGAACTCTTCAAAATCAGCGCCCCTTGCCAGAATGTGGTAGATTTCCGTGCGACTTCTGGTAACGTTCTTGCATTCGATAACATGCCATTCCTATGAGAAGACGAATCAGAATCCGAATCAGCCGGACTGCGTCGCCTCGGTGAACGGGAGCGAGATCTATCGATTCCTGGTTCACGTGATCCAGAACGACGGCGTGAATCATATTCGCCATCGGCTCCTGATCGACGCCATTCATCATTGTCCCCGTGGTGCGGTGGGCCATCACTATGAAAACTGCCACGGAAACCACTACGCCCGCGGAATCCTCCTCTGCCGCGGAACGGTCTTCCACCATAGCCGTACAATGAATTTTCCTCGTATGATGCACCACCTTCCGGATATTCGTAGTCGGGGGCGCGACGATACTCACCGCCTTCCTCAAAACATCCACTGCGCTTTGAGAACGATGGTGTTGTTCCGTTGTCAGCAAAATCGATACGAATACGACGATCCGGTGCCCCTAACGGGAATCCACGCATTTCCTTCACAGCAGCCGTAGCAGCATCAATAGAATCGTACAGAATGTAGGCCTGGGTGTCCCCTTTGTTATATTCGATCTTTTTGATGGCACCAAAACGGTCGAACTCACGCTTCAACTGAGTAACGAAACGAACAAACAACAAACGAACCGAAACGACGTCACAAGGTAAGGGAGAAAAACAAACCAACTGTCAAAACGTCAAGAGGGGTAAGTCAGCGCTCGTAAAATATTTATGTAATTCGTCACCCACGAGGGGTATTTTCTTCAAAATGAAGAAGAAGACATGGTGCCCGATTTTCTGATGGCTTTGTACCGGACATTTAGGTCTATGTATTCGTCAATGCTAACATTCATAGAATGACAGTTGGCCCATGCAGCATAGGAAAAACTGAGCCTAACCCCAATTTTTCAGAATTTTTGGAGCCCCGTAACTATTTTTAATTTGCATTTTAAATTTATATGGGGCTAAATATTTGTTCTTATAAGGTTCTTAAGGTTTCGCAGGTTGCGACAGGATTATGTCTGATGAATTACATCCCCGCAACTTCGACGTCGCAGCGCTGCAGGAACTTTGCTGGTCAGGATAGAAAGTGTAGAAAAGCGGGCATCGAGCGGCTACCTTCTACCAAAGCTGTGACACCACCTGAGAACCGGCTTCATAGTGCTGGGAAAGATGCGCCAACGCGTGATTGGGTGGCAGCCAATCAACGCAAGGATGTGCAAGCTGAGGATAAAAGGCCGTTTCTTCAACTATGGCATCATCAACGTGCACGTCCAGGGAGACTCGACGACGAGGAAGAAGCGTTCTATGCACAGCTGGAGCAAACATACGATGGATTCCCACTGCGGGACGATAAAATCGTAATCGGTGAGGTGTACGCTCTGGTAGGGAGGGAGGAAATGTATAGACGGACCGGATAGCCTGCATACCGTATCGAACGACAACGGCCAACGATGCATAAACTTTGCGGCCTCCCACGGAATGGTTGACCGAAGCTCTTTCATGGAAAACCAAATAGAACACGTTTTAATCGACGGTAAATTCTTCTCCGACATCACGATCGTACGCACTTACCGCAGTGCGAATATTGAAGCCGACCACTTTCTCCTTAAGGTATGCATGCGCTCAAATTTCTCAACGGTGTGTAACACGCGGCAAAGCCGAACGCCGTGTTTGAAGTGGTGGCACTCCCAACGGAAGAGCAGCCCCAGATAACCAGAATACATGCATAATATAAGTGCTTTTTTGTTACGTTTTTGTTGTCTATGTGCATAAATTTCATCGCATACCAGTCGCGCAAACGCTTTTTTAAATACAAAAGTGGAAGCGATATATGTGTATTTCTTATCCGACGTTGCACGGTATTGTACGGTTCGTTAAACATTGCGTTGAAGTTTGTGATTACAAACTATGTTTGACAGATAATCTAATTTCATTTAAGTAAGTTAGAAGTTAGGGAAAGTTGATCAATAAATTAATAAGCTTCGCACCACAATGCAATTTTGATGAAGAAAAAAAACGCTCCGATTGAATAGAGTTCGCTGCCATACCAAACTGACTATCTACTAAAGATTATTAGAGCGGCAGTCTGCTACAGACACGAAACCTGGACACTACTCGTGGAGGATCAACACGCACTTGGAGTTTTAAAAAGGAAAGTGTTGTACACTATCTACGGCGGGTTGCAGATGGAAGACAGTACATGGAATGAACCACGAGATGCAACAGCTGTTGAGAGAATCATCCATCGTTCACACCGCGCAAATCGGAAGACTGTGGAAGGCCGGGCACGTAGCTAGAATGTCGGACAATAACCCGTTGAAAATGGTTATCGACAAAGGTCCGACGGGTACAAGGAGGCGAGGTGCGCAGACCCTCCGCAGACTGCGGGGCTGGCGACGTGCAGTCATGGACCAAGTTGAATGGAGAAGATTTTTATTTACTGCACAGGCCTTAGTCTGAGAAATAATAATAATAACGGCTGCGTTTGCCTTGATTTTGTGTTAGGTTGTGTTCTTCTTCTTCTTCTTCTTCTTATTGGCATTACATCCCCACACTGGGACAGAGCTACCTCGCAGCTTAGTGTTCATTAAGTACTTCCACAGTTATTACCTACGAGGTTTCTAAGCCAGGTTAGGGGCCGTGCACTAATTACGTAAAGTGTCATTAATAAACAAACAAACAAACTAATTACGTAAGCAATTTTTCTGGGTTTTTCAATCCCCCTTCTTCTTCTTCTTATTGGCATTACATCCCCACACTGGGACAGAGCCGCCTCGCAGCTTAGTGTTCATTAAGCACTTCCACAGTTATTAACTGCGAGGTTTCTAAGCCAGGTCACCATTTTTGCATTCGTATATCATGAGGCTAGCACGATGATACTTTTATGCCCAAGGAAGTCGAGACAATCCGAAAATTGCCTAGACCGGCACCGGGAATCGAACCCAGCCACCCTCAGCATGGTCTTGCTTTGTAGCCGCGCGTCTTACCGCACGGCTAAGGAGGGCCCCCCTTTTCAACCCCCCCCTTTCCAATCCGAAAATTGCCTAGACCGGCACCGGGAATCGAACCCACGGCTTACCGCACGGCTAAGGAGGGTTATGTTGTGTTAAACACGGCTAATATTTTTATCTTTGTTAGATGGGTAATAATATGACTTGGATAATCGAGCCATTTTCTCTGGATAATCGAGCTTCCGGTTAATCGAGCCTCCAGATAATCGAGCCTTCGGATAATGGAGTACTATGTACTCTAAAATAACGTTACTCTAAGAATTACTTCGGAAATCCATCTGTGGTCAGAAAAGTAGGAGAAGAGGTTCGGTTGTGGGCACTCTTTTGTCTTTGGTCTAAAATTTTGAAATTTTGAAAAATTTTATACTAATGGAAAGCTAGACAAATGAATAACCCTACTACTTCAAATTTTTCACCATCCAGCACCATTTCACTACCACCACCATTGATGAACCCACGTTGATTGCCAACGACCATGTACTTCGTTTTGCTGGTAATGATCGTGAGTCCAATCCTCGCTGTCTCCCTCTTAAAAGGCGCGAAAGCCTCTTCCACAGCACGGCGATCAATCCCGATAATATCGATATCGTCTGCAAATCTCAGAAGCATATGTGATCTTGTGATAATGGTACCACTTCTTTGCACACCAGCTCTCCTAATCGCTCCCTTGAGCGCTATATTGAACAGTAGATTCGAGAGTGCTTTAATCCATCTAAGGTAACAAATGATATCGATATTTCATCCGCAACCCTTCCACTTGATTTCGATCCGTCCAACGTTGTACGAATCATTAGTATCAGTTTCGCCGGAAAACCATGTTCTAGCATAATTTGCCATAATTCATTCCGTTTCACTGAATCGTTCGCCGCCTTGAAATTAAAAAAAAAACAGATGATGTGTCTGCAAGTTGTAAACGTAAACGTTGATTAGGCTGTAATTGCACTACCACTACTATTGCACTACCACTACCATTGCACTACTTACGACCCGTGGAAGCGTGAGATAGGAACTTGTGGGGACCAGAGCTATGTTGGGCGCTCCTTCCTTGATGTCAACCCACCATTTTGCAGCCCCTAACTGTGCATATACAACAGTGAAGCACATGTGTCCATTGGGCAAATCAAGCATTCGAAAGATATTCAATTTGCAAAAAATGAGGTGGAGGTTGGTACTCGGATTCCGATGGCTTTTCTGCAAACGGGACCTTTAAGTGTTCTTGTTGTGTAGGTGTTATCACGCCTATCTAGAGAGTGGGAGGTTGAGGGTTCGAGTTCCTCCAAGACACGTGTATTCTTTTTCGCAAATTTCATATCATTATTATTTATTTATTCAGACTAAGGCCGAAGTGGCCTGTGCGGTATATAAGAGTCTTCTCCATTCGGCTCGGTCCATGGCTACACGTCGCCAACCACGCAGTCTACGGAGGGTCCGCAAGTCATCTTCCACCTGATCGATCCACCTTGCCCGCTGCGCACCTCGCCTTCTTGTGCCCGTCGGATCGTTGTCCAGAACCATTTTCACCGGGTTACTGTCCGACATTCTGGCTACGTGCCCGGCCCACCGCAGTCGTCCGATTTTCGCGGTGTGAACGATGGATGGTTCTCCCAACAGCTGATGCAACTCGTGGTTCATTCGCCTCCTCCACGTACCGTCCGCCATCTACACCCCACCATAGATGGTACGCAGCACTTTCCTTTCGAAAACTCCAAGTGCGCGTTGGTCCTCCACGAGCATCGTCCAGGTCTCGTGTCCGTAGAGGACTACCGGTCTAATGAGCGTTTTGTAGATTGTCAGTTTTGTACGGCGGCGAACTCTATTCGATCGGAGCGTCTTGCGGAGTCCAAAGTACGTACGATTTCCAGCCACTATGCGTCTCCGAATTTCTCTGCTGGTGTCATTTTCGGCAGTCACCAGTGAGCCCAAGTACACAAATTCTTCTACCACCTCGATTTCGTCACCACCGATGCAAACTCGCGGTAGATGGCTCACATTGTCTTCTCTTGAACCTCTTCCTATCATGTACTTTGTCTTCGACGTGTTGATGACTAGTCCGATCCGCTTAGCTTCCCTCTTCAGTCTGATGTAGGCTTCCTCTATCTTCTCAAAGTTACGTGCCATAATATCTATGTCGTCGGCGAAGCCAAATAGCTGGACGGACTTATTGAAAATTGTACCACTCGTGTTAATCCCTGCTCTTCGTATTATCCCTTCCAAAGCGAGTCGACGGCATAAAATTTGGGAGAGTACCTTGTAGGCGGCGTTCAGCAATGTGATTGCGCGGTAGTTGCTACAATCTAGCTTATCGCCCTTTTTGTAGATGGGACACACGACACCTTCCATTCACTCCTGCGGCAAAACTTCCTCATCCCAAATCTTGGCAATGACCCAGTGCAGCGCTCTAGCCAGTGCCTCACCACCGTGTTTAAATATCTCTCCTGGTAGTTGTTCAACCCCAGGGGCTTTGTTGTTCTTCAGCCGGCCAATCTCCTCCTGGATTTCCTGGAGATCCGGAGCCGGTAAAATTATGTCCTGCGCGCGTGCTCCCAGGTCCATCACCATACCGCCATCTTCGTCTGCCACATCGCCATTCAGGTGTTCTTCGTAGTGCTGCCGCCACCTTTGGATCACCTCACGCTCGTTCGTAAGAAGGCTCCCGTTTATGTCCTTGCACCCTTACGTGAACGGTTTAACTTCTCATAGAACTTTCGTGTGTTATTAGCGCGGTACAGTTGCTCCGTCTCTTCACGGTCTCGATCTTCCTGCTGGCGCTTTTTCCTCCGGAAAATCGAGTTTTGTCTGTTCCGCGCCTGTTTATATCGTGCCTCGTTCGCCCTCGTGCGGTGTTGCAGCAATCTTGCCCATGCTGCATTCTTCTCTTCCACTAACTGCTCACATTCGCCGTCATACCAGTCGTTTCTCTGATCCGGGGGCACCGTGCCAAGTGCAGCGGTTGCGGAGCTTCCAATGGCGGATCGAATGTCTCTCCAGCCATCTTCAAGAGACGCTGCGCCCAGCTGCTCTTCCGTTGGAAGTGCCACTTCCAGCTGCTGCGCGTATTCTTGGGCTAGTCTACCGTCTTGTAGCCGCCCAATGTTAAGCCGCGGCGTCCGACTTCGACGCGTGTTGTACACCGTCGAGAGCTTTGAGTGCAGGAATACTGCAACGAGGTAGTGGTCGGATTCAATATTCGCACTGCGGTAAGTGCGGACGTGCGTGATGTCGGAGAAGAATTTACCGTCGATTAGAACGTGGTCGATTTGGTTTTCCGTTTCTTGGTTAGGTGATCTCCATGTGGCCTTGTGGATATTTTTGCGGGGAAAGAAGGTGCTTCGGACTACCATTCCGCGGGAGGCTGCGAAGTTTATGCATCGTTGGCCGTTGTCATTCGATACGGTGTGTAGACTATCCGGTCCGATGACCGGTCTATACATTTCCTCCCTTCCTACCTGTGCGTTCATGTCACCGATGACGATTTTGACGTCCCGCAGTGGGCATCCATCGTATGTCTGCTCCAGCTGTGCATAGAACGCTTCTTTCTCGTCGTCGGGTCTCCCTTCGTGTGGGCAGTGCACGTTGATGATGCTATAGTTGAAGAAACGGCCTTTAATCCATGTTCCAAGCTTCCAATCGTGATCCTGTATTCGTCGCCTAGGTCTTTGCCGATTATATCGAGTCGCATTATCTCTTATATTGTTCGTAATGATTGGTTTTCCAGGCAGCTTATTGGGCCTGCGCAAACCTCCTGTCTCGTCGGAGGGCTGTCGTGTCAGGGCTGTTTAGCGTCCCACCTAACACCAGGACTTGGGCTTGTGCGCTTTGAGCGGCACACGGTCGCTTTGGTTTCATATCAGTTTGTCTTATTTACTGGTAAAAATATGCTGAAGCGATCATCGATGGCGTACAATTAGCCGAGATTCTTCCTCCGTTGGAAGAATACCGATTTCTCGCCGGTTTGATTCATAACAGCGCATTACTTGCACAGCTTTAACCAGTACCGGAGTTTTAAGCGCGTCGACGTCCTCCATCTCCTCTTTGATGGGATGACGAGTGTACTAAAGTATATCGTGAAAAATCCGCGGCGTTCAAGGATTATCGGAAGCGGGGTTCGCGGGTTAATTATCGGTATATCTCTCTTGAGCGCAAATTCAAGAGCATCGTGACTACCAAGAAACGAGGGTACTGGCGCCATTTCGTTGATGGCCTATCGCGAGAAACGTCGATGACAACTCTCTGGACCATCGGGAGAAGAATGCGAAACGCGTCGTCGGTTAACGAAGATAGAGAAAGCACCTCTCGGTGGATCATTGCATTCGCCAAAAAGGTGTGCTCAGATTCCGTTCCAATACAAGGGTTCATGCGAGACGTAACACGCGGTCGAAGCGATATAGATAGTCCCTTTTTGCTGGTCGAGTTCTCTCTTGCCCTCCTTTCTTGTAACAATCCTGCCCCAGGAATAGATGGTATAAGGTTCAACCTACTTAAAAACCTCCCAGACGTCGCGAAGAGGCGCTTGTTTAACTTATATAATCAACTCCTGGAATGCAACATAGCTCCAGATGAATGGAGACAGGTAAGAGTGATCGCCATTAAAAAACCGGAAAACCTGTTCCGGATCATAATTCGTACCGACCAATTGCCTTGTTGCCGTGTATGCGAAAGCTGTTTGAGAAGATGGTTCTTAATCGGCTTGATAAATGGGTTGAATCAAACGGCTTTCTATCAGATACTCAATTTGGATTCCGCAGAGGCAAGGGAACGAACGACTGTCTTGCGCTGCTTACTACAGAAATCCAACTGGCCTATTCTCAAAAAGAACAAATGGGTTCAGTTCTCTTGGACATTAAAGGGGCTTTTCAGTTTGCGTTGACATCATTTCAGACAAACACTCCACGAGTGTGGGCTTTCCTAAATACTTAAACAACTATTTGTACAATTTGTTGTCTGAAAAACATATGAGCTTTTCTCATGGAAACTCAACAACTTCAAGAATTAGCTACATGGGTCTCCCCCAGGGCTCATGTTTAAGCCCTCTTTGGTATAATTTTTACGTTAGAGATATCGATGCATGTCTCATGTATAATTGCTCGCTAAGACAGCTTGTAAATGATGCCGTTGTATCCTTTACGGGAACAGGGGCTGGCAAAGACCATTGCAAGATACCTTAGACAATCTGTCTACTTGGGCTATTCAGCTAGGTATCGAATTCTCTCCGGAGAAAACCGAGCTGATTGTCTTTTCTAGGAAGCATAAGCCACCCGAATTAGAGCTTCATCTCATTGGTAAGAAAATCGCTCAAGGCCTTTCACACAAATATTTAGGGGTCTGGTTCGACTCAAAAGGCACCTGGGGCATGCATATTAGACATCTGTTTCAGAAATGCCAACAACGAATCAACTTCATGCATACTATTACCGGAACATGGTGGGGAGCCCACCCGGAAAATCTGATAAAGTTTTATCGGACAACGAGTCTGTCGTTCATCGAATACGGAAGTTTTTGTTTTCAATCCGCCGCGCAAACGCACATATTAAAACTCCAGCGTATACAATATCGTTGTCTCCGTATCGCGTTAGGCTCTATGAACTCGACTCATACAATGAGCTTGGAGGTACTTGAGGGAGTACTTCCTTTATCAGATCGCCTCGCGGAATTATCGTCCAGGTTCCTCATCCGGTGCGAGGTTCTAAACCCATTGGTTATTGAAAATTTTGATAAGCTAATCGAACGAAACTTCCAATCAAAGTTTATGACACTGTACTACTGGTACATGAGCCTGGAGGTTGACCCTTCTTCGAATGTTTCTAATCGTGCTTGCTTCTTAGACTCCTCCAGTTTTGATCTGACCATGCGCCAAGAGATCCGTGGAATACCAGATTCGCACCAATTTTTGCAAGCAAATACAGCCATGTCAGTTGCGACAAAAGTTTTTTCACCGACGGGTCAAAAACAAATGGATCCTCTGGATTTGGTGTCTTAAGTGAATTTCATAGCGCCGCTCATAAGCTTCAAAATCCTTGCTCCGTATATGTTGCAGAGTTAGCGATTATACACTATGCATTAGAGCGAATTGCCTCTCTTCCCTCTTACCAATACTTCACGCTTAAAATCAATAACACAGAGATATGTTTGCTTCACACAAAACGGACCTAATGCAGAACAGCCCCTAGATGAGCGTCAGTTACACAGCCACAAAAATAGCTCGTGTGGTTTTGTTTAAGCTTGGATTTCAATATTTTCAACAGTATTTGGTTCCTCATGAAACAAGGAATCTGTACAAACGTTTACATGTTGAAAAGGACCGTTATCACGACCGTACGAAGCATTTTTGTGCCTGTGTAACTGTCGCTCATCTAGGTGATGTTCTGCATTAGGTCCGTTTTGTGTGAAGCAAACATATCTCTGTGTTGTTGATTTCCTGAGGGAAATACGCACCATATTGAGTGCTCTAGCGAATCACTTTTACACTATCACCTTGGTATAAGTCCCTTCACATTGCCCGATTCCGGGTAATGAAAGAGCGGACTCACTTGCCAAGGTGGGCGCTATGGAAGGCGATATTTATGAGCTCACAATCGTCTTTAACGAATTTTTCTTAATTGCTAGTCAGCTGGCAACGAAGATGGGATGAAGGAGATTTGGGTAGATGGTTACATTCCATTCTCCCACAGGTATCGAAGCAGCCTTGGTTCAAGGAATTGGGTATTAGCAGAGATTTTATTAAAGTAATGTGTCAGCTAATGTCCAATCACTACTCATTAAACGCGCATTCCTTCAGAATAGGGCAAGCGTCTGCTGTCTAGCAATCGATGCGGCTGCGGTGCAGGCTATCAAGACATCAACCAGGCTATCAAGACATACTGTGTGGGACTGTCCCGAATACGATGTTGCCAGGTCCGATTTATGTGCATCCCTCCGGGCCCGAGGAAATCAGAAAAAGAAGATATTCGAGATGTGCTGGGTAAGCTTGACCTAGACTACATGGTCCTTAAATACAAATTCTTGTAAAGGTCCAATACTTGCGTTTAATCATCTGTCTGTTGTAAGGTCATATTCTCCTGTCTAAGCAACCCACCCCCCTCCGCTCGGAAAACAGTTTGCTTGTATCATTACAGTTATGTCCTGAATAATCTACGTCAAACAACAAAAGCACCGCTACATCGCTGCTCAGGACAATGAAACAACCCTTGGCACTATCCCACCCCTTTTTCTTCGTTTTTTGTACACCCTAACCTCGACTAAGCCGCGAGTTTTTCGGCTCCCCAAAACTAACATTAAAACCTAAGACGCACATTATTGATTGTAAACAAAAATCAAAAGTATAACGGCTCCGTTATGCCTGCTGGCGATTGAGCCTTTAAAAAAACGCAAAATAAAAAAAATATCAGTTTGTCCATTTCGAAACATGTGCTGTGAATATGCAGAGCCAAGATATTTAACAAAAACATGATTTTCGTACGGCCGAGTTGCCGAATAATATGCAATTAATTACAAATCATGTCATGATTTGTGTTTAACTTCTAAGTTCACAACAATTACCTCTCCATATGAGGTGCTAATTTGATGTGAGCAATATTTCAGTAATTTTTATTGATAAAATAGCAATTGGCAAATAAGTCACATCCTTTGGTCCAAATCGGAAAGCAATTGATAAACCTAACAACTTGTTGCTGTATAGCAGAGCCTTAACCGCCAACGTGAACATCCCTCGCTAGAACTATCTCCGAGACTTTTTCAGCAAATTGTGTCTGTCCGACCAGCTGCAGCTATACATATTATCTTGCTCATGATGTACACAGAGAGAATCATTGCAACATCATATGAACAGAAGAGAGCCCCAACTGAACCACGCTCCAACCATCATTGCAATCTATGTTGCTGTTGAATGCGTCTTGCACCAATAATGCTGCGGAGCAGCCGACCTTTTTGCAAAACTGCCTTCGACCGACCAACTGTCCGACGACTGCCTACTCTGTGCGGGGCAAAATCTCGAAAGTTGCTCATGATGGGCTGCTAGACGCGTGGACCGACACTCCCGCAATTCGACAGTGAGCGCGTGATGATGGAGAAAATTCCAAAGCGAACGAGAGACAATCCGCGCGGCAAAGAGAGTGCTCCACTGACTGACTGACGACGGCCCACAGAATGCTGCTGATCGTTGGGGAGCTCGAATTAAAGCTCCACAATAACTGTATCGTTAGTATTGTGGAGTGCGCGGCATCGTTCGGTCGGTTCTTTCGGGCTTCTTTCGAAGTAGAGACTCCCAAAAAAAGGGTTAAAAGTTATTCGCGCGCGCGTTGGCACTTTTTTTATGTGTGCCCTGCAGTCTCAGCTGTGCAATGGGCTCTGAGTAGGGGCTTCCCTGGATTGTGAATTTCGTGCGGATTTTCTTGGGGCTGGAGTTGGAGCAAGGGTGAAGTGCGTTCGGCCCGCCGTTGCAATCGCTGCCGCCGTTCTGTGGTGTGAGTGATTTTACAGCGAAGAAATCCCGTCTCGGTGCGAAGTCGGTGAGTGGAGTCGCAGCCAACGAACCGGTTGTCATATGTTTGGTGTGTTGTTCCCGGTTGTTTTACGGCGACCGGTACGTGGTAGTGTGTGTCGTCATATCGATCACGACAATGGTTTATGAATGGGTTTGAAGGGAGTGAGACGCGTGGCGGTGAGCTGCAATCCCAACGGCGACTACGGTCCAAATAGTTTCTGCAAATAGCCTCAGGGAGCTCTGCTGAATTGAACGTTGCGTGGTGAGGTCTTGTGGTTCAGAAGCAAGGGTGGAATATCGATTCACTCGACGATTGAAGATCTGTTAGATCCATTAAAAGTGTATGCTGTTTGCCCAGTGCCATAGCGCGGAGAGGCACGACTGTGGTATAGCGAAGTCGTGTCACGGTGTGGTGAGACGAAGGACAGACAGACAAGCAAGAACAGAAGAGGAATTTGTTGTTGGAGTTGCTGCGCAGCATAGGAGTGATGAGTAGTGGTGAGAGTCACGAAGCGAACATCTATTCCGGTGCATGTTTGCTATCAATGGGGACACCTGGAGGTTTGTGCCGTAGTGTTTCCTCTTTGCAAAGAATATAGAGAAAGCAGTTTTGTAAAATGGATATGTTCAGCTGCGCAAATATTGTAACCACGGCAGGCGGAAACTAATCAGAAGTGTCTGACTTTGCTTCACTATTATAGATGGGGATCTAAAAATAATCACATGGGACTTAGCGCTGGTTGTATTCTATAGACCCGAAGCGGAGAAAGTTGTTTCAAAACAAAAAGTGTCAAAACGCGTTGATCCATTTATCGTCTTGATAAAATGCAAATGAGTTCGAATTATGTAAAGGAATGGTGATCTCGGGTAGAAATTCCACCATTTGTGAACATATGTTCGAGTGATCTTCTGAGTAGTGGGGATCCAGTCGACCACTCTATCGTTCTCTGCACCCACTTCATTGTTTTTGTTTTGTTTCGTTTTCAAATCGTGGCTTCCCCATGATGTGGAGCATGCCGCCGACCAGTGTGTATAGTGGGGATGAATAGTTACGAAATCGCATCAAGCCGCCTTGGCGAACGAAAAGCAAAGCAAAACACGTTGACGAAAAACGCAAGCAAACCACGCAAAAGTGCTACACTCTCAAGGTTGCTTGGAGGAAAGGAAAATATGTAGAAGCTGAAGTAAAATTCCGCGAAAAAGGTTCATAGAAAGCATAAATAAGCAGCGTGAACAGATGCTGAACAGCTCAAAAACCGTATAAACGTTTCATGTGATATTAAGGCAAACGTTCAGAAGTGCAAACGTGAGTGAGTGACGTTTGTGGTTGCGGTGAGCCGTTACATCTGAGTAGGCGCGCAGATCCAGCATCGCTTTTCGCAGCAAACACGACACGAATAAGGAAACGTGCTGGGCTACTGCGATTGCTTTTGGATCCCTTCGCAGTGTGTGCTCCGTGGAATGGAAAATCGAGATCTTGTGTGCACGATTGCGAAAATATACAAACAAAAAGAAGATCATGATGCCGTGACGGAGAAGACGTACGTAGATTGCATTACGACGTCGGAGTTGGATTAATTTTCTGCTGTTTGCGGTTATCCCTCGCTATATAGCTGATTTACGTTGTGCGTTTACTTTACACATATTTGCGGTAAGCGCGCGTACAGACGTACTTGCGCCCAGACTCACAAGGTAAGTGCGGAGAAGCATCGAATATGGGTTTCTTAACGGCTGCGATTACGCGAGCGCTGAGAGATGAAGTTATGGGGGGCCGACGAGGGAGTGAGGCGGGACTATTAAATTCATTATTGATTTGTTTGGAAATTCGGTCGGCTAGCCATATGCCGGTGGCGGCGCGGTGGTTGAAGTTCGAGTTTATAATAATTTGCTTAGCCTTTCGGCACGCGCCACGGAGTTGCTGAGGCGGATCAAAATTGGGGAAGACCTTGATTTTGAAGAATGATGTGAAGCTGTACAAGGTGATGTAAATATCGATTGCGATAAACTTCCATACTGTTGGTCTTATACTGATCTAACAAATTAATTTCTAGTTGTAATGAATTACATATTGTGTGTATGTCAATATTTTATGTAAGCGCTTTGTGTTGTGGTAAATGATAATTTTATTCCAAGTCTCGTCTTAGCTCTCTACTATACCTACCTATGCCATGTGC
Organism: Armigeres subalbatus; assembly: GCF_024139115.2. NCBI lineage: Eukaryota > Metazoa > Arthropoda > Insecta > Diptera > Culicidae > Armigeres > Armigeres subalbatus. Next base: position 136,141,077 of record NC_085141.1, read on the forward strand.
TTGGGCATCCCGGATAAAATTGTACCATTGGATCAATAGTATAAACAATTGATTTACCATATAATGTACAGTATACAACAGAATATATTGTTTTTTTATGGTTGCACATATCGTATCCATTCTGTGGATACTCCAATTGACTATATTTTTAATTGTATAAAAATCTTTGAATTGCATATTAAATTTATAAAAATATTTTACCCTTAGTGCCACCCGGATAAAAATGTACTATTGGTTCAAAAGTGTAAACAATTGAATTACCATACAATGGACACTATACAATAGGATATATTGTTTCTTGATGGTTGCACAGGTTGTATCAACACTGAGGATACAATACATCAACATATATCTCTAATGTAACAATACTTGCAATTGTTTTTGAAACGTTTTCGTACATAAGATTCATACATTGATAACTTTTGAAACGTTTCTTTACATTGCATATAAACTATATAACAATTTTTGCCTCATAGCGCCAAATATGCATTTTTTCCCTTTAAATTGCATTGTTGAACAGTAAAGCTGTCACCACTGAGAAATCAAAAATCGTATTGTTTTACTATACAAATACAATACAACCCATTGTATTTTGAACAGTTTTGCTCGGATATTTCAACAATATATTAACCATACACTCTATTGTGTGACGAAAAAAATGTATGGAAAAATCTCAGATTTTGTATAGTTACGATACTTAACAACCCGTACATTCTATTGCGAAAACTTCATTTACATTTGAGTAAATGGTTCATAACAATGCATTCTAATGTATTTCTATGGTTTCATTTACAATATAATCTATTGCTAATTTAATGTTATTAATAGTAGTGTTACAATAAATTTTATTGTTATTCTACTGTATTTTTTATTCGGGCAGTGTCTGCAATATGCATTATTTTTCCTTAAATTTCATTGTTTAACGATAAAACTGGCCTAATTCAAAAATAAATTATTGTATTGTTTTACAATAAAAATACAATTCAAACTATTGTATTTTGAGCATTTTGATCGGTTATGTCTACAATATATTTACCATACAATGTATTGTTTAATGAAAAAAAATCAAATTTTGTATATTCTATTGCGAAAACTTCATTTACAATTCAGTAAATAGTTTATAACGATACATTCTAATGTATTTCGATGGTTGCATCTACAATATATTCTATACCAAATTGATTGTTTTGAACGGTAGTGTTACAATACAATTTATTGTTTTTCTATAACATTTTTTACTCGGGTATTTGGTGCGCGCTAGCGTTGCATGTTTCTTCGGTTTTTCGTCAAAAATTATCAAGATTTTTTTCATCCGAATTGATTAAAGCAGTGGCGTAGCTACGGGGAGGGTTTTGGACATAAAAACCCCTCCCCCTCCAGAGACAAAATTTTTGGGAGAACCCTCTTAAATTAAAAAAAATTCGGCTGCGCCGCTGAATAGAACTTATCCAGTATTGTGCGCTCGGTAATGGCGGCGTTAGTTCCCTCCAGTTTGACATTCAAGAGGTAGACAACATTGGAACTCATCTAGTTTGCTATGGATCATAAAAATTTTGAGAACAACAAAATCAACAGACGTCAACACTCCTACTGTTATAACTGTCCACGCAATCCCAAAAACATTGCTTGCATCTAAGAGTTAGTGATTAGTCCCAAATCAATATCTTTGGTAACGGATGAAAGTGATGCTACTCTCTTACAATAGTCTTGGCTTGTACCACCTACGAACTTGTGCGAACTGCCAAATGCCAATGCTAATGCTGACAAAATCAACAGACGTCAACACTATCTTTGACGAAAACAAGGATTTACGTTTTGGATATTATTTAAGTTTAATAAAAATGTTTAATTACCTTAATATTTTATTATTTTTTGGCTTAGAATAAGTCAAACAAAAGATACTTTACGGGCGGCTCCTGGAAAGTTTTTTTTTTCAATTTCTCATGTGCGCCAATTGAAGAATCCTGGATATGAATATCTTACATTATACAAGCAAAATGTTACTTTTTTTCATTGCAATTTCATCAACCAAAAAGTGTTCATTGGTTCTCTCGGAATGATATTCTTTCATTTCATAAATCTATTATTCGTGGTAATATTTTAGAATTCTTCTCACGCGTTTGTTCAATGAACCTTCAGATTATTGGACTATTAAAACGATCATGCGTTCATTTTCTTCCCGATTATTCTTAACTTCAATCCATTGACACAGTTTCAAACATTCAGGCCAAATATGGGAAAAATTCAACTAGGCTTGACGACCAATTCGGGTTTTAAATAGATGGAGAATATAATTACACGCAAAAAAAGCGTTCCCGAATTCGTGAACCAGCAAAAATACACCGTGATTTAACTCATGGATTCGGAAACAGCAGTCACGTTTTCCAGAACGTTCCAAAAAACGTGACTGTATTCCCAAATTCGGGACTGTTGTTCCCGAAAAAATATACCGTGAAATCGTTAGTTCACGAATTCATGAACGCTTTTTTTCTTGCGTGTATGTGATTGAACTGGTTTTGCTATTGAAGAATTGGGTCCTAAAGCCCTACCTCGTTTATGGTTGCAAACGATTCTGGTAAAATTCTAAATCAGTAAAAATAATATTTTTGTGTTCAAGACATTTTAAGGCAAATTTTGGGCTGTGCAACATTTCAGAACGAATGAACCATCAGCGCAAAACGTCAGCCCCATATATTACCTGTCAAAGGTTGAGTCAAGTGCCCTGCGGTGTTTTGCTAGTGCGTTTGAATCCGTACGTCAAACAAGACCGAAAATGTCGAGGAAGCATTTTTCATTTATTTTTCAATTTCAAATTAAACAATGTTCTTCTGGTTTTTGAGTCTAAAGAAAAACTGACACGTTTGGAATGATTACCTTCATCGTTCCCTGAAAGAAAATCGAATATCGATTCTTCATTTTAGGACCCAATTGCTCTTCTCTCTCGTGAGTTGCTCATGTATTTCAAAAGGGAGCATTTTCTTCAGTTTAAGTAGTACACATATCTTCCCTTGTTTGGCCTATCTTCTTCTGATGTGTTATTGTTCACTTGTCGTAAGACGAGTTTGTACAATCCATTTAATTCCACCACTTAATTGTACCTTGACAGATACGTATTTCGACCTCAACAGTAAGGTCGTCTTCAGTGTCTCGTACTTGACTCTCGATGTCGAGTCAATTACGAGACACTGAAGACGGAAACGGAAGCAACGCACAACTGTCATTTTTATTATTTCAGCTTTGTTGTACTTTTCAATGAAACCTATTTCTGCGCAACATATATGATGTGAATGAATTTTTAAGAACCTTTTTTAACCCTTTAAGGGCCATTCTTAACCCTTCAAAAAATGTCACCCGCGAAAAAAAAAATGTTTTTTTTTAAATTTTTTTGAGCATTATTTTTTTGTGTTTTTCTAATACAGCATGCATGAAATAGCAAACAACCATATTTCTAGTAATAATGTTGTTCATTTTCTAATCATTACGTGGTATAGAGAATAAAAACCACATTTTTCAAGAAAACTTTGATTGCAGCGTTCTCGTAAAAGCGCAAATATGCGCAAGCAAATCACTCACTAAAAGGTGGTACCAGAGTTATATTTCAATCCCCCATTCACAGATGAAGGGACATTTGGGTACATTAGGTTTGCGGGACCATTGGGTCCTAAAATGAAGAATCGATATTCGATTTTCTTTCAGGGAACGATGAAGGTAATCATTCTAAACGTGTCAGTTTTTCTTTAGACTCAAAAATCGAAAAGAACATTGTTTAATTTGAAATTGAAAAATAGATGAAAAGTGCTACCTCGACATTTTCGGTCTTGTTTGACGTACGGATTCAAACGCACTAGCAAAACACCGCAGGGCATTTGACTCAACCTTTGACAGTTAATATATGGGGCTGACGTTTTGGGCTGATGGTTCATTCGTTCTGAAATGTTGCACAGCCCAAAATTTGCCTTAAAATGTCTTAAACACAAAAACATTATTTTTACTGATTTAGAATTTTACCAGAATTTTTATAACAACGGTACAAGTATTCTTGACCGATGCACTATCGTTTGCAACCATAAACGAGGTAGGGCTTTAGGACTCAATTATGATACTTAATAATAATCTATCTATAAATTTTGATAATAATCTTCGCGTGCAAAATAAACCATACTTTCAAAAAGTTTAGGCTTCAAGCTTTGAAATGGTATATAAAACCTTAAATTTGGAGAAAAATTGACTTCATAACATACAAATCAATGTAAGGAATGATTTTTTATTTTCATCAGCTTTTTTCACTTCGTCAGCCCATATCTTTTGACTGAATAAACATAGCGCTTCAATATTTTCCGATTCTCTTATCTAGGGTATATCCAAATTGGAAATAGTAAATTTTCCGATTAATGGCCACCCTTTTCCCCATAGTGCATTCGTGTACACAGGACTCATCGCTTCTAGTATTTAAAAACTCTCCCATATTTTGATGTTATGAAAGAAATGTAATTAATCATTATTAGTAACATTCTTCAATGCGATCCCAGATTGATTCCACATTTAGAAGCTGACATGAGTCACATTTAGAAGCTGAAATGTTTTCCAGTCATTTAGTTTTTCAAATTTAGTGAAAACTGTACCTTTTTCTCTATGTTGATTGATTTTGGTTATTCGGAAAAAAGCAATATTTAATGTCTCTTTTGACAACTCAAACATTAATTTAATATTGTTCTTGATGCTGATTTGTTTATGATGTTCCCAACCATCGGAGTATAAACAAAAGCGTGCGCGACCGAGGGCTCGAACAAAATTTCTTGCCAAACATGTGTAAACAAACTAACCGAGCCTCAACGCCATCGAAGACGACATTGCAATTCACAATCTCATTTTGACAACATGATGGCGCTAGTGTACTCTTGCATGCATAACGACACTAGCGCATAGTGGCATTTTTTGATGATGCTAGCGCTGATTCTGCACGGGATAACGGCGACATGGAAAAGCGGATGATGTGAGGAAACGAAGAAAGCTGACAACGCTCACGCTCACGAGTGAGTATACCAAGGAGGAAATTATTTCAAAACATTTGTCATGGTGCAAAACTTTAAATTTGACTACTGGCAACGCTGCTGTTTTCTTTATTATGGATCGTACGACTGGCAAAAGCTTTCTATGCGATGTGGTGTGGTGTCATCCTCCGGAGAAACACATATTAAGCTGCAATTCGATTGTACTCCAAGCTTGTGGCGTTGAGTTGATCTGTTTACGCAATATTTTGTTTCGTTAGATATTAAACCATCATTGGACATATTACGTGAAACTTTGTTTGAAAAAGTTCACTGAGTATGTGAATATGTACGTTATGTGGAAGATATTGATTTGAAAAATGTATTGGAGGTAACCACTTTTCCTTCGATGGGACACGAACTCATGACCCTACAGTACGCTAGACTGGTGCTTTTAACCAACTAAGCTACGAAGTAGGGAAGTAGGGTAGGGTCATGGGTTCGAGTCCCATCGAAGGGAAAGTGGTTACCTCCAATACATTTTTCAAATCAATATCTTCCACATAACGTACATATTCACATATGAGTTTCATAACATTGTAAATTAACGTCCAAGTCGGGTGGTTTAATCCCCGGAAATAGGCAATTAACTTTGATTGAACTTCACTGAGTAATTATTTGCCATAATAATTAATTGCTAAGAAATTAATTGTAAGTACATTAAGTTTCCTACTTCTGAACTAAAAATGGTTACCTGTTCCATAAACAGGTAGAACGTATGGACGAGACGCCTCTGAAAAAATCCACTGGGAATTCTTCTGAGAGTTCCTCCAAAGAGTTCTTCATAAAATTCCTTCGAGATTTCTCTTTAAGTTCGTCCGGAAATTCCTCCGGGAGTTCCTCCGTGACGTTAAATTCTTGTAAATTTCCTTCAGGAATTATTCCGGAAGTTCCTCCAGAAATTCCTCCGGAAGATCCTCCAGGGAGATCCTCCGGGAGTTCATCGGGAGTTCCTCCGGAAATTCCTTCGCGAATTCATCCGGGAGTTCCTCCTGGTATTCCATCGGAATTCCCACAGGAACTACCGGAGGAATTGCAGGAAGAACTCCCCGGGGAATTCCCGGAGTAATTCCAGATAGAACTTCCGGATGAATTCCCGAAGAAATTTCCGGAGGAATGCTCGGGGGAAATCCCGGAGGAACTCCTGGGAGTATTCCTAGAGGACCTCCCAGAGGAGTTCCCGGAGGAACTGCCAGAGAAATTCCCGGAGGAACTTCTGGAGGGCTTTTTAGATAAATTCCTGGAAAAAAGCCTAAATGAATAAAAAAAAAGCTTGAAATAATTCCTGGAGGAAATACTGGTGGAACTCCTGGAGGAATTTTCATAAGAACACTCGATGGAATACCCGGAGGAACTTCCGGTGGAACTCCCGGAGGATTTCTCGAAGGAACTCCCATAGAAATTCTCGGAGGAACTCCTGGAGGAATTCACGAAGGAAATCTTGGAGGAATTTACGGAGGAACTGTCGGTGGAACTCCTGGATGAATTTCCGGAAGAACTACCAGAAGAATTTCCACAGGAAATCCCGGAGGAATTCACGGAAGAACTCCCGGATGAACTGTTGTAAGAATTTCCGGTGGGATTCCGTGAGGAACTTCCAGAGAAATTCTCGGATGAAGTTCTGGAGGAATTTTCATAAGAACACCTGGTGGAATACCCGGAGGAACTTCCGGTGGAACTCCTGGATGAGTTTCCGGAAGAACTACCAGAAGAATTACCGCAGGAAATCCCGGAGGAATTCACGGAAGAACTCCTGTAAGAACTCCCGGATGAACTGTTGTAAGAATTTCCGGAGGGATTCCCTGAGGAACTTCCAGAGAAATTCTCGGATGAACTTCTGGAGGAATTTCTTGATAAATTCCTGAAGAAAGCCTGAATGAATTCCAGAAAGAAAGCCTGAATGAATTCCCGGAGGAACTACTGGTAGAACTCCCGGAGGAATTTTCAGAGAAATTTCCGGAGTAACTTGGAAGAGCTCTTCGAGGAAGTCCCGGAGGAATTCTCGGAGGAACTTGCGGAGGAACTGCCGATGGAACTACCGGAAGAGTTCTCGAAGGAAATCCTGGAGGAATTCGCGAAATTCTCAGTAATGTTTAGTGGCAAATATTCGAAATTTCCACGGAATATTCTCATGGAATCCAAGATGAAATTTTTCAGAAATTCTCACAGGAAATAACACGAAAGAATTATCTGAAGAATTTCCCGCAGAACTTTGGATGAGTTTGTGGGGGATTTCTTGGACTAATTATTGGTCAAATTTTCGGATTGAATCCCGGAGAAATAGTTGCTGGAATAAAGAATACCTGGTGGAATTTCCGAAGGAACTCCTGGAGAAAGGTTGCATATTGTTTTTTCCTGACTATTTTATAATAAATATTATTCCAGAGGGGATTTGTTTAGAAATTCAGATGTATAGTTCTAGTTTTCTGCAACTTATGGTAGTGCTGAATTTTTAGAATAATTGCGATAGTTGATTTTATATTCATTCTGAATACATTATTGATTTAACCATTATTGTTGTTAAATAAACGCACAACGCGGACGTTGCATTGTGAGCGTCAGTGGCGTAGCCACGGGGGTGGTTTTGGACACAGGCCTAGGTTTGATAATAAATAACACAATAGATTCAAATGGTAACATTTTATTAGCGTAATCGAAAACAAATTGAATTAGAAACGTTCGCTCTTCTGCTAATTTCGACCTCAACAGTAAGTCGAGTCAAGTACGAAACACTGAAGACGGCCTTACTGTTGAGGTCGAAATACGTATCTGTCAAAGGTACAATAAAGTGTTGGGATTAAATGGGATAGTACAAACTCGTCTTATAACAAGACATTACACTGAAAGTTTAAAATGAACTTGATTATCAATGATTTTAGTTTATTTTATAGAATATAAAACTAGTCGAACCTGCCCGATCTTGCTCGGGTTGCTTTTCTCGACCTGTCAACCGTTTTGATTTCACTAGATCGATTTTAAATCGGGCTTTGATGGTTTTCTTCAGAACTCATAGAAACGTAGTATTTTTACATTTATTCTACTTTCCCAGCTAAATGTTCTATCTTTTCGAATATAAAAACACAGCTAACCCCAAGACGCATCGATTAGTGAGGAAAAAGGAAAGGTTATGCCCATAATTTAACTTTTGACCTACTACTACTGTCTTTAAAAACTGCTTACTTACATATATCCAAAATATGAACATTATCTTCAATTGTTTACAGTTGTGAAATCTCGATAAATGATTTCCCTTTTTTGTCCTTTGCTGGGCCACCTCAGGTGGTATTTACTGCAGCTTCAACCTTCCGACCGCAAATATCTCTCGAGGAGGTCTTTCTGTGATCGAAAACCAGTCTTTGATCGAATATATGAAAATCGTACTTTTCCTCTTCCTTCGCCCAACCGACCGGCTGACTCTGGCCTGATCTGTGGCAACATCATTGAATCAATCAAAATTGATTTCATTTCTTCAATCACTCGAATTCCCAGCACCATAACCATTGGCATTGTACGGCACCCGGTGGTGTGTGAGCTGTCTCTGTCTGATTCTGATTTACCATTCTACTCGGGAGGTGAAAGTTCTCTATTGCCATTACTCCCTCCAGAGACATTTGTTTATCCGGTTCCAGTGCCGTCGTGGTTCGAAGAGCCATTCGTCGAGACCTGGCATCGACTGATGAACCCTCTCGTATTCATAGATAATGGAATTATGCCCTCGCAAACATGATGGCGATATTTGCCCAACCACCAGCAGCTAAAGCTGCGCCGAGCACTAAAACGTTCTGCGGGACTGCCTAATGCTGCTGAGCACAATTCCGTTCCCAACCCTTCGGGATGTTTGGCAAAAGCTGCTTTTAACGTTCCATTCCAACTTACCGTACACCGAACGAGCGCTTCCCGGAGCAATATTGACATTCTCCAGCGCGCTGCTGGCTGGTTTGGAATGTTTCCGTAATGATAAAGCACCAGACAGGACGGCTCGAAAAAGGATGAAAATGGCAACGACGTTGGTGAGGCGGTTTTCCCGGGGATGGAACTGGGACATGTGTGGTAGGTGGGTCGGAGCAACTAAGTTCGTCTTCCGAGCCTGATGGATGTTTAATAACAACATTCTACGGAAAATTACCCATATGGTCGAACTTGCTGGACGGTACACGGAGACGGGCAGCTACTGAAGTCGTTTGTCAGAACAACCTCAGCTGTTTTTGGATGGCTACTGTGGGGTTGCTGGGAAGAAAAAAGTAATCTATTCTGCTGGAATACTTGTTGCAAGTCTACCTTATGTAGTTGGTCAGTTGATGGACGCTTTACCTCATAGATAGGAAAACTGATGGAAGAGCTTTCAAGAACTTTTGTTTTCCTTTGTGTGGTTTGGATGGTTGGCGTGGATTAAATTTGAACAAACTTTTTGCTTTATTGAGAACAAAGAATATAGAAACCGAAACATAATATCACTACAATAACAAAACATAGAATCAGCAGTTGAAATAAAAATAAATATGTAGTGTTCAGGTAGGTCAACTGGATCTCTAATAGGTACACGAGTTTTTATAACATACAATCTTTTGATACGAGGTACCGTGTAGTATAGATCCTCATGGTGCATTAGCTAAACAATCAGTAGAGATTTAATTTTCTATTTTTAATTTTAGCGTAGAGTTATTTAGTGTTATGTCATTATAAAGCATCAGATTTGAAACAGCCTTTGCTTTCCTGATCATTGCTATGAGCGTTATAAGATGAAGATTCGGATCAGATAAGAATACGAGTGTCGCAACATTCATTTGATTCCCATTGTAGCTCTGCTTGACAAACAAAAAATAAAAGGTTTGATTTATCAATGGGAAACTACTTCTGCAACAGAAATAAACGAAAACGCCATAAGCTAAATTAACCTGAACAATTCATGACAGCTGCCATGAAAGCAGCATTAGTCAATGAAAGTTATGCAAGTTGATAGTTTTCCTTTCTCTGCGGAGCTTCCATCGAATAGTGCTTTTCTTCTCGGAAACTCCCATCAGTTGAGGGGAATGAAAACTTTTCTGAATTGTTCACCGTACAGTGGGAAAGCGAAGAAGCACCTGGAATTGGAATCTTCTTGCTTCGGTTTGTTCTGTTCGATATTTATTTCTAACAGCGTTCGCTTCGCATCAGCCAGAGACCACTTCTGCTGAGTGAGACGTTTTTCTGTTTGTTGCTGTTGTTGCCACGTGCGCTTGGAAATGTAAAAATCTTCAAACAGTTCCGTCGTAGCGTGCCAATTTCTGTTAGAACTTTTTTATTCCATCGCCATCAGTCTAATTTACGTTCTTTCTGCTAAAAGGCATCCACCAGTTCAATTGAAAAGTTTTATTTTCTCGAAATCACAGCAGTTAGCGGGAGCCCCGTGCTCGTTTCGATTTAAATAACGACGCACTTTGAACAGCGATGCCAATCTTGGATGGGTACAATTCGCGCGAAATCGTACAAAGTTGCTGCACAATTTACTACATCTCTGCCAAAGAAACTCAACAGTTCGAAATTATTCCAAGTCAACGTTGATGGCCATTGGATGGTTGCATTAGAGATGGCACTTGACTAATGGCCTTTTTTAATTGGCTCACCAAACTGTAGCCGAAACAAGTAAACATAACCTGCGCCATCGCCATCGTGTTACTTTGCCTTCCATGTGATGATGGCGAGTGAAGATAAGAAATGTTTATTGCAGAGTAGGTGAGCGCGAACAAGCTACCATGTAGCTGAAATGTAGAAGAAGCTCAAAAATCACAAACATTGCAACCGGTCTCGCGGAATGCAGCCACAAGCTATTTTCACACGATTATCTCGTTCGGAGCCACCACCACCGGAGGATCTTGAAGCTCGAAAAAGGAAACAACTCGCAATCTCGTCATTAGCGACCTATGGATGCTAATATCAGCGCCCCAGCGGTCGGGTGTGAGTGTAATCAGTGCATTAATTTAAACGTGATTCACAGATAATGCTCAGATTAATTGTGGATTTGTTTACAAAGTCGCGCAAATGTGGGTTTTTGTACCTACATGGAGGAACAATCAATGGGAAATGAGTGAACGCTTCTGTCATGTGATTCTGATTAGTTCACATGTGTAAAAAAAAATAGTTCTTTTCCATTTAAAATTTAATAGGAAGTAAAAAAGGCAAGGATGAGATTCATCAAAATTTCTAATGACAATGTACAGGTCTGTAGAAAAGACGAACTTGAAAGATTTACATTCAGGGCGGGTGACTGATGTAATTCGGGGCTACTTTGGATTTCAACGGATAATCTTTAGGATTTTCCAAGAGAATTTCTTTAGAGTTTCCACATAAGTTGTTTAAAATTTGAAATACATTTTCAAGTTTTTCCGTAATATTCAGAACTTCCACGAAAATTTACTTGAGATTTCAACGGGAATATTGTCGGAATTTTGAAAAAAATCTTTGGAATGCAATGGGAAACTTTTCGGAATTTCTACTAGAAGTTCTTCTTAGGTTTTACGGGAAGCTTTTTGAAATGGAATATTTTATGGAATTTTCAAGAAAATCGTTGGCGGTTTTGGCGATATCAGTCGGGAAATTCCACGGAAATTTCTGCGGAATACAATTTAAATCGGCGTGGAAAACTTTAGATCAGCTGCGAGACAGATATTGAACGGCGGTTCGCCGATGCAAAAATAGAAGTAAGAACCCAGTCAACACAGAATCGTATATGATGCAACATACGATGCTAAAGTGGAGGCTATATACGTACATGTTGTATGGGGAAGTACCTATATCGCCTCCACTTTAGCATCTTATACGGCAGCATATACGATCTTGTGTTGACTGGGAAGTGGTAAAGGTGAAATAAGAAGTGAGAAGGGAGACGTAAGAGGAAAAAATGAATATGAAAGAAAGAACGAAAAGGGAGTAAGCAGAAGGAAGAAAGAAGATTTATGAAGGAAAAATAAAGAAGAAATTAGAAGAGAGAAGGAAAAATTGAGAAGAGAATGGAAGAGGGCAAAGGAAGAAGAAAAAAAGGAGAAGGAAGAAAAGAAAAGGAAGAACAAAAAAGAAGAAAAAAGAATTATTATTATTTATTCAGACTAAGGCCGAAGTGGCTTGTGCGGTATATAAGAGTCTTCTCCATTCGACTCGGTCAATGGCTACACGCCGCCAACCACGCAGTCTACGGAGGGTCCGCAAGTCATCTTCCACCTGATCGATCCACATTGCTCACTGCGCACCTCGCCTTCTTGTGCCCGTTGGATCGTTGTCGAGAACAATTTTAACCGGGTTACTGTCCGACATTCTGGCTACGTGCCCGGCCCACCGCAGTCGTCCGATTTCCGCGGTGTGAACGATGGATGGTTCTCCCAGCAGCTCATGTAGCTCGTGGTTTATTCTCCTCCTCCACGTACCGTTCACCATCTGCACCCCACCATAGATGGTACGCAGCACTTTCCTTTCGAAAACTCCAAGTGCCATTGGTCCTCCACGAGCATCGTCCAGGTCTAGTGTCCGTCCCAAGCAGCACTAGTTAGACAAAAGTGGTTGCAGCAACTTGATTGGGACTGAACCTGGTCACGTATAAGTTGCAGTGGCTCATGCGGAACATATGTGCTACTAGGGGTAGAGGACTACCGGTCTAATGAGAGTTTTGTAGATTGTTAGTTTGCTACGGCGGCGAACTCTATTCGATCGAAGCATCTTGCGGAGTCCAAAGTACGTACGATTTCCAGCCACTATGCGTCTCCGAATTTCTCTGCTGGTATCATTTTCGGCAGTCAACAGTGAGCCCAAGTACACAAATTCTTCTACCACCTCGATTTCGTCACCACCGATGCAAACTCGCGGTGGGTGGCTCACATTATCTTCTCTTGGATCTCTTCCTATCATGTACTTCGTCTTCGACGTGTTGATGACTAGTCCGATCCGCTTAGCTTCTCTCTTCAGTCTGATGTAGGCTCCCTCCATCTTCTCAAAGTTACGTGCCATAATATCTATGTCGTTAGGGGTTCTGTAGCGTAGTTGGCTACACGTTCGCCTTATAAGCGAATGATCATGGGTTCGATTCCCAGCCCCTCCACCAAAGCCTCGTCAGTTGCCGGATCCGCAGCCCATACGGTGGCGTCTACGGTACGCGCCATACTGTCACGGCTGCCTTATGACGACTGACAACTTGTTCTTCTCGGAGGCATTCCTCCTACCCGGATTAAATGGCAACCGAACAAAGCAACGATTATTGGATACACGACATGGAAAAACGGACACAATGGACTCACGGCAAAGACAACAATAACGAATAATGGACATCTAAAAATTGATTCTGTGTGGATTCTGTGCAGCAGAATACCACAGTAGATCACGGCACAGTAGCGGTTAAGAACATAGAGTGCCTACCAAATGAAAATATGAATAAAAAAATATCGATGTCGGGATAATAAAAAATAAATATTCAAATGAAAAAAAAAATCAAAAAACTCCTCGGGTTTGGTAAAGAATGTTTTGAAAATCCTCGAAATTATCCGAATTTTATTTTGTTGCCCCCTCAAAACATTATTTTTGGGCAAAAAAAATCCGAGGGGCGGGAGACAAAATAGATTTTACATATTTGTATCGGCCTTATTTGATAAACTATATCCTCAAAAAATTCAATTCGGTTTGCAATTGATTAGAACCGCTACACGTAGTTTGTGCGTCAAATTTAAGGATTTTTCATTGCTGTTTGGTGCGGACTGACAGAACCCCGACAATTTCTCACTTCTTACTTTTAATTCAGGCTAATTACCATTCGGACTAATGATCGTTCGGCCCAATTACCATTCAGCTCAATAACCTTCGGTCTGATACCTTCTAAACAGGTGCAAAGGGAAAAAGTCTTGCTCTGTTTGCGGAAGTCCAGGTGCCCACATTCAAACAAACAAACGTTGCGGATCGATCAGTCAGAGCAGTCAGAATGTAGCGGTTTTTCGCAGTCTGCTTCAAAGGATAATAGATGGTAGACAATATTGTTACACATAGATCCACTATCTGGTCGCAGTTTACACTATGGTCCTCCGGAAATTTAGGGGGTTTGGTGTCAGGCCCTGCATGCCAGCCTTTCAAAAAACTCACGCAACGAATAATCAACAAGAGAGTACGGACCGCAACAATCGACGAAGACCACTGCGACGAAAAGGGACTAGCGATTGGAAACTCGGTTCGTGGAACTGTGCACACTATCTTGTTACCGTTAACATCCGTCACAATGTGGACTTAACTCCGATCGGTTTTGATTTAATTAGATTCGTAGAAATACTAGTTGTTTTTGTTTTAATTGATTAAATTTTGTTAAATTGTTTAAAATTTTGGCTATTAATTAGAATTTGTAGAATTGCCCGTAATGGGGCCCTCCTTAGCCGTGCGGTAAGACGCGCGACTACAAAGCAAGACCATGCTGAGGGTGGCTGGGTTCGATTCCCGGTGCCGGTCTAGGTAATTTTCGGATTGGAAATTGTCTCGACTTCCCTGGGCATAAAAGTATCATCGTGTTAGCCTCATGATATACGAATGCAAAAATGGTAACTTGGCTAAGAATTCTCGCAGTTAATAACTGTGGAAGTACTTAATGAAAACTAAGCTGCGAGGCGGCTCTGTCCCAGTGTGGGGATGTAATGCCAATAAGAAGAAAAAGAAGAAGAATTGCCCGTTGTTGAAACCGGAGTGTCCGTCGGAGTGAAGTAGAGATCGATCAATTTCCTTGGAACAGCACCGCATGTCCGTGTCGCAAGTGTCGTGATATTCGTACCCCGAAAAGTGCAAGGGTCCTAGAAGTGTGGAAACGACAGTGCGAGGTCGTATCATCCTCCGTTGCCGGTGACCAGTGAGTACCAGTCGCCAATTTAGCTGGATCACATACCACGCGAATGCTGGACACCTACTATTAAGGTTAGGACCCAGCAAGGTTGTGTGGTTCCGAGCCCGCTTATTGGTGTCCGAGCCGATGTGTACAACTTCCATGGGTGGGCAATCAGATTTCCGGGGAAGAGAGAGAAGACAAGAATAACCGAGGTGACGGACGAGTGAAACCCTATCCAATGCGCGTTGCCGCCGTCGACGGGCAAATTGAGCCATTGATTTTCCAAGTGCCTTACCCTGGCTCGAGACAGTAGAAATCCACGAACCGACCGTCCCTGGGACGCACAGTCAACTGAATATTCGGACTGGATCATAGCAGCAGGTCTACAAATCACCTGGCCAAAATCAGACCACCAATGCCACCTCTCCTCCTTCTGTCAAAGCATGCACAACAAGAGTTCCAACGATTCATCATCGGCCGCACCGAGTAAGCCAACCCACTATTAAGAACCTTGTTTGTTTCAAATTAAAAAAACATTATGCTTAAGTTAAATCTATGTTGGTAAAAATTTAATTATTACTGAGCCCTGCTAGGATACTGGTTTGTGAGTTGTTGAATTTTTCGTTGGCTTTTTTCTGTGAGTACATATGCACTAAGCTCAAAGTAGAAGGGATCGAAATCGAAAGCAATGACGAACAGAAATGAGTCTGAGTCTGTATCATGTTCTGAGTGTCCTCCGAAAATTTGAGCTCATTTGGATTAAAACTGATTTAGCACAAGCCGTTTTAAGTTTGCATGCAAATGAGTATGGGGCAGTTTTGCCTTTCTCGTATACTAAGTATACGTAAAGGCTATATGATCACTCCAAACCAAACTTTTGATAGAAGGCTCGGAGACCCATAGTGTTATATACCAAATAGATATTGCCAAAATCTATTGATCTGTGTCAAAGAAATCGAAAGATTCGGTGCCAATTTGTTTCAAAAACCGTTTTTTGTTGTTTTCTCGAAATTGTGGAAAATGGATATATGCAGTTTTTCAAACAAATGATTCAAATAGAGGTATCGACTCAGCTCGACGAATTGAGGTGATGTCTGTTTGTGTTTTTTTTTTCTTCCTAAACAGTGGAGGGGGAATCTGCTCAACAGACATCCTGGGTTGACCAGGAAATGCGGGGTTAGGGATCACCGAGGGAGGCAGGACTACATTCCCGACCCGCTAAACCGTTTCCATTGGGGGCAGCAGGGACAGCAGGGACAGCATGATGTCCAAGGGCTTGACGACCCCTCCCCAGCTGTCTGCGAGTCAGGGAGAACTGCCTAGGGCGTGGTGCGATTTAGCAGTGGGCTCTGCTAAAATCCCTCCCAAAAAACCACAAGTGCCCGTAAGCGGACTCTATCAAAGCGACTGTGTGCCGCTTCAAAGCACAAGCCCAGGGAGTGCCAATTGGCATGTGGAGTGTCCCTACTTCAGTAGGGTAGTGCGTGAGCTGCTTCGGCAGGGAGTGAGTGATCTGTTTGTGCTGAGGCAGGAGTGTCATAGCGCGTCACCGCTATTGTCACCTCGAAGCGCAGCAGAAGTCTGAGTATGGACTGCACATGCTAAGGTAAGAGTGTCGTAGCGTAGTATCGTTGATTCAGGTCCCTACATACCGCTATCGACACCTCGAGGCATGGCAGTGGAGTGTTAGAGTGAGTTGTGGAGTGTACCTACTTCGGTAGGGTAGCGCGTGAGCTGCTTCGGCAGGGAGTGAGTGATCTGGTTGTGCTGAGGCAGGAGTGTCATAGCGTGTCGCCGCCGCTATTGTCACCTCGAAGCGCAGCAGAAGTCTGAGTATGGACTGCACATGCTGAGGTAGGAGTCGAGGTATCCCATCGACACCTCGAGGCATTGCAGTGGAGTGCTAGAGTGAGCAGCCGAGAAAGGGTCACGTGGAGCGAATGGTCTCAGGAGAAGCTGCTTCGGCGGCAGGGTAGCAGTGGGTTGTACCCACACACCTACAGTTGTGCACATGTGGTGCATGGGGAGTGTCCCTGCTTCGGCAGGGTAGCGTGTGGTCTGCTTCGGCAGTGGTGTGATCGATCTGCTCGTGCTGAGGCAGGAGTGTCGTAGCGTAATATCTGTAGGCCCAGGTAGTTACCGCTATCGACACCTCGAAGCGCAGCAGAAGTCTGAGTATGGACTGCACATGCTGAGGTAGGAGTCGAGGTACCTTCTCGACACCTCGAGGCATGGCAGTGGAGGGTTAGAGTGAGCACCCGAAAAAGGGTCACATGGAGCGAATGGTCTTTGGAGAAGCTGCTTCGGCGGCAGGGTAGCAGTGGGTTGTACCCACACACCTACAGTTGTGCACATGTGGTGCATGGGGAGTGTCCCTGCTTCGGCAGGGTAGTGTGTGGTCTGCTTCGGCAGTGGTGTGATTGATCTGCCCGTGCTGAGGCAGGAGTGTCGTAGCGTAATATCTGTAGGCCCAGGCAGTTACCGCTATTGACACCTCGAGGCATGGCAGCGGAGCGCCCGGGAGAGCATCCAAGTAAGACTCAAATGGAGTGAATGGTGTGCGAGCACCCAAGTCAGTCTCGCGTGGGACGAGTGCCTGTGTGAGCGATAATGAGCGAGTACGCTTAGTACTGCCGTCCCCCCAGAAGTAGTACTGCGAGGTAGTTCCTGGGGGAAACGATGGTGGAGCCCAAGGGAGTTTAGTCGGTATTACCGGTATGGTCGAGTCCGACACTCCAGTACACTTCCGTGTGGTAGTTTGGCAACTACAATGCACGTGTACTGGGTTAGTGTGTAAATGCATTCTCCCGTGTAAAAAAAAACAAAAAAAAAAAACAAAAAAAAAAAACAAAAAAAACCGTTTCCATTGCCGCCAAGCCCATAGTCCCTTCGGTACAACCAGAAAGTAATGCTTCAAAGGGGGGCCAGTGCTCAACGCACCCTCGAGGTTAGCTGCGTGTCCTTGCAGCACCGAACATCGTAACTCGCTTTTCTAGAAGAACACCATGGTATCGTGCCAGCGCGTTGCCGGCTTTCCAGGTGGCCTTACCACGCCCTATGTCCTCGGAAGGGTCGACTTCGCGCCTGCTTCCCTCTGCACGACTGGTATCAAGAATGATGATGCCGCGTGCACCCCAAATTGACCTTTCTGTGATAGGGACTATTCGCCAGCACACAGAGGGACTTGCCGACGCGAGGCCTACGCCTGCCCCAGCCTTGACGAGGACCCCTTTCCGTCCTCGGGCTCGGAACCCGCCCGGTTGACCGACGCCGCGAAAGCGACGATACCATGTTGTTCTTCGCGCGGCCACTTGTTCGATAAAAGGATCGAGTTCGACCACAGAGCATGACCACCGGTATGACCCATGAAGCCGACTCCGATCCCTTGGACCACCTCTTATTTGCGCCTGAACTAGCCATCCTTGAGTCCACGCGCCACCTTCTGTGTAGCTCCGAGACGATTTGGGCGATAGCCGATAAAACGGCGTTCCAGCCAACTTCATCTTTACACATCCTCCGAACTAGGTTGTCCGGGGTAGTGTCCAGACCACATGTGGCAAGCATGTGGTCACGCATTGCGCGAAAACGTGAGCACACGAACAACACGTGTTCCGCCGTTTCCTCTCCCCCTTCGCACACCAAACACTCTGGCGAGGCCGAACAAGCCAGCTGCGTTACCTGCACTGTGATTCTGCGGCACGCTTAAACGCCGGGCACATCGAACCCCCATGGGGTGCTTGCTTTTCACAGCTTTGCTGGAACAAATCAAACAATTGGGAGGGTTCGTGCAGCATTGTGCCTTATGTCCCTCCAATCCGCAGCGTCGGCAGAGATTGCTTCTGTCAGGGCCTTTGCAGTCCCATTGCTTGTGCCCCGGTTCCAGGCACTTGAAGCAAACTTCGGGTTGCTCGTATATGCCCACAGGGCACACCGACCATCCCACCATGACGCTCCCTAACTTGACTACCTTGGAGGCGTCCTCTACAGATAGCCGAACCAATGCTACCTGCGTCCCTGCCGGACCTTTCCGTAGCCGAACGGCTGCAGTGGGCGTCTCTACTTCACACTGTCGCCGCAGTGCCGTGACGAGCTCTTCGACTTCGGTGATCTCGTCCAGGTCTTTAACCCTTAGATTCACCTCCGTAGTGAGTGCCCTCACCTTAAACGTCTCACCTAGAACTTCCTCCGCCAACTTCTTGTAGGCGGCGCCCTTTTGCGAGACGCCCCGCTTCAGCTCGAGGATCATCTCGCCCATCCGGGTACGTCTTATTCGACGTACGTCGGCGCCGAGTGCACCGAGCTTGACGTCACTCATCATCGCCTTCAAAACGTCCGAGTACTTAGCCTCGTCCGCCGTGATGACTAGGGCATCGCCCCTGGAGCGATTGGCGCCTACCCTAGACTTCTTGCTACCCTCATTCGGCCCCTTCTTTTCGGCCCTTGACGTCTTTGGTTTCCTCTTGTTCTTGACCAGGGTCCAGGAGGCGTCATCCCCCTCTATTTCCCTGGTCTGGTGCGGCTGAGAGCTTTCAGCCTGCCATAACCCCTTACCATCGTCTTTCCTGAGTGGACGGACCTTTCCAGGTCCTTCCTCCCCCGGTTTTGGAGGTACCTGGCAGGGGTTTCAGCTTCCCAGCCCCACTACCCTTGTTCGGGGTAGTAATCCTCCGCGTTTTGGAGCGGCCCCCAGGGAGCTCATCCCCTGGAGACTGATTCCCCCGTTTTGTGTCTGCTCCGTTGGAGCAGTCACCCCCGACGTACCCGCAAATACTTGAGCCTCAGTCTGGGTAGACTTTGGTATAGAGATGGGCAAAACAGCTCATTGCAGTGAGCGGATCTGATCCGTTCAGCTCATTGAAAAGAGTCAGCTCCTTGGATCAGCTCTTCAGTTCTTTAATGCTACATATATTAAAACATAATTGTTAATATTATTATTTTAATTATTGTTCAAAAATTTGAAAAATTTGTGTCATTCATTAATTTATTCATTCATTCATCATTCATCTATTTACCTCACTTTGAAATTTTTAAAATGTTAAGCTACAGTGAGGTAATAATTTCTATTGAAAACCGTCAATTTTAAACTAATAACATTTATTACGCTTTTTCTGACCGTCTAGTTTGAAGTCTAAGAGTTCATTTAGAACCATCACATTAATTTCTACACAAAAACTAACTCTACATTATTTTCTATTCATAATTCTAAGTTACATTTTGTTGATAACGTTTCTCAAATCGTTAATTGGAATAATTCAGTCCCTAGTCTCTGATATGTATATGAACCATATCACGTGTCATAAGTTTTCTCTTCATACTGGGTGCAGTAAATCAATGCCTTGTTTGCGCGCGCTTCTAACCCTTCTAACCATGCGTAGTTGACATTTTCATACAAGTGAGCCCATTCATCTATATTGGTTTCGAAATGCGAGAGAAATAAAAACAAGAAAGTAAAAAATATAGAGTACGGTGCAACTAACAAACCGAGTGCACATGTAGCAGTATGCTGGCGGGAAAACCCGTCGTAAGTAACAGTTCCGCTCCGTGCAAGACACAGCTCCCAGTTCGGTTTGTTTGAACCATCCGGTTCGTTCGCTAGAATCGGTCGCGACTGATCCTGGATCGAGATCCGTGTCGCACGGATCTGAGCTGGTGGCGAAGCTCGCTTCCATGTCACAGCAATTTCGAGCTGGACGACAACATGAGCGGAACTGAGAGTTGTTCGGATCTTCGGATCTTTTGCTTGGTACGGTTTGTTCGCGACCGCACTACTAGGTATCTTTTGTGTGTCCGTTCGTAGCGCCGAGTATGTGGGTATGGGTTAAGAAATAGACGGCAAGCTAGATTATTTTTGCTTGTGTAGGTATTTCTTATTGCTCTCTGCAGCAGAAATGATTTCTGTTGCTTGGCTAGATGGTGCTGTCGCTTGGCTTGATGGTGCTTGAGGTGCAAATAATAAACGATCAGCACGTGCGCGGTACTGGACTGGAATGCTCATACAAGCTCGCTTGTGTTGTGTACCGCGAGCGTGGTATTTTCGTTTGGGCTGTACAAAATACAACAGCGCGCGTACTCGAGTGCGTACGCTCGAGGGAGTTTCTCTAGGCGCTTGTTTGACAATGATTTCATCAATTTAAAGTGAGCTGCTGAGCTGGGCTTCTTTAAAAAAGATCCATGGCTCATCAGCTCAATGTAAGGAAGCGAATCTTTGGAACAGCTCCTGAGCGGAGCGCCCATCTCTACTTTGGTACCATCGTCTTCGCTGACACGCCCTCGGTCGATTCGACCTTGCCCGAGTCCGCGAATCCTTGGGCCTCAGTCTGGGTAGACCTCGACTCCACCGATTTATCGGGTTTACACTTGGCCATCCCGACCGCCCTCTCCAGCTTGGCGTCCAGCATCGACTTTCGAAGTTTCTGCAAGCTCCTCTTGAGGTCCTTGCTGATATTATGCTTCGATGACGCAAAGTCGATGAGCCCATCGCGTTTGCGGTTCATCGCCTCCACAAGCCATGGGCCGTCAATAACCCCTACCGGCGTTTTTTTAGCCGAGAGGAAGGTTGAGTGACCCACGCCGACTATTGCCTCTGGCCTCCTAGGCGGAGACCTGAACAACCCACCTCTTGCGAAGGAGTTGTCGCCTACACTACTACCACTAGTTGAAGAATTGCCTTGGTTTTCCATTTTGGTCCCACGAGTTGCTCGGGAAAAGAGGTCCACCACGCCAGAGCCCAGCATGACGCGGTAAGGGACAATTACTGTGGAGGGTGCCCAGGTACCCCACAGGCTCCGTTAAAGGCCTAGCCTATTATTTCACCCCCCTGGCCATGCATGCCCTCGGCACGGGTCGCTTGACGCCTTGGGATTAGGGGTAAGGGACGATGGTCCCGGTCTAACTCGCAGTGGCCATGGGGAGGGGTCGTCAAGCCCTTGGACAAATTCCCTGCTGCCCCTATGTATGTATATGAGTATTTGTGTATATGTGAATGTGTGTGCGTGTTTAAATATATTTACAGTTTATCAAAGTTTTACCTCTTCTCCTCAATTATTCTGACGCTGAACATGTTTGAACATTTTCATAGGCTTGATCAAATATTAGCAAGGGCATTGCCCTTGATAAAAATTGATCAACCCTGGCATGTACGAACATGCGCGCGTCTCCAGCAGCTGTAGCACTTTTTCAACTAAGGCTTGTTCGCGACAAAATCTGGACACAAAACATTAAGAATAAAAATAAACTGCTGTTGGTTTATTTCGGTACGTTTTTTACTTCAAATGGCTTCATTCCTTATCGATGCTTCGATGTATGCACGAAACTTGGTGACATTTGAATTTTCAAAGAAATAATACGTGCCGAAAGATCTGGCATCCTCAGTAGAATTTGTTTCGAGCTCGTATCCTTCTGGTGGCTCATAAAATCCGTTTTTGTTCTACTCTCTAACGTTTTAGATGTTGTCAAACAAGCATCGACAAATTTTAAAACGCGTTGAACAATGTTCACATGAAAACAAAATGTTTTTAGTCAGTTTCTGGATCGAGAGACCCGAATTTCAATTGCGACTGCACACAATTTTTTCCGAACCTGCAATTCCTCCGACGCCATCTTTCACTACGTACTTGTAACACTTATGAGAAATATATTTTCAGAAAGTACAGACATACATTCATCAATCTACGAAATAATTCACTTGTTGATGAGCTATTTCAAAAGTTATACGTGTTTAAAGGTGTCCAGATTTTGTCGCGTACAAGCCTTAATTTTATTGCACTATAGTGTATACACATTTGTTTCGACCGCGGTCACTGCACTGATTCTATTGTTCTATTTTTGTGCGAATCACCGCACAAAAGTAGAGCGCAAAACCAACCGCACTGGATGACGGTAAAAACGAGACTCCCTCCGAAAATTTGAGCTCATTTGGATTAAAACTAATTTAGCACAAGCCGTTTTGAGTTTGCATGCAAATTTGTATGGGGAATATTTGCCTTTCTCGTATACTAAGTATACGTAAAGGCTATATGATCACTACAAAACCAAACTTTTGATAGAACACTCGGAGACCCATAGTGTTATATACCAATCGACTCAGCTCGACGAATTGAGGTGATGTCTGTTTGTGTGTATGCATTTATGTGTGTGTGCATGAGTACAAAATTTTGTAGACACACTTTTTGAAACTTAGCATTGACCGAATCACTCGCAACAAGTTCCATTCGACTGAGAATCCTGTCCCATTGTTTGCTATTGAAAATTGGCCAAATTGGATTATGGGATCATAAGTTATGGCCAAAATACTATTTTCTATGCGCAAAACACGCTAAAAAACACTCACTCATATTTTTTTTGCACGAGAAAGGCACCAACACCGCTAGGTGGATTAATCAGGGTTTTTTTTATATTATAATACTCTAATACTCATGCAATCGCGGGCATACAAAAGCTTTCGATTAATAACTGAGGAAATGCTAATAGAATAGTAAGTAGAAAAGCTGGCCAAGTTCCAGTTAAATGTACAGTCATTGAAGAAGAAGAACACTATAAGGATCATGATTGATTAGTTAACTATCATTAAGCGGTTCCTTGACGGTTTTCGACTGATCATATATGCACATCATTTTAGATTGACTGATCCCTCCCCAGGCCATCTGCGAGTTGTGGCGCCTGCCTAGGATGTGGTGGGGTTTGACAGTGGGCCCTGTTAAACCTCTATAAAAAGCTGCATGTATCCGCAAGTAGGCTCCGCCAAAGCGACCGTGTGCCGCTCAAAGCGCACAAGCCCAAGTCCTGGTGTTAGGTGGGACGCTAAACAGCCCTGACACGACGGCCCTCCGGCGAGACAGGAGGTTTGCGCAGGCCCAATAAGCCGCCTGGAAAACCAATAATTACGAACAATATAAGAGATAATGCGACTCGATATAATCGGCAAAGACCTAGGCGACGAATAAAGGATCACGATTGGAAGCTTGGAACATGGAACTGCAAGTCGCTAGGTTTCGCAGGTTGCGACAGGATGATCTACGATGAATTACATCCCCGCAACTTCGACGTCGTGGCGCTGCAGGAGATTTGCTGAACAGGACAGAAAGTGTGGAAAAGCGGGCATCGGGCGGCTACCTTCTACCAAAGCTGTGGCACCACCAACGAGCTGGGAACCGGCTTCATAGTGCTGGGAAAGATGCGCCAACGCGTGATTGGGTGGCAGCCAATCAACGCAAGGATGTGCAAGCTGAGGATTAAAGGCCGTTTCTTCAACTATAGCATCATCAACGTGCACTGCCCACACGAAGGGAGACCCGACGACGAGAAAGAAGCGTTCTACGCACAGCTGGAGCAGACATACGATGGATGCCCACTGCGGGACGTCAAAATCGTCATCGGTGACATGAACGCGCAGGTAGGAAGGGAGGAAATGTATAGACCGGTCATCGGACCGGATAGTCTGCACACCGTATCGAATGACAACGGCCAACGATGCATAAACTTTGCAGCCTCCCGCGGAATGGTAGTCCGAAGCACCTTCTTTCCCCGCAAGAATATCCACAAGGCCACATGGAGATCACCTAACCAAGCAACGGAAAACCAAATCGACCACGTTCTAATCGACGGTAAATTCTTCTCCGACATCACGAACGTCCGCACTTACCGCAGTGCGAATATTGAATCCGACCACTACCTCGTTGCAGTTTGCCTGCGCTCAAAACTCTCGACGGTGTACAACACGCGTCGAAGTCGGACGCCGCGGCTTAACATTGGGCGGCTACAAGACGGTAGGCTAGCCCAAGAATACGCGCAGCAGCTGGAAGTGGCACTCCCAACGGAAGAGCAGCTAGGGGCAGCGTCTCTTGAAGATGGCTGGAGAGATATTCGATCCGCCATTGGTAGCATCGCAACCGCTGAACTTGGCACGGTGCCCTCGGATCAGAGGAACGACTGGTATGACGGCGAATGTGAGCAGTTAGTAGAAGAGAAGAATGCAGCATGGGCGAGATTGCTGCAACACCGCACAAGGGCGAACGAGGCACGATATAAACAGGCGCGGAACAGACAAAACTCGATTTTCCGGAGGACAAAGCGTCAGCAGGAAGATCGAGACCGTGAAGAGACGGAGCAACTGTACCGCACTAATAACACACGAAAGTTCTATGAGAAGTTGAACCGTTCAGGTAAGGGCCACGTGCCACAGCCTGATATGTGCAAGGACATAAACGGGAACGTGAGCGTGAGGTGATCCAAAGGTGGCGGCAGCACTACGAAGAGCACTTGAATGGCGATGTGGCAGACGAAGATGGCGGTATGGTGATGGACCTGGGAGATCGCGCGCAGGACATAATTCTACCGGCCCCGGATCTCCAGGAAATCCAGGAGGAGATTGGCCGGCTGAAGAACAACAAAGCCCCTGGGGTTGACCAACTACCAGGAGAGCTATTTAAACACGGTGGTGAGGCACTGGCTAGAGCGCTGCACTGGGTCATTACCAAGATTTGGGAGGAGGAAGTATTGCCGCAGGAGTGGATGGAAGGTGTCGTGTGTCCCATCTACAAAAAGGGCGATAAGCTGGATTGTAGCAACTACCGCGCAATCACATTGCTGAACGCCGCCTACAAGGTACTCTCCCAAATTTTATGCCGTCGACTAGCACCAATTGCAAGGGAGTTCGTGGGGCAGTAACAGGCGGGTTTTATGGGCGAACGCTCCACCACGGACCAGGTGTTCGCCATTCGCCAAGTGCTGCAGAAGTGCCGCGAATACAACGTGCCCACACATCATCTATTCATCGACTTCAAAGCCGCATATGATACAATCGATCGGGAACAGCTATGGCAGCTAATGCACGAAAACGGATTTCCGGATAAACTGACACGGTTGATCAAAGCGACGATGGATCGGGTGATGTGCGTAGTTCGAGTTTCAGGGGCATTCTCGAGTCCCTTCGAAACCCGCAGAGGGTTACGGCAAGGTGATGGTCTTTCGTGTCTGCTATTCAACATCGCTTTGGAAGGGGTAATACGAAGAGCAGGGATTAACACGAGTGGCACAATTTTCAATAAGTCCGTCCAGCTATTTGGCTTCGCCGACGACATAGATATTATGGCACGTAACTTTGAGAAGATGGAGGAAGCCTACATCAGACTGAAGAGGGAAGCCAAGCGGATCGGACTAGTCATCAACATGATACAGTACATGTACATGATAGGAAGAGGTTCAAGAGAAGACAATGTGAGCCACCCACCGCGAGTTGGCATCGGTGGTGATGAAATCGAGGTGGTAGAAGAATTTGTGTACTTGGGCTCACTGGTGACTGCCGAAAATGATACCAGCAGAGAAATTCGGAGGCGTATAGTGGCTGGAAATCGTGCATACTTTGGACTCCGCAAGACGCTTCGATCGAATAGAGTTCGCCGCCGTACCAAACTGACCATCTACAAAACGCTCATTAGACCGGTAGTCCTCTACGGACACGAGACCTGGACGATGCTCGTGGAGGACCAACGCGCACTCGGAGTTTTCGAAAGGAAAGTGCTGCGTACCATTTATGGTGGGGTGCAGATGGCGGACGGTACATGGAGGAGGCGAATGAACCACGAGTTGCATCAGCTGTTGGGAGAACCATCCATCGTTCACACCGCGAAAATCGGACGACTGCGGTGGGCCGGGCACGTAGCCAGAATGTCGGACAATAACCCGGTGAAAATGGTTCTCGACAACGATCCGACGGGCACAAGAAGGCGAGGTGCGCAGCGGGCAAGGTGGATCGATCAGGTGGAAGATGACTTGCGGACCCTCCGTAGACTGCGTGGCTGGCGACGTGTTGCCATGGACCGAGCCGAATGGAGAAGACTCTTACATACCGCACAGGCCACTTCGGCCTTAGTCTGAATAAATAATAATAATTTAGATTGACTGTGTAAAATCATCGAACAGTGATAGGTCCACATTGTCTGGAACGATCACTGCCTCCACCTCCTTCTGCAAATGGCATATTTTCCCTCATTACAGGCAGAAGATAATTTTGTTTCGTCGGGCTCCAGACTTGGCATCAAATGCAAGACTGTTTACATGAATCCGGAACCGTATTTGCTGTAATGAACGGAAGAAATAATAGAAAAGTCTATTTATATGTATTACGGATAGAAAAACTTACCCAACAAATTCCTTTCGCTGTAGTTATGTTTAATTTTCGGCCGCAACTATGTCCGGATCACACAATCACTGGAAAAAGTGCACACCTTGTTATTCTGATGCTAATTTCTTTGAAATCAAACTCTTTTTTAAAAAATGATGCCGGAGCTGAACAAATATTTTCACGGGTAATGTCTACGCATTATTGTTATCAGAAGAGATAGTATATAATGATGTTAAATTACCCATTTTATGTTGTTATAAAAATGCCCATTTTTTGACATCTCCATACCGATTAAAAATATGGGTATTCTGGACCCATTTCATGGGTACTTGCAAATGTCCGTGTAGGTATTTCAATACCAAACGAATAATAATTTGTGATGCGTTTGGTATTGAAATACCTAAGCATATTATGCCTAAAGTATTTTACATACTAATTTTTGGTATTATTGTTTGGTATTTTACCTCTTATGCAAGGCTAGTTCATACCTATTTCTATTATCAAGGTCGTAGCTCCTGCACGGGAAGCCAGCGATATTACGCCCATAACAAAGTTGAAACCGTTCGTAGACCAAACGAGCTTTGCAACGCCTCACTGCTCCACCATCGCCTCGACACATTTGATGTCTCGACCAGCAGCTCACAAACTTCTCAGGAACTGGACTACATCTTAACGTGATTGCACCACCTTCGACGAAATCTAATGATACCGCTGTGTTAAAATCATCATTATCAGGCATTCTTCATACTGCAAATAGGGGAACGGTTCGGCACTTCATCTCATAGCTCCCATTCCCATCCCATCAAAAACAAAGCAATGAAAAGGTATTTGATTTGTGATTTATTTTTGTGATTTTTTTCAGCAGTGAGCACGCATGTTAGCAAAAGGAAGCGACAAGATATGTGCTGTATTTCTCTGTTTTGCGATGAGATGAATATATGTTCAGTGAGATGAAAAATGGAATGTTCCCCTACTTATATCTTTTCTCCTTTTCCTTTTATTAATTAATGAGTAAGTTATGTTAGCTATTGCATTTCTTTTAAAGAGAGCATCTTCTCACTGGTAGTGCATCCTGGGGCTTTTCCTTGTTCTAATAAAAACATATAAAAAAACGTTATTCAGATAAAACTTCATTGCACAATGTTTGCATGTTTCCATTTACCGCGAAATTGGTACCGTTTGTTTGTCGCTAATTCACGGATAGAACGTGATACAGTCATGGTACCTTTTTCAACATAGAAAAAAAAAAGATTTTTCGACATTAGTCGGAATTGAAATCGATCGTTTTTTCGACACATATCCATTTATATCTCCCTCCAGTAAGTGATTGGATATCCACCCGTCCAGCTTCCAAAACATATTATCACTGAGCTGCAATCCTATACAGGTTTCTCTACTCCTACAATCCCAGCTGTTTGGCAGTGTTGTCCCCAACGATAGATTCATTGTTCACACTAAGCGATGACTGTCTGTTAGGGTGGACCAGAAAATGTTTTAGGTAAGCATCCGCTGAAATCCATCTCGAACACTGCGAAATCCAATAAAACCCGAAAACCTGCATGGTAAGCGTCGTTGGATTTTGTTCCTTCCAAAAATTGTATTTCATAATCTCGTGTACACTCAATATTGAGAATTCAAAAAATCGAGACAGTGTTAAAAAATCACTGTAGAAGCAGATACCTGAAAAGCTCATAATCGTTTAAGTAACGTTGACTAATATTCACTTGGGCCAGTCTGTTGCCTATCGCACGGGCTTTAGTCAGCAATCAGTGCACAAGCGTGTTAAATGTGCTGAGCTTAAAATATTAGCTCCGGGGGGGATAAACACATATGTTTGAAGAGATACGAACGGGGTGCAGTATGCAACTAATGGTACACTCAGAATAGATGATTGATCCACCCAGTTGTAGTGGTGATTGTATTGTGACTTGAGCGGTTCAGAACTGCAAAAAAAAAAACAGCTGATCTGACCTCAATAGAGCTTCAAGCAGCCAATAAAAGCGTTATCTTAGCTCCGTCCGCTGC
Organism: Armigeres subalbatus; assembly: GCF_024139115.2. Classification (NCBI taxonomy): domain Eukaryota; kingdom Metazoa; phylum Arthropoda; class Insecta; order Diptera; family Culicidae; genus Armigeres; species Armigeres subalbatus. The sequence continues at coordinate 136,170,088 of NC_085141.1, forward strand.
TCTTGACCTTCTGTTTGACCAACCCTTCAACAGTTCAATATTTTAATGCGAATTCACATCCTTTCAACGCAGTCGAGCACCGGAAAAGCAAAAAAATACGCAAAACAAACAGATGAAAAACTTTTAACGATCGATATTATGTGAAAATTGCTGGATAACGGTTCCGGCTGGTCGGTCGCCAACAGAAGTACCGCGGTGTTGGCCCTGCTCGGCACACAGGGAATGGATGGGTTACTCATCTCGGTAGAACATTTGGCGGCTGGATTATTGCGATGTGGTGCTGGATGGAGGCTCTCGCCTATCATCGTCATCATCAACTGCGGGGAGGTCCGATGCAGTGACGCTACCAATGCAGTTTTATGTTTAAATTCTGTGGATATGGATCTTCGAGCTGGTTGAATGGTTGGATAGTTGCCGCGTTTTTCATTGCCGTTAGTTTTTCTTCACTTTGCATTTTTGGTATTGATTGATTCCAACTGAATGATACCGAATTTCTACAATCCACTACATTCTTTTTACATTGTGTTTCATTTGCATTTTAATAATGAGTAGGTGGAGAGTTGTTCAGTTTTTATTAAAATGTTTTGATGTAAAAATCGAAGCTTCCATCCACAGATCTGTAAATATTCTGAAACAGTGTTTTAGCATTTTAACCTAAAACGTTTTTTTTAAATATTTTTTGTTATTTTGAATTCTTTGGATTACATGATGAACATATACTCTAAAATAAAAAATCACGAAAATAAAGTAAATAATTGTTATTGAACTGTTATCTAATTTTTTTATTCTTTCAATTTCTGCTTACAGGTAATAGTCATTGGATAAGGATCCTCAATCGTCAAAATATTATTCAACATTACGCATTGGATTTCTGCCTAAAATTTTGGTAAAATTGGTAAAAATTGGTGAAAAATATTATCAATGAAAAACGTTATCGTTTAATATGTTAAGCACTTACATTTTCTATATAGAGTAGAAACAACCATCAGAAAACTGGATTGGTACTGCTTCAAAAGGCTAATCTTGAAAGTCACTTTTATTCTATATATCTAAAAGAAAATAGGTGAATATTTTGAAAGCGTGTTGCGTCATCATCTCTGTTCAGTTCTACCGCTGACAACAACCTACAAAATATTAGAATGATGAACAACATAGATATGTCTTTTCTGCAGGCGAGTGACTAACAGCCTTCTGATGTACCATACCACAGGGAAGCAATAAACGAATCCGTTACACGATCCAATGACCATCCATCCAACCAAGGATACACACAGTCAAAGGAAAATAAAAACAAAAACCACAGCCATCAGACGAGGCGTCCTTGAATTTGAACTCCTCCCGCACGGCAACATCTTCAACCCGTTCGGCGGCTCCAAAACAAAACTCACCGGTGTGCGACACAGATTTTTCGACGATGACGACGACGACAACAAACGGCGACAAGAAGGATTCAACATCCGTGTAACCTCGTGCCAAGTGAGGCGTTCCGAGTGCCTCGCCGAAAAAAAAAAGTTCCGCTTCCGTTCAGGCGTACGACCTTTACCTTATTTCGGTGTCTCTTTCCAACCCTACCGCCATACGGCAGCCACGGGACGAACTTGTCCGGCTCAGTGCCAGATTTCTGCGGGTCGCCAGGTAATGTGTGTGTGCGTCTGATGTCGTTGCGGGTGGATGGTTTCACTGTCTTCTGGTGGAGCTTTGAAGCGAATTATTTCCAAGAAGCACGAAGCCACTAACAAGCTGAGACATAACGAGGTTTCCGCGATATCCTATCCTTTATTCTGTCGTTGGTCGAGTTGAGTTCTTTCGCGAAGGTAAATTCAATCATGGAAAGATGGATGGGAGGGAGTGGGGGCGGTTTGCGATAGCGGTCCGAGGAAGGGTGGATCATCGATTATTGTGCGCTTCTATTGTAGGCTTTATTTGAGGTTATACAGCGAGGCTTGGTAGCGTTCGTTCTTGAACATGAAGATTTTGCACGGCACCGGTGGCGGCAGTTCGGTGAATTTATATAAATGCGAGTCGGTATTAGTCGGTAATCGAATCAGCTCAGAACCGGTGACAATAACGGACCAGGTGTAAAAAAAAGCATTTTTGGGATATTCTTCTGGGGGCTTTACCGCATACGTACGGTGGATATCGATGTTCCCGGTATAGGTTGCTTTACCGACACAGGTTTCAAAGCCAATAAAAGAGATATTATATAGTCAACAAAAGTAACAATTCTTGGTTAGGGCATGCCGATGCATTTAAAATTAAAATTTGAATCGCCATACAACCACCATTTTGAGCAACCATACGTCTCCATGCACGTGTGGACTCTTTTGGGTCCTCAATGATTTTTCAGCAAATCTAGAAGGCAATGTCTGATTGGCTTTATTTCAAACAACGTGTTGTGTGTTGCGAATAAATCAGCCATAAATGTCAAAAGTCTGTTTCGATTAGCGTTTAACTTTGTCGCCAATCAAAATTTTGTTTTTGAGAAATCACAGTGAGAGTCGAACTCCACTCTACACCCAATATTTTGACGTAGGACTTACGTCTCTCTTTACTATACCGGGTGTCATTTCAAAATATTCAAATCGACCGCGTTACGCTGTGTTGAAAGATTTTAAACGTTAATAGCGTTCGTCTCAGTGGACGAATTTCTGCGGTAAGCCCCTCAATTGACAGATTTCAAGTATGCCTTTTATGTCCATGCTTGATAAGACCCGAAAAACTTGTTTCAATAGGCATGAAACTGTTATCAATGAAAAACATTGAGATCAAGGGAACCTATAAATATGGGTACCGCATAATTCTTGCATCATTCCATTACCACGTTCTGATTGGTGCAGACACCAGCGAATGAGCAGCCGCTGGGTCTGCCGAGAAGCCATAAAATAGCGCAACGCGATTTTTTCCTTTCATTCTGACCGGAACAAGCGAAGCAACCGCATCATCGATTGAACAGCACTCACACCTTCTAGCAGGGAATGAAGTCATCGAAGCCACCATCATCAGCCGAAACCTAGCCAGTACAGCAGCAGTCCACCCTACAGACCCGAGACCGGCCGGCATCGGTGATGAGCCGAGACAGGCTGAAGAAAAGCCACATGATGCAGCATGTATGTCCAAAAAACAAACGGTTCTTCATAGAGCCAATGATAGAGATCAATATCAAAGCTTTCAATTCCCTTCGGGATAGAAATTGCAGGGTTTTTACGGAGATCCTGAAATATTTTCCGCGCCGACTAAAATCAAATCTACGCCTTTTCCGCGCGACATGAAAATCCATTCTGCGCCAAATCCGCGCGACCCAAAACAAAATTCTAAGCAAATACACGTTAAATATCAATGCATTGATCAATGCAATATTGGCATTGATAAAAAAAAATATGTAGAAAAACATTGTTTGATACTGACCGCACACAAAGCGAACGTGACTGAATGATCGTCCCATGTTATGAATTCTAAATCTTATCACCCGAAATCCCAAGTCCGGGTGTTTCCTTGCTTCTACTACTAACAATGTTGTCTCAGAAAAGAACACCCCACTTCCCACCTGAACTGCAATTCTAAGCTCGCTTGCCTGGCTTATTGGGCTCTGGGACGGGACTTGCAAAGAGGAAAAAATGTAACTTCATCTGCAACCAGCAAGCGCTGTCACGAATTGTCAGATGCAACCAGCACCTTTTTTGTGTGAAAGTATTGGTATCCCTCAAAAAGTATTCCGAATGATTTTGTTTTACGAGTACTTTTTCACTTTGAAAAGTATTCTAGAATAGCCGGACAACTTAATATAGAACAGTTATGAATACGTGTTTTATTCCCGATAGGAAAATCTTTATAAAAATAAGTTTACAAATCCATAAACTGCTAAAACTTTTATTCTGCTCAGCAGATTCTATCCGGAATTTAGGTGAAACACTCAAGGAAATAGTTGATAATCGATGATCAACTGTGATGAAAAGAAGACCAAGTGTCAAAACAAGAAAAAAGAAGCCGTCTTTGCAGGTCTCGTCTCAGATTGGGCTGTATCTAGCGAAAAGTCCCGTTAGGAAATAGACGCCAGCAGCGAGCAACAAGCGTAAAAAAGAAGAAGCCCTTCTCGAACGCGTTGATGATGATGACGCTTTGGCTGACAAAGAAGCGGGATACAAGACACTAGCTGATTGCTCCACCAATTGGGAAACACAGAAGATTCAAAATTAAGTATGTAGGTATAGAAGAAAAGTGCATTCGCTCGCAGAGCATTCAGTCTTTTTTATACACAGAGCCAAAAAAAGTTGGGATTCCAACATTTTTTAAGTTTTATTTTAAAAATGTGGAAAATTTGGTATTTTTAAGAGCTAAAATTGTTATATCGAGTGCTAAATTAATTGATTCGAAAGTTTTTCTTCAATTTAATATTCTGATTTTAACAGTTAAAACACTCAATAAAAAAATTGTAAAATTCTCAATCAAACTTTAACATTTCACGTTTTTGGCAACACTGATAGGAAGAATGAATAAACTGGCAGCCAAAGATTATCGATCAGTGACAGATACACAAAAATAAGCGCGAAATATTTTTAGACAATCTTTTATTTATTTACTGTCGCTATCGGTGTCGGAACTGAAAATTGCCCGGCATATTCAAGTACAACAACAACGAGCAGTTCCACTCTTCCCGTTGGTGCTTCATTAACTTCTGCAGTAACTCTTCCAGCAGCATAAGCACCCTTGCCGAAAACGATTGCACCAAGGACCGCATTGGGTACATTCTCGAGGATCACAACCTGAGCTTCTTGATCCGGGCTGTATCACGATATTCTGCTAGGCTAAAGGTTGGTATTGTATTATCAAATGCAAAAGGAAAAGCTCATTACATCTCGATACGTCATGCAGGTCTGCTGGTAAAATATTGACCTTTCCAAAGGCATCTCCCTGCGATGGTTCCGAGAGTAGAAATAAGTGTCATCAAGAAGGGCTCTTTCCTGCGCTACAATGAGGACATCGATGGCATGTACCCGGACAAAAGTGAAGTCGGCATCATGGCATCGGCAACCACGTCTGAATCCAGATGATATCCAACATAAGATTACTGTTTGTTTGTTATAATACAAATATAAAATGGTATGAATGAAAATAAAATGTGAAAAATTCAAATGCGTAAAATTTTATTTATATTTTAAATAGGTAAACTTTATTGTGAAATTGAAAGCGCATACCGATTGTGATTTTGAAAATATCACTAGTTAATTCAAATGAAAAATACACATTTAATTTTAAAAGTTAAGTGTTATTTTGAAAATTCAACTCTTGTCGACGGTTTCTCTGAAGTGACATTTTTACAATTGTAGATTCAACAATCTTATACTTTCTACTGAAAATCACTAACTAATTTTCTCACTTTTAACAACGTTTTCTTAATTTTACCAACGATTTTTTTTTGTGTGTACCATCACTAGAAATTCGCGGTTATTTGAAAAGATCGTTTTCTTACTTTTTGCACTTAGCCGAAGCAAACAGCCTTTTTCAAGGCTCTAAGGGCCAATTTCTTCACCTCCGCTTAACTCTTAAGCGGTGCTTACCCATACGCTTAAACCTGGTTTAAGCACTAAGTGGAGGTGAAGAAATCGGCCCTAAGAGTTAAAAATAATTTCTTCTTCAGTCGCTATCGCACGGATTAGAAGGCCCTTCAATGGAAGGGCTGAGATACAGTCTACATCCCCTGCTGAGCCAACTTGTGGTTTATTTCAGGCAGTCCTTCAGTAGGAAGGTTGCCACTGTCGGGCTAATATTTCGTGACCGGACAGATACTTCCTGAATTTTTTTTTGATGATTTTTGTTCGAGGTAGATTTGATTTCTGTGTCGGTTTGATGAGAGAATTTTGCCAAGGAATGGTATGCAACGCCGATTATTTATCCAAAATAGTTGATGTGAGAAATTTGGACATATTAGGGTATCCAATCATGGTTTGAACCAAATTGCGGGTTTCAGATGAGTCGTCAGAACAAAGTTGATTTATTTCATTAAAGGGACATGCTACAACCGCGATTTCTAGTTTATATGGAAGCTTAGTTCATTATCTTTCTAAAAACATCCTGGGTGCCCATATTTATGCTTAGTTTCATTAAAAAAACTTAAATTACATAACTTTGATTCGTACCATGGTTTGAACTAAATTCGTACTATGGTTTGAACTACTGCAGCAGCTCCTAAATATAATAGGGGAGGAGGTTCGGTTGTGGGCACCGTTCGGTTATGGGCACCCCTATGTATCTTTTGACAGATAAGAGATGCTGTCATTCTGACAACCGTCATTTGTTTGCTATAATAGCATGATGTTTTGTGCTCAATATCAAACCGGATGGGCATCTCTACTTTGAACTAGAAACAAATAAATTTTTCGTACAAGAAAAACAACACGAAAGTTTTTTTGGCCTTTTTCAAAGTGTCATAAATTAAAGGATTTAATTCAAAAAGTGAGTTCTAATGCGTATTTACACAGTAAATTTAATCTATTTTGAGGCCCAATGTCGATTGCCATCAAAATTTTAGCGCGAATTTTTTTCTTCTCGTTCCAAAAAGGCTGCGAAATTCGGTTGTGGGCACCTTTATTGGTTCGGTTATGGGCACCCTCATTTAATTGATAAATCATTCAATATCGTTTTACTTGTCCCTTAACTTATTTTTAATAACGTTTTAAGGCAGTTTTTATAATTAGTTTGACATAATTGTTCGAAATAATGAGTTTATTTAATATTTTTGTTCTTTGGGCATGTCTAGCTATTGTACACACTTTTTGGAACTAAGCGTTGGCCGATTTGGTTGCAATAATTTGCATTTGACAGGGATTCAAGTCCCATTGTTTTCCATTAAAATTGGTCAGATCGGACTATTGGATCGAAATTTATGGCCAAAATATTAGGCACTATTTCCGCTAGGATGATTAATCAGGATTTTTTGACTGTGATGCATACCAATAAAACGTAAATCAATGAAAAATTAAAACCCATTTACCTAAAGTGCTATTTTAGACCTTTCTTATGTGATTTTTTTCAACATCCTCCTAAAGGCACCGAGGGAGGCATCATCACTGCTAGGTGAATTGATTTGAGTTTTTTTTAGCGTCTCCTGGCTTTTAGAATGAATAAACTATTCCTTGTCTTTAAATCTGGGTGGTTTTTATTCATGCTTCTTTATTTTTAGCTAAGTTTTCAAGGGTGCCCACAACCGAACCACGAAATGAAAATGTCCAAAAATGTCAAATTTTCTAAATTGTCAATATTTTTTTCTAAATCGATGAAATTATATTATTTTCTTTGCTAGTAGTAAGGTTATAAGTTTAGCTTTCGATTGCTATGCAAATGTCGACATAAGATCAACCAGGGCCAAAGTTATGGACCAAACACAAAAGGGTGCCTACAACCGACCCTCCTCCCCTACTAATCATATGCATGAAACGCTGAGGAAATCTTTAGAAAAGCAAATTGAATTTTGAAGTTTTACTATTCTCGCTAAACTTTTCAAAAGGACCTAAGTAACATTTTTTTCATGAATTAATTTGAATAGCGCAATCAACAGAAAAACATGAAAGCTTTTGATTGCAGTACTAGGTCCTTTTGAAAAGTTAAGCGAGTATTCATCTTCTCGCATTAGATTAGTAACTCGGAACGTGTGAAAATCGTCTAAATTGTCGATATGAAAATTGCGATTTTTTCATAATGGAAATGTAAACAAAATGCTCCAGCTAGGCGCATGCAGCGCTCCTAGCGGACAGCGGCAGAACTTGACTGCATTTACAAGTTCAAACCATGGTACAAATTTAGTTCAAACCGTGATCAGTTTTTACCTTGTATAAATGTTACTATTTTAACTATTTAAAACTGTTTCTTAATTGTATGATCGATTACAGATGAAAATAGCGTTCTTTTGATATATTGATCTCACTCCTGTGTCATAAAATGCGTCCTTTACGAGCTTTTTGAAATTTAGCGCAAATTCAGGACGTTTTTAAATCGCTCCATTTGATTACTTAAACATAATGTACGAATGTTTAATTAAACTCTGTCACTTCCAGTATACCTTAATATGCCATTCATATTGTTTTAGGTTCATTTCCTGCCAATGAGATGGTAATTTCTACTGATTTCAAAATGGTTCAAACCATGATACGCTTTTCACTAGTTCAAACCATGATTGGATACCTTATGCACCTTAAAGGCATGGTCAAGTCAAGTCCTACGTCCACTAAGCGGTTATGTCACAGACATTACCCACTGTTCGTTTTTTTAACACGGTTGGTATTCTTTAATTACCACCTGAATTTTCTTTGATTTTTTGTGATTTTTTTCATGCGGTTAACTCATAGTTTCATTAACGCTGAAGGTCGTAATCAACTAAAACCCACCCATGTAAAAAAAAGAACTGGGTGTATTCTTAAGCCAAATTTGAGTTTTGAAACTGTATGTAATTGACTCTGCTTGTCTTAAATTCTTAAATTCCATTAACTTATTCTAGTTTGTCCAGTTTCAGAATTTGTTTAATTTGTCCAATCTGACGAATTACCTCCATTGTGGTTAATTTTCTTATTTCCTACTTGCAGGGTAGAAATATTTGACAGTCAATGCAGTGAAAAACATGGATCTCAGTAAAATCTGCTGTCGCCTTCATCACCGCCGTGGTGAGTGCGACTGGGTGCAGCCGAAAAATCATTTCCAACACCGACTATTCAATTTCGCATTCAGCCACTCACAAGTCGCTCTGACATGCTGCTCAGTTCGCGCCTTACCGAATGACTGTGAGTGGCCCATTTAAACGCGTGGTGATTTTTTTCAATTTGCTGGGTGAATGTGTACATTTTGCTGTGGTAAATTTCATCTTCGCGGCGCTGTGGGTGATGTGAATTCTGTTGTTTACTTTTCTGCCTCTCCGGGAATGTGAGGTTGATTTTAAAGCAGTAAGTAAATAAAAAAAAATGATATAAAAAACATCACCTTCATCCAGTGCTGCCGAATATTTACAACCCTGCCCACTTGATTCGGTAAGTTTGCTCGAACTGTTCAATTTTTATTATTTCTTAAGAGCCATTTGTTTAGCCTTGGCTATCTTGGGCGCTTTTTATTCTGAAAAATCGAATTTCGCCACGGCCGTTTGTATCGTGCGATGGATTGATATTATAATTTTTCGTATTAATGGATCAATATTACAAACAAGCTGAAGATTTATGGAAAAAAAGAAACGAATAAAGTTGAAATGGTTTTTCTACAAAGTTGATATTTATGACATTTTGGACATATTCTCCGAAGATACCCATACTTTATTACGGTGGACACCCTGATTTATCCACCTGGCGTTGTTGGTGCCTTTCTCGAGCATCAGGCATACTAAAAACTTGAGCTAGAATTTCTTAGCGTGTTTTTGTGTATAAACATTATATTTTGGTCACAACTTTTGTCCAATAGTACGATCTGGCCAATTTTCAAATGAAAAAAAAATAGGTCGAATGCAACTTGTTGCAAGCAAATCGGATAAGGATAAGTGCCTAAAAGAAGAGTGAGTTTTATTTTGCACACACGCACACACATACACACTGACGGACATCCCCTTAATTCGTCGGGCTGAGTCGATTGGTGTATAACACTAAGCACTATAACACAGGAGCAGTATTTTTTTGCTATTTCGACGCTAGTTATGGTAAAGTAATACTTGTAACACGATTCTATATGCATCCGATTTCCAAAAACGCGGTAAGCTGCAAAGGGTATTCAAAATCCTACAAATTGTTATAACGGCTTCCCGAGTAACTTCACTTTTGTGTTTGACAATCGTGATTGTTCTCGAAAACATTCAGTGAGATAGGTTGGCCGCATTTTGTGTGGGCTGTTCGGCTGAGTTGATAAATTAGTAAATGCTAGTAGACACCAATTTTGCTTAATTTTCCAATAAAAGCAGCGTTGAAGGAAGAGAAAATTATATCAAATGTAATTATACGCTGACGAAGAAAAAAAAGAAATAGCGAGAGTTGTTCACTAAAAATGTTAAGAAAGGCTGAAAGGTAAAGAATTGAGATTTTTACGTGCCTAAATAGGGAAGATCCATTAAATACCGACATGGTTGTCATTTTCAACCTACCCCTCTCCCTTATGTCACACTTTTTGTATGAAGCGTCTTAAAAACTGGTATGGGTCCTCACACTTTAGGCAACCCGCCTTCTCCTCTAAGTGGATGTTCGCATATTGCAAAATTACAAACACTAGCTTTTTTCTCCGCTTCTTAAACTTTTCCACTGTTTCATTCGATGTATTTTACTTATTTTCATAAACTTGACCAACCTATGCCAGGGTTGGTTGTCCGATTTTCCCACCACATTCGTCTGTTTATAACTTTTTCGGCAATTTGTTTCGTTTAAAATATGTCACGAATGAGCCAAAGACTTGTATGTTTATGACTGTGAAAACCGTTTTTTGAAAAGTCTAACCAAAATGAGTTCAGACATTCCGAAGGCAAAACTCGGTCAACCAGCCCCGGTCTCCCCTACATAAAGGATTTATTTTTTTGACCACTCCTAAATCTGATATTTTTTAAAATTTTGAATGTCTCGGCGAATTCCGCTTATTTTATTTCCCGTGTAGGGAATGATGGCCATTATGAGCTCTGCAAGAAAACCTTCGAATTTAACGATGATAGCTATTGAAAGTCTCCAGTTTTCGGGTTGGAAACATTCTCGACACCCTGGGCATAGTGTATCCATTTTACTTGCCACACAAGATACATACTCAGACAATGGCGGGCATAGAAAAGCAAGCCAAGTTCCAGTTGGAATGTAGAGCCATAGAAGTAGAAGAAGAAGATATTGAAAGTGCGCACTGTTATTTCGATTACAATACCTACCACACAAATAATTCAACTTATCGCCTTAACGTCTAATAAAAATTGGGATGAAAACCCATTTGAGAAACCCAAAAAACTATTTAATTTTAAAATGTTTGCATTTTCATGCAAACCCTAACGATGCGGGTACAAACCTGCCACTCCGAGTCTAAAATGCGCCACCCCAAAAAGGTAAACAATCTACACTGAAACTAACAGAAGAATCAAGCATCAATCAAGGAAAATCTTTTTCTCGTTTCTACCCTATAGTTTATTTGGTAGGTTCTAGTCACCATTTGCGTTTCGGAGTCTAATTACTGTTTTCTAAATCCAATGTAGAACTGGAAGAGTAGCAATTACAACTCAATGATCTTCTTTGCCAAGTAATATCAGCATGAGATCAATTTTTAATCAGCATTTCTTATATTTAAAATTCACATTGAGATGATTGACGGTAAATTATTCTCCGACATCACATGAACGTCCGTACTGACCGACATCATTAACGTCCTTACTTACGACAGATATTGCAGACATGCCGCGAATACAACGTTCTCGCACATCATATATTTATCGACTCCAAACCATGTATCATATGATCGACATCAGTTATGGCAGCCAATGCACAAGAAAATGGATACCGGATAAACTGATACGGTTAATCAAGGCGAAGATTATTACTTACTACTCACTTCTCATTTCTCACTGTTCACTGTAAAAAGTGAAAAGCTCGAAGTGAGTAGTGAGACGTTTAACTACTAACTTCGCGCATCCCACTTTTTACAACGAAAAGTGAGGAATGAGGAGTGAGAAGTGAGATGCCTCATTTCTCACTCCTCATTTCTCACGTCTCACTGTGAAAAGTGAGTAGTGCGAAGTGGGTAGTAAAACGTCTCACTACTCATTTAGCGTTTCCAACTTTTTACAGCGGGAAGGGGTAAATGAGGAGTGAGAAGTGAGACGTCTCACCCTTGACCCTTTCGGCCAAATGACTCTTTAGGCCAAATGACGCTTTTAGTCAAAAGGACCTTCCCTACATGGCCAAATGTCCCTTTCGGCCAAAGGACCCTTTCGGCCAATTGACTCTTTAGGCCAAATGACCCTTTCGGTCAAACGACTATTCGGCAAAAAAGCCCCTCCCTACATTGCCAAATGTCCCTTTCGGCCAAAGGACCCTTTCGGTCAAATGACTCTTTAGGCCAAATGACCCTTTCGGTCAAACGGCCCTTCCCCATTCGGTCAAATGACCCTTTCCACAAAATGACTCTTTCGACAAAATGACCCTTTCGGCCAAACGACCCTTCGGCCAAACGACCCTTTTGGCCAAATGACCCTTTCGGCATAATGGCCCTTTAGAACAAACGACCTTTCCGGCCAATGACCCGTTTGGCTTTCGGTCAGATGGGTTTTGGCCTAATGGTTTGTTCGGGCTAGTGGCATTCGGCCAAAGTTTTCCACGCCAGAAAATAAATCTCGTGAGCTCAGATAACAAAAATGGATATTTCATATTTACATTCCTGACTTCTTACATTTCATTTCTCACTCCTTGCTTTTTGCTCTGTTCTCACTTAACGCGTCTAATTTTTGACTTCCCATATCTTTTTCCTGACTACTTCCTACATTACTTGATTCTCACTTCTCACTTTACACTTCTTGCTTCTGACTTTTCACATCTCACTTCTCACTTGTTAGTTCTCATGACTCGCTTCTCAATCTCAATCTTCACTTCATGCGTCCCGCTTCTCACTTCAAATTCTTCACTTTTCTCTGCGCATCTTGTATTGTGCTCCTCTCTTTCAATATACCTCAATTTTCACATCTTGCTTCTCCCTTCTATAGGTTGTTATCGTGTTCAAAAGAAATTTCTTTTTTTATCACAATTGCATGTTAAATTCCGCAAACTGAAACAGAAGAGTAAATAATCGTAACGAATTGTCTCCAACAGTATCCACCCGGACAGAACAAACAAAAATAGGCATTTGTAAGGATTTCGCGCCTCCTTAGCCGTGCGGTAAGACGCGCGGCTACAAAGCAAGACCATGCTGAGGGTGGCTGGGTTCGATTCCCGGTGTCGGTCTAGGCAATTTTCGGATTGGAAATTGTCTCGACTTCCCTGGGCATAAAAGTATCATCGTGTTAGCCTCATGATATACGAATGCAAAAATGGTAACTTGGCTAAGAAACCTCGCAGTTAATAACTGTGGAAGTGCTTAATGAACACTAAGCTGCGAGGCGGCTCTGTCCCAGTGTGGGGATGTAATGCCAATAAGAAGAAGAAGAAGGATTTCGCGCAAATTAATGGGAGCTGTCACTTGACTTCCAAAAAATATTCTGCTCGATTATTCCGTAAGTAGAAGGAACATTTCGCTAAATTCAAATCCGCTTGGTAATAATGAACAAAATTCTGTAGCCTCTCTACTTTTTAGTCGATACTGGCCTGAAATTATAGAAATTCTTCATGCTCGTCACTTTTCCATGTTCACGTCTCGTTTCACATCTCTCACATAGCATTTTTTCAATGCTCAGATTACTCTTTTTACTTTTCACTTTTCTCCTTCGACTCTTCACATCTGATCATATCTCACTTCTCAATTATCACATTAAGCTTCTTACTTCTCAATCCTCATTTCCCATTCCTTACTTCTTACTGCTTGCGTCTCGCTTTCCACATCTCAATTCTCATATCAAAATTATCAGTTTAAAAATTCTCGACTCGTACATTTCACTCGTCATATCTCACTCCTCACGTTTCATCAGTCATGTCACTTTTTACTTTACTTGATTTTTAATTATTTTTCAAACTATGGTTCCACGGTCAAGCATATCTAATGGGCACGTTTTAGCTTGCTCGTAAGGTTAGGGGAAACTGGACACACATGATCCCCGGGGACACATGATCCCCCCCTGTTTTCTCGAAAACTAATCACATTTTTATACCAGTGATATGTGCAAACGAATCCGTTAGATAGATTATTGAATCTGAGTAACATTTGATATTAGTTACTTTATGTATATGGGTTTTACAGAGGTTTTATTATTCAAGCATTCTTAATCCTTTTTTTCTTCAAAGGAGAAAAGTTTAATAACTTTGAATATGTCCAACCAAAACGTACCAATTTTTTACTGGACAAAGTTTTATTATTGTAGAATTGAATAAATTTATTCAAATAACTATTGCTTATTTTCCATTGAATAAAAAAACAAGACAAGATAAATACTCACAATGGATACACTTGATCCCGCACAGTTTGGACACACTTGATCCCAATATTGCATATATTAAGGCGTTTGTTGTATACCGTCGCATATTATTGTATTGTATGTAGGGTAGAATACGGCATTGGCAGGGTGCGACAGTTGTTGGCACCCTCAACAATATTTGCGTTTTCCAGCAAATATAAACTACTTATGAACATAATTTTGATTCAATCACACAATTTCAAGTCTAAGCTTTCATTTGAATAAGTTGTTTGTGTGAAAGTAGCAAGATTTGATGTGTTAATCACCGAAACAAATCTACACCTTCGAAATCCTTGCCATTATTGCATTGCCAAAGAAAGCAGTGCACGAAAAGCAAACTGTTACTTACTTTTTGGATCGTCTGTTTCTCCTCTTTATTGCGTATGACACGACAAATTAAGTACGTGAACTACTTTTTACACTTTATCATCACTTGATTATCACCACAAAGAGCAAATTTATGCAATATTTGCTCTATGTTTCACTAAATAAAATCGGGACTGTTCGTTTTCTTTGACAGCAGCACACTTCGGAATAGAGCGAGAGAATGTGTTTGTGAGCATATCAAACACACGCTAAAAAATACCACGCACAATTCTATGTGATTTGATTTTAGCAAAAATACGAACAAAATATCCGGCAATGGCATTTATTTAAAAAAAAGTTTTAAAATACAAATGCTTCTATTCATATTTTTACGCAGACCATGAATTATATCAAAAATGATAGCAACACCGTAATATTCAACCCTTATGTGGCTGACCGGACCGTTTTCCTTTTGCAACTTCAATACTTTCCAAGCTCATCAAAAATATAATGACCATTCCCGTTCCTACATAGCGCATTTCAACCATAAATAATTGCCTACTTTAAGGGTATTATCTATTATTCAACTGTGAAACGTAGTGTAAGAATGGGGCGGCTCCAGCGGCTGGATAGGACAATGCTGTCCATTATTCAACATATGAAGACTCACGAGGTGGAATATATTGTTAATATACTATACTAGCAGGACCGACGAGCTTCGTTTCACCTAAAATTGATTAATTATATATTTTTTACATTATTTAAAAGACGGTTAAGTATTCGAAATTTGCAAATTTATGTTCCATTTTTTAGATTAATTTTCGATTAAAGCAGAAATTTGTACTTCATTTTTATGGGAGTCCCCCTTCCAGAAGAGGAGGGGTCTAATACCATCATACCATCAAAAACCTCTACATACAAATGTTCATGCCATTTCCTAGTATATAACGACAGACAGACAAAAATTCATTCTTATGTATATAGATTTGGTTTTACGTAGTTTACGTCGAGCGGTCGTGTCTTGTACACAACCACCATGATTTTTTTGTTGATGATACAAACATACAATGTAAGGACCGCAAAGAGCAAGTTGTATATTTGAAACTGGTTGATAGACTTTTGCTTACGACTCTAAGGCATTACAAAAGACAAAAGATGTAAATCTTGGCAGCGGACAAAAAGCATATAAGTTCCCTTCTCCAAAATAACCAACATTATTCAAATAGGTTGAAAATGGTAAAAGTTATGAAAATGTCAATATCTGGGTACACAGGTACCCTATCTGCCATTCATGTTTGTTTTTTGATGGTCGCATAAGGGTTAAATTTGTTTTACAATGTGTTTAAATGCTTTTGCCTTTTTTGTCTACATGACATAAAATTGCTGCCAAGGCTAAAAATTCATGTTTTGTTTTAAGCCAGTTTTGATAAACAATAAAGTTTGTTCCAAAATTGAGTGAAGCGAGATGAGCGTGCGGCCGATTAATATGAATGAATTTTACTACTGGAGGATATAAACAACCAGCATTTGACACCAATACATTACCAGTTTTCTACTTCCATGTCTAGTTGCTAAAGAAATTGCTATGCCAATAGAAGAAACGTTGACCTGTTACATTATATTAAATTTACTGAGTTTGTGGTGAAAGCTGTTATATTTAGTGAACACCAATCATCAAAGAAAGAGCATGCAAATGTATACAAGTTAAACTGTACCTATGTTTTAGTGTAATTATTCATTATTTTTATCATTCAATTTGGCAAATGTCTTAGACTGCCAAGAATAGGTATTTTCCCCTAACTAATTGATCTGTTAAAATTATTTTCTAGTTAAAAAGTATAAATAAATTTTATTTCTCTTTAATTTTGTTAATCAGACAATACACGCGAAATTTGAATTTCTCAATAACCTTATTTCATTAACCAGAACAAAGTGTAGTTGAACATACTTAGTTTTGATTAGTTTTTATTAAATGCATTTTACATTATTTTCAATGAGAAAGAGTGTGAATTAAGCTTTGAAAATATTCAACAAATCACAGGGCTTAAAATCAGTATTGTTCGATCTTTTCGATTTTTTTTTCCGTTTGAACGAGGAGAAGTTTGCTTACAATCACCATTTATCTGTAAATCTTCTTAAAGAATTTTTAATAATAGGCTCATTCAACATCTTTTGGTCAGTCGTTTAAGAGAAATCGCATTTGTGTAATAAACACACTCAAAAATGATGATACGTGATAGTACCATATTGATGTATGAAGTCATCATCCATGGTATGATCACGGTTGTGGTATTGGTAGTAGTCTGGCGATCTCGATGTACCGTCGTCGGGGGAGGCAATGGGTCAAATAGGGGTGAGAATAGGTCACTATTTCAGCTACTTAGAATGATTGTAAAATAGATTGAATGCCCTCAGATGCAAGAAGATCAAAATATAAGAGACTTTTTTGAACAATTTAAAAGAATAATTAGATTCTAAAATTACAAAGATATATTTATGTATCGATCAACCATTTTTGGTATCATAACTTGGTATCAATCATAAAGAGAGATCCTCTTGGGAACATCATGGTTGGCGTGATATGACCACTGTCTTTTAGTGAAGTGAATGGTTTGCAGAAAAATCATCATCACCATGTCAATTTTGTTGCTATAGCAGACATTCTATATGTCACTATTACTCTATTCGAAAACTAAAATACTTGCCTTGCTTAATACCCACAATATTTAATTTTCGCACAACTGGTATTACGGTAGACTATGAAGAATTATTAGGATTTGAAGCTAGACCAATTCAACATTTCATTAGACTTGGAAGAACCTAAACATGTTCAGCTCATAATGGGATCAATTTCCCCCTATATGGGGATCAAGTCTCCCACAAGTTTTGAAAATTCCAAATTTTCTATCTTTCGGCAAAATCGATTTTTTGGTAATTTTCATGGACAAATAATTGCTTCCAATGACGTTTTTGAATAGCTCATTAAATTCTTTATCAAGTCCATCAAGAAGCATGCAAATCGGTCCATGTTACATCGAGAAATATCCTAAACAAAAAGTGGGGATCATGTGTGTCCAGTTTCCCCTAATATTACAATGTGTTTTATTATGGAAAATGGAGTAAAGTAAACTTTTCATTAACTTGGCACAATCGTTACTAATTTGTTTTTTTCCATACACATGTTGAGATTGTTGAAATGTTACGAAAATTATTTCAAGCTTTTAGTAAAATGTATTTACTTTGCATATGACGAGTTTGTACTATTTGACGGATACGTATTTCGACCTCAACAGTAAAACCGTCTTCAGTGTCTCGTACTTGTATCGACTTGAAGAAAATTATCGCAGCTTATACTATTTATACTAGGCGTAGATACTATCTAGGTACATTAACTTATTCTACTACGGTGTTTACTTCTACTCGCTTGTTGCGCTTAATGTTTAGTATAAACTTCTAGGGCCAACTTAGTCCAACCACTCTTGTGAATAAGAACCGCGAGCTTTTTTCGAAGGTGTTGTACTTTTTACAACGGTGTGAGTCCCGGAAGGTTAGCGTGGAGAATACAAGAATACAAGATATGAAACTTCCGGAAAAACAACGCGGATTTCTACAGCTGTTCTGGATTATACAACGTAAGAGATAAAAGGGCAATTGGTTTAAAAGATCAACTTCGCATTCAAAAGCAGATCAAACTTTGAACACTTTCCGATTCTGAGTTCCTATAACAAGATATTATCTCGAGAAAATATTAATTCTCTGATGTTAATCACGAAATGCAATTAGATCAATTGGGTGAGCTAATTCTATTTAATCTATAAATGCATTCTTATTATATATGAGACTATCAACATAAAGAGGGGAATGGAAGGAACCATCAAGGAACCCAATTGAAGCGATTTGAGAAATGAGGGCAGATAATGATATGAAACATGTTTACCACGAAAAAATAACCCCTAATAAGTTTGCCTCATTCTCATTCAAATGATATTTTGTCGAATGGCGCGTGACATTTTGGAGAGATTTCATTCTCTAGCTGTAAATTTAATATTAAGTGCAATAAATTAGTACCATCAAGAGATATGGACGGACTCACCAAAAATATGCTGTGAAAGTATTGGACAAATAAGATAAACGATATGTAGATAATATGTTATAACATTGATTATAAGTCAACATTCTGCACATTTTCTTCATTTTATTTTTATTATATGTAGATAAATAAATTTGCATCGAATGATACTGTATTTTATTTTCTTTAGATTAATAACTTTGTGCCAAATGTACTCGGCCGAATTGTTAACCCGTATGTAACGTCTGCAACACTTTCTACCAGGCCACTTCAAACGAACTCTCGCATAATCGATAACGTTGTTTCCCCAGCTCCACAAACAATTTAAATTTAAACATTTTTATTATCAAACACACCGAATCGGCACCGTCGTCAGTTCTCCAAAACCTACGCCAGCAAATCAATCACCTTTGCATTTTACGCCTCTTTTGGCTGCCGTGCGCGCATCATCAACATATTGTTGTTTGCTCGCTGCTGCCGCACCACCCCATCGCATCATTCGTCACCGACACTGACTGCCTGCCGGTGCCGCAGCCTCAGAAGCTGGATGAGGGTTTCGTCATCGTTTATTTGAAATTCAAACCAGCAAAATCGACGGATCAAAATGTGTTTCTTTTCTTGAGCACGCGCGTAAATATTTGGACAAAATATCGTTTAGCACAGTGGTTCGCCAGCTTTTCCGGCGTTTTGTCCTACTTTCGACGCAGATATTGTAGTGCGTTACTTCTTTTCCGTACCGGCGTTGCGTGAATGTGGCTGAAACTTTGATTATGTCTGACCAAGCAGAGACCGGTTAAATTAAACTCATCGGTGTGCTATGTGAAGCGTGTCGTAGCTGTTCGCTCGGTTCCATTAATTGGGGAGCATCTTATCACTCCCCGAATCAATCAGCGTTGTTTATCGCCCCCGAGCTGATCAAATCCCTCCCAGGGGGCCTTCCACTTACTTTGGTAAACACTGTTCGGTATCGTTGCGTGTCTTTCAGAAAAAAAAAACTCGCAACCACGTGTCAAGTTCGAAACGCACCTTCCGGGGGGATCACAGAGAGTGCGTAAATTCTTCTTCAAAGCGTGCTCAAAATCGTGTGGGATGGGGAACTTCCGATGCCGACTTCTATTGATGGATTGAAGCGATACGTTTGGAGCGCCACGAGGTGGAGGATTACATTTTCTGGATTTTTTTATCTTTGAGTTTTGATTTTTCGAATGGGATTTTACTGTTTCTAGTTCATGTAGGGAAAAGTATATCACGTGTATTTTATTGTGGTGAACATATACATTTACATATTTTTCCGAACTTTTTGTAGGGCTCTGGATTCTCGTTATACACAAATAAAAGGTACCAAAGGAAATAGATAAGCATGTATAACGTGTTTCATTTTTGTTTAATTTATAACTTTCAAACAAATATCGTTACTTGATACTAGCTGACTTCAAGTCTATAGTACCGTTTTTGCGGCAGCGACTTGGCACGAGGGATTGTTTTTTTGCCATAGCATCTTTTCAGCTGTTTTTTTCAAATCTCGACCGATTCTGCAATTTCGATCTTATGTTTTTCATGCTCAAGGTTTACTGTTCACTATAACTTGTCATAGCAAATAACGAAAGTGTTTTGAGAAAAACTCTATTTGGGATTCTACTGAGCATCCTTTCGAGATTCTGAGAGAAGTTCGTTCGAGATTATAAACAGAATCCGTCTGGAACTCAGAATAGAACTCGTTTGGGATTCTAAATAGAATCCGTTTGAAATTTTCAAAAGAATTCGTTCGGTACTCAGGACAGAAACCGATCAGAATTTTAAACAGAATCGGAGCAGAATCCGTTCGGAATTTGTATGAAATTTTTAAATAGTCCGTTTATGATTCTGTTTGCGATTCTGAACTGAATCTGTTCGAAGGTTCTGAAAAGAATCTGTTTGCGATTCTGAAAAGAATTCGAATGGTATTCTGAACTGAATCCATCGTTGATAGTCAAATTTCAGTTATTTCGCTAGAACTTAAATTATTATGAAAAATAGAAGAATTCTTATTACGAAGTGTATGACAACATTATTTTTACCTGTAGTTCTACTTTGACTTCCTATAAATCTTCCTATAAATCAAGTACAAGTTTGCTACAACATATCCCGACATATCACGGGCGACAATATCAATATTTTGCACTAAAATATCATAAGGAAATCATGTTATGTTATTTGTAAGAAGTGATCAATATCAAGTGCTATTGGTTTGCTCTTATCCATAGCATATTTTGATATTTAATTGATATTTCGGTGCAAATTTATGATATTGTTGCCTGTTCTTTTATCTCTTATATCAATCAATTCCATATCATGTTTTGTTATGCTGTTCATGGCTTCTGCCCGGGATAATAACCTGGACGATAACACCGAAGTATATTTGCTGTCGGCCTACATAAAATCTAGGTATGAAGCAGTGTTATCCTACACTCAGTGCAAAAAATCTGCTCTTTGATTTTACTCCATCTAAAAGATTTTATAATTTTCACTAAGTAAGTGTAACTAATAGAGGGATATTTGAATTTTCTAAATGTCATGTCAAACTGTAAAACAAAAGTGACGCCAGAGCCACAGGAGCGTGCGCTCTGCAAATACTCTCCAGTGCTTTTTTTGACAGTTTGACATGACATTTAGAAAATTCAAGTATCCCTCTATTAGTTGCACTTACTTAGTGCAGATTATAAAATCTTTTAGATGGAGTAAAATCAATGAGCAGATTTTTTTTGCACTAAGTGTAGGACAATACTGATATGAAGTCATGAATTTCATGAATCATAATAATAAAACTATTCACGATATATAAATCGTATCAGTGATGGGAACTTGAACAGATTCCCGAGGACACCGAGATATTGGGAATGTTTAAAAGCTTTTCTTGTTGTATAATGCTTATCGCCACATGATGTGTGTTCTCAAAAAACCCTTCGCGGGCGGCAGGAATATACTTACAGAGCCGCACTTTGGGTATAACTGCTCTAGCTACACAATTAAAAATTCCTAAAATTACACGCCATGGAAATAATTGCACCCATATTTTTGTGTTCAACACCCTCTAATTTTATATCCAACAATTTTACTCTTATTTTACATTCTTCGGAACTTCCTCGGGAAATTCTTCGGAATAAGTTTATCGCGTGTTAATTACCATGTAATTTTCTTTGAATTATTTAGGAATTTTTGATACGTGTTGCAAAGACGAAAAATTGAAGTCACACGATCAAAATTATGAGCGAAAAAAAAAAACGTTTTAAAACAGAATCCTGTGTATTAGGAATTTTATCTAGGGTAACCAGCGGTAATGTTGGCCCTGGATGTAACATTGGCTCATCACGCAAATTAATCAATATTTCAGCGATAATACGTCGATTTGTAGGGAGATATTAACCATTGCTTCCTTAGAAAAGTGTATCAAACATATATCTGCCTCATAACTCTAGATTTATACACTTCTTAAACTATTAAAACCAATTATCTTGCGTGAAAAATCACTTTGACTCGATTATTTAGCAGCCATGTTTCGTTGATTTATGCAGGCTGGCTGTACTTGAGTTTTTCTTTTGCCCAATAAAAGAGTTTTATGAATGAACATACCTGCTTTCGCACATCAGATGAATGAATAACAACCACACTATGTCAGCTATCATTTTTATTTCACAATTTCCATTAGTATAGCGACATAATTAACCAAAACATTTTTGGACAATACTGGGGGCACCCGTAGCCAAATGGTGGCATGCGCTTTCGATTTGTAGCACTACGTTAGTATAGGTGAAACTCTAAAATCAAAACATTCTCACCAATAACCCGTACTGGAGAAAATAACCAAAAGCTGCAGATGGAATATCCGATGGTTGCGATTAGTTTGCTAAGATTTTTTTGTAAAAACAGGTTAATCCACTCAGCGGTTAAGTTTCATTCGCAAATAACATAACGCTGTACTCAACCCACACCAAGCCTCTAGTAATGCTTCATGTATGGTAGGTTTCTGAAATTTATAAAGTCCTTAACGCTCAGACAAGTACCTTCCCACAACCTAAAACGTCTTGTAGTTTGTAAATGGGCCCTCATGATGCTTTTCTGGAATCACGATATAATCGCTTTCATTCGCAGAACATACCAAAAATAATTGCCTACCTTACGGCTTTCAAACACAATTCAAGCAAAAGCGATTCAAGCATCAACCTTTCGTGGTTCGATACACCATTTTCTTCATAATGTTGCAAATAAATGATTCAATTAGTGTAAGGATATTTAGTTTTATCATCTTTCGCACGAATCCATTTCTCATTTAATAATGGAAAGATACAATGGATCGTATGTTTCATTAGATAAACTTTCAACGTCATTTCATGGGAATTATTTCAAGTCAAATTACTTGACAAATACCTGAGATGAGATAAGACAACTCGGAGCTGAATGCCTTCTCATAATTTATGCTCGCTCCACGCGACGGGCAGTTCCAGTGCGACCATCTTTTTTTCACCAACTAAAAATTAACAAGACGAATTAATTTATATCAATAATTACCTATTGCTGAGCAGTTGAACTGTATTCTTCAATTGCTGCATAGTCAGGATGATGAAAACTACTTTTTAACTCCATTTTGCGTTCAAATTGGCAATGAAAAAGTTCGTTCGTATTGATTTATTACTTTCAAATCTGAAGTTGAAAAATCCCCGACTACTAGCAACACCATGAAATCAATAACAAAGTACCCACCTGCACAATAAAGCAACGCCTCGCTTGCCGGCGTCTGTCAAATCGCCCAATGAAAAGTGGTCTTTTCTGACAGGCAAATGGTTTCAGAAAGGGACGGTGAGATGTCTTATCTCATCTCAGACAAATACCTTCATCATAATTTAGATTTATTATTGCTTGCAAAACTTATTTTGATCTGTAAAATGATACCGAAAAAGTATTCTCTCAACTCGGGAAGTTGAAACACGTGAGAGTTTTGAGAGGATTCACAAAAGCTGATCGATATAGAGAGGAGTGGAATCAAACGCACGTACCAATCATGAAACTTCAATGCAGGCAGAGTTAAAAACAAGCATCCAATAATTGTATTTATGAATAATTGTGTAATAATATCAGGTAGTTGGCACAGTTATAACTGTTTATGCACAGTACAAAGCAAGGAATTGCCTAGAATAAGTTTTATAATCGGCTTTCTTCAGTAGTGCGTTATGCATCATCCCCACCTAAAGCATTGTTTACGTTTTGGAAAAAAGTTTCTTTGAGAGTATCGCGAGAGCGAAAGCAACACAACTGCCATGGTTTCAACTAGCAGTAAATCTCAAAACTATGCGGCAGCCAATAATTAACGTATGCAATTTGTATGAAGGCACAACATGAGGGCTAGAACATCTAGCCTTTTTGCAATTGCAGTTTTTAATACAGTTTTCATTTTGCTAAACTTCTTCACTTGCAAATATGGTAAATATTTGGGAAATAAATTATTCATATAATAGTATTTTCGTTAGCATGTCCTTGGAAAGCGTGCTATTGGGGGAATCTAAAACGCACTCTCGCAATCAGTGTGGTAGTATTTTACATGCAACCAATTAGAATTCACGCTCAATAAGATGATTTTATTTTCTCTGTTTGTTTGCATGCTGCCTTTATTCAACGCAAGCAAAATGACTGGTACTATAAACAGCAACCCATCTTTATCTCTCGTATGTTTGAAATCAACAATCACTCGTCCCAAGTGGGCTGAAAAATTATCCACCTGATAGGGACAAGCATGCCGACGTTTTGTCCATTTCTCTCGAGACTTTTGCTGGTTTTAATGAGATATTGCGGACATTCATCGTCATTTTTTGCTATTTGGTGTTAAAACCAAATGTAAGCAAGCCGGCTGATGGAATAATTCTGGTTGGAAATGCAATATATGAAGATTTATAACGATAAATGTGCTCAACCGTAGCATAATGGGCCAAGGTTTGAGCCGTTACCCCTATGCAAATTCCTCGAAAAACTCTTCGAAATCGCCTTTGAAATTTCCTTGGAAGTTTATTGGGAAATGCTTCGGAATTTATCGGGAAATTAATCGGAATTTCATCGGAAAATTCTTCGTAATCTCCCCGGGGAACTGATTGGAATTTCTTCAAGAAATTCTTCGAATACCCTCAGGAAAATCTTCGGAATTTCTTCGCAAAATGCTTTAGAATTTCCTTGGAAAATGCTCCGGAATTCCCTTGGGAAATGCTTCAAAATTTCCTCGGGAAATGCGTCGAACTTTCCTTGGAAAATGCTTCGAAATTTTCTCGGGAAATGCTTCAAAATTCCCTCGAGAAATGCTAAGGCATTTCCTCGGTAAATTCCAAGGAAATGCCGAAGAATTTCCCGATGAAATTCCGAAGAATTTACCGAAGAAAATCTTGAAAAATTTACCGCGGAAATTCCGAAGAATTTCCCTAGGAAATTCCGAACAGATTACCGAAAAAAATATCGAGAAAATTCCTCTGGAAATTCTTCGGAATTTCCTTGGGAAATTCTTCGGAATTTCCTCGGGAAATTCTTCGGAATTACCTCGGGTAATTCTTCGGAATTTCCTTAGGAAATTCTTCGGAGTTTTCTTGGGAAATTCTTCGGAGTTTCCTTGGGAAATTCTTCGGAATTTCCTTGGGAAATTCTTCAGAATTTCCTTGAGAAATTCTTCGGAATTTCCTTGGGAAATTCTTCGGAATTTCCTTGGAAAATTCTTCGGAATTTCCTTGAAACATTCTTCGGAATTTCCTTGGAAAATTCTTCGGAATATCCTTGGAAAATTCTTTGGGATTTCCTTGGGAAATTCTTCGGAATTTCCTTGGGAAATTCTTCGGGATTTCCTTGGGAAACTCTTCGGAATTTCCTTGGGAAATTCTTCGGAATTTCCTTGGGAAATTCTTCGGAATTTCCTTGGGAAATTCTTCGGAATTTCCTTGGGAAATTCTTCGAATTTCCTTGAAATTCTTCGGAATTTCCTTGGGAAATTCTTCGGAATTTCCTTGGGAAATTCTTGGAATTTCCTTGGGAAATTCTGCGGAATTTCCTTGGGAAATTCTGCAGAATTTCCTTGGGAAATTCTGCAGGAATTTCCTTGGGAAATTCTTCGGAATTTCTTGGGAAATTCTGCAGGAATTTCCTTGGGAAATTCTGCGGAATTTCCTTGGGAAATTCTGCACGGAATTTCCTTGAAATTCTGCGGAATTTCCTTGGGAAATTCTGCAGGAATTTCCTTGGGAAATTCTACGGAATTTCCTTGGGAAATTCTACGGAATTTCCTTGGGAAATTCTACGGAATTTCCTTGGGAAATTCTACGGAATTTCCTTGGGAAATTCTACGGAATTTCCTTGGGAAATTCTACGGAATTTCCTTGGGAAATTCTTCGGAATTTCCTTGGGAAATTCTTTGGATTTTTTTTGGGAAATTTTTTTGGGAAATTTTTCTTTGGAATTTCCCTGGGAAATTCTTCGGAATTTCCTTGGGAAATTCTTCGGAATTTCCTTGGGAAATTCTTCGATTTCCTCGGGAAATTCTTCGAAATTTCCTCGGGAAATTCTTCGAAATTTCCTCGGGAAATTCTTCGAAATTTCCTCGGGAAATTCTTCGAAATTTCCTCGGGAAATTCTTCGAAATTTTCTCGGGAAATTATTCGAAATTTCCTCGGGAAATTCTTCGGAATTTCCTTGGGAAATTCTTCGGAATTTCCTTGGGAAATTCTTCGGAATTTCCTCGGGAAATTCTTCGGAATTTCCTCGGAAAATTCTACGGAATTTCCTTGGGAAATTCTTTGGAATTTCCTCGGGAAATTCTTCGGAATTTCCTCGTGAAATTCTTCGGAATTTCCTCGAAATTCTTCGAATTTCCTCGAAATTCTTCGAATTTCCCCGGGAAATTCTTCGGAATTTCCTCGGAAAATTCTTCGGAATTTCTGGGAAATTCTTCGGAATTTCCTCGGGATATTCTTTGGAATTTCCTTGGGAAATTTTTTGGAATAACCTTGGGAAATTATTTGGAATTTCCTCGGGAAATTCTTCAGAATTTCCTCGTGAAATTCTTCGGAATTTCCTTAGGAAATTTCTCGGAATTTCCTTAGGAGATTCTTCGGAATTTTTTGTTAGGAAATTTTTCGGAATTTCCTTGGGAAATTCTTCGCAATATGCTTGGAAAAACCCTCGGAATTCGCTTGGGAAATTCTTTGGAATTTTTTTGGGAAATTTTTCGGAATTTCTTTGGGAAATTTTTCGGAATTTCCTTGGGAAATTCTTCGGAATTTCCTTGGGAAATTCTTCCGAATTTCCTTGGGAAATTCTTCCGAATTTCCTTGAAATTCTTCGAATTTCCCGGTAAAATTCTACGGAATTTCCCTGCGCACTTCTTCGGAATTTCCTTTGGAAATTCTTCGGAATTTCCTTGGGAAACTCTTCGGAATTTCCTTGGGAAATTCTTCGGAATTTCCTTGGGAAATTCTTCGGAATTTCCTTGGGAAACTCTTCGGAATATCCTTGGGAGATTCTTCGGAAATTCCTTGTGAAATTCTTTGGAATTTCCTTGGGAAATTCTTTGGAATTTTCTTGGGAGATTTTCCGGAATATCCTTGGGAGATTCTCCGGATTTTTTTTGGGATATTCTTCGGAATTTCCTTGGGAAATTCTTCGGAATTTCTTTGGAAAATTTTTCGGAATTTCCTCGGGAAATTCTTCGGAATTTCCTTGGGAAATTCTTCGGAATTTTATTGGGAAATTCTTCGGAGTTTCCTTGGGAAATTCTTCGGAATTTCCTCGGGAAATTCTTCGGAATTTCCTTGGGAAATTCTTCGGAATTTTCTTGGGTAATTCTTCGGAGTTTCCTTGGGAAATTCTTCTGAATTTCTTTGGGAAATTCTTCGGAATTTCCTTGGGAAATTCTTCGGAATTACCTTGGGAAATTCTTCGGAATTTCCTTGAGAAATTCTTCGGAATTTCCTTGGGAAATTCTTCGGAATTTCTTTGGGAAATTCTTCGGATTTTCCTTGGAAAATTCTTCGGATTTTCCTTGGGAAATTCTTCGGAATTTTCTTTGGGAAATTCTTCGGAATTTCCTTGGGAAATTCTTCGGAATTTTCTTTGGGAAATTCTTCGGAATTTCCTTGGGAAATTTTTCGGAATTTCCTTGGGAAATTCTTCGGAATTTCCTTTGGAAATGCTTCGGAACTTCCTCGAGAAATTTTCTGGGATTTCCTCGAGAAATTTTCTGGGATTTTTTTTTTGTTAAATTCTTCTGATTTTTCTTGGGAAATTTCCAGAGCAAATTCCGAATCATTTCCCAAGGAAATTCCGAAAAATTCCCCAAGGAAATTCCGAAGAATTTCCCAAGCAAATTCCGAAGAATTTCCCAAGGAAATTCCTAAGAATTCAACGAGAAAATTCCGAAGAATTTCCAGAGGAAATTCCGAATAATTTCTCAAGGAAATTCCGAAAAATTCCCCAAGGAAATTCCGAAGAATTTCCCAAGAATTGGAATGTTCTTGGGAAATGCTTCGGAATTTCCTTGGGAAATTCTTCGGTATTTCCTTGGGAAATTCTTCGGAATTTCCTTGGGAAATGCTTCGGAGTTTCCTCAAGAAATTTTCTGGGATTTCCTTGGGAATTTTTCTAGGATTTTTTTTTGTTAAATTCTTCTGATTTTTCTTGGGAAATTATTTGGAATTTGCTTGGGAAATTCTTCGGAATTTTCTCGTTGAATTCTTAGGAATTTCCTTGAGAAATTCTTCCAAATTTCCTTGGGAAATTCTTCGGAATTTCCTTGGGAAATTCTTCGGAATTTCCTTGGGAAATTCTTCGAATTTCCTTGGGAAATTCTTCGGAATTTCCTTGGGAAATTCTTCGAATTTCCTTGGGAAATTCTTCGAATTTCCTTGGGAAATTCTTCGAATTTCCTTTGAAATTCTTCGGAATTTCCTTGGGAAATTCTTCGGAATTTCCTTGAAATTTTTCGGAATTTCCTTGGGAAATTCTTCGGAATTTGCTTGGGAAATTCTTCGGAATTTCCTTGGGGAATTTTTCGGAATTTCCTTGGGAAATTATTCGGAATTTTCTCGTTGAATTCTTAGGAATTTCCTTGGGAAATTCTTCGAATTTCCTTGAGAAATTCTTCGAATTTCCTTGGGAAATTCTTCGGAATTTCCTTGGGAAATTCTTCGAATTTCCTTGGGAAATTCTTCGAATTTCCTTGGGAAATTCTTCGAATTTCCTTGGGAAATTCTTCGAATTTCCTTGGGAAATTCTTCGAATTTCCTTGGGAAATTCTTCGAATTTCCTTGGGAAATTCTTCGAATTTCCTTGGGAAATTCTTCGAATTTCCTTGGGAAATTCTTCGAATTTCCTTGGGAAATTCTTCGAATTTCCTTGGGAAATTCTTCGAATTTCCTTGGAAATTCTTCGAATTTCCTTGGGAAATTCTTCGAATTTCCTTGGGAAATTCTTCGAATTTCCTTGGGAAATTCTTCGGAATTTCCTTGGGAAATTCTTCGAATTTCCTTGGGAAATTCTTCGGAATTTCCTTGAAATTCTTCGAATTTCCTTGGGAAATTCTTCGAATTTCCTTGGGAAATTCTTCGGAATTTCATGAAATTCTTCGGAATTTCCTTGGGAAATTCTTCGAATTTCCTTGGGAAATTCTTCGGAATTTCTTGAAATTCTTCGAATTTCCTTGGAAATTCTTCGAATTTCCTTGGGAAATTCTTCGAATTCCTTGGGAAATTCTTCGAATTTCCTTGGGAAATTTTCGAATTTCCGTGGGAAATTTTTCGGAATTTCCGTGGGAAATTTTTCGGAATTTCCTTGGGAAATTCTTCGGAATTTGCTTGGGAAATTCTTCGGAATTTCCTTGGGAAATTCTTCGGAATTTTCTCGTTGAATTCTCAGGAATTTCCTTGGGAAATTCTTCGGAATTTCCTTGGGAAATTCTTCGGAATTTCCTTGGGAAATTCTTCGGAATTTCCTTGGCAAATTCTTCGGAATTTCCTTGGGAAATTCTTCGGAATTTCCTAGGGAAATTGTTCGGAATTTCCTTGGGAAATTCTTCGGAATTTCCTTGGGGAATTTTTCGGAATTTCCTTGAGAAATTTTTCGGATTTTCCTTGGGAAATTCTTCGGTATTTCCTTGGGAAATTCTACGGAATTTCCTTAGGAATTTTTTTGGATTTTCCTTGGGAAATTCCTCGGAGTTTCCTTGGGAAATGCTTCGGAATTTCCTTGGGAAATTCTTCGAATTTCCTTGGGAAATTCTTCGAATTTCCTCGAAACTCTTCGAATTTCCTTGAAATTCTTCGGAATTTCCTCGAAATTCTTCGGAATTTCTTCAGGAAATTCTTCGAATTTCCTCAGGAAATTCTTTCGAATTTCCTCGAAATTCTTCGGAATTTCCTCGGGAAATTCTTCGGAATTTCGTCGGGAAATTCTTCGGAATTTCGTCGAGAAATTCTTCGGAATTTCCTCGCGAAAGTCTTTGGAATTTCCTCGGGAAATTTTTCAGAATTTCCTCGAAAAATTCTTCGGAATTTCCTCGGGAATTTATACGGATTTTCTTCGGAAAATTCTTCGGAACTTCCTCGGGAAATTCTTCGGAGTTTTCTTTGGAAATTCATTGGAATTTCCTCGGGAAATTCTTCGGAATTTCCTTAGGAAATTCTTCCTCGGGAAATTCTTCGGAATTTCCTCGAAGAATTTCTTCGGAATTTCCTTGGAAAATTCTTCTGAATTTCCTTGGGAAATTCTTCTGAATTTCCTTGGGAAATTCTTCTGAATTTCCTCGGGAAATTCTTCGGAATTTCCTCGGGAAATTCTTTGGATTTTTCTTCGGGAAGCTCTTCGGAATTTCCTCCGGAAATTCTTGGGAATTCGGAATTTTTTTGGGAAATTTTTCGGAATATGCTTGGAAAATCCCTCGGAATTCGCTTGGAAAATTCTTCGGGATTTCCTCGGAAAATTCTTCGGAATTTCCTTGGGAAATTCTTTGGAATTTCCTCGGGAAATTCTTCGGAATTTCCTTGGGAAATTCTTCCTTATTTCCTTGGGAAATTCTTCGGAATTTCCTTGGGAAATTCTTCGGAATTTCCTTGAGAAATTCTTCGGAATCTCCTTGGGTTATTCTTCTGAATTTCTTTGGGAAATTCTTCGGATTTTTCTTGGAAAATTCTTCGGATTTTCTTTGGGAAATTCTTCGGAATTTTCTTTGGGAAATTTTTCGGAATTTCCTTGGGAAATTCTTCGGAATTTCCTCAAACTCTTCGAATTTCCTTGAAATTCTTCGAATTTCCTCGAAATTCTTCGGAATTTCCTCGAAATTCTTCGAATTTCCTCAGGAAATTCTTCGGAATTATCCTCGGGAAATCTTCCGAATTTCCTCGGGAAATTCTTCGGAATTTCCTTTGGAAATTCTTCGGATTTTCCTTGGGAAATTCTTCGGATTTTCCTTGGGAAATTCTTCGGATTTTCCTTGGGAAATTCTTCGGAATTTCCTTGGGTAGTTCTTCGGAATTTCCCTGGGAAATTCTTCGGAATTTCCTCTGGAAATTTTTCGGAATTGCCTCGGGTAATTCTCCGGAATTTCTTCGGGAAATTTTTCGGAATTTCTTCGGGAAATTCTTCAGAATTCCTTCGGGAAATTCTTCAGAATATCTTCGGGAAATTCTCCGGAATTTCCTCGGGAATCTCTTTGAAATTTCCTCGGGAATGATCTTATATTGCCGATTCTTCTACTTGTAAGACTTCAGGGCTCAGGCCTAAGGAGGTGGTCACCGCTAAGCCTCCGTAGAGCACATAAGGCCTTCCGTCTGGCTTTAACAGAGTGCCGAGTTCTTTTGGTCTACCAGCGAAGAGCTTGACAGCCGGGACGGCCTCTGGGTCGAGGAATAGCTTGTCGGGCGGCAGCGAGGATCTTGCCGGTGAATTCGGTGAGCAATGAGGGAGGTTGATACGCGCAGGCAGGCGACATGGCGCGCTCGTCCTTCTCCGAATTCGCTTCATCATATATTCAAGGGCGCCTTTTGATGTCCACGGGAGGGGGAGCGTTGGTGGAAATCTGCACCGGGTAGTGATTGCTACCGTACAGATCGGTGCCGCTTTTCCAGGAAAAGCGCATCAGAATGTACCTACTTACCACAGAAAGATCAATAGCCGTGGCAGAGTGCCCGTTGAACAAGGTGGGGGACCCGTCGTTAAGTGTGACGAGACCACCTTCCTGGAATGCTTCGGCTAGAACGGTGCCTTGAGGGTCGTACCAGGACCACCCCACATGGGATGGTGCGCGTTCATATCCCCAAGGAGCAGCAGGGGGTGAGTAGTGTTTTCAATCAGCTTGCTGACTTTAGCTCTGACGGCAGGGAATGCGCTGCAAGGGATTTAGTCGTTGATGACAGTGATTGGTATACTCCCGTGTAGCCGGACACCGACAACTGGCAGTTCTTCCTTAATGTCGATAAGTGGATATATTGTAATACATGGCTACGGAATGCCTACATTTAATCCCAACCTTTCTGGTCCAGCGGTATTTACCTCCGAGTTGGGAAAGAGGGTTTATTACCGTAGATGATGTTGATCTTGGAGGTCAGCTGGGCACGTCAGCTTAAGCTTGTAGGGGGATGATGCGTCCCTATTCCGTCTATCCAATGATGCCAGAGGTTGTTCCCCAGTTCCGGTGTGGGAATGATGTCTGTACTGGGGGGCCCGACTACCAAAAGATCTGGACAGGCTCTTCTTATATTCTTCGTGGATGCCGAGGTGGGTCCGGGCCGGCACCCCGACGATCCAGGGCTCCACACTGAGCCAAAAATGTACGGGAAACAAAGCAGAAGACAAACGGTGAATGATGATCAGAGGCGGACACTCGCGAAAGGCAATTACTTTATTAGTTTCAGGTAGTTGGTGTTATTGAGTGTTTGAGGCACGTTGGAGGCTATGATGATTGGGTTGAAAGTTCTAATTATTTGGCGGAGGAGCCGCCATTCTTAGAGCTTAGTCGCTGCGGCTTCAAAGTGTTAAGGGGTCCAGTGACCCTGGTAGGAGATGTACTGGCTACGATCGGTCATTGCGTTCAAAAGTTATAAAGAAAATGGTGAATTAAACCGAAAAGGTTGGTGTCGTATTTCGATCTCAACTGTAAGATGTCTTTATTGTCGTGTACGTGAAATGCTACGCCTTTGCTCACAAGACTGCTGGAGACCCCAAATTCTTTCAATAACTCTTCGTAAATTACGTCGAGAACTTCCCTCAAATTCCCTCTGACTTTCTTTCGAAATTTACAGGAAATTTCTCTAAACCCACATGCAATTGCTCCGGGAATCTCACCGAAAGTTCACAGGAACTTCTGCTGGAAGTTCCTCCAGCGGAGGTGAACTAGCCTTGGGCTAAAAACCTCTTTAATAAAGATTATAATAATAATAATAAGTTCCTCCAGGAATTCCGCCAGAAATTACTCCGGGAATTCCTTAGGTAGTCGCTCCAGAAATTCCTCCGGAAGCATCTTCAGGAGTTAGCCCAAAAGTTTCTACGCAAGTTGATCCAGGAATTTTGCTGGATATTGCTCCGGGAACTTCGCCGAAAGATCTCCAGGGAATCCCACCTTAAATTATTCTGGGATTTTCTTCAAAAGTTATTGTTGGAATTCCGCCGAAAGTTTCTTCGTGAATTCCGCCGGTAGTTCTTCCATGAATTCCGTCGGAAGTTGCTCCGTGATTTCCCGTCGGAAGATCCTCCAAGAATTCCGTTTGAAATTTCTCCGTGGATTTTCCTGAAAGTACCTCCAGGAAATGCTCCCGTAGTAGAAGAACCGTAGAATTACCTCCGGGAATTCAGCTGGAAGCTCCGCCGGAAGTTCGTCCAGAAATTCCATCGGAAATTCTTCCAGGAATTCAGTCGGAAGTTTCTTCCGGAATTCCTCCGGAAGTTTTCCAGGAATTCCTCCGGAAGGTCCTCGGGAGCCAGAAACTCATAGCGGCGAAGCATTAATAAAGAAATAAAGAAGTCGACCGAAATCTAACCTGCCAACAGATTAAAACGATAGCTGAACATCGCTCAGGATGGGGTGTACAGGATCCATAAGTAAGTTCATCCGGTAATTAAACCGAAAGTTTCTCCAGGAATTATCTAATGGAAATTATTTCACAAATCACCATTCCTTTACATGTTTTCACGGTTTATTTCCCATAAATTACATCAGTAATTCCCCCAGAACATCTTCCAAGAACTCTTCATAAATTACGTCGAGAAAACACCTGAATTCCCCTCTAAGCTCCTTCCGAAATTTACAGGGAATTCCTCTAAGCTCACCAAAAACCCCACCATCCTCAGAAATTCTTTCAATAACTCTTAAGGAAATTCAATTGCGAATTCCTCCAGAAAATCACATGAGCGTTTCTTCAAAAGTTCCTCCAGAATTTCCGTGGAAAATCATTCTGCAGTTTCTCAGAAGTTCCTTCAACAAATTCGCCGAAAATTAAAAAAAAATCCTCTGGAAATTCATTTGATGTTTTCTCTAGAAATCACTTCGGGAATTTCTCTTAGCAAATTATTTAGGAAACTTTCCTTGCAAATTCCTTCAGAAACTTCTGCCTGACGCGACACGACAGTGCAATTTGACTGTTAATAATGATTTTTATTTTTTCACGTGAGTCGCATCGCTCGTCGCGTTTACTCTGGCTTGCCCCTAAATCTAAAACCTCATCAGGAAGACTTACTCGGGTTAAACCTGCCTCAAGCTATTATACAGAGAATTGCTCCATGAACTGTTTCAGGAAATTCCTGTTAAGACATTTGTGGGAATATCCTAAGAAGTTTTTGAGAGATTCCACGAAGCATAGAGGTCTTCTGGATAACATTTATGAAGATTTTCATAAAGTAATCCCTGGTTTGAATTTTTGATAAATTCTTGAAGGAATTCTCAAAGGAAATCCCGAAAGTGCTTTATAATAAATTCCGGGAGAAGTTCGCAAAGGAAATCCTGATTATTGTGACTGCAGAATTTTTCGTATAAATTCTTGACGGAATGTCGGTTGAATTTCCCGATAGACTTCCAAGAAGAATTCCTAAAGGAATTCTTAAATAGGTTTTTAAAGAAATTTCAAAAGAAGTTCTAGAAGAAGGAGTGCTTTCAAAGTAAATTGAATAAGAATTTCCAAAAACAAAATCTTTTCGAAATTCCAAACATGTTTTAATGAAATTCGAAAATAATTTAAGCCCGAAATACCAAAGAATTTCTAGTAGGAATTTCTGAAGACGTGTACATCGCTCAGTAATAATTTCAGACATAAACTGCTCTCGAAACAAGTAAGGGGATTCCTATAAAGAGTGGATCAATTAGCCGTTATTTTGTATCTATCGCCGAGTCAAACACAAACGCATAACATTCCACTCGTCGGTGAAATTCCTGCCAATAGCTTTCATCCCTACTTATCCGGATTGTATTTCAACTCGTAGGCATGTCCGACATAATACGTATCTCATCACCAGTGCTCTGTTGTTGATTGGATAGGAACATGGCTCGCTCGTCCAGAGGTAATGGCGTTGTAAGATATCGCCGATACAAAAAAAAAGTATCCATCCAAACAATATAATACCTTTCGAGCTGTCCAGACTCTTATCGGAAATGTTCCTCCCCTGACATGGCAAACCAAATAAACGGAAAGCATTCTGCTCCCTATCACACAGCATCGCTATAGCCACCACACTTACCAATTGCAACATTGATGAGCGCTAAATGGACCTCAAGAGTAGAGGAGAGCGGTTCTATTACGGTGGTCAGAAATAGACCGACAAAAGCGAAAACGGAAGCGATGACCCTTCTTCGCACCACTTACGGATTTTTGTCCGCACCGGAATCGATAAGGCCCGTGCGGTTGTCGGAATCACATTGCACAAAAACAACACTCGGACTTTAGCTCGTAGACGAAAGTGGAGGGGTTTGGTCATATTGTTCGTCCGGTGCTGCTGCGGGACCAACCAAGATGTGGATGCTTTCCTCTCATTTCACTTCAAGGATTGGTTGTGGTTTTCCCTGGCGCAGCCAGGAAAGATCTGAACTCAAGCTGGCATGAATCTGCAAGGCTTAGAGAGCGGTTTTGTAAAGCTGGGCCCACACGTGGCTGGTTCTTTCCTACCTTTTGCTCTGGTTCGTTTGTAGGTGGTCCGGTATTGATTTTGCTGGATTAGGAAGGATTCTATTCATAGCCGGCAGCAATGGAGCCAACCCAAAAATTTAATGGAATATGGTCGGTTTGGAAGCTTAATTTCATTGGCTTTTAATTGAAAACGGGATCGAAGGTTGGTTTTGTTCTGGTCCATTCGGTGTAGGATATGCCATTTGGTCGACGAGACGATTGCAGCATCGTCGAGTCATTCGTATTATTTTTTTGGGATTGAATGCTATAACGATGGAAGAATAGTTCTTTTCATTATCTCACTAACAGCGCATTCTAAGACTCATACCTATTTGAATAAAGTATCAAATAG
The DNA here is from genome assembly GCF_024139115.2 of Armigeres subalbatus. Taxonomy (NCBI): domain Eukaryota; kingdom Metazoa; phylum Arthropoda; class Insecta; order Diptera; family Culicidae; genus Armigeres; species Armigeres subalbatus. Next base: position 136,206,036 of record NC_085141.1, read on the forward strand.
AAGTCATCTAACTTGAGTCATAAACCGTGGAGTTATCGCCATCGCGATAAACTGACCCTCTAGCAAATATCACATCTAATGACTTTTTGTCAACTCTACAACCTCAAGCCATTCGTCCTGGACAAACAAGCTAGAAAAGGAAAAAAAGCGAAACAACATAAACAATGATAAATTGCAAAAGTAAATTAACAAAGCGCAAGACCCCCAAACCCGCGCATACCCGACCCGTAGCGCAAACAATCGCGTCGAGGCCGCGAAGTCTCCACGGCGTCCACTCGGGTGTTTTGGTTATTATTATGCCACCAACACCATCTAGCCGGTTGACATTGACAAAATATACCGTTGTCGAAGAGAAGGCAAAAAATAATAATAAAGAACTGCGAACTTGAAACTGGATCTGGAGGCTACCGACAACGCAGACCGAAAGCACGCCGCCGGCATGTCGCATTTCCATACAGCTTGAAATGGACGACAAGGGCCAGCGCAGCGGTTATTCACTGACTCAATTTGGTAAAAGTGTCGCGTCGGAAAAAGGTGGGTCACTCCCTTCGGTGCGGAGTTAATTTCGAGGGATAAGATTGAAAGCTTTGGAGGAAAGGTTTGCCTTCATCTGACTTGGGCGACTATTTCGAAATAGCATTTTTTGAAATATGACTTTCATTAGATGGTTTTAATAGAAATTAGGAACAACAGAAATTTATGATCCTTTTTATCTAGCCAATCTGAATTGTTATGAGAAAATAAGGAAAACGTGAATTTTCTTTGACTTTGGCTTTGACCATGTATGGAAAATGGCCCAAACAGTTTTTCATATCCCAAGTATCACGCCATAAAGGTAAAAGGAAATTCTGGAGAATTTTCCGAGTTACAATAAATTTCCCTAGCTAATTCTGAAGAACTTCCCGAAGAAATTGCGAAGAATTTCCCAAGGAAATTCCGAAGAATTTCCCAAGGAACTTCCGAAGAATTTCCCAGGGAACTTCCGAAGAATTTCCCAACAAAATTCCTAAGCATTTCCCAAGGAAATTCCGAAAATTTTCCGAGGAAATTCCTAAGAATTTCCCAAGGAACTTCTGAAGAATTTCCCAAGGAACTTCTGAAGAATTTCCCAAGGAACTTCCGAAAAATTTTCCAAGGAAATTTCGCAGAGTTTCCTAAGGAAATTCTGCAGAGTTTCCAAAGGAAATTCTGCAGATTTTCCAAAAAAAAATCCAAAGAAATTCCCAAGGAATTTCCGAATAATTTTGCAAGGGAATTCCGAAGAATTTCCCAAGGAAATTCCAAAGAATTTCCCAAGGAAATTCCGAAGAATTTCCCAAGGAACTTCCGAAGAACTTCCCAAGGAACTTCCGAATAATTTCCCAAGGAAATTTCACAGAATTTCTCAAGGAAATTCCGAAGAATTTCCCAACAAAATTCCTAAGCATTTCCCAAGGAAATTCCGAAAAATTTCCGAGGAAATTCCTAAGAATTTCCCAAGGAACTTCTGAAGAATTTCCCAAGAAACTTCTGAAGAATTTCCCAAGGAACTTCCGAAGAATTTCCCAAGGAACTTCCGAAGAATTTCCCAAGGAAATTTCGCAGAGTTTCCCAAGGAAATTCTGCAGAGTTTCCAAAGGAAATTCTGCAGATTTTCCAAAAAAAAATCCAAAGAAATTCCCAAGGAATTTCCGAATAATTTTCCAAGGGAATTCCAAAGAATTTCCCAAGGAAATTCCGAAGATGTTCTCAAGGAAATTCCGAAGAATTTCCCAAGGAAATTCCGAAGAATTTCCCAAGGGAATTCCGAAGAATTTCCCAAGGAAATTCCGAAGAATTTCCCAAGAAAATTCAGAAGAATATCCCAAGAAAATTCCGAAAAATTTCCCACGGAACTTCTAAAGAATTTTCCAAGGAAATTCCCAAGGAAATTCTCCTGGAAATTCCGAAGAATTTCCCAAGGAAATTCCGAGGAATTTCCCAAGGAAATTCGAAGAATTTCCCAAGGAAATTCGAAGAATTTCCCAAGGAAATTCGAAGAATTTCCCAAGGAAATTCGAAGAATTTCCCAAAGGAAATTCGAAGAATTTCTAAGGAAATTCCGAAGAATTTCCCAAGGAAATTCGAAGAATTTCCCAAGGAAATTCGAAGAATTTCAAGGAAATTCGAAGAATTTCCCAAGGAAATTCCGAAGAATTTCCCAAGGAAATTCGAAGAATTTCCCAAGGAAATTCGAAGAATTTCCCAAGGAAATTCGAAGAATTTCCCAAGGAAATTCGAAGAATTTCCCAAGGAAATTCGAAGAATTTCCCAAGGAAATTCCGAAGAATTTCCCAAGGAATTCGAAGAATTTCCCAAGGAAATTCCGAAGAATTTCCCAAGGAAGAATTCGAAATTCCAAGAATTTCCCAAGGAAATTGAAGAATTTCCCAAGGAAATTCCGAAGAATTTCCCAAGGAAATTCGAAGAATTTCCCAAGGAAATTCCGATGTATTTCCAAGGAAATTCCGAAGAATTTCCCAAGGAAATTCAAAGAATTTCCCAAGGAAATTCCGAAGAATTTCAAGGAAATTCAAAGAATTTCCCAAGGAAATTCCAAATTTCAAGGAAATTCCAAAGAATTTTCAAGGAAATTCCGAAGAATTTCCCAAGGAAATTCCAAAGAATTTCCCAAGGAAATTCCAAAGAATTTCCCAAGGAAATTCCGAAGAATTTCCCAAGGAAAATCCAAAGGAAATTTAGCAGAGTTTCCCAGAGAAATTCTGCAGATTTTCCAAAAAAAATCCAAAGAATTTCCCAAGGAAATTCCGAAGAATTTCCCAAGGAACTTCCGAAGAATTTCCCAAGGAAATTCCGAAGAATTTTCCAAGGAAATTCCAAAGAATTTTCCTGATGAAATTCCGAAGAATTTCCCAAGGAAATTCCGAAGAATTTCCCAAGAAAATTCCGAAGCATTTCCCAAGGAAATTCTGAAGAATTTCCCACGGAAATTCCCAAGAATTTCCCAAGGCAATTCCGAAGAATTTCCCAAAGAAATTCCGAAGAATTGCCCAAGGAAATTCCGAAGAATTTCCCAAGAAAATTCCGAAGAATTTCCCAAGGAAATTCCGATGAATTTCCCAAGGAAATTCCGAAGAAATTCCCACGGAAATTCCGAAGAATTTTTCAAGGAAATTCCGAAGAATTTCCCAAGGAAATTCCGAAGAATTTCTCACGAAAATTCCGAAGAATTCCCCAAGGAAACTCCGAAGAATTTCCCAAGGAAATTCCGAAGAGTTTCCCAAGGAAATTCCGAAGAATTTCCCATGGAAATTCCGAAGAATTTCCCATGGAAATTCCGAAGAATTTCCCAAGGAAATTCCAAAGAATTTCCCAAGGAAATTCCGAAGAATTTCCCAAGGAAATTCCGAAGAATTTCCCAAGGAAATTCCGAAGAATTTCCCAAGGAAATTCCGAAGAATTTCCCAAGGAAATTCCGAAGAATTTCCCAAGGAAATTCTAAAGAATTTCTCAAGGAAATTCCAAAGAATTTCCCAAGGAAATTCCAAAGAATTTCCCAAGGAAATTCCAAAGAATTTCCCAAGGAAATTCCAAAGAATTTCCCAAGGAAATTCCGAAGAATTTCCCAAGGAAATTCCGAAGAATTTCCCAAGGAAATTCCGAAGAATTTCCCAAGGAAATTCCGAAGAATTTCCCAAGGAAATTCCGAAGAATTTCCCAAGGAAATTCCAAAGAATTTCCCAAGGAAATTCCAAAGAATTTCCCAAGGAAATTCCAAAGAATTTCCCAAGGAAATTCCAAAGAATTTCCCAAGGAAATTCCAAAGAATTTCCCAAGGAAATTCCGAAGAATTCCCCAAGGAAACTTCGAAGAATTTCCCAAGGAAATTCCGAAAAATTTCCCAATGAAATTCCACAGAATTTCCCAAGGAAATTCCAAAGAATTTCTCAAGGAAATTTCGAAGAATTTCTCAAGGAAATTCCAAAGAATTTCCCAAGGAAATTCCGAAGAATTTCCCAAGGAAATTCCGAAGAATTTTCCAAGGAAATTCCGAAGAATTTTCCAAGGAAATTCAGAAGAATTTCCCAAGGAAATTCGAAGAATTTCCCAAGGAAATTCGAAGAATTTCCCAAGGAAATTCGAAGAATTTCCCAAGGAAATTCGAAGAACTTCCCAAGGAAATTCCGAAGAATTTCCCAAGGAAATTCGAAGAATTTCCCAAGGAAATTCGAAGAATTTCCCAAGGAAATTCGAAGAATTTCCCAAGGAAATTCGAAGAATTTCCCAAGAAAATTCGAAGAATTTCCCAAGGAAATTCGAAGAATTTCAAGGAAATTCGAAGAATTTCCCAAGGAAATTCCGAAGAATTTCCCAAGAATATTCCGAAGAATTTCCCAAGGAAATTCCGAAGAATTTCCCAAGGAAATTCCGAAGAATTTCCCAAGGAAATTCCGAAGAATTTCCCAAGGAAATTCCGAAGAATTTCCCAAGGAAATTCCGAAGAATTTCCCAAGGAAATTCCGAAGAATTTCCCAAGGAAATTTCGAAGAATTTCCCAAGGAAATTTCGAAGAATTTCTCAAGGAAATTCCGAAGAATTTCCCAAGGAAATTCCGAAGAATTTCCCAAGGAAATTCCGAAGAATTTCCCAAGGAAATTCCGAAGAATTTCCCAAGGAAATTCCGAAGAATTTCCCAAGGAAATTCCGAAGAATTTTTCAGCAGATTTTCCAACAAAAAAATTTCCAAGGAAATTTCAAAGAATTTCTCAAGGAAATTCCGAAGAATTTCCCACAGAACTTCCAAAGAATTTCCCAAGAAAATTCCGAAGAATTTCCCACAGAACTTCCAAAGAATTTCCCAAGGAAATTCTCCAGGAAATTCCGAAGAATTTCCCACAGAAATTCCGAAGAATTTCCTAAGGAAATTTCGAAAACATTTCCAAGGAACTTCTGAAGAATTTCTCAAGGAAATTCCGAAAAATTTCCCAATGAAATTCCACAGAATTTCCCAAGGAAATTCCAAAGAATTTCTCAAGGAAATTTCAAAGAATTTCTCAAGGGAATTCAAAGAATTTTCAAGGAAATTCGAAGAATTTTCAAGGAAATTCAGAAGAATTTCCCAAGGAAATTCGAAGAATTTCCCAAGGAAATTCGAAGAATTTCCCAAGGAAATTCGAAGAATTTCCCAAGGAAATTCGAAGAATTTCCCAAGGAAATTCGAAGAATTTCCCAAGGAAATTCCGAAGAATTTCCAGGAAATTCGAAGAATTTCCCAAGGAAATTCGAAGAATTTCCCAAGGAAATTCGAAGAATTTCCCAAGGAAATTCGAAGAATTTCCCAAGGAAATTCGAAGAATTTCCCAAGGAAATTCGAAGAATTTCTCAAGGAAATTTCAAAGAATTTCCCGAGGAAATTCGAAGAATTTCAAGGAAATTCGAAGAATTTCCCAAGGAAATTCCGAAGAATTTTCGAAATTCGAAGAATTTCCCAAGGAAATTCGAAGAATTTCCCAAGGAAATTCGAAGAATTTCCCAAGGAAATTCGAAGAATTTCCCAAGGAAATTCGAAGAATTTCCCAAGGAAATTCGAAGAATTTCCCAAGGAAATTCGAAGAATTTCCCAAGGAAATTCCGAAGAACTTCCCAAGGAAATTCGAAGAATTTCCCAAGGAAATTCGAAGAATTTCCCAAGGAAATTCGAAGAATTTCCCAAGGAAATTCGAAGAATTTCCCAAGGAAATTCGAAGAATTTCCCAAGGAAATTCGAAGAATTTCCCAAGGAAATTCCGAAGAATTTCCCAAGGAAATTCGAAGAATTTCCCAGGAAATTCGAAGAATTTCCCAAGGAAATTCGAAGAATTTCCCAAGGAAATTCCGAAGAATTTCCCAAGGAAATTCGAAGAATTTCCAAGGAAATTCGAAGAATTTCCCAAGGAAATTCGAAGAATTTCCCAAGGAAATTCGAAGAATTTCCCAAGGAAATTCCGAAGAATTACCCAAGGAAATTCCGAAGAATTTCCCAAGGAAATTCCGAAGAATTTCCCAAGCAAATTCGAAGAATTTCCCAAGGAAATTCGAAGAATTTCCCAAGGAAATTCGAAGAATTTCCCAAGGAAATTCCGAAGAATTTCCCAAGGAAATTCGAAGAATTTCTCAAGGAAATTCGAAGAATTTCCCAAGGAAATTCGAAGAATTTCCCAGGAAATTCGAAGAATTTCCCAAGGAAATTCCGAAGAATTTCCCAAGGAAATTCCGAAGAATTTCCCAAGGAAATTCCGAAGAATTTCCCAAGGAAATTCCGAAGAATTTTTCAGCAGATTTTCCAACAAAAAAATTTCCAAGGAAATTTCAAAGAATTTCTCAAGGAAATTCCGAAGAATTTCCACAGAACTTCAAAGAATTTCCCAAGAAAATTCGAAGAATTTCCCACAGAACTTCCAAAGAATTTCCCAAGGAAATTCTCAAGGAAATTCGAAGAAATTCTCAACGAAATTCGAAGAAATTCTCAACGAAATTCGAAGAATTTCTCAAGGAAACTCGAAGAATTTCCAAGGAAATTCGAAGAATTTCCCAAGGAAATTCCGAAGAATTTCCCAAGGAAATTCGAAGAATTTCCCAAGGAATTCGAAGAATTTCCCAATAAACTTCCGAAGAATTTCCCAAGGAAATTTCGCAGAGTTTCCCAAGGAAATTCAGCAGATTTTCCAACAAAAAAATTTCCAAGGAAATTTCAAAGAATTTCCCAAGGAAATTCCGAAGAATTTCCCACAGAACTTCCAAAGAATTTCCCAAGAAAATTCCGAAGAATTTCCCACAGAACTTCCAAAGAATTTCCCAAGGAAATTCTCCAGGAAATTCCGAAGAATTTCCCACAGAAATTCCGAAGAATTTCCTAAGGAAATTTCGAAAAAATTTCCAAGGAACTTCTGAAGAATTTCTCAAGGAACTTCCGAAGAATTTCCCAAGGAAATTCCGCAGAATTTCCCAAGGAAATTCTGCAGATTTTCCAAGAAATTCCGAAGAATTTCTCAAGGAAATTCCGAAGCATTTTCCAAGGAAATTCCTAAGATTTTCCGGATGAAATTTTCCATAATTTGCCGAGAAAACACGAAGAATTTCCGAGGAAATTCCGATGAATTTCCGGAGGAAATTGCGTAGAATTATTCGAGGATATTCCGAAGGGTTTTCCCAAGGAATTTCGTAGAATTTCCTGAGAAAATTCCGAAGCATTTCCCAAGGATCTTCCAATGAATGTTCTGAGGAATTTCTGAAGCATTTCTGTGGAATTTGCAAAGAATTTCCCGAGAAAGTCCCAAAGAATCCGAAGAAGCTAATTGCATACTTTTTGTGGCTTTTTGTTACAAAGTCTACATGTCCAGAAAGTTTTATTGAAATCTGATACGGGGGCTGCCAACATTTGACCGTGACATAAACCAAGGCCATCCATGTCGTTAATGAAAAGTCTTATGATTCGTCTGGATCTTCCCAACCAGTTTTATGACATACAATTTGCTTCATCTATTATATAACGCTATCAAAATGTCAGATAAAATGACATTTTTTCATGCATAAAGAAGACATTGATCTTATGCTACTACTGGTTCTTCTTTTTATTCTTTTTTCGTATTTATTACTTCCGCTTGTAATCCACTTCACTGTTTTATTGAGGTTTTGAAACCGTAGTCGCAAAACAATAGAGCTTTTCGTAGCTCAATACGATGCTATATAGAAGCTTGATAACTAAATCATCAGTTCTGATCCATTTTATGAAAATCTGTCGGATAAAGAAAAGAAAAAACCACATAAAATTTGTAAAATAATCATTTTTCTTAATGTGTTGCCCCTTCTTCCTAATCGTATCGATGAATCGAAATCCACATCACTTTTATACAAAATCATTCTGCCAAAATTCGCCAACCTTCCAAATAAGAGCAATAAAATAAATGAAAAATCAATTACATTCCGCTCGCACATGTTGTACACCTTGTTCAAAGGTTGCCGATCGATCGAACGAATTTGGCGCAGGCCTTTGCCAACGAGGCGCTCTGCTGCTGGCTCCTCTCGTGACGTGACCCGACCTGAAACGGGTATTCCAAGCAAGACCCAACCCCAGACACGTTCCATATGCAGGTTTTGTTGCTCACTTTTGTTTTTTTTTCGTCTCACCAGGTTTCGTCCATGGTTCCGGTCGGTCGGTGCTTGCCGGCAAACGAAAAAGTAAAAACTTCCGACAACGACCATCGCAGCGGGATTATCCCTTCATCCCCAGACGCGCAAAATTCATAAATAATATTAATTCGTATTTTATTAATATTGCCATGCGATGTTACACGGGCGTGTGGCATACATAGGTGGAAGAAGTGCTCCGATATACAGATTGGGATCGATCCGACACCATTGTTTACTTGTGGCTATCGGAACGTGTGATTTTATTTCGATTATTTGCGCCAGTAGTCAGTGTGACGACAATATGCAGTTGCCTACGAAACGAACGGGGAAAAGTCGTCCCATGGTGCACTTTTGCAATGGTCCCAATAATTTTGTGTCATAATATGTAGTGTCCATGCTGAAACTGGATTTACCGCATGATTATAATAATAATATGGCATGCCGTATCCGATGCCAGGAAATCTCGGAAAATTCGATTGCAAATAATTTAGCCTTCTGGATTGTTTGCTTTTCTCATACCGGAATGTTATGAAATCACTTTAAAAGGGGAATGATAATTTTCCAACCTTATTCTATTTAATTGATCGTACTCATATGTTATGTGGAGGGGAGTGTTTCCGTTTGTGAGCCTAGTTGCGTTTTTCGCTTTTTATAGCCATCGTGCAATATCGTTATGACGTCAAAAATGAACATCAAAAAACGCAAAATATTCCCTCCATGATTCTCCACTTCAACTTCTTTTTACAGGTAAGTGCTCTACAAAATTTAAGGGAAAGTGTGAGAAATGACCGCTTCTGCTATCAAGAGTTAAGATGATGACTAACCTTTTTGTACGTGGCTATTAAATTGTTTTCATTTATTCTAATCATTTTTTTAATACTAGCAGTTTAGACTCTGCCAGACGAATAGAACAATTGTGAAAGCTTGAAAATCGGGCATACCATTTGTAAGTAAATCGCGACAATTCAATTTTATTTGCGTAGATAGATTTAAAAAACAATTTTTATGTAGATAATAAAGAAAACAGATTAATCCACCTAATAGTGATTTTGTGTTTTCGTGCATTGTTTAAGAAGCCAACTGATCATCCAAATACATCATTGGAAAATGGAATTTGGAATGAAATGACAGCATTTATGGACAAATGAGACGTACGAGAAAGGCAAATCGTTATAAATGAGGAAATCACTACCACCGCAAGGTGACTTCATCTGAAAATTTAATTCATACATGAATCTGGGATTTATGATCGATGGTTTGCTCGACCGTGCTGATATTCCGATTCAGTCAATCTGGACCGTGACTGATGGAACGTGATTTTATTTTATCGAATATGTTCTGTGATGTAACTCAGTGGGCTGGAACTTGGGGTGTTCTATTGGTAATGGGATTATTTAATTCGGCACAAGGGGTTTTCACTACGGATTTTTTTTTGAGAATTTATCGATAAGCCCCTAGTTTATGCTAGTTCGCCAACTGGCTGGCTAATCCATGCTACTCGATCCCTCGGCGGTCGTGCCACTTCTTTCTTCAGCACGTTGGCTGTTCGAGTGCCAAGGTCGGTTCGACGATTCCGGTTAGCAGAAGACTTCCGGTTCGCCGGCGCCTCGACGACCCGAGGCCAAACACTGCTCACTGGACTCACACTGGATTTTCCCCCGAGACTACGCTTATTCGCTGGTCACTTCTCCATCTACGCTGCAGCTCTGACAGTATTTGCGTCACGACTCTGCTGACCACATTCCACGTGCCTTCTTCGTGACACATTCGCTCTGCGATGTTGTCCGCCCGTAGGGCAGGCATTCCTCTACGTACTTCCGCAAACCTTGGGCAATCGAATACCACGTGTTCTGGAGTCTCTTCGACATTCTCACACTCTGGACTTAACGGTAAACTAGTATGTCCAAACAGATGTAAGTACTTCCGGAAGCATCCGTGACCCGACAGAAACTGCGTCAGGTGAAAGTTCACTTCACTATGCTTTCTGTTCATCCACACCGACAGGTTTGGGATGAGCCGGTGGGTCCACCTCGCCATCTCGCCATCGATCGGATTCTCACCTCCTTTCTTACGTTTCTGGTGTCTCTTCGCCGATAACACTCGATGTCTTCTTCCAGGGTGATGCAGATGGGTAGCATCCCAGCAATAACGCATATAGCCTCTGACGATTTCGTTTTATATGCGCTTGCGACTCGAATGGCCATCAGCCGGAACATACTTTTCAGCTTTTCCCGGTTCCGCTTGGTTTGCAGTGCATTGTCCCAAGCAGGAACCCCATATCGTAGTATCGATGACGAGACACTAGCTAGCAGACGCCTCGTGCTGCTTCTTGGACCGCCTACGTTTGGCATGATCCTCGCTATTGCGTTCATTGCCTTCGACGACTTTTCACAGGCGAAGTCAACGAGACTGTTGAAATTTAGCCGATCGTCGATCGTCACTCCCAAGTGCTTCAGTGATCGCTTCGAAGCAATCGCATGGCCTCCGACGACGATCTCCATCCGCTGTATCGCTTTGCAGTTGCTGACTAATAGCACCTCCGTTTTGTGGTGAGCTATCTGCAGCTTAACACCGCTCATCCAGCGCTCGATCATGGCTATGGTCTCCATCACCAACACCTCCACTTCTTCAAGAGTCTCGCCCATCACCGCTAGTGACACATCGTCCGCAAAACCCACGATTTTCACTTTCCTGGGTAGCTGTCAACACTCCGTCGTACATCCCGTTCCAAAGAGTTGGACCAAGTATGGAGCCCTGGGGAGCACCCGCTGTAACGCGCATCGATTTATGTCCTTCGTTCGTATCGTACATCAGAACTCTACCCTGAAAATAACTTTTCAGGATATTGCACAGATAGTTGGGGACCCGCATTTTGTGCAGCACTCTCGAGCACTGTTCGAATTGCATCCACCGTCGATACTGCTCTACGGAATCCGAACTGCATATAACCCGCGTTCTCCCTCTGTACATTTCGTCAGCCTATTGAGGATGATTCTCTCAAGGAGCTTCCCGAGTGTGTCTAATAGGCATATAGGCCTGTACGCGGTCGGATTGCCGGGTGACTTTCCTGGCTTAGGCAGCAACACCAGCTTCTGGATCTTCCACATTTCTGGAAAATTGCCTTCGTCCAAGCACTTTTGCAGCGCCTTCCTGAACTTGTCCGGGTATGCCAGGATCGCAGCTTTTAACGCAACGTTCGGGATTCCATCCGGAGCCGGGGCTTTTTTCGCTTTCAGGCGTTTAGTCGCTTCTGCAAGCTCACTATTGGACACTTGTCGATCTACGGGGTTTGCTTCTCCTTCTTCGTCGTACGGTGTTGGTGGCCACATGGTCGGATCATGTTTTGGGAAAAGACCTTCCACAATTGCCTTCAACTTGTCCGGGCACATTTCAGCTGGCGTCGATGGGCCTTTGATCTTCGCCATCACGACCCGATACGCGTCCCCCAGGGGTTGGCGTCTGCTTCTCGGCACAGCTCCTTGTAGCAGTCTGACTTGCTAAGTTGGATAGCCCGTTTCAATGCGGTCCTAGCTTCCCGGAACACCGCTTTGAGTTCCTCTCTCACTGGTTTCGTCCTTGCTCTTTGTGCCCGCCTCCGAGTTTTGAAGCAAGCAACGCGTAGCGTACTGATCCTGTCGTTCCATCAGTAAGCTGGACGGCGATTGCTTCTCGGTTCTAGTTTTCGTGGCATTGTAGCATCGCAAGCCCTTACCATCATTCTTGTTAGCTCGGCCGCATAAATGATCTCGGTACTGCTGTCCGGTCGAAGTGCCTCAACGAATAGGTCTTTGTTAATGGCTTTCGTTTTCCACCTCCGTTCACTGGTTATCCTTCTTCGTGTTGCACCAGGATTTCGTTGGCCAATACGGTAGTGAATCGCCTGGTGGTCGCTGTGAGTGTACTCCTCGCTAACTTTCCAGTCCATACTTGCCACCAACGAAGGACTGCTGAACGTTATGTCGATGATAGACTCCCTCCCATCTCTCCGAAATGTGCTCACCGAGCCTTCATTACATCTAGCTTCGCTAGAGCTTCCTGCAGGATATATCCTCTTGTGTTGGTCACTAAACTGCCCCATTACACGGCCCAGGCATTGAAGTGACGTCCTATGACTACCGGCCTTCGTCCGATCAGCTTATCGGTTAACTGATCCAATATCTGGCTGAACTGATCCACGGTCCACCTTGGAGGTGCATAGCAGCTGCATATGACGACGCCGTTAATTTTGGGAATCACGAAGCCTTCGCATGAACTCTCCACCACTTCTTGAATAGGGAATTTGCCCATGACTTGTATCGCAGCCAAACCCGTTCTATCTGTTATCCAGTTGCCGTTATCGGGGGGAACTCGATACGGCTCTGCAATTATCGCGACATCGCTCATCGTTTCTGCTGTAGACTGCCATAACAGTTGCTGCGCGGTTTCACAATGATTCAGATTAATCTGAATTATCTTCACTACTGCTGGCCTGCGATCGCCCTCTTGTAGGCTGGGCATTTGTAGCCACCCGTCTGATGGTCATTTCCGTCTTCTAAAGTGCAAAGCATACACTTCGGTCTTTGCGTGCAGTCTCTCGCAAGATGACCTGTTTCCCCATATTTTCAGCACATGTTAGATTAAGGCTTTGACCTCCGCCTCTGAGCCCAATGATTTCGCAATGCGCTCCTGCATAACCGAGCTGTGAACCGCAGGGTCCTTCTTCAACTCGAAGAGCAACTCTCCGGTTTGTGTACGCCTGGTCCTTATCACGTTTTCGCCCAAGTCCCTCAACTCAGGATCTTCTCTAACTTTTTTGAGAAGCGCTGCATACGTCGTAGCGTCGTTAGCCTTTACTAGCACAGCTTCCCCCTTCGGCGTCTTTTTACGAGGTGGAGGCTTTTCTTTCCCGTTCTGCTCCATTTTCCTTGCCTCTTTTCGCTTCAGCTGTTTCTTTCTCTTCTCCTTCTGACCTACTACGGTACTCCATCCTTCTCCCTGTGGAGTAGCGTCTGTCCCTTCGACGGCGACAGCTTCCGCCCGTGTCTGCCTCTTGAGTCTACCTGGCCTGTCATCTCCCGGTGAGGTTCTTGCCCTTTTGGGAGTCATAGAGGCTGGCGAACTCTCCACCCCGAGCAGTTTCCCTTTCCACTGCTTCTTAGAATATAACGGAAATGTCCCGATACCACCCTGTTCCAGCGGAACTGCAACAGCATGTGCCTTAGATTGTGCCAATGCGCGCTCCGCTACATCAGCCCTCAGCGCTGCTGTATCGAATTCGTTCACTGCCGATAATAACGCCTTATGGATCCTGTGAACCACGTCCTTAATCTCCTTATGGACGTTGCTCCTCCCATCCACGAAAATGGGGAGTTCCTCCACCAATCTCTTCGCGGCCACTATTTTCGGTTTTTTGTGGGGGCTTGTCCAGCTCGGTCTGCCCTGGCCGTTGCTTCTGCAGCTGCAGTTGTTCCTGCTTCTTCTGCTCCTTTTGCTCCTGCTTCTGCCGCTGTTGTTGCTGTAGCACTACTGCCACTGACGGCGGTGATCTCACCAACCCACTACTGGCGAACGGGTTCGCCGCTCCTGCATCTGCCTCTGCGTGATTTGTTGAATTATTCATTCTATAGGGTCCCCCTCCAAACCGTTATCTCCACCCGTCGTACGTAGTCGCTTATGATCCATGGATTATCTTTGCAAGCAGTGAGGTCCATGCGAGGGTTGACACGGACGCACTTATATGGCCGTATTCAGAGCCGATCGCGCAATCGGGCAAATCTCAACTGTGCATAGTACTCACCAAGAAATTTGGTGGACGAGTATTGAACGTATTCGGAGGACTGCTAGTTTTTTACCGGGACGGAGGCGGCCGTACTGTTGGCCCACCCGCCATTTCAAGCCGGTGTCACCCTTCCTTACTCAGGGAGTAGAACAGCACGACCGTCAGCCCAATGTCGTCGTTTCCAATCCACCAGATTCTGTCCGATATCGTAAGCCGTGACCAGTATATTGTAATTAGGACCTTACTGGTATCGATCCTTCTGTTGATTGGGCTGAAGTGCTTTGGAAGCGGCACGGTTCGCTTGTACAGAGCTGCTTGTAGACATGTGGTTTTTTGTAGAGATTCAACAGAGCCCACTGTCAAACCTCCGCCACGTCCCCTAGGCAGATTCCGCTTGGGCTGGCTGGGAACCAGTGAACTGGTACCAGGGCCCGGTCATCTCCCGAGAGAAACGCCGATTGGCGGTTTTTCTTTGGCGCTCGGGAACAAGTCCCGAGCTACAACCTCTAAACTGAGCACATGTCTGTCTGTCCGTGTGTATGTATGTGTGTATGTGTGTGTATGTGTGTGCACGGAAGCTAAGAAAAACATTAGACAACTTTTCATATAGTAATCCTTAACCGATTTTCTCGCAACAAATTTCATTCAACAGAGGATAAAGCCTAGTTGATCACTATTGAATTTGATAACAATCTGCCGTTGCGTTTAAAAGTTATGAAGAAAATGGTACATCGAAACATATAAACCCATATAAGGTTGGTGTCTTGGCTAAATGCGAGAAAGGCAGTATCACTACTCGGTGAATTAAGTTAAGAAGAATTCTAAAATCTCATTGATGATTGCGGCGTCTTTTAATTATAAACTTGTTATTAGCTTATGATCAATCCCATTTTTTTTCAAAACAATTTATTTTTGGCAAATTTCAAATCGGTTAAATAAAATTTCTAGTTATTTTTAAATAACTATCTATTTGTTCAAGACTTAATACTTTGTTTCTTTCTTTTCAGGTATACAACATATGGGTATTGCGTTGTACACAGTAAGGTAAACATAAATAATAATTGTATAAATTTTGAAAAAGAGTTATGGTACCGAATCAATCTCTACATTATTCTGAATTAGGTATTTCTTCTGGATATGCGTTATGTTGGTAACGGGGTACTTCGTAAATTGCATACTGATAGCTGTCCTGTGTACATTTAAATTTCTAGCTCCAAGTGCTTATGGGAGACTATATGGGAGGTCATAGCAATACAATTGGAGGTTATGCGAGGAAACGATGATGTGACATCTTCTTAACGAGTGGCCAGCGGCCGACGCCCTCATATATGTCAACAGGTCGGACGTCGGGCAGTGGCGGGCCCTCATACAAATCCCGGAAAAAACCTGAGATTGCGTTCAAAATTTCGCCACAGAGTAATTTTGAAACGTTGAATTCATTTTGAGGTTAAAATGGTTATCCGACATACTTTATGTTATCCAAGGGCTTCCGCAAGCCCAAGCCCTAGGATCTAGAACAAAGACAGCGTCCTCATTCTAACATTGCACCAGTCAATTTCCCGGCTTCACGGAAATCACGAAAAAAAAATTTGAGGTTTTGTTCGGCTTTCCGCCACTGTGCGTCGTTAAGGGTCGACGTTTCATGCATTTCTAAGACATTTGGAATCAAAAACAAAAATTCTATTTCAAAATTTCCCTGTGTTTTTGTGTTTTAAGAAAGTCAAACTTTGACTGCTTTGGTCAAACACAAGACCGAATGAGTTGAAATTTTGCATAGGAACTTTTTTGAGGTGATAAAATTTTTAAGCACTACCCGTTTTTGAAATTCGAAAAGTCGATTTTCATTGGCACCCTAATAAATATGGTTTGAAATGTGATCTTGAAAGAGGCTAAAGAGACAAATGGTTTAGTTGAAGAAAGCTAAGTAGAAAAACCCGCCCAAAGCCCAAAATATATTCAGATGTCCAAAATACCCTAATTATAGGATTTTTTGTCAAAATTAAAAACGATGCATGCTCTGATATTTCCGAGAATACGATACTTTTTTGTAATCAAGATTTGAACCTCGAATATTTCCATAAAAACGAAAACTACGACAGCCTAAGACTGAAATTTGCTGTAGAGCTTATGCAAAATAACGGGATGAAAAGTAAGCAACGAATATGTCTTTTTCTTCTTTGTTACTATTTTTTGTTTGATCTTTGTCATTATTATCTCCGAAAAACGAAGCTTTGTCGTTGGTTCTCTTTTGTCGCTTGTTTACCTTGCGCATCGCTGAAATATTGATTACCTGACGACGATCCAAGTGAATAGAGAGTGGGATTTACCATCTATTATCGAAGTGCACGTTTCAGCAGCTCTGAAATGTTGATCAATAACGGCACAGTCCAAGTTCATACAGTCAGTTGGGAGAGGAAGGGAATATTATTGTGTGGTTATTTTTGTTACTAGAGACCGAGAATACCTCTGCATCGCCACAATTATTACCGGAAGGAAGTTGCGTTATTTGGGTGGGGTAACCAGAAACATAGATCGAGAATCACCAAGGAAAGTGATGTGACCTACTACGGATATTTTTATATAGAACCATAACAGCATTTTCTTATCTGATCTTTTGGAATAGATTCATGATTATTCTTTTTATTACAGGGAGATTCGCTGCCAGACAAAAATTTAAGCACAAGACTCATTTAACCATTTCCTGCTTGTCAAACAAGATCGATCCCTCTAGGGTAATCGGTATCAACTTGCTGCAATGTGGCTTTATTTCAGCATTGCATGGTCTCGATTATATCCCTGAAATCCGTGATTATAACTTGAGGCTCAAGACTCCATCACGCAGTTTTAATATTAATGACTGTATTGTTTGTTTGTAATAGTAAAGAAATTGGTACGAAAAAGTTCAGCAGCAATACATAAATTTGGTTTACAACTGGAGTGGGTGGAAATTCATTCAAAAATGCATTCAATTTAACAAGTAAACACTTGTTAGGTTCAACTTTTCCGACCTTGAGTTTAACCACTTGCCGCTGACGATCGGGCTACGAATAGGTGAGTTGACATCCGGGAAGGAGCGCCTAACATTGCTCTGGTCCTCACAAGTTCCAATACTCACGCTTCCACGGGTCTTTCGATGACAATTGACCGCCAGCTAAGGGTTGCGTACTTAGCTGGTAGTGTGGCCTGGGCACTGTTGTCCTTCTGTCATCAGCTAGAGTGAGAGGGTGCGTCCTGTCGGGTCCGAAACCTTACTATAATCCAATGTTTTGCGCCGACCGATGCTGCCGATCTGCAAGACAAAGAGAACTTCTACAGTCAACTCAATGCCGTCGTAGATAGAATTCCGAAGGGTTATATAAAGATCTGTTTGGGCGACTTCAATGCGGAGATCGGATCGGATCGGCATTATGGGACGGATTATGGAAGAAATGAGCGAAAGCGGAGAGCTGTTCGCATGGTGATCGGGGGTCGCTCTTCTCTCATCGACCGGTTCACAAGGTCACGTGGGTCTCCCGTGGGTCTGACGGCTTTATAAAATATCAAATCAACTACAGCTGCATCAGCCGAAAATGGAAACGGAGCCTTCTTGATGTACGGAATAAACGTAGTGCCGATATCGCGTCTGATCATCACCTCATCATCGGCGAAATACGCCTACGTACGGCGCGGATTCGTCGTCAGGAGGAGAGAGTTGGACGACGGTTCAACACACGCCGACTGGAAGATGCCACGGTGAAACGGTCCTTCGTTGAAGAACTGGAGACGCGTGCTGCAGATATTCCGGGAGGTGGCAGCGTGGAAGACCAATGGATCGCGATCAAGAATGCTTTCATCGCAACCAGCGAGAACAATCTGGGCGAACTGCGCACCCATAGAAAACAATGGACCACCGATGAGACCTGGAGAAAGAAAGAGGAGCGAAGAGAAGCCAAAGCCGCGATAAAGCGATCAAAAACCAGAGGAGCCAAAGTCTTAGCCCGTCAACGGCACTCGGCTCTTGAGAAGGAAGTAAAACGCCCATGCCGACGGGACAAGCGAGCGTGGGCAGACTCTCTGGCCGACGAAGGAGAGAGAGCCGCAAGTAAGTAAAAGCTGACGATCGAGGAACGCATCGCTTGAGGCCCGCAGGTGCTCTTGTGGTATTTTACCGGTTGCCACCAGATGTCGCCTCAGGACTTGCACAAAAACATGATGCTTTAGAGCAGACGCGGCGCGGCCTCTAACGTACTCCAGACAGTGAGATTTCTAGAGTTTAATATTTATTGTTGATACAACCACAAATACCCGAGCAGCACAAGTCAGACAAAAATGATTGCAGCAACTTGATTGTGACTAAATCTGGTTACATATGAGTTGCAGTAACTTATATAGAACATATGTGCTCCTAGGGTAGGGTTGAATCAATCATACGCGATAGTTCACTGGTTTATTTATTGAATTGCACCATCTGATTAGACATAGTCTAGTTGATTCAACTCTCGTATATATTTGTTTTCAAGGATGTTATCGATCATTTAGTAATTTGCGTTCGATCATTTAGTAGTATGTCAATAACTCATTCCATAAGCTGAATTTCAAAATGTGTTGTATGGTGGACTTCTATTGTGAAGATGTTTCAACAACTCTGCCTAATGACTCGTTCAGAATTCAACTAATAACGGAGTTATAGCGCTAGTTGCAGTTACTTAAAGTAAATTATTCTAATTATGTTATCATTTAGTATAAGTTACTTAATCTATAGCTAGTGGAATACAAAAAACGAACCAAGAGGCAGAGTTGTAGAAAAACCTTCGCAATATAAGTCCACCATACAATAAATTTTGGAATTCAGCTTTTGGAATGAAATTCGGACAAACTATGATAATCGATAACATCCTTGTTTGTTTTAACTATGTTTTCCAGCTATCACTGTCAAATAATACATCAGGACAACAATATTCATGGTTGTTTTTACTTATGGAATTGCTAAATACGAAACTACTTTATCGACAATATGATGCCATCCACCAAGGAAGAAAATATGACAGTAATAGAATCGAACCAGCTACTAGCTTGTTTTGCTCATATAGGAAATTCTTCGAAAATTCTACGGAAAATTACTAAAAATAGTGTCGTTTGACCGAAAATTATTCTTCGGAAAGGTACTTCGGGCGAAACGGTTATAAATCAATACCAAATTTTCAAAACGACTTATCTGCTTTTGTAAACAAAAATTCAAACGTCGATTTGAATCTTGGTTAACAAAGCAGATAAATCGTTTTGAAAATTTTGTATTGAAATGACGAACGGCTTGATCAAAAATTTCATTTGGCCAAAGCGGCAATCGGCCGGAAAGGATGTTGTCTCTAACAGGCTGTTTGGCTGGAATGGTCTTTTGGTCGAATGAGTTAAAAAAAAATGCCGTTTTGTTGTAATGGCCATTTGGCCCAATGTATCATATGACCAAATGGCCTTCCAGACAGACGGTCATTTCGGCCGAAGGACCTTTTCGGCAAACAGTATTTTCGGTCAAATGACCTATTTGGCCAAACGACTTTTTCGACCAAATGACCAGTTCGCCTGAACGATATTTTCGGCCGTATATTCATTTCAGCTAAATGACATTTTCGGCCGGATGGGTCTAATGATTTGTTCGGCCAAATGGCTCTTCCTGTCGTTTGGTCGAAAGTCATTCGGCAGAAAGCCATTTGTTCGAATGCCACCGAAAGGGACATTCGGCCGAGCTCGTAATTTGGCCAACAAAGTTGTTGGCCCTAGCCAACTGCCGTTTGTTCGAAACAATCGTTTGACCGAAAATGTCGTTTTGCCGGAGAGATCATTTAGCCGAAAGTGCCGCTTGCTTGGTCGTTGTGCGAAAAGAGCATTTGGCCCGAAAATGATCTTTGCTGGATGTCCATTTCGGACAAATGGCCGTTTCTGTCAAACGATCATGTTGGCCATTTGAGCCGGTCAACGGATTTTTTCAGCCAGATATTTTCAGCGAAATAACTTTAGGCTAGATGGGCTTTTGCTTAATGGTTTGTTTGGTTAATTGTCACATTTGGCCAAACAACATTTGGCTTTCGGGGGTCATAGATGATGAACTTATTTACAGTCAAAAATCACGTTAAGAAAGAGCAAAAAAAAATGGCTTTCGGCCAAATCGTTTTCTTTGTTCAAAAATTCTATTTCAACGAGAAATTCTTTGGATTTCAACGGAAATTCTAAAACATGGTAATAAAGTTGAAAAACGGATAATCCTTAAGAATTTGCACTCGAAATTAGCATTAGTTTTTTCAACGAAATCTTTGGTGTTTTCACGAAAAATTCAATGGAGTTTCAACGTAATGAGTTGAAGATATCTATCGAGAAATTCTGCGAACTTCTTCAAATTTGAATCGGCATGGAAAATTATAGATCAGCGGCGTGACAAATTTTAAACGGCGGCGCGCCTATGCAAAATTGTCGTTGGCGGCGTGGCGTGTATACAGAGATAATAAGTGAAAAAAATCATTCTCTTTTGGATTCAATTCCTGGGACCCTTTGCATCACGATCAGCACCAGCTCTGAGTTTTTTTTATGATCAGCCACCCACTGCTCTGCTGTGCCTCTTTATAAAATTACAAGAAACTTGATGATGATTTTGATGAAATTTGATTTCTATTGACAACGGAGAAGAATTAAACAAAAAATAGAGAAAGTTCGTTTGATATTAAATGACCTCGTAAGCAATAAACTCTTCCAAATTCCATGAAGTGATTCTTTATTTCGCCGCCAATGGCGGATGACAACAGTGAAAACTGCACGTTACGGTGTTGCATAAGTATTCAAAGTAATATGTATTACTTCACTGTCTCTATTTTTTATTTTTTCGGGCTGCAGACTTTAAATTGACAAAAATGCCGATCCTAAACTAGGCGCTCGAAACAGGATTTCACTTCAATAATACGGCCGACTTGTTTCCCAGAAGTGAAGTACTTCAGCTTGAGCTGCGATTCAACCCCCTCCTACGAGTTTAGTCCGGGAGTAGAGACACAAACTTATCCGCCTTCGTAATGCTAATGGGCTATATCTTTTTTAATGAACAGTCAACACATATGCGTACATCAAACCGCTCACCACATCTATCCAAACAAATCTGGAAAAAATATCACCCATATAAACAGCCGACTGTTTAATAATAATATCCCGGTTTAATGGCTCTTAAAATGTATCGCTTTTTTGTCAGCCCACCATCGCAACCGTAAACAGCACGAGGCGAGTCCCCGAGTCCCGGCAAAACGCGTGCGACGCCCGCCGGGTGACACACCACCAACAAAACGAAGCAAGTTCATCACCCACACACGATTCTGGAATTCGCATATTCATCATCGTCAGCGTCATTTTCGTGTAACAACGTGACACGCCTTCACTCGCCCCGTCCGTGGTGGTGGCGCGGGCTATCTCAAATTGAGCGTTTATTCACTCGACGACGACTTGAATCTTGTTGCGTTGCGACCATAATAGCGGGACTCCGAGGCTATGTGGATTTATTTACACTCGCATAAAATGCGAGTTTGTATGCGAAGTGCGTTGCCGTGAAGACGCATAGAAATATGGAGTCCATTCATCCAGCTGGAGATACCCCAGCCCAGGGTTGCAAGCACTGTGTCAGTAAGGGCATGGAAATAGCGATGTCAGATTCCTTTAAATATAGTTCCGTTGCACGAAGTGCCAGTCTTTTAGTGGAAAATTAATAGCTCAGCTGTTGAACTTCTGGAGATTCGTAAAAAAAATGTCAACACAAAATATAATTTTACTAGTAGATCCGTATTTCCGTAGGTTTGGCATCGCAGTTTGCAAACTAGCTCGGCATGGTGACGAATGTATTCAAATTTAAATATGTTCTCAGCAACATCGTTTGCCACTTGAAAGCTGTTGTTTGTAAGCCCTGCTGTTCCACCCTCCACCTACCATTCGATTACTTTGGAGGTATGCAGTGCGACAGAGGATGAGTAATCGTTTATTTTTAGTCGGAAATTGTTGTTGTTATTTGTCCGATTTGTAATCAAAAGACCTTTTCGTGGAGAAGTCTCACTGAGCTACTTAATATGACGCTCGATATAATTTTTCTCGCTATCGCAGTTATCCTGCAGAGAACTCCGATCGGAAAATATTATGCTGCTGCTGATTCATACATTTGTAGGTATTTGTAAAAAGAGCCTAAAATGGTTTCCCAAGGAAGCATCGCAGCAAGTCACTAGTGAATTATATAGCCCAATCGAGACGCTGCTCTAGATTTATGGAACGATTAGTGTTGTTGTCAACACGTTGTCCTTGCTTACCAAAAACCATATTACTGACATTAAAATCAGGGGAACGTTTCTCCTTTTCGCTGGCAATTCATGAAAAAGTGTATCTTTTTGACTATCCTTTCTCCAAACATTGCAAAGCTTTCTCCAAAGCTTGCAGGCGTAGACAAAACAGTTCTATATGCGAAAATTCCCCGAACGTCCATCGGTGTGCCCCCAAGATCTTGAAGAACATCTTTTGCAGCTCGGGAGTCCCATGTATCTTTTTGACTATCCTTTCTCCAAACATTGCAAAGCTTTCTCCAAAGCTTGCAGGCGTAGACAAAACAGTTCTATGCGAAAATTCCCCGAACGCCCATCGGTGTGCCCCCAAGATCTTGAAGAACATCTTTTGCAGCTCGGGAGGACAGCTTCTCCGGAAACTCTTCTTCTCAGTTCTACTTCTCTACTTGCTTTTGAGATCATCCGGAATTTGCTTCATAACTCCGGGATAATTGACACTCCAGATTCGCAAAAAACAACCGTCGAAGAACGCCCTTATTTTTGTCATGCATGAATCCGAACAAAGTACCGGGGCAGCGTAACGCGATCTGGGCATAAGCAGAATAACAAAATTTGATATGGAGTTGATTGATGTAAGAGATAAAAGAACTGGCAACAATATTAAAAAATTTGGACCAAAATATCATTTGAATGTCAATATATGTTATGGATAAACACAAACTAATAGAGCGAGATATTGATCACTTATTACAAATAGCATACTCATGATATTTCAGTGCAAAATATTGATATTATCATCTGATCTTTTATCTCTTATATCAAACAAGTTCATATTTCATTTTGCAATTGTATCAAGATTTATTATTATTGTGACCGAGTAAGTATTTCTCCATGAAGTCTACGTACTTGTTGTATAGTATTGTGGACCTCGCAAATATTGCAAAATTATCTGGAAAAGTTGTATAAGAATCGCTTGTGTCCTGTTCGGAGTCGAGAGTCCATTTGCTAATCCTTTAGGTCCTTAGGTTTAGAGCTTAGGTCCGTCCCGGGTGATATGATCTCCTTGGTTTTCCGTAGTTGTTCGGTAGTAGCTCTCCACAACATTTTTATTTATATATTTCTTTATTTATGTATTGTCTTTATTAACGAGATTTTCAGTCCGAGACTGGTTCATCTCGTCGTCCAGGGTATTGTCCAGTTACCTCGCACTGCCTTTCTTATCCAAGTTTTACGTCCCCTAAAGAGACGGTTGGTTGACGCAAATCACCGACTCTAAAATCCGATTCCGGCGAAGAGGCTGGCTCTGGTGTTACCAAGTGCTCCGCAGTGTACCGGAAACCAAGCAAATGTTTTATATGGGAGCATGTTTGCCAAGATTCCTTGGATCTACGGGTGTTTGAGCGTTTCGCTCTGAAGTGCGGAGATGACGCAGACAGAATCAGACGAGGATGGGTTTCCTTGTCGGGTAAGTGTTGGCGATGCATAAGATCTCTTTTTGACTCGAGAACCACAGAACTCGATTTCAGAAGGAAACCAGCATGAAACCCCAGGCAGCTAGTCTACAGCCATCGGCACCCTCCGGGGTGGATGCAAAAGACTCTTTTGGTTCCGAGTCTCAGGGCGTGTGACGAGGGAGAGTTTTCGGATTTCGAGTTTTTCCCGATAATGTACGCACTAGTAAATGAGAGATAAGAGATACGGCAATGGAGATGCCTTCAAAGATGGCGTTCCGGCGCGGAAAGGTAGCGGTTGAGTTGGATTGATGGCGGGGCAGTCAAGGTTGGTAAACCACGGTTGCGGCAACAATTAACTGATGACGAATGCTTTGTTCTCTGATTGAACCCTCGGAGGGATCGAACTCAAATTCCTGCTCTCAACAGGCCTTGATCTGATGACGGTGGTGGCAACGAACGGACACACTAGCTTTGCTAATAGTTACATCCACGTTTACGCAAACTAGGATTATTACTTATCTAACTTCTCGCTCCGCCCGGGAGCACTCGGAACGTGTACACCGTGGACCGTGAACCGGATACCGTTCCAGAATAGCCACCATTGTTCGTCGTAGCCACCCGGAAAACCGGGTTGGACTCACGATATTAAATCCGATGTTACAAGCTTGGTGTTATGGATTGTACTGCCGTTCACTCTCCTCATTAGCTAATCTCTTCCAGCCCTCCGAACCAACGCCAATTATAACATTCTCCCATTCGCTTCGATTTAGTTCTGTGGATCTCTCTGTCCGATCACGGACGGTGAACGGGGAACTGTCGGAATATTAACCTCGACAGCGGCAACCTTCCCACTGAAGTGTGGCCTGGAGGAGCCACCAGTTGGCCCGGTAGGGGATGTGGACTGTATCAACGCCCGGCGCCTGAAGGGCCTCCAAGTCCATACGATAGCGACTTATGAAAAGTATTTATTAACTCTTGAAGCCTTGAGAAAGGCTGTTTGGTTCGGCTTGTCCAAGAAAATAAAGCGGTTTAATCAAAACAAAGATGTATTTCGCGGAATGGTTTACAACAAACTGAATGCTCTTGAGCGAATGCACATTTCTTATATACATTATGTTGAATCCTATTCGCCTCCTGATTGGTCGGCCAATCAGCGTGTGGCATGTTGCCAAGTCATCATTGCTGTCGGTACTCTCGTCGTAGGCTTCTTCTTCTTATTTTTCTTCCTCGCTGCTGGCGTCCAATTCATAACGGTTCTTTTCGCTCGGCACACACCAGCAAGCCAAGAAGCAAGTTCAATTCTCATCCGAGTGGGTAGTAGTGCGTGTTTATTGTTAAATGGTGAAATACATAAACTTACAATCCGAAATGCTCATTCATGTTCGCCTTGTGCGCGGACACTCTCCCCCACTCAGCCACCCGTTTTTGCTGCTATAACCTGGTGCGTCTAGCGCTTTCATCAACGATCCATGCGTATCCTTCCGTTGGAGCAGCGGTTAACTGAACATATAGTTCGCTGACTTCTTGAAATCATATTTTTTTTAATTAACTCAATGTTACCCACCGGTAACAGATGTATGTCGCAGCTGCTTTGGTCGAGAATATTGTACAGATGTCCGGGAGACTTTTCGAGATAGTCATGGTAGCCGTAGAGCAGGCGGCTATCAATGATAGCCTGCCCGGTCTTTAACCGGAGCATCCTGTTATTGGTACGGTGCGGTTTGGAAAGCACATTGACTTTGGCCCTACAACTGGCTTGGATTCGGCGGTGCCTTCATCTGCATACGTGTCCTCTGATATTGAAACCCAATGAGCTGGCCTAGCGAAGAACAGCACTGACGGCGGATTGCGTCTCTTTTGTCGTTCAGATATCCCACTTCTTACATCTCATTTCTTACTTCTCAATTCTCATTTCTCATTCTCACTTCTTACTGTGAAAAGTAAGGAATAAGAAGTAAGAAGTAACAAGCGAGAAGTGACATTTGATACATCACATTTCTCATTGCGACTCTCTCATTATGCCTTTCCCATTTTTAGAGTGAAAAATGAGAAGTGAGAAATATGGAGCGATAAGCGAGACGTGAGATTTCTTTTTAGTTCCCACATTATTAATCGCTTCGCATTTTCCAACATTTATTATTGTTCGGCCATTTGCCCCGTTCAGCCATTTTCGTCCAAAAGTAATTTCAGTCAAACAACTTTTCCCTTTTCGGCCTAATGACAGCTAATGCGTATCAAACTATCTACAAAACACATGAGACCGGTAGTCCTCTACGGACACGAAACCTGGATGAGGCTCGTGGAGGACCAACGTTTGGAGTTTGAGTTTTCGAAAGAAATGTGCTGCGTACCATCTATGGACCCTCCGTAGACTGCGTAGTTGGCGACGTGCAGCCATGGACCGAACTGAATTGCGAGTGATTTTAATACGAGTGATTGTTGATAATGTTAGCAGCTCATCTACTGTTTTACTGATGCTTCCATGAAGGCTCTTGTCTGCTGCATCTGTTAGCGGAGTGCGGAGTGATCATTGCTTCTGACATCACCTTAGATTAGAGTTAGTCGTTGATTAAACTCACAAGTAGTGCTTTACTGTAGCCCGTTTATGAACCCTGCCAACGCGATTTTTGTCCGAAACCGACACGTGAATTGATAATTTGCTCAGTTGACGGAAATGTAGGATCAGTTGTTATGCTCTGTTATACTCTGCGAGAAAATACCCCCAGATAGTATCAATGTGAGTACGTGAGTACGACAGCTGCCCAAGCCACGACGTCAAAATCATCATAGGAGATTTGAACGCTCAGCTTGGCCAAGAGGAGGAGTTTAGACCGACTATTGGGAAGTTCAGCGCTCACCGGCTGACGAACAAAAACGGCCTACGAATAATTGATTTCGCCGTCTCCAAGAATATGGCCATTCGCAGCACCTACTTCCAACACAGCCTTCCGTATCGGTACACCTGGAGATCATCACTGCAGACAGAATCACAAATCGACCACGTTCTGATTGATGGACGGCACTTCTCCGACATTATCGACGTCAGGACATATCGTGGCGCTAACATCGACTCTGACCACTATCTGGTGATGTTTAAACTGCGCTCAAAACTATCCGTCATCAACAATGTTCGGTGCCGATGACCGCCGCGGTACGACCTAGAGCGACCTAGGGGCCTCTCTAGAGGAGTGCTGGTATACTGTCAAAGCAGCCATTAACGACGCAGCGGGGAACAACGTTGGGTATATGGGACGAAGTCGACGGAACGATTGGTTCGACGAAGAGTGCAGACAGATTCTGGAGGAGAAGGACGCAGCGCGGGCGGTCGCGATGCAGCAAGGTACCCGGCAGAACGTGGAACGTTATAGACGGAAGCGGAGACAGCAGACCCACCTTTTTCAGGAGAAGAAACGCCGTCTGGAAGAAAAGGAGTGCGAGGAGATGGAACAGCTGTGCAGTTCTCAAGAAACACGCAAGTTTCATTAGAAGTTCAACGCATCCCGCAAAGGCTTCGTGCCGCGAGCCGAAATGTGCAGGGATAAGGATGACGGACGAACGTGTGGTGATCGAAAGGTGGAAGCAGCACTACGAGGAACATTTGAATGGCGCTGAGAGTACAGGCAGTGAAAGTCAAGGCAGCGGAGGAGATGACTACGACAATTCAGCGGACGATGGAAGCCAACCAGCCCCCACCTTGAGGGAAGTTAAGGATCCAACATCTAAAGATGAATATATATTTGTTGGGAACTGTAAAAAAAGCTAATCAACAACGGCGTAGAATAATATTGTGCCTTGCAACCAAATGACATCATTTTTCAAGGCTATTATAGATGTACAGTACCAATAGCACGTGCTATCAAAAGCATTCATTACTAGAATCCACCACGTGGATTTTCAAAAATATCAAAGTAGCTCGTTTTTTGGAGGTATGTTACCCAAGTAACATTTTAAGTTTTATAACGCTCTTGAAGACCATAATTTACTCTTCAAGAGTGTTATAAAACCAGCATAAAACCAAAATGTGACTAGGGTATGTTCTTATGTTCTTAGGCGACTATCTGGCGCTAATTTTTCGTTGCGACTAAAAATAAGGGGACGATTTTTTTATGAGCGGTACAATACACACAGATGATGGACTGCTCTGCCGTATTCTGAAAAAGTGACGTGCCATATAACCGATTTCAGCTGATGATTCTCCTTGAGAAACATCACCTCACCGATTTGTTCAAAGTCTTCAATCGTGAACATCTGCAAGGTGGACAGAATGGGTAACTCGCAGTATTGTGGCGTTGTTTCAGACCAATAATGAACGCAAAAAGTTCGATCCACGAGTTTGCCAACGCGGGGGGTGCGTTATATGTTTTCAAGTTCAACCAAAGATACAACCCTGTTTATGAGTGACCTATCCAGATGAAGAGTAACAGTCGCACGTGGAAACATTTGCAAAAACCGGCGGTGTTCGGTATACCGGTACAGTGGTACTGAAGCAAGAACGTCAAAAGGCGCCAGTAGTGAAAGAGGATATCGCTGTCTTCGTTAGTCAATGTGCTTACTTTGGTGCTCGTTACACCAATGTCACCGATTTGTTAGCCGACGAAGAAAAGTGAACGAGCTGTGATTTGATAATGGAATAATTTCATTTGCACTAATTGCGACTTGGTCGAACTAAGGAAGTTGTTGCAGTCGCAGATTCTTGAGAAAAAGATGGGTAGGACCTAGTTGCTGTCAAGAAAAGAGTGTTGTTTGAAGTTTCAATCCGCCAAAAGCTCCAGATCAAAGCATACCTGTCTGTCTGTCTCGAGTGCTGAACGAGTCCCATCTCAGCTACGAAGAAACGAACACGCCTCTGATCATAATTGAGGCGGGGTGCTTAGTTTAAGATCGCTTTGTCCACAGTTCGACGAACCTCTCGATTATCGAGCTCTAAGTCTAGCGCACTTTTGTATGGGTCGCTACCTGACAGCGATTTCTAAACCATTTTACGATGACCTAAATGAGAACAGAAAGAACGCAAGAAAGTACAAAAAGCATGGCTTTCATCATTCGCAAGAGAATATCGGTATTATCGAAGCAATGACAATACACCATTGCAACAGTGCACTGTGGATCCTGGTCGCATCGTTGATACCCACCCTAGATGGAGAATATCACAAGAATGGTTACAGTTCGTATAAGCACCGGAGAGTATGGCAGACCAATGACGCAGATACCAGTGCGGCCTATTGCGGACAACGAGGCACTTGATCAGGAAGAAGCATTGACCATTGAGCCAGTTCCAAGGGCGAGAGTCCATTTTGAGTTAACCGAAACAAATGGTATGACAGTTTAATATGATTTTGACGGATGTGTGACTATTTCCGACAAGGGCAGACGAGGTGCAAATGTTAAAGACGACGATGGCGGAGATGAGCAATTGACCAAAGTGCTATGTGCTTCACTATTGCACGGGACCAAAGACGAATGCGACAGAGAACGTGTGAATGAAATCCGCTTAAAAAACGTCCTCAATGTGCCCAAAAAGCGTCCCCAATTTGATTAACCCTAGAAGGTATGGTTGTGAGTTTACAGTGGATTTTTTGTATCAATTCTTATAATTGCGGGTTTTTTTACGAAGAGATTATTCATAAGTATGAAATAAGCGAGAAACCAACCACCTTCTTGCGCCTTCATCTCGGAAATAACAATACTGCCGGATCCGCATGTGCTAATCGTTGAAAAATCCAACTTCATACTCCTTTATCTTCCCGAAGTCACGTTCGTCACATACATCTCCCGCAACAGTCTGAAAAATATGATGTCATGTTCCCCAACTCCGCACCGGGAACCCGTCGCAACATCATTATTTCATTTTGGACCGCGAGTTTCTGGGAACAAAGTGACATTTCTGCTTATCTTCCCTTTCTCATCTGCTCCATTACTGGGCAAAAGTTCCCGAAAAACATGACACCGGTACCCCACTCCCCACACCTATATACGAAGAGGTTCACGGGAAATATATGACGTCTTCCCTGTGATGTGAATGCTGAATCCGTTCCGCTTGGTACAAAGTTCTTTGAAATAAAATTTTACACCCAATCATTTGTCATCGGTCGATAGCTGCTGCTGCCGCAGCCGGTGGTGGATTGTGGAGAGGTTGGGGTTTGGTTTAGAGATGGTTGCCCGGGAGAGCGAGGGCATCCACTTCAGGAGCAATTTTTCTTTCTTTATTTAATATATATTTTTACGATCGTGATACGGACTGTAGAATTCACAATTGGGTAGCTTCCGATGAAAAAGTGGTCAAAGCTGCTCAAATGTTTGGTTCTGGTAAAGACTTTTTCATTATTTTTGGAGGTCTATGTTTGACTGAAAATGCTTTTACTTATTAACAGTAATTGTAACATTTTAACGTTTCAGTAAGTGAATTCCATTCAACAACTGCAACGTTGGCGTCAGAATAATCAAAAGTGTATCTAATTGTGCAGCGTATTACATGCTGTCATTGATTTTGATATTGATTGACAACTTTAAAAAATATTGTAAATAATAAGTAGCAGAAATTTGACCAGATGCCATAACTGGAATAATTTTCTTTCCAAATCTGTATCAAATTCTACTAGTTTTCGTTTCCAAACATCTTCTTATACACATACGAAAAACAAAACAAAGCCAAATTAAAGTCAGAATACATTAAACATATTTAATTTAATTTTTGAATATTTGATTGTGAATTTTGTCAGAAACAATAATTATGTCCAACTTTTGTCATTGGTTCGCCCTTTATGGGGTGCGGAGAATGGGTTTGACTGTTTGAGCGCGTGGCGAAGCGCGATCGATGGCGATGGCTGCTGCAGCAAATCGTCACCGCTAGTTGGATGGTCGTGATGAAGATGACTTTCTCGCCACAATGACAACCGCATGCTGGTTGTGGGTGGGTTAGCTCACGGGGCAGTAAAGTTATCGGGGCGGAAGCGGAGCAGTGTTTTCAGATTTGTCACGTTTTCCCAGCAGCATAACGAAAACAAGGGCACGTTGTTTTGAGTAATGAAGATTGGCTTTTTATTGGACCAATTGATTGACGTCCGCTTTGTGGTGTGTTGATTGTGGACTTTGATGGGGCGAGTGCAATCTGGGAAAGATAGATCACTCAAATTTATGGATAGATGGAGTAGTTGTGCAACATTGTGTGGATAGGGTCAGTTTGTGTTGTGGATATATCTTTGCAGTTAGAATTAGGAGGTTTCGTCTGAATTAGCATGGGATGCATTGATGTATCTATGAAGATGACTCGCTCCTAATTCCTTCTTAGAGTAAGTTTTTCGAATAAGACTGTTTTGATGAATCTAAAAGAAGCTCATTTCTGAGAATGTCTTCTATAGAGATATAACAAAGCCCACTACATCCAGATTTCATTGTTTGGTCTTTAGGCTTCTGACCATCATTGAGTTAAATCCTAACAATTAGCACTCCTTCCAGTTACCACAATTTTAATTTGTTTGCTCTTTACAATCCCAAAGCAGCTTTTATCTACGAGTCCATGCGTGGAGTGCACCCCCACGGGAAACATTTGAGAATAAACATTTTTTAACATTTTACCGCCAGCTTCAAGCCCGAACACCGAAGCACACTTGCACCCCACCTTCTAGGAACGATTTTCAACCCCGGAACAAACTTCACACCAGGACCAGTCAGCTCCAGAGGCCACAACGTAGCTGACCTGTTGCGTTGGGATCGTGTCATTTTTCTTAATTAAAATTTTAATTGAAACTCAGACACTGGCGACTGGATGACGGCGGATGCACTGGAAAAGAAAGGACGATCTAACGTGATGCGACGGCTCGGTACGGTGATTATGACCGTCCGAATGACACCGAATGGGCACGGTGGAGTGAAACGTCATCCACCATCACGGTGGGAGAAAAATGGTTGATCCCTAGGGGTCGTTTTGTTGCTGAAGGCATCTTCTTCTAACCTTGCTTTATTCTTCATCATATTGAGCGGCATTCAGGGACATGAAACTTGTTATAATTAGCTTCTGATAACCATTATGGGGCCCTCCTTAGCCGTGCGGTAAGACGCGCGGCTACAAAGCAAGACCATACTGAGGGTGGTTGGGTTTTATTCCCGGTGCCGGTCTAGGCAATTTTCGGATTGGAAATTGTCTCGACTTTCCTGGGCATAAAAGTATCATCGTGCTAGCCTCATGATATACGAATGCAAAAATGGTAACCTGGCTTAGAAACCTCGCGGTTAATAACTGTGGAAGTGCTAAACACTAAGCTGCGAGGCGGCTCTGTCCCAGTGTGGGGATGTAATGCCAAGAAGAAGAAGAAGAACCATTATTTGATCAAGTTGGATTGTCTTATTAAATAGGCTTGACAAGTATTGCAAATTTCATTATTCTTTTTGTTGGATTACTCTGCTGGAAGGAGATTA
The DNA here is from genome assembly GCF_024139115.2 of Armigeres subalbatus. Taxonomy (NCBI): domain Eukaryota; kingdom Metazoa; phylum Arthropoda; class Insecta; order Diptera; family Culicidae; genus Armigeres; species Armigeres subalbatus. The sequence goes on from NC_085141.1 coordinate 136,238,084, forward strand.
TCATTTTCCCGTGGGTTTTGTGTAAGTGTCCCTGCTTACAGTTCCACAACCCCCATTTTTGGCCCTTCATACAGCAATGTGTTGAATTCAAAATGATATTGAAATGTGACCTTACTGTCAAGTGGTCAAGTGTCAACAGTATGCAAGACTCTAGCCAGGATGGTGGCTTACTACACTCAACCCTCTTTTTACGACAATTCGGTTTACGGCCTCCTTTATACGGCACGTGCGGCATAAAAAATTGAAACATTAGAGACATCCGAAAGCACTGCACGGACGAATCTCTTTCTCTTTCGTTCTTCATGAAATTTGATATTTACTGGCCTTGTTGTTTACTTATTTCTCTGCAGTGCGAAAGAGACAAAGCAGTCCGTGCAGTGCCCTATAGGAAGGCCTTCTTAGAAACCCAAGGAACAAAGTAAAGTTGCTTGAATATACAATCATCATTTGTCTTCAACAATTGTTCCATTCCAGGTCATCCAAGAATTTCCTGTAGTTTGTATGCGTAACCAAGGACCTAAGGTCTACAACAAGCGAAACGAAAGAGCTGTTATCTCTTTTTAAAAATGATACAAGCCCTATTTGATATATTAAACCAAGTTCCGTTCCAGGTCATCCAAGAGTTCCCTGGAGTATAGGTCTTGAGGTCTACGCGCGTAACCGAACGGCTGTTATCTCTTTAAAAAAAAAACGGTTCTTGCCCTGGGCGAATCTGGGCGTATAAAATGTAGTAAGGTCCCCAAATTGTCCTGGAGCTTGAATCAAATGGTCTGCCGAATCAACCAAGGCTTCCCTGATGTCCCCAGCCGCGGTAACAACCCTATCATGTCCTCCGAGTATTTGTCGTTCACTCGCGTCTGAAATATAGGCATATAAGTTGTTCTAAGATCTCCAAATTATTCTGGACCCAGTCAACATTTTGGTACCTATAACTCTTGATATAGGTTATTATATAAGAACCAACTTAATCGTATATAATGCACAGATTGGCTATATACGTACCAAAGTGGAGGCGATATAGGTACACGAGTTTTATTTTACGATTTTCCCCGACAACAAAAGAACATTATTACGATTAAACATTAAAATATAGAAAATAAAAAAAATCTGATCAGCACCAAGTCTCGAACATGCGATCTTTAGATTTGCAGGCGGATACTCTACCACTGCATCATACTGCACATCTTGAAGTAAGATGGATTTTTGTTCAACATAAACTACACAATATTTATATCTTCACAACTGCTTGAAACGTCTATGCTTCATTTGAACTGAAGTGGTTTCGATTGTATTACGATTCACGTAGACATTCATTCGCACTGATATAGGATATTGCAAGGAATATAAGTCATTACGAGTTTTTATTTACACAATTACGATTGATTTTCACTACGGTAAAAATTATCGTATACGATGCATTCAATACAACAATGTTCGACAATAATCTGACAAAGTTTGATATGGAATGCGATTTAGATTTTTGATGGACGCAAATGCGACTTTATTTGCTGTTTGTTATACGATATGTGGTTTACTGGGGAGTTTGTATCAAATGGTCTACCGAATCAACCAAGAGTATGAGTAGCCATCGGGAAAGTAAGTGCAGTGCCTGTGTTATTCGTCGCGAGCCGGAGAAAAACATATCCTTTTGATATGCTCCGGATAATGCGCTTGTATTGCGTTTTGATGCGGTCGAGACAAGTGCGCTCTTCTATAGCTTGTAGTAGTTATCGGGCAAGTAAGTACTGGGTGCTGCACGTCGATTCGGTCGTCCAAAACGCGATTCTTCACAGTTTGCATATGCCACCGGGCGTGCATAATTTAACTTGTTTTTCTCATCGCGAGAGGTTTGTTTGGAGGATTGTGTGTTAGAATTGCGCGTCGTTTCGGTCGTACAAAGCGCGATCCTCCTCAGTTTTCATATGCCACCGAGTGTGTTTTTTTCTCGTCGCGAGACAGCAAAAGTAATTAATTAGTGTTATCCCATCCCATAGATCGCATCGCTTACCGAAGCGAATCCAGATAAATCTTCCTTTGTAACTAAAACGATATCCTATCCCAAGACAATCGTGGAGATGCAGAGATATACTCGGTCTCTAGTAGCAACGAGAGTCGGACTATCAATCCTTCCCTTCCTAAATGACCGTAAGGACGTGGCCGGCGCCGTTATTTACTTAACATATTTGAGCTCCCGAAACGTGTACATTGAGAATGGGTAGCTAATCCCAAGCCCCATTAATTCATTGTGTTCTTTGTACAATTTCTCAAGTTTCAGTCAATCACGGAGTAGCAACTTCGAATTGTGCGGTCATAATGCTCATGCTCATGTTCAATGGTTTGCCGAATCAACCAAGGCATTTATGATGTCCCCATCCGCGGTATCAACCCAATTATGATCTCTGAGTATTTGTCTTTCACTTGCGTCTCAAATCCAGACCTATGAGATGCAGTAAGATCTCCAAATCGTCCTGGAGTGAGAGACTAATACTCAGAAGGCAAAATTGGATTGACCCCACGGTTGGGGACATCGTGGAAGCTTTGGTTGGTTCGGTAGACCATTTGATTCAAACTCCGGGACAATTTGGAGATCTTATAACATATCATATGCCTGGATTTGGAGAGATCTTACAATACCTCATGTAGTTTTTAATTAATTAAAAAAGTTTAAAATGCGCCAGTCAGCTAATACGAGCCATTCCATTTTCCTGGTTAATAGACTGAGTTACAAAACCGATGGCAGCTGGCGTCCAACCATGTTTTAAGATCACCAAATGAAAAATAATGGTCTAGACATTTATGCTAAAATTTGAAAAACCAAAAATTTAAGGCGGAAGCCTTTGGATAAAATTCAAGCTCCCATTCCCCCTTTTCACTGGTTAAAAACATTTGTTCAATAACCTTAGCACACATGAAAAACAAATTAGTAAAGATTGTGCCAAGTTACAAAAAGTTAACTTTACTACATTTTTCATAGGAAAACACACATTTTAACTTTTTTAGTGTATTGGGGTCCATTTTGATCCAAGCACACACATTCTGACTTTTCTTAACTTTCGGAAATTAGGATTCCCACAAAAACTAAAATTTCAATCGATTTTCGATCTGTAGGTACCAAAACGAAAGCTGTAGGTTCCTAGAATAAGACCATGGGGTGATTCATCCAAATTGTCCTCTCTAACCCCCGTGGAACTTGTTTTAAAGAGGTACTGTTTGAGCTTCTCAATTTGACACCTAATTTTCGAGTTTCGTGTTACGAAACATACAATTGCTTGCAAATACGTACTTCGATGATTCCAACTGTATTTGCTATCTTGTATACGCCATTTATTGGCAATTTTATCCCTTGAGCAGTCATCGGTAAGCCCTCTGGATGATCCGGAACATCCGTAAAAGTGGACAAGGGCTTCACGATTTTTTCGTAACCGTTCATTCTGGCTAACTGTGGATGCAATCAATAGTAAATGTCTTCTGTGACCTCCAAATTCCCCAGAAATGGTTCTCCGGAAGAACCGGAACATTCGTAAAATGGTTAATTCTAAAAATTTATCCCAGAGCTTTGCGATTTTTTTTCGTAGCATTCTATCCTGGCGAATTGTGCAATCAATAGTGAAAGTTTTCAGTGACTGATTAAGGAAGAAGAATTTATTTTAAAATAATTATTAAATAAAAAGTAAAAAAATAAAAGTGAAAAGTGATGAGTTAGAGGTTATGCGTGATGAGATGTGAGAAGTGAGAAACAACAATTGAGATGTAGGAAGCAATTGAGAATTCGACTAAAAAGCACTCAGTATTTTTTAATCAATCAAGAATTGTGAACTGGGATTTGGGATACGAGAAGTGAGAAAAAAAGAATGAGAATTGAAAAGTGAGAAGCGATAAGCAAGCAGTAGGAAGTTTATTTATTTTTCAGTCCATCTTTGGTTCAAAACCACACAGACTAAAGTAAATATCTTAATTCTATTATTCTACATTTGTCAAGCTGTTTGTTGTAACCATAAGCAGTGCCATGTACCGGAGTCCAAAGCAATTGGGGATTGCGTAATCGGCGGCAAGATGCGTGGAAGTTGATTTCCCGGAGCACGCTACTGCAGTCATTGTTGTCACAGATCATGTCAAAAAATAAAAAAAATCGTTGTAAATTCGTTCGGCATTTGGAGAGTGTTTGTAAACCAATGAGCGTACATCTGTGCTCATACGGAGGCAGGTTATCGGAATTGGTCCATGGCAGCTGTCGTAATGCGAATCTGACGAAACGTTTCTGGATGCTTTCTATGCGTGATTCATGAATCGCATGGTAAGGAGCCTTCCGTACTCAAGAATGTTTCGAATCAATGAGCAGTATAGTGTTTTCAAAGCATAAGACACATTCCACGCACTTCTACGCCAAAGGACCAACATTTCAAACTGAGAATTAGGGTCTAGTATCAATAGGACACGAAAACATATATATTGAATTATAAGAAAAAACGTTTTTCCACTGAAAATTGGTTTAGGAACATAGTTCAACAGCCAATCAAAGTAGTAGACTTTTAGCATGAGAAAAAGACTTCGTAATCATTTTTTTACAAATGTGCTCCATCGCACCTATTTGGGTTCAAATGTATTAATGAATACATGATAAAGTAGAGCTGATAATGATATTTTGTTGTACCAATTGTATTGTTTCGAACATTTTTGTTTTCAAGAAATATTTATATTTTTAAAACAGTGACATTGCAATGGTGTCGCGCTACGAAAATAGTCGTATTATTGATACTATACAAAAAGTATACACATTGGAGAAGTAATATTTTGGATTCTCTTAGTACTCGTCAAAAGCTTTCTTTTCATATATTAAGATCCAAAATCGGATCATAATTTATGTAGTTACACTAGGTACAAAAATATGGTGTCGCTTTACGCGAAATCAGTGTGCTTCTGGAATGAGGGATAGGGTTTCTTACCCCATTCCCGGCCTAACATGCATACGACTGCATTATTTAATTGATATTTATGACAGGAAGCATTTTTTCCTCAATTTCGTGGGCCGTGCAATACTGCAATGGGGTTCACTTCTGCTTAAAAATAGCTTTTCTTGGTAAACATCGTTTGAAAAGGCTTTTAATTGATTTAAATAAACGATGTCCAGCACTAATTTCAGTCTTAGCGATTTCAAATCCGGCCCACTTCCAAACTAGTTCCCGGCCTAAGCAAAATTTCGCTCAATCTCTCAACATCTTACTCTCATTCTCTCTCGGACGGTAGAGAATGCGACGTAAACAAAAATATGCACGTTCAACGTCGACATGATGCCAGATGTTATTATTTATAATAATTTGAAAAGATATATTCGCTCATTCAAATTACTTCCAAACGCTTAAAACTATATTTTTTTCACTTTTTGTAATCGAGAGAATTATAAATACCGTGGACCCCCGGTAATATGAACGCTTTTAATCTGAACACTTTTTAATTTGAACCCCGTTCGTTTGAACATCGTTCAAATTAAAAGTGGTTCAAACGTCATTTAGCACGTGCAATCTAGGAAAGAAAAATGGAACATCGTGAAATGGAAAGCAGAATCAAAACAAACCAGCAAAGAAAGCAGCCAGTTTTTCTTATGCAAATAGAGTAGCCAGAAGTTCAAATTAAAAATGAACCCCGTTAATTTGAATGAGGTACCGTTCAAATTATCGGGGGTCCACGGTAACATGATAGCGTCAACGTATTATAGATAGTTTTACTATGAACGATGAAGGATTTTTTTCATACTAAAAAAAAATCCTGGCCTTTTGGCAGCACGGTGCGGCTAGAAGTTCTTATGCCGAGGTGAATTTTTGTTTGGTTTGAGGATACATTTTCAAATGTATTCTAATATGTTTAGATTAGTTCTTGTGAAACGAACAACTAGAAAAGATGAAAGTGCGTGAGTTTAGAATTATTGTGTGGTGATTAACAGCTTCAACCAATGATTGTATCGAGTACTGTGGCGATTTCCAGGTAGGTGTTTATATGAAAATACTGTTTTGTAAAAGTGGAAAGATTCACTTCGGCTCAGTGGTGCAGCAACGGAGAGCGAGTGTTCGAAATCTACATTTTTGTTTTCTATAATTGGACCAATTAGGAGTGAAATAAATGGTTAAAAAATATTGAGTATTGTGCGAAATAAACGGGAGACTTTTTTAAAATTATCAATCATAAGCTTCACGGCTTCCAAAAAGTATAAATCTTTAGTTTTCTGTGCAGTGAGCTGAATCGGGTCCATAGGCCCAAGTAGTGATTTACCCTATATGGTTTTCGGTTTATGTATACAGTATCACAATGGATCATAAAATGAAAAAGTTTCTATTTTATATGTTAGGGTTTGTACATGAATAACGTAACAAAATAGGGGGTGAAACGGGTGTGCCATATGGTAACTGTAAATACTAAAAAATGAGTTCCTACATAAGAAATGTTACGAAAAATTGAAATTGCAAATTTGGTTGTTTCGTAGAACTCATAGGGGTCATCCATAAATAACCACCGTAAAACTAGAGCTCAATTATTTTTTGTTGGATTATGAGGCTTTTTTAAACATCTCTCGCACATCACCAGGTACTATAAGATATATAAGTATAAGAGTATACATAAGGAACAATTTGCTCTTGAACATTTGTTTTCTTCTACCATGTCACGGACATGGCAGTTATGCGTTGGTTTATTGTTGAGTGGTGCCCTTGTAAATGCGAGTGCATTTAATTTTGATTCCTTGAGGAATGTCCTTGATAAAGACATATTATATTAGACACTAGCAGACCTGACGAGCTTCGTTTCGCCTAAAATTGATTTATTCTCTGGTTAGTTTCCGAGGTACGCAGACATTTCTGTTTTATTTGTAAGGGGCCCCCCTTTCCAAAGGAGGGAGGGGTCTCGAACCATCTTAAGAACCTTCCCTAGCCCCAAAACCTCTACATACAAATTTTCCCGCCGATCGGTTCAGTACAGAGGGACGAAAACGGATTTTTTTCATATGGAGTTTGGCAAGTATGACAGTACCCTCTTATTTGGCGCATAAATTTATACTCCAATGTCAAAATGCTCATATACTAGCAGGAATTGTCGTTGTATTTGTGAAAAGTGGTGTGGTTTACCGTTTTTACAAGAAAGAGTGGTGTCGAAAGCACATATTGAATTAAAGTTTGCAACGAACAAAAATACACCAAATTCGTGAAAGTGTAGTGTTTTCACTTTATTCCTTACGCGAAATATGCAGATAAATAATTATGTTGGTAGAAGAAATTCTGTGCTGAGCAGAAACAGTTGTTTCGTGCATTATCCAAACTTTGTGCGTTTCAGAACATTCTCACCCACTGCAGTGTTTATTTTTCAAAGACTACGGCGTAGTGTTAGTGCCGTCGGCATTCGCTTGATTGGAGGCAACAAACATTTGACAGCTTAGCACCCGCCTGGTTCAGTACTTTCGGAGTCTATAAGCTTCAGACAGACAGAAATTCATTTTTATGTATATAGATTGGAATGAATTTCGCTTTGAACTTGAATATACAACAATTGTGCCAATTATGCGTCTTGAATGACTCGAGAATTGTCGAATCTGACACGTCTCACGTGACAGACCGTGTAATTTAAATGGGAGGTATCGGCAATTCTCATTTTACTTAAAGTATTGACTCTAGAGCGTAAAGATTTAAAATGCACGCAAGTAGTGCACTCTCTTGTAATGAACATTTGTTGAGGCATGAAACATACACCAATGTCTTTGAAAGGGTATAAATAAAACCCAGATTAATCCACCTAGCGGTGATGGTGCCTTTCTCGTGCATTATAAAAATAGTATTTTGGCCATTACTCTTGAGCCCATAGTCCGATCTTGCCAATTTTCAATAGGAAACAATGGGAGAGTATTCTCCGTCGAATGCAACTTGTTGCGAGTAAATCGGTTAAGGATATGTGCCTGAAAAATGAGTGACATTTTTTTACTAAATTTTTCTATAAAAAAGTGGTATTTTGGCCATAACTTCCGAGCCCATAGTCCGATCTGACCAATTTTCAATAGGAAACAATGGTAGAGAATCCTACGTCGAATGCCAACCTGTTGCGAGTAAATCGGTTAAGGATAAGTACCTGAAAAATGAGTGACATTTTTTTTTGGGTGGGTGCGCACAGACACACACACACATACACACACACACACACACACACACACACACACACACACACACACACACACACACACACACACACACATACACAGACATCACCTCAATTCGTCGAGCTGAGTCGATCGGTATATAACACTATGGGTCTCCGGGCCTTCTATAAAAAGTTTGTTTTTGGAGCGATCATATAGCCTTTACGTATACTTAGTATACGAGAAAGGCAAAAAGTTGAAAACAGACCACGTTCCAGTAGAAACGTAGAGTATAAAATGACAGAAAGGTGCATCTTCAACATTTCTGATTTCATCATCATCATCACCTTTCAAAATGGTTAACGCAGAAAAAATCAACATAGAACTTTTCAATGTAAAAATACAACTCACTTCTAGGGGGATCGATCATCTGACCGCGTATTGAAAAACCGATCCTGATCATACCTGGGTGTGACTTATTTAAAAATCAGTGAACCCATTAGTATTGATTTCGTTTTGAAAACTGGATATGTGACGGGAATAGTTTTGGTTCAGTACCGAATTCGGGCCGATTAGTCCCTATAACCTTAATAGCCGAAACTCCAGATCGCGACCACTAACTCGAACTAAATTCGATAGATAATGTGATAATATTCCACGTCAAATGCAACATGCCGCATCGAGATCGACTGAAATTATGTACTCCATCAACGATAAACACGTTCGCGTAACGCGACACCATTTGCAGAACACTGTTTGTTGATCAGCGTAACGCGGCGGGTTTTAAATCAATCCAGCAATTTTTCATATAATATCCGTTTTTATCCGTAATTTGAATTCACATCCTCATTTCTATTAATGTATACGAGAAATGCTTGGAATAAACCGAGATTCCAAACCTTATACGAGAGCTAAAAAACGCACTTGCATTGCCAATTGCAAAAAAGCGCATTTCAGCGATAGTGTCGCGTTACGAAATGCAGCGCGTTATATTAATCATATTCAAAGCGAACAATCTCAAGATTAATATACCATCAGAAAGGAAATTTAGTGAGGATAATTTTAAACCTGTTTAATCATATGTCCCCGAAGTTAATTTTCAAATGCGGACCTAATTTCTCACTGAAAGTCGACTCCTCATGGTGTCGCGTTACGCTGGAATGTGTCATAAACATCATCGAATTGCGCAGAGTTGCGGCGCAGGGAGCCAAGCATAGTGTTAGCTTTAGAGATTGTCTTGGAGATTTGCTCGTTGAACCGAAGCTTACTGTCCAAGGTAAGGCCAAGATCCTGTATGGAGTTAACTCTCATAAGTGGTAACTGCCCAGGTAACCATTAGCACTATATTTCGCCTTTTCGGCTATATAGGGCTATTACAGAGTCAGTATAAAGTTTGTTAGGTCTGTGTTAGCATTATAGTTGCACATACGGCTTATTTTAATGCTTACGGTTACCTGGGTGGTCCATCGAATAGTCACGAGTGAACATGGGAAAAAGTAATGATTCTGCATTTGGTGGCATTGGCTTGCATTCCGTTTATCTGACACCACGATGATAAGTGCACAGTGTCGGCTTGAAGTGCACAGCAATCTAAAGCTGACGTTACGACTCGGTAAATTTTCAGCTCATCCGCAAGAAGCAGCTTGCACGAGTATAGCTGATCGCAAACGTCATTGATAAATAGCGCAAAAATTAAAGGTCCCACATGATTCCCTTGTGGAACGCCAGACTGAATCTCGAATTTATCGGAAGTGGCGTCACGAATCTTAACGAAGGCTTTTCTTGAAGTCAAGTATGAATTAACCCAGTTGACGATCCACGACGGTAGACCAAGACGATTCAGTTCCAAAGTAACAAGATCGTGCGGAGCTTTATCAAATGCCTTCGAAAATACAATGTACACAGCATCTACTTGTTGTTCTCGATGCATCCAATAACACTATTGGTGAAGCTCATTAAATTAGAGATCGTGCATGAATCCATGCTGGAATTCTGATTTAATGGATTTAAAGGCTGGATAAAGCTTTCGAGTACTTTGGCCAAACAATTCAGGATCGAAATGGGTCCATAATTCTCCACGCTATGTATGTTGCCGGATTTGAAGATCGGTGTTATTGATGCGAGCTTCCAGGCATCAGGGAACACGCCATCCGCGTGTGATCGGTTGAATATTGCCAGAGCTGGGACAGCCAGCGAGGCTAGACAGTTCTTTATGAACGAAGGTGGAATCTGATCTGGACCAGGGCCCTTCGAAACGTCAGCTGAATTAAGAGCGTTAGAAATGCGAAATGAGTTGTGATCAGTGAAAAATTAGAAGCCAGTAGTAAAATATGAGAAGTAATAAACGAGATACTTTGTGTGGGAAGTGAAAAGTGAAAAGCAAGAAGAGGAATATGAGAATTAATAAATGAGATGTGGGAGCCAACGTTAGAGATTCTCGGTTATTCAAGAAATATCCGGAGTTAGGCCTTATGGTCTACATTAGGGTGGCTCAAATTACTATGGAAAAAACTTTTTTCATTTTTTTATGGGCCGCCCTCTTATTCAGTTCTATTTGATGCCCTGCTATATAGTTAAGCGCTCTGTTCTACACGATTATTCAAATATTAATTGGGTGGTTTTAACCCTCTAGTGCCCAAGACCGGCTTTAGACGGAGTATTTTGTTTATTTCTTGTAATTTTCAATTGATCAGATTTTGAAAAGTTTATGATGTTGATCAATAATATAAACTTCTAATGTAAAACTAATATAAATATAAAATATAAAAATATAAAAATAATATAAACTTTGCATGTTTAAATGTGGTTTAAATACATTCTACAGACTTTTAAAAAATGTATGTATGTATAATGTATAAAAAAATATTGAAAATTGAGTAATGTTTTGTTCCTCCTTTTTTTCCGCTCGTATACCTTTGAAGAGTGAACTATGTAGCTTAGTATTTTGCTACAACTAACCTTATTCAAAAGAAGGTTATAGGGGTGAATGTTATACTCTAAAATATTTATCCAACTCGTTACACGGAAAATAACAACATAGCTTTGAAAATTTAAAAACTGCAATAAGTCAGCATTAAAAAGGAATTTCCAAACTCTAAATATGTTGGAAAAACAAAAAAGAATAATTGCTTCAAGAAAATATTTGATCGGATAAAAAATCGATTTTAGAAAGCAGAATATTGATTTTGAGCGAAAACAAAATTTGGGTTGTAGAGGGTTAAATATGGTACATGTTTTTATGTGAGAGGTTCCCGGTCCCGAGAAATCCCAGGAGTTAGGCGTTAGGCGTTACACGATTAATCAGTCGCGGAATGTTTGAAATAGGGTTATTTGCCGAATGTCGTTTGGCCGAATGCCGTTTGGTCGAATAGTTGAAATACGTTTCTTTATTAAGTGTGAGTAGCTACCTTTCTAGGGGTTTGTAGTGGGAAGAAAGAAGTGAGAAGTGACAAATTAGAAATGAGTAATGTGAAGTTATTGGTAAGAACTGAGATGTAATAGCTAAGAAGTGATAAGTTAGATAGCGAGTAGCATGCAATACGAAGCAAGATCATCTCTGAATGAAGAATAAACAAAGAAAAAGGAAGGAGGTAAAAGAAAGGAGAAAGAATCAAGAATGAAAAAGGAAGAAGAAAGAGGATGAAGCAAAAAGGAAAAAAGAAGAAGGAAGAAGAAGAAGGAAGAAAGAAGAAGGTAGGAAAAAGGAAGAAGGTGAAGAAGGAAGGACGAAGGAAGAAGAAAGAAGGAAGAAGTTCTCTGTTCTCAGTTCTCTTTTCTCTTTCCACCCCTCACTTTCTACTTCTCATTACTCAATATTCACTTATTTTTTTAACTATTCGACCAAACGGCATTTGGCCAAATGGTCTGACACCGAACATGCCCTGTACGATACATAGAAAAGAATAAATTCATAGCTTGGGATCGTGGTCATCCAAGAAATTCCTGGAGACAGGCACTCATGTCTATACGAGCAACCATGTAATGTAATCTTAAGGACTGTAAAGCGATGTACTTTATTTGAAACAATCCAATAGATCTTTGGTTACGCATGTAGATCTAAAGGCCTTATTCCAGGAATTTCTTCGATGACCAAGAATCTGTGAATAGAAGTCATTCTATTCTAAGCATCACAGAGCATATATATATATGTTTTTTGTTTGCAATGTTTTTTTATGGATAGAAAGCTTATTACTTCTAGTTCTCACTAAAATTTTTGGTTTGCTGTATTGGTGTACTCAAATTTGCTAAAATTGTCAACATATTCGTTTTTTATGATTTACATAACATTACATTTTTACATAACATATCAAAAAATTAGAAATGTTCATCGTTTTCTGCCCATACTAGCTCATTGTTGTTATTGATGATTTCATTTTCCAAAATCTGCAAAGCAGTATGTCGTTTTTCAAAAAGGTTGGTTTTCAGCGATCCATACAATACCCGAGTAGACGAAAATAGCGCAGTAATATCAAATGTTGATAAGATAGCAAAATGAGATATGAACCTATTGATATAAGAGATTGAGGGCAGCAGGGACTATGTCCAAGGGCTTGACGATCTCTCCCCAGGCCATCTGCGAGTTGTGGGGCTTGCCTAGGATGTGGTGGGGTTTGACAGTGGGCCCTGTTAAATTCCTATAAAAAGCTGCATGTATCCGCAAGTAGGCCCCACCAAAGCGACCGTGTGACGCGCAAAGCGCACAATCCCAGCCCTGACACGACGGCCCTCCGACTAGTCAGGAGGTTTGCGCAGGCCCAATAAGCCGCCTGGAAAACCAATAATTACGAACAATATAAATAAGAGATAATGCGACTCGATATAATCGGCAAAGACCTAGGCGACGAATAAAGGATCACGCTTGGAAGCTTGGAACATGGAACTGCAAGTCGCTAGGTTAAGCAGGTTGCGACAGGGTGATCTACGATGAATTACATCCCCGCAACTTCGACGTCGTGGCGCTGCAGGAGATTTGCTGGACAGGACAGAAAGTGTGGAAAAGGCATCGAGCGGCTACCTTCTACCAAAGCTGTGGCACCACCAACGAGCTGGGAACCGGCTTCATAGTGCTGGGTAAGATACGCCAACGCGTGATTGGGTGGCAGCCAATCAACGCAAGGATGTGCAAGCTGAGGATAAAAGGCCGTTTCTTCAACTATAGCATCATTAACGTTCACCGCCCACACGAAAGGAGACCTGACGACGAGAAAGAAGCGTTCTATGCACAGCTGGAGCAGACATACGATGGATGCCCACTGCGGGACGTCAAAATCGTCATCGGTGACATAAACGGACAGGTAGGAAGGAGGAATGAATAGACCGGTCATCGGACCGATAGTCTGCACACCGTATCGAATGACAACGGCCAACGATCATAAACTTTGCAGCCTCCCGCGGAATGGTAGTCCGAAGCACCTTCTTTCCCCGCAAAAATATCCTCAAGGCCACATGGAGATCACCTAGCCAAGAAACGGAAAACCAAATCGACCCCGTTCTAATCGACGGTAAATTCTTCTCCGACATCACGAACGTCCGCAGTGCGAATATTGAATCCGACCACTACCTCGTTGCAGTATGTCTGCGCTCAAAACTATCAACGGTGTACAACACATCGTCGAAGTCGGACGCCGCGGCTCAACATTGGGCGGCTCCAAGACGGTAGACTAGTCCAAGAATACGCGCAGCAGCTGGAAGTGGCACTCCCAACGGAAAAGCAGCTAGGCGCAGCGTCTCTTGAAGATGGCTGGAGAGATATTCGATCCGGCATTGGTAGCACCGCTACCGCTGCACTTGGCACGGTGCCCCGGATCAGAGAAACGACTGGTATGACGGCGAATGTGAGCAGTTAGTAGAAAAGACAAATGCAGCATGGGCGAGATTGTTGCTACACCGCACGAGGGCGAACGAGGCACGATATAAACAGGCGCGGAACAGACAAAACTCGATTTTCCTGAGGAAAAAGCGTCAGCATCGAGACCGTGAGACACACGAAAGTTCTATGAGAAGTTGAACCGTTCACGTAAGGGCCACGTGCCACAGCCTGATATGTGTAAGACATAAACGGAACCTTCTTACGAACGAGCGTGAGGTGATCCAAAGGTGGCGGCAGCACTACGAAGAGCACCTGAATGGCGATGTGGCAGACGAAGATAGCGGTATGGTGATGGACCTGGGGGAACGCGCGCAGGACATAATTCTACCGGCTCCGGACCTCCAAGAAATCCAGGAGGAGATTGGCCGGCTGAAGAACAACAAAGCCCCTGGGGTTGACCAACTACCAGGAGAGCTATTTAAACGCGGTGGTGAGGCACTGGCTAGAGCGCTGCACTGGGTCATTACCAAGATTTGGGAGGAGGAAGTATTACCGCAGGAGTGGATGGAAGGTGTCGTGTGTCCCATCTACAAAAAGGGCGATAAGCTGGATTGTAGCAACTACCGCGCAATCACATTGCTGAACGCCGCCTACAAGGTACTCTCCCAAATTTTATGCCGTCGACTAGCACCAATTGCAAGGGAGTTCGTGGGCGGTACCAGGCGGGTTTTATGGGCGAACGCTCCACCACGGACCAAGTGTTCGCCATTCGCCAAGTACTGCAGAAATGCCGCGAATACAACGTGCCCACACCTCATCTATTCATCGACTTCAAAGCCGCATATGATACAATCGATCGGGACCAGCTATGGCAGCTAATGCACGAACACGGATTTCCGGATAAACTGATACGGTTGATCAAAGCGACGATGGATCGGGTGATGTGCGTAGTTCGAGTTTCAGAGGCATTCTCGAGTCCCTTCGAAACCCGCAGAGGGTTACGGCAAGGTGATGGTCTTTCGTGTCTGCTATTCAACATCACTTTGGAAGGGGTAATACGAAGAACAGGGATTAACACCAGTGGTACATTTTTCAATAAGTCCGTCCAGCTATTTGGCTTCGCCGACGACATAGATATTATGGCACGTAACTTTGAAAAGATGGAGGAAGCCTACATCAGAGTGAAGAGGGAAGCCAAGCGGATCGGACTAGTCATCAACACGTCGAAGACGAAGTACATGACAGGAAGAGGTTCAAGAGAAGACAATGTGAGCCACCCACCGCGAGTTTGCATCGGTGGTGACGAAATCGAGGTGGTAGAAGAATTTGTGTACTTGGGCTCACTGGTGACTGCCGAAAATGATACCAGCAGGGAAATTCGGAGACGTATTACTTACTTACTTACTTATGGATTCTGTACACCTCCGGTGGTGCAAAGGGCCGACTTGAAAGATCTTGATCCTGAGCGATGTCCAGCTATCGCTTTAACCTGTTGTCAGGTTAGATTTCGGTCAACTTCTTTTATTTTTTTATTGAGGCTTCGCCGCTATGAACCTCTGTGTCTTCCTCTGCTGGGATTTTCCGCTGGGTTCCAGTCTAATGCTTGTTTACAGATTTTGTTTTCGTCCCTACGTAGAGTGTGGCTGACCCAGCCCCACTTGTGATCCCGAGTTTCCGTTTCCTATCGGCCTCTGGTGGCAACGACGATGAAGCTCGTTGTTTGAGATCCAGTTGTGAGGCAACTAGGCCCGAATTATATATACCGCAGGCATCTGTTGATGAACACCTGCAGGTTGCAGCCGTTGAGTGTTCTCCACTGATACACATCATGTTTCGCTAGTGTATAACAGCACATATTTCATGTTAGAGTTGAAAATTCGTATTTTGGTGCGTTCACTTATCTTCCTGTTTTTCCAGATATTTGTTAAACTCACAAAGGCAGCCCTTGCTTTCTTGATCCGTGCGCCTATGTCGATCTTGGTACCGCCGTCTGACGCCATTTGGCTACCAAGATATTGAAGCTTTCAACATTCTCCACTGGTTTTCCGGCTACTGTGAAACTGGAAGGGGTCATCGTATTTACATCCAACGATTTGGTTTTGTTGACGTTTATGACTAAACCTGCCGAAGAGGAGCGCTCAGCAAGGTCGTTGAATTTACTCTGCATATCAGAGCGCCGTTGTGCGAGGAGTGCAACATCATCCGCCAATCCGAAGTCATTTAGGTGCTCCATGGTTATAGGCTGCCATAACAGCCCGCGGTTTGGTTCACGGTCAATCGCACCTACCAGAATCTCGTCGATTACGATGAGGAACAGTAACGGTGATAGAATACATCCTTGCCTCACACTAGCTACGACCCGGATAGGGTCGGACAAGACCCCATTGTGCAGCACTCTACACGTCGAAAGCTTTTTCGTAGTCAATGAATACCAAGTAAAGGGACTCTTGGAATTCGTTGACCTGCTCCAAAATTATACGAAGCGTGACAATATGGTCCACACAGGATCTTCCGGCACGAAATCCGTCCTGCTGCCACCGGAGAGTCGCATCGATCTTCTCCTGAATCCGGGTTAGGATAATTTTGCATAGAACTTTGAGAACGGTTCACAACAACAGAATGCCTCGCCAATTATCGCATCTAGACAGGTTAGCATTTTAGGCACCTTCACTAAGATACCTTGCATTCAGTCGACCGGGAAAGTTGTGGTGTCCCAGATATTACGAAATAAACGATGCAGTAGTTGAGCGGATGTCATGGGGTCAGCTTTGAGCATGAACGGAGACGTATAGTGGCTGGAAATAGTACATACTTTGGACTCCGAAAGACACTCCGATCGAATAGAGCTCGCCGCCGTACCAAATTGACAATCTACAAAACGCTCATTAGACCGGTAGTCCTCTACGGACACGAGACCTGGACGATGCTCGTGGAGGACCAACGCGCACTTGGAGTTTTCGAAAGGAAAGTGCTGCGTACCATATATGGTACGTGGAGGAGGCGTATGAACCACGAGCTGCATGAGCTGCTGGGAGAACCATCCATCGTTCACACCGCGAAAATCGGACGACTACGGTGGGCCGGGTACGTAGCCAGAATGTCGGACAGTAACCCGGTGAAAATGGTTCTCGACAACGATCCGACGGGCACAAGAAGGCGAGGTGCGCAGCGGGCAACGTGGATCGATCAGGTGGAAGATGACTTGCGGACCCTCCGTAGACTGCGTGGTTGGCGACGTGTAGCCATGGACCGAGCCGAATGGAGATGACTCTTATATACCGCACAGGCCACTTCGGCCTTAGTCTGAATAAATAATAAAAATAATGTAGACCTTATGTTCTAACTCCAGAGATTTCTTGGACTTTCAAGAAGCTATGCTTTGAACACATTCTATTCTACATATCACAAAGAGTATATACCGCATTCGAAACAGTTTATAGATTGTTGGTTACTCATGTAGGTTTTAAGACTTTACTGCTGGTATTTCTTGGATGCGTGATACATGTAGCGTAAAAGAAGAAAATAGTGATTTGGCTCCGTTATGCACAAGGACAAATGCGCCCACCAAATGAAATATGGTACACGACAATTTATAAAAAAATAACTTTTCATAAGCCTTCTTTGAGTTAAAACGAGAATAGGACTTTACATTAATTGATACTTGATTCTTCTGAAAGTTTCACAGTTGTTTGTTCCGGGTTGAACTTAATCTAACGTTAAAAAACACATAAATAAAACTAAAAAAAAAACAAAGTTGTTTGTTTACATTTTTAGGCTGGCACGTCTTGGCCTCGGGGTGGGGCGTTTTAACCTGCATGGTTTGAATTTTCACGAAAATGCAGCACTTGGAAATAAAATCGTTTTCTCGGAATATAATTCGTTTTTTTGTCCAAATTTTTATTTCGTATTATGGATTGTAAGTTACATTAGTGGTTAACACATTGGAAGTACATACTTTCGATTGTTATCATCGGTTAATTTGAATATTTGCTTAGGGTGCATATTGATCATTGTTCCCTTACATTTATATTTGTTCAACTTTCCCAGCGAAATGTTCTATCTTTTATATAACACCTAAAAACAAATCTGACAATTATTTTATAAAATCGTGGCATTTACAATTCTGCAACGTTTTAATGCAAGGAATATAAGGTTTTCATACATAGGGAAACGGTTTGGCATTTCATCTCATAGCTCCCATTTCCATCCCATAATAAAAGCAATGAAAAAGAATTTGATTAAAATCATCCCAAATTGCATAAGCCAAATTTCTATAAAATTTTAGTAAGGTTCCTATGCAGAACTTTATTAAAATCTGCCATCTGCTGGTTGGGTGTATAAACACGGCTGACCCCAACCGAATCAGTTAGTGGTAGAGATGGGCAAAACGGATCACTTTGATGAACGGATCAGATCTGGGTCATTCAATCTAATGATCCGGATCTTTTAGTCGGATCGGATCCTTAGAATAAAACGCAAGAAGAATACAAAATAGTGAAACGTTCGTCATTCAGGCTCACACTTTTGAAGCGTACTGACAATAACTTCATCCTTTCTTGTTTGCAATGGATTACAAACAATAAACTTTTATTTTATTATTTCCTTACAAATGGTCGAATAATTTGCTGATCTGGTGATCTTTTAAAAAATGATCCACGAATCATTCACTCACTTTAGAGATCCAAATCATTTTAACGGTTCCGGATCAGATCGCCCATCTCTAGTTAGTGGGGAAATCTTGCAACTCGAGTTATAGGGGGAATGACGGCTTTGGCAGGTTTTGTTCTATTATTGGCAGGGGGGTTTTTTATGACTGACTAGGCTCAAATTTGGCCTAAACATTCTTTGCATATCAAAGAATATTGTGGCCAAATTTCATAAAATTTGGTCGACAAATACCCCCCTGCCAATAATAGAACAAAACCTGCCAAAGTCGTCTTTCCCCCTATTACCTACAAGCTAATGTAAACTAATATTTATATATAAAGATTTCTTTCCTCTGGACTTCTCTCTTTACTGCCTCCAAATTTCACTCACGTGGAGAATTGGCACATTCCAGTTGAGCCGTCCTTATCCATCTACACAATTAGGTAATAGGTATTAGGCATCTATGAAATTTGGATACCAGGATACCATTCTTACATTTGTGCATCGTATGGCTCGCGCTCTTGAATTTGAACTTTGTAGCCGCACTTTTTCCCACGAGCCCCTCAACGATATTTCTTCATTCCGAGCAAAACTCACCGGAAGCTCTTTGTCTGCAAAGCGACCTTTTCCGAGTGCGTTAATTTATCTCTTACTCCCGCGGTTCTTACTGCCGGTTGGCCGACCATTGTCCGTTCCGCAGCCCTGTAGACCGGAAGATCTCGTTTTTCCTCCTTTTTTCTATTCTTTTGTCGTCATCCAGCCACCCTGCTATTCATCGCGGCTCGTATTCGAGCGCAACATCCGAGTGGCATCATCTTACAAGGACATGAGAAAAATGACAGCCATTTCTCTCCTCTTACTCTAATTCGCATTCGTCTTTTGCTACACAGTCCAGTGCATCAAAATACGCTCAATGGGAACTATTGTGTAGCAATTATTGTGTGCCCCAGGACCTTCTGGTGAAAGCATTTAATTAAGAAGATGTAAGGATCCGATTACTACCTCCAGGGGGTGGCCATTTGTCACACCGGCTGGGTTAACGAACTGAACCGACATGCCCGAGAGGAAGTTCCGGTCCGAATGAACACCTGGTGCAACGTCCTCTGCTGGTCGAGCACGCAGCAGAGTCGATTGAGACATGCATCATTTGGTTGCGTTAGTATGGGCGCTTTCCCTCCCACGCAAACCGATGGTGCAATTGTTCGGTTTTAGTCCTGCTAAATGATTCGAAGTAAATGGACTCCTGATGAACATCCATATACATATTGACTCCATTGACGACGCACGCGACGGTCCTACAACTCAACTACAACTATACCAATCTGTGTCTCCTCCGGAGAAAGACCTACCAAGAAGGAGAATCACATTAAGTTAATTAACTGTGTCGTTGGAACGGCAGAAAAGGTACCGAGAAAACTCGAACTCGGATTGGAAGGTGTATTACACCGGCTGCCACACCTCATTAAAGACAGTTGAGGAGTTTTTGGCCTCTTCCTGTACGACCGAGCCGGCTGACGATGATGATGACTACGAGACAGCCACGATAAGCCTCGTTTGGCAAAGTTATAGCCGGTCGTTGTCACGGATTAGGCTCCATTGCCGGTGGTGGGCCGTGATTTGATTTCGAGACAGACTCATCGCCTGTCTAGTTTGGAATCGTTTTAATACACACTTGAGCGGAATGATCTTAATCGCTCGGAGAGCGAGCTCTACTGCTGCCTTAATGTGGTGGCAAATGAGGGAGCAAATTACACCAACCCAGAAGACATGGACTGATAAATCCTTTTGATGTGAGTTTTGTCGGGTGGTAGCTTAAATGAGTAAGCTTCATCGGACGCTTCCAGATGAGTTACTTCTGGGCTCGCGTGGCGACATGTGTCTGACTGTACACTGTAGTCGGTTTGTACGCGGTTCATAGGTAAAATGTGGCTACCATCCAGTAACCAAACCAAAAGTTCAGATTTTACTTAAATTTGTTCCTAACCGAAACAAGTTCACATTTAGTTCCATACAACCTAACGGAGCTTTAAACTTCACTTTTGCGCTTTCACCATACAAAAAATAACTTAAAATGCGAGCTGATTAAGAGAAAACATCCCCTCTTATCCGTACTTCTTGGGTTGCTTGGGCATTACTCAGTGGTACGATGTGAGGAATTTGACGAGGATAAATTATGCTCAGAACCCTTGCTGTTCAAACCCCAATTTGATACTACGAGTAGGTAATTCATTGGAAAATTTGTTGCTTAAAAGCACCGAGAGTGAAATTCAGCTACTAGAAGGTTCACTTTAGGTAATTTTACTCTACATCTCTATCAGTTGAACCGAAAAAATGGTATTAATGAAATGTGACTCGTGGCTGCCATAAGAAGGTTATATAAAATAAAAAAATCCTGAAATAATGTTGGATGATGGTTCTATATTGATCATTGACAATTCAAAACATCAAAATCACATGCTGGCAAAACGATTAAATCCGGGTGAATAATCAATGAATAAATTTCCACCCTATGTCGTGCCATATTTACCGTATCTATTTCTATCAAACTTCCGATATTCCCATCACGAGCTATGTTTAGCCTTCGCATTAATTAAAATAGGCTGTTCAATTTCGGATCTGTGGATTCCAAGGTTAAATCAATTTGCGGTCGGCTATCGCTTCAGAAGCCGCAAGCCAAAATCGTGTTATATCCCTGTCTCGTGCAAAGTCATTTTTGATTGCCAATTAGAGTTCCTCTCGAAAATTAAACTCAATCCTAACGATGTTTTCTTGTTTGTTTCCGTCTCTCTCTCCGTCATGTTTCAGTTTCCAACCGTACATATCGCGTTGTAAGCCACCACCGCACCGGAGAACCGGAGATTTATGAAACCAATTTAGCGAGCAGTTGCCCCGTAGATGGACGCCAGTCAGGATGCTGGTAAACAAGCCCGAAAGGAAAGCTGGGAAATTCTCCTTCGGATCGACTCTCGACTGTGAACCAGTTGCTTTTTTTCTATTTGGTCCGCAAACTTTCCAGATCTTTTTCACATTTGCGCTGACTAGGATGTGGTCGACATTGTGTGCCATTTTAGAACTCCGTGTAGCAACCACCATCAAACCGAACTAGCTCTGGCGGGAAAAGTGCACTCGATTGTGCCAAGACTAGCGGAAAAATAATTGCACCGCTGAAAGTGAGAACGACGTGAGAATTGCATTGAAGAAATTTATATAAAAAAGTAGACGATCGACGAGCGAAAATTTCCCATAAACCTCGGCTAACACCCTCTCTGTCCGGCTAAAGCACCTCGCTGGACAAAGGGGGCGGAGGCGAGCGCGCGTGAGTTTAGAGTGAGTAAATTAATGGGATGAACTTTGTATCGTTGATCTGTACAACAGCGATAGCGGGGCATAATTGTTGCTCGCGAAATGAGTGTACTTGAGTTTCGGAGCGGTTGAAGAATCAACAATTGACGTTTTTTTGTTTCGAACAAAAAAATAGAACAGATTGCAACTTGTTGCGTACTTGTGTCTTAAATTTATACACGAATACATCAACCATGGAGGAACTTCCGGAGGAATTCCTGGAGGAGCTTCTGGAGGAATTCCTGGCGGAACTTCCGGAGGAATTCCTGGCGGAACTTCCGAAGGAATTCCTAGCGGAACTTCCGGAGGAATTCCTGGCGGAACTTCCGGAGGAATTCCTAGCGGAACTTCCGGAGGAATTCCTGGCGGAACTTCCGGAGGAATTCCTGGCGGAACTTCCGGAGGAATTCCTGGAGGAACTTCTGAAGGAATTTCTGGAGGAACTTTTACAGGATTTTATGGAGCAACTTCCGGAGGAATTCCTTCAGGAGCTTTCGGAGGAATTCCTGAAGGAAATTCTTGTCTTATTTACCATCCATTATTTATCTCGTGCCATTCCTACATTTGATTCCTTGTCATTTATTTGGAATCTCCGTGTGTACAAATGGGAATACGCTTTTTTCTAGTGTCACGCTGCATATAAAATTGTCGGACTTTCTATCGCTCCTATCGCTCCTTTCCTGCCATGCGCCACAAGAAAATATGGCGTTGACTACTCTCCCGCAATGGTATTGGTATTTGTATGGAATTTAGAAAACTTGGTTGAAATAAAAAGAGCTTCCTTCAAAATTTAATGCGGTCACATAGGGTAAATGATGTATCTTGGACAAGCGCAGGACATTCATTAGAAAATATATCGAGATTGAATAGTATAAAACAATTGAAAACCACTAGGTTCATCCAAATACATAACCTATGATTAGTCTTGTGTCTCCATTGCCCAATTTTTGAGTAAATTACGTTTACTAGGTGTAAACTGTGATATACTGCGAACTGAAATATTTTCTTTTTGGATTATCAATCTAGATCAATATTTGAAAGGGGTAATAGCTTATTCTTCTGATTCTTCTTCCACATATATAGCTATATACGTAGACGAAGAATCAGAAGGAATAAATTTTGGCTGTTACGCCCTTTTCAAATGTTGGTCTAGATATAATTTCGACATGGAAAATGCATATATTTTGGACAGAGTCATTTTCTCCTAATTTAAAAATGGCCACCTACAGATCTCAATGGTATGACTTACCTACACGTATCCACATTCATTTTAAATGCATTTATTTGCTTAACTGACATAGATTAAACCAGAAATTAACATTGTTTCGCAATCTTAGCGATATCGTTGAAAACAGCCTGAAAGTTGGCAATTAATGGTTCATTCATGTACTGTACATGGGGTGACCAATAAATGTCTGATGCATAAAAACATAACTTCATTTTGGTCACTCCTTTTTTATCCGTCTCAAGTTCATGTTAAGCGATTGGAATATGTTAGTATCTCAATTACAATTAAACTTTGGCCGCAGAACCTCAAAATTGCCGTTTGAACCAATTTAAACGTGTTTCAGGTGCATGTTACGAAGAGTCCTATAATGCATGTTCTCCTGCATACTGGCGTCCAGCAGGCACTTTGGTAGAAAGCTTTACATTTTAGATAATTTTAAAGATAAATAATAGTTGATTTGTGAATTCTCATCAGGAGCCGCTAGAGTTGAGGTAAAAGTATGCAATGATCATACTTTCGATAAAAAATTTCCTACACATTATCTAAAATTGATCGAAGAAGCTCAGGCTTGTCCAAAATATGTACATGTCCAAAATATATCATTTACCCTATACTTTTATAAGGGGAAGACTCGGATACAGGGTGTTAAACGGAAATTTCCAAATTCGAGACCGTCACGAAATTAGGATAGATTTTAAACGCTATTTTTTTTTTCATGATGACCATGCATTGCGTAGTTGCTACTCCGTGATCGACCAGAACAATCGCAATTGCACAGGGAACCAATGGACGGAAGCATGGGATTTGCTCTCCAACCTCAATGTGCACAGTCCGAGAGCTCTAGTATTTTGGATAGTCGATAACGGCGCTGGCCACGTCCTCGCGGTCATCGGGGATGGGAAGGAATTGATGATGCAGTCACTCGCCTATTGCAAGCCGAGAACACCTCTGCACTCGCCACGAGCTCCTGCGGAATTTTATTGGAATCTTGGGGTTAAGGTTTTATGGCAGAGGTTCGTCTTGGTTAACGGGTTGCCAATGTGATAGTTATGAAAGGGTGGTGTAGTATTCTAATTGGATGCCGAAACGAACTTTTTCGCTCATTTCGAATTCTAACAGTAACCTGCTAGAACTACTCAAGTTATAGGTATAGGGATAGAAGATGGAAACGGTATGAAAGCCCATTTCCAGTTCTAGCGATTGCTAGAACATGAGAAATATATGAAAAGATACAAAGTAGGAGAAATGGAACGGGCCTGGGATTGAACCCACGACCTCCTGCGTATGAGCCAGAAGCGGTAGTCAAATGACCACCAAGCCCGTTGATTAGGATAGATTTAAACGCCAATAGCGTTTTTATCTTCCCATGGATTTTCGAGATTTTCTTTTTAATCGATTCGCTAATTCTATCGATACTATTGATTTTCAATGTTAAACTATTGAAAATGTTATTTCTTTCCAAACTTGGTAAAAAAATCAGAATTAATCAATCCCGTTCATGCATCCTCAACACGGATATCAGATACAGCCTTTTGGGTCAATGCCTCGTTTTCCCTGTGTACAAAAAGACTCGTGTTTCGCGTGCGCGCGTCATTTTCATTCAGGATATCACGGAGAGCGGATTAGGGCGTCCCAGTGACAATGGCTGTCGTAGTGGTGGAACAGCAGAAAATTTTATGGTGGTAGCGGCGGTCGTGACATGATGCGCTGCTCATTGACGACCGTATACCAATTTGGAAATCGACGGCGTCCGTATCCGAATAATCGGATGGCGGTCCTGTGGTTGATGTTACTGAGGCGCAAAAGTGAAAATAAATCGGTTCTTTTCAGAACCTTGATTATATTTGGAAAGAAGCCCAAGTTCAAATATTTTTTCTCATGTGCAAGCACTAGGAAATAGAAAATTCTCCAATGATATTTTCTAGCGTGATTATGAGTTTAGTTATATGTTGTTAGTGATTGGGAAAGTTGATTTTAGACGAACTTTCTTCGTAGTACAAAGCATAACGGCGTCGGTATCGAACTCATAGCGTCAGTGCCAGTCCGCGCATCGGGTATCGGCGGGTGGTTGCTACAGCAATTTATTCACTACACGGAGATTTTAATTTACCTATTAATAGCTACTTTTATGAGCCATCTCTTTCACCCTGCAGAAAAATTTACCCATTTTTCAAGTTTATTTTATTTCTATGGCACTCGGACAATTAGTGCAACGAAATGTGCATTGAATAAAAAAAATAGCTTAAAATAGTAGAATAAAGTTTTAAAGTGTTCATTGTGTCGTATGAATGTGTGAAATTTGTCCTAAATTCTTTTAAAACTGCTACAACTTATGTTAGACACCCTTAATTGTGCATTGATGCGTAATTTATGTACCGAAAAACAAACATAATTTTCATTTCAATGAACGTTTTTCAGAACCAATGGCAAATGAAACCAGAATATGAACTGCATGAAAATCTTCCGAAAAGTTTACATTCTGCTTTAGCCACTTGCTTGCGTTAAAAAAAAGTACATGCAGTTTTTTTTTTCAATTCGAAATTCTCAATCTTATTCAGTAATTAATATTTTTCTGCATGCAAAAAAATAATCAGAATACTTTCTTCACTTCAATATTTATTCTCCACACAGTTCACAACATCCAAATATCGAGATCACTTCGATCATTTTTGTATCGGTCATCACATTCACCAAAAATCACTAAATGATGTGACTGCCATGTTGTTTGTGTTTTTTTTTCCCTAAACAATGGAGGGGGAATCTGCTCAACAGACATTCTGGGTTGACCAGGAAGTGCGGGGTTAGGGATCACCGAGGGAGGCAGGACTACATCCCCGACCCGCTAAACCGTTTCCATTGCCGCCAAGCCCATAGTCCCTTCGGTACAACCAGAAAGTAATGCTTCAAAGGGGGGCCAGTGCACAACGCACCCTCGAGGTTAGCTGCGTGTCCTTGCAGCACCGAACATCGTTACTCGCTTTTTAGAAGAAAACCATGGTATCGTGCCAGCGCGTTGCCGGCTTTCCAGGTGGCCTTACCACGTCCTATGTCCTGTAGGAAGGGTCGACTTCGCGCCTGCTTCCCTCTGCACGACTGGTATCAAGAATGATGATGCCGCGTGCACCCCAAATTGACCTTTCTGCGATAGGGCCTATTCGCCAGCACACAGAGGGACTTGCCGACGCGAGGCCTACGCCTGCCCCAGCCTTGACGAGGACCCCTTTCCGTCCTCGGGCTCGGAACCCGCCCGGTTGACCGACGCCGCGAAAGCGACGATACCATGTTGTTCTTCGCGCGGCCACCGGTATGACCCATGAAGCCGACTCCGATCCCTTGGACCACCTCTTATTTGCGCCTGAACTAGCCATCCTTGAGTCCACGCGCCACCTTCTGTGTAGCTCCGAGACGATTTGGGCGATAGCTGATAAAACGGCGTTCCAGCCAACTTCATCTTTACACATCCTCCGAACTAGGTTGTCCGGGGTAGTATCCAGACCACATGTGGCAAGCATGTGGTCACGCATTGCGCGAAAACGTGAGCACACGAACAACACGTGTTCCGCCGTTTCCTCTAAACCTGCGCACACCAAACACTCGGGCGAGGCCGAGCAAGCCAGCTGCGTTACCTGCACTTTGATTTTGCAGCACGCTTAAACGCCGGACACATCGAACCCCCCATGGGGTGCTTGCTGTTCACAGCTTTCCTGGAACAAATCAAACAATTTTGAGGGTTCGTGCAGCATTGTGCCTTATGTCCCTCCAATCCGCAGCGTCGGCAGAGATTGCTTCTGTCAGGGCCTTTGCAGTCCCATTGCTTGTGCCCCGGTTCCAGGTACTTGAAGCAAACTTCGGGTTGCTCGTATATGCGCACAGTGCATACCGACCATCCCACCTTGACGCTCCCTAACTTGACTACCTTGGAGGCGTTCGCTGCAGATAGCCGAACCAATGCTACCTGCGTCCCTGCCGGACCTTTCCGTAGCCGAACGGCTGCGGTGGGCGTCTCCACTTCACACTGTCGCCGCAGTGCCGTGACGAGCTCTTCGACTTCAGTGATCTCGTCCAGGTCTTTAACCCTTAGATTCACCTCCGTCGTGAGTGCCCTCACCTTGACCGTCTCGCCTAGGACCTCCTCCGCCAACTTCTTGTAGGCGGCGCCTTTTGCGAGACGACCCGCTTCAGCTCGAGTATCATCTCGCCCATCCGGGTACGTCTTATTCGACGTACGTCGGCACCGAGTTCACCGAGCTTGACGTCACTCCTCATCGCCTTCAAAGCATCCGAGTACTTAGCCTCGTCCGCCGTGATGACTAGGGCATCGCCCCTGGAGCGATTGGCGCCTACCCTAGACGTCTTGCTACCCTCATTCGCCTGGGCCTTCTTTTCGGCCCTTGACGTCTTCGGTTTCCTCTTGTTCTTGACCAGGGTCCAGGAGGCGTCATCCCCCTCTATTTCCCTGGTCTGGTGCGGCTGAGAACTTTCAGCCTGCCGTAACCCCTTACCACCGTCTTTTCCTGAGTGGACGGACCTTTCCAGGTCCTTCCTCCCCGGTTTTGAGGTACCTGACCGGGGTTCAGCTTCCCAGCCCCACCACCCTTGTTCGGGGTAGTAACCTCCGCGTTTTGAGCGGCCCCAGGGAGCTCATCCCTGGAGACTGTCTCCCCAGTATTTGTGTCTGCTCCGTTGGAGCAGTCACCCCTGACGTACCCGCAAATACTTGAGCCTCAGTCTGGGTAGACTTTGGCACCACCGTCTTTGCTGGCACGCCTTCGGTCGATTCGACCTTGCCCGAGTCCGCGAATCCTTGGGCCTCAGTCTGCAGACCTCGACTCCACCGATTTCACGGGTTTACACTTGGCCGTCCTGACCGCCCTCTCCAGCTTGGCGTCCAGCATCGACTTTCGAAGTTTCTGCAAGCTCCTCTTGAGGTCCTTGCTGATATTATGCTTCGATGACGCAAAGTCGATGATGGCGTCCAGCTGTTCCGTCGCCACCTCGAAGGCCGAAAGCCCATCGCGTTTGCGGTTCATCGCCTCCACAAGCCATGGGCCATCAATAACCCCTACCGGCGTTTTTCTAGCCGAGAGGAAGGTTGAGTGACCCACGCTGGCGCTGCGCACTGAGTTGCCGACTATTGCCTCTGGCCTCCTAGGCGGAGACCTGAACAACCCACCTCTTGCGAAGGGGTTGTCGCCTACACTACTACCACTAATTGAAGAATTGACTTGGTTTTCCATTTTGGTCCCACGAGTTGCTCGGGAAAAGAGGTCCACCACGCCAGAGCCCAGCATGACGCGGTAAGGGACAATTACTGAGGAGGGTGCCCAGGTACCCCACAGGCTCCGTTAAAGGCCTAGCTTATTATTTCACCCCCCTGGCCGTGCATCCCCTCGGCACGGGTCGCTTAACGCCTTGGGATTAGGGGTTAGGGACGATGGTTCCGGTCTAACTCGCAGTGGCCATGGGGAGGGGTCGTCAAGCCCTTGGACAAAGTCCCTGCTGCCCCCCTGTGTGTGTGTACGTACCAAAATGTAGCAAAAGTGTCACTTATTTTTCAGGCACTTATCCTCAACTGATTTCCTCGCAACGACACAGAAAAGTGCATTCGACGCAGAAAAGTGTCTCATTGTTTCCTATTAAAAATTGGCCGGATCGGACTATGGGATCGGAAGTTATGACCAAAATATTTTTTTTACGAAATAATCGCGTAAAAAAGTGTCACTCATTTTTCGGGCACTTTTCCTCAACCGATTTCCTCGCAACAAGTTGCATTTGACGC
The DNA here is from genome assembly GCF_024139115.2 of Armigeres subalbatus. Classification (NCBI taxonomy): domain Eukaryota; kingdom Metazoa; phylum Arthropoda; class Insecta; order Diptera; family Culicidae; genus Armigeres; species Armigeres subalbatus. The sequence continues at coordinate 136,266,999 of NC_085141.1, forward strand.
AGAATTGTGTCCCATTATTTTCTATTAAAAATTGGCCAGATGGCTATGGGATCGGAAATTATGGCCAAAATACTTTTTTTACGGAATAATCGCGTATAAAAGTGTCACTCATTTTTCGGGCACTTATCATCAACCGATTTCCTCGCTACAAGTTGCATTCGACGCAGAATGGGACACAATTGTCTTCTATAGAAAATTGGCCAGATCGGACTATGGGACGCAGAATCCTGTCCCATTGTTTCCTATTGAAAATTGGCCGGATCGGACCATGGGCTCAGAAGTTATGGTCAAAATATTTTTTGTTTAGACAACAACGAGTGGAAAAGTCTAGCTCGTTTTTCAGGCACTTACCCTTAACGGATTTGCTAGCAACAAGTTGCGTTCGACGAAGAATCCTGTCCCATTGTTTCCTATTGAAAATTTGCCGGATCGGACTATGGGCTCAAAAGTTATGGACAAAATACTTTTTTTGATACCAAAAGTGCGTAGAAATTACAAACTCAAAATAAACGAGAAAGGCACCATCACCGCTAGGTGGATTAATCTGGGTTTTTTAATCAGTCATTTGGATGTGGGATAGAACTGCGAACATCGAATGATCACAACTCAGATGGCGATAAAACAGTTAGTTATAATGATTTCCTTAACAAATGTCTCCTAATCTGACAACGAAAAAAAAATGAACTTCAGTTTGCGTAATGTGGTTTGTTTTTCTCTCTTACAGGGGAAAAGTGACGGCACCCGCTCCCTTCATCATCGGGCGTAGATAACTGTGCTATTTGTATTAGATAATTCATCTGCCGGTCGCCGGGGCACCGCCATCATCATCAGTCTTGAAGCCGTCACAATAGACGCCATAGATGAAAGTGAAACTGCGCGAAGATCTGGGAAAAATTAAAGCCGAGCCCTCTGTTCTGCGTGGCGGAGCTGTGCTGTGGTGCGGCGAAAGGTGAAAAAGTGTTCCAATCAGTGTCTGCGGGAAGGGTGACGGAAGTGAATTATTATGTTTGAAGAAGTCAGCTAAAAAGGAAGCGCAAGATAGCGTTCGTCATTGTCAGAGGAAGAAAAAAAAAGCGTGGGAGTGAAGTGCGGTGGTGTGGAAAAGCAATTATCGAGATAATATGCATTTTGCACATTGCCCAAGTAGTGCTGTGGCAGCTTTTGGTGTGAAAAATTGGAGCAGTCTCGTCGAGTGACTCAATCGAGAACGACAACGACGACGACAACGAGGTCTGACAACTGCCGCCTCCAACGGCGACCAACATTGAATCAGGTAAGTGAGATAATAGTGCTGTCCAATGAGCAGCTCGAAGTAGCTCGAAGTTGTTCCTGTCACGCTCATGCCCGTTTGTTGACAAAAAAGAACGAGCAGGACAGGAACAACTTCGAGCTACTTCGAGCTGCTCATTGGACAGCATTAATGTCAGTCACTGTTTCATGTGAACGAGATAAACGATGCAATTAGAGGTACTCCCATGCAAAATATGTAATGGCATAGCTTATGGTTTTCGTTCTCTTGCGCTTCATGGGAAGCAGAGTAATTTCGTTGTGTAATGTAGTAACTGAATGGAAAATTGTTTGAAAATTTCATGTCCACAATATAAGCATGGAAATGGAGGCGAAATTCTGTCAATCTTGAAGCTATGTAATTTAAAGCGAAATTGCCTGAAATTTGTTTTTTTCGAAATGCGAGGACATTTTTTTATTATTATTCCTTTTTGTTTGTACACACGCAGTTCAATCCACAACCAATCTAATTTCTGGAAGTAATACTTACACAAGCACTCTCGACTTTCCCAGATGGACAAGTAAGCCTGTATTTTCGGTATGGAAATTGTCTCGACTTCCCTAGGCATAAAAGTATCATCGTGTAAGCCTCATGATATAACGAATGCAAAAATGGTAACTTGAGTTAGAAACCTTGCAATTAATAACTGTGAAAGTGCTTAATGAACACTGAGCAGCGAGGCGGCAATGTCCCAGTGGGGGATGTAATGCCAATAAAAAGAAGAAGAAGAAGGAACGTCCACCGCGGTTCTCCCAACCGCTCAGTGAGGGGTAGAACCAACCTGTATACGGTCAACACACGCGAACGAGCGAATTCGTTGTACAGTCTTATATTTACTGATAAAATTGAAACCCCGGGAAATTATTATTAACAACACTGTAGTAAACGCACAAACAAGTGAAACAAAAGTTAATCTTCACGACACAATCAGGACCGGATTTAGCCAGAAGGAGGAGGCCCCAATTTGCGGCGCCCCTAAAAGTGCAATAATTATTGCTTCGAACTGAATTCCTTGCAATTCTTTCAAGAGTTTCTTCTTACAATTTCTATTAAATCTCCTTCCAAACCAAGGTTCGCTATAAGATCTTCCTAAAATTTCTTCAGCATTTTCTCCAATAATCCCTTCTGCGCTTTCTCGGGAAGTTATTGTTTTTTATTTATTCAGACTAAGGCCGAAGTGGCGTGTGCGGTATATAAGAGTCTTCTCCATTCGGCTCGGTTCATGGCTACACGTCGCCAACCACGCAGTCTACGGAGGGTCCGCAAGTCATCTTCCACCTGATCGATCCACCTTGCCCGCTGCGCACCTCACCTTCTTGTGCCCGTCGGATCGTTGTCGAGAACCATTTTCACCGGGTTACTGTCCGACATTCTGGCTACGTGCCCGGCCCATCGCAGTCGTCCGATTTTCGCGGTGTGAACGATGGATGGTTCTCCCAACAGCTGATGCAATTCGTGGTTCATTCGCCTCCTCCACGTACCGTCCGCCATCTGCACCCCACCATAGATGGTACGCAGCACTTTCCTTTCGAAAACTCCAAGTGCGTGTTAGTCCTCCACGAGCATCGTCCAGTTCTCGTGTCCGTAGAGGACTACCGGTCTAATGAGCGTTTTGTAGATTGTCAGTTTGGTACGGCGGCGAACTCTATTCGATCGGAGCGTCTTGCGGAGTCCAAAGTATGTACGATTTCCTGCCACTATGCGTCTCCGAATTTCTCTGCTGATATCATTTTCGGCAGTCACCAGTGAGGTACTTGGGGTACACAAATTCTAATACCACATCGATGTCGTCACCACCGATGCAAACTCGCGGTGGGTGGCTCACATTAGGAAGTTCCTCCTGTTAAAATATTTCATTCATAAGCTTGTGAGAAAATAAAAACAGTGTATCGAAACTGTTACTGCATTTCTTCTCAACAACACTGGGGTAATTCGACATGCATTTTGCTCCAAGGATACTAGTAATGCTACAATAGATCTAATGACTGGTTGCCGTCGCACTCCCAAACTGAAAAAAAAGATGATATTTCTGGATGAATTCGTAAAATCCAGCGGAGTTTTAAAGAAATCTTTGAACTGAAAGCATTCCAGAAGCAATTCTTGAAAGAATTTCTGGGGAAATCCTGGAGAAATTTCCAAAAAAAAAGAGCCGTGCCAAAGGAATAGTTCCAGGAGAATCATCCGAAAGATGATGATGCGTGTCTTCCGATAGCGGAGTAGAGCAGAACTACCAAAGCGGACTTGAAACACATAAGCCTGGAAGGCTAATGCTACACATTTGATTCTATACATATTTGACCTCTATTCCGTCGTCGATCGGCTTCTCGTTCCACCACCGGATTTCTACTTCAGCCCAATCAGACTAATAATCCAGCGGCCACAGTCCCGTCATGGAAGCCAAAGTCCAGTCACCAGGGAACTGCTTTGGCCCAAGTTTTTAGATATTCTGGGTCACTCAAACTGTCCTTTCTTTGAGTTCTAACTTGAAATCCACAGCTGCTTATTTCAGCAAATTTATTTTCATTGCAGTCGGGACTTGAAATCTTAACTTCTAATTGCATTCAATTATACCCATTACATCATCTGGAAGGTCCGTAGACGAGCTGGTCTAGGACTGAAAGTCTCCTTCATAAAGGTAGTAATAATAGAAAAAACTGGAAGGTCAACATATATCGTAAGATCGTTATGGGATATTCTAGATCAGCGGTTCTTGAGAGGTGCTTTTCCGATCTTTTACATTCATTGAGGAACACCTATTTTTTCGTTGGTTTATAAAAATTGGCATAGTCATGAGACAAAGGAAAACGGACCTGGAAATTAACACGACATATGGCTCTCCAAAATGTTGTCTGAAATCTTCGTTATTCTGAAAAACTTTGCAATTCAAATTAAGTATAATATATACATGAATATTTTAATATCACTTTCATGATTTGATGATTTCTGGAGGCTTCGGAGCCTCTTGAAAGTAGGCTTCTGCGCTTCGTGAAAGAACTTCCGAGCCTCTTAAATAGAGGCTTCAAAGCTTTTTCTAATGAAGTTTCGAAGCCTCTTTAAAAAAAAATTCCTTGAAATGAGGCTTCCGAGCCTCCTAAAAGGGGGTTTAGGTGTCACTCAAAAGATGGCTTCCGAGCCTCTTGAAATAAGGCTTCCGAGCCTCTTGAAAGGAGGCTTCCGAGCCTCTTGAAAGGAGGCTTCCGAGCCTCTTGAAAGGAGGCTTCCGAGCCTCTTGAAAGGAGGCTTCCGAGCCTCCCTCTTGAAAGGAGGCTTCCGAGCCTCTTGAAAGGAAGCTTCCGAGCAATTGAAAGGAGGCTTTCGGGCCTCTTGAAAGGAGGCTTCTGAGCCTCTTGAAAGGAGGCTTCCTGAGCCTCTTGAAAGGAGGCTTCCAGGCCTCTTGGAAGGAGGCTTCCAGGCCTCTTGAAAGGAGCCTTCGAGCCTCTTGAAAGGAGACTCTGAGCCTCTTGAAAGGAGACTTCTGAGCCTCTTGAAAGGAGGCCTGAGCCTCTTGAAAGGAGGCTCTGAGCCTCTTGAAAGGAGGCTTTCGAGCCTCTTGAAAGGAGACTTGAGCCTCTTGAAAGGAGACTTCTGAGCCTCTTGAAAGGAGGCTTCTGAGCCTCTTGGAAAGGGAGGCTTCCGAACCTGTTGAAAGGAGGCTCCCATGCCTCTTGGAAAGGAGGCTTCCGAGCCTCTTGAAAGGAGGCTTCCGAGCCTCTTGAAAGGAGGCTTCCGAGCCTCTTGAAAGGAGGCTTCCGAGCCTCTTGAAAGGAGGCTTCCAAGACTCTTGAAAGGAGGCTCGGAATTCCTCCGAAAGTTCCTCCGGGAATTCCTCCGGAAGTTCCTCCGGGAATTTTTCGGAAGTTCCTCCGGGAATTCTTTCTTAAGTTCCTCCGGGAATTCCTCCGGAAGTTCCTCCGGGAATTCCTTCGGGAATTCCTTCTGAAATTCCTCCGGGAATTCCTCCGGGAATTTCTCCGGGAATTCCTCCGGAAGTTCCTCCAGGAATTCCTCCAGCAGTTCTTCTTCTTCTTCTTCTTCTTATTGGCATTACATTCCCACACTGGGGACAGAGCCGCCTCGCAGCTTAGTGTTCATTAAGCACTTCCACAGTTATTAACTGCGAGGTTTCTAAGCCAGGTTACCATTTTTGCATTTGTATATCATGAGGCTAGCACGATGATACTTTTATGCCCAGAGAAGTCGAGCCAATTTCCAATCCGAAAATTGCCTAGACCGGCACCGGGAATCGAACCCAGCCACCCTCAGCATGGCCTTGCTTTGTAGCCGCGCGTCTTACCGCACGGCTAAGGAGGGCCCTCCAGCAGTTGCTCCGGGAATTCCTCCGGAAGTTCCTCCGGGAATTCCTCCGGAAGTTCCTCTGAAATTCCTCCGGAAGTTCCTCTGGGAATTCCTCCGGTAGTTCCTCTGGGAATTCCTCCAGAAGTTCCTCCGAATTCCTCCGAAGTTCCTCCGAAGTTCCTCCGAATTCCTCTGGAAGTTCCTCCGAAGTTCTCCAGGAATTCTTCCGAAGTTCCTCCGAAGTTCCTGCGGAATTCCTCCGAAGTTCCTTCGAATTCCTCCGAAGTTCCTCCGAAATTCCTCCGAAGTTCCTCCGAATTCCTCCGAAGTTCCTCCGAATTCCTCCGGAAGTTCCTCCGAATTCCTTTGAAGTTCCTCCAGGAATTCCTTTGAAGTTCCTCCGGGAATTCCTTTGAAGTTCCTCCGAATTCCTTTGAAGTTCCTCCGAATTCCTTTGAAGTTCCTCCGAATTCCTTTGAAGTTCCTCCGGGAATTCCTCCGGAAGTTCCTTCAGAATTCTTCCGAAGTATCTCCGAAATTCCTCCGGAAGTATCTCCGGAATTCCTCCGGAAGTTCCTCCAGCAATTCCTTCGAAGTTCCTCCAGGAATTCCTTCGAAGTTCCTCCAGGAATTCCTTCGGAAGTTCCTCCAGGAATTCCTTCGGAAGTTCCTTCGGGAATTCCTCCGGAAGTTCCGGAAGTTCCTTCGGGAATTCCTCCGGAAGTTCCAAAGGAAGTTCCTCCGGAAGTTCCGGAAGTTCCTCCGGGAATTCCTCCGAAGTTTCTCGGGAATTCCTCCGTAAGTTCCTCCGGGAATTCCTCCGGAAGTTCCCCCGGAAGTTCCTCCTGAAATTTCTCCGGAAGTTCCTCCGGGAATTCCTCCGGAAGTTCCTCCGGGAATTCCTCCGGAAGTTCCTCCGCGAATTCCTCCGGAAGTTCCTCCGCGAATTCCTCCGGAAGTTCCTCCGCGAATTCCTCCGGAAGTTCCTCCGCGAATTCCTCCGGAAGTTCCTCCGGGAATTCCTCCGGAAGTTCCTCCGGGAATTCCTCCGGAAGTTCCTCCGAATTCCTCCGGAAGTTCCTCCGAATTCCTCCGAAGTTCCTCCGGAAGTTCCTCCAGGAATTCCTCCGGAAGTTCCTCCGGGAATTCCTCCGGAAGTTCCTCCGGGAATTCATCCGGAAGTTTCTCCGAATTCATCCGAAGTTCCTCCAATTCCTCCGAAGTTCCTCCGAATTCCTCCGAAGTTCCTCCGAATTCCTCCGAAGTTCCTCCGAAGTTCCTCCGGAATTCCTCCGGAAGTTCCTCCAAGAATTCCTCCGAAGTTCCTCCGGGAATTCCTCCAGAAGTTCCTCCGGGAATTCCTCCGAATTCCTCCGTAAGTTCCTCCGGGAATTCCTCCGAAGTTCCTCCGGGAATTCCTCCGAAGTTCCTCCTGGAATTCCTCCGGAAGTTCCTCCGGGAATTCCTCCGAAGTTCCTCCGGGAATTCCTCCGGAAGTTCCTCCGGGAATTCCTCCGAAGTTTCTCCTGAATTCCTCCGAAGTTCCTCCTGAATTCCTCCGGAAGTTCCTCCGAATTCCTCCGGAAGTTCCTCCGCGAATTCCTCCGGAAGTTCCTCTGGGAATTCCTCCGAAGTTCCTCCGGGAATTCCTCCGGAAGTTCCTCCGGAAGTTCCTCCGGGAATTCCTCCGAAGTTCCTCCGAATTCCTCCGAAGTTCCTCCGAATTCCTCCGAAGTTCCTCCGAATTCCTCCGAAGTTCCTCCGAATTCCTCCGGAAGTTCCTCCGGAATTCCTCCGGAAGTTCCTCCGGGAATTCCTACGGAAGTTCCTCCGCGAATTCCTCCGGAAGTTCCTCCGAATTCATCCGGAAGTTTCTCCGAATTCATCCGGAAGTTCCTCCGGGAATTCCTCCGAAGTTCCTCCGAATTCCTCCGAAGTTCCTCCGGAAGTTCCTCCGGGAATTCCTCCGAAGTTCCTCCGGGAATTCCTCCGAAGTTCCTCCGGGAATTCCTCCGAAGTTCCTCCGAATTCCTCCGGAAGTTCCTCCGGGAATTCCTCCGGAAGTTCCTCCGGGAATTCCTCCGAAGTTCCTCCGAATTCCTCCGGGAATTCCTCCGGAAGTTCCTCCGGAATTCCTCCGGAAGTTCCTCCGGGAATTCCTCCGGAAGTTCCTCCGAAATTCCTCCGGAAGTTCCTCCGAAATTCCTCCGGAAGTTCCTCCGAATTCCTCCGGAAGTTCCTCCGAAATTCCTCGGAAGTTCCTTCGGGAATTCCTCCGGAAGTATCTCCGGAAATTCCTCCGGAAGTATCTCCGGAAATTCCTCCGGAGGTTCCTCCGGGAATTCCTCCGGAAGTTCCTCCGGAAGTTCCTCCAGCAATTCCTTCGGAAGTTCCTCCAGGAATTCCTTCGGAAGTTCCTCCAGGAATTCCTTCGGAAGTTCCTCCGGGGATTCCTCCGTAAGGGGTCGTTCAAAAATGTCGTTCACAGTATTCGGGGGGTCCAGATTTTGTTACAGTGCGTACACTCGCACTCGGTATACAAAAAAGCGTGACAGAAAGGGAAGGAAGTTTAAAATCACAAAAAGTAGTGGAAGGCATATTTGAATCACCCCTAAGGAAAAATGACAGCTCTATTTACTTTTCCCAGCAGACATGTTATTCAGAAAAAATAGAACCTTAAAAAAAAGTTTAAAGAACTCAACTTTGAGTACGAAGTTCAAATTTTTGACTCAAAATTAAGTAGTTTTCTCACTCCCTCTCATGAATGTTATTGTAAACAAAGAGAGCTGCATCAACCCAACGTGTGTTGTTCCGTGGAAGAAGCCAAATTTGGGTTGTTTTCACCATAGTCTCGGGTGAGTGAAAATAGCATAAATTTGAGTTGGTAAAACTTCATAGTGGGTGAAAATTCAACACGGGAGTAAGTATAGGCCGAATTTTTTCGCATTTTACTTAATTTTGGCTTCTTCCACGCAAGGGCGGATTTGAGTGAAAGGAACCATAAAGTGAGTTGTTTCGCGGTTCCGTGTACGAAGTTGTCTCTACTTGTCAGCTCTGTACTGCTCACGGAATTTCAGTAGCGGACTGCGGAACCATTTCGTAAAGAAAATTACTTTGAGCTTTTTAGTGGAATGTCTTCACTTGTCATAAGACGAGTTTGTACAATCCCATTGAATTCCACCACCTCATTGTATCTTGACAGATACGTATTTCGACCTCAACAGTAAGCAACGTATATTGACAGTTACTAAAGGTATGCTATTTATGCCCTTGCATTAGTATTGGTAAATAATTATGAAAATTTTTAGAATTTGTATGGAATTGTATTCTTTTTTGCTATGTTCTGTGACTGTGAATTAAAATGCACCATATTAAATCTACATATTATAGAAAAAAGAATTCTTTATTTAACACAGTGAAAAATAATTTTGGAAAATATCCCATTTTGATGTATTTTTGCTATATTAAATCCATTTCATCCATTACTCGATCCATTACGCTGATCAGATTACGAGGATTCTTATTTACGTGGTATGATATGATTTTAAAAGAAAATGAGTAAACATCAAGATACTTTTTTATCATGTCATAAAAATCGTAATCTGAACAGGGAATTAATTCACCATGTTATGTCACCATAAAAAATCGTTTGTTTTCGCGTGCAAAATTTTCGCTCAATAGTATGATAAAATGTTGACATATAATGCAGGAAATAAAGAACATTTTAGAGACAGCATGTTATATGTTGACATTTAGTGATGATGTCGAGCAGTTATGGTTGAATCGATCGAAAAGTATTCGATAACCGCAACGTAAACTGTGAAGCTATATCTTACATCGTAATAATGATTCTGACCATATAACATGTTGTTTTTTATTATGCGGGTTATCCTATTACATAGTTTGCCACATTATACAAATTTCAGGAAAACGTATACGGTGCGTATACGGTGTGTGCTAAACATTTATTTATGTAGGCAAATTTACTTTCCGCTATTTTAGTTTTCAAATCTTTTGTAAACAATGGGGTTTATCCAATATTTCGTATGGGGAAGGCATTGCGATTTTTTTCAAACTCAGTGGTAATTCATTTGATGGTATTAAACACATTTGTATGACACAATGTTGCCAAGTGGAGACCTGAGCATTATTTTATTGATGATTTAGAGTTGAAATTTAAACAAAATGGATAATTTTGGTAAGATACTTCATAATCAATAAAGAGTTTTATTTATTTACCTCAAATTCACATCAAAATTTTTCGCATTTTTTCTGTGTCGGTTCTGCTGGTTTATTGGCAGGGTTCAACAAACGTTTAACCGAAGCTTTAGCTGTTTTGGCCTCCTTAATCTTCCTGTTCAAAGTGCTGATTCTGATATAGGTGCGAAGTCGTATAAAATTCTCTACGATTTCAGCAGGAACATCTGATTTTTGGATAATAAAAGATTAGCTACTTTTGCTACTATTCCCTTATCTTTAGAAATGCAGTCCTTATGATAACTCTTAAAGAAGCTTTCGAATCCTGTCGCCTGTTGCATGAATTCGCCTGATGGATTAGTCAAGCCCTCCAACGAGAGATGATCAACTATTAGGATAAGCGTAGTCATGATCCAGTAAGGAGTAAACAGTTAAGTTGACATGCTGATCACGAAGTCGATAGGTATATTCTCCAACATAAGGGTATTTTGCATGAAACTTTCTTGCAACAGCACCAACGACATATTCAAAGCCATCTTGCTCAGTAATAAAATATGAATCCCATTCTTAGTCCTCAGCAAACACTTCGACGTTCGACAAGTCGACGTCATTCTCTAATTCACCAGGTGCATCTGCAGAAGAGCTCCCGGTGGATTCAGTTGGCTTATACCCTTTCAATACGTCCATCACAAGATATTCTTCACCTGAGCATCTGTCTTCTGTAGATTGGCCTGATGATACTGACTGTATGCTTTTACCAAGTATAATCACTCTTAAACGTCTTAAGAATTGCATTGAGATGGGTGATCATTACCTCCGCCTCGCGTACGTACTATAGAGAACAGGTTTTCAAGAGCATCTTGGTTCAATTTCATGGTCATGATATATTTAATTCCAAACCTTGCTTTCATATCGTCAAATAATCCTCGAAGCGAAAAAATCGACATTAAAATGGCCTTTTGAAAAGCTGTTGAAAAGAAAATAAAAGTTATATTAAATTAGTGATACATACGAGTTAGTGTGATACATTTTTTATTATATAGGAAAACTGTTTCAGTTCTTCATCTCATAGCTTTTATGTTTATTCTATAAAAAAAAAACAAAGAAGTGAAAAGGAAATTGATTTGATCATTATTTTTGTGATTTTTTTCAGTGGTGATACACACCTGTCAACAAAAAAGCTGACGCAATTGGCGCTTTATTTCTTTGTTTCAAGTTGAGATGATTTCGTTACACTGAGTTGAAGATGGGAACAATTTCCCTATAATATTTTTACTTTTCAGGATTTTCCTGAATTTCATTAGAACATTTTTTTAAAGTCGAAACAGCTATAAACAAATTTAAATATACCTGCATGCTCGATTTATTCGTCGGAAGAGCAGTTTTCATGAGCTCCACCATTAGATCCAGCGCCTCATCTTGCTCTCGACGGTTTAATCCATATGGTCTTTTCAAAACCTGACTTTCTTTCGGGCAACGAGAGTTCATAACATCTCACCAGTTGTTTACGATTGGAAGGAAATCTGCTAACCGTTTGGCTTCAGCAGTACCAACTCTTCGTTGAAGCGCCACGGCGCATTTCCGAGATAAGAGCTTAGCAGCCCATCCAACATTTTGCCGTTGACTCCTCTGACACGTCAGGTGCTCTTCTTTAAGAAAATAAGTGTCCGAAATTTCTGTAGAACCTTTGGCTACCAAGTTCCATAGAAGTGTATGTTTGATCACTGTCCCGTCGGATAATGAGAATCCAGTGTCTATAAGCCAGTTTCGGGTTAACTTCAAAACATGCGGAGCGTCCGCAAACAGATACAGCTTCCGGTGCGTTTGTGGATGAATAATAAATGTTCTTTGAGCTTCCAAATTGACATCTGACCAGATACCAGTGTTTCCACCACCGCAATCTGACACGGCAGCTACGACTTCGAACCCAGCTTCATACGATTTGCTGACAGCCTCTAGCAACAAGCGCTTTGTCATCGAGACATCAAAGGACGCATAAATAGGCTGCTTCCAATCTCCAAACAGACCTCTGATCATCATGACCTGAAGAAAAGAGAAAAATCATATTATGAATAAACACAATATTATTGAAAAAATGGCTGAAAAAATTTAATAATATAACTTTTTGTTGTATAACTATGAATAACGAAAATCATTCAGGAATTGATTACCTGTACTTTGGTATGAGGGCCCAGAACATCATCATGTTTTCGATCGTACTCATACACTTCACTTACTGACATCTCATCGTAGAGGAGCACACAAACTTTTTCTAATTCGGACATGCTTTGCGATTTTGCTTTTAGCATCTGCAACACTTCGTTCAAAAATCCCTGCCGCATATCCATTTTGGATGCATACTGTCGAAGACAACTCGATCGAGGAAAAGGCATGCCAAGGTTTTTGGTCAAATACTCATAACCAGGCAAACCGAACAATCGCAAAGTAAAATCCTCTGGATAACTCCTCACTGCTCCAGTTAACTCTCTTTTTAATGCCCAACAACAAATCCGTTTGATTTTTGGTCAACTTCGATGACAACATTTCTCGAGATTTTGCAATAATCTGATTTTCTTGAACGTCTTTCAAATCAAGACTCAGCTTCTCCAAATCAGCAACGCGTTTCTTTGCCTGAATATTTTGCTCCTGCAAAACCGATATTGTTTGATCTCTCTTCCGTAGCTGTTCCTCTAGCTCTTGGATCCGCATTTTCATCTCGTTTGCTTCGCATGATGTCATTTCTGGCGTCGCATCTGATGCAAACCCTCCACTGGAATAATGTCCGGAATCATCGAGAAGAGAATCATCCATAGATACACCGGAGTCGTTACCACATTGACTCGCGGATTGACCACCGAATCCTATGCGCGCGCTGACATTCTTCTGACCTCGCTGATGTTTAGATGTTTTTGAATTCTGAGGATTTCGAACGCTTGGAACAGCTAAAATTAAAAAAAAAATATAAGTTTGCAGTTTCTAGTGCAATATTTATGAATACAAACCTCCTGCCTTAAGCCGCCTCCGCTGTTTCGGCGATATTGGAAGAGTAGGTTCAATGAAATCCGATACATTGAAGTGCTTGCAACAAATAAACAAATTATGGGTATTTGTTTTCAGGTTCTGTCCCAGAAATTTCAACCACTGTTTTTTCAGCGCTTCATTCGACGGAAACCGATGGAATGTTAGTGGATCACCAGAAATCGGTGGATTAGTTTTATTATGACTAATCTTACTGTTGCACTTCGGAACGTGACACTTCGACATTTCAATGACCGAAATCGGACCGCTTTCCGTTTCAAACCCGGTATAAAGTCGCCACCGCTTAACTCGATATTTGCAATTCAACGGCTCAAATGAACGAATAACACCAACTTCGCGTGAAAACTAACAAAAACTGTTTTCTCCGGATTTCCGAACAAAATAAGAAAAATTTTCATAACTATTCTGTTTGTGTTAGTATTTTTGTGTACGACACACAAAAATCTGGCATACCTTATAAACTGTCAATATACGTTGAACAGTAAGGCTGATGCCATACTGGGAGATAAGAGAAGCGATTAGAAGAGTTGAGAGGGAAGCGAAGCGTCCGCGTGAAAGCTACCTCAATGACCGATATATGGAAATCGCTTATACCTGTCATAGTGGAGACGATGAGAAGAGGGCGAGAAGCGGTAGCCAAAGAGGCGAAGCAATTCGTAGAGTGCTTTGCCGCGCGAGATAGCAAAGGATCACTTTGTATGTTTGTTGATTTGAGTTTACCCTCGTTCGCAGTTGTGTAAAATGGCTGTGGGTGAAAAGACTTTCGAGAGAGGAAAGCAAATTTTTTTATTTTGTTAATTTGGTTAATGAAAACATTAAAATATTTATGGTTTTAGCTACATGTATATGATGTATTTCATAGTAGCGGTACTCATTAAAATTGGGAATATTCTGGGGCAGTCCATACATTTAGAAACATTTTGAAACAAAAACACGTATTTTGCTGTTACCACAGACAAATGGATGTTGAACTTGTTATTTTAATATCGTTCTCGTATTTAGGATTAGTATCAAATGATAGATTTTTCACGCATCTGTAATGCGCGTTTGAACCGAATGAAATTGTTGTGTTCAATCGCTTTGAAATTTGATTTTACACTGGAGTCGGTTTTTACGCGGGAGATACGTACCGTGTATCTTGAAAAGCCCTTCAACTTCAACGAAAATCGGGTTTGCGCAATTTTTGATTATGTCCGCATATTAAAACTTCGGGAACAATCCGATAGATAAGGAAATTGTTGTCCCAATTTTTTGCCGGCCATTGGTGGGAAATGGTTTCCCTTTTTTGCTGATTTTTGGGATTTGCGTTTGTTTACGCCGTTTTTCAAAAAGGTTGCCGAGACAAACCGTTTTTTGTGGAAGTTGTTTTCATGATGTGCGTATCTCCCGAGAAATCAACTTCAGTGTAGAGAAATGTTGTAAGAAGAACATCCATAAATTACGTAACGCTTGAAGGGGGAGGGGTGTTGTTGGCGAAGTGTGACGATCCATGCAACATTTTCAGATGTTTCATACAAAGGGGTGGGGGTCGTGTTGAAAATTTCCCGTTACGTAATTAATGGATCTTCCATAGGAGCAAACGTAAAATAGGAATAAAACATGGCCCAAAAAGTTTTACCATAGCTACGCCCTATGTCTGTTTGTATGTGGTGATAATCTATCGCTCACATCATAAAATCGGTTTTAAATTGCGACATTCTATAAATCTCCCCAACACTCTTCTCTTTGTGCTAAATTGGAGAAGCAAAATAGTCTACATCTGAGGAAATCCATGTTTTTACACTTGTATTTGTTGCGAGATCAACACTCCGAAAAACGCTTTCAGTATGTCATAGCTCGCTTTGATCGCCGCTTCACTTCGCTTTGCTTATCACCAACCTCTTCGCTTCGCTTCTCTTCGCTCCCAGTATGTCATCAGCCTAAGGCCGTCTTCAGTGTCTCGTACTTGACTCGACTAGTGGTGGAATTCAATGGGATTGTACAAACTCGTCTTATGACAAGTGATCATTTCGTATCCTATCTATTTGCACAGTACTTTTCAGAAGCGAACTAGCCTATATGGAGGTTCGAGATATAGTAGAAAACCTAAATGAATGTGGATTAAAGAGAAACTGTAGAGACTGTATTTCGGTTGTCTTGTATTTTTTTCTGTGTTGTAATTCTTTTAACGTATGTAACATAATAAATGCATAGTGCGTATAATTATCATCAATGTTTACACTTTTTTAATTACACCTTAATTGTTGGTCAATCAATGTAATGTATGGATAGAATTAACCCGCATTACGCATCTCTCAGTTACTTAGTCAGAGAAGTATTGATGGCTGTAACGACGACCTTCACTGAGGAAACAAAACCCGGCGAACACGTTTGGCAACCCAAAAGCCACCCTGTACCGAGACGGGTTCACAGTCCATGTCCAAACCGCTCATCAGATCTCGCGCGTATGATAATTGGTGGCCGTTCTCGGGTGCGCACTTGGCGAGTGCATCAATCTGCGGTTGGGCTGCGGATGGATGACCAGACCGAACCATCATCATGACCGCGCGATGACTTCAGTCAGTAGCACACAAACCTTCAACCGTAATTTCGGAGTTCAACTAACCGGCTGACCGCGGCTGGAACTTTCGGTTTCATCAGTGGCGTTCATTGTTGGGTCGAAAGTGGCGCGAGGGTGCTCAACAATGGGTGAATGTAAAATTAGTGTCATTCGTTTTCCCAGATCACGGTGAGTGGTTAATCTGTCCACCCCGCTCAATTGCTGCTTAGTTGAGTTGTTTGGGGCGACGACAATGTTGAAGGTTCAGTAGGCCAGACGGAAAGCTGGTGATGGCGATGATGAAATAGTTGGTTGATTTATGCTGATCGTAACAGCATGATTTAATGGGGTACAATTTGCTGCGTCGGTCGAGACGCGGCGCGAGACTCGAGCCGGCCTACAAACTGTTGCAGCCGAGTCAGTGGATGCGAAAGTGGCCTTTTAATTTGCACCGAGGGTTCCCCCTCGGCTGACGCGGTGCCGTGGTTAATGAAGAAGGGTTGTGCAAATTTGATTGAGTTCTCTAAGTGCAAAGTTTCGATGCTTGCGGAAGATGCTCCGTGACAAATCGGTTGCCATAAATCTACTCATGGTGGCGCGCAGTGAGAGCGAAATTTTGGGTGGCCGAATCGTGGGAGAAGCCGGACGTAATTTGACGTTGCGTAAGATGGAAGAATTGAGACGCATTCGTGAAGTTTGACTTGTTTATTTACGAGGAACTGTTATGTAAAAAAGCTTCCCAGATAGTTTAGGTAATGGATCGTGAAAAACGACAATTCAGTTTGTTGGGAAAGAAAAGAAGCATGAATACAAACATAAATATACTATTATGTAATTCATATTCCAGGGAGAAAAATGGATGTTTAGACGGTGAATAGAGGTTTGCAAAGTTTCTAGTAGAAGCATCAAACCATTTAGTAGAAGCTACAAAGTTGGATCGCATAAATTTCTAGATGTATATATGTACGTATCATTCTCATGATTACTATCGCTTTACTCATAAATAGGATGAAACCATAACATGGAATTGTAACACGCCTAATATCAGTAATATGACCCAATCACGGAGTCTAGTCGTGGATATTAGAAGCATAGATCACCCTTTCCCTCTCCATCTGCCACTTCTATCCGGGAGAAACTCAACCGCTTCCTACGTGGGAACTTGAAAAGGGCACAGTTAAGCCGCAGATCAAACCCAAATTCCATTAGTCCACAATCGCACGGCGGCTAGCCCACACCCTTTGATCCTCGCGCGAAAGGGCATATGAGCATCATCACCACCAGCCAGCAGCGGCCTTATGTCTAAACTTTGCAAGCTCGCGCCCTCCCTGCTGGAACTATACTGACATTACATCACCGGGTACGGCCCGCGGAAAGAACCATTCGAAGTGGTTTGATGAATCGCAACGGAGCGGCAGGCCAGCAGCGTGGACTAGTCGTGATTTGGATTCATGCTCGCGATATTGACTTGCCATGTTTTGGAGCTGCCCGCGCGGAGTGGTATGGCGTGGCGTGGCATGGCGGCTGCAGTTTAGATTCGTGCTTTCCACGTCCACCGCATCGCGTCGGGGTTTGGCAAATGTCAGCCAGCCAGAACCAGAGCGCCGCATTGGAGCTCGCAAGGCCCTCGCTTTATTCACCGAAGAGCCGACTAGCCCGCCAGTCAGTCAAAAGAGTTATGCTGGTTGCGGTTCGTTAGAGAGTAGTTAAAACTGTGTATACGGGATGAATCCAGCACGTTCTGCCAACAACAAATAAAGTGGGTGTAACGCTGCTGACAGCAGCTCAGAGGGGAGGGAATGTGCATTTTCAATTAAGGCGATTTTTCTTCTCTCGTTTGGGGTCCGGTCTCAGTGGGAAGGAAAAGTTCATATCGGAGGAAAATGTTTTTTCCAACTGTTCGAAGGCAGTATTTAGTTGTGATTCTCAGTTTTATTATTATGTGAAATAGTGTGTTACTAATACGTATGTAGAAGGTTTAGGATATTACTAAGACAGCATATTTGGAAAGTCTTTCTTGGGGTAATTTAAAAAAAAACCTTGATTAATCCACCTAGCGGTAATTATGCCTTTCAGCTTCATAGTTTTTTGGTCCATACCCTAGTAACATTTTGGTTTCATACTAGTTTTATAACACTCTTGTAGAGTAAATTGTGGTTTTCAAGAGCGTTATAAAACTTAAAATGTTACTTGGGTAGTCTTGATCCGGCTGTCACAAGCACCTGGTTCTGCCTCTGCTGTTATGTCCTACCGGATTCCAGCCCAGCGCTTGCTTGCAGATTTCGTCTCCGTTCTTTCCTATTGTCCTTTTGTTATGTTATGAGCTAGTCGCCTACTCCGGTTTTCAACTGAATGATGTATAAAAGCAAAAGAAACGATATTCCAGAGATTCCTATGAAATATGCTTCCATAGCTCTGGAACTAGCTCTAGATAGAAATACTAGAACTAACTCTGGAAATTTTCAATTATTGAAGATTTGAAATTATTTGATTCAATAAGATTATAATCGGTCAGTAAAACGTTATATGATAGTCCAGTATAATACTCACAAGTGAAGCTTTTCACGTATACTTTAACTAATAGCAATTGTTTTTTTTAATATCTAATATTTCTTTTCAGTTTCCTAAGGAAATCTCGAAGCAATTACGGAAAACATTCGAATGGATTTCTGAAGGAACCCATAATTTATAATATGCTAGAATTTTGTTGGATTCTAAGATAAATTACTTACACATAGAACCCTGGATCTGCATCTGAAGAAATTTTTGGAGGAATAGCCGTATACATTTTTGGCGTTCTTAAAAAAATCTTTCATTTGATGGGTTTTTGGGGGATTTTCCGGATGCAGAAATTGAAACGATCGCTGCAAATCTCTCGGATAAAGTCATGAAGAAAGTTTGCATCATATTCCAATGCTAATACGACTTGAGTTTATCGAAGGAATTTTTCGAAGAAGCCTCCAAAGGATTAAAGAAAAACTTTTAAGGACATTCTGAAAAATATGTTTAACCTTCTGTCTGTGCTTGCAAAACTTACATTGTCTGTGCTCTGTGGTCATATTGACCCCAAAATAAAATAGCTTTAACTTTTTTTTATTGTTTGGACAATTTTGGATTTTTTCAGTTTCAGCAGAACTGAGTGGAGAATCATAAATATGAACCCTAGTAACGAGCATGAAAATGATTAATAGCTGTTGAGAAAATGATATGAATCTCAGAAATCATGAAATATCACTCTAATAAATAATTTTAACAGCATGGAGAATCTAGAACATCTGAATTGGACAAAACTGAGTGTAAAATAATTTTCTGGGTTCTGGAGATGCATAAACATAATTGGCAGCTGTCAGATTTATACCAAGCATAGTTGACCTTATAGACCAGCGGTTCTCAACCTGGGGTACATGTACCCCTGGGAGTACTTTCGCTGGCCTCAGGGGGTACCTCGGACAAAAATCCGTAATGGCGGCCGTATTACAATTCCAATCAAAACTTATTTGGAATGTTTTGATACTTGTATATTTTTGTCTCTTTCAAAACTTTGTCTTAAACTTGTAAACAATACGCATGGCGTTCAAAAAAATAAAGACAATTGAATCTTGCCTTCATAATAAGCACAGTGTATGAAGGGCTGCGGAACAAAAGATCCAAAGGCCAAAATGTCGGATTAACAAATTGAAAAAAAAAAGTTGAATAATATGTTAAGGATATGCTTCTGAACTAAAATATAGATTTTAAGTCTCAGAAGCCTTTTTTCAAGTAGCTCGGAAGCATTGACAGATAAAAATATGTTGTGGTTTTAAATGTATTTTCATGCACATATTTGGAGCTTGCTAATAGGGTAAACTGGGGCAAAATGCACCCCCGGGACAAAACGAGCTTTTGGCATTTTTGGCGGTGTTTCAGGCATATTTTCAAGAATGTTTACTGCTGGACTGATAGTTCGAGATCCGAACTATATGCACTGTAGAAAAATTGTCGAAAATGTCTTCAAAAACGTCAAAAGGTCGTTTTGCCCCGGGGTATATTACCCCAGTTTCCCTAAGCGTAACAATCAACTTCCAAAAGACCCGGAAGCCTTCTTTCAAGAGGTCCGGAAGCCTCCTTTCGAGAGGCCCAGAAGCCTCCCTTTAAAAAGCCCGAAAGCTCCCCTTTAAGAGGCCCGGAAGCCTCCTTTCAAGAGGCCCGGAAGCCTCCTTTCAAGAGGCCCGGAAGCCTCCTTTCAAGAGGCCCGTGAACAGACCTCTACCGGGTACGGCCCGCGGAAAGAACCATTCGAAGTGGTTTGATGAATCGCAACGGAGCGGCAGGCCGGCAGCGTGGACTAGTCGTGATTTGGATTCATGCTCGCGATATTGACTTGCCATGTTTTGGAGCTGCCCGCGCGGAGGGTATGGCGTGGCGTGGCAAGGCGGCTGCAGTTTAGATTCGTGCTTTCCACGTCCACCGCATCGCGTCGGGTTTGGCAAATGTCAGCCAGCCAGAACCAGAGCGCCGCATTGGAGCTCGCAAGGCCCTCGCTTTATTCACCGAAGAGCCGACTAGCCCGCCAGTCAGTCAAAAGAGTTATGCTGGTTGCGGTTCGTTAGAGAGTAGTTAAAACTGTGTATACGGGATGAATCCAGCACGTTCTGCCAACAACAAATAAAGTGGGTGTGCTTGCTGACAGCAGCTCAGAGGGGGAGGGAATGTGCATTTTCAATTAAGGCGATTTTTCTTCTCTCGTTTGGGGTCCGGTCTCAGTGGGGAAGGAAAAAGTTCATATCGGAGGAAAATGTTTTTTCCAACTGTTCGAAGGCAGTATTTAGTTGTGATTCTCAGTTTTATTATTATGTGAAATAGTGTGTTATTAATACGTATGTAGAAGCTTTAGGATATTACTAAGACAGCATATTTAGAAAGTCTTTCCTGGGGTAATTTAAAAAAAAAACTTGATTAATCCACCTAGCGGTAATTATGCCTTTCAGCTTCATAGTTTTTGGTCCATACCCTAGTAACATTTTGGTTTCATACTAGTTTTATAACACTCTTGTAGAGTAAATTGTGGTTTTCAAGAGCGTTATAAAACTTAAAATGTTACTTGGGTAGTCTTGATCCGGCTGTCACAAGCACCTGGTTCTGCCTCTGCTGTTATGTCCTACCGGATTCCAGCCCAGCGCTTGCTTGCAGATTTCGTCTCCGTTCTTTCCTAATGTCTTATTGTTATGTTATGAGCTAGTCGCCTACTCCGGTTTTCAACTGAATGATGTATAAAAGCAAAAGAAACGATATTCCAGAGATTCCTATGAAATATGCTTC
Organism: Armigeres subalbatus; assembly: GCF_024139115.2. Classification (NCBI taxonomy): domain Eukaryota; kingdom Metazoa; phylum Arthropoda; class Insecta; order Diptera; family Culicidae; genus Armigeres; species Armigeres subalbatus. Next base: position 136,287,656 of record NC_085141.1, read on the forward strand.
CATAGCTCTGGAACTAGCTCTAGATAGAAATACTAGAACTAACTCTGGAAATTTTCAATTATTGAAGATTTGAAATTATGATTCAATAAGATTATAATCGGTCAGTAAAACGTTATATGATAGTCCAGTATAATACTCACAAGTGAAGCTTTTCACGTATACTTTAACTAATAGCAATTGTTTTTTTTTATATCTAATATTTCTTTTCAGTTTCCTAAGGAAATCTCGAAGCATTTACGGAAAACATTCGAATATATTTCTGAAGGAACCCATAATTTATAATATGCTAGTATTTGGTTGGATTCTAAGATAAAATACTTACACATAAAACCCTGGATCTGCCTCTGAAGACATTTTTGGAGGAATAGCCGTATACATTTTTTTGCGTTCTTAAAAAAATCTTTCATTTGATGGGTTTTTGGGGGATTTTCCGGATGCAGGAATTGAAACGATCGCTGCAAATCTCTCGGATAAAGTCATGAAGAACGTTTGAATCATATTCCAATGCTAATACGATTTGAGTTTATCGAAGGAATTTTTCGAGGAAGCCTCCAAAGGATTGAAGAAAAACTTTTAAGGACATTCTGAAAAATCTGTTTAACCTTCTGTCTGTGCTTTCAAAACTAACATTTTTTGTGCTCTGTGTTCATATTGACCCCAAAATGAGATAGCTATAACTTTTTTTATTGTTTGGTCAATTTTGGTTTTTTTCAGTTTCAGCAGAACTGAGTGGAAAATCATAAATATGAACTCTAGTAACGAGCATGAAAATGATTAATAACTGTTCAGCAAATGATATGAATCTCAGTGATCATGAAATATCACTCTAATAAAGAATTTTAACAGCATGGAGAATCTAGAACATCTGAATTGGACAAAACTGAGTTTAAAATAATTTTCTGGGTTCTGGAGATGCATAAACATAATTGGCAGCTGTCAGATTTATACCAAGCATAGTTGACGTTATATAGACCAGCGGTTCTCAACCTGGGGGTACATGTACCCCCTGGGAGTACTTTCAGCTCGCCTCAGGGGGTACCTCGGACAAAAATCCGTAATGGCGGCCGTATTACAATTCCAATCAAAACTTATTTGGAATGTTTTGATACTTGTATATTTTTGTCTCTTTCAAAACTTTGCCTGAAACTTGTAAACAATACGCATGGCGTTCAAAAAATAAAGACAATTGAATCTTGCCTTCATAATAAGCACAGTGTATGAAGGGCTGCGGAACAAAAGATCCAAAGGCCAAAATGTCGGATTAACAAATTGAAAAAAAGTTGAATAATATGTTAGGAATATGCTTCTGAACTAAAATATAGATTTTAAGTCTCAGGAAGCCTTTTTTTCAAGTAGCTCGGAAGCATTGACAGATAAAATATGTTGTGGTTTTAAATGTATTTTCATGCACATATTTGGAGCTTGTTAATAGGGTAAACTAGGTAAAAATGCACCCCCAGGGCAAAACGACTTTTTGGCATTTGTGGCGGTGTTTCAAACATATTTTCAAGAATGTTTACTGCTGGAATGGTAGCTCGAAATCCGAACTACATGCGCTGTAGCAAACACTCTCGCAAAATTTCCGAAAATGTCCTCAAAAACGTCAAAGGGTCGTTTTGCCCCGGGGGTGCATATTACCCCAGTTTCCCCTAAGCGTAACAATCAACTTCCAAAAGACCCGGAAGCCTTCTTTCAAGAGGTTCGGAAGCCTCCTTTCGAGAGGCCCAGAAGCCTCCCTTTAAAAATCCCGGAAGCGACAAGAGGCCCGGAAGCCTTCTTTCAAGAGGCCCGGAAGCCTCCTTTCAAGAGGCCCGGAAGCCTCTTTTCAAGAGGCCCGTGAACAGACCTCTACCGACGGTCCCCGCCGGTGGGCCTCGCGGCGGCACTGGCTTTTCGAGTTAGAATTGAAACACCACTCCGGTTCGGTGGTACAACTTAGACTCTTTATTAACTTACTCTTTTCTAGCGCGGGTCGGTGCCAAGGTAAACTGACTCCGCATAAAATATTGTGACGAATCCCCCTGAAGGAATTTAAGTAGTTGGGGTCGTCATACCCGGAAGCCTCCTGTCAAGAGACCTGGAAGCCTTCTTTCAAGAGGTCCGGAAGTCTCCTTTCAAGAGGCCCGGAAGCCTCCTTTCAAGAGGCCCGTCCAAGCAGCATGCGCAACATCTTTCAAATAGGTGTTTGTTTCTAATAAATTGCATTGAAGACACTGGCAATACATCGAGTTACATTAAAGCCACTCCCTAGTTTCAGAAAAACACAATGTTTCATTTCCGTTTAAGTGGCGTCGCAATATTCTACCCATCTGACTTCATGAGTGTTTTAAAAATCGATGTGTTTCATATCAGAAACAAAACAGATAAGTTGCAGAATTAATAACACTTCGGTTCATTGCTGTTACGACAATGTTTCTGATATGTTGCAAAACACTTTGAGCTCAGCTGAGCAGTATTTTATTTTTGACAGTCCCCTGCATGTTCCGTATAAGGTACAATGAAGTTACAAATGACTTTGTTGTTTATGTAGTGCACTTGTAGCAGAATCTCCAAATAGAATTGATGGTGTGATGGTTATAGTAGAAGGTTGCAAATCTCAAGGTCCATGGTTCGATTCCCGGTTGGTTTTTGTGTTTTTATTTTCATTGTAGCCGGAAGGCCCGGAAGCCTCCTTTCAAGAGGCCCGAAGCCTCCTTTCAAGAGGCCCGGCCTCCTTTCAAGAGGCCCGGAAGCCTCCTTTCAAGAGGCCCGGAAGCCTCCTTTCAAGAGGCCCGGAAGCCTCCTTTCAAGAGGCCCGAAGCCTCCTTTCAAGAGGCCTGAAGCCTACTTTCAAGAGGCCCGAAGCCTCCTTTCAAAGGCCCGGAAGCCTCCTTTCAAGAGGCCCGGAAGCCTCCTTTCAAGAGGCCCGAAGCCTCCTTTCAAGAGGCCCGGAAGCCTCCTTTCAAGAGGCCTGGAAGCCTCCTTTCAAGAGGCCCAGAAGCCTCCTTTCAAGAGGCCCAAGCCTCCTTTCAAGAGGCCCGGAAGCCTCCTTTCAAGAGGCCCAGGCTTCCTTTCAAGAGGCCCGGAAGCCTCCTTTCAAGAGGCCCGAAGCCTCCTTTCAAGAGGCCCGAAGCCTCCTATCAAGAGGTCCGGAAGTCTCCTTTCAAGAGGCCCTGGAAGCCTCCTTTCAAGAGGCCCGGAAGCCTCCTTTCAAGAGGCCCGGAAGCCTCCTTTCAAGAGGCCCGGAAGCCTCCTTTCAAGAGGCCTGGAAGCCTCCTTTCAAGAGGCCCGGAAGCCTCCTTTCAAGAGGCCCGGAAGCCTTCTTTCAAGAGGCCCGGAAGCCTCCTTTCAAGAGGCCCGGAAGTCTCCTTTCAAGAGGACCCGAAGCCTACTTTCAAGAGGCCCGGAAGCCTCCTTTCAAGAGGCCTGGATGCCTCCTTCCAAGAGGCCCGGAAGCCTCCTTTCAAGAGGCCCAGGCTTCCTTTCAAGAGGCCCGAAAGCCTTCTTTCAAGAGGCCCGGAAGCCTCCTTTCAAGAGGCTCAGGCCTCCTTTCAAGAGGCCTCGAAGCCTCATTTCAAGAGGCCTCAGAAGCCTCATTTCAAGAGGCTCAGAAGCCTCCTTTCAAGAGGCCTGGAAGCCTCCTTTCAAGAGGCTCAGAAGCCTCCTTTCAAGAGGCTCGGAAGCCTCCTTTCAAGAGGCCTCAGAAGCCTCCTTTCAAGAGGCTCAAGCCTCCTTTCAAGAGGCTCGGGAGCCTCCTTTCAAGAGGCTCGGAAGCCTCCTTTCAAGAGGCTCGGAAGCCTCCTTTCAAGAGGCTCGGAAGCCTCCTTTCAAGAGGCTCGGAAGCCTCCTTTCAAGAGGCTCGGGAGCTTCCTTTCAAGAGGCTCGGGAGCCTCCTTTCAAGAGGCTCGGGAGCCTCCTTTCAAGAGGCTCGGGAGCCTCCTTTCAAGAGGCTCGGGAGCCTCCTTTCAAGAGGCTCGGGAGCCTCCTTTCAAGAGGCTCGGGAGCCTCCTTGTAGCGTAGCGGTTTTCCGAATTAAGTTTAATGTTTTACGTTTATATATTCCTATAAGAAAATAAATATTAAATGCATCAAAAGTAGGGAACCAACAGTAGAATAATCTCACAAGCTCGCATGCAATAAATTAACCCAAGTCACTTCCTGCAAGAAAGTTCACCGCCAGAATTTATCGTTCACTCACTTGGTGCGCTGAGTTATGATCTCGCGAAACATGCGCTTGGAACCGTTGGGATTGAGTAAGATCTCCCATCAGGACCACTTGTCGTTAGATTATTAATAAAAGAAATCGGAGTAGGAATTGAACTGAGTTAGCTAGATGCCAAATGTTGGAGAGGGAAAAGGACAAAACCACTGATCAACTCAAAGGGTAATCGAGAACCGATTACTGAATAGATCGTCTCTCGATTTCCGGTACGAATGCCTAGACTAAGATCGCGACCTATTTGAGGAAACTCAAGTTCTGTCTCGTCCACTTTGTTCTGACCCGTGGAAGAGGCAGGAGTGTGAAGATTTTCTTTAATTAGTTCCGCGGTGTTTTTGTCGAGGTAGAAAAAAAAAACGTGAATAGTGTCTTGTGTATCAGTGTACTAATTATCCCTCCCGATAGGCAGTGCTGTAGTAAAGGCAATAAAAAGTTAGCCAACTGTGCGGTACCGTAAAAAAATAAAAAAAGGTATGAGATATGTGTTGAGCGCTCACACAATTGTGTAGCCGATCGACGGCTTTTTATTCGCAGTTTTGTCCCGCACCAACCGCCTCCCGCTCGCCACACCGCACCCATTACGTCTTTGCTACGCTCCTGACCCCACGTACCAGCTTCAAAGGATTCCTGACTGCCGGCCGGAGTCAGAAGGGAGTTGCGCCGTTCTATCGCACTCCGGAAGAGCGATTTCCCGCCGGAAATTCATCGTACCGACGACGGTACCTTTACGGTAGCATAATCTAGCCGTTTATTGGGTGAAGTCTGTGTTCACTTGGTGAACAGGCGTCGCAGGCGCGACGCGACGAAGAGGAGAAGCGGATTGAAAGAAAGCCGGTAAAGAAGAGAAGGCAAGCAGAAATCAAACTGTAAGTAAGCCCAACAAATGAGTCAAGCCCGACAAATGTTTTGGTTTGTGTGAAGCTTTGGGGTAGATACTGTTTAAAAAGGCCGTTAGTAGTGAGAAGAAATCCGCACAGTTAGTTTTAGATAGTAGAGCATAAGGGAGGAGAAATCAAATAGAGAAGTATGTAGAGAGAAGTGGGTACTCGAATAGAAATAATTTGTTATTAATGTGATGCTAAAGTTTTCTCGTTTCTCTAAATGTAATTGTTATAATTCAGCCGAGGAAGTCCCGTAATTAAGTGCACTGGTCGTAAGAGGTTTTTCACGTTTCGTTCGTTTCTTTTGATGTAGTTTTGTTGAATGGTTGTTACTCCAAGTCGGACTGCTTGGGAATATCAGTCCTCCATTTTTGTCCTGAAGCGTGTCAGGGTTTGTGTTGAAGAACTTTTCCGGTGATGAAACTGGTCGACTAAGTGCACTCGTAATCGGTAGGAAGTTTGGTTTTCGAATACTTTTTGAGTTGGTTAGTAAGTGGAGTCTGGAGTACCTGGATAGCATTCGGCATCTGCTAGGATACGCGATAGATTTAAACAGAACTCGCCCTGAGGTTTGAGTTTGCCGGGCACTGAGAACGACAAGTGGTCCTCCCTGGAGGTGGCGCATAAACCATTTGTTTTTAAAATCATTTAAACGCCCCCTAGTTAGGTAGCCTCGCCAGGCCAGGCTACATCCTTTCAAGAGGCTCGGGAGCCTCCTTTCAAGAGGCTCGGGAGCCTCCTTTCAAGAGGCTCGGAAGCCTCCTTTCAAGAGGCTCGGGAGCCTCCTTTCAAGAGGCTCGGGAGCCTCCTTTCAAGAGGCTCGGAAGCCTCCTTTCAAGAGGCTCGGAAGCCTCATTTCAAGAGGCTCGGAAGCCTCCTTTCAAGAGGCTCGGAAGCCTCCTTTCAAGAGGCTTGGAAGCCTGCTTTCAAGAGGCCCAGAAGCCTCCTTTCAAAAGGCCCGGAAGCTTGCTTTGAAAAGGCTCGGTAGACTTCTTTTAAGAGGCTCGGAAGCTGCCATTGCAGTAACTCGGAAGCCGCCATTGAAGAAACTCGGTAATCTAACTTCAAGAGGCTCTTATCCAGAGGCGCGGAAACCAACTTTCATGAGATTCGGAAGTATTGTAAGGAGGGCCCTTCAAAGGACTCGGAGTTATTCTTTCAAGAGGCTTAGAAGCCTTTTTTAAAGAGGCACAGAAGCTTCCTTTTAAGTAGCTACAAAGCCGCCGTTAAAGGGGCTCGGAAGCCTCATTTTATGAGGCTCAGAAGCTTCCAATAGTCATAAAAGTCTTTATGTATAAGCTTCATTTGAATTGGAAAGTTTCACGGAATAATGAAAATTTTAGCCCACTTTATGGAGAGCCATACTGCCATGAATCGCATATCTGTCCCATCTTTGCTGGGTTTCCTATTCATATGGGACAAATATGCGATTCACGGCAGCATATATCCAGTTAGTTTTCATGTCCATTATTCGTAGATCTTATGAATTACGCTTATTTGCATTAACACCAAAATAATAAGGGGTACCTCAGTTAATGCAAAAGTTCGAAGGGGTACCTCTGAAGAAAAAGGTTGAGAACCGCTGGTATAGAGGCCACTTGAGAGTCGCTAGATGAACACCTCTAGCATACTGTGTACTACATACTGTTCACTCATAGCATTGTCAATACTAAACTAGTGTTATAAGACTTTTTTGAACCTGTAAAAGATGCTCAGTACTGAAGTATGTCATGTAAATTGAAATTTACTGTATTTTGAAAAAAACATTCTTACTCACGCCCCTCTAGGGAAAAAGTGAGCATCCCTAGAAACATAACTCACTGGTACGGTGATGGGTAAGACATCCGTGGAAGAATTATGAAAATCGGTCAAAAGACGCCTGAGATACAGCTGTTTGAAAATTAAGTTCCCATGATTTTCTGATCACGGCATTCGGCGTATTTGTCACAAACACTACGCATCAAAATACGTCAGATTTCACATGGAACAATATACTCAAATATAACTGCTCACTAGTGCCGCCTCTTAGAAGAAGTGTTCATTACACTGAGCATCGCTCTGTAGTCATGGACATCCTGAATATTTTTGCTAAATACATTTTGGGCGTTGGTACGATGGATCTCTACTCCACACATATGCATTAGACCTCTTCATGTTTTCAAAAAGTATCGAAAACTCAACCGGTCAGCCCAGAATCACAATTCTGGTGCTAAAATAAGGCTTCTGTCAAATTTTCAGCTTATTCGGATAAAATTTCGAGGTGGCTCAAGTCAATTTTGTGATTTTGGGTTATTTCCAATTTTGAAAAAAAATGTATCAATAGATATAAACGTCGGAAATCATCGCAACAATCTCCTAACGGAAGCTTTTGGTGTGCTCTACAAGTCTTGTGAACATTGCGATTCGTTCCGTTCACGTTTTGACCATGTAAAAGTGATTTTCAAGCTTTTAAGTATTAAAAACACTGTTTCCCCTAAAAGTCGTTGTTCTACTAAATTCTTGAATTTATTACTTATCATTGCTAATTTATTATGTTATTGTTCCTCTTTTTCCCTGGACATTTGAGTAATATAATTGAAAATTTGCGACTTATCATTATATTCTTAAAAATCAGAAGCCGAACCTTTGTCATGAAATTTGCACGTTAGGATTTCTTCGAAAAAGTTATTCGAACAAAGAAGCTTTAATTTCACTTGTTACTACAATGCACTCAATGGTAAAAACATACAGACATATGATGCAATGAATCAAATTTGGAAGTCGTTTGTTGTAGGCATCAAATATCATATGATTTGATTTATGTTTTGTTCGAATAATTTGTTTGAAGAAGGGAGAGGACATATCCCGGCGAGTTATACCAAACTACCAAAAATTAGGAGAATCGGTTGAAAACTAAAAAAATGGCAGCCTTTCAAAGTGGCCTGGGGTCATATTGACCCCAGAACACAGACAAAAGTTATAATGAACCTAGTAGGAGTAGTTTTGGTGGATACATTTCTAATAAGTGCGGATTTTCCTTAACTTACCAAACACACGATACTAAACTTCAATTTTCTTGCTACTACTGCTCCAAACATATGCAAAAAAAAATTAAGAACATTTTAAGGAATATGGTCAAAGGAGTAGAAGGCGTTTTAAAATACTTGTATACTTCTTTAGGAATTCTTTCGGGAATCCCTACAATAATTTTCTTTGAATATTAATCTAGGAATTGTTTCGTGATTTTCAATACAAATTTCTCCAGGAGTTCCTTAAGGAATTCATCAAGGAGTTCCTTCGAGTAATCCACCATAAACTAATTTGGAAATTCCTCTGGGAATCTTCTGGGAAATCCCTCAGCTTTGTTTTAGCGATTTGCTACAGGAGCTCCACTCAGAATAAATAAGAAACTTCCTTCGAGAGTTTCTCCAGTAATTTTATTGGGGAATTTCACCAGGAATTTAATTAGGAAATCCTCAAGGAGATTTTTTTTTAGGGAATCCTCTTCTTTTTCTTCTTCTTCTTCTTCTTGGCATTAAATCCATTTCTGGGACATTGCTGCTTCGCTGCTTATTGTTCATTCAGCATTTCCACAGTTATAAACCACGAGGTTTCTAAGCCAAGTTACCATTTTTGCATTCGTATATCATGAGGCTAACACGATGATACTTTTATGCCCAGGAACACAGCCACCCTCAGCATGGTCTTGATTTATAGCCGCGCATTTTACCGCTAGACTAAGGAGGGTCCCGGGAAATCCTCCAGGCATGCTTTTATTTTATTCCTTTAGAAATTCATTCATAAATACCTTCAGGAATTCTTTCGAGAATTCCTCCAGAAGTTCCTTCGGGAATCCGTCCAGGACTTCCTTTCGGGAATTCCTCCAGGAAATCCTGCGGAAATTTCTCAAAGAAATCGTTCAGGAATTCCTCCAGAAAATTATTCGGGAATTCCTCCAGGAGCTCCTTCATAATTTGCTTGAACAATTTTTCCAGGACTTCTTTCGGAAATTCCTCCAGTAGCTCTGTCCAAAATTCCTCCTAGAATTCCTTCGGAAATTACTGCCGTAATTCCTTCGGAAATTCTTCCAGGAATTTATTCAGGAATTCCTCCTGCAATTTTTCGGGATGTCCTTCAGAAATTCATTCATTAACACCTCCAGGAGTTTCTTCGAGAATTCCTCCAGGAGCTTCTAAAGGTTTTTTCTCCAGGAACTCATAAATTCACCCGGAAAAAATCGATAATTCCTCCAGGAGTTCCTTCAAGAATTGCTCCAGTAATTCTTCAAGGACTTCCTTTGGAAATCCCTTCAGGACTTCCTTCGAAAATTCCTCCAAGAGCTCCTTCATAAATTTCTCCATGAGTTCCTTTGGAAATTCCTCCCGTAATTCCTTTGAAAATTCTTAAGGGAATTTATTCGGGAACTCATCCAGGCATTCTCCTTTCGTTCGTTTTCTCCTCAAGAGCTATTGCAGCGATTTCAACTTCATCAAGGTGTTTCCATCTTCTTCCTCATGGTTTGACTTTGGGGTCATATCGTGTCAGCGATATTTCTTTAAAAAATACTCCAGTACTATTTTTTCTTGACTGTTGTCGTCGGCTAATGCTTCCCTCATGTTTGGTTGGATTCCGATTTTCTTTCTTGCGTCATCATAACCAGGGCACTGGACGATGATGTGTTAAAGGATGACTGCATGGTAACATTTATGACTGAGCTTATACGGTATTATGTCGTTGTTGAGTTTAAGGTTTACGTTGGCTTGTTTTTTTTTATCTCGCTTTTTTGAATACTACGGTTGCTCATTTTTCGGCTGAGATCTTGAATCCAATGTGGGTTTCCCAAGACTCATTTTTTTCAAAGCAAGTTGCAGGTTTTTAGCTATTTTCTCCTGGATGCTGTCACTGGAGATCAAAACTACGTCATCTGCATGAAGTAAGACTTGGACGTTTTCTCAGAATAGCATTACGCGGTATGACATTTAATGGATTATACCTTTTTAAGAATGACCTTTGGCGGAATACCGATCTTATAATCAATCTTGTCTAACAAGACATAGCTTTAAAACTGTACTTAAACCACCGATGAACTGACGTGTCACTGGCGCTCTCTGATTGTCTCACACTTTTTAACGGTCATTTGCTTTTTGCGGGCGATCGTTCATGTCAAATGAGCTAAGACGCAACTCCGCTGCAATGCTAATACCCGTAGGTTGCTGGCTGAGCTATGAAAACTTCGCGAGCCATTATGGGGGTGGCGGTAGTGTTCGATGACTTTTCATCATGGCGTCGTGGGCAGCAAATTTGAATTATTTTCTATGAAGTGACACGTCGGTTCGTCGGTGCTTAAACTATTCAAATGAATGAGAGTGGCTTTTATTTGAATTCTTCTACGAATGGACACAAGATTTAATGTTATAGAATGAAAAGAACGAAACATTGAAAGGTTTTGTAGGTTTGAATAAAAAATAAAGAATTAAATTAAAATAAATAATATTTTATTTCGTCAATAAATATGTAATAATAAAACTTATCCTGTCTTCTTCTTATGGCTAATCTCATGCAGTGCCAAGGCATCCGGCCTGGTGAGCTTCAGTCCGCAGACTTTGCAAACAAAACAATTTCCTTGACCGTGACGTTTCACTTCGTGGCGCTTCAAATCGTGACTGTAGATGAACTGCTTTGAACATTTGTCGCATTTGAAAGGTTTATCCTTCATGGTATGGAGTCTCTCGTGCAGCTTCATCTTCGCCTCAGTGGGAAACCGCTTTCCGCAGTTACCGCACCGATGGTCCAATGGTCCCGAATGGTGTGCCTTACAGTGCTGGGTATAGCTGCCTTTGGTTCCGAAGTTTCTGCCACATGGCTGGCAACTGAACTCACTGTTCTTATAAAGCTTGAACCGTCGTTTGTCGAATGTGGAAGACATTTTTGCTATCTGGTTGTCCGGCGCAACACTTTCTTTTGCTGGTTCTTGATCTGACGTTGACGACGAAGAATCCGTTGGTGAAAGACAGGGCATTGCCGGCAATTGGACAGTTTCGTTCTCGGTGATTTCTTTCTTATCCGATGACCAAGGGAAATTATTGATGTACTTCAGAACATTTTTGCAATTTTGTTCAGCGGAGAACTCCGAAGAAATGATCCTTTGTAGATTTAGATGGGAGAGCATCCACCCGTGAAGTGAAATGAACTCCTCGGATGTTGGAGAAACGGTTGGTTGAAGTTCCATTTGATGATTTTGAATGTCCATATCCATGTTATTGGTTTACAGTATGGAGTTGTCTGAGCACCTGACTTGAATGATGAAATGCATCCCAGCATGGATTATTTAAACCACGACCAGGTATGAACATACAATCTGTCAATTATCGCAGAATATTGTTCACCTTATTGATAGGTAGCAATGATCGTTGTTTTCATAATTGATTGGTACACAGTTGGTAGTGAATCATAACATCAATCTTTAATGGTTAGGTAGTTTTTTTGCAGGTATTAAAAATTCTATTCAGTCTTTTCCAGCTTCGACCGGGTGCAGGTGAGATGGGCCGAAAATTAAATGTAAAATAATCGTTTGACAGAAATTTTACAAAGGGAAATAAATTATTCATATTCAATCCTTCTTTATCGCACCATAATGTGACCAATGTCATAGCCGTAGAACCACTGCATCCATTGAGTTGAACTTGTGTTGTATATCCCTGACAAATATCAACTATTCGCATCTTGAAGGTTGATCACCATTATTAAAGTAAACAACCTAAGACGTGTCTTTTCTCTGTCCGGCAAAATTGAGTTGATAAAACCCACTACCTTTCCAGGATTTGCAGTCCAAATTTCTCCAGGTTGCATAAAGCCACTATTTAGAAATTTAGATCTACACTTGTACAATTCATCTCAACTGCAAAGCAGTAGTTCTCTTTGATTGAGCACACTTTTTGGCGACCAGCCAGTTGGTCATCAACCTTTGTACTTCCCAAGATTTCAATTCCATGTTAATGGCACATCAGTATAGAATTTTATCGAACAGTGGGACCTCCGCTCACCTGGTTCACGTATGAGGAATGTATTAGATGGTGCTACGCATCGCTCTCGTTATAGCAATGGACACTAGCCTTTGCAGTTTTGTCATCTTCTTCTTTGCAGTAGCCTTTTCTGTTTTTGGCCACCATACAAGAGCGCTGCATATGTCAGTTTTGGACGAATAATGGAAGTGGTAGGTAGGTGGTAGGTCTGAGCATATGGTATCTATTGCTATCAAGAACAGGGTCGCGCTTATAACTGATCCTTGACACAAACCATTTTCCATGTGCGTGTCGTGGGAGTATGTGCCGTTTACCTTAACTTTGAAGCTCCTTTTCATCAACATTTGTTGAAGATATTCGATGAGGTTTCCTCATATTTTCCATTCGCTTATTCTGTTCAGAACTAGTCTTCGCCAGGTTGTGTCGTAAGCTTTTATGATATCCAGAAAACTGCTTGTGTTAGCCGATTTTTATGTATTGCTTCTCTCACGATATTGTCAAAAAATTCAAAATGGCCCAGATAATCGGTAGGTAGTAGATCCACCTTTCCTAAAGGCATACTGGTGTTGATTGATTAGATTTTCGCCTTTCTCGTACAACAAAGTTGAACCGAAAGGCTATCATTTCACTCCAAAATCGAACTTTTTATAGAAGTCTTGGAGACCCATGATGTTATATACCAATCGACTCAGCTCGTCGAACTGAACAAATCGGGACCGCTTTGCGATTTGGGCGTAACTTATTTTGTAAATAAACATTGTTTCATGGATTCAGCAGAATGCAAGCGATTTTCCCAAAACTAGTTCCGCTATCTTATAGAGGAAAACCTACTTTGTCGAATACATACCGTGGCTTTCTCGGGAAATGCCTCCTGGAGCAGGAATTCGCCATCCAATGTTTGTTTATAATATAAGTTACGCCAAAATCGCAAAGCGGTCTCGAAATGTCTGTCTGTCCGTGTGTATGTGTGTGTGTGCACACGAAAACCGAAAAACATTAGCCACTTTTTCATATAGTAATTCTTAACCGATTTTCTCGCAATAAGTTGCATGCGACAGGGGACAAAGTCTTGTTGATCACTATTGAATTTGATAATGATCGGCAATTGCGTTTAAAAGTTATTAAGAAAATGGAATCGAACTATATAAGCGCCATATAAGGTTGGTGTCTTGGCTAAATGCAAGAAAGGCATCATCACCGCTAGGTGGATCAATTTGGGTTTTTTCTTCTAAGATGAACATTTAGCCTGTTGTCGATCATTCTTTCCAAGACAACTGTTTAGGTTAATGGGTCTATAGTTTCCAGGGTTGTTTCTTTTCCCTTTTCCTCTGTAAATAGCCACTCCGATTTTTTTTAACTAATTTTATTTGCTAATTATCTAATACATGCATTCATCTCTTAGACTAGGTGTTCCGTGTTTTCTTCACACACTACCATCCTTATTTACTATATAATATTTTTATTTATTATTAATACATTTCAATTGCCTCTGGCAGTTAGAATTTTTTCCTCTGGTTGAATTGAACCATGTAGGAATTACAATGTTTTCAACTTAATCTAAACTTAACCTATTTTATACTAAGGGTACAAGGAGTTAATCGTTGCAATAGAAGATTAGAATAGAACGATTTTTGTCTAAAATTGGAAATTATTTTGTTGGACATTTGTTGCAATGTCTCAATATTAGAAATTCTATGAAGTTCATTGGTACTAAACCACGGAGGCAACTTCAGAATCATTTTCAAAATTTTATTTTGAATCCTCTGGAGTGCCTTCTTTCTGGTATTGCAGCAACTAGTCCATATTGGCACAGCATACAACATGGCAGGTCTAATAATTTGTTGGTAAATCAATAGTTTGTTCTTAAGACAAAGTTTTGATTTTCTGTTTATAAGTGGATATAGACACTTAATATATTTGTTACATTTGGCTTGAAGGCCTTCAATGTGATTTTTAAAAGTTAATTTTGATCTAGCAGAAGTCCTAAATATTTAGCTTCACAGACCAATTAATTGGAACCCCATTCATAGTGACAATAAGTCTGCTAGAAGGTTTCAAATAAGAAGCTCTCGGCTTATGTGGGAAAATTATAAGCTGAGTTTTGGAAGCATTCGGGGAAATTTTCCATTTTTGCAAGTAAGTGGAGAAAATATCCAAACTTTTTTGCAATCTACTACAAATGACACGAAGCTTTGCCCTTTGGCTGAGAGACCTGTGTCATCTGCAAACAAAGATGTTTGACACCCTGGTGGTAAATCAGGTAAGTCAGAAGTAAAAATATTATACAATATGGGCCCCAGTATGCTGTCTTGGGGGACACCAGTCCTTACAGGTAATCTATCAGATTTAAAATTCTGATAGTTTACCTGCAGTGAGCGATCTGATAAAAATTTTTGGATCAGTTTAATTATGTAGAGAGGAAAATTAAAATTCATCAATTTTACAATCAAACCTTCATGCCAAACACTCTCAAATGCTTTCTCTATATCAAGAAAAGCAACTCCAGGCGAATATACTCAAGATTTGTTGAGTTGAATTAAATTCGTAACTCTTAATAACTGACGAGCGGTCGAATGCCCATGGCGCAAACCAAATGGCCCATCAGCAAAAATAGAATTGTCATTAATATGAACCATCTTTTCTATTTAAAATAATCTTTTCAAACAGTTTGCTTATTGAAGAAAGCAAACTGATTGGGCTATAACTAGAAGCCTCAGCTGGATTTTTGTCCGACTTCAAAATAGGAATAACTGTGGCGTTTTTCCATGTATCTGGGAAAAATGCCAATTGAAAACATTTGTTGAATAAATTAACCAAAAAGGATAAACATCTCTCAGGAAGTTTTTCGATAAGTACGTAGAAAATACCACCATCACCCGGGGCTTTCATATTTTAAATTTTCTAGTAATAGATCTCACATTAGTTCCTAACGAAGGGTCAAAAACATCTCTCTTGATTGAGAATGTCTTCGAAGTTCGTATAACCTGATCCTCAATTGGACTAGTGAGACCTAGACTAAAATGGGCACTCTCGAACTGCTGAGCAAGTTTTTGAGCCTTTTCGCCATTTGTTAATACAATTTTATTTCCCTCTTTAAGCTGCTGAATTGGCTTTTGAGGTTTTTTAAGAATTCTTCGTTAATTTCCAAAAGGGTTTCTGAACTGGGATCCAACCTCGAGACATTATTCTTAAAGTTGATATTTCTCAAAATAGCGAATCGTTTTTTAATTTCATTTTTGCAAAATCTCGCCAATAACTTTCAACGCGGGATCGCGAGTTCTTTTGGTATTGCCTTTCGCCTCACATTTTTCAGACGGATCAGAAGATGAAGATCGGCGTCAATAATAATGGAGTTGAATTTAATTTCATATTTAGGAATTGTAATGCCTCTGGCTTCGACAATTAAATTTGTCAAAGATACGAGAGCATTATCAATATCACTTTTGAGAGGAATATCAACATCAGAATTCCTATCGATATACGTTTTACATAAATCCCAATCAGCTCTATGATAATTAAAAGTCAAAATATGATACAAAACGTCACAGGACCCGAGCAAAGCTTGAGAGAAAATCGATAACTAATTTTGTTGTAGTGAAATCGCCTAATTTTGATAACTAAGTTTGATATCCTTTCATGGTTTGATATCCCTCGTTTTAACGGTTAAAAGATCAAAATCTACAGCAGAAAAATCTCACTGTGACATCAAATCGAAATCTATTCCTGCTATCGATGAGAGCAAATTGAAAACTAATATTGATATTGGTTCCGATATCAAAATATAAGTACACAGTTTGATGTCAGATCATACAATTTAGAAATCAACAGCAAAATGAGATCAAAATATGTAATCAGTCATGATGATTCATATTTGAAAACAAATTATGATTTCATTTTGATATCAATATCAAAATATGTTTTCTATATGCTCTCATTATGTTTTCAGACTTTGCTCGGGGAAGGTGATCAGAGTCAAAGTCAGCATGAGTTACCAATTGGCCACACAGCTGACTTGAATCCGTTAAAACTATATCAATTGTAGAAGGATTTCGACTGGAAGAAAAACACGTTGGTCCATTTGGGATATTGAATAGTATAATATCCCGCAGAACAATCTTCAAATAAAAATTTACCATTGGAATTGCTTTGAGCATTATTCCATGAACGGTGTTTGGCATTGAAGTCACCAATTACGAAGAATTTTGATTTGTTGCGAGTCAGAATTTGAAGATCAGCTTTCAACAAATTCTTTTGCTGCCCATTGCATTGAAAAGGCAAGTAGGCTGCAATGAAGCAGAAAATTGTCCTAAAATTTGTTTCAACAGAAACTCCTGCAAGGTTTCAAAAACTTTGGTTTCGAACGAAGAAAATAATTTATGTTTGATACGTCTATTAATGACAACGGCGACCCCACCACAGGCGCGCTGTCAAGACGATCATTTCTGTAGATAAAATAATTTGGATCTCTTTTAATGGAGAGTCCGGCCGGGCTTTAAATAAGTTTCTGTTATAATGGCAATATGCACATTATGAACTATTAGGAAGTTGAATAATTCATCTTCCTTACCCTTTAGAGAGCGGGCATTCCAATTTAGGAACATTCATACACAATTATTTGGATCCATTGAAACGGAGTCCGATAACAATTTTTTGTTTGTATTTTATACCAACCTGAACAGCTTCAGGAATGGTATTTGTTTTGAACATTGCATCAATCATGTGATGCAATTGTTCAGTTATAAAATCAAAATCGAAGCAGTCATGCTACCTGAATCGGCAATATGAGCGTTATTTTCCGTTGGGACATGGGTATAAACCTCATTTTGAGAAGAGAAATTTTGTCTACCAGCAGCGACGTTTGCATACGTAGGTACATTGGAAAATTGGAATTTACTGAAGTGCTTGCTACCTGTTGACGAGCGGCAAAATTTGTTTGTGAATTGTGGTGGTATGAATTGCTCGACCGGTAACCGGTTTCGAAATTTGAGTGTTTGAAAAATTTTTACCCGTCGAATCTGGGATCCGATTGGAATTTCCCGTCATCAACTTTGCACGGGAATTCAAAACTTTTTGCGTGAAGGGCATTCCAGAAATTGGATTTATGATTGCCCCCACAATTTGCGCACTTAAATTTATTGAATCTTCTCTCACAGGACATGTGTCCTTGGCGTGAGAGGTTCCACCACAAATCATGCATTTAGCATACATGTGACAATGTTTGGTTCCATGACCCCACTTTTGGCACTTTACGGCACTGGGTGGGGTTTTGGAAATTTCCAGGCCTGGTGGAAATCTTTCCATGGAACACGGACATGAGACATAATACAGGACTTTTCCAAACTTTTCATATTATTTAGTTCACTTTTGTTAAAATGAACTAAATAAAATTTTTGAGAAATGCCTCCGGAAGTACCAGAGTGGGATTTCTTTTTTCATCTTTAATTACTGGACTGGTGAAACATCTAAGTAATTGAGAAATTTCTATTTTAATCTCATTCAGTGATTTATCATCACTGGGAGACCTTTCAAGACGACTCTTGGAACAATCGCTCAGTTTTGTCGTCGTATGTGAAGAATTTATGGCGCTTCTCGGTTAAATAGTGAAGAAGACGTTATGATCGTCAAAGCGATCCCGGCAAAACGCGGCAGTCACCTCTTCCTAGTAATCTGAAATGAAACCTTGAACCCCTGAAGGTTACTCAAGATTTCATTCCGAAAGCCAGAAAACTCGGCAACAGATACCACAATTGGCGGAATCCTTTGTTTCTTCGCATGAATCGAATCACCTGGGCTAAAGGTAGATTCGATTTGCTCAATTTCATCATTAATCAAATCGAACTGATTGCTCAGTTCGATAGGAGAAGAAATAATGTCAACGTTAGATTTAGGAGGAATATCTGAAGTCTCCAGCTTCCTTCTATTTTTTCCGCGCTTGGTCAGGACGGTCTTGAAACCTTGTTTCTTTATTTTGATTAATGCTCATTGCTGAGAGTGGAGACGTGACCTTCTAAGAGGTTTTTTTCTTCCAGAACGGTGTCCCTGCAGGATTACCACCGCTTGTCGGAATTTTACTTCCGCAAACGGGTCCAACGTAAAACGAAGGCACGGGTCCTTGCAAAGATCCTATCGAATTCAGTGGGTACAAATAGCGTTAAGAAGCACTGTTGAAATTAAAATTGCTTCGAGTAGTATTAGAAACTTCCTTCCGCAAAGAGAGAAAAGAACCGCACAGCACGAAAGCACGATGCGGTCTGAGTTACTACGAATGATTTGGTCCAACTAACTGGATACATGGATTCATTACATAACCAGTTTTATGTTTCCAGCAATAGGTTTACTGGCAAGTGGGTGATCATAGCATAGTGTATGTTGTCTGGACCAGGAGATGACCCTTTCAATCCTTCCATTGCCTCTGCTAGTTCGTTTTTGGATAATGGTTCGTTGTACCGTGCTGTATCTTCATTTCTTATTTCTAGAGATGTTTGATCGACCCTATTCTTCAATGGTATAAAGTTTTGATTGTACTCTTTATCGCTTGATATTTTTCCAAAGTGGTCAGCTAGACTGTTTGCTATTTCCATGTTTGTGTTCATGCGTTGGAAATGTGAAATTGTTTTGTAACATACCAACTCCCTTTTTTGCAATTCTGAGCTCAATCGAGCAATCATAACCAATTTCCAGATCGAATGAGTGACGGAGGTGTATTTTCCTATATATGTTGGCTGAAATCCCCATACAAACTTCAAATCAAATGCGCCAGCTTATGCAATTAGCGATTGAGCTGAAATTTGGAGAGCTTGATTTTCTCACCAAAAGACACAATCCTGGGGAGTTTCCCCTTGGAATTAGACAACAGTTTTAATTCCCCATACTAAGCTGGACCGGTCTAATGATCATCCAGAGGAGACACCTTCGAAGCAGTCGTAGTAGCGTCTATGAATTCCAACGGGTCAAACAAAGAAGCGATGACCAACAAAACCTTCCCTTTTGGTCAGACTTCAGCAGGCTCGATTGAGGAGATGGTAAATTGAAGGCTGATTACGTTTTTTCTTGGTAACCAACTTAGACAAATTTACTTCACCGATGGAATTGGATCGACTTCAGCTATCTTCGAAAAATCCCCCACTGACAATCCAACCGAATGCGTAGTGTGTAAGGCTGGTTTCGAATTTCCGGAAGGCCATTCAATAGACACCTGGAATTTTTGGTAACAATCTGCAATGATTAAAAAAAGGGCATAACTCGAGAACGAACTTTAGAAATATACCATTTTTACGGATGCTACGGCACGGTCACAGCATGACAGCTTTCGTTGGAAAATTCCTAGTACTGCTTGAGAAACTTCAAGCTCGCTGGCGGTCATTTAGTCATTTCCGAAACAAGAATTGTGATCTAATTAATAGCTATTTTTAAGCTCAAATTTTTGATTACCATGACCAACCTGTTTGGTCATAATAATGACATAGATAGCATGATACCTGTTATCAGCAGTTAGTAGCAGGTATGCTGTTCTTTGGTTAGTAGCAGGTATGCTGTAATTTAGAATGCATACAATGCATTAGTAACTTTTATAGTTTTTATAAGAAAACTAGTTTAAAGGCACACTGTGTTCCATTCGAAATTTATAACTTTGAAGGAAAATGAAACGACTTGAGATGACATTCCTCATCTTAAGTCGTTCAACAGCAAATCCATTCATGCCAAACAAAAGATACGTCATGTTTCCGTCTTACATGCCTAGTAATATGCTTTGCGTCACTTCACTGTCAGCTTGTGTGTGATTTTTTTTCAAGCTGGTCTTGTTCCCCGACATGCGGCATGCCCCAAAAACATTACAAATTTCCTCCCCTCGCTGCGGCAGCATCCGCAGTCAGGCTAAGCTAAGCCAAGCCAATCCAGCCGGCTCGTTGCCAGTGTAATGCAATCTTGTGTTTAATTTTCCTCTTAACTGACAATGTAAACAGCGAACAATTCTCATGCAGCAGCGTAAACGAAAATCTGGGTTCGCCGAGACAGCAACCGAAAAAAAACACAAACGAAGCGCATTTTTTTTTGCTCAAAAGATTGCAATTTGCAGATTTTCTGGGTACGCCATTTCGAACCACTTTACTGGCGTGGTAGACTGATGGGGACGGAACGTGGACGACTGGAGAAACAAGCGGCAATATGAAATGACGACGGTAGCGATGTGTGTACTCTTGTGTTAGATACAAGTAGTTAATACGCGTGTTTTTTTTGCCGGTATCCACCAGCAGCCGACGGTGAGGACACTCAGTGGCCGAAGGAGAAGCAAAATCAGACCCACGAGAACTTTGATCGTTTTTTATTCTCATTTTTTAGGGGAAGTGCGATACTGGAAGAAATATTCCATAAAAAATTTGAAGGATCTATTAATATTAATGATTTTCATGAGTGTTACTAGTTGATGAACGTAATCAATGCCACATCAAAAGGCGAAAAATCACAAAATAATAGATTGTTTTCGCATTTCCAAAAAGCAATGGGTAATGTTTTTAATATAACCGCGAGTAGACGTAGGACTTGTATAAACGTAACGTATTTACATTTAACTTTCAAATTTTGGATTTATGGAGTTTGATTATAGGTATTGATATTGGACGACGACTTCCATGCTGTGTAGAATTATTAATTTTCGTTATTCAAAACTTCTGGAAACAAAACTAACAATTAAATACGTAATTAGAATTGCTTGGTTCCAAACTATTGAGCCCCTATTTACTCAAGAAAATGTAGGGCATTTATAGATTTCTGATAGTATTTGAAGTATAAAAATTCTAATTATAAAAATTTCCGACTTGGGCAAAATGTGCTATTTTAGGGGAACTGTCCCGTTTCCAAACAAAGAAATACAACACCAATTTCGTTGCTTCTTTTTGCTAACATGCGTGCTTACTGCTGGAAAAAAATCACAACAATAAGAAACAAGTCCAGGAGCAGTAACCCTACTAAAATAGAGGAGGTACTGCTAACACGTCAACGAAAAATTATTTAATGCTTTGGCTCCAAACTCCGAGTCTTCGTCAAGTTTAATAATATAATTTCTCAGAAAATAAAAACCAAAGTATAAAATATCGTTTATTTAAATATTCTTCTGGAAATATTTTTTTGCAAACTTTTTAAAAACATTTACATATAATACGGCAAAATTTTGTAATCTAAAATGAATATTAACACTATTGCTGATTATACACCTTTAATTGCTAATGCCTTATGCGAATGAATAAAAGTTATTATTAATTATTTTAATCAAATTTTTATTTTCATCAGTGGACCCGAAGGCCCATGACATACCGCATTCTGATATCCGTGTTAGGAATGTACGGGATTGGTTATACATATATGAAATTTTTATTGGCTTTGCCAAGAAGTGAAAATTTCAATAACTTATCGTTAATAATCTTAAGTTTCAATAAAATTGATAAATTTCTGGAGAGTGTCCGAGTCGATTGATATATAAATCTTCAAAATCCATCGAAAGATAAAGGCGCTAGTAACGTTTGAAATCTTCCCTCTCAGCGCAACGCTCTCGATTTCCAAAAATCTAAATGACACCCAGTATAGTAAAGAAAGACGTAAGTCCCACGTCAAAATGTTTGATTTTCTTTTGATAAAAACCTCGTAAATACACAATGCCTGTTGAATTTTTTTAATAAATCACATATCATGCGTTCTCTTTTCTCTTTATAGTGCAAACAGAGCGTGGAGACGCGAGGTACACCGTAGTTTAGTGACGTTTAATATAAATATAAAAAAAAGTTTCCGGGGCATCCTGGCTACGATCTGGCGATGGACTAGGGGTCCCCAGCACAGAAGTTTTGAGCTGTTGAAGCGGGCCGCAGTATATTTGAAAGATTTGTTTTTCAGTTTATATTGCAATATTTGAACAAAATATTTTATTCCTGTGAATCTATTTCAAATAAATTAAGTACCTGTAAGGACATTTCAGATTTGATCACCGTAGTTGTCTTTTAGTCTATAGAACCATTTTTGCTTTAGCGGACTTGACTTGAAAAATTGTTTTTTCACCATAGCATCTTTTTAGGCTGAAAATATTGCTGTTGCTGTTTCCTATGCAATTTTCCCAATCGATCATGCTTAACATAATTTTCTTATCATAGTGATGTGAACTTGGCAGATCATCAAGTGCATCAAGTCATTAGGAATCAGAAAAATATATTAAGCTCGTTTAGTGGAATGAAATTAATTAAGATTTAATTAGTATTGTCCATTTATTTCCATCGTTACTGTCTTTTGCAGACATGATGATCATAACTGTGGTCACAGTGTCTTGTACTTGACTTCGACTTCGTCGACTAGTCGAGCCAAGTACAAGACACTGAAGACGACCACACAGTTGTGGTCGAAATACGTATCTGCAAAGATAACGAAAATTAACTAGTGGAATTAAATGGACAGTACTTAATTCGTCTTAGACGGTTCATTAGGAATATTAAAAGGCTTTTCCTGTCATATAATCTTTATCAATAAGTCACATGAAGTATATTCTCAAAAAACTATCGCGGGCCGCAGGAAAAGGCTTGGAGAGCCGCACTTTGGGGATCACTGGGATGTCAGTAGCCTGGTCGCAGCTCAATGTTCATTTACGACAATGTTCCATTCACGCTTCCTAGAATTCCTGGTCTTACAAATCTACGATTCTTTAAAATGTTTCTTCCTCTCCTTTTCTACACAGAATACTAAAACTACTCAAAAGTTTGCCTTTAATCATATGCAAAAACTTTACCCAAAGCTAAGTTTAAATCTCCCAGAGTAGACTTTTATTGAGAATATTGAATACTTTAGTTTATTTGTGAACGCAGTAGCGCCCGTGGCAAGTGTTTAGACTCTTTTATGCATTTAAAAAAAAATGTTCATCGTCTGTTGTCTGTGATTTTTTTCATCAAACGCTGTGTCTGGTTATCTAAGGTTGTCACTGGTTTTGTTTTCTGCATCTGATAGTAAAAAAGTATTGAAAGTGTCGAATATTTTACTTTTTTGTGAGAATTTCCCCGCGTGCTGCGTCTGGTTGGCGGACAGACAAACAGGGCTATGGGGCTATTATATTTATGATAATCAAATTTAGGTTATTGGGCTGAACCACCCCGGTGAGGCATCTTTCTCTAGTTTTGACAATAAATATTAGAAAAGAAGAAAAAACTACCCAATTTTTTTGTAAATTTTGTTGCGATATTCTCATCAGTAATTATTTTGAGCCTAAAATTTGGGTTGATTAATTGAAATTACAGAAAATAATTGTTGGAGAATTTTAATAATAGAATTCTTCCGAATTCCCGAAGGAATTCTTCCGAATTCCCGAAGGAATTCTTCCGAATTCCAGAAGGAATTCTTCCGAATTCTGAAGGAATTCTTCCGAATTCCCGGAAGGAATTCTTCCGATTTCCCGGAAGGAATTCTTCCGATCTCAGAATTTTCCGACTTCGAAGGAATTCTTCCGATTCTCGAAGGAATTCTTCCGATTTCGAAGGAATTCTTCCGAATTCCCGAAGGAATTCTTCCGAATTCCAAGGAATTCTTCCGACTCCAAAGGAATTCTTCCGATTCTTGAAGGAATTTCTTCCGATTCTGAAGGAATTCTTCCTGAATTCTGAAGGAATTCTTCCGATTCGAAGGAATTCTTCCGACTTTCGAAGGAATTCTTCCGAATTTCGAAGGAATTCTTCCGATTCTGAAGGAATTCTTCCGATTCCCTGAAGGAATTCTTCCGAATTCCTGAAGGAATTCTTCCTGAATTCTGAAGGAATTCTTCCGAATTTCGAAGGAATTTTCTTCCGAATTTTCCGAATTTCGAAGGAATTCTTCCGAATTTCTTTAACAAGGAATTCTTCCGAATTCCTGTAAGGAATTCTTCCGAATTCTTCCGAATTCTTCCGAATTCTCGAAGGAATTCTTCCGAATTCCCGAAGGAATTCTTCCGAATCCCGAAGGAATTCTTCCGAATTCCCGAAGGAATATTTCCGAAGGATTTCTTCCGAATTTCGAAGGAATTCTTCCGAATTTTGAAGGAATTCTTCCGATTTCGAAGGAATTCTTCCGAATTTCCCTGAAGGAATTCTTCCGACTCGAAGGAATTCTTCCGAATTCTTGAAGGAAATTCTTCCGATTTCTGAAGGAATTCTTCCGACCCGAAGGAATTCTTCCGATTCCCGAAGGAATTCTTCCGAATTTCAAGGAATTCTTCCGACCCTCAAAGGAATTCTTCCGACTTCGGAAGGAATTCTTCCGACTTCTGAAGGAATTCTTCCGATTCTGAAGGAATTCTTCCGACTTCGAAGGAATTCTTCCGAATTTCGAAGGAATTCTTCCGAATTCCTGAAGGAATTTCTTCCGATTTCGAAGGAATTCTTCCGAATTCGAAGGAATTCTTCCGAATTCCTGAAGGAATTCCTTCCGAATTTCGAAGGAATTCTTCCGAATTTCTGAAGGAATTCTTCCGAATTCTGAAGGAATTCTTCCGAATTTCGAAGGAATTCCTTCCGATTCTCGAAGGAATTTCTTCCGAATTCCCGAAGGAATTCTTCCGAATTCTGAAGGAATTCTTCCGGAATTCTGAAGGAATTCTTCCGAATTCCTGAAGGAATTTCTTCCGAATTCTGAAGGAATTCCTTCCGAATTCCCGAAGGAATTTCTTCCGAATTCTGAAGGAATTCTTCCGGAATTCTGAAGGAATTCTTCCGAATTTCAAAGGAATTCTTCCGATTCGAAGGAATTCTTCCGAATTCTGGCTGAATTCTTCCGATTTCCCTGAAGGAATTCTTCCGACTCCCGAAGGAATTCTTCCGAATTCTGAAGGAATTCTTCCGAATTTCAAGGAATTCTTCCGAACTTCTGAAGGAATTCTTCCGAATTCTGGAAGGAATTCTTCCGAATTTTCCCGAAGGAATTCTTCCGATTCGAAGGAATTCTTCCGACTTCTGAAGGAATTCTTCCGAATTTCGAAGGAATTCTTCCGAATTCTGAAGGAATTCTTCCGATTCCTTGAAGGAATTCTTCTGAATTCTTCCGACCCCGAAGGAATTCTTCCGAATTCGAAGGAATTTCTTCCGACTTCCTGAAGGAATTTCTTCCGATTTCGAAGGAATTTCTTCCGAATTTCTGAAGGGATTCTTCCGAATTCCTGAAGGGAATTCTTCCGAATTTCTGAAGGAATTCTTCCGAATTTCGAAGGAATTCTTCCGATTCTGAAGGAATTCTTCCGATTCCTGAAGGAATTCTTCCGATTTCGAAGGAATTTCTTCCGAATTTCGAAGGAATTCTTCCGAATTGAAGGAATTCTTCCGAATTCCTGAAGGAATTCTTCCGAATTCGAAGGAATTCTTCCGAATTTCGAAGGAATTCTTCCGACCCCGAAGGAATTCTTCCGAATTCCTGAAGGAATTCTTCCGAATTCCTCGAAGGAATTCTCTTCCGAATTCGACGGAATTCTTCCGAATTTCGACGGAATTCTTCCGAATTCCCGAAGGAATTCTTCCGAATTCCCGAAGGAATTCTTCCGAATTCCCGAAGGAATTCTTCCTGCCTCACAAGTAGCACGGGAAGCATCTTGACATCCTTCATGCATCGATGTCTCACATGAAAAGTTGTTTAAGTCTCTGACAACCTAGTGATGCAGAAAGCCATTGATAGCTGGCTTGCTGGAGGCTAGGCAGGTGTTGGGTCTATTCAAGGGTTGGCCAAGTCTTCCTATCCGCTACCATCTTCTTCCTTTCTAATTGGCTTCCACTTTGCTGGATTACATTTCTCATTGAGGTATAACGAGTAGCAGCTAAGTATTTATCTACTTTCACAGATATAAACTGGGAAATTTCTAACTCACGTTTCCTTTTGCTTTCGCATGTACTGTGATTAACATAAAGAAACCATTATTCGCACTAGAGTGCCAATGAAAACCGTTTTTTTCGGATTTCAAAAACGGGTAGTGCTCAAAAGTTTCATCTACTCGAAAAAAGTCCCTATGCAAAATTTCAGCTCAATCGGACTTCGTTAAGTGTTTGACCAAAGCGGTCAGAGTATGAATATTTTGAAACATGAAAACTTTCCCAAGGGGGTGGTACAGGAAAAATTCTAAAACGGATTGTTTTTAATGCCAAATGTCTTGGAAATGCATGAAACGTCAAGATCTGGTGCAAAACAAAAAAAAATAATTGAGCAAAGTTGCCTTTTTGAGACTTTAAAATTTTTTGAAACTTGGAAAATTTTTCGAAATCTTTTGAGCAGAGCATGAAATATTCACTTTCATGAAGCATATTCGTTCCGACTTTTGACAATCGTGTTTTGATTATTCAAAACATAGAATATCTTACTTAGTTTACTTCTTTATAGATTCATTCAATTGATAACCACTGAACATGGTAACCGCGCGCGAAAAAAAAACATAATTAGCCTTGATTGTACTGAGATTTGCCGCTTAAAGTGCCCCTCAATTGAACGTCAGGATTAGATCTATGCGTGTATTTATTTAAATCATTAAACATGTGTTCAATTTTAAGATAATTTGATAATATGTGAAATTCAAATTAATACTCACTGACCCATATTCATTCCGAAAATTGACTGTGCAGGGACGAATATGAATATGTTTAGAAGTGAAGTGACAAAGAAGGCCGATGGGCTTCATAAAAAATATTCGAATATTTAAAGCTCTGCTTTTGAGCCAACATTTTTTTTATGTTTTAGAAATGCATGCAACGTCAAGATCTGGTATTGACTCGACGTTTAATGCATTTCTAAGACATGTGGCATAAAAAAATCGATTTCGAAATAAGATCCAAAAAATAAAGTCCCAAAAAGTCTATCTTTAACAAAAAAAATTGTTTTCGAGATAACGCCAGATCTCGACGTTTCATGCATTTCTAAGACATTTGGCATAAAAAACAATCCGTTTTCGAATTTTTCCTGTACCACCCCCTTGGGAAAGTTTTCGTGTTTCAAAATAGTCATACTCTGACCGCTTTGGTCAAACACTTAACGAAGTCCGATTGAGCTGAAATTTCGCATAGGGACTTTTTTCGAGGAGATGGAACTTTTGAGCACTACCCGTTTTTGAAATTCGATGGCCAATTTTTTCCCATACATTCCATTGGCACCCTAATACGCACTCCAACACGAAAATATTATAGACCAAACAAGGGACAAAACTTCTAAAGTCAAAAGGTTGAAAGACAAAACGTCTAAAGTCAAAAGATTCGGAGATGGCTTTTCAGTCTTGACAAAATCAAACACTGTTATTTAATCTTGTCTTGAAAATAAAAAGGAAGAGATTAAATAACAGTGTTTTGATTTTGTCAAGACTGAAAAGCCATCTCTGAATCATTAAACTACAGTCGAAATTAATAGTTTAAAGTCAAAATATCGAAAAAATGTTGACTCAAAAGTCCCAAAAAATCTTTTTTTTTTTCAAAATGGTCGAAATGGACAAAAGGTTGAAAGGACGAAACGTAAACGGGACAAAAGGTCGCAAAAGTCAAAAAGTTGAAAAAGACAATAAATCGAAATAGACAAGAAACTGAAACGGAGAGAATCAATCTCGCACACAATTTTTTTTATTCAAGTCAACGAGCTTTTTTATCTCTTACAGAACTATCTAGATATTCATAATATTGTTTCATAGTAATTACTCCTTCTTAGAAAAAAGCTCATTCTTCGACTTTGATTGATGAGATGAGTGTATTACTTCAGCTTGAAGTCAAATGCATTTCTCAAATTCCTTTGGAGTACACCCAACTTGTTCTTGATCGACCTTTTGTCCTTTTCAACCTTTTGTCCTTTTCGACCTTTTGTCACTTTCGACCGTTCGTCCATTTCGACCCTTTGTCCTTTAGATCTTCTCTCCCTTTCTGCGTTTTGTTTTTTCGACCTTTTATCCTGTCGACTTTTTGTCAATTCGACCTTTTGTCTTTTGTCCTTTCGACCTTTTGTCATAGATTCGCTACTTTCAACCTGGTACCGCTAGTCTAAGGAAGTCTCCAAAACAAGAAACTGTTCTGACCAAATTCATTATACTGCCACTAAGCGTGATCAATGTTCAACGCAGTGTTGTTTTCCACTAAAAGACTTCAATCTACGGAATCGATGATTCACATTGATTTTTGTTCCCAACTTGAATTTTAAAGAGACGATGGTAGGGTGATCTTGAGATTAACCATTGAAATCCTTAAATACACCATAAAAGTTCGGTATGTACAACATACTAAAAGTTGAAATTGATTTATGTCCCAAAAAGGTTTCAAGCAATAATTTTCGTCTGACTTTTGCCTGAAGGTCCACCACTGTTCGGCGGCGCGACAGTCAGTGCAGCAACCAACAGACTTCGCTCTGCTTTTGCGAGCCGTTTTTGTTCGCAGTTCTGCAAGGCCGCCGACAAGCTGACTGGGGTTTTTATTTTGGGTAGAAGTCAAGGTGCGGCTGTGCCGGCATTGGCAGGGTGCCATCGGAAGGGTCTACAACAGTGTGGAATGATTGTGCCAACGTTTTTCGCAGTCATCAGCAGAGATTGCCGTCGAGAAAGAAGTGCATACTTTATTGCGCATCGCTTCACTGATAAGTGATTATTCTACGCGAACGAGATGCTAAATTCTGGGGGAAAATTATATTTTCTCCGTTGAATTTTTTTCTCCTGTGACTCTACGTTTCTACAGGGAGCTTGTCCTCTGTTGAACTTAGATGACTTGCATGATTTTGCATTTAATGTAGCAAATATAATTCGAATTCATTTGCTTTTGATACCTTTGTTTTTAATAAACTGTACATTGGGAGTTATAATATGAAAAAACGGAACAGGTACATGAGCTAAACAATGATCTTATTTGAAGTTAATTATGACAGAAGTTGCACTCGTCTACTTTTATAGCGCTATAGCTTTTTAATCACTTGTTTTTCCAAATGATTTTTCAACATGACTTGCATGAGATCAGTTTTTGATAAACACATAATGATATACCTCTGCAATCTGCATTTATCTTCAGAAAACATCATTTGGCATGATTACGAAGAGCTTTGAAGCTTTAGAAGCATTGTATCATAATTATCATTTACATGAATAATTTCGAGAAACAATCGAAATCGATGCCGACAGAAACAATCATAACTCAACGAAATTATGATGAACTCGTTACAAACTCTCGAAGCCACTTTACATCTCCTCAACAAGCAGCAATCGAGATTAAATATAAACTCTACAACAGCGATCGACCTCTACCATAAAAAAAAGAAGCGGAAAACGGCAGCACCCACTCGAAAGGCCCATCACTCATTTCATTAACAACGGCAGCTCGCTGTAATCGGCCACACGCTCCATGAATATTCAACGAAGCGGTCAATGGATTCCCTTCGTCTGCGGTCGAGCGTTGATCGGCGGAAGCGCTGTATCTGTCGATCACAAATTAAACCTAATCATAATAATGGTATTTATCGTTTGATTTAACAATCCCAGAGAGTAGGAACAAACAACCCAAATGGACGTGGAATGAGTGCGCTTCTTTGCGCAAACGACCAATGATGATACCAAACCACTCAATTCGATTCCTTAGGAGTTGTTCGGTTAAATTGGAATTTCTTAGCAACATGCTACTTTCGATTTTTTCCATGTCTCTTGCATTTACCAACGCAGTTGCGGAATATTTCGTACATCAAAATCTGACAATAAAAGTGCCACAGTAACAAGATTGCTTCGCAAATTGAGCATCATAAAAAAACCGGTCCTGCAACTATCACTCATACCTGATTCAAAATTGGGCAGAGCTTTAAAAGTTTCTGAACAAATTTAGTCAAAGGTGGTAAAAATCGACAAGTTCGACAGGCTATTAACGCTGTTGGCGCAGGATTATGCTGCTAAATGTGAGTTAGGTAAATAATTGTCTCCTAACAAGATTACATATAAACAGGACAACAACTCATTATTTTAAATGAGGAACAGAATAATTAAAATAGGTCCAAGGTCCATGACACCAAATTGGTGGATAGTGCACTGTGCAACATAAATATTGCTTATGATTATAATAATTCTTTAGATAACTATTTTTTTGATCCGCATGTTTAAAAATATTAATCAGTAATATTTCAATCCCGCCAACTTAAGGCGTATTTGTGCGTATTCCATAATTTTCAAAGCCATTCAAAAAGTAATGCATACCGAAGCGAATGCATCGATCCCATTTCATTTGAATTTACCCTCTTTGATTAGAAATGAGACATTTGGACCTCGGATATTATTGCATTTGGTTGTATACCAATGGATAGTATGATCAAGAAAAATAAAATAGTCCTACGTCGAAAAACGAGCCACGTGTGCGACAAGGTGCTTCGGTGACAAATTGTGCGTCGCTGTCAAGTACAATCTCTCCGGCTTTCAGCGGGGTGCCACTGCTGACTGGTGCTTTGGGGGGAGAGCCCATTCCAAACGAGGCGGCATCCCCTCACGTCGCTTGCCATCCAACAGAAACGATGCCCAAATGAGAGATGAACAAAAAATAAACAGTAGCCCATTGGCAAGGCTTTATGGCCCTCCACATTCAACAACATCAACACGATAAATGAAACCTCGGTTCGGGTTCGGAAATGGACAGAAAAATGAACATTACGCAAAGAGGGGTTGGGTTGTAAACAACCCCACATTATGCTAATGTTGGCGAATTAAAGCGAATTAAAGCACCATGAACGGAGCGTAAGTCCTACGAACGAACGTGCTTGGCACACATCAAATTACGAGCAGCACTCACGTCCGCTGGGAATCACCGTCGCACTACTTCAAACAAACGCATGTTGTTATCGTTACGGCAAACAACATCCATATGGTGGAAAAGGCGAGATAAGTAATGATGAAGGGATGAGCTTGGCACCCATCATTCAAAGAAAGCATCCATCAAAAAGGGGAGCGTTTTTTTGCGGAGGATGGAAACGTTATCAGAATCGGTGTAGGTAAGTGGTTGATGGTGATGATTTTTCTTCTGTATTTCGGTAAATCCTCCTAGTCGTCAGCCAAGTGATTTAGTACCGTCGTGAGAAGTGATGAGCTAGGAAACGTAGTATGGTCCCATAGATTAAATCAGTTCATTATTTGTATAGGAAGAAATCCGGACTATTACCGAATTCAAACTCAATAGTGATATAATCGCTTTTAATAATTTGTCGCACATTAATTTAATTGATTTTTGGCTAATTACAACTGATGTTCTAAACTAGCATTTCGTAAATGAAGATTTACGCGGAAAGATGCATTTTACGCCAACACAGTATTTTTTAGAAAACAATGTTGTTCCAAAAAGTTGTTCGGAATAGTTAGGCCATCATTACGGTGCTATCAAAGGGTGGCCCATCATATGAGAAAAAAATTCTTTTGTTTCACGGAATACTGACATGTAATGTTCCACAAAGTTGTAGTGCAGCTTATTTAAAACAAATTTTACTAAAAATACTGTAGCTCTTAAGTTGGTTGTTAAGACAGAATCAGAATCGTCGAGCACATCTGTATATGGGCTTCTATATACAGATGTGCCCGACTTGCGGTTAGCGGCAGTGTAGCTCTTAAGTTGGCGAATTTTGGGGCTTTTTAATACGCGTGTTTTGCTATAAGAACATCGTTTGTATCTTTTTCCATTGTCGAGTTATATCAATTTATTTTAAAAAACATGACATTCGTCAAATTAGTAAAAGTTGAGATAATAAAATATTGCTAATTCAGTAGCTGCTTAGTTGCGAAGGCCGACAAAGGGCCTTCGTAGATTAGTTAGTTAAAGCACCAGTCTAGTGTACTGAGGGTCGTTGGTTCGAGTCCCATCGAAGGAAAGTAGTTACCTCCAATACATTTTTTCAAATCATATTCTTCACATAATGTACATATTCACATCAGTTTTCAGAACATTGTGAATTAATGTCCAAGCCGCCGGTGGTCCAAGCCGGAAAATGGGCAATTAACTTTGATTGAACCAAAAGAGGTAGATCAAAAATCCCGTAAAAAGAAAAAAAAATAACTTTTTCTTATGCGGTGGGCCATTTAATTCTTTGATAGTATCATGATGATAACCTTACTATTCCGAAAAACTTTGTAGAACAATCTTTTTTTTTAAATATATTTTTGCATAAAATGCATCACCGCATGAACCAGTGTCCGGGACCATAGTGCTTTGACTTTTATTTCAACCTCAACAAGTCAGACTTGACCTTCGGGTGTTATAAAGAGTTTTGTATTCTCAATTCTGAATGTTGCATTTTGAATTTTGAATGATTCAATTTAAAATCAATTTAAAATTATAAAATTTTGAAATTTCTAATTGATGAATTTGTTTGTTGATTTTTCTAAAAGTTTTTGTCAATGCTTTGATTTTTTAATTTTCATTAACTATGAATTTTGAATTTTGAATGTCAGTAAACATATTTTTTCTTTATTTTAAAATGAGAGAATTTAGAGAATTCATAGAATTTAGAGAATTTAGAAAATGTACACAATTTAGAGAATTTGTAGAATTTAGAGAATTTATAGAATTCAGAGAATTTAGAGTATTTAGAGAATTCTGAGAATTCAGAAAAATTAGATAATTTAGAGAATTTAGAAAATTTAAAGAATTTAGAGAATTTATGGCATTCAGATAATTTAGTGAATTTAGAGATTTAAAGGTATTTTAGAACAGAAATAAGAATATGAAAATTCAGAGAATTCAGAAAATTTAGATAATTTAGAGAATTTGAAGAATTTTGAAAATTTAGACAATTAAGAGGATTTATATAGAATTCAGAAAATTAAGAAGGATAATTTAGAAAATTAAGAAAATTAATAAAATTTAGATAATTTAGAAAATTTGAAGAATTTAGAGAATTTAGAGAATTTAGAGAATTCGAGAGGATTTAGGTGAAAATTTACGGAATTCAGAATTTGAGAATTTAGATAATTTCGAGAGTTAAAGAGAATTCAGAGTAATTTGAGAAGAATTTGAAGAATTTTGAGAATTCAGAAATTCTATGAATTTTGAGTTTTGGAAATGTCAGTAAATTTGGAGAAAATGTGCTTTATTTTTTAGAGAATTTGGAGAATTTAGAGAATTTATTGAATTCAGAGTATTTAGAGAATTTAGAGATTTTAGAGCATTTAGAGCATTTAAATAATTTAGAGAATTTGAAGAATTTTGAGAATTCAGAAAAATTAGATAATTTAGAGAATTTAGAAAATTTAAAGAATTTAGAGAATTTATGGCATTCAGATAATTTAGTGAATTTAGAGATTTAAAGGTATTTAGAGAAATAAGAGAATATAGAGAATTCAGAGAATTCAGAAAATTTAGATAATTAAGAGAATTTGCAGAATTTTGACAATTAAGAATTAAGAGGGAGAATTCAGAGAATCAATTAGATAATTTGGGTGAAATTAGAAAATGTACAGAATTTAGAGAATTTGGAGAATTTAGAAAATTTATAGAATTCAGAGAATTTAGATATTTTAAGGGATTTAGAGGCTTGAATAATTAGGAGATTGTAATTTGGAAATTCAGAGGTTTTTGAGAATTTATAGAATTCAGAGGATTAAGAGATTTTAGATAATTTAGAGAATTTGAAGAATTTTGAGAATTCAGATCTATGAATTTTGAATTTTGAATGTCAGTAAACATATTTTTTCTTTATACAAAATTGAGAGAATTTAGGAGAATTGTATGGAATTTAGAAGGAATTTAAGAAAATGTACACGATTTTAAGAGAATTAAGAGTAGAATTAAGAGAATTTATAGAATTGAGAGAATTTAAGTGTTAGAGAAAATTAGATAATTAAGAGAATTTAGACAATTTAGCAAATTTATGGCATTCAGATAATTTAGTGAATTAAGAGATTTAAAGGTATTTAGAGAAATAAGAGAATATAGAGAATTCAGAGAATTCAGAAAATTTAGATAATTTAGAGAATTTGCAGAATTTTGACAATTTAGACAATTCAGAGGATTTATAGAATTTAGAGAATTAAGAGGGTTTAGAAAATTTAAAGAATTCAGAGAACTTAAAGAATATAGAGAATTTAGCGAATTCAGAGAATTTTGAGAATTTAGAGAATTCAGAGGATGTAGAAAATTTAGAGAATTTAGA
Organism: Armigeres subalbatus; assembly: GCF_024139115.2. NCBI lineage: Eukaryota > Metazoa > Arthropoda > Insecta > Diptera > Culicidae > Armigeres > Armigeres subalbatus. The sequence continues at coordinate 136,321,837 of NC_085141.1, forward strand.
GAGTTTAGATAATTTAGAGAGTTAAGAGAATTCAGAGAATTTGAAGAATTTGGAGAAATTTAGAGAATTTAGAAATTTTAGAGATTTTAGTGAAATTAAGAAAATTTAGAAAATGTACAGAATTTAGAGAATTTGGAGAATTTAGAGAATTTATTGAATTCAGAGTATTTAGAGAATTTGATTTTTGAATCATTTTAGGCATTAAATAATTTAAATTTATAGAATTAGGAAATTTAGACAAATTTAATGAGTTTACAAAAAATTTGAAGGATTTAGAATATGAATTTAGAGAGAATTTAGTAGTTAAGATTTATGAAGAATGCTGAGAATTTAGAGAGTTTAGAGAATTCAGAAAATTAAGAGAATTAAGAGAATTAGGCGAATTTAGAAATTTGGAGAATTTAGAAAATTTTAAGGAATTCCTCCATGGAAGTTCCCCAATGATGTACAGAATTTAGAGAATTTGGAGAATTTAGGAAATTTATAGAATTCAGAGAATTTAGATATTTTAAGGGATTTAGAGAATTTAGAGATTGTAGAGAATTCAGAGGTTTTAGAGAATTTAGAGGTTTTGGAGAATTTAGAGAATTTAAATAATTTAGAGAATTTGAAGAATTTTCAAAAATTTAGATCATTTAGAGAGTTTACAAAATTTAAAGAGAATTTGTAGATCAATTTAGTGATTTTAAGTTTTAAGGAAGATAGAGAATTAAGAGAATTTAGAGCATTGAGAGAATTCAGAAAATTAAGATAATTTAGAGAATTTAGAGAATTAATAGAATTAAGATAATTTAGAGAATTTGAAGAATTTTGAGAATTTAGAGTGAAATTTATAGAGTTAAGAAAATTTAAACAATTTAGAGAACTTAAAGAATATAGAGAATTTAGAGAATATAGGGAATTCAGACAATTTAGAGAATTCAGCGGATGTAGAAAATTTAGAGAATTTAGAGAGTTTAGATAATTTGGAGAATTTGAATTTGAGAGAATTTGATTTGAGAATTTTAAGAATTCAAGATGAAAATCAAGAATTCGGAGAATTTAGAGAATTTAGAAATTTGTATAATTTAGAAATTTTAGAGATTTTAGTTAAATTAATAGAATTAGGAAAATGTACAGAATTTGAAAAATTTGGAGAATTTATTTAGAGAATTTAGAGATTTTAGAGAATTTAGAGAATTTAAATAATTTAGAGTATTTGAAGAATTTTGAGAAATTAGAGAACTTCCAGGAATTCCTCCGGAAGTTCCCCAGTGAGTACTCAGAAAGTTCCCCAAATTCTTCTAGCAAGTTCTTCAGAGAATTCAGAGAATTTAGTGAATTTAGAGAATTTAAACTATTTTTGAGAATTAAGGTAATTTAGAGAGTTTAGAAAATTTAAAGAATTAAAAGAATTTATGGAATTCAGAGAATTTATCGAATTTAGAGATTTTAAGGAATATAGAGAATTAAGAGAATTTAGAGAATTCAGAGAACTCAGAAAATTAGGATAATTTAGAAAATTAAGAAAATTAATAAAATTTAGATAATTTAGAAAATTTGAAGAATTTTGAGAATTTAGAGAATTTAGAGAGTTTAGAAAATTTAAAGAATTTAGAGAGCTTGAATAATTTAGAGAATTTGGAGAATTCAGGGAATTTTGAGAATTTATAGAATTCAGAGGATTAAGAGATTTTAGATAATTTAGAGAATTTGAAGAATTTTGAGAATTCAGATGATTTAGCGAGTTTCAGAGAATTCAGAGAATTTAGTGAATTTAGAGATTTTAAGGAATATAGAGAATTAAGAGAATTTAGAGAATTAAAAAAATTAAGATATGTAATTTAAAGAATTTAGAGAATCAATAGAATTTAGATAATTTAGAGGTTGATTTTGAAAATTTAGAGATTTTAAATTCGACAAAATTTAAAGATTAGAATTTGAAGAATTTAGAGAATTTAGAGAATTCAGTATATTTTGAATATTTGAGAATTCAGAGAATTTAGAAAATTTAGAAATTTAAAGAATTTAGACAATTTAGAAATTTGAAGAATTTAGACAATTTAGAGATTTTAGTGAAATTAAGAGAATTTAGAATTTCAGCGAATTTAGTACAATTTGAAAATTTGAGGAGTATTTGAAGAATTTGATTGAAAGTATTCCTGAACCGTTTAAGTTCCTTTAGTGGAATTCAAAGAGATTCGGAAGTTCCAGCGAATTTAGTGCATTTAGAGAATTTAGAGTATTTGAAGAATTTAGAGATTCCTCCGGAAGTTCCTCATGGAATTCTTCTGGAAGTTCCTCCAGGAATTTCTTCGTAAGTTCCTTCAGGAATTCCTTCGGAAGTTCCTCCAGGAATTCCTCCGGAAGTTCCTCCAGGAATTCCTCCGGAAATTTCCTCCAGGAATTCCCTCCGGAAGTTCCTCCAGGAATTCCTCCGGAAGTTCCTCCAGGAATTCCTACAGAACAGCGATTCTCAACCTTTTTCTAGACAGGTACCCCTTCGCACTTTTGCTTTAATTGAGGTACCCCTATCTTTTTTATGCTGCAAATAAAAATAAGTGTAATTCATAAGATATTTGGAAAATGGAACTGAGAATTAACGGGATATATAGTTACAGTCGGGATTCCCCTGACGCATGCATCTACACACTCAGTTGACCCAGTTCCTAACGTGTGACCGGATGCAAGGTCAGCATTTCCACCCGCCCGACAACAGTGACATCAACAGCAGCGTATCGGTTGATCAGCATTTTAGGCTATTTGCTCGATCAGCAAATATTATTATTAAATAGGACCAGACAGGGCCTCAGGCAGTCAGTTATTGATTATCGGTCGGTGAACGTAGTTAGTTCTTAATTAATGTAATTATCAGAAGTGTTTATCAAGTGTAATTTTCGAATGTACTTAGTGGATAAATGTTTTTTTAATTAACTGAAGGACGAGAGTGATTATTATATGACCCTCCATAAAGTTGACTAAAATTATCATTTTTCCGAGCTCTAGAAAAAAGGCTTCCGAGTCTCTTGAAAGGCGGCTTTCGAGCCACTTGGAAGGAGGCTTTTGAACATCTTGAAAGGACGTCCTGAGCCTCTTGGATGTTTCTAGGCCTTTTTAAAAGAGGCTTCCGGGCCTCTTGAAAGGAGGAAGGCTTCAGGCCCACCTCTTGAAAAGGAGACTGGGACTCTTGAAAGGAGGCTTCCGGGCCTTTTGAAATGAGGCTTCGGGCCTCTTTGAAGGAGGAGCCTTCAGGCCTCTTGAAAGGGGAAGGCTCCGGATCTCTTGAAAGGAAGGCTTTCCGGGCCTCTTGAAAAGGAGGCTTCCGGGCCTCTTGAGAAAGGAGGCTCAGGGCCTCTTTAAAGGAGGCTCTGGAGTCTCTCTTGAAGGGAGGCTTCGGGCCTCTTGAAAGGAGGCTGCCGGGGCCTCTTGGAAAGGAGGGCTGCCAGGCCTCTTGAAAGGAGGGCTTGAGGCCTCTTGAAAGGAGGCTTCCAGGCCTCTTGAAAGAGGAGGCTTCAGGGCCTCTTGAAAGGGGGGCTTCCGGGCCTCTTGAAAGGAGGCTTCCTGCCTCTTGAAAGGAGGCTTCAGGGCCTCTTGAAAAGGAGGCCCGGGCCTCCTTGATAGGGAGGCTTCAGGCCTCATGATAGGAGGAGGCTTCGGGCCTCTTGAAAGGGGCTTCGGGCCTCTATGAAAGGGGCTTCCGGCCTCTTGAAAGGAGGCTCTGAGCCTCTTGAAAGGAGGCTAGGGCCTCTTGAAAGGGGCTCTGCCTCTCTTGAAAGGAGGCTTCAGGCCTCTTGAAGGAGGCTTCAGGCCTCTTGAAAGGGAGAGCACCGAGCCTCTTGAAAGGAGGCTTCCTGGCCTCTTGAAAGGAGGCTCTGGCACCTCTTTGAAAGGGAGGCTTCCGGGCCTCTTGAAAGGAGGCTGGGCCTCTTGAGGCCAGGCCTCTTGAAAGGCTTCCGGGCCTCTTGAAAGGAGGCTTCCGGGCCTCTTTGAAAGGAGGGCTTCCAGGCCTCTTGAAAGGAGGGCTTCTGGGCCTCTTGAAAGGAGGCTTCCTGGCCCCTCTTGAAAGGAGCTTCCAGGCCTCTTGAAAGGAGGCTTCCTGGGCCTCTTGAAAGGAGGTTTCGGGGCCTCTTGAAGGAGGCTTCCAGGCCTCTTGAAAGGAGTCTTCCGGGCCTCTGAAAGGAGGGTTCCGGGCCTCTTGAAAGGGAGGGCTTCCGGCCCCCTTCAAAGGAGGCTTCTGGGCCCCTTGGAAAGGAGGCTTCCAGGGCCTCTTGAAAGGAGGCTCGGGGCCTCTTGAAAGGAGGCTTCTGGCCTCTTGAAGGGGCCTGCGAGGCTTTAGGGCCTCGAAGGCGGGCCTCTCTGGAAAGGAGGCTTCACTCTTGAAAGGAGGCTTCTGGGCTCTTGAAGGCTTCCAGGGCCCTTCTTTAAGAGGAGGATTCCGAACCACTTCAGAAGAGGTTTTCAGACTTTCTTAAAATAAGGCTTCCCAGCATCTTGAAAAAAAAAAGGTTTCCGAAGGCTTCCGCGCCTGTTGAAATGAGGCTTCTGGGCCTCTAGGCCCCTAGGCTTCCAGGCTTCTTAAAAGGGAGCTTCCCGGCCCCTTTTAAGGGGGCCTCCGAGACTTTTGAAAGAATGCCTCTGAACCTCTTGAAAGTAGGTCTCCGAACCTTTTGAAAGGTGACTTCCGATCCTCTTGAAGATGTCCTCCAATCTTCTTGGAAGGAGTCCTCTGAGCTCTATAGAAGGAGGCTTTCAAGAAGCATAGAAAGATGCTTCTTATCTTCTTACAACGAAGCAACTGAGGTTTTCAGAAAAACAGCCTCCATGTCTCTCAAACGGAAGCTGCCGAACGTGTAGACTCTAAATTTTAGTTCAGAACCTGTAGTAGCTAGATTGCATTGGAAGAATAGACAAAAATAATGAATTAAAGCATGAATTATTTGAATAAATTTTGAACTTCCAATCATAGCAACCGACATAGCAATCGCCTAGTTGTCTCTAATATAAAAAAAAACAAAACATCAAAACTTTATCAATAAGTTTTGATTAAAATTGTAATACATCCGCCATTATGCATTTTTGTTCGAGGTACCCCCTGGGCCCGGCGAGGTACCCCCAGGGGTACATGTACCCCAGGTTGAGAACCGCTGCTACAGAAGATCCTCCAGGAATTCCTACAGAAGATCCTCCAGGAATTCCTACAGAAGATCCTCCAGGAGTTCCTACAGAAGTTCCATCAGGAGTTCTTACAGAGAATCTGTGTCAAAAGGTCGAAGGTCAAAAGGTCGAAGGTCATAAGGTCGAAGGACAAAAGGTCGAAAGGACAAAGGTCATCGAAAGGTCAGAAGGTCAAAAGGTCGAAAGAACAAAAGGTCGAAAGGACAAAAGGTCGAAAGGATAAAAGGCCGAAAGGATAAAAGGTCGAAAACAAAAAGTTGAAAACAAAAAGTCGAAAAGTCAAAAGGTCGAATGCGAATAAATTGAAGAGATAAAGGTCGAAAGTCAAAAAATTGATAGTACAAATGGTCAAAATGACAAAAGGTCGAAGGAAAAGAGGGTCGAAAAATAACAGAAGGTTGAATGAAAAACAGATCAAAAAACATTAAAGTTTCCCATCTAGAGAAACGGTCTTGGGCATTGAGGGCTATCAGTTGACTTCAAAATGAAACACAAACGTTCACAAATCACGTAAGGGAGGGGGGTTGAGCGAAGTGTGACGATCTATACAAAATTTTCAGATGTTTCTTACTAAAAGTCAGACATAGGAGGAGATAGGGTTGAAAATTTCTTATATTCGTGTATAGTCACTGAAAAAAAAAATTTGTGAACAAAAACGTATCATCTTTTGAACACATAAAAATAAAATTACTGTCATTAGAAGATGGTATGTTAAGCTAAAATTATATATTTTGAATTATCATTCTGATGAAAATGAGTGAAGAACTATTTTCATGAATTACAATTAAAGTTAATAAAGCCTAGCAATACTTTGATAAGAACAAGAATACCCTATGTTTTAACAAAAGGTAAATTCTTGAATGAAATGTTTTCTAGTGTTGGTATTTCATATGCGGTAGAAAAATGTGAAACTCGAAAGAAAAAGGTTATGAATAAAAGAAAGAAAAGAATCAACAATGAAAATAAGGTTAAACACAAATAAATATTATTGTGCGAAACTCGAATGACAAGCCTTTGATTCAAAGAAGGAAAAATTCAACAATCAAATATAATCAGGTGAAACATCAGGTGAAAGGAATGGTTGATCAACACTCGACGTTTTGCCCAATTTTTTCGGCCTTCGACCTTTTGTCCAACAACCGTAATTTTATCTTTTGTTCTTTCAACTTTTTGTCTTTCGACCTTTTCTACTTTCATCATACCTTTCTCCTTCGACTTTTTTTCTTTGGACCTTTTGTCCTTCGACGTCTTTACTTTCAACCTTTTGACCTTTCGGCATTTTGACATTCGACCTTTTGGCTCAGATTTTTTTGTTTCGACCTTTTGGTTCATATTTTTTTGTTTCGACCTTTTGTCCTTTCAACCTTTTTGTTCTTTTCTCAACCTTTTGACTCCAAGATTTTTGCTTCGACCTTTGTTTCTTCGACCTTTTGACCCTTCTGACCTTTTGACCCTTCGACCTTTTGTCCTTTCGACCTTTTGTCCTTCAACCTTTTGTCCTTCGACCTTTTGTCCTACAACCCTTACAGAAGGTCCTCAAGGAATTCCTCTGGAAGATCCTCCAAGAATTCCTCCAGAAGTTCCTCCAGAATTTCCTCTAGAAATTTCTTCAGGAGTTCCTACAGAAATACCTCAAGGAATTCCTCCGGAAGATCCTCCAGGAATTCCTCCGGAAGTTCCTCCAGGAATTGGATGTATATAATAAACAACCATAGCAACAACAAGCATAATGCAATATTTTGATCGTTACTGGTCGCAACTAAACAAACAAATAAAGGAGTAAAATATAATATATTTTTAGAAACATAAATTAAGTTTCATTCAAATCTGAGAGGGTGTTTCCAGCCCCATATACGTGTTGGCACGAAATCCCTTAATTTAGAGATATTTTAAGGAATTAAGAGAATTTTGAGAATGTCAAATTTAGAATTCAGAATTAAATACAAATTTTGAATTTTGAATTTTTTTAGAATTTTGAATTTTGAATTTTAAATTTTGAATTATGAATTTTAAATATTGAATTTTGATTTTTCTTTTTTATTTAATTTTGATTTTTCAAATTTTCAATTTTAAATTTTTTATTTTCAATTTTCGCTTTTCTTCGATTTTTGCTTTTCTCGTATACATGGCTAGAAATACGTTCAAAATGAGAAAATGATTCATTATTTCGTGAATCCATATTGTTTTTTATGTTTTTTGTTTCATGAATTATTTTCGCGTAACGCGTAATGCGTTACGATTTGGTTGTTGAGATTGAAAAAAAAAATAAAATAGTTTAACGCAAGGCTCGAACTCGAGTCCACTGAGTGACACTCAGCCAAACATAACCATATTGTTCCATACCGATCGACGAACTGAGATGCTGACTGTCTGAGCGTGTGTATGTGTGTGTACATTTGTGCGCAAAAAAACTCACTATTTGAGGGCTAAGGTGAAACTTGATTGCGAACTCAATGTTCTACTGAAGCGTTTTAACCATTCGAAGTTCTTAATTCAACTTATCATTGGGAAAAATAAAGCCTGGAGCATATAAATCTGCTCTCCCCCAGCCATCGAAGCCCCCCAAAAGACTATAATCGTATTTTAACAAACTTCAAACAAGTGCAACCACGGGCGACCACTAATAAAGTGCGCGGAATTCGCAGCCGGATGATTTCGAAGCTCTCCAATTTGCGTGTGTGCGCCTGGCGGCGGCAGCAAAATTAAGCCCCTGCCTCGGACGACATCATCATCAACCGGAGACAATCCAACCGTGCGGATAGTCAGGTCAGGGTAGAAAGGTTGAAAAAAAAAAACGATCCGGCGTGATGAATGGCACCGAGTTTTCACGCTTGGAAATTCATAAGGCTAACTGGATGCTGAAACTGAAGCTGGCGTGAAAAAGCGTAAACAATTCGGTTCACTGCATTTTTCGTGGCGGTGGCATCCATGCGAGTAATTCTTGCTTTCGTTTTTATTCGTATAATTGAGATATTTATCCATGGTGACAATAGTTTAGTAAATTCTGTCAAGTCAATGGCAAAAAAACGAATGAAGGCTCTATTATATAATTATGCGACAAATGAGAGATATTTCAGCGTAATGACACATTGTACTGGAACATTTTTTACTAACAGGAATGTGATAATGGTTTTTTAAATGTTTTCACAGCAGTTTCAACTTATTCATATAAAAAACATAACCAAATATGTATGAGTAATGTATCCAGTTCTAAGATTTTTTAGGGCCTACTTTGGTCAGAAGATTCTACTTTCGAAAGGTGTTGTTAGGAATTTTGTGTTCCACAATGTTAGAAGCTAATGGGAACATTGGAACAAAGACGTCATCTAATTTTTGAGGACGTGCAGTAGGTATTACGTAACAGTGATGACGATGTATTCGATCGATTTCCATACTTGAATTTAGGGAAATTGTTCTCATTTCCATCTAACTGAACGTATATTTATCTCATCGCAAAAGGAAGAAATATAGCACCAAGGTGAAGTCCAGGAGCAGTAACCCTATCTGTTCCAGAACCTTTCTTCATCAGCTGCGTCCCAACCGTCAAGCTTTCCGATCGTGCACGATAATTGAATACCACGCAACGAACCCCTGGGAGGGAATTCAGCGTGACAGCCTTTCACTCCGCTAAGCTGAGATTGCGATGGCAACGGCTCAGCCGGTACCTTCGTCCTTCGATCCAGTTGATCCCACTGGCAGACTCTAACTAATCACATGTTTGTGCTCCACGTTAGCAATTCGCAAGTCAATGGGTTTAGCGTTCACTGGAAGACCAACGCCGGCCCCCGATTCAATGGCTGTATGGAACGTGGCCACGCGCATTAAGATTCGAAATAATGATGATTGTCGGTCAGCATGCGATGTTTACCCATGTTCGTAGTTTCGTTCGGTTGCGTAGTGGCCGTATCCTCATAGCCGGTTGCCGTGGATCAACTACTGACCTGTTCAGCCGCCGCCAGAGGTCACAGATTAGTGGTTGATTGTTGTTTTGTTTAGACAAGTCGCTCGCTGCTTGAATAACAGGTGCTGCCTGTCTGGGTAGGTGGGGCAACGCAGGACACACCATAATTGGAGCCGGGACTCATTTGCATTTCGCAGCAGGGTGATTGTTTTTCGTAGAATCGGTCTTGTACTGTTAGGTCGGTAATTGGATAATAATGTGCGATGCATTGGTTTAATTCGACACTCGTGCATATTGGAATGGTAATCCATTGTTTTGGAATGTTATCGCTTGACATTCTTCGCTGTCTGACCTCCATCGAATGTTATCTCTGAACAACGCGCTGTACAACTAGTTCCATGTTTGTGGAAATCAATCAATCTTTGAAATTGCGTCGAGTAACCCATAGACAACTTCTTTTAAATTCTTGTATTCTAGTATTATAAAATGATTCTTATTCTCAAAGAGTAGCTTGCAACCCCCTCCAGGCCCCTCTTCATTTGCTTGTATATCTGCAAATGAGATTACAAAACACAATGGTTAGGTTGGTTGGCAGATTTGAACTTCACTTTTTTGCTTTCTATCTTCGCGGGTTTTGTATCAGCTTCTTTTCCGCCCTCAACTACTACCAGTCCCATACACCAATAAACTTCTTTAAGGTAAGTAGTATTTGGCGTTTTTCTGATCTTTTGTTTTCTCAGATCGCGTCTTCTATGTGAAACATAAACGAGTGGGTAGATAGGAGGAAATGCGTTTCCATTCTCGTAGATACTTATGGCAACGGGGTGGGGTCGACCGAAAGAGGCCACCACAGCGGAAACTTAGTTCTTTTCAACTTTAATAACTTTATTTCAAACAATTCTCTCCTCTTTGTCAAATGAGATAAGTTTTCTTCGGGATGGTTCATTCAAGTTCTTTTGTAGGTTGATGACTCTGTGCACAAAAAAATTAATTCCACCAGTTACAAAAGCTTACATCTTTAAAGATCAAGTTTAAGTACACTATCCTGTCGCACAATGATAATCAGTACCATGGATTAGTTCTGGATTTATCAGACACTCGGAAATGCAGGTTAGAATATCTCACAACATGCTGTTTAATTTTCAGACGAAATATGCCGCCTAATACGCTGATGGTAGACAGCAGTATCGTAAAGTAGTACACGCAGCGATGCCCACATCTACGGAAATTTTCGTAGATCTACGGAATTAAGTGCTTTCTACGGATTTACGGATCCGTAGATAAAAACTACAGAAATTTGAAAATTTCTGCGGAAATCTCTGGATTTTTTACTAGAACACTTTTAGTTTCGATTTATCTGGTTTCAAATTTAGTTCAAGTTTAGTAAACAATATATATTCGTTCCTGATATAGGTTTCTATTTAGAGGAAATACTGTTACAAATATTATTATATTATTAATATTACAAAGTTATGTCCTATTGGTCTCCGAAAGGTCAAAGGGAGAGAGAATAATAATTATTTTTAAATTAAAAATCAAAAACTCATTGGATTTATTAAAGAATGTTTCGAAAAATCTAAACAAATGGAAATTTAATTATTGCTTTCTCAATTTATTAATTTCAGACATAAATAATCCGAGGGGACATATTTTTTTAAATAATTGTATAAGGCTTTCTTCAATTTTTAATATGAATATATAACTATATATAACTATAGACGAAAAATTAGGGGGCTACACCAAGCTATATGCATAAAAAATCTTAAAAGTGGATTCATCCGTAGATGGCGCATTCATTCCACAACAATTCAATCTCTTTGATTTGTGATGTGTAGATTACACTTCTGCATAAGGTTTACCGCATTTTCATGATAGAATTAGAGGCGAAAACATTAGAATTAATAGTTCCAGATTTTTTTTATATAGTAGTCGATTTTAAAAAGCGATCCGTTGGTTATTTTCGTTACGATTTGAATCGAATAAATTTCTGTCTTGCTTCCATTTGAAGAAAAAGGGAAGAAAATCAGCGTTGAAGAGAGATCAATTCCCACCCTCCCTTCTAATTATGAAAGCAATCTTGAAAAAACAAATATCTGGTCAATCATTGACCGAGATTACCACTGTTTAAGGTCCAGTGTGTGTGTAATCTTTGTGGAATTTAGGATTCACCTTTGACCAGTTGGAAGTCAGTAAAGGAAGGTCCGCACTGATTGAATGTGAAGGAGAGGCACATTTAGTCTTTCGAACCGTATAGTTCCCAATAATCCGGTCCGAAGGAGATATTTAGAGTGCGCTGCCTTAAACGTATTTTTTTGTCTTTATTATAGAGACTTTCAGCCCGAGGCTGGCTCGTCTCCGATACACGTAATCAATTTCAAGGCTCAAGCGAACCCTGGATTCTTGACTGCACAATTCATAACACAGCTGGCTAAACATTTATTAAACATTTTATTACATATACATTGAGGTGGCTCAAAACACTTTTTCAAATTTTTTAGTTATTTGCCGTCTTATTCAGTTCTATTTGATGCCTCGATGCTCTGGACATAATTTCAGCCAAATCGGTCAACGCTTTGGGTGGTGCTATAACCGTTAGAAGTTTATATGGAAAATGTATGCAAGAAACATCCAAAACAGTGATTTGACGTTGAAGGCTGAATTTACGATCAAGAACCATGCTGCCGTAATCTCTGGAAAAGTGACGTAACCGCCATTTTACAACATATGTACATGTTTTCCATTTTTCTGTTAAAGAGCTCGACGAGTAGTATTCGTAACACCATTTTTGGAAATAAGCGTATACGTCACTTTTTCAGATTACGGCAGCATGATACTCATTCAGTACTTGTAAATTGAATACAGAATGTTATGCTTAAGAAACCATGAGAAGATTAGAGTTTATTAGGCAAAGATATTAGCATTTTATTGGAGTGTTGTAGGGTGAATTTATTTTCACAGGTAAAGAAACGAAATTTGCTCAAACCCCACTTCAGGAGAAATGCTAATAACCGGGCAAACTCTCTAATCTTCGCGCTTCAGGATCTGAATAAGTATCATAGTTCTTCATCGTAAGTTGTGCCGTCCAACTACGATTCACTGTTTTTGAATGTTTCTGCACGCGATAACTTGCATATAAACTTCCAACGAGTTTAGCACCGCCCACACGTTGACCGATTTGACTGAAATTTTGTCCAGAAGCATCAAACATCAAATAAAACTCCGAATAAGAGGGCGGCCTATCAAATTAGAATTGAAAAGTTTTTCCCATACTAATTTGAGCCACCCTAATATACATCATTGCTTTAAAAAATTATACTGGCGGAGTTCAACTGGGACACAATGGTGCACGCGACCCACTAAACTGAATATTTTTCCTGAAATTTGTTTGTTTACGCCAAAATGAACTCTTAAAAATAATTTTTATAAATCCTGGACGAAATTCTCATTTGACATTTCACATTTTTGACAAATAAAAACCCTCCAGGGATTCATTCGGAAGTTTCCTAAGGAATTGTTTTAGAAACTTCTTTGCAAATTCACTGGCGATTCTCTCAGAAATTCCTTTAGGAATACTTTTGAAAAATCCGCTAAGTTCTCTCATGGAAAATCCTTCAATATTTCTTTTGTAAATTCCTCCAAAAATACTTTCGGGGGCTCCTCCAGGAGTTCCAAATAATTTTCAAAAAATCCGCCGATAATTCCATTGCGCATTCTTCCAGGGATACCTTCGGAAAAGTCCTTGTAAATTTCTTCAGTAGTTTCTACGCGAAATCCTCTGAAAATTATTCTTAAGACTTTCACTATGCCTTGAATCTATTTCTTCTTGGTTTTTCATGAAAGTACGGATATAACAAGACCAGTAGCTATAAATTTTGATGGTTAGTGGTCTTGTTGTTACCTAATTTCTATGCAGTCAGAAAAGTTAGATATCAGTCGTGTAATGTTCTGTATACTAGGAGCGCCGAAATAGGGCAAAGCAAAAATTTTGAGCGAATCTACGGAATTGATGTTGAAGCAATCTGGCATCGCTGAGTTCACGCCATTCCGTGCCGATAGTTCGAACAGGCCAGACGTGTGTGCTGTATCTCATCGCGGGTGTTGTTCGGTGGTGCGAGTCTATTGTGTGGTGCCTACCTACAGATCCAAGGCGATCACTGTCAGCAAGCGAAGTAGCTGTTTCTGGCGACGCCAGTGAAGCGAGGCATTGTTTCTGCTGCTACCTACAGCAGCAGGGCAGATGAGTGGCAGATTTTGTTTTATTGTTCTCCTTTTGGAGCGAGACTGATTTAAATCAACTGAATTAGTTTTTTTTCATTTTTTTTCTGATTTGGTAATAGTTTTAAGTTAGTATAAGCCAGAATTGTCCTTCCACCTTTCTCGGGGTGAGAATGGAGAAGCAAGAGACTATGGGAGGTGATGTGCCACCAAAAGAGGTTCGGTGACACGATTTTACCAGGCATCTTTGCCTGGCCCTTGATTGTTTACTTTCGGCAGAAAGTGAAAAGCCCTAGATTTTCTCGGCATCAACGAGACTTGACGCGTCGTTTTACGAAGCAGTTTTCAATCAAATCAACAGAAACAAACTACGCATCACTGCACCTACATACCAGGTGGCGAATAGAATTGGCTGGCGACAGGGCGTACAATATTGAATATTTGGTTTATGTCCCTCGCGGAGGTCGAAATTGAAGGTGTGATCAACGCAGCGAGCCTGACTTGCAAAGGATGTACTTGCGGGAAAGGCCGCTTGAAGAACACGCAATGGAGTCTACCGTGGATATTCTGGACTGCAAGGAATTGCATTCAGCAAACTACAGTAGACGGTAAAAAGGTGATATGCTAAGTCATGCTCGCTTTGGTGACGTTCGCCGGTTCCGATGCTCCCAAAATATGTAGATATCGAGAATATGTTGTTTCCGGTGCGTTTGTTTGTACCAAGGTATTTAATTGTACCAACTGCAAACAATTAGGTCACACTGCCGAGTTTTGTGACAACAAACAACTTTGCGATATAAATGTTACCAAAAGACATAGAGGAGGATACCTGCCAGCAACAAGTCACAAAATATTAGCTTTATTGTGGTTTGGATCCTGCCCATGGTTTGCAAGATTGCCCAGTGTACAAAAGACGCACCCAAAAGTGAAGCGCTCGTTGGTACAGCTGCTCCAAAGCAGTCTTATGCGGAAATGGTTAAAGCGCAAGACACATCCGCCACTGCCACCGCAAAAGACTGCTTTTTCAGCGTCCGTTGAAGTAAGTGACTATTATGATTCCATCTCCATTGATGAATCGGACTCTGACGCAGCCGATATGGATGATTCTTCGGAGGTACACGCGCCCGAAAAGAGGAAGCAAACTGTCTTCCCCGTGATCGCGCCGAAAGAAAAACAAAGTCATCCACATGAAAGGCTTGGCAAAATCTGAAGGTAATGGGGGATTATTTAAAATCCCGAAGCAACCAGTCTTCACTGCAGATCCTTATACTGCTCTAAGACATTCCCGCCATTGCCTAAAACCGATGTTCCTAAGAAACATCCGGCAAGGATTATCAATGAAAAGAAAATGCTACTCTCACTTCCGAAAAAAGAATTTCGTCAAGCGAGGATTGATATCCTTTAAGGACCTCGTGGACCGCTTTTTGAATCTTTTCAATATTCCCGGATTCATTGAGGCCAATCATTGACCTCTTTATTCCAACAGTAGAAAGTTATCTGAAGCAATTGACTGTTTCTTGGCACAACTTCTTGCAGAAATTGTATCTTTCGATGGATAATACGGCCATACAAGATACAGTCACTGTACTGCAGTGGAACCGTATCATAGTCTAAAAAATAAATTGGACGTGTTCAAGTTTTTGATTCACAATTCCGATTGCGATATATTTGCACTCTGTGAAACATGGCTTTCTTCTGAAGATGAAATCAACTTCCACGATTTTAACATTATTCGCCAAGATCAGGATATGACGATCATTATGGTGGCGTTCTTTTGGGGATCAAAAATGCTACTCCTTCTACAGAATTCCCCATTCCGACTGTTCCCGGCTTAGAAATCGTCGCCATGCCAAGTAAGTAAATACTGAAGAATAAAGATCTTTGCATAGCTTCAGTGTACATTCCTCCAAATGCCTCTATTAATCGTCGACATTTTTGGAGCGCAGTCTCCTCTTATCATCTCGTAGTATTGATATTGGGTGATATGAACGCACATGGTATTGGATGGGAATGAAACGTATGACGATTATAGAGCGCCTATTTTCTATGATTTGTGTGACGATTTCAATTTGAATATTTTGAACACTGGTGAAGTAACTCGAATAGGACCAAATGGTCAACAAAGCCGTATTGATCTGTCTTTACTAATTCAAATTCACTATCATTAGATTGCACGTGGAAGGTAATTCCAAGGAATCCCATGGTAGTGATCATATGCCGATAGTTACCACAATTAAAAGTGGCTATCAACAATCTGGAGCCAGTTCATGTTCCTTTCAGCCTCACGAAAAGCATTGACTGGCCAAAATTTGCATCGGCGGTAAAATTGGTGTTGAATCAACTGATACTCTTCCACCTTTGGATGAATATCGATTCCTTACTGAGTTGATTCAAAAAGCGCACTAGAAGCTCAGAAACGACGCGTTTCAAGTACATCTGTCATAAGAAGACCAGCCACTCCTGGATGGGATGATGAATGTACTAAGTTATGTATTCTGAGGAATCTGATGCCTTCAAGGCCTTTCCACGTAAACACGAAAGGTCTAAGCTTTTTGAAGAGTATTTGAGGCTCGAAAGAAAGCTCAAAAATCTACTAGAGGCGAAAAAACGTAGCTACTAGCGACGTTTTGTCGAGGGACTGTCTCGAGAAACCTCAATGTCAATTTTTTGGGAAACGGCCCGCAACATGCGGAACCGCATTTCCATAACGAAGGAAGTGAAGAATACTCCAATCGTGGATGTTCAACTTCGCAAAAAGGTCTGTCCAGATTCCGTACCAGCAGAACCGCTATTTCGAGAATCAGTCACTGATCCCGGTTCTTTGGGTGGACCACCATTCACAATGCTGGAACTTTCTATGTCTCTTCTGTCATCGAATAATTCTGCTCCGGGATGCGATAATATCAAATTCAATCTTCTGAAAAACCTCCCAGATATCGCGAAAGACGATTACTTGACCTGTACAACTGTTTCATGGAGAGTACAACATTGTGCCACCTGAATGGCGACAGGTGAAAGTAATAGCTATTCAAAAGCCTGGAAAACCAACGTCTAATCACAATTCCTTACTGACCGATTGCCATGCTACTCATGCATGAGAAAATTATTGGAGAAAATCATCCTTTCAAGAGTCGACCATTGGGTCGAAGAAATGCATTGCTTTCAAATACTCAGTTTGGATTTAGAAAAGGGAGAGAAAGGAACAAACGATTGTCTAGCGTTGCTTTCTTCAGATATACAACTGGCCTTTGCGCAACTTTAAAGCGAGCAATTAAGCTGATGTATTCTGGACATTAAGGGCTTTTTGATTCAGTTTCCATAGGGGTACTCTGTCGAGCCCAATCTGCACAGTAGTGGATTACCTGTTATTTTGAATAATCTCTTGTACAATTTACTGTGAAAAACAAATATAGACTTCGCACTCAGCACTCTGACAACTTCCAGAAATAGCTACATGGGCCCTTCCCCAAGGTTCGTGTTTAAGTCCCTTAACTTTATAATTTCTATGTTAAAGATATTGACAATTGTTTGGAAGGACAATGGCACGCTCAGATCAACTTGCAGATGATGCCGTGGGACTCCCTCTACAGAGATTATGTGCAGCTGTCTTGTGCAAGGACCATTGCAAAGTACCCTGGATAATCTGACCTGTTTGGGGCTAGACATCCCTAGGGATCGAGTTTTCACCGCAAAAACTCAGTTGGTTGTGTTTATCTAAGAAGCGGTATCCTGCTCAATCATTGGAAACTCGTTTTCAAGCTGAAATGAATGGATGACATCAACCAATCTTTTATCTTCTAAATACCTTGAGGTCGTGTTTGATCTCCAAATGTACCTGGAAGCTCCACGATGAGTATTTGATACAGAAATGCCGGAAAAGGATCAATTTTCTTCACCACGTTCTATCTCCGGAACATGGTAGGTGCTCACCCGGAAGACCTCAATCGAAACTCTATAGAACGATTCATTCTCTGTTTTAGAGT